>NW_023425348.1:30474833-31969833 GCF_014108415.1 Molossus molossus
CTTTCATCTGAACTCAATCTATGATTGCTTCTGATAGATACAGTTATTAAAAATGGAAGTAGAATTAATCTAACTGGCATTAAATCTTGAAACACATAATAGTTTTTAAAAGCTAACATATTAGAAAACCACAATGCAATTTATAAATGACTGAGTCAATGCCAGTCCTCCCATTGTTTTTTTTTTAAACAAACTGAGCAGCTTATATAAACAGTCAGGAATACTTTATATGCAACCTTGGGAAGTCCAATCTGTCTTCCTCTGATAGAAGGAAATTTTGAGGTTGGTATAAATTCACAGAGTACAAACTTATGGATTGGCTAGTACCACATGAACCATGTCTTTAATTGGATGCCTTTTTAAGGTAAAGTTGCTAGTGCACTCTGTTAATTATGACTAGCTTCAATATTTCATTATCCTATGTCCGTATTCCATTTCCCTGCTAAACTGGTTTCAAATATCTCTGTGTGTTTTTGCTAGTTTTTTACACATCTTGATTTCATTATGCCAGGTCCCTTAACCCTACTCCAGCCTAGCCCATTTGTTTCTTGACTATCATAGCATGAACTAAAATACTTAATCTCTGTAAAATGGGAATGTTATTAGCACTTGCTCCATTGAGTTGTTGTCAGATGAAAGATAATGATGTATGTTAGATACTGTTATAATTAAGTACAAAATAGGCACCGGACTTGAAAATTCCCTGAGCAGACAAAACCATTTATGCCACATAAGAAACTTAATTTAGTTTATTCAGCAGAACAAGCAGAACTTGGACCACTTCTTGCAAATGCTTCTGATAATAAAAAAATGAAACACAAGTTATTCTTCCTAAAAATGGTAATTAACCAATACCTTGCCATCTGGAAATCCCTGTTTTAGTAACCAGTCACTCTAAAGGTTATTTGCTATTTCTGGAATGTTGACAGTACTTAACAAGGAACCCTATCAATGAAATGTCTGCAGTGCTTGCTAAGGTTGGAAATTCCTTGCTAAGGTTGTTTGTTTTATTTTTGTCATAGTAATCTCTATGCATCTCATACCTGGCCTTTGCTGCATTCACCTTTGTATCACCTCCAGCTATGCTTTTCATAGTCTTGGCTGAACACAGACCACACCAAGGTTCCCACCATAACTCCCTTGAGTTTCTGATCATCTGGCTGCCTCCTTCTGATTCTCTCTTGGACTTGATGAAATTCTATTCATAGTTCCACTGTTAATTTAATTTATTTGATGGGGAAATGCTAGGCAGTATCTAGATTTTACCTGTATGATAGGCAGACAGACAATGCAGATTTTACATATTTAATGATTAATGGTTACCACTGACTAAAGTACTTCTATTTTTGAGATCATATCCTTGACAGGAAAGCATTTATTCAATCAAAACCTGTATTTTGAATGTATTCTTGGAATTTCCAACCTTATCAGCATATAATCTCAAATACAAAGAATAAATTGTGCCCTGCCCAGGAGATGCAGTTGGTTGGAGCATCCTCCCATATACCAAAAGGTTCCACATTTGATTCTCAGTCAGGGCACATGCCTAAGTTGTAGGTTCAGTCCCTGGTTGGGGGCATTTCGGAAGCAACCTAATGAAGTTTCTCTTTCTCTCAAATCAATAAAATATATATGCTCAGGTGAGGATTTAAAAAAGAAATGAATAAATTTCTGTTAATTAAAATTTTGCTTATGAGAAGTTTAATGAGTCTAGACCAGTGCTTTCTAATGTGGCAGCCAAAAAATGTCTGCTTGAATTTAAATTTAAATCAATTAAAATGAAAGGGAAAAAATCAGCCTCTTGGTCATACTAGCCACATTCAAGTGTGGAGTCATGCATGTATATAGTGGCTATCTGTTAAACAGGACAGACATAGAACATGTCCATCATCACAGTTCTGTTGGAGACTGCTGGTATAGAGAAAAGTCGCCAATATTCTATTTTATTCTACTTTAGTTAGAGACCTCAAAACTTTCAGAAAACAAACATAGGGCCAAATGAAAAAGAAATTGGCCTTAAAGGTGCCCGTGACCTGGCAGCCAAAAGAGAGACCAAGTATATATTTCTGTAAGTGTTTGGGTGTGTATTTTCCTGGGGGAATCAATCCAGTTCAAACCAGTGAAGAATTCTCTGTCAGACTAATGCTTCATGATTATGAGGATTCACACGTATCTGTGTCAGCAAGTCTGTTCATGGCACATTGGAGACCTTGAAAAACATCAGCTATATCTGGAGACTTGTAGATACTTGTTGTTATATCATTGCTGCAAATATTGACTAAATTGTCAGCTGTAAAGAGAGGTGACAACTTAATACAACAAATCCATCAATAAACTAGAAAAATGTGGTCTCCAGAACCTAATTGTTTAATTCAAATTTGGACAGAGTGAAGTATGTAGTGATCATCTCAGTCAACCCAGACAATGTTGGTGATGAATCCCAGGACCAGAGTGATTATTTAACCCTTAAAGAATTAGTGCATACATCTGCTCTGATTGGTTGTTCTTGCCAGAATTACTGGTCATTAAATATCAGCCTTGCTCAAGAAAGTTTGTAGAATTTTAAGTTAATGCCTACCTTTACCAGATATCTGGATGTTAGAATATTCATTGGCTTGTTTTGTTTCAGAAGTCTAGGAATCAAAATTCATGCTTTAAAAATTTAACATATTCAATAAGGTTTAGAAACTTCAAACTTTTCCAAAGTAAGATAATAAATGATTGTTCAATTTTAGTAATATATAGAAAAACAATGCCATTAAAACAATGGAATTGAAAAATTACATCATATATGGTTTAAAAAGTCTAAATAACAAGTAGTTGATTACTGTTCCCTTTGAAAAACTCCTTTTTACTACATCCTTTTCTTAAACACTTCTAGTTATGATAACTCAAAGGAAATGCACTCTATAAAAAGTATATTTCCTAATTAAAAAAAATACATGTTTATTACACAAATTTCAAAAAACACAGAAACATATGTGGTAGAATCACATATTAAGATGCTAATATGTATTTTGTTCTTTTTTAAAAAAATCTTTATTGTTGGATGTAAAATGTATTACAGATGTTCCACATTTTTCCCCCATTGACCCCCTCCTCCCCACTCCCGCCCCCCTCACACCTTTTCCCACACTATTGTCTGTGTCCATTGGTTATGCATATAAGTTCTTTGGTTTATTTCTTCCCATCCCCCCCAACCTCTTTCCCTTTGAGGTTTGTCAGTCTAGCAAAGAATTTGTGCTTCTTAATCCCTTCACCTTTTTCACCCATTTCCCCAACCCCCCTTTCATCTGGCAACCAACAAAATGTTCTCTGTATCTATGAGAATGTTTCTGTTCTACCTGTTCATTTTGTTTGTAGATTCCATTGTTGATAGATATGTATTCATTGCCATTTTGTTTGTTCATACATTTTATCTTTTTCTTCAAAAAGACCCTTCATCATTTCATATAATAATGGATTGGTAGTGATGAACTCCTTTAACTTTTTCTTGTCTGGGAAAGTTTTTATATGTCCATCGATTCTAAACGACAGCTATGCAGGATAGAGTAATTTTGGTTGTAGGTTCTTGCTTTTCATCACTCTGAATATTTCTTGCCACTCCCTTCTGGCCTGCAAAGTTTCTTTTGAGAAATCAGCTGACAGCCTAATGGGAACTCCCTTGTAGGTAACTAGCTGCCTTTCTCTTGCTACTTTTAAGATTATCTCTTTGTCTTGAACCTTTTGCATTTTGATGATGATGTTTCTTGGTGTGAGCCTCTTGGGGTTCATCTTCTTTGGGACTCTCTGTGCTTCCTAGACTTGTATGTCTGTTTCCTTCACCAAGTTAGGAAAGTTTTCTGCCATTATTATTTCAAACAGGTTTTCGATTTCTTGTTCTCGCTCTTCTCCTTCTGGCACCCCCAAGATGCGAATGTTGGCACACTTGAAGTTGTCCCAGAGGCTCCTTACACTATCCTCATTTTTTTGGATTCTTTTTTCTTTTTGCTGTTCTGATTGGGCATTTTTTGCTTCCTTATATTCCAAATTGATGGTTTGCTCCTTGGATTTACGTACTCTATTATTGAAGTTGTGTACATTATTCTTTATTTCAGTTAATGCCTCCTTCAATTCTAACTGTGTATCCATGAGTTCTAACTGGTACTTTTTTATGCTCTTGAGGCCCTCCCTAAGTTCACTGACATTCTCACTAAGTTCATTGAGCATCCTTATAAGCAGTATTTTGAACTCAGCATCTGTTAGGTTGCTTATCTCCATTTCGCTTAGTTCTTTTCTTGGGGTTTTGTTCTGTTCTTTCATTTGGGACCTGTTTCTTTGTCTCCTCACTTTGGCTGCCTCCCTGTGTTTGTTTCAGTATATTACTTAATGCAATGTATGGGGCTCGCTGAGACCCGGTGCTGCTCATTTTAAAGAATTTAGGAAAAACCTGAAGCAGGATCCAAGACAGACCAATCCTATGGTTAAGCAACTGGCAACAGCTTGGGTGGGCCTGAAAGTTGGGTGGGGTGGGGCCTCAGGGAGTCAGCAGGGCGGGGCTACCAGTGTGAGCCAGGTTGCTGGAGTCCCAGATATGGCGACTATCTGCTGCCCCAGGTAAGGGCTCACCAAAGGAACAAAGGCCTCTGACAGCATGTTTGTCCCCAAGAAAGCCCCCTCTCCAGCCCTCACTCCAGTGCCAAACAGCTCAGTTCTTCCCTGTATGTCTCTGGCGCCCCTGGAGCTGCCTCCCCTCCAAGTTTAGAGGGAGAGAGTCCGATAAGTCCGTGCGCGGGCCCTTTAGGGAGCTGCCTGGGGCTCCAGCTGCTTTAGCTTCCCTGAGCCTCAGTTCCCGCTGGTTTTTCCAGCCAGAAGTTATGGGGATTCTCTTCCTGGCACTGGAACCCTGAGCAGGGCACCTGGTGTGGGACGGGGACCCCTCAGTCCTCAGGAAGGTCTTTCCCAGCCGTGGGAGCCTCCTGATTTTTATCTGCCACACGTGGGTGTGGGACCAGCCCCTCGCGCCTCCGCCCCTCCTATCAGTCTGGATGTGGCTGCTGCTTTAATTTTGTAGTTGTAGGACTTCCATTCAGCTTGATTTCAGGCAGTTTTGAATGATGGTTGTTCTGTAGTTTAGTTGTAACTTTGATGTGGTTGTGAGAGGACGCGATACCGCGTTTACCTACACCGCCATCTTGACCGGAAGTCTCCTGTATTTTGTTCTTAAATATTTTCCACTCCATATTCCAAGAGAGCAGTTAGAAGTCTTTGTTCTTCCTTACTCAGGAGAGATTTCTGTTATGAAGTTGAAGGCAAAAGTTGTTTGTAGATAATTTTCTTTTCTGGATTTAGTTTTTGAAGTCTGATCTCCTGGGGCAAAACATCACTCTTAGGAAACAAGACAGATGAGTGTTTTTAGGAAGAAAGATGTGTCTGTAATGGGCCTAAAGCTATGAAAGATAAAAGGGATTGGGACACATGACTCAGTTGTTTTCAATACCTTAAGAAAAAGTGGCTGATCTAGGGGGTGTGGATATATATAAGATTTACCATGGTTTAAAATTATTCTGAGACCACAGGAAAAAAATAGAACATTCAGGTTTCAAAAGAGAATGGAGACTTATGCAATACACATCTTACCAAAACCTGAGACCAAAAGGGCTTTTCAAATGTTTTATGCCAAATCTTTTACTCCTACCTTTGTATAACAAACTTCACAGGATCTTTACACAGCTTGTAATCAGAGAATAGCAATAAAAGTGATTGAGATAGAATTTCTTTTCTTTTTTTTTCCTTTATTGAATTTTAGAGAGAGAGAGGAAGTGAGAGGGAGAGAGAGATAGAAATATTGATGAGAAAGGACATCAACTGGCCGCCTCCTGCATGCCCCCACTGGGGATTGGGCCCACAAACTAGGCATTTGTCCTGACCAGGAATCAAACCCGCAACCTCCTGGTCCATGGGTCGATGCTCAACCGCTCAGCCACACGGGCCAGACGAGATAGAATTTCTTATCAGCCAGACACAGAACTTGGAATTAGAAGCCATTTAATTAAAATAATTTGATTTTTTTTTTTGCATATTGCATTTGTAGAGTTAAACTGTATACTTTATATATGTACAGAAAAAAAAACAAACAAACAAAAAAAAAACACCTAAATCTTAAGATTAATGGGTCTAATTTTATTCTAACATAATGAAAAAAAAAATTATAAGTGATAGAGTTGAGTATAAAAAATAATAATTGCAGAGTTCCTTTCCTAAAGATGTTTCTGTTATAGCAATGTGGGCAAAAAATATATATGGCAAGGCTAATATGTTATTTGCCTACGAATCTCTGTCTTTTTTACACATTCATTATTGTCTTAGTAAGTGAAGGATAGTTTGGATTTCAAAATATGCTCATAGAACACAGCTTACAGTTCCACATTTTTATATGTATAATGAGGAGCTACTTAAATAAAATTTTGCTTAAAAAGTTAAGTTCATTTTTGTGGAATTATTACGTGGATAATTTATAATTTGGTTTAGCTTAATGTATTTAAAGAAAAAGGCATATAATTCATGCTTTGTTCTTCTTCCTTTTCTGAAAGAAATAACAGTTCTAAATTCTGACAAACTCCCAATTCTTCCAATTGCTGTTCCAATTATGGAAAAATTTTAAAAACCAGTACTTGGTTCAGACATATGAAAAAAATACATCATGAGATAAATGTGTGTGCTAGGTATGTGAGGATGGTTCAAGCTGAATAAACAGGAGAGGTCTCTCACATACATTTGTTATCGCTGTACATGGGATATCCCCTTCCCTGCTGAGTGCTTGGGGTGAGGTTCTTTCAATAAATATCTCAAGAAAAAGAATTTTCTGAGACTCGCACTGGAGGATGAGTGATTTTTATTTGCACGAAATTACATCCCTGCATTTCCAAAGTCCCACTTCCCTTAATCTAGTTCTGGAAGATGTGCAGCTGGGGATTCAGCAGAGCTAGAACCAAAGCCAGTGTCGAAAGTGTCCTTTCCATTTTGGAGTTGAGTTGGGTGCAGCACCAGGCTAGTTGCAGTCCATTAGTCCATTGTACAGGGTCCACATGGACATGAGCCATGTGGGCAAATGCAGAGGAGCCTGGAGAGCACGCCCTCTACAACAAGAGTCCCAAGAGTCCTGAAAACACTAGGGGGCCAGAGAGAAAACTCCTTTGTTTAGGGGATTAAATATTCCTACTTTCCCATACTTGCAGTGGCCACACCTTCTTTGGTCAATGACCTGTTCCCAGGTGTGATTGACAGGCAAGTACCTCCCCTGTCAAGTCCCTTTCCCTCATTGATCTGCAGGGATAGACCTGCGACCCCTTGCGGCGTGTTAACTGTCCCTGGCAAAGCTGCACAAATGTCATGCCCATAATATTTGACCTTCCCTTTTCTCCCTTCCTGTTAATTAATAACTAGGTTAATTACAACGTTATCACATCTATCTATATCAGTATTTTAAAACTAAAAGTCTGTACTCTTACTCATTCCACAATGCTGAAAGAAAGCAAAACCTCTCCCAACAGAAACAAATTAAATAGATAATTTCCCTATGCGTTAGTAGCCTGCAATTAAAAAAAAAAAATTTTTGTAACCTGTACAGTAAGGTCACTTTTTCTCTCTTAATACTCAAATATCAACTTTAAAATCAAAACAGGACTCTGACCAAAATCAGACCTCCCTCTAGTGTTCAAAGTTGCTCTGCTCCGCTGTGAAAAAGAAAAAAGAAACAGCTTAGAAATGTCCCTTTCCTTCTGACAACTAGCTTTGGGCTGTATATTGCAACCACATAGGCAGACCCTGGTAGCTACTAACTGACTACAAGGTTCCAGGCAGGTCTCCTAGAACCTTGAGCCAAGAGCAGCAAAATGCCAGTCTTGGCTCTTGGAAATAAATGCCCTTCTCTTTGTGCATGTTGATGCAAATGGAAAAGGGCGTATTGGTTCCATTCCAAAGAGCAAGCATTGCTGCTTGCAGCTGGCAGGAATTACCTTCCTTCTCGAGATGTTGAGTTCCCTGGTTAGCATATGTTATTCATCTAAACGCAGCTGATTTTACATGTCACAATTATATAATGAGCATATAAGCTCATAATGTCCCTCATAACTCCTGAGTTAGAGGAGCAAACCCCCACCCTTCTTTGTCTCTTTTCTGCTGTTCGGAGCCTATTCTCAAGGTAGTGCCACCTTTCTTTTTGTAAAGGAAACTCCAATTTAGACTTGCCTGCTTGTCAAAGCCACAGTGGTGTTGTGACTTGTCAGTGCATACTATGAGGAGAGACAAGGCAGAGAAATTAATAACATTACCCACAAGGAAATCTATGCAGATGTATTCACCTTGAGCCAAATGCTGCTGCTGGGTTCCCTAGGAGTAAAGTGTGAATTGCTTGAGGGATGGCAAAGTGGGAGCTTTTTGAAAGGTAAAATAATGTTGATGGACTAGCCCCCCTCCGTTTTTTTGGCTATGATTTTTCTTGGTTCATTGTCAGGGGCATCTCTCTGATTTTTCTCCCACAGTTATTCCTTTGTTTTCCTGCAAAGAAATGTTAATTTTCACATCTCTAGGTTCTTAACATCAGCATGATGTAATGGTCCCAGATACTGGCACATCAGAAGGATTAACAATGAGCTTGCTTTGTGAACCATATGTTTTAAGAGTTTGGGTATTTATGTATTGGTGTAAATGTCATGCTTGCTTTTTACCTAAAAGCATTCTCAAAAATCTTTAGTCACACAATTATAAAGTTTCTCCAGTGTACAAGAATATAGATTTGTGTTATTCATTATTTAGGAATAATGCTGTAGTGGACACTAGGCAGAAGAGCAAGCCAAATAAACTATTCAGCTCAGAAAGCGGGACGAGAGGCTTTTGGAATATGTGTGGCATCACAAAGAATCATTTTAAATAATTAAACTTATAAATGATTTTATTTCCAGTGAGCATAAATCTCTTTCCAGCAAAATTAGCAGGATGATAGCATGGATTAATATTCTTGGTGACCGTCAAAGTATTTCTAGGAAGTCTGGACTTAGCTCTGAGGTGTCCTGAGTAATCTGCCTTCAAACCTTTCCATGCCTGAGAAGTAGAACTCAGATTGGTGTGATAAGTTTCTCTCAGTGAAGTAGGGTCATTTAATAAGTATCCTTTTGCTAAAGAAACATAAATTGAAGGATGAAGGGAATTGTTTAAGAAGAAATTCTCATCACTTTGTTTCCAGTGTAATTACACAGTTGTTGTGGTGATTAAATGAGAAAAGGAGCTTAACACAATGACTGGCACATAACAGAGATGTTAGCAGGAATATGAGAAGGTTAATACATATTCATATAATCTTTTGCATCTCCTTAATTTGGAACCAGTGTGCACAAAAATGAGTTGTGGGGAATGTCCGCTTTATTTCTGATAAGCTAAAAGGTGGATGTAGCTTTGATCTGCAGGCAGAGGGGCTTGCTAGCATTAATCCAAGCCTTCCACACATGAACAATGTGGAAACATATTCAAGAAAAGTTTGCGTGTACAGAGCAGATCTTCTAACCCAGGAATGTTGTCTCATACTAGTCTGGGGCGGAAAGGAAAATAATAATAAAAATAAATCCCCAGTAATTGCCACAGTTTAATAAAATCACTCAAAAACATGGACCAATGAATTTCACTCACCACTTTGGTGAAGTGTAACTCTAGTCAAAATTCCCCGGTATAGAAATATAAGACTAAGGGGAAACAAGGTCTACTCCCCAAAATTAATTGTTGTTATTTATTATTATTATTATTACTACCACAAATTTATGGTGGCCATTATTTGCTTATTCAACTAAAAATTAGATATAAAGAAAGTAAAATATATGAACTCAAGGAGTTCAGGGAGAATTGTCTTTGGAAGCAAGGAAGATCTAACACTCCCACTGCATATATGAATTCATTGTCATTTTCCCACCATTTGCAAACAAACTCTGTCCTGCTTGCTGTCTTCTTAATTTTCTCTCCAGTTGCCTGCTGCCAAGATTCAGGATCCAGCAGGGACTGGTCCCCGTTATACTGAGTAAGTTCCCAGAGCAAAATAAGGCCAAACCGTTAGAGTGAACCTTGCTTAACACTGGGGAGACCTTAAGGTCAGTGTGTAGAAAAAGGGCCATGTGCTTTCCTTTGAAGGGTAAGAACTTCTTTGACAATGACCACCTTTTATGTGTGTATATTAAGTCCTACAGCTGGAGAAGAAGAAGGGGTGTTGCTTGTGGGGATGGGGAAAAACCACACTGCTCTTTCAGGTCTTAACACATAAGGAGAAGTTAGTTTCTGATGAAACTCGAGAGTAGGAACAGAATATATTTCAAGTAATTTGGGTTCAGCGAGGAAAGAAACATGTGGAGTTGAGGACATTCCAAGAAAGAGAACTGCAGCAAGGAGTCAATGAACTGACTCCGGGGTCTGTGGTGGGAAGGAAGTAACAGGATGGCTCACATACAGATGAGCAGAGCTCTAAAAATGGAAGGTGGATATGTTTAAAGTGTGGTTAAGGGAAACAAGAGTAACTTGACCTGATATGTATGTATGTATTTACGATTGTGGTTAAAGAACATAAAACTTGCCATCTTACAGTATACAATTCAGTGGCCTTTAGTGCATGTACAATATTATACAATTATTGTAACTGTCTAACTCTGGAACAGTTGCATCCCCAGAAGAAAACCTGTAGCCATTAAGCAGTCACTCTCTATTCCTTCCTCCCTTGAGCCCCAAATCTTTCTGTCTCTATGAATTTGCCTATTCTGAATATTTCATATAGTAGGGTGTGCTGGGTTGAATCGTGTCTCCTCCCCCTCAAAAATACAATAACTGAAGTGCTAACCCCCAGTACCTCAGAATATAAACTTCTTTGGAAATAAGGCTGTTGCAGGTGTAATTAACATGAGGGCTTTCTGGAGTAGAGTGGACTTTGATGCACTGTGATTGTTGTCCTTATCAGAGGAGAAGAGGCACAGATATACCAGTAGAGAGTGTCATATGATACTACTGAGGCAGAGACTGGAGTGCTGCATCTTCAAGCCAATATTACACAGAATTGCAACCAAATCACCAGAAGCTGGGAAGAGGCATGGAAGGACTCTCCCCTCCAGATTCCAGGGGAAGCAAAGGAGTGCCATTCCTTTGGTCTCAGATTTGTAGGCTCCAGAACTGTGAAACAATACATTTCCATTCTTTTAAGCCACCCACTTTGGGTACTGTGTTATGGCAGCCCTGGACACTCATCCAATGTGACCATACAATATGTGGTCCTTTGTGTCTGGCTTTGTTAATGTTTTCAAGCTTCATCCATGGTACTGCATGTATTCACATTTCATTCTATTATATGGCTCATTCATGTTCTGATATATGGATATACCACATTTTGTTTATCCATTTACTAACTAACATGAACTAACCTGACTTTTTAAAAGCACTCTTTAAATTGAAAACATGTAATAACTCTAATAGAATAGACATAATGAGGTTTAAAAGTCTGAGATTTAAAAATCACATAAAATGAAAAAGCCTAGCTCCACTAACTAGAATTGATTTGAGATAAGATAGTTCATCATTTTAATACTCTATAATAATTTATTTTCACAACGGGAAAAATACCTGCCATGCTTCCAGAATTGTTTTTAAATCAGTTACCATCATAATTCTTAAGTCTAGTGTTTCTTAAACACAGATCCATTCTAGATGTCTAAGTTAGAGCATACCTAGTAGTTCACTCGATTTGGAGCACTATCTTAGCACACATCACATTGTATTATAACTGCTTGTTTACTCCTGTCTGTTAACAAAAATAAATGAATGAATGAATGAATGAATGAATGAATGAATGAATAAATAAATAAATAAATAAATAAATAAATAAGTGTTTAGGCTGTAATAAAGAATGAAAAGTTTTTATTGGAACATGGTAGGATTGCAATCTAGGTCACAGATTCAGGTAGCAACCTAAAGTGTACTCTAAGGAGAACAAAGAAAGGCAAGGTTTATAAAGAGCAAAACCATAGAGCTATTCTCACTTCAGTCCTCTGTACAAATGAAGGATGGTGGGTAGGTGAGTTGGTATTGGTTATACCCATTATGTAAATGATGGATGCTGGTTGTGGAAATTAATTGGCTCCTTTAAAGGGAAGAATGCAGATGGTCCAGTGTCTATGTTGAGCTGAGTTTAGCAACAGCTTAGTGACTTAATAGTTCTAAGAACTGAGACTTGAGATGTACATAGGCCTCTTTTTCTCAAAGAGCTCCTGGCTCCTTTTTAAGTGACTCTCTTAATAACGCTTATTCCATTTTAGTTCCCATGATCATGTCTCTTCTCCTTAGGCTTTTAGAGTAAGTTCTATGTTCCATTCATTTTTGTATCCTTTTGTATTCTTAAAACATAATGAGTTCCCAATAGTTATTTCTGGTTGAGTGAATAAATAAATGGAATAGCCTGGTCAGCTTGACCCATTGGGCAAATATTATTCACCATTTCCCTGAGCATAGCATCACGTGCTAACAGTAACCAACCTTAGAGCCACACTAGCTGATGAAAGTTGATGATGAACTACAAGGTTTCAGAGGCTGAGCCATGCTTACTTATTAATATTTATGGATAAATAGAGAATGTTTAATTAGTTTCAATGCTAAGTTTTCCCTTTGCACATTTTCACCTTTGATTCAATTTATGTTTATATTAAGGTCAAATATGTTTAGCTGCAAATACATGCTATTAGAAATTCTAATTTTTCCACAAATCACCACCACCACCACAATAAAAACAGTGAATTAATCATCAAGAGAACACATAACTTCTTTTGGAAAGCCTATGATTGTCTAGAAAGTCAATAACAAATTTGAAAAAAAAAAAGAAAAACATTCTACAAGCTATTAAATCCATGAGGCTATGATGAGTTCAGTGTAATACACTCAACTACTCTGTGCAAGGCACAGGAATGTAACCTGTGTGAGGTAAAAGGACAGATATGACATAACTATAGTGCCCAGAGTGGTAGACAATATAGACATCTGCAGAATCAATCACAATTCATGGCAGGACAGGCTGAGCATAAGATAGGTTTGGCCAGCACGGAGATATAAGCAATGTATCCGGAAGGCCCAGAGGAAAGCAACTTTAATTCTTAGTAAAGAAAAAGTCAGAACAGAAAGTTTTGAGGAATAAGTTAGTTGAGCTAACCTGCTTTGAAACATAAATGACAAAAAGTAACTTGTATTAAATGCTTGCCATGTACCTGGTTCTCACATAAGAATTTTACATACTTTTAACTTGAGTATTTAATCCTCAGTCATACTTGGAGATAAGACTGTCATCATTTTACAAATCAGAAAGTAGAGGATCAGATAAACTAAGTAAATTTGTCTAAAGTCATGACTCAGAACCAGAATTTAAATGAGTAAAATGTATCCTAAATATCAAAATCTAGATTTCTTTCTGTATTATCTCATAGTTCCTTGGATTGGCCCAATACTAGAGTTACCACATCTTTCATTTTTCTAGAACACTTAACTGTCTCATTGAGAGAACAAGTATATGATCACTAAGCTTAATAAACCTCAGTGAGTGAGAACAAAACCTCCTCTGGAATCTCCCAAACAATGGCATATTGGCTTTAGCATATGATCTTCTTAAACAATATACTTCCTTCCCAACTTGAGATTTTATTTTGACAAACTCAAACAATAAACAATAGTGTGTGTGCATGCATGTGTGTGTGTGTGTGTCTGTCTGTCTGTATATCCTTTGTTTTGGAATAATTTAGTATTAACTCCTCTTTTTAGACAGCTATAATCTCTAACACCAATATTGGACTCAGAATCTGACCTGGTGTCAGAAGAGAAAAATGTAGCTGCCAATTTCCATTTTACTCCATCCAAAACTTTGTGGGAGACATTTATCTGAGGAAAGGAAGAAATAATGTTGAATATATTTTGTAAATACCAACTTCTATACTGAAGATGTTTTACTACCTTTTTTTTGCTCCTCTGAAAGGGATGACAGAATAAAATCCTTTCTCACTTGATAAGCATTCTAAAATACTAAAGATGCATCTTTAAGTAGAAGAAAATTGGAAGTTGTAAGAATTTTATAGGAAGTACAACAACTTTTGGTAGCATACAGTTCAGCATCATGAACTGCTGAAGCCTCTTTTCTGTCTATCTCCTTTAATGAAGTTTTTGTTAAACACTCATCAGTAATTACAGTATAATTTATCTCTAAATGATGCGGTCTGTAGAAGTATTGCCAAATCTTGCCCTGGCCAGTTTGGCTAAGTGGATAGAGCTTCAGCCCATGGACCAGAGAGTCCCAGGTTCGGTTCCTGCTGAGGGCAAGTACCTCAGTTGTGGTTTGTCCCCATCCCCAATTGGGGTTGGGCGGGTGGCAACCAGTCAATGTGTCTCTCTCACATCAATGTTTCTCTGTCTCTCTTCCTCCCTCTCTCCCTCCTGCTCTATCTGAAGATGAATGCAAAAATGTCCTTAGGTGAGGATGAAAAAAAAGAAAAAGAAAAGAAATATTGCTTAATCTCTCTTCTATGACCAATACAGACATTACTAATCAGCATTGGCACACATGCTGGGGATACCCATCCCCCAAAATAATCTTCATTAAACCAGGACTGTGTGTGTGAGTATGATACTGAAGCATTTTATCTTGCTCTCCTAATGCATGCCCTTTCTTCTAGAGGTCAGGGACATTGAACTTTATTATTTTCTTTTTCTTCAGGATTCTGTGGTTACCAAAGCAATTAACCAAGATAACTTTACATTATAAATTCTACTTTATTCAAAATATATTCTGCTCATACCTAATATTTAAGGACATTATGATATATACAAGATAGATTATATACATGTGCCAGAGCAAATGTAAAAATTTAAAAAAGAGTTGAGAATCTTGTACTGCTAAATCTATTTTTAAATAATAATAAAGCATATATTCAATGGGACAAGTTCTGTCCAATTATAAATTCAGAAAGTACACATTAGGTCTAATATATATTTAATATTCTTGAGGACAATTTTAAAATGTTGAGAATATTCACTAGTTAGCTAAACTTCCAAAGTTTTTCCAGGATTTAGAAGCAATATAGCATAGAATAGAATGGTATTTGGTGTTTTCTTGCATGCCCTTTCCATTGATGGAATTAACCTCAGGTAATTTTTTTTGGAGCACACATTTTGGGTTATAGTACAGTTTCTTTGTTAGTTGTGATGATTGTGCATTATAGTGGTGGGAAAAAAAATAGATGAAGGAGAATTAACAGACCAAACAAATGCAGGTGAATAGCTATACTAGCTATCAAGTTCACAGTGTTTAATATATTCCATTCCTCTAAAAATATATCTCCTTTACAATGGCTCTGGGAATAGAAGTTTATGGAATCATTGCACATTTTAAGATTTTGGAGGGATGGTCATTTTTTAAATGTATGCTAGTAGTGAAAACTCCAGCTAAAAATGGAATCTGTCACATTCTAGTTTTAAATAAATCATCCAAACTTCTCCCATATCACTGAGAAGTGTTAGAAAAAACATTTGCCAAATAAATTAGTTTCTGTAAAATATTGAATATGAAATGAAAATATACAACTGAGCTATTCTCTAAGTAGAAACAAAAATTTAAAGAAAAATCCCAGTAGTGTTATTAATAGTATTTTAGATGATATTTGTATAAGACAACACCACACTAGACTAAGAATTCCTCTATCTCTGGCCCCAAAGTACCTTGTGTTTATTTTTATCGTAGTGCATACTATGTATAGTTTATAGGCCATTCTTTAAATTAGGCACTGAATTATTCATTTTCACAGCTTTATTAATATATATTAATATATATTTACATAAATTAATGTGTACATATATGAAGAGTGTGCTTTGATAAGCACTCACCCAAAAACAAACACCAGCTAAATAACTAGCTTAATATCACCCTCAGAGTTTCCTTATGTCTCTTTTTACTTCTCTTCCTTGCCCTTGCTTATCCAGAAGCAAACTCTGATCTAATTTCTGTCTTAGTTTAATTTGTGAGTTGTAGAATTGTATATGAATGAAATAATGTAACATGCATTCTTATTTGTCTGGCTTATTACAGAGAGCATGCTTATTTTGAGATTCATCAATGTAGCTGCATGTATTAATAGTTCTTTTAATGGCTGAGTTATTTTTAATGGCCAAGTAATATTTTTTTAATGGTTAGGTCACAAATTGCTTATCTATTCATCTGTTGGTGCATACTTAGGTTGCTTTCAAATAAAGCTTCTATAAATATTCATGAACAAAGTTGATATGAATATATTTTCTCATGTTTTTTGGATAAATACCTAAATGTGGAATGGCCAGATCATATGGTAGGCATATATATTTACATTTTTAACAATTTTCCATTTTATTCCAAAGTAACTTTACCATTTTACATTTTCTATTAGCAGCCTATGAGAATTCTAGTTCTTCCACATAGTCACCAACACTTGATATAGTCAGGTTTTTAGTTTTGCCATGTTTATGGGAGTATGGCAGTATTTCTTTGTGTTTGTAGTTTTTCTTTCTCTAATGACTACTAAGGTTAAAAATGTTTATGCATTCATTTCTCATTCTTATACCTAATTAGCTAGAATGTGCATTTTAAATTAGCATCTTTAATTTCTTTAAGAATTCTTTATAAATTCCAGATACAAGTCCTTGGTTGAGTGTTTTGCAAAAAAAAAAAAAAAAAATTTTTGAAGTTTATGCTTGGCTTTTCACGTGCTTAGCAGATTATTATTGAAAAGCAAAACAATTAATATTGATAAGGTACAAATTATAGTTTTTCTTTGATAGCTTGTGTTTTGGTATCATATTTAATGAATCTTTACCAAGTACCCCCAAATTATTTTTTCTTATGATTTATTGTAAAAATGTTATCATTTTAGCTCTTATATGTAGATATATGATCTATCTCCAGTTTATCTGTACATATGGTTTGAGGCAAGGACTGAGGTTCATTTTGGGGGAAGAGGGGATTATACTTTTTTTATTAGATTGTTTCAAGATCTTTGTTGAACATCAATTTACTATATCCATGAAGAACTATTACTGGACTCTCTATTCTGATTTACTGATAAATTTATCTGTCTTTATGTCAATATAATTCTGTTTTGACTACTATAACTTCATATTTTGTTTTTCAATCAGGGAGTTGAGTCTTCCCACTTTGTTCATTTTTTTTTTTTTTTTTTCAAATTTGTTTTGGCTATTCTGTCTCTGCATTTAATATAATCTTTAGAATCAGTTTATAAAATTGCTTCAAAAAACAGCTGAGATTTTGATTAGTATTGCATTGAATTTGTAGTCCAGTTTGTGAAGAATTAGCATCTTAACAATATATAATCTTCCAATCCATGAGTATTGTATATCTTTTGTTTTCATTTTCTATCTCTTCTTTAATTTCTCACAAATGTTTTGTAGTTGTTAATGTACAAATCTTCCATTTTTTTTTGTCAAATTTATCTCTAAATATATTATGGTTTTAATGTTATTGCTGAGAAATTTTTAAGTGTCAATTTCTGTTGGCAACGTACAGAACTGTAATTATATTTTAATGTTGACTGCTTATATTGCAACCATGCTATCATTAATGACTGGTTCTGGAAACTTTTTTTGTAGATTCCATAAATTTTCTACACAATCATGTTGTCTACAAATAAAAACAGGTGTATTTCTACTTTTTTCTCTTTTTCTGAAAAAAAAAAAGGCAATTTTTTATGATTATATTCACCTTTGTTGTAGATACAACTCTTTGTTTTGAATTTTGTTACTGACTTAAGATTTATTGCAAAAAAATTATTTTATAGCCTGCCTTCAAGTAATATTATGTAACATCACATATAGTATAAAAACAGAAAACAGTATAGTTCCATCTATACTCCAGCCTTAGTCTTATTATTAGAAATTTCATTTTTACATATGTTATAAACTCCAACATACATTAACTTTACATTAAATTGTAATTACTTTATAAAAAGATTAGAATTAAGAAAAATTGTTTTATATTTTCCAACATAAAGATGTGTTAGTAAATACATTTATGATATTCTTCATTCTTCTATTTAGGTCAAGATTTTACTTTAGTATTATTTTCATTTCACCTACCTGAAAAAAATTTTTGTATTGCTTCTTGTAATTACCAGGCACAGAAAAAGCATAAAAATAAGTCCCAAAGTGAAGAAAAAATTTATTAAAAATAGTTTTCAAAATGACAGGGCTGATATAATTAGTAAACATATTAAAAATTATTATAACAATATTCCATTTATATAGGAAGGTAAAAGAATGTTTAAGAATGTTAGGGAGAGATACAGACCATATAATCAAGACCCAGAAAGACTACTGTGTTTTGGTTTCAGAAAGAACAAAAACTATTGTGTTATGAACCAAAAGTGACAGGTATCAAAGACTTTTAAGAAATTATATCTAAATTTCATAAACAAAACTATTAAAAATAATAATGAAGAGAACACTTTACATGGTATACAATACCACATATCAGTAGATTAAAAGGTATAAATAACTGTCCATGTTTGGGAACATAGGTAAAACAGAGAAGATGTGCCTCGTAAATCTCATGGATGAACTGAGGCAAGATAGAGAAGAATGATCCTAAGGGATATTGACTAGAAGATATTTAGGCGCTAAAAACTGAAGGTGTATAGAAAAATTGAGCAATTCCAGAGGAAGATAATAACTAGAATATTACGTAAGATCATTGATTGCTATCTATGACTAAAAATAATAAGCGGTCATTTGCTTATGAGATACAATAGACTTTGCATGATAAGGTTAAGAGAGTAAAACATCCAGCTCAAATAATATCTCCTCTGTTACACCTTTGGGAATTCTGTAGGCATCATTGCTGCCTACTCTTGATTCTCAAGGAGCACACACCACGTCTTATGCATTATTAAATATTCCAGAATCCCACCGTTCACCCCCTCTACTGCTACTCCTATAGCCCAAGCCACCATCATCCCTCACCTAGTTTTTGCATAAAGCCCCTAATCGATGTTTCTGCTTTCATCATTTCCTACCTACTACCCTTCCTCTTACCGGGAGGCAGCATCTTTCAATCTCTGCTCAAAATCCACCAAACAAGTTTTTTGTTATCTAATCTCATATTTTTACTTTCATCTATAAGGCCCAACTATATCTTATTTTGTTTTCATCCTCACCCGAGGACATTTTTTCATTTTTTTGTTCAGATAGAGTGGGAGGGAGAGAGAGAGAAACATCGAAGTGAAAGGGAAACATCGAGTGGCTGCCACCCGCACGACCAACCAGGGCCGGGGACAAACTGCAACCAAGGTAGCACCCTTAGCAGGAACCGTACCCGAGTCTCTCTGGATCGCAGGTGGATGCTCTAACCACTGAGCAAAACCGGCCAGGGCAAGGCCCGACTATTTCTGACCTCATCACTAATCACTCTCTTCCTTGCTGCTCTTCTGCTACATTTCCTGCATTTAGGTGATCAATGAAAAATGAGAGACAGGGTAGAGGAATAATGGTGATATTTAGGGTACCATTCCTTAAAGTGGCCTAAATTGTATTAGCCAATTTTTAGTAAATGGCAATAAAAGGGCTTAGGTAGTATAGTCTTCTTGTCTGCTAAGAAACATACAACTTTCTATCTGCCATAACTCCTTGAGGGCATGGAATTTGTTTTTATCTGCTTTGTTTACTGTGTATTCCCAATAAACAGAACACTGTAAAAAAGTAAAATTTATTAAATTGATTACTGAATCAAGTTTTTCAAAGAAGCAAAGGGAAGCAAATGCCTTTTCACAAAGTGGTACTGAAAGACAAATCTCCATGGTAATTTCACCTCTGAGTGCAAAATACTTAAGCTATTTGGAAAAAACTGTTAAATATCTAAGCCTATGAGTGGTTCTGGAAATGAAGAAAATTATTCTAAATTGTGTTTTATAACTACCAACAATCTCTCATAGTCTTTTCCTCAGTGTAGATACTTATGTGGATCGTCATAAAAAGGCAAAATATTTCCCACACCAATTGCACTTGAGATTTTCTGATCATTGATCAAATATACTTTAATATTGTGAATGCAAAAAATATGTCTAGGTTTCAGTTGTCTTATTTTGAAAACAAAAATTCAACGTATAGATTGTACGATGACCTCTAGGCTTTGAGGTCATCACTCCCATTCTTGATAAGAGAAGGTATGACAAACTGAACATCACTGACTTTTCTTGGAAATTTCAGAGAACTGAGATCAAGAGACAAATCATCACCAGTAAATCTGGAGAAATGGGAAAATCCAGAGAGTCATAGTTAAGATCTGCTTGACTAGAGGAGAAGACACTAGAATCTTAATCTAGTAGGAACAATTACATACTAATGTTGATGATTATGGTGAAGTCTAAAAGAAGCCTTCATGCCCTGGCTGGTGAAGCTCAGTGGACAGAGCATCAGCCCAAGCACCGAAGGGTCATTGGTTTGATTTCTCATCAAGGTCACATACCTGGGTTGCAGGTTCAATCCCTGGCCCTGGTCGGGGCACATGCTAGAGGCAAGCAATTAATGTGTTTCTCTCACATTGATGTTTCTCTCTGTCTGTCTGTCTCTCTTCTGCTCCCTCCCTTCCATTCACTCTAAAATTCAAAGGAAAAATATCCTCAGGTAAAGATTAACATAAAAATAAAAATAAAATAAAAAATAAATTAAAGAAGCTTTCATTATTGTGTCAGGGAGATGGAAGAGAAATATTGTGAAATACATCCGTAGCTTTCTCCATAACATGGAGAGATTCTCCAGAGTTATATCTGACCTGGAGAAAAGGCATTTCTCTTTCTCTAGCCCTGTCTATTCTTTCTGTCTAACCTAAGGCAAGAAAAAAAGCTAAGAAACACTTGTGAAGATTATAGCCCAGCCCACTAAAAGACTAAAATTTACTCATAAGATTATAGAGTGCTTCTTCTCTCTCACACCTAATGACACCCCAACAGGGCTCTAGTAAAATAATGGGGTTACAGCTGAAAGAACTCTAAAATGCAGACACTAGTTAGGAGGAGCTCTTAAGAAAAATCTCAAGATAACAGGAGAAATGAAAACAAGGATAATCTGAAGAATTCTGAAGGAACTGTCACTTACAGCTATAGCAAATGTTAAACACAAACTCTTAACCAGAATAACTTTAACACTCACAGTGTAGGCCTATTTATCTTAGTTCTTTTAAACTAATGTAGCATATCCAGCTCTCAATTAAAAATTACAAGATATACTAAAAGTCAAGGAAAAGACAGTGTGGAAAGATGAAGTAGGCACTGGAACTTGATTTAGATGACACAGATTTGGAGTTACCAGACAAGGAATTTAAAATAATTGACTAATATGGTAAGAGCTCTAATGCAAAATGTAGACAACATGCAACAACAGATGGGTGATATAGTCAGAAAGGTGAAAACTCTGAGAATCAAAAAAAAATTCTATAAATCAATAACATTGTAATAAAAATGAAGTGTGCCTTAAATGGGCTCATCAGTAGACTGAGCAGTGTAGAAGAATGAATCAATGTCCTTAAAGATAGGTCATTAAAGATTTATATTGAAATTGAAAAGAAAAAAAACAAAACACAAGCAAACAAAACCATAAGAAAATATCTAATATTTGCAGGTCAATTTCAAAAGGTGAAAATATGTCTACTAGAATAGCACTAAGAGTAGAAAGAGCTGAAAATTAATTTGAAGTAATAATTACTAAGATTTTTCCTAAATCAATGACAGACACCAAACCAAAGATCTAAATAGTGCAGAGAACACCAAGCAGGATAAATAATAAAAAAAAAAAAATGTTACCTAGGTATATCATATTCAAACTATTGAGTACAAGAAGAAAAAAGAGAGAGAGAGAGAGAATCTAGAAAGAAGCCAGATTAAAAATATACCTTACTATGCAGGATTAAGGATAACAATTTTAGAATTTATCCTCAGACCATGCAAGGAAGAAGAAAGTATGAAATATATTTTAAATGTTGGAATTAAAAAATCTAGAATTCTATATCTAGTTAAAATATCTATCAAAAGTGTAAGAAAATAAAGCATTCCTCAGACAAAATCTTAGGGAATTTGTTGTATACAATCTTACCTTGAAAAAAATGTTAAAAGAAGTTCTTCACAGGCAAGAAAATGATATTCATTTATTGGTCAATTTTCCAAGTGAAAAATACCTCCTGAATATTGCCTGGCCAGTATGGCTCAGTGAGTGAGCATTGACCCATACACCAAGAGGTCACTGGTCTTGGCACATGCCCAGGTTGTGGGCCAAATCCCCAGTGGAGGGCATGCAGGAGGCAGCCAGTCGATGTTCTCTCTCATTGATGTTTCTGTCTCTCTCTCCCTTCTTCTCTCTGTAAGATCAATAAAGAAAAAACAAACAAACAAAAATAACTCCTAAATATACCTGCACCTAATAAGAGGGAATGAGAATATTTAAAGAGCTGATAAAATTGCAAAGAAAATATATAAATCCACTATTAAAATTGGGAAATTTGACACCTTTCTATCAACAATTAATAGATTAGACAGGCTAAAAATAAGTAAGGTATTGTTCACCTGATCATCACAATTAATCAACTTTCAACATTTATGAAATCTAATCTTTGTTTATGGAATATTTCATCTAACAACAGTAGCATACACATTCTTTTCAACTCACATGGAACATTCACCAAACTAGACCATACTCGGGGCCATAAAACATCTCTTAAGAAATTTTTTTTTTTTTTTTTAATCAAAATCATGCAAAGTATATCCTCAGAACACAACAGAATTAAAATAGAAACAAATAATAGAAAGAGAGTGGGAAAAATCCAAATATTAGGAAATTAAAACTATACTTCTAAATAGCACATAATCAAATAAATCTTGAGAAATTCTAAATGAGTTTAACAAAACAAAAATGAAAATAGTACTTAGCAAATTGGTGAGGTGTGACAAAAGTGTCAAATACAGGAAAATAAATAGTGTCAAGTGTATACATTAGAAGAGAAATACATTTTTAAATTATTAATTTAAGCTACCACCTAAGGACTCTAGGGAAAGGAGAAAATTTAAACTAAAGTATGCAGAAGAGCACAAATAATAATAACTATAGTGGAAATCAATGAAAACAGCAAAATTATTTTAAAATTGCAGTGAAACCAAAAGCCGGTTCTTTAAAACGATCGATAAAATTCATAAATTTCTAGGTAGGCAAACCAAGATAAAATGGCAGAAAAAAGCAAATAACCAATGTCAGAAATAAAAGAGGATTATCATTACTGATCCATGGATGTTAAAATAATAATAAAGGATTACTGTAAGACCCTGTGCCTCAAAATTTGAAGATTTAGATTAAATTGACCAATTTCCTGAAAGACTGAAGTGATCAACAAAGCAGATCCAAACTCCAGTCTCTCTCCTCCACCCTTTTGAGGCACAACTTTCTTGTGCTGATGACAAGAAATTGCTTCAAGGTGATAAGCTAGGTTGATGGTTTGACATACCATTTTCTTTTTTAAGGAATTATAGATTTGTGTGTCTTGTGAAATTTATGAAACAATTTGTTTTCAAAATTATATTTATTTTTATGGTTATTTATGACAGAAAGATATTTTTATCTCTGTTACCATCATGGCTAACTTTGGTTGATTTTTATCACTAACACAATCCTGAATTTATATTGCTTATTTAACCAAACTCAAGGTTTTTTTGTTCATCTAACTTAACTCCTAATGAAACTTCAGAACATATAAATATATTTTTGTTGTTGTTGTTTTCAATTATATCATATTCTTAATACTATATGATACTTTATTACCCAAACTCCCAATCTTTCTTATTGTTTTTTAATCCTCACCTGAGGATATTTTTCCATTTATCTTTGGATAGAGTGTGAGGGAGAGAGAGAGAAACATCGATGTGAGAGAGACACATCGATTGGTTGCCTCCCGCATAACCCCAACCAGGGCTGGGGATTGAACCACAACCAAGGTCCTTGCCCTTGACTGGAATCGAACTTGCGACTCTCTGGACCACGGGCCAATGCTCTAACCACTGAGAAAAATCATCCAGGACTAATCTTTCTTTTGATGGAAAATATGTTCAGAGAAATAAATTGAGTTTTTCACATGTAGGTGAACAACTAGAACATAAGAGAGTTGGGATGTAAATTAAAATCTCTAATCTTCTCTTTCTCTTCACATTGCATGATCTATTAAAAAAAATAAGAGGTATAAGATGTAGAAATAAAAAGATAAGCATCATTCCTTTGAAAAGGAACATAAATATACTTGTAAATTAGAATCAATAAAGAATCTTAGTTTAAAAGCATTCTTGTGATGGCCTGTTCCTCTACCATGTTGTGAATCATTTATTTCTGAGTGACTACCATTTATAAGACATCTAAAATAAATTAGGATAGTTATTCAGTTGGAGTGACATGTTTGCACATCAAGGTTAACAGAGAAAAGGAGAGGGAATGTTGAACATGGGAAGGCTCAAAGAGACATTTTATAATTTCTCAAGTCATGAGATCCAACAATCAATTTTACAGAAATGTAGTAGCTAAATTATAATCCTCTATAAATTAGTGTTTTGTTTTTTTTTAAATCAGCATCTGAGAGTCATACCTCACAAAGGTCAGTGTCCACTTCCTCTGAATGGCCTCCAGCATCTGGCTACTGGCCTGTCTGCCAGCCTCTGCTTCTTCAGTATCTCATCCTATCTTTCTTAATACAACCACTTCATGCTTTCTCAAGATGTTTACAATTTAGTAAGTGAAGCTACAATATACTTAAGTAGAAAATGTCTGTTTATTTTACTCAACTCTCTGAAATCACTCTGAAGACTGGTCTTTTCCTTTGAAAAGCATCCTTAAGCATTTAAGAATTTCAGGAATATAACTCAATTTTATGTTCAATAATAGCCTGCTTTTGAGTTTGCCTGTTCTCAAAGAATAGGCAGCTCTGTGTTCATGAGGCACAGCGTCACACTGCATGAAGCTGTCTGAAGTGCTCTCCCTTAATTATGGGTATTGATTATACTCACCCAGCTCCATGGAGAATTTCATTTCCATACATAGTGCAAACCAGCATTCTTTGTTTGCTGATTTAAACAGCAGACCAGTGTCTGCTCTTGGGCTTGATACAACTGCTCAATGACTATTTCCCAAGTTTTTTGCCTGCATCCTCCAAATATTCATAGCATTTCACAGGGTTTGCACACACAGTATTTTTACAGGCAACACCACATTCACACAGTTCTCTCACCAGTTGTTGTTTTTTTCCTCTCCCATTCACACATTCAAGTATAAATTTGAGATTAATTCAGAAGTTGGTTTTAGGAGTTGTTTTTACTCTTAACTTCTTTTATTTCACTAAAACCACAGGACTTAGCAATGAAAATTAATAATGAATGCTTTCAGAATTATTCTTCTCAAAAATTATATTTTAGAAAAGAAATAGCATTTAATAAAATGTAGGATTTGCTATTTTTTTAAATAATTAGTTCCATCAGTACATGTTCATAGAAAGTTATATATGTGTCAGGAAGTATTAAACACTGAATTTCCATGTTTAGAAGCTATTCTAAGGCCTAGGAAAGACAACTTTAAAGGTAGACACCATTTCTTATACAGGTGTGGTTTAAGAAATTGACAATTGTGCTCCTTCAAATAACCTAATAGTATCATAGCCATACAGAAATACAGCTTGTTAAATTAAAATTCTGTAAAAAGGAAGCTTACCTGGTTTTAGCTTACCTGGTTTTACCCATTCTGGCAATAGAATCTTAACTTTTATTGTCAAGGAGTGTCCACTAATAACATAAATATGGTTAAATTGAGGAATTTTTCAATGTCAAGGAAAATAAAATATTAGTCAAGACATACTAAAGCTTACTTTACTGTGGAATGAATGAGATATTCAGTTTAATATAGTCTTACTGTAAGACTATGTGTTAATGTATATCAGATTTGGCCTTCATCTGCAGGAGACTGACCCCTGACTCCCTTGATACTCATGCTTAATGTGGGCATTTTCCACTCTCATTAATGTGGACCCAAACTCTGATCTTTTTATCTTCTAATGCTTTCTTCCTTAACAGTCAATTCCTAGACATTGAGTTATTTGAGGAAAAAAACCCACCCTTCCTCTTTTGCATCCTTTAATCTTCAGCACCTAACTGATTTTAATCTATGTATGAAATGCTTAAATATTATTTTTTAATTTTCTGTATTTATCATTAAATGCATTGGTAGTTTGTTATCTCTTAAAAAGATTAAATTTTGAAAGAGACTTTTAATTGCTCAACTTGCAAAATAGTTACAATCATTCATACTCAGTGTATTGCTCACAGAAAGTTTTTTGGTGGTATGGGACCAGTCTAGCAAGATTTCTTGAGAAGATTATGGAGTATAGAATTAGATAGATTGGTACTCAGTAGCTAGGCCCACTGAGATGTTTAATTCCTCTGGGTCAAAATTTCTTATGTAACTAATGAGAATAATATATAAATGAATGTATATTATTTAATATAATGTGTTGAACTTGAACAAAATAGGCAGCCAGATATTTCTCTAGCATAATGGATTTATTTAGAAACAACAAAGATTGCAATTCTGGACATGTGGTTTAATGGTGAATCACATGCAAGTCCTGAGAAACAAAGGAGAGAAACACTCTTTTATGGACTTAGGTAGGGCTGTTTTCACTGAAGACTCTAGGAGGAAACTAAAAGTTTGAAGTATAGTGTGACTTTTTATTGGTTGAGTTATTTATGGCAGTCTCTCTCCCATTGGTTGAGCTGTTACTGGTAAGAAGGAATCTTTTCCTCTCTCTGAAGTAGTAATGTGGTATCACTTCCTGTCAGAGATGTGAGGTAATCAATCTCTTCCTGTTGAGATATTAATGTGCATTGAGTGACAAATATGTGAAAGTTCTCTTTCGTGTCCATCTGCCCTGTCTGCACTTTAAATGGAGTTTCTGTTTATTCTCACAATGCTAAACCTCTGTTTTTTATCTGTTTAATATAGGTGATATAATGTAAATACCCAGTTATTTTGAAATTTAAATAAAATCTTATGTGAGGCAACAACACAGTGGCTTGCACATGGTACTCAATTATTTTTTATTTTCTCTTCTTTTATTCTCAAAATACATCATATAATAGCTGCCTACCAGCCATCTCATTCAGATGTTCTCAAATTTTAAAAGCATCTAGCCTTCCTCAGAATTTGTCTTTAGTTGTTCTATCACCTCTCTCACAGATTGCTCATGGGAACTTAGCCTTCCGGTGTTGAGCAATTTATAAAGTAGGCTTCAATATATTACCTTAGGTCAGAGATTTTTCAACCGATGTGCCACAAGAACTTTTAAAAATGCAATACCTGACTACCTAGGCAGGGGCACTGACCTCTTTTCCCTTAGATTGTCAAATAAAAAATGACAATAGCCAACACAACAATAGCTGTCCAGTGTGAATGAATCAAAATTATACCTATTTTTTTGTCAGATCGACCAAAAAAATGTATTTTTTTTTTTATCTCTGCAGAATTTTTGTAATTAGTTTTTGTGTGCCATGAGATTTTTTAAAAGTTTAAAATTGCTGCCTTAGGTAGTAGATTCTATTATTATCTACATTTTTCAGATAAAGGAAATGAATTCAGAGAACTCACTGCTCTCTAATGTGAATATGATCCGATGCTTATATTGACTTTGTAGAAAGTCTTAGCAGTTGTCTTCCTTGTCAGTTCTGAAACTTTTAAGTTCCTTAGTAAATACTTTTGTCAGGTCTGATATTGCTGATGCTTATTAAAAATTTTAACTTGCCTAATTGATTTGTAAATTAAATGTCCCCCTCTTTTTAAATGTTTCACATTTAGCAATATTCCTAGCATAATCTGTCTCTCCTAGGCCTGCAAATTTCATCTGCTTTACTGAGTTTGCATTTTTAAAACAACGCATGCATTTGCAATATACTGAGACCTCTGGCTCAGATAACAAGACTTTCCCTTTACGCATGTGGAAACAATTAAATAAAAAACACATCAAAGAACTATCTTTACGTGAGAAACTTGAGATTCACACATTTTTATAAATTCTAAACCATGCTTTCGGTCATTTGTTTTTCACTATTTCTCCATAAGCCGTTTCATCCAGTCCATTAATCATGATTTTAAAATATCTCCTCTGAATTTCCAATGAGTTTGATTTTATCTGTTGATAATGAGGTGTCCAGAACCCAGTTTATATTCCAAGAGTGTCAGTTATCCAATAAAAATGAAATACTTATCACGTAACCCATCATTTTAATCCATGCCATGCTATAAACATAAAATAATTTTAACTACACACTTTTAAAGAGTATTTTCTTTTTTTACTTCTGGAAAAAACTGAATCAGAGACATTAGCCATAAGGTCAGTGGTAGAGGTTTTGAGAGATCCTTACATTCGAAAATAAAATTTGAAAAATATTTGAATTTATTTTATGGGCATAATTTCACCATTTTTGATAATGAGTTTCCTTTTGTATTAATACATCCTAAATTTGTTTTCAGTCAATATCTTATCCCTGAAATATCTAAGGTTTCTTCTCTTGTTGATGTGTTTATCTTCTTTAAAGTCCCAAGAAACCCAGTCTTCCAGGACCATTAAATCTTTCTACTGCTAAGGCCACCATTCTTCATTGCTTAACTCTGTTTTCAATCTAATGTTCTCATTTCTATACCTTCATAGTCTCAACCCTGTTTTCTCTCTTCCTACACATTTTTTTTAAACAATGAGATTTACTGAATGCTTAATATGTGCCAGAGATTTTTGTTAAATTCTTTTCTTACATTATCCTTTTTTTTTTCTAATTCAACAGTAATTATATGAGTTGGATGATATCATTCTCCCCTTATAAACTGAGGCAACTGAGACTCAAAAAGATTGAGTTGCAACAGTCAGTCTCCAGTCAAGAAACAAATCACACCAGTTATTTTATAAGAGATAATCCAATATAAAAGAACTGTGACTTATGCAAACAAAAAAATTGTTAGGTAAGTAACTGAGCATTAAAAAGGAATACTGAGTTGTCAGATATAACAGTGAAAGGAAGCAGTAAGAGAAGCTAAAACTTATTTTCCTTTTTATAAATATATATTTTTTATTTTTAAATTACAGTTGACATACAATATTTTATTAGTTTCAGGTGTACAGCAGAGTGAGTAGACATTTATAGAACTTAAGAAATGATCACCTCTGATCAACCTGGTACCTAACTGACACCACACATAGCTATCACAATATTATTGACTATATTCCCTGTGCTGTACTTTACATCCCCATGACTATTTTGTAACTGCCAATTTGTACTTCTTAATGCTTTCTCCTTTTTTCCTCATCCCTCCAACCCTCCCCCAAAATGTGGCAACCATCAAAATATTCTCTGTATTTATAAGTTTGTTTCTGTTTTATTTTATTTTTGTTTCTTTCTATATTCCCCATATATGTGAAATCATATGACATTTGGCTTTCTCTGTCTGGCTTATTTCACTCAGCACAGTACCCTGTAGGTCCATCCATCTTGCAGTTGGCAAGATTTCATTTATTTTTATGGCTGAGTCATATTCCATTGTATATATGCACCCCTTCTTCTTTATCTATTCATGTATTGATAGACATTTAGGTTGCTTCCATATCTTGGCTAAAATCATATGCTGTGTACAAGAGACTGACTTCAGATTGAAAGAAACCCAGACTGAAAGTAAAGGAATAAAAAAAGATATTTCATGAAAATAGAAACAAGCAAACAACAACAACAAAATCATCTGGGGCAGCAATATTTATACCAGACAAATGGCTTTAAAACAAAGAAGGACCCAGAAATTTTGCTTCTGGGTGTTTATCAAAAGAAACCCAAACACTAATTTGAAAAGACATTTACATCCATATGTTAATTGAAATTAATTTTTCTGAAAGTCACTGCTGCTTGGCAGGTGCTCTTATCTATGAACTTTCAAAAAGGTTGTGGCAGGGGGGCGGGTTTTCGGAACTGGGACTCAAGCTTCTGAGGATAGTTTTCAGCTAACTGTTGCTGATGACTCTGATGATATGCTGGGAAAACTTCAAAATAGATTTAACTACTCCTAGAAAACTTCTACTGCCACATGGAAGAAGCTTTGCTGGTGAGGAAACCCCACTACAAGTAAACAAGAAACAAACTGAATGGAGAATATCCTTGATAATGCCTCTAGACTTCCATTCTCCAACCAGAATTCTAATGGTAGAGCCTCCTAGGTAGCTAGATAACAAAAGGTAAGTATGGTTTGCAGAATCCCAGCCTCAATATTTCAAAGCAAAATATGGAAGGATTGATTTGAAGATGAGAAACAATAGCTTAATGACTGGAGTTGCTCAACTGTTTGCCTCTTCATAAACCATAATACCTTTCAACACGTATCTAAATTTCTATACATCAACAATAGCAGCTCTGGATTCCAAACAACAAGATGGAACAATCTTTGGTTCACAACCTCTTCTAAGCAAGAAGACACAAAGTCCAAACAGACATTGTATTTATCTCTGCAAAACAGTCACCTATCTTAGGACTTGTTATTTTACTACTAAATTCAGCCATAGTTCCATTGCTACATTTCTTCAGCTGTGAAATTAGTTCCTTAATCAGAAACAATTTCATAAAGAATGTCTTGACAGCCCTTCCAGTTTGGGTCAGCGGTTAGAGCATTGGCCTGCAGTCCAGAGAGACCTGAGTTCGGTTCCCGCTAAGGGCATGTGCCTCGGTCGCAGTTTGTCCCTGGCCCTGGTTGGATTATGTGGGTGGCAGCCACTCAATGTGTCCCTTTCACGTCGATGTACCCCCCTCCTTTCTCTTTCTCTCTCTCTCTCTGAACAAAAAATGGAAAATGTCCTTGGGTGAGGATAAAATTAAAAAAATAAAATAAAATAAAATAAAGAATGTCTTGACAGTAAATATGGCATTCTGTAAATCCATGGATAACGGTGCTGGCAGAAGCTTCATGGGCAAGTCCATATCCAAAATGCGTGTCTACTCCAGGGAGGACATTAGGAAACAAGTGCCGTACCTCCCAGCCTTTGCAGTTACCACACCGCTTCACCCTCATTTGCTCCCCATCCTTGACACCTTTTCCCCAACCAAGTTCTTATTTGATACTCAGAACCAAACTCAGAGCAATAGGTTCTGCCCACCTCTCACCTATGTAGAAAGTTACTATAATTTTTAAATTATTTTATGCTTGCATTATATTTTCAAATTTTAATAATGAAAATATTTAATCTTCATACCATTAAAAATGTAAATTTTATTTTTATGATATAAGTGAAGGTGAGAAACCCTAATATACATTACATGAAATGACTAGCATCACCAGTAACAGCAATACTTTGGCTATGTGTTGAATGAAAAATAGTCACACAATTGTCAGAGTACAGACCAAGTTCATTATTTTATATTGCACAATCATCAATTGAAGACCAAATTTATTAATCATCTATTGTATGCCATTCATGCAGTCGGTGTTTAGGGTTCAAAGATACCCGTGATTTCTAAGGGCTCAATCTATGCTGGAAGTCAGGCAAAGAAATTAAAATACATTATTATGAGTAAATTATGAGTTCTTGGAGACATTAACAAAGTTGGATGTAGAACAACTTCTTGACTACATTACTAAACAAAACAAGTTGAACAATGTTTAAAAAGCCAGTATTACATTATCAGTGGGTTTACTGAAAATTTTTTCTTATCTCATGCAATATTTTTCTTCCTATACTATACCATCAAGTGTCAACCAAAACCTGTTGATTTCATAATATTTTATATTGGATATGTCTCGTGAACCTCTATTTTTCTGAGTTTAAGACTGTGTTATTGATCGTGAAGTATGCATGTATAAGAAAAAAGTTACATCCTTGGACCTTGAAGCTGAATAAAAGGAAAATATATCTACCTCTCTTGGAAAAAAATAAAAATAAAAACTGGAGCATCTAAGCTAATGTAAATATTATGGGGAAAAAACTGTAATTTTGCCATAGCATTGTAAAATTTGATTTAATCCGGCTCTGCTGAGCTGAAATTCATGTTTTCATTTCCCTATGGAAATATAGTAATTGAAAATTTTATGTTAATTTTGACTACTGGGTGGAAAATACGCATATGATACCAGTCTTCAAAAACGATTTGATTTATGCTTCAATTTCTATGCACTTGATCATATTTATAGAACTTTTAGAGGGCTTCTTTCACTGTTTAAGACCTTCAAAATCATTTAATGGTTTACTAACGAATACTCTTTTTTTTTTTTTTTGGCCTCTATAGCATCCTAAAGCATTGATACCAATCTCTTACTATTTTAAACTGCTATTTTCTGGCTTAAACAACTCAACATAGAGTCTTTATCAGGGGTTTATCGCATTTAAAAAATTTTATTTGTGTCATGATTTTTATTATTGAGATTCAAATGGTTGAGAGAATAGATAAATATGTTGAAACACACTTTATTGTCTAAAACAATTATATAAAGCCAGTATGTTATCTACAGTATACTAGTTTTCAGTTTGGGGCAGTGTAGTTAATTTATCTAATCCTCAGTTTCTTCATTTATTAAATGGTAAGAATAATGGATATTTTATATGTTACTATATTTCATGAGTAGTACCCACAACCTGACAAATAGTAATAACCACCCAGTAAATGTCAGCTTTTTAATTTATTACAATTATGATGATGATTATTATTTTTGGTTGATTATTATGAGTACCTTGTTGGTAGTTTAGAGTAAAACATATCATGCCATGCTGAACTACCTAGGGTTTAAAATACAGCAGGAAGAATAAATGATTTATAAAGTATAGTAATGAAGAAGTAGCACGGGCATGGAATTACACATCACATTGCCTTTGTTTCTGCTGGGTAATAGCAATCATGTGCCCTCTGATAGGGGAGAATTACTGCCAACTAAATTATAGTTGGCAGAGAGCAGCAGCTGCATTCATTAACATCAGAGGGAAGATGCCAAGTGTCAATGAAACAAATATCCCTACAATGTTTTACAATCCCAAAGCTTTGTTTTTTGTTTGTTTGTTTTTTTGCTTTTCTTTAAATTCCATTCCTGCCTATCTCTCACTTTTTTTAACTTGGCAATATTCTTTATTTTATATCTACATATGTGTATGTATATATATAAACATCAATCTTCCAAATTAAAGTTTTTCTATTTTAGAAATGGTACCAGTATGAGGAGAGAAAGGTATTAATTTCAACTGTTATTGAAATAGGATTGTAACTGGTTAATACAGCAGCCTCTCCCAAGTATTTTAACTCTCAAGTCACTGCCACAAGCTTTCATTTTTATAAATCTACTTGAAGTGAAACATCACCAAGAGAACTAGAAAAAAATATGCATTGCATTAGCTTAAACTGATTATCTTAAAATGATCATTTATCTCAAAGAGTCTTTCAGGGTTTTAAATCGCAGGAAATCTTTTCTTCTTCTTCTTTTTAAATGTGCCTTTTAAGACCACCTTGCATAATGCCTGTACATGAAGGGCGTCATTAAACTGTGTGAATATTTATATAAAGAAATACTTATTTTCTCTCCAGTGATCTGATAAAATACCATCTTGAAACGAGTGACCACCCTTTCGTGATGCACTTCCCCTCCTGCTTCCCGTCATCGTTCAGGTCCCTGCTATTCAACCCTTGAAGGGTCGACTACCATCTCTTTCTCCCTTCATTATAAACCCTGCCATTGTTTGAAAAATGTATGATTCTTCCACTTTATATACATTTGATCGTGGTCACTAGCCTCCATGATTACACTCTAGACTACTGTTTTCCACCTGCCTGTTGTGACCTTTGGTGAGTCACAAAATTAATTTACCGTATCATAATCAACATTTTTAATTGAATATAATTGAATAGAAAAGATCTAAGAGTTTCTAATGCAGTAAAGGTTGATATTGTTTTGTGAAACTATAAAATTTTATTAAATTCTACCGGGGTGATATTGGTTAATAGATTTATATAGGTTTTAACTGTACAATTCTATATCATCTGTATATTGCATTGTGTGTTCACCACCCAAAGTCAAGTCTTCTTTCATCACCATGCATTTTATTTATATGTATGTATGTTTAGGTAGTATGTCTCAGTGTAAAATATTGAGTGTTTTAGAGTCTAAGTGCAGTTTTAAGCTAAGACTTTTGGCACACTCTATATTTCTTATTTTGGATCACAATAAAAAACAAATTTTGAAAACTGCTATCCTAAACTTTGTTGTTATCAATGCTTATACCACCTTTAAATTCATAACATAAGAAACAATGCTTTCTGACCACAAAATTCTATTGCTACAAATGCCCAGTTTATAACAACAGAATCTTTATTCCTGCCAATTTTAAATGTCCATTACTCCATATATCTTCATATTCTTTCTTACTTAGCTTAGATTTAATTATCCATTTCCATATCACTGATTTGTGTATATTTTTCTACTACATTGACACACTCTCTCTCTTGCTTCTACATATCTGATAAAATTCCAATTTTGGATAAATCTAACTATTCACTTATTCTTTTCCATCCTCAAAAAGCTTAACATGTTTAATGAAAACATATAACCACAATGAGTGACTAATATCACTTTAAATGTATAAGATCTTAGCTATAAGAACCAACTAGATGCCAGTATAGTCCTTTGCTCAACTCATTCTTCCATTCACTTGAGAGTTTACATCATACCTCCTTCTCTTTTCTCCAGCCTCTGATAGTGCTTCCTTACACTCATGTTTTTTATTTCACAGAGAAAATATAATTTCTTATTTCATTAGAAAGTAGGTGCAACAAGAATATAATTTCAAATTGCTTCAACTACAAAACTTGTAAATCTACTTGCATTTGTACTCATATAATCTTTCTTCTTTCTAAGAATGAAAGTTGAGCCCTCCACTCAGAAGTGGGATCCTAGCACCTTCAGTCTACATAAAAAATTTGCCTTCACAATCTGTCCCTTCTGCTTGTAAAGATGTATATTTGATTGACGCTGGATTATTCCCTCTGGTCTGTAAAAAATACTTCAATTAAAAGAATTACTCTTATGATCAGAATGTTTTCTTGTCAAAGTTAGCAATAATCTCTACAGTACCAAAAGGAATAGTCACTAACAAGCTTCACCTAATTTAAGTTTTCTGCAACTTTTCAATGTTTATTTTGACACTTTCTTCTCTTGGCATCTGAGATGCCATACTCTCTTATCTAATGGGTCATGACATTTAAAAAGATGTGGTACATATATGCAATGTAATGCTACTCAGCCATAAGAAAAGATGAAATACTGCCATTTGAGACAACATGGGTGGATCTTGAGAATATCATGCTGAGTGAAATAAATCAGACAGAAAAAGTTAAGAACTATAAGATTTCACTAATATGTGGAATATAAAACTGAAAGCAACAAATGAACAAATAAGAAAAACAAACAAAATCTCATAGATGCAGATAATAGTATGGTGGTTACCAGAAGGAAGTGGGGTTGGAGGGAAGTAGAAAGTAAAGGGGGTCAAATATACGGTAACAGAAGATTTGCCTTTGAGTGGTGGGCACACAATGCAATCAATGTACAGATGAAGTATTATAGAAATATGCACTTGAAATCTATATAATCTCATTAACCATTGTCGCCCCAATCAATTTAATTAAAAAAGAAAAAATGTATTCTGCAATTCTTCTCATCCCCTAAATGTTAAAATGTCCAAGAAATTAGACCTCTTCTCAGTCATTCTACTGGTAATTTAATTTAGTCATGCCTATAAATAACATCATTTGATTATGCCTAGAAGATTATCTTTAGGACTAACTTTTTCATTCATTCGGTACTTCCTGACTCTTCCAATTGGAAATGTATTAAGCATTGAAGCATAACACATATGAGATTGGAATTTTGAGGTCTCACTCAAGACATTTGCCTCTTCCCATTATTCCTTTTCTCAGTAAAAGTCACAGGAATTCACCAAAATACCCAGGGAGAAATCTTCCTCAGTCAATGGCTGACATGTGCAGAGCAGCAGAAAGTTTGAGTTGCCTTTTGGCTCATATTCCCAGCTGAGACTGAACCAGGCACTACTCTGCCTTCTAACTTCAGCTCTTATGCTGCAGATGTCCTTTTGTGAACTATTTTGTTTCCATGTTTTCTGCTCTTTGCATTTAATATTTTTTCTTTTACTGATTTTTAGAGAGAGAGGAAGGAAGAGGGAGAGAGAGATAGAAACATCGATGAGAAAGAACATCAATTGGCCTCCTCCTTCATGCTCCCCGACTGGGGATTTGGCCCACAACCTGGGCTTGTGCCCTGATCAAGAATCACATTGGCGACCTCTTGGAGCATGGGTCAAACCTCAGCCACTGAGCCACACTGGCCAGGCTGCTCTTGCATTTTATATTGGTGATTTCACAGTTTAAAATGGCCCAAACACAGTGCCGTCTGGAATTTCTAAATGCAGGAAGGCTGTGATATGACTTATGAAGATGATATGTGTGTTAGATAAACTTTGTTCAGGCGTGAGTTATCTGGTGTTAGCTGTGAGTTCAATGCTGTTCAACTGACAATATATATTAAATAAGATATCTTTAAACAGACGCGCACATAAAACAAGGTTTTATATTGATCAGATGACAAAAATGTGACCAGAGGCTCACAGGAACCTAACCCTGTATTTCCCTTAGGAAAAATGATTCAGTATTTTCTAAGTCAGTGTTCCTGGGGACTTCACAGGATACAACTACTGTGAATAATGAAAACCTTTGCAGCCCTGGCCGGTTTTGCTCAGCGGTTAGAGCATCAGCCTGTGGTCCACAGAGACCCGGGTTCGGTTCGCGCTAAGGGCATGTACCTTGGCTGCAGTTTGTCCCTGGCCCTGGTTGGGTCGTGTGGGTGGCGGCCACTCGATGTGTCCCTTTCACATCGATGTTTCTCTCTCTTCCTCTCTCTCCTTCCCGCTCTGAGTAAAAAATGGAAAAATGTCCTTGGGTGAGGATAAAAAAAAAAAACCTTTGTAGTGTTATAAAAATTAAATAAATTTTTAGAAAAGCAATAAATAAAATTCAAAGAGAAATTAAACAAATGAACCTAATGTGTGCCCATTTGGTAGCATAACTGCACATAGAGAAATATCCATGTTAAGTTTTAAGCTCACTTGTTTGACTGTATGGTCCTTAAGGACAAAAAGAAAGTCAAAATATCATAAACTGATTCTGGTAATTATGTTTTGGGGGTAGTATTTGTATTCTAACTTGAATACTATTGTATGTGTGCACACATGGGCACGAATGTGTACATGCACACATGCTGTGGGAGAGAACAAGTAATTATAATGATATTATTAACAATCAGGATTTAGAGTGGTTAAAGTAGATAAAGTAAAAAAAATCAAGGATGTTAAGTAAAAATTCTGTAGTCTTGGACTTTGAAATAGAAATATCAGTAGGACCTCATGTTGTATATTTTTATCTTTAAAGAAAGTATTTTTTTTTTTTTTGCTCTGTCCACTGAAAAGGCTTAGAAATGATGAACACTGCAGTGGGGATGAATGATACCTCCAAATGCTAGATTGTGCTCATCACATATTATATCCAATTACAAGGTATTAGAACTATGTAAAGAAATGTCTAGTTCCAAATCTGCAACTAGAAGGATGCCTGACAAGCCTGGATTTATTTTTTCATGCTAGAAAAAAAGGGAAGCAATTTGAGTTTTGTGTGAGAAGACTCAAAAGCTATACTGAAGAAACCCAATGGTTAAAGGCAGGACAGTCTGAGCATCAAATGTGTTTAAATGTATAAGTTCATAATGATTCAAACAAACAAATGAACAAACATACATCTTATTAGTTATCTTTAGAGGACACTTAAGAATCAATAAAGGAAAAGATTTAAATGTTTATTTGTACCTCTGTATAACCAAAAGTTGCTGAGGAGAAAGCTCTTTCTATAGTATTCTAGCCAACATGGGAAAAAGTTTGAATTTTCAGATTAATGGTTCCTGGTAGCTATAATTAATGACTAATACTATTAAAAAAGAGGGAATAAGACATCGGTATCACCTGATGGTGATAAATCATACCATCTATGAAATAGACTAGCCATATAAAAGCAAAAACTCAATCTGTGTCTATCAATTTACAGGATATGTAGAAAATGAACTGCAGTTTGAAAAAGAAAAAGGAAAGAAAGATGAGCAAGAGACACAAAGAAAAAATTAGAAGTTTAGACCAAACAGACTTAAGAGGCATAACAAATTGTATATATTTTTATTGGCTCCTTATTCAAGTAAACATACTATAAAAACAAGTTGTAAGTTATTCAGACAAATGTAAACAATAACTGGATGTTGATGATTTTAGTGTTAATTTAGTGGTATTAATTTTATGGTACTGTGGGTAAAAAGTTTAAGGAGCACTAATATTTTAGAAATACATGTTGAAATATTTACAGTTAGTGGAATGTCTGGAGCTTGCATCAAAGTAGTTCATGGAGAGTGTGTGGCAAACAAGCTTGGCTGTGTCTTCAAGTCTCAGAAGCTGGGTAAAGAGGAAATCAGACTCACTGTAATGTTTTTCAACATTTGCACATATTTAAAAGTTCAAAAATATGCATAAGATTTTAGTTTCATTTTTTAAATTATTTTTTCTCTCCAAACACACCTGTACTCTGTCAGATCATTCTTGTCCTCTTTACTTTTAAAATTATCCAGAATCTCTCTCTTTCCACCAACCTTTATTAGTGTTACCAGACCAAACTTCCATCATCTCTCACCTGAGTTGCTTCCATGGTCTTCACTTAGCCTCCTTGCTTTCACTCTTGCCCATTGAGAGTCTATTCTCACACCAGGAATTAAAAAGTGTAAGGCAGCAGCCTGGTCAGAGTGGCTCAGTTGGTTAAGCATCATCCTGTACACCAACAGGTTGCTGGTTCGGTTCCCGGTCAGGACACATGCCTGGGTTGCCAGCTTGATCCCCAGTAGGGGTGTGCAAGAGGCAGCTGGTGTTTCTCCCTCACAGCAGTGTTTTTTTCTCTCCTTCTCCATTCCTCTTTCTCCAAAATCAATGAAAACATATATTTTTTTAAAATGTAAGGCAGGAAGAGCAGCTTTCTGCTCAAAACTCCCTGTACAGTTTTATTACATTTAAAATAAATTTTAAGCACAGCCTTAAATAATCTGCACTGGACTCTCTCTCCTACCTATTTCTTATCACTCTTTTCACTCTCTTCACTTCAACCGCATTCTGATTCTCGACCATCTGAAGCAGACATTACAATCTCTAGGCTTTGCACCTGCTCTTCCCTCTGCAATGCTCTTCTCACTATTTGCATGATGTGCCTCCCTATGTCATGTTAATGTCACATCCTCAAAGATGGCTGCTGGAGTACCCAATCTAAAATGATACTACTTTGCTCAGGCTGGTTTGGCTCAGCGGTTAGAGCATTGGCCTGCGGTCCTGAGAGACCCAGGTTCGGTTCCCGCTAAGGGCATGTACCTCGGCTGCAGTTTGTCCCCGGCCCTGGTTGGGTCGTGTGGGTGACAACCACTTGATGTGTCCCTTTCACGTGGATGTTTCTCTCTCTCTCTCTCGCTCTCCCACTCTATCTGAACAAAAAATGAAAAAAATGTCCTCGGGTGAGGATAAAAAAATAAAATAAAATAAAACTACTTTGTAACCACTAAGCACATAATATGCTTATTTTTTGTGTATCACATATTGTTGTTACATATTTATTTGTGAACAAGATCTTTGTTTTGGTTACCAGTGGACTCTGGCATCTACATTGCCATCTGACCCATAGGGTATGCTCAATAAATATTTGTTGAATAAATGAATGAATGAATGTTTTTCAGTTGATCAATAAACTATTGATAAAACTTTGCTTAAGTTCCTATATCTGCCAAAATATCTAATATTTTACATATATCATGTCATTTAATGTAGACATAAACTCTATAATGTAGGCACTACAGTCATCTACTTTTTTGTTGTTACTCCTCACCTGAGGATCTTTTTAGAGAGAGTGTAAGAGAGGGAGAGAGAGAAACACTGATGTGAAAGACACATAGATTGGTTGTTTCCAGCATGTGCCATGACCTGGGGTCAGTGATGGAAACTGCAATCCAAGTAAATGCCCTTTTCAGGAAATCAAACCTGTGACCCTTTGGTGTGTGGGTTGCTGCTCTAACCACTGAGAACCATGGGCCATGGCAGTTATCTACTTTTTATAAATAAAAATACTGTGGGAGTTTAAAAACACCCACAATTAGTGATATGAAGCTCTTCCCTTTGGATATCCCCATCCCCTACCCCCTTTACTTTAAATACATCCAATTTTTTTTTAATTTAAAATAAGTAAAAACAGCCACAATCTCATAGTAAAACAATATATATGGTATAACACACATTCAAATTTATTTGTGTAATTCCAAAGTGTTTGCTCTTTTTGCTATTTCTACTACATAAAATACATATCAGCCAGAGGCAGGCTCTCTGAAATAAGTATACCAGCCTTCTGCCATTACAAATATTAACACTGAGTTTTCTGATCAAGTAGAACAAGTAGGTCTGGCTTTTACTCCATTAGATATTTGTCAGATAATTCACCACCATTTGAAGTATTCTCTGTAAAGCTGGTCTCTTTGGGGGCTGTAAATTTCTGTTTGATATGTCCTTTCTGTCAAGTCACAAAAGAAACCAGCATTTACCTGATCCAAAATAATGAAAGTGCAGAAAAATCAATAATGGGAAACGAATAGCTACCCTCAGATTATGTTTTCCAGCAGAAACAGCAGCAAAGAGGAAAAAGACATGGCCCACTAAGATACCACTATTTTGTACTAACCTAATGTTATTAGAATTCACTTTCCATGGAAAATTGGCCTGTCTATTCCAGCATTAACTTGCTGTAAAGATGAAGCCAATGTTCATATATGCCTGACTTGGATTTTGTAAGATATACGCGAGCAAGACACAGAAATTTAGAATCTTGGACCCTGGTCCTACATTAATCATTTTGTATTTTCAAAGAGATGATATTACAAGGCCTATTTAGCTATAGAATATTATGAGAGTACAATTAAATAAAGAGCCAACCAATGTAAAGTCCAATGAACTACAAAGACCTGAGAATGAGGCAGAATATAGAGCTGGAGAAGGGAAGTCTAATATTTAGTTAGTAATTATTATATACTTTAATATGTTTCATATCATTTATTTTTCACAAACCCTTTCAAATAGTTATGCTTAGCCCCACTCCATATGCAAGAAACAATGAAAAATGGATAATTTCATCACACAACTAGGGTTGTTATTCAGTCTCTAAAATCTCTGCTACCTTTTACTCATTACAGATAATCTGTCTGTGATTGTGGATGAGCCTCTATGTTATACAATGTTAAGAATTAAAAATATATTATTGTTTTCCTTCTAAAGATTACATTTTTTTTTAATCGTCACCCAAGGACATTTTTCTATTTATCTTCAGATAGAGTGAAAGAGAGGGAGGGAGGGAGAGAGAGAGAGAGAGAGAGAGAGAGAGACATTGACGCGAGAGGGACACATCAACTGTTTGCCTCCCGCATGACTCCGACCAGGGTCGAAGGCAAATGGCAACCAAGGTACATGCCCTTGACTGCGATCGAACCCACGCTCACTTGTCTGCCGGCAATGTTCTAACTACTGAGCCAAACCTGCCAGGGCTAAAGATAAGGTTTTTATATAGCTTGAGTCCCCTATAATCACATTAATGCTAAGACAGAATTAGTTGAACTGCAAGTGATTGATAGGAGGAAATGCCCTTGAAGGATAAAAAAAAAAAAAAAAAAAAGATGAAGCAGGATTGGGTGTGATAAGTATACATAACGCAATCCACGCCTGACACTTTTGAAAAGAGAGAGAATAAGAAGGAGGACTGATTGGGCCAGAAGTGCCTCTGACTGCTGTGCATCCTGGGAAAGTATCGGCCAAGTCCAGGGCAAGTTCCTGAGCAAAGAGCACATGTCAGAGAAGTCCTGCTTCAGGCAGGAATGGACTAGTAATGACACTCTCACCATGTTCAGCTGTTCAGGAGCAGTGGGGAACATGACATGGGGTGAGGGGTAAGGGAGTATTTACACTGGATGCCTCAGTGTGAGCTCTGGCAGGTCCAAACTTGCAGCAGCTGGAGACTGTGAGCTAAGTTGCTTATAGCAAGTTCTCTAAGGAAAGCTTAGTGGCATACTTCCAGGGCCACCCTAAGTCTCAATCAACATAATAATATCCACGTTAAAAAATAATAATGGTAGCTAATGTGAAGTTTTGTCTTCAGTTTATTCTTCTTGCTCTACGTGATCTTGTTCATCGTCATGATTTGAAGTACGATGAAGAACTAGGCAAGACCACAGAGTAGTGTCTAGGTTACCAGTGTTCCAAGATTGACCAAGCCGACTAGATTTAAAACTGCTTTCACCTGTTTTACTATCTGATCAGCATACTAAGAGTACAAATAATGTGTACTAGCCCCAGGAATCAAGACAGTACACCAGCTTCCAGTGTTGATGAAGCTGAATGGTTTTACCTGCTTACTTGGGCAGAGGAAACCAGAGAATCATGAACTTGCTGCTCCTGGGTCATTACACTAGGGTAAGGATATGTTAGCATACATATCAGAAAACCCTTACTCTTCTACACTCATGTGCTCCTACCCTCTATTAACTTACTGCTTGATTAGGCTTACAGAATGATTAACAGTGGCTTATCAATAATTGTGACACCCACATTTGTTTCTCTAGACCTCTCTTGTTAGTAGACTACTAAACTCTCTCTCTATGGGATATATTCCTATATCCAGGCTTTTCATATAAACGTGAACTTACCATCTTTTCGCAAAATTTTTATTTTTTCCTGTATTATCAGTTTCACTGGCACCATTATCCACATAGTTAAGTAAGATGTATACATTATTTTTAGGTTTTTGTAAAATGAGATAACTACCAGTATAGCAGAAGAATACTGAGATTATAGTGAATCAATAAGGCATTTGATTTTTCTTCTTTATGTTCTTGTGTTCTTCGTAGAGAACTGCATGTTGCCTGATAATTGTTAAATGGGTGAATAGTCAGTGTTTTTTGTTTTGTTTTTAATCCATTAATACTATACCTCAAATTAACCGACACTGTCTTAGAGAGTGAATTTTACTAATTTTCCAAAAGGGTTTATAGCTCAGACATGCTATTACCTTTATGGGAGGAACTAGTTAAGCAGAGACTGCACAATTACCTGAAAGGAATTATTGAAGGAGCCTTCCACTCTAAGGATTAGACAAATATTCCTTTCAATTCTAAGAGGCTAGAGTTATTTAAACTATCTGAACAAAATTATTTATAAAAAGTTAAAATCGAAGATAGAAAAAAATGGCGGCGGAGTGAACGGAGCTACACAGACCGTCTCCCAGAACCAAACTGGAATTACAACTATAACACAGACAAATCGACGGGAAAAACCAACAGAAAAGCAGCTCGGGGGACCATACAACGAGGGACACCGACTCGATCCCGGTAAGCTTGCGAAGGCGCGAGACGGGGCTGGGAGCCCACGGTCGGCAGCTCGGCAGCGGCCTTAGCTGGGAGCGGCGCCCTCGGGTTACACTCCCAGGCGGCTACACAGCGCAGCCGGGACAGAGGCTGAAACAGCCACAGCCACTCACCTTGGGCTCCAGCAGAGGGAGGGCAGACTGGACTGGAACTGTGTCGGGACACGCGGGGTTTGGAGGGCGCTCAGAGCTTTGGCTGAGTGCAGCCACTCAGGACAGTGGCCACATTGCTCCTTCCCAGGGCTCTGAGAGAGGCAGCAGCCCCTCCCTCAGAGATCCAACCCCACCCTGTGGGCCATTGAAGTGCTAATTGAGGATCACTAACAACCAGCATCTGCCCCACCCTCGTGAAAGCCCCTTGGCTGAGCACCAGAGGGAGTTTTTCAATCAACTGACAACCAAAACTCATCAATTAACCTAGACTGCTAGCCTCCAGGCAAAAAGCTAGAGGATAACAGTACCTTTCCTGGGCTGGCAACTTTAACCAGGAAAGTAAGACTTGACAGTGGTGTTCAACGCGGGTCCTCCCTCGCTCATCTAAACACAGGAGAGGGAGCCACAAACAGCAGAACACCAACACCCACAGGGAGAACTTGACAGGCTCCAAAGCCCACAGTGATAGCCAAAATGGTGAAACACAGAAACAGAAGCGAAATGAAAGAGCAAGACACCTCCACCGAAGATGAGATCAATGTGCAGCAATTAAGCATGTTAACAGAGCTAGAATTCAGAGCCATGATCTTGAGGAAGCTGAAAAGCATGAGTAAGGACATAGAGACACTGAAAATAAGCCAATTGGAAATTAAAAACCAACAAGAAGAGATAAAAAATGAATTATCAGAAATGAAAAACACAGTGGAAGGTTTAAAAAGCAGAGTAGGGGAAGCTGAGGACCGGATCAGTGAATTAGAAGACAGGGTAGAAAAAATCAACCAATCAGAAAAACAAAAGGAAAAAACTATTAAAAAAACAGGAAGACAGCTTAAGAGAACTATGGGACAACTGGAAACGTAATCATATTCGCATCATAGGAGTCCCCGAAGAAGAAGAAAAGGAGCAAGGGATAGAGAATATATTCAAAAAAATAGTGAGAGAAAACTTCCCTAATTTGGTGAAGGAAGAAGGCATTCAAGTTCAAGAAGCACAGAGAGTCCCAAGTAAGAAGAACCCAAACAGGCCCATACCAAGACACATAGTAATTAAAATGCCACAAATTAAAGACAAAGAGAGAATCCTAAAAGCAGCAAGAGATAAGCAGCAGGTTACCTACAAAGGGAACCCCATGAGGCTCTCAGCTGACTTCTCACAAGAAACACTACAGGCCAGAAGAGAATGGCATGAAGTAATCAAAGTCATGAAAAACAAGAATCTGAATCCAAGACTACTCTACCCAGCAAGGCTATCATTCCAAATAGAAGGTCAAATAAAGAGCTTCCCAGACAAAAAAAGGCTAAGGGAATACATTAGCACCAAACCAGCACTGTAAGAAATGTTAAAAGGACTGCTGTAATTAGCAGTAGAAATGGGAAGAAAAATAGAACCACACTAAACAAAAATGGCAATAAATAAGTACATATCAATAATCACCTTAAACGTTAATGGATTGAATGCTCCCATAAAGAGACACAGAGTAGCTGATTGGATAAGAAAGCATGACTCATCTATATGTTGTTTGCAAGAGACCCACCTCTCAACAAAAGACTCACATAGGTTGAAAGTGAAGGGATGGAAAAAAATTTTCCAAGCAAATGGAAAGCAAAAAAAAGCTGGGGTAGCAATTCTCATATCTGATAAAATAGATTTCAAAATGAAGACCATAACTAGAGACAAAGACGGCCACTACATAATATTGAAAGGATCTATCCAACAGGAAGATATAACCTTGATAAACATATATGCACCCAATATAGGAGCACCAAAATATATTAAAAATCTTCTGGAGGACTTCCAAGGAGAAATCGACAACAATACAATCATAGCAGGGGACATCAACACCCCGTTGACAACATTGGATAGATCCTCTAGGCAAAAAATTAGCAAGGAAACAGAGACTCTAAATGAAGCACTAGACCAAATGGACTTAATAGATATCTACAGAGAATTACACCCCAAAACTACAGAATACACATTCTTCTCAAGTGAACATGGGACATTCTCAAAGATAGACCACATGATAGGACACAAACTAAATCTCTACAAGTTCAAGAAGATTGAAATCATATCAAGCATCTTCTCAGATCACAATGGCATGAAACTAGAAATCAATTGCAACAAGAACATGCAAAGACATTTCAACACATGGAGGCTAAATAGCATGTTATTAAACAATGAATGGGTCACCGAGGAGATCAAGGAAGAAATTAAAAACTTCCTGGAAACCAATGAAAATGAACACACAACAACACAAAATCTATGGGATGCAGCAAAAGCAGTTCTGAGAGGGAAGTTCATAGCACTACAGGCCTACCTCAAAAAACAAGAAAAATTTCTAATTGACTGTCTAACCTCACAACTTAAAGAATTAGAAAGCAAACAAAAAGAAAACCCCAGAGCAAGTAGAAGGAAGGAAATAGTAAAGATCAGAGCAGAAATAAATGACATAGAGACCAAAAAAACAATTCAAAGGATCAATGAAACAAAGAGCTGGTTTTTCGAAAAGATAAACAAGATTGACGGACCCTTAGCTAGACTGACCAAGAAACAAAGAGAGAGAACCCAAATACACAAAATCAGAAATGAAAGAGGAGAAGTAACAACCAACACCACGGAAATACAAAAGATCGTTAACAACTACTATGAACAACTATATGGCAACAAATTCGACAATCTAAGCGAAATGGACAAATTTCTAGAAACACACAGTCTCCCAAAACTATTCCCGGAAGAGATAGAAAACTTGAACAGACCAATAACAACCAAGGAAATTGAAGAGGTAATCAAGACTCTCCCAGCAAACAAAAGCCCAGGCCCAGATGGTTTCACGGGGGAGTTTTACCGAACATTCAAAAAAGAACTAACACCCATTCTCCTCAAATTATTTCAAAAAATTCAAGAAGAAGGAAGACTTCCAAACACGTTCTATGAGGCCAGCATAATTCTAATTCCAAAACCAGAAAAAGACACTACGAAGAAAGAAAACTACAGGCCAATATCCCTGATGAACATAGACGCCAAAATCCTGAACAAAATACTAGCAAATCGGATCCAGAAGTACATCAAAAAAATGATTCACCATGACCAAGTGGGATTCATTCCAGGGATGCAAGGCTGGTACAATATTCGCAAATCAATAAACGTGATACACCACATAAACAAAATGAAGAATAAAAACCACATGATCATATCAATAGATGCTGAAAAAGCATTCGACAAAATCCAGCATCCGTTTCTGATAAAAACACTCAGCAATGTAGGAATAGAGGGATCATATCTCGACATAATAAAGGCCATATATGAAAGACCTACAGCCAACATCATACTCAATGGACAGAAACTAAAAACATTTCCATTAAGAACAGGAACAAGACAGGGATGTCCACTTTCGCCACTCTTATTTAACATTGTACTGGAAGTCTTAGCCACAGCAATCAGACATGAAGAAAAAATAAAAGGGATCCAAATTGGAAAGGAGGAAGTGAAACTGTCATTATTTGCAGATGACATGATATTGTACATAGAAAACCCTAAAGACTCCAGCAAAAATCTATTAGACTTAATAAATGAATTTGGCAAAGTAGCAGGATACAAAATTAACGTCAAGAAATCGACGGCATTCTTGTACATCAATGATGAACTCACAGAAAGAGAAACTGAAAAAACAATCCCATTTACCATTGCGCCAAAAAAATTACGATACCTAGGAATAAACTTAACCAAGGAAGTAAAGGACCTATTTGCAGAAAACTACAGGTCATTGAAAAAAGAAATAGAGGAAGATATAAAAAAGTGGAAGCACATACCCTGTTCATGGATTGGAAGAATTAACATCATTAAAATGTCCATACTACCCAAAGCAATCTATAGATTCAATGTAATCCCCATCAAAATACCAACGACATATTTCATAGAACTAGAACAAATACTTCAAAAGTTCATATGGAACCAAAAAAGACCCCAAATAGCCACAGCAATCTTGAAAAAGAAGAACAAAGTAGGTGGGATCACAATACCAGATATCAGGTTATACTACAAAGCGACTGTAACCAAAACAGCCTGGTACTGGCACAAGAACAGGCATATAGACCAGTGGAACAGAACTGAAAACCCAGAAATGGACCCAAGGCAATACGCTCAATTAATATTTGACAAAGGTGGCAAGAGCATACAGTGGAGTAAAGACAGCCTCTTTAATAAATGGTGTTGGGATAATTGGACAGCTACATGCAAAAAAATGAAACTAGACCATCAACTTACACCATACACAAAAATAAACTCAAAATGGATAAAAGACTTAAATGTGACCCGTGAATCCATAAAAATTCTAGAAGAAAATGTAGGCAACAAAATTTCGGACATCATACGAAGCAGAATTTTCACTGATACATCACCTAAGGCAACAGAAATAAAGGAGAAAATGAACACATGGGACTACATCAAACTAAAAAGCTTCTGCACAGCAAAAGAAACAGTCATCAAAATGGAAAGGCAACCCACTGTATGGGAGAACATCATTGCCAATGATGTATCAGATAAGGGGTTAATTTCCAATATATATAGAGTGCTCATACAACTCCACAAAAGGAAGACAAAGAACCCAATTAAAAAATGGGCAGAGGAGCTGAATAGACACCTCTCCAAACAGGACATACAAATGGCCAAGAGACATATGAAGAAATGCTCAACATCACTAATCATCAGAGAGATGCAAATTAAAACAACAATGAGGTATTACCTAACACCTGTCAGAATGGCCGCCATCAACAAATCATCAAACAACAAGTGTTGGTGAGGGTGTGGAGAAAAGGGGACTCTATTACACTGCTGGTGGGAATGCAGACTGGTGCAGCCGCTATGGAAAACAATATGGTGCTACCTCAAAAAATTAAAAATTGAACTTCCATTTGACCCAGTGATCCCACTGCTGGGAATATACCCTAAGAAGCCTGAAACACCAATCAGGAAGAATATATGTACCCGCATGTTCATAGCAACACTATTTACAATAGCTAAGATCTGGAAACAGCCCAAGTGTCCACCAGTAGACAAAGGGATAAAAAAGCTGTGGTACATATACACAATGGAGTACTATGCAGCGGTAAGAAAGAAAGATCTCTTATCCTTTGAGACGACATGGAGGGACCTGGAAAGTATTATCCTAAGTGAAAGAAGCCAAGCAGAAAAAGACAAATACCACATGATCTCACTTATATACGGAATATAATGAACATAACAGTCTGAGGAATACAGTAGACCCAGACACATGGAAGTAGGGCACAGACTGACATCCCTCAGAAGAGGGGATGGGGGGCGGGGAGGGTGGGAAGAGATAAACCACAGAACTTATATGCATGTATGCATGACCAATGGACATGGACAACTAAGCCGGGGACAGGGTGGAGAGGGGTAGTGTGGGGGGGGTGCCAATGGGGTAAAAAGGTAAAATATCTGTAACAAAAAAATAAATAAAAATTCATAATAAAAAAAAAAAAGAAAAAGAAAAGGAGCAGAAGAGACTCATACTAAATCTACTTGGAGTCAATAACCAAACAATTCTGATAATTAAAAATCCTATACCACAAAAAAAATAAATAAATAAATAAATAAATAAAATAAAAAGTTAAAATCTAGAACAAAAGTAATAACTCAGAAAAATATAAAATTGTTAAGAAAATTTTTAAGACACAATTTTTCTTGATTTTCAAACTTCAGATGTATACTATCAATTGAATTTTTTTCCATCTTGTTAATTAAATAAAATATAGATATGTACTGTTTATCTCTTATAAACCAAACTAAGTTCTATTTGGTTTATGAACAATAAATGATAGAGTACCTAGCAGGCTGAATTTATTTTTAAGAATATAGCCTCCATAATATGATGATAAATGTATTGATTATTAATTAGCTTAAAGCCATATTAAATTGTTGATTAGGTAATATGTGAATGATCTGAGAAGTAAGCCACAGTTTTTAATACATAACTCATATTTTATAAAGTATACTCATTGACCACTTCATTTTTTACTCGACTTGCAAATAAACAGAATTTTATGTTTGGTAATAACTCTTAAAAATGTTTAAAATATGGAATGGTTGCTTTTTTACTCACTGTTTTAATGTTTTTCAATTTCAAAGCATTTTTTTTTATTTTAAGTACCTTATCATTTTAAATTCAATGAACACTAATTCCTTTTATGATTAAAAATTATAAATAGAGGTAATAATGCACTTTAATGATGCTCCTGGAATAATTTTTAATATCTGCTCTTTTATTCTTTATCGCAGTAAATGTAACCAAGGTAAAACTACTTTCAGAAGAAAATACTGCGTAAATATACCAAATATTTTTAAGGCATTGCCAAGGAAATTTAAAGAGTGTTTTGGAATATATTGAGAAAAACAGTCTTGTTCTTTCATAAATTATCTTTGGGAATCACTATCAAACTAGACGTTGTAAATGGGTTAGACCAGTAGTCTGATTCCACACATAATCTCATAAAAGCTTATGCTTTCATGTTATCATAAAGCAGGACGTGCCACCTTCTCCTCACAACCACAAGACGGAAATGCGGCTCGGATTTCAGGTTTATAGTGGGTGAGGTCTGTGAGGATCTGCAAACACAATATAACACAATACCTGCTGTTTGGGTTTCCTGACTCTCTGTAGCAAGTGTAACAAGGTTTGAAAATTAAGCCTCTCTCCAGCTAGTTCCTTCATTCTACAGACCAGGATGAAGAAACTGAGACAGACTCACTAATTTATGTATCCCCAAGAGAAATGCCATAAACATGCCATACCAGGTTTTAATAAGGAAGGGAATCCTGTTTTTGGTACACTATTATAAATGTATGACTATTAAAAACAGAGTTAGATATAAATATAAATGTTATTAATTTTTATCTGTATATTTGTGTTGTTAAAAACAAGAATGGCTTATACATTTTGAAGGTTTCCCTCTTAAAATATGAATTGTAATACAAAGTAATTCTACATGTATCATTCAATTACTCTCAGTGACAAACTCATGAAAATTAAAGTCATACCTGCAAGTTCACAATTGCTTGATTTAGAAAAAAAATTTATAACCCTCCCTACTAATGGGTTGTATCCTGGGAAGCTATTTATACTCTGAAACTCTAGCCACTCATCAAATCACATTATGTTGAACTGTCATTTGATAGTACTCTTATATCAAATTACCTCATCCAATTGTGAAGATACTATTTCTCTATTATTTTGCATAAATTAAATATTTAATCATGTGTTTTATGTGGCAGGTCAAAAAAAGAAAAAGAAAATCCTGACAGGTTCCACACTATCAATGAAAAGACTTGAGGGCTCTTGATCTCATGGAGAAAATTATCAGTTATCATTTTCATTTTGTCTTAAATTACAACATTTTCTTGAATCATAAGTGCAATGTTTCTTTGTTCACACAGGGAGTCTTCCATGAATGTTTATAATATATTTTTTCTAAAATAAATCTCTATTTTGGTTTAATAAGGTGCTGCATTGTTGATAAAGTAATGCTATGAAATCAAAATGACTTGTTTCACTATCCTCTACGTAAGTAGTAAACTGCTTAACGAAGCAATGAAACCAGATGATTTTAGGTTAAAGTCATTGGCAGTGTACAACTTGTATTCTGTGGGACTAGTTTCTTCTCCTTAATATTGGAAACTGAACTTTACTAATGTTTGGTTTTTATCTCCAGAGGTGCTAACCATACTCCCTCTGCTGAGAAGGGGAACTAGTATAGGAGGTTTCCAACCGGAGAGAGCCTCCAGTAACTTATGTCAGAACAACAAATTTAATAACTGATGAAAGTTCCCCAGGGAATAGTATGGTGAGGGAGAAAAATATGTTTCTTTACGTACACATAAATGTAAATCAAATAAATTAGAAAACATAAATATATTGGGGTATTTTAAAAACAAAACAAGTAGGTTTTGAGGTAAAAGACATTTGTTCTTAATATACCCAGTAGTGAGTCTTATAAAACTGTACATTTGCCCTGGCCGGTTTGGCTCTGCGGTTAGAGTGTCAGCCCTCAGACCAGAGGTCCTGGGTTTGGTTCCTACTAAGGGCACGTACCTCGGTTGCAGTTTGTCCCTGCTCTGGTTGGGGTCATGTGGATGGCAGCCAGTCAATGTGTCTCTCTCACATCGATGTTTCTCTCTCTCTCTTTCTCCCTCTCTCGCTCCCACTGTGTCTGAAAAAAAATCTACTTTTCCACCAGCTTCTACCATACTATCTTCTGTCATGTTGATGATCAACATCATGAGAAATGGCATTAAGAGATCTCAGTGACGCCTGGCCGGTGTGGTTCAGTAGTTGAGCATTGACCCATGCACCAAGAGGTTGCTAGTTTGATTCCCAGTTAGGGCACAAGCCCAGGTTGTGGGCCAAATCCCCAGTGGGGGGCATGCAGAAAGCAGCCAATCAATGTTCTCTCTCATCGTTTTTCTATTTCTCTCTCCCTCTCCCTTCCTCTCTCTCTAAAAAGCAATAAAGAAAAAAAAGAGAGAGAGACAGAGAGATCTCAGTGAACCCTGACTGGTTTGGCTCAGTGGTTGGAGCATCAGCCTGTGGACCAGAGTAGTGGGTCCAATTACCGGTCAAGGGCAAGTACAGTTCGTCCCTGGCCCTGAGGTAGTGCAGAAGGCAACCAATCAATGTGTCTCTCTCACATGGATGTTTCTCTCCCCCCCTCTTCCCCCCCTCTCTCTCCCCCTCCCCCCCTCCCCCTCCCCCTCTCCCTCTGTCTGTAGATAAATGGAAAAATATCCTAGGGTGAGGATTTAAAAAAAAGAGAGATCTCCAATGAGATTCAACCTGGGATGTGCACTCTGAGTATGTACTAAATGATTCTTTCACCTAATAGAGGTGGTATTTAATTTTTTTCCTTTAGTGAATCCTATGCTGACCAACAAGAATGACCAACCAAACACCTCCCTTCTCAGTACTAGAGCTGAACAACATTGAAACAATAGTGACATCTAGCAGCAAACATAGTCAATATAATTTTTCTCACGGGATTCTTCTAAATGCATCAAAACGTAATTAATTCAGGGCTCCCAACCTTTACTCAAGGTGACCAATACAGTCATTATTTATCAAACGCCCTGTTTAAAAAAATGCCTTTTACGAAGTAACAAAAGACAAATCATATTTTATTTCTGCCTCCCAAACTGCAACTCGTGTTAAGCATTCAAATAAAGTGCCACAAATAACTGATTTTAGGATGCGTTTTTACATCTGCTGTTGTATTATTGAATTTATATGCATTGCAGATTAGTTTTAACTTGATGCATCTTAAAAAAAAAAAAAAAAAAAAAGCTGCCTCAGCTAGCATAACTGCTTCTCAAATATAATTCATTTTACTCCCATGGCTTGGAAATAAACAAGTTTAATAGCTGCTTTAGAGAAATATGATGAAATGGGCAGCACAAACTTACATTTAAGATAATTTTAAGTGGAAAAATCATTTTCTTACTCTTAATTGACAGATATTTAAAGCTAATCTAAGACTTTTATTCCATAGCTTAAATGTAGCAAGATTGTTTGTTTGTTTTTTAATTTTTTTCTTTAAGTAAAACTAGAATTTGAACCATATGAATTGCCAAAGGACTGGACAGTTTACTTGATTTTGATTTTTCTTAACTACAGATGTTCCTTCTGATTAAGGTAAGAATCAACTTCCAAGTTGTTTTGGCAGCAGAAAAAGAAGTTGGAGAGGATCCCCAAATTTGTGCCACTTCTTCTGATCTCGAGAACTGTGTTATAGAAAATCAGACCTTGCGGACACTGGGGTTTATGTATTACATTAAAGTATCTTTTGAATTATTTTTGTTATTCCCGTGTAGGAGAAGAAAAAAAAAAAGTTTTTGTCTGTGCGGCAGCAAACATTGAATTTGTGTCTATCATTACCAAGAGAGATAGCAAAATATATTTTATTCTGCAAAATTCCACAGGTACAACGGACAGAACTGCCAATACAAAGGGATGAAAAGGAAGGTATAAGCATGCCAAACAGTGAAACTATGCCTTGTCCCCCTGCCTTTAAAATGCTATTTGAGAAGTTGGGGAAAAATTAAAAGAAAGTTTCTCCCCCATCTCTATTTTTTTTTAATTGAACAATAGCAAATTTGTATGAAGGTTTACATAGTAGTAGGGTTCTCTTTTTTGTGAAGTTATCAAATGCTGAGAATCTATTTTAAATCAACTGAGAAATAAAGTAGGAAATGAGACCAATTCCAGACTCTGTAAACAGCTCTTAGGATTTATGCTGTCTGTAAATCAAGGCTTTCTTTCCAGCAAGGCTGATTCTTTACCAAGATCTGTTAGAGCAGATCATCAAAACCAGTCTGTACAGCTGAAAAACATAATAGAACACCCTGGGGAAAACAAACCAGCATTTGAAAGGAAATGCAGCAAAGGTAAGTGCAAGAAAACAAATATATAAAAAAAGAAGGAGGAGGGTAGGGAGAGAGGAGCTTGGCACTGAGAAAGAACAAGATTAAAAAATCTAGATTTAATAACAGGGATCATTTATTAACAGCTAACATTTTGAGCCCTTAAAAAGGACTAAGTACTCTTCTATGAACTTTACATTTACAAACTCATTTTCTCCTCATTACAGCCCGTCAAATAGATGCTACTATTAAATCGATTTTACAGATAAGGAAGCCGAGACACAGGGAGGTCAAAACTTGCATAAATAGGTAGTGGAGTTAGGATTCACATCTAAGATATGCTAGACTGTTAACCACTAGGCTAGGACACATCTCAGATTTATGGGTTATTTTTGTGTGTGTGCCAGGCACACGTTTAAGCAGATATATATATATATATATATATATATATATATATATATATATATATATCCTATAGCAACCCTGAGAGATAGGCATTTATCACCATCTCAATAGATAAGATACTGAGGCTTAGAGAAAAAAGCCCCAAATTCTGGTGGCTTAGCATAATTTCACTGGCTTATTATTTTTTGCCAATTGCATTTTAAAAGAAAAAGTATGTTATTTCATGATACTTTGTTTCTGATAAATAACTATAATTAAAGAACTTGTTGCAACTTATGTGTTTCCTGCCACCAAGTAATTTATTACTGAAAAGAGAGCTTGTAACTAAGGGAGAAAATACAGATTAGATAGAGTCATATCTAAACTTCCCGAAGCCCTCACTGTATACTCCTAATCATTTTTGCCCACCTTGTTGAAAATTAGTTTTCTTGGCTAGAAAATTGAAAGAATTGATAGTTTTCTCCTACCAGTACAATAAAAATTCAAGATCAGTAATTAAGTGTGCTTATCCTATAGGAAGTGCTCAGTACATGAAAGCTAGTTTGACTTTTTAATCATTTTATTGATGTGTGTGATTTTGTTCCGAGGATGACTTGAATTTATGGGAGAGCCTCAAGAAAATTTTTTTAAAAGCTTTCAATTCGGCCTGGCCAGCACGGCTCAGTGGTTGAGTGTCGACCCATGCACCAAGAGGCTGCGGGCTCGATTCCCTGTCAGGCCACATACCCAGGTTGTAGGCCCAGTCCCCAGTGCCGGGCATGCAGGAGGTGGCCAATCAGTGTTCTCTCTCATCAATGTTTCTATCTCTCTCTCCTTCTCCCTTCTTCTCTCTCTAAAAATCAATAAAGAAAAAAAGTAAATAAATTAAAAAAAAAAAAAGCTTTTAATTCAGGAAGAGTATGAAAGCCTGAGACAGACTGGCTGGCTGGTTTTAGACAAGAGATTCGTTCAGTAGAAACGGTACCCATTAATACTGATTAAAAAGGGAAAGGACTAAATATAGGGAAAAATTAGGGAATGTCAGTCAGCAGTATTACACAACTAACAACGTAATGGGGCCTGAAGAAAAGGTTTTTCAACATTATTTCAAAACATTGTTCAGTGTATCCAGTTTTCCATTCTATTGAAGTGTCTAGAATTGCCTGCTCTAAAAATTTCATGAGAACTACTCTTGAATGTGCTATTTGGCAGTAACCACAACTGAATTATCTCTTCTGAAAATCACACCTCTAACTAATAGGCACCAGTGAGACCCAGATTTAGAATATAGTAGGAGCCCACTTGCCAGCAGGAATCCCATTAAAGAAAATCTTTTAATGGCAAGAATCTATTTAAACTGTGTCTTCCAAAGAAAGGGATACAAGGGCCATTGCCTAACAAAATTAAAATAAGATTGAGCAAAAGGCTGTGACTTATTCTTCAGGGGATCATTCTATAAAAGCAATTACAACTGTAATTATTGGCTTTTATGGGACAGTCTTGCTTTCTTGGAATTTTTTTTTTTTAATTAAACCACTCTGTTAAATGAATAACTAAAGTTATTTAATTTCTACAAATTTTAAAGACTTTTTAGACAAATTAGTTTATTAAAAAGTTATCTGATCACATATCTTGATTTTAAGATCATAATATTGACAACACAGGTAGACAACTAGCACCATAGACATTTCCATATTAAATTATTGGATTTTCACCCTGATTAAAAAACAGAAAGAAAATAATGTTTATAATTAGTCCTTTCAGACAAGTTCAGTGAGAAAAGAGTTCAAAATACTTGTTTCTGCTGCTTGGAAACTTACACGCTCTTGTCTTTATATTTGTTCTAGAGAAAGTTACTTAAAATTTCTTAGTATTTAATTGCCATAGACTGTTAAAACTGATTCAGAGAATTAACGTCATGTCTCAAATGTAGAAACTGAAATTAAGCTGTTATCCAGAGAGGCTTTTCTGTTTCCATTTCAGTGTGGAAATTTTCTTAAAAGCATGAAATCACAGCTCTTGAAGGCTATATACTAGCCGAACTAGCTTGAACCCAGAGAACATTTTAACAAGTACATCTCTCCATTCTTTCTCCTTAGTTTCCAAACCCAATGTAATTTGACTTCTTTTTTTTTAGGGTTTGAATAAAGAAAATTCAATAGAAAATTGAGTATATCAAATATTTTAATTTTGCCCTGGCCGGTTTGGCTCAGTGGTTAGAGCGTTGGCCTGTGGTCCAGAGAGACCTGGGTTCGGTTCCCACTAAGGGCAGGTACCTCGGTTGCAGTTTGTCCCCGGCCCTGGTTGGGTTGTGCAGGTGGCAGCCACTCGATGTGTCCCTTTCACGTAGATGTTTCTCTCTCTCTCTCTCTCTCTCTCTCTCTCTCTCTCTCCCCCCCCTCCCTCCCTCGCTCCCTCTCACTCTATCTGAACAAAAAATGGAAAAAAAAAAAATGTCCTCGGGTGAGGATAAAAAATAAATAAATAAAGTATTTTTATTTTGGTAATAACACTTAACATGAGGTCTACCCTTGTAACAAAATTTGAAGTGTCCATTACAATATTGCCAGCTATAGACACTTTGGAGTACAGATGACTTCTAGACTGTATTCATACTGCATTACTGAAACTTTATACCCATAGAACAACAACTCCCCATCCCCCAACCCCAGGCCCTGTCAAACACTATGCTACTCTATAAGTTTGACTATTTTAGATATTTCATGTGAGCAGAATTATACAGTATTATTTGTTCTCCTGTGAATGGCTTACTTTACTTAGGATAATGTTTTCACGACCCATCCATGTTGTCACAAATGGCAAGATATCCATCATTTTAAGGCTCATAGAAAATATAAAAAATAAAATTCCTGTATTTCCACACAAAAAAAATGGATAACTTCACATGGAGCAAAACTACATGTTTAATTAACTAAATTTTCAGATGCTGGTCAATTTGGGTTCTATATAATATTCATTAAATCATGCAGTAAAAAGTGTCAGACTTGACTTTTTTTTTTTTTACATTTTTCCCCCCATAGAAAGGCATACTTATTCATTCATTCCTAGTAAAGCTGATTTTGATTGACAAATGTGACAATATAACTCTCTTTAATGGGCAGGCAGCAGTTACATCAGTAACACTATGTTTTGGTAGAGGAGTTTCATGGAGATAAAGGAGAGTCTTCTCTTTCCTCAATCAAATAACTTATCCTCCACACTCTGATAAGCTAAAAACAAACACGAGCAGTTGTGTCTCACCTTATCTGTGATATTTTTCCCCTAAAAATATTGAAGTGAATATGGGCGAATCAAAACTTTGAGATAAATCCTCCACCCTTAATATCATCTAGCATGGGGCTATTTCTTCAAGTTGGAATAAATCAAACTATCTCAGACAGCTCGAAGTCTAGGAAAAGGCCTTCGCCTTCATGTACTGAACTATTTTAATTGTTGTTCTGCTGCTCCATAATCATATGGCATCCATCAACTGTAAAGCATTTCAGTTAAAGCGAATCAGCTAGGAGACTTTCTATACCATCCTTTCCTCATTATGAGGGGAAGGTGAGTTACAAGCAGGAAGGAAAGAGATATTGGACTCACCAATCCAGAGGGTCAGGAATGTTGAATTTATAAGACAAAAAGCAGAAAATAGTTGTAATAAATTAAAGACTGAGAAGGGAAAAGGTGTGTGGGGGGGTGGGGTGGGGGGGTGGAATAGTGGAATCACACAGATCTGGTGTGAATGCCCAGAATATTCTGCTGTGTCCTAGCTGGGTGATCCTTGGAAACAAACTTAAGCTTCCATTTCCCCCTCTGAAAATGTATCTCGTATCAGCCTAGTAAGGATGTTTTGAACAATAAAATTTTAACAGCACATAACATATTACGGAGCACAAAATACACACTTGAAAAATCAGTTATCTTTGCCTCATTCAGCCCTTTTTTTGTTGTAAAAATTGCAATAGTTTAAAAAGAAATGACAACTTTTAGAACCATATCTCTGACTATATTCCTAATTTCCAAACCACCATTTTTTTTGGAATATATATATATATATATATATATATATATATATATATATATATATATTTGCTACAGGGAACTATTTCTTCTACCTGGATATACACCATCATCCTGTTCTATTCATTCCCTTTCCTGGCTAATTATTTTTATTTTTGCTTTCTCAGTGTAAATGTTAACTTTCTCAAGGATCATTTACATATTCACACACCTCACTATCTAGATAAATTTAACTCCTCTCTCATGTCTCATAATAATCTGTGTTTTATCCTCTCTATTTATACTTTATCCATGTATCCATATGTGCCAGGCATTTGCTGTAATTAAGCTATGCTTGTAATTTCCTGGTTAATGTCACCTCCCAGTCATTGCATACTTGTGGAAAGGCTGTTTAGAATACTCCCCTTTATACCCTATATCTATGGTGGTACTTGCTACCTAGGAGAGTTTGATAAATATTTGTTGAGTGTTTATGAATGCTAAGTAGTTCATACATATAAAACAGAATTCTAGGATCATCAATGTTATTTTAAATTATTTAACATAAATATTTTATCGAGTGTGTTTGATAATTTTAAAGGATCTATGAAAAATAATCCAGGGTACAATTAGAACCATGATTTATTTCAAGTCATGTACTAGGAGATTAAACATATATTCTCAGGATATTTTGACCAAGAGAAGTCTCAGTCTTCCCCCCCCCCCCCCCAATAAACACATTACACACATATATGAACACAGAAAGATATTAAAAGATATGTGGAGGTAGATACTCACTTTAGCCTTCAATGTGCAAATGTGTAATACAGACAGGAAAGCATCAGATTGAAGGTAACTAAAACATTTAAGCAATATATTGTAATTTCTATGAGTTATTTATTAGTTAGAGAAACCTGTTCAGTGAAGAGCCAAATTTGTCCCTTTGTAATTTGGCTCACATTTTACATTCATGATTTACACCACATTTTGCCCCCTATATTATTTTCTTTTTTTAAAAAAAAGAAATTACAGTATTAATTTAGTATAGGAAAGATATGAGAGAAACTCTGCTTAGCATCTCTGAATTCTGCTTGATCTATTCTAGCATCATTCTCACTAATTAGAGATGAGTATAAAACATTTGGCCTTAGGCAAATAAGGCTAAATCTTATATTGTTAAATGGCTTGTTCTTCTACTCTGAAGATAACCCCCAAACCCAAAGCTGCTAAATCTGGTGAGAAATTGGCAGACAAACTCAATAAGCAGTCATTTTGCCAGCCATCCATAGAATGACTTTTCTCAATGTTAAATTACCTTCATAAAGAATCTGGACAGTCTAATTCTTAAATTCATAAGATCATATGGTACAAGTGCTGTTAGTATAAAACTTCACTATAATAAATTTCATGACAATTAAGTTCTGGAATGTGGTTTAGTACTCTCAAGAAAATGATCTTCTGTTTAATTTTGTGGGTTTCTATCTTTTGGATTTATATTCAAGCTTTAAATACATTTCCAACAATTACACTTTGCTATTTCACCTTTATCACCAGCTGGTGTTTTTCCCCTGAAATCTATGGACAATTCCAATAAGTTATAAGGTTGCTGTTTTTAGAGTGAGATGGCAGAAAAAAAAAAATCATTAGAAATTTTTAAGGAATGAAAATAAATCCAAAATTACTGATAATTCACGAAGTGTGAGGGAGCATTTTGGGTAGTATGAGCATCCATAATGTTGCTCATTATCGATAAGAGTAGCTAAAATAGATGCTCTGAAACTCAGCATTCAGCTTAAATTATTTAGAAGGAAGAATTAGGAACCCATGAACAGTGAGCTGGAGGCATGAGTTGCTAAAAGCAATGCTAATTATTAAACACTCTCTAGGGTGGCAATTATTATCAGAAGATCACTTTTACTTTTAAATACAGAAAAGCTCTTGGCAAACTACTATATAAAACTCTATATAAGTAAAAACCACTGTTAAAATCCTCAGTTTGAACATTATGGATTGGGTCACACAATATGGCCTACAACACATTTTGACAGGGTACGATAATGCATCCCTCACACTGCAGAGAAAGACTCCTCACCTTGGAAAATTCCACCTTCAGTTCACCGGAGTTTTAAAATGGCCCTTTGAAGCCATGACGGATTTAGATTAATGAATTATTTAATATCTATGCCAAGCTCAATCACTTTCATACACAAAAGAAGCACTCAGGCTCCACACACCCTAATCTGTATTTACCAGAAATCCTGCATACAAATTACTGGCTAGGACAAGGATATCCAGTTTGGAAGAAGAGGAAAAGAGTAACTTCATAGTAGAGAAACCTGGAAAACGCAACTTCGGACAGGTGATGAAGATCAACATGAACAGTGATAAATCACATTTATAGTAGGTATCATTGACATGATGTGATCAAAATGATATTTTGCCTCTGTGGTCTGGCTCCCCTAAACACATGGCCCCCACTATCATTATGATAAAAACATGAAATAATTCCCAAGTGAGATTTTATTTTATCTTAATAATCCTAAAAACTGTCAAGATTATCAAAAACAAGGTAGTGTAAGAAATGATCACATCTAAGAGTTGTCATGGAGACATGACGACTAAATGTAATGTTGATTCTGGGGGGATCCTGGAACAGAAAAGAACATTAAGGAAGATAAAAAAAAAATTTGAAAAAATGCATGGACTTTAGTTAAAAATAATACATAAATATTGGTTTCTTAATTATGAGACATGTACCATACTCTACATGATGCTAATAATAGGGTAAATTAGATGCTGGATACATGAGAATTCTGTGCTAGTTTTTCAGATTTTCTGTAAATCTAAAATTCTTCTAAACAATGAAGTTAATTTTTATAAATATCATATAATGATCAAGAATATGAATATCAGGAAGTGCTAAAGGCAAATGGCATGAGGGGACGGTGAGTCTGGTGGCTCATAGCGCATGGGTAGGGCTAGAAGGTTTTCTTAGCAATTCTTGAACAAGTTAATTCAGCTCAAGGCTTCTTCAAGCCAATATAAACAATTTATGAGACTATCTTGGTCCATCCACATTATGGAATGAACTATTTCAGCTGGAAACATAGGTTGAGTGTATATATATATATATATATATATATATATATATATATACACACACACACACACACACACATAATAGTTAAAGAATAGACAGATGAAACTCAGTTACCATATGCAATCATTGCATTGAATACTGACAGCACTTGAGATTTAACACTGAAATCAACGTGACTTTTATCTTGTACACTCACTTAAGTTTATTTATTTAGGATAACTATTTTTTTCGTTAACTCCAGATAAAAAATTTGGCAACCCCCTTATTTATCTGTTTCATCTGATAAAACAAAGCACACTGTAGTCAGTTCAGGTCACAGTTTCAAATTGTTACTCATATAAGCATGTAAAAAGCCCAATACTTGGGCACATCCAAAATTCTATTCGTATTCTCCTTGAGTCTTTCTTCTGGAAAATCTTCTTAACACGCCTTTGGATTGAGAGTATAATACTTCATCCTTCCCTCTTGCAATGGTTAGTTGAATTTCTGAAACACTCTCTCCAAAGAAAACTTACAAAAATCATCACTATGCCCAGCCAGTGCAGCTCAGTGGTTGAGCATCAGCCCATGCACCAAGAGGTCACCGGTTTGATTCCTGGTCAGGGAACATGCCCAGGTTGTGAGCCCAATCCCCAGTGGGGGGCATGTAGGAGGTGGCCAATCAATGTTCTCTCTCATCGATGCTTCTCCCTCTCTCTCTCCCTTCCTCTCTCTCTCTAATATGAAAAAGGAAAAAAGCCCTGGCCAGTTTGGCTCAGCAGTTAGAGCGTCGGCCTGCGGTCCGGAGAGACCCGGGTTCGGTTCCCGCTAAGGGCACGGACTTCGGTTGCAGTTTGTCCCCAGCCCTGGTTGGTCGTGCGGGTGGCAGCCACTCGATGTGTCCCTTCACGTCGATGTTTCTCTCTCTCTCTCCCTTCCTCTCTCTCCCTCCCACTCTATCTGTACAAAAAATGGAAAAATATCCTCGGTGAGGATAAAAAGGAAAAAAAATAAATAAGAAATATGCCTGTTGATAAAAATTAATTTAATTCTTATACTAATAAAAGGAGCACAGAATGAAAAGGAGTCTGGAATGGCTGGGTGCTAGGTATGAGCACCACTGAGTTGACATTTCCTAGCTGTGATTCATTGGGTGAAGGACAAGTCTGCCTTAATGACATTTTGCTTATGTCTTTGACTCCTGGTTTCTAGACTAGTATCCAGTTGAAACAAGAGTGGTTCTTGCGATGCCCTCCCCTGAAATGTTCTCATGTTTATAGTCCCTGGAATTTACTACAATGCATCTTAATCTATAACTAAACTATCCAACTATTGTTGAGAAAGACTGCCACCTAAAATCCTTTTATGGGATATACCTTTGTCCTTAATTTGGTCCCTCAAATGTAGTGTTTCACTTTAGGTTGGTAATATGAACCACTGGCTGTTCACAAGTAGGCCCCTCTATCTCATTCAGTATAGTTTCCTACTCTGGAATCCTTTGTCCAGTACCAAATGCATCTTTGCCTCATGTCCTAATGGCAACATCCGAGTCTTACTGTCTGCAACTACATAACATTCAGTGCGTAAAGTACCAAATATTCTCACTTAAATATACCTTATCAATTACATTTTTATTGCCTTACCTATTTCTGAGGCTAATTGCTATTGAACAAATCTTTACTAATGCAGGAAGTTGAGGAGATATAACTCTATGAATATAAATGCATCCCACTACTATGATCTACAAAATGTTTTCTATTTAAGGTCACAGGGAGGAAGGAAATTGACATTTATTGACTGTTGACTGTGTGCCAGGAACTATACATATTTATCTCAATATAGGACTCATTTATTTCTATTATTACCACTCTCTTCCTTTGCTTAAAATCTCTTAATTTGCAGGACAGTGTTTGTAAATCTGAAATCATTAGAAAGGACTAAGAAAATCAACCACGTAGATCTCAGTGAAAAAATGAAGGAAAATGAGGAATGGATTCTTAGGAACTACTGAAAGTAACAGATAGTTTGTATTTGAGCTTCATAGGTTCCAGTGTAAAAAGAACAGAAATAGGAGAGCTCATACAATACCCTCTTGTGTTGAATTGGGAGAGACAAAAGAGAGAGAGAGGTGGGGTAGGGGTGGCGGGGATTAAGATTGAGAGAAAATAAAATACAGGAGCAAAATGTGATTATGTGGAGGATTTCAAGCAAAATTTATTTTGTTCTCACAATAAACCTCTTGGTGGGCACTGTGACAACCTGGATGTATAATGTCTATTTTATTGATTATAACAGTTTTAGGAGCATAGTAATTTTATTACCAATTCAAATTGAGATGCAATGTAGGATCACATCATGATCATACAAAGAAACTTGAACAAATTATATGCTTCCACCCTCGAGTAAGAGAACAGTAGAAGATGAATTAGGCAGCACAATATTTCTAGAACCAGACCACCAGAATAAGAGCATTTGCTCTGGAGTGGCAAAACTGGTCTTCATTAGCTGCTTAGAGGAGATAAGTAATTACTGAGACCAGGAGCTCTTAGGGCATAGTCAGTCTTCAGTAAGTATCTCCTAAATTAATAAAAAATTGGAAAATTATGTTGGTATTTTATTTATTTTTTTAATCCTCACCTGAGGATATTTTTCCATTTATTTTCAGACAGAGTGGGAGGGAGATATGTATAGAGAGAGAAACATCAATGTGAGAAAGACACATCTATTGGTTGCCTCCCACATGACCCTGACTAGAGCTGGGGACCAACCTGCAGCTGAGGTATGTGCCCTTGACTGGAATCATGCCCTTGACTCATTGGTCCACAGGCTGACGCTTTAACTGCTGAGCCAAACCAGCCAGGGTGGTAAATTATTTTTTATTAAACAATTTGCCTTGCCCTGGCCAGTTTTGCTCAGTGGTTAGAGTGTTGGCCACACACCAGAGAGTTGTAGATTTGATTCCTTGTCAAGGGCACACACCTAGGTTGCAGGTTCCATCCCTAACCCTGGCCACGTTGTGTTCGGGAGGCAACCAATCAATATGTCTCTCTCGTATTGACGCATCTCTGTCTCTCTTTCTCCCCCTCCCTCCCTCCCTCCCTCCCTCCCTTTCACTGCCTCTAAAAAATCAATGGAATAAAATCCTTGGGTGAGGACTAACAAAAACATACAAAAAAAAAAAAAAACTTGCCTCAACTTGCTTGCATTTGCTTGTTTTTTATATATATATATTTTTCTTGTTCAAGGTGATTGTTGGATCAATAGTGCATGTGAGAGAATCATTTGGAAGACTTATTAAAAGGAAGATATTATGGGCCATACCCTGAAAATTTATGATTTAGTAGTCTTGGAATCTGGCTTGAGAATTTGAATGTATAACAATTTTTCAGGTCAAGCTGAAGCTACTAGTCCGGGATTACACTTTGAGAACTATTGGTTTATGTCTTCAATAAGTCCCCTGTACTCTTTCCATAAACAGGATCAGGTGAAGGGAAAAAATCAGAAAAAGGGAGGACAGAGAAAGAAAGGCAGAATCTTTAAACCTTGACAAGCAATGCATGTCACAGTATGTTCTTTGTGATAAAATACAGCTGTTTGATAAAGCTTTTTATGAGTTTTTGTATTAAAATTTAAAAGGCCTATTGCATGTGGATTTGCTCATTCAAAATCTATCTCTGAGGTTTATGTGAGATGTCATGCACTATAAGCAGCACAGGCAGATTAGAAGGCACAAAAATAAAATAATGTTTTCACTCTTGAGAGAGATACAGTCTTGTTTAAGCATAGCGGCTATATTTTATCTCGTGTAAACACCCCTTGCTTTATAGGAGCTTCCTGCAGTGCTATGCTGGGAAGAATTCTGATCTGAATTTTCTACTGTCCAATATTGTAGCCATTAGCCACCAGAGGCTTTTAAAATATGAACCAATTAAAATCAATTAAAATTTAAAATTTATTCCTCAGTTGCACTAGCCTAGTTATCAAGAACTGCATGAATTTATGGTCTACTACGGTTAGAGGCAGAAGTAGACAAAAGGAGAGGGAGAGGAGATACATCATAAATATAAAGCACAGTCTCAAATTCTTCCTCCTTACACACCTGCGCTCTCAGGCTACATAAAAATGGTGTGTTGTGAAATGCCGAGGACTTAAATTTTAGCTCAAAGGGCAAGCAAAACAGTTATCTTGTAAGTTGAAAGGAGAAGCATGGAAAAGTCATTTGCCTTGTCTCGAGGAAATAGAAACTGCAGACCAGCTACTCATATCATGCAAAACAAGATGAAAATAAATGACTGCCCAATATTTAAGCACGACAGATTTTTAAAAGTTGCAAAGCAATAAAGGTAATCTTCCTTATACGAAAAAATAATTTAAGGGAAAAGACATATTTTTTCATGTAGCCTTTTTTTTTTTTTTTTTTATCCTCAACCGAGGACATTTTTCCATTTTTTGTTCAGATAAAGTGGGGGAGAGAGAGAGAGAGAGAGAGAAACATCTACGTGAAAGGGACACATAGAGTGGCTGCCACCTGCACGACCCAACCAGGGCTGAGGACAAACAGCAACCAAGGTACGTGCCCTTAGTGAGAACTGAACCCGGGTCTCTCTGGACCGAAGGCCGATGCTCTAACCACTGAGCCAAACCGGCCAGGGCCATGTAGCCTTTTCTGTTCCAAGAACTCTAGCCACATTCTTTCTGGACTCTTAGCTGTGTCTACTCAAATCAAGGAGTCAATGAGCTGCATTCACATGCTTCTTACCTGTGTCACTGTCTGGAAATTTATGACACTAAGCTAAAGCAATTTCAGAACTCATTTGTTTGTCACCTTTAGGACATTACTATTCTTTGTTGCCAAATATCCAGTGTTGTGCAAACCGTGTGTAGTTTTGTTGTTTTAAATGGTAACATTAATCTGTCCCCAATTACTCCATATTGACAGAAATAGAAATCCCAATGTATTTTGTTTTAATTGAATTTATTGGTGTGGCATTGGTTAATTAAATGATGTACTTTTCAAGTGTACAAACCTATATCATATGTATATTGTATTGTGTGTTCATCATCAAAAATCAAGTCTCTGGCACCATTGACCCCTATTTACCCTCTTCTACCTCCACCACCCCCTTTCCCTCTTGTAATCACCATACTGTTGTGTCTAGGAAGGTTTTCTTTTCTTTTCTTTTTTTTTGCTTAATCCCTTTACCTTTTTCTCCCAGACCCAACCCCTCACTTCTCTGACAGCGGTCAGTCTGTTTTCCATATCTATGTGTCTGTTTCCATTTTGTTTGCTTATTTTGTTCATTAGATTTCACATATGAGTGAAATTATATGGTGTTTGTCTTTCCCTGACTGGCTTATTTCACTCAGCATAAAACTCTCCAGGTCCATCCATGCTGTGGCAAAGGGTAAGAGTTCCTCTTTTTTTAATGACTGAGTAGTATTCTATTGCATAAATGTACCACAGCATTTTAAAAATATATATTTTTTTCTTTATTGATTTTTAGAGAGAGAGGAAGGAAGAGGGAGAGAAAGATAGAAACATCAATGAGATAACACATTGATTGGCCACCTCCTGCATGCCCCTCACTGGGGATCAGGCCTACAAACTGGGCATGTGCCCTGACCCAGAATGGAACTGGTGACTTCTTGGTGCATGGGTTGACACTCAACCAATGAGCCACACCAGCCGAGCTACCTCAGCTTTTTTATCCATTCATCTACTGACAGGCACTTGGGCTGCTTCCAAATCTTGGCTATTGTAAATAAAGCAGCAATGAAAATAGAGGTGCATATATTCTTTCAAATTTGTGTTCTTCAGATATATTCCCAGAACTGGAATTGCTGGGTCATAAGGCAGTTTCGTTATTAATTTTTTGGAGGAAACTCCATACTGTTTTCCACAATGGCTGCACCAATCTGTTTTCCCACCAACAGTGCATGAGTGTTCCCTTTTTCCACATCCTCACCAAGACTTATTGTTTGTTGATTTATTGATGATAGCCATCCTGACAGGTGTGAAGTAATATCTCATTGTGGTTTTAATATACATTTCTCTGATAATTAGTGACATTGAACATCATTTAAGAATTAATATTTGACAATGGAATAAAAACAGTCTATTCAATAAATGGTTTGGGGAAAATTGGACAGATACGTGCGAAAAAATGAAACTAGACCACCTTCTTACTCCATACACAACAATAAACTTAAAATAGATTAAAGACTTAAATGCAAGACTTGAAACCATAAAATTTAGAAGACAATATAGGCAGTGGAATCTCAGACATTTCTGAAGGCAGTAATTTTTCTGATATATTTCCTCAAGAAAGTGAAACAAAAGGAAAAATAAACAAATGGGACTACCTCAAACTAAAAGGTTTTTGAACAGCAAAGGAAACCATAAACAAAATGAAAAGACAACCCACTGAATGGGAGAACATATTTGCCAATGATACATCTGAAGGGGTTAATATCAAAAATGTATAAAAAATGTATACAACTCAATACCAAAAAAACCTGACAATCCAATTTAAAAAAATGGGCAAAGGATCTGAATAGGCACCTCTCTAAAAAGGACATACAGATGGTCAATGTTGTTTTTAAATGAGCACAGGAATCTGGAGTAATACTGGTATAAAGCTGAAGGAAACTGAGTCTCCATTGTATTTCCTAGAATAATAGAAAAAACTTTTTTTTTTTTACTATAATTGCTTAATACTTTGAACATTTGGGTTATTATGTGTGACATCAGGTGTCCATTTTAGGGGTACTTTTCTGAAGCAACCACTACAAATCATTGTGACCTTTCCAAGTTGAGAAACACAGACAGAAAAAGATAAATGAATGATTCTGAAGATACTAGAAGCCTGTGGGTGGGATGAAAATCATGAAAACATGTCAGGGGGAAACATAGGGCAAAGGGGAGGCTATAGAACTGCACTGTCCAATATGGTAGCCAACAACCACCAAATACCCAATAACCTGCAAGATAATAGCTAATGAGCACTTGACATTTGACTACTCAAAAAAGGAATGTGCTGTAAGTATAAAATACACACCAGATTCTGAATGAAAAATATCTTGATAATAATTTTATATTTATTTTTTTATTATCATTATTATTTTAATCCTCACTCAAGGACATTTTTCCATTTTTTGTTCAGATAGAGTTAGAGGGGGAGAGAGAGAGAGAGAGAGAGAGAGAAACATCGATATGAAAGGGACACATTGAGTGGCTGCCACCCACACAACCCAACCAGGGCTGGGGACAAACTGCAACTGAAGTACATGCCCTTAGTGGGAACCGAACCTGGGTCTCTCTGGGCCATAGGCCAACGCTCCAACCGCTGAGCCAAACTGGCCAGGGCTTATATTTGTTATATATTGAAATTATATTTTGGATATATTTAGACTAAATAAAATGTTTATTGAAATTGATTTTACCAGCTTTTTTCATTTCTATAGTGTGGTTACTAGAAAATATACAATTGCATATGTGGCGTGCGTTTGTGGCTCAATATTTTGTATTGGACAGAAATTCTATAGAGTGTTGTTGTTAATATGCTTAGTTCAGAGACTAGTATAATCTGTGGACTCTTAGTATAACTGCATGACTCCCTCCTCAAATGAAAATATGAATACAGTTATAAAGTTTTCTCTGCTGCATTGAAACTACCTATGGCACCAAATTAAAAAACCTTATCACAAAATGTTAACATTGCCATACCAATCTTGCTAGTTGGAAACATAGTAAAGAGAGTAATTATGCTCTGAGATTTTCACTGGGTTTCTAGACCAAGACAAACACAAGAACAGATATGTAGAGGATTTAAGCATTCTAATGTTTACCACAATGACCTTTTCTTGGCTTCTTCATCATTTTTGTTTCCTATCCAGTATTAGTTTAGAATTATGTCTTTATAATTATGGTATCTGCCTAACTTAAAACTGGACTCCTGAGGGTAAAGACTTTTATGTCTTCTTCATTTTTTAAAAGCTGCATGCATGCATGATTTTTTGAAGCAAAATAATAAAACCTTAACCACAGATCTGAGTGATTTTGTATATCCCACTTAGTTTCAAGATTGCATAGTCCAGAAAGCTGGAGATTATATTTCACAGTCATAAAATCACAACTGTGAAATATAAATCATTAAAGCATGAGCAGACCCCAGAGAAACTTGATTGATAGTGGTAGATTGTGATTAGACGCAATGCCTCCCGTGTCACCCCCTCACCACTGAGCAAAGAGCCCTTCTGTACTGAATTGGAAATCAAGCTAAGAGCCAACCATGTGAAGAAATGTCCTGCTTGCAGAGTTTATTTACTCTTAGAGCGTCATCTTCTTAAACAAATCCAAGGTGTCTCAGAAGATTTGGATAGCCACTATGTCCTAGAATGAGGACTTGTAGTTCATTTTGTTTTGCTATTCATACTGTTTTTTTCATAATTTATGCAATTGTGGACAAACTACAGTGAGTCAAGTCTATACTGTATTTTTTATTGCAAAAATGCAAGTCTATACTTTTTTTAAAACTAAAACTCCCAGATTATCTGCAAAATGTATGGTACCCATCCTATTTTCAAGCTTTTAATTCTATTCAAAAGCAATTAGGAGATATAGACCCTGTGCCTAATAGTACACTAAGTGTCATGCGAGATGCAAGGAGAAGTAAAAGAAATGCTCTTGCTTCTCAAGACTCACATTTTCCTTGCGGAAAGAAAACGTATTTTGGTTGAAATATATAACTGAGACAAGTATGGAACACCCTAATATGCCTTAAATAGAATGCTAAATATTAAAAATGATACAAAAAGTCAGGATGAAAGATGAATAGTGTTCATTGAAGAATCTGGGCTTAAAAACTCTGCAGTTTATGGACACTCCAATTGATCAGGTAAAGCAAGGAAAACCACATAGTCAGTACACTCCGAGTTTTCTATTATTTTTCATGAGATGGCACATGTAGAATATTTGTGAACTCAGTGCTACAAACTGAGAAACTGTTGATGGGTCAGAGATAACTGACCAAGGGATCTAATTTTCCCAGGCCCTGCCTGGGTGCACTTCAGCCTGAGGGTTTCAGTCTCAGCACGCTTGAACTTATTTGTGACATATTTGTTGGAAATTGACAATTTATAAATTAAAACACCTTTCTGAGGCATTTCTTTCAAAAAGATCACTGGCTTTTTTTTTTTTTTTTTTTTTTTACTATAGGCTTACATCATCTGACCCAAAGGCGTTATCTAGAGGCAGACTGACAACTATGAAGTGGTCTAGTGTGAGAACTCTGACAGAGATATCTTAACTGGCACTGTGCCCGGCTAACTAAATCACATTCCCTCTTGAAAAGTTTGAGCTGAGACTTCCAGAAGGCACATAAAATAAATTTCTTAGTGGAGGGTCTTGAAGAGTAAAAGAAGCATGATTTATAAGGAAACAGAAAACATGGGTAAAAAGAAGCCACGAGAGAGAAAAAGAGGAAAAATGTCAAAAGTTGAGTAGGAAAAACAAATGAATAGAAAAAAATCAGAAAGAGGGCAGGCTAAGTTAAGTACATAACATAGTTTCTTGAGAAGGAAATAGCCCGTCCTCATTGCAAGGCTCCAGATCTGTTAGCAGACCACAGAAGCTACTGAGGAACCCTGAACAGCCACGCTGTTCCCGTGCACTCCAGGGTCCCCACGCACTCCAGGGTCCCCACGTGGGAGCTCTCACTCTTCTCATCTCCCCTTGTTTGAAACATGAGTTTATTTCTGTCCCTCGCCTCCTGGAAAACCTACCATAACACACCGCCCAAAAAACCAGCCCAGCACAAACGGCTGTTTTTCCACTCCTTCCTTGCTGTCCACTGTGACCTCAGGAATGTTGTGAAGTTCTGCTGCTCCAATGGAGACTTCTTTCCCCAAAGAGTGAACTTCATAGAATGATTCTTTCTCGTGAGTCATTCTATATGGTGGCTAAGAGTTCTTAGAATACTAGTTGACAAAGGCCAGTGGGTGACTGGAAAGCATTTTATGCTTCCTATTCTATAAGGAAACACATAATTTCTTGTTGTTGTTTTTTATTTATAAATACCTTTTAAAACGTTTTTTATGATTTTTTTGACACTTCACCTAACATTTTGTCCCATCCATCTCACATATCCCAGGCATAGCAAGCTTTATTTCTGAATACCTCATACTGTTTCCCCAAATCCCATTTTGATCAATTGACTGGCCTCAATCATTCAACTTGATAGTTGCAGTAAGAGGAGCAGACACAGACAATAGATAAATGAATGGCTAGAGCTGTGTGCCAGTAAAACTTTATTTCACCTCAATTTATAGTTTCAGTAAAAGTATTATTTTTAGTTTCCCGACCCCTGTTTGAAAGCAGCAAGTTAAGTGTGGTCTGTTTCAAAGCCAAATCTAAAAGAGACACTGATTATGTTGTAGTTACCTTTCCCGCCCTTCCAATCCAGTTCATCGCTCCTACTTGTCCTTGACGATTCAGTAGAAGCATCATTTCAGAAAACCTGACAGCATTGGCTTTGGAGTCAGACCAGTCCAAATTTGAGTCTTAATTCTATCACTTACTGCATTTTTGAGACTTGGGGAAGTTATCTTGTCCATGCTTTAGTTTATTTATCTATAAAATATGCTGTCATAAAATGATTATTTGATTTTTAATAATTATCAACAGTTAAATATTGTCATTATAACCTTATTACCTTCACTCTCAGTTTAGAATCAATGCTCTACACTAACATGGTATCGTATACATACTCCTATAACACTATTTACTATATTATATATTAATCATTCAGTTTTTGTTGTCTCTATTTGACACAAAGTAATTAACATCATTACGGAGTATGTGTTTTCCTCCTCTGATGATTCATTTCAAGAAGACACTCAGTTGCTGCCTCACTCCTGGCCTCTCTCTATCATTTCAGTGAACTCAGGACTGAGCTCAGTTCCTACCCTGTTGCTTTGGGAAAGGCGAATGGCCTCCGAGAGCACCCATCATCTGCTCCTCTAGGGAACAGCATCTCATGTGGTGAGGCCAAATCCTGAGCCACACAAAGGTTAGTGTCTGTCTGGTTCAAGGGTTCAGCATTAGGTATTCGGAGGACCCATTTGGCCTTTACATTAAGCCATATCTTCCAACTTGATTCATCGTTATTAAAGATTTAATTTAGACCCTCATCTTCTTGCTTCTCTGTTGTATTTCTCAGTTGGATCATAGCTCACTTAGGAAACAGAAACATCTTTTATTTCATTCTCTCTGAGATCCCAACATACATAGAACATACTTAGAACAGGTCTTAAAAAATAGCGATTCCTAGAGGAGGGAGGGGTAGTGTTTCCTAGAGGGGGGAGGGGTAGTGTTTCCTTTTAATTCTAGCTAAATAAGGGACTCCCAGAAATCAAATCATAAATCTGGAGGTTTGCAGGCAGGAAATGGACATTTTTCTTTCTGCTGGTACTTGCTGAGCTGCAGAAAATGTTATGTCAGCACTATGCATTTAATCTGACTGAGCATGAGAGAGTTTTGGGAAGAATCTGACGTGTTCCTAAGAAGTTTTCACTGGAGGAGACCTCATTGGCAGTTAATAAAAAAGCTACATCTCAAGTGTGTGTGTTGGTGGGCGTGGGTTCTTATGGTTAAGTGGGACTGTAGCAGGGCTTGAAGTTGCCTCAAAGGTCTGGCCTCTTGGCAGACAGAGAAAAACAGAAAAATATTTAAAAAGCTATAGGGCAGTGCTTGGGGGAAAGAATTAACAAGGAGGATGAGGGCAGCTGGAAAGCTGTTTATGAAACTTGTCAGCAAGCAAAGTCATGAGACAGTCCTTACAGAAGAATCCCCGAACGAAGCACCGTGGATCTGCGTGGATCCTGCCACGACAGGCATTCAGCTGCCCGGTCAGCAGGAACTGGGGAAGCAGGCCTTGTTTTGTTTTTCATGCCTCTCTTTTCCTCCCCCTCTCAAGAAGGGAAGACCTAAGAGGAAATGGAGTATGGATAATAAAAGAACAAATCATGAGGCTCTTTTATCTTCTGAACTTCAGACCAAGAATGAACTAGAGAAAAAGAAAAAAATAAGTTTGAAATCTTGGTTTAAACTGTACTAGATCATATGATATCTGATGGAGAGCTTGTTCTTACAGCTGAAAGAGACAGAGGAGAACATAAAGTGAATTCACCTGTTTCCTGATTTTACTCCACTGTGAATACAGTCGTTCCTCGTTTATCGCGGTTAATCCGTTCCAGACTCTAGCTGTTGCAGCTGGCGTTGAAGGATTCCTGGGGTGCTCGAATACATAGGGCTACAGTCCGTATGTACAGTAATTTCCATTTCAATTGTAATACAGGGATGTATAATTAACTCAGACAACCAAGCGCAACGCTGTATCATTTTCACTGTCTCAATTAACTTTTTAATGAATATATTTGAAAAAACCGCAATAGAGTGAAGCCGCAAAAGTGGAAGCATGAAGTGGCAAGGGATGACTGTCGTCCAGTCAATAATCAATTATATGTACATATATGAACTTTCACTTTAATTAGATTAGATTGTTGCGTCACAGCAGAACTATAAATGCATTGCCAACTCTTTTAGTAGCTGAAAGAGAAGTTAGAGCTGATTATGACGGGTCAGTAAAATAAGGTATTTGCTCTTACATAGAATATAAAAATTAATTTTAACAGCTTTTCTACAAACACTAAGATTATTTGATGTTACAACAAAGCTAGAGCTGAGTCAGCATACCAACCACAAATTCAGCAGTGTTTTTATGTTTCAAAAAATATATATGCCCTCATAATATGGATAAGAGAAAAAAAACTCAAAATAGCCTCTTTAGTCTATAGAATTAATAGTTAACCCCTTCCTTCAGCATTCTATATTATTTTTTAATGATAAGGGTTCTCCAATTAAATGGCTATTTCTAATCTGCACTTTTATTCTTAAAAGATTTTACAACCAATTTTGTTTTCTTTATTTGTTGTACACTTCCTATAGAATTGCTGGATTAAACTTTTCTTCATAATATTTTATCACTGCATTTCTATTTAATACAAAACTCATGTGACTGCGGAAAGGTCTACAATAATGTGTGTCCTGGAGCACACCATTTCTCTGACTACATGCATCTTTTATACCCTAACTCTTATTGTAATTCTTTGATCAATAAAGATGCTTGCTCAGAAGTAGAATAAATTTGTGAAGTATTAATATTTAATGTCCCAGGCCTTAAATCATTGTCCACTCTTACATAAATAAAATTATTTGTATTCTTAGTGGCGGCTTCTGTAAATTGAAAGAGAAAAATCAACAAATTATTCCTGTTTGTAGCAGTTATAGAAAAATTACTTTTTATATATTTATGTATATAACTAAGTTCTATCCAATGTATTGCTGCTGAAAGGTCATGTGGAGGAAATCTATGTAAGATTTGGATAACTTTCAAGGCATTTTGTGCCTGGATTCCTATTCCCAAATGTACAAAGTTCTGACTAATTTAAGCAAAATAATATAATAATTTGATAGGAGAATATAATTAAGTGTATAAAATCTATGGATGGAAACATCTAAAAATGAAGCTGAAAAGTTGTTATTAACAAAAACAGCACCTAATGTATAACTGGCAATATATACTTGATAGCTGGATTAATTAATTAATTAAGATTAATTAATAGCTAATAATTAAACAAGATGAATTAATACATTTTGATTTTACTAGTCAAATGTACCTGAGGACTTTGATTTGGAAATGTGATGTAAGATGGTAGAATATCTCTTAAAATGTGGAATATTCATATTAAATACACTCCTTCTTTAATTAGCTAGAATATATTCCATTATCTGACAATACAAGTGGAGATGTCAAATAGGCAGCCGATCATATATGAGACCAGAGGTCAGCGTGTCATTTATGAGGGAAATGTACATTTGGGAGTTTTTGGTGAACATATGGTTTTAAAATCTTAGGGCTGGGTGAAATCACTAAGAAAGCAAATGTATGTAGACAAAAGAATACGATTAGGACTAGAACACATGCATGTTAAAAGATCTGGGCTAAGTGGAATGACCAACTAAAGAGACTAAGGAAAGACCAATGGGATACCAACACTCCCAGGAGGGTAAGAGGTCCTAGCAGCCCAATATATTAGTTTCCTAGGGCTTCCCTAACAAAGTATCATAAACAAAGTGATTTAAAACAACAGAATTTTATTCTCTCACAGTTGTGAAGGCCACAAATCTGAAATCAGGAAGTCAGCAGAGTCATGTTTGCTATGGAGGCTCTGGGTGAGGATACTAATTTGCTAATTCCATTTCTGGTGGTTGCCATCAGACCTTGGCTTCCTTAGCTTGCATTGTTCCAATTTCTGCTTATGTATTTATATGGTCATCTTGTGTGTGTGTGTGTGTGTGTGTGTGTGTGTGTGTGTGTGTGTGTGTCTGTTTTCCCCTCCTGTAAGGACACCAGCTATTATAGTAAATCCTACCATAATCCAGGATGAGCTCATTTAAACTAATTACATCTGCAAAAATTTTATTTCCAAGGGTCAGATTCTGAGGTTCCAGATGGACAGGAATTTTTGGAGGACAGTATTCAACTAAACAAACCAAGTGAAAAAGTGTTCAGGAAGGTGAGAGTGACAAACCTTATCAAATGATGCTGGTAGTTCAAAATGAATGAGGACTGGGGCTTAGATTTGATCATTAAAAAAAAAAAAAAAGCCTCATAGGAGTCCTTGGCTCCCTCAACAAGAGCGATTTCATGTGGTCGGTGGGAGCTGAGTGTAAGCCTAACAAATGCACATAAAGAGCAAAGGGAGGAGAAGAATTAAGACTAAGTATATAAACTCAGTATACTTTTTGAGGGTTTTGCAATAAATGATAATAGAAAAGTAAGGTGTGTTAGGAGTGAAATATAGAGATGAAAGAAATCATTTTATTTCCGTATGCTTACAGGGATAAAAAGCAGCAGGAGAGAGAATAATATTGGTACAACAGCATGTTTCCTCTTTATATAATCAACATATCTTCACACAAGCAAGCAATACACTCTATTCTGACTTTGTGATCTCCTTCCCTTGAGCCTGATGGAAATCTAACTCCATTTATGGATCTGTAGGCACTGAGGGCTATTTGGAGTGAGGTTTGTGAATAGCTACTAGGTCCTTGCAAGATAGCCCCTTGAAGTCATCCTTAAATGTAGGACAATCAGCTCAAAATCCAAGTAGAATTCAGGATTTACACCAGAAAATGATCAATTATTTCAATGGCTGACAAAGTAAATCTCTCATTTCTTGTAGCTAAAGTCTGATAGAGCTAACAATCAGATGCGGAGTTGATTCTGCAAGTGTTTTTGGATTACTAGTTTAAATTCACAGTCTCTCCCAACTCTTAGATGAAAGATAATGCATTGATTTTTAAAAAGTGAGACTCTCAGCAAAATTCCTTAGATGAAACTCGTGAAAGGATATTGTCTGATAATACAGTACTTAGGCTAAACATCAGCAACAAAAATATGCAAAGGAGATCTTCATATACTCAGAGATTAGTAATATATTTTTAAATAATCAACAAACCACAGAAGAAGGGGCTGGGGGGGGATAAACCAGAGAACTTATATGCATATATGCATAACCATGGACATGGACAACAATGCTGGGGATGGGGTGGGGGGGAGATCGGGAGGATGGTGTCAATGGGGGGAAAAGGAGAAACATCTGTAACAAAAATAAATTAATAAAAAAATAAAAAATAATTAATGATCTGAAAAAGAAAGCATAATGGAATTTAGAAAATATAGTTAGTAAATAACCAAATACTGTATATCATATAATAAGGAATGCAACTATGCTAGTTTTTAAAGAAAAGCTTAATAATGTAAAGGTGTATAGTAGAAAAAAGAAAGGTTAAAAATTAATGAACCAAGCATCTGGTGTAAGATATAAAACCACAATAATATTTTTACAAATTAATTTATTTTTTATTATAGATGTCCCTCCTTTTTCCCCAATTGATTGCCTCTTCCCTGCTCCCACTCCACCCCACCATCTTCACTGTACTGTTGTCTGTGTCCATAGGTTGTGCATATATGCATATCAGTTCTTTGGTTTATCTCTTTCCACCCACCCCCACCCCACTTTCTTCTGAGGTTTGTCAGTCTATTCCCTACTTCCATGTCTCTGAATCTACTTCATCAGCTATTTTGGTCATTATATTCCACAAATAAGTGAGATCATGTGCTACACGTTTTTCTCTGACTGGCTTATTTCGCTTATCATAATACTCTCCAGGTCCATCCATGATGTCTCAAAGGGTAAGAGATCCTTCTTTTTTACAGCTGCATAGTATTCCATTGTGTAAGTGTACCAAAGCTTTTTTATCCACTCATCTACTGATGGACACTTGGGCTGTTTCCAGATCTTTTCTATTGTAAATAGTGCTGCTATAAACATAGGGGTGTGCATAGTCTTTCTGATGAATATTTCAGGCTTTTTAGGATATATTCCTAGAAGTAGAATCACTGGGTCAAATGGCAGTTCCATTTTTAATTTTTTGAGGAAACACCATACTGTTTTTCATAATGGCTGCACCAGTCTGCATTCCCACCAGCAGTGTACTAGAGTCCCCTTTTCTCCACACCCTCATCAGCACTACTTGTTTGATGATTTGTTGATGTCAGTTATTCTAGCAGATGTGAGGTGATACCTCATAGTTGTTTTAATTTGCATCTCTCTGATGATTAGTGATGTTGAGCATTTTAACATATGTCTCTTGGCCATTTGTATGCCCTCTTTGGAGGAGTGTCTATCCATGTCCTCTACCCATTTTTTCAATGGAATTGTTTGTCAACCTTTTGTTGAGATGCATGCGTACTCTATTATTTTGGAATTTAATCCCTTATCTGATGTACCTTTGGCAAATATATTCTCCCATACAGTGGGTTCCCTTTTAATTTGGATACTGGTTTCTTTTTCTGTGCAGAAGCTTTTAAGTTTAATGTAGTCATATTTGTTATTTTTTTCCTTTGTTTCTCTTGCCCTAGGTGATGTATTGGTGAACATTCTGCTATGTGGGATGTCTGAGATTTTGCTGTCTACATTTTCTTCTAGGATATTTATGGCTGCATGAGTTACATTTAAGTCTTTTATCCATTTTGAGTTTATTCTTCTTTATGCTATAAATTGGTGGTCTAGTTTCATCGTTTTGCATGTACCTGTCTAGTTTTCCCAACACCTTTTATTGAAGAGACTCTCTTTAGCGCATTGTATGCTCTTGCCTCCTTTGTCAAATATTAATTGAGCATAATGTCTTTGGTCGATTTCTGGTTTCTCTGTCCTGTTCCATTGATCTATATGCCTGTTCTTATATCAGTACAAGGCTGTTTTGATTACAGTGGGTTAGTATTATAACCTGATATCCAGAATTGTGATCTCTCCAACTTTATTCTTCTTTTTAAAAATTGCTGTGGCTATTTGTTTTTTTTCTTGTGTGTGTGTGTGTGTGTTTTGTTTTGTTTCCATATAAACTTTTGGAGTATTTGCTCTAGATCTGTGAAATATACTCTTGGTATTTTGATAGGGACTGCATTGAATCTATTGATTGCTTTTGTTAGTATGCACATTTCAATGATGTTGATTCTTCCAATCCATGAACATGATGTATGCTTCAACTTTTTATATCTTCTTCTATTTTTTTTTTCCCCAATGTCCTCTAGTTTTTTGAGAACAGATTTTTTACCTCTTTGGTTAAGTTTATTCCTAGGTATCTTAATTTTTTTTGTTGCAATAGTAAATGAGATTGTTTTTAATTTCTCCTCCTGTGTGTTTATTATTAGTATATAAAAATGCCAATGATTTCTGGATGTTAATTTTGGACCCTGCTACTTTGCTGAATTCATGTATTAAATCTAGTAGTGTTTTGGTGAAATCTTTAGGGTTTTCTATGTACAATATCATGTCATCTGCAAATAATGACTGTTTCACTTCCTCCTTTCCAGTTTTTATGCCTTTTATTGTTTCTTGTCTGATTGTTGGGGCTCAGACTTCCAGTACTATGTTAAATAAGAGTGATAAAAGCTGACACCCCTGTCTTGTTCTTATTCTTAAGGAAAATGTTTTCAGTTTTTGTTCATTGAGAAGGATGTTGGCTGTCTTTTTGTCATATATGGTCTTTATTATGTTGAGGTATAATCCTTCAATTCCTACTTTGCTGAGAGTTTTTATCAAAAATGGGTGCTGGATTTTGTCCAATGCTTTTTCAGCATCTGTTTATATGGTCATATGATGTTTATCTTTCAGTTTGTTTATGTGGTGTATCACATTTATTGATTTGCAACTATTGTAACAGCCTTTCATCCCTGGGATGAATCCCACTTGGTCATGTTGGATATTTTTTTAAATATATAGCTGGATTCGATTTGCTAATATTTTGTTGAGGATTTTGGCACCTATGTTCATCAGAAATATTGGCCTGTAATTTGTAGTGTCTTTATCTGATTTGGGGATTAGGATTATGTTGGCCTCATAAAAAGAGCTTAGAAGTCTTTGTTCTGCTTTAATATTTTGAGGAGAGTAGGTGTTAGTTCTTTTTTGAATGTTTGGTAAAACTCCTTTGGGAAGCTGTCATAACCCATGCTTTTGTTCATTGGGACTGAATGATTCTAGGAATTTTTCCATTTTGCCTAGATTGTCCAATTTGTTGGCAAATAATTGTTCATATCATTTTCTTACAATCCTTTGTATTTCTGTGGTGTCAGTTGTGATTTCACCTCTTTCATTTCGGATTTTATTAATTAATGTAATCTATGTTTCTTGGTGAGTCTGGCTAAAGGTTGCTTAATTTTGTTTATGTTTTCAAAGAGCCAGCTATTGGTTTCATTGATCTTTTGATTTTTTTTTTTTTTTTAGTCTCTACGTCATTTATTTCTCCTCTGATCTTTATTATTTATTTTCTTCTACTAATTCTGGGTTTTTCTTTTTCCCCTTTTTTTTTATTTTTATAATTCTTTAAGTTGTAGGGTTAGGTAGTTTATTAGACATTTTTCTTGTTTCTTGAGGTAGACCTACAGTGCTATGAACTTCCTGCTCACAATTTCAACAGTCATTCATTATTAGAACAAAAACAAACATGACAAAAATATTTTTAACCAACAAAAATTAAAAAGAGAACTTTTAAATTCTACTTAATCATATTTACTAAATATACACTCACACATGTAAATATAAACACACACATATGCAGTTAATTGTCATTTTGTCCAGTAGTTATATTCTATAAAGTCACTGTTAGTGCTAAATTAGCAAATACTGAATCATTCCTTCTAGAGGAAATACAGGATTTTGTTCCTTTGAGCCTGGGTTTATATTGTTTTCATCAACCCATTGTATGTGTCTGCTTAAAGACAACTTTATAAATATATGTTGTTGAATCATCAACATTGAAGTTACAGAAAACAGCACTATAACTCATGCCTGAATGAAATTTATCTATTTATTTAATATGCAGGGATGGGAAAAAGTAGGTTGATAGCTGTTCATATGGAAAATAATATAATAATTAATGAATAATAATACAAGAATAAACTCTGTGTTTTATATACTCACAATTTTAAACCTACTTTTGCCCTCCCCTTATGTATTTTCTGGGTAATACATGTGGTTAAGTACATAAACAACACTTCAGCACTTTGCTTGGGAACCATATTAAACAATGAAATTATGAACAAAAATTACAAAAATGTGAAAAACATGACAGCAAATTTTTGGTTTGATTCCCGGTGAAGGGCATATACCTGGGTTGCAGGTTCAATGTCTGGCCTCGGACCAGGTCATGCAGGAGGCAACCAATCAATGTGTTTCTCTCACATTGATGTTTCTTTCTCTCTCTCTTTCTCTCTCTCTTCCACTCTATCTAAAAATCAATGGAAAAATATCTTTGAGGATTAACAACAACAACAACAAAATTAAAGCTGATAGAAAATAACCTTAAATGTATGAATTAAATAATAAATATTTCAAAAGATGGTGAAAGTAAAATGCTCTATAACACTGGAGTAAAAAATATTTATTAAATAAGACATAAAAAGCACTAACCCTAAAGAAAATAAATTGATAAAATGGACTACTTTATAATTAAGACTCTTCCCACCAGATATACCATTTACTTATTAAAAATGCAAGCCACAGCCCTGGCCGGTTTGGCTCAGCGGTTAGAGCGTCGGCCTGCGGTCCGGAGAGACCCGGGTTCGGTTCCCGCTAAGGGCACGTACTTCGGTTGCAGTTTGTCCCCGGCCCTGGTTGGTCGTGCAGGTGGCAGCCACTCGATGTGTCCCTTCACGTGGATGTTTCTCTCTCTCTCTCTCCCTTCCTCTCTCTCCCTCCCGCTCTATCTGTACAAAAAAATGGAAAAATATCCTCGGGTGAGGATAAAAAAAAAAAAAAAATGCAAGCCACAGAATATGAAAGTTATGTGCACCATAAACAGTTTAGGTGACCAGATTACATAAATATCCTCTGCAGATTAGTAAGAAGACAATCAGCCCTTCATAGAAAAGCAAGGCCAAATAGCCAGTAAACATGTGAAAAGATGTTTAAGCACATTTGTAGTCAGAGAAATTTAAATTAAAATAATAAAAAAGATAATAAAGAGTAACAAACATACTATAGTGGCAAAAAAAAACACACACACAACAATTGTCATTATGATAAAACTAAGAAGTATAACAATTCTAACTGGTAAGGGTTTTGAGCAGTGGGGATATTTATACATTGCTGGTAAGAGTCCATATTACTACAATTACTTAAGGGAAAACATTTGGCAGTATCAAATAAGCATAAATATATGCATACACTATGCTCCATCGATTCTATTCTTAGGTTATATATATGAATGTTCATAGAAGCATTGTTTATAATAATCCCAAACTGAAAACAACACAAATGTAACTCTATAAAGAAAGAAAAAAAAAAAGAAAATATATGTGGTACACACATTTAAGAAAATGGAAATGGATAAACCACACTAGTAATATGGTCAAATCTCAAAGACTCAAGGAAGCAAAGCTGAACCCAATATAATCAGTAGAATATAGTCTGTATCATTCCAAAATTTATGTGCACACACACACATACATACATATGTATACACATACATACATATATATGCATAATTGGATAATAAATTACAAAGGAAGGTGAGAAATGAAATAGTGTAAGGTTAGGACCATGGTTATTGCTGGGGACAGGAGGGGTTATGATTTGGAAGATACATATAGGGGTGTTTGGGATGCTAGTTCTATTCTGTCTTTTGAACTGAGGGTCACCCCACTGTCCACTCTACAATTCATTAAATTGTACAAATATGTTTTTATTACATTTCTATATATTTGTTAAAATTCATAATGCTTATAAGTTAAAAGGATTGTATTTTGTAAAATAAGAGTAAGGGTAAATTAAATGGGCCTAGACAGTTGGTGAAAGGAACACAGGGGTTACATGTACATTATGATGCTGTATTTATTTAATCATGGCCTAATAATTTAGGTGGAAAGGGAGTGAATTGTAATAAATTATATGTCTGCTATAGTGACTCCTGTGCTGCACTTCATTCAGTTACTGAAAGAGGTATTGGCATTCCCATTTTACTAATGGCCAGAAAAATTGAGTTCAGAAGTGTTGAGTGGTTTGTATAAATTCTCCCGGGTAGTGAATGATAGCACCAGGATTCACACTCAGATGATATGACTTGTATCTGACATGTTTTTCACTATACCTCATTATGTCTTCTGTTTCTTACCTCCCTCTCTTACCATAACAATTCTCCCTTAAAATGTTTTTACTTGTAGGTTGACCATTTTTGAGGACACTATGGTGTAAGAAAGGTGCTAATAGCAACAACATAGTAAGGAATTATTTTACTTGGCCTTTGCCTCTCTAAAGTGCTTGATGTCGTGTGCATCCTATAAAATAAATAGAATACTGAGAACTGTATCAATATGTAAGCACAAATTCCATTTACATCTAAGTAAAATTTAAAAAGATTATCCACTTTATGCATTAGCTTGCCATGACCTATGACCTATTCTTTAGGATCAAAATAATAATTATAAAAGCAAAGATAAGCTCTAAGTCTATGTTGCATTTTCTTAGTCAAATTACTGAATGCTAATGCAAATACCAGAAGTACCAAATATCGGAGAAGAAGAAGAGAACCATGTCTGGGATACTGGGGTATGCTACATGTAAACATAGTAAGTATATATAGGACAAAAGAAAGTCACTAAGAGAGGTACTATAGAAGGCAAGGAGACACTAATAAAAAAATTAGAATACCAATGACTATTAAATCATGGGAACCACATTTCCCTGCATACACCAACCTCTGCAGGAAAGAGATCTATGTGAAATCTATAGAACAGTGGTCACAGTAGTCCTGGTCCTGGTACATAAGGCTTCTATGGCTTCCATTACACTAATCTTAGGTACACATAGTTCTTTTTTCTCCGATGTCCTCCTATGATTTAGTTCATAATTCTGCTATGTTTTTAAAATGGCTTTCATTTCTATCAAGAAACTTCAAAATTATCTCCCCCAATATGGTGAAGGCTGGCGGGGGAGGTGGGGAAGAGGGTGTCAATGGGGGAAAAAGGAGGGACATCTGTAATACTTTCAACAATAAAGATACATTTAAATATAAATAAATAAATACATTTGCAGAAGAGACAGCTGATTGACAAAAGATATCATATTTTAGGTCTATACCAATCACAATTTAATCCCTGATATTATCAATTAGAGAAGACAAAATTATGGAAATATCTTTTTGTAGCTATGGATTTTGTTCTAAAAATTGCCTATGAGATAAGAGGTGTGAGGCAATTGTATATTAGTTGCCCTTTTATTAGCTCAAATGTTTTTCTACAGTATTTATTCTGTTGTTTAAATAAAATTCCTGGTTTTCTTAACAGAAACGTCTCTGAAACAATATCAAAGCCAAAGTCCATAGCACAAAAGGCAATAGTGATGAGGATCCTTTCTGTAAATACTGCCAAAGTATGGGAAGATACTGATCACCAACACTCTGTGAATGAAGGTGGAGTGGAGGAAGCAGCACATGGACAGTCATGAGGAAAGGTAATGAAATGAGGAATGTGATGGGGAGAAAACAGTATGGCAGAAAGGCATGATCCCGGACTCAGGACACCTGGGTTGCATTCTAAATGGCTAACTAGTTTTATAAACTTGAAGAAATCATTTAACCTTTCTTGGATTCAGACTCTCATTTATAAAATACAGAGGCTAGAATAAATAATCTTTATTAATTTTTCAATACCATTCAGAATTTTCCAGTATCCACACTGAGATATGATAAAGACTAAAAACTGGTAGCATATATACTATATATAATAACTAGAGGCAACACATAGGCATTAATACCTTGTGTTTTTGGTATTCACAATGTTATTACTTCTTCCGTAGTGTAAATTAGCTAAATCTCTGCCATTGTAAAAAGGTGGGTCTGAGATTTAGACTAGAAGACCCAAGTCTTTTAGGTTCTAAAACCTATTTTTGGTTTAAGAAAAAAAAAGATGGTGGTGGGCAGGACCGAGTGAGGGTGAGTGTATGAGAGTGTGAGTGAGTGAGAGAGAGAGAGTGAATGTGAGTGTGGATGACCAACCTTGAGCAGTGCAGAGACATGGAGCAGAAGGTCCCTGTGCTGTGGACGGAAAGCAGCTGGCTTCCACAGTAAGCGGCACATCAGTGAACTTTTCCCTGAGTGGTCGGGAGGCCCCGCCATTTGGAAGATCCCTAGTCTTCCCTGGGAGGAGCAAGTGGGAGCGGCTAGGGCCCAGCGACCTGAGTCTACCAGAGTGCCTTGCACCATTGGTCCAGTGGACCCCGCTGTGTCAATGCAATCAGCACACAGTAGCAGCGCTATTGAGGTGCCTGCTGCAGTAGGCGAAATCATCCAGGAGCCAAGCACCATTCCCCATAGCAGAAACCTGATCAGAGCCCAGCACCTTCCCCTACAGCAGTGGTGACTGAGTGAGAGTGGAGCCCCACCCCCAACAGCAGCAGGAGCTAGTCCAGGCTCCCAAGTTGAGACACACCCCCAGCAACACTAGTGCCAGCTTGGGAGCCCGGCACCTCCCCCCACAGCAACAATGACTGGGCAGGAGTAGAACCCCACCCCCAGCAAGCATTAGCAGTTCAGATCTGTACCTGAAACACATCCCCAGCAGCATCAGCAGAGGCTGATCAGGAGCAGTGCCCGAGCCCAAGGAGCAGGGCTCAGGCAGCCAAGACCTGCCCCTGGCAACTGCAGCAGAGGATTTGTAGTGGAGCCCCTCCCCCCAGCAACAACAAAGTCCCAAGAGCAGAGCATCCTCAGTCCTCAACAGCAGTAAAGAACTGGGATCTGGGAGCATTCACTGGCAATAGAAGCAGCAGTAGCAGTGGGAACTGGGAGCTCACACTCACCCCAGAAGTGACATTCAGGAGCTGAGCCCCACCAGGCAGCAGGGGATCCCAGCAGAACACCAGCAGGACCCACACACCCCAGCAGTGTACCAACAAGACCCCACAAAACCCAACAGCGTACCAATGGGACCCACGAATCTCAGCAAAACACCAGATAGACCCACACACCACAGAGGTATACCAGCAGGACCCACACACCCCAGCAGCATGCCAGTGGAACCAATGCACCCCAATAGCATACCAGTGGGAACCCACACACCCTAGAAGACACCAGCTGGACCCATGCACCTTAGGCAACAGCAGCACATATTGGCAGCTTAAACTCATCCCCAGTAGCATCAGCAGGAGTTGATCAGGAACAATGCTCCAGCCCAAGCAGCAGCAAGTCGGGGGAAGCTGAGACCTGCACGACAGACCAATACCAGCCACCAGGTGTCAATCCTCCAGGACCCACAGCAGACAAGAGGTACCATACACCAAAACAGAGGAGGCACAGCAGCCTTAGTTGATACACACCAACCTGCCTACATACTCCAACATCCCTCACTGGGCTTAGAACTACCAGATTGCTAAAATTGTGAGACAAAAAAACAACACCCAAATGAAAGAAAAAAGAGAGAAATCACCAAAAAAGTACTACAGAAACTGGAAGAAAGCAACTTGTCAGATAAAGAATTCAAAGCAATGATTTTAATGGTGCTCAAACAATTCGGTGAAAACTACAAGCAACTTAATAAGAATTATGAAGAGCTCACTGGTAACTTCTTAAGCTTAAAAAAAGAGGTAGAAGCTATGCATAAAAATCAAGATGAAATAATGAATGACATAGCTGTTATGAAAAATACCTTAGAAGGTTTCAATAGTAGATTAGATGAAGCTGAAGAGCAAATCAGCAACTTAGAAGACAAGGTAGAGAAAAACACCAAATAGAACAACAGATGGGAAAAAAGCTTAAAAAGCGGAGAGTTTAAGGGAGCTGTGGGACAATACAAAACATTTGCATTATAGGGGTACTGGAAGGAGAAGAATCAGAGAAAGAAATAGAGAAGCTCTTTGAAGAAATAATGACAGAAAATTTCCATAAACTGGTGAAGGGAAAAGTCACACAAGTCCAGGAAACACAGAGTCCCAAGTAAGATGAACCCCAAAAGACCCCCAGCTAGACACATCATAATAAAAATGGCAAACATTAAACACAAAGAAAGAATCTTAAAGGAAGAGAGAGACAGCAAGTTACCTACAAGGGAGCTCCCATTAGACTGACAGCTGATTTCTTAATGTAAACACTACAAGCCAGAAGAGAGTGGCATGAAGTGTACAAAGTAATGCAAGGTAAGGGTCTGAAATGAAGACTACTCTATCTAGCAAGGCTATCATTCAAAATGGAAGGAGAAATAAAGAGCTTCACAGATAAAAAAGCTAAAGGAATTTACCTCCAACAAACCAGTACTGCAAGAAATGCTGAAGGGACTGTTGTAAGAAGAATCAGAGAAAGAGAGAGAGAAAGGAACACAGGCATAAAATAAAAATGGCAACTAATAACTATCTATCAATAATAACTTTAAATGTAAATGGCTTAAATGCTCTAATCAAAAGACATAGGGTAGCTGATTGGATAAGAAAACACAACCCATATATATGCTGTCTACAAGAGACCCATCTCACAACAAAAGACTCACACAGGATGAAAGTGAAGGGATGGAGAAAATTTTTCCAAACAAATGGAAATGAAAAAAAGCTGTTGTAGCAATACTCATATCTGACAAGATAGACTTCAAACCAAAGGCCATAATAAGAGACAAAAAAAGGTCACTGCATAATATTAAAAGGATCAATATAACAAGAGGATATAACCCTGGTAAACATATATGCACCAAATACAGGAACACCAAAATATATTTTAAAAGTTCTGGAGGACTTTAAGGGAGAGATTAGTAGCAATACAATTATAGTGGGGAACTTTAACACCACCGGATAGATCTTCTAGACAAAAAATTAACAAGGACATAGAGTCCTTAAATGACTAAGTAGATCAGTTGGTTTTAATTGATAGTTACAAAACATGTCACCCCAAAGCTGCAGAATATACATTCTTCTCAAGTACACATGAAACTTTCTCAAAGAGAGACCACAAGTTAGGACATAAACTAAGTTTCTACAAATTCAAGAAGATTGAAATCATATCAAGCATTATCTTGGATCACAATGGCAATGAAACTAGATCTCAATTACAACAAAAACATTCAAACACTTAGCGGCTAAATAGCATGTAATTAAACAACAAATGGGTTACTAACGAGATCAAGAAAGAAATTAAAAACTTCCTGGAAAACAATGAAAATGAACACACAACAACACAAAACCTATGGGACACAGCAAAAGCAGTCCTGAGAGAGAAGTTGATAGCACTATAGGTCTTCTTCAAGAAACAAGAAAAATTCCTAATTGACTTTCTAACCCTACAACTTAAAGAACTAAAATCTAAACAAAAAGAAAAACCCAGAGCAAGTAGAAGGAAAGAAAGAGTAAAGGTCAGAGCAAAAATAAATGACATAAAGACTAAAGAAACAATTCAAAAGATCAACGAAACAAAAAGCTTGTTCTTTCAAAAGATAAACAAAATTGATAGACCTTTAGCCAGACTCACCAAGAAACAAAAAGAGAGGACCCAAATAAACAAAATCAGAAACAAAAGAGAAGAAGTAATAACTGACACCACAGAAATACGAAGGATCATTGAAACATACTATAAACAATTATACGCCAACAAATTAGACAATCTAGGCAAAATAGTCAAATTCCTAGAAACACACAGTCTCCCAAAACTGAACCTGGAAGAGACATAAAACTTGAACAGGTAAATAACAAGAAAAAAAAAAATGAAGATGTAATTAAGAAACTCCCAGCAAACCAAAGCCCAGACCTGGACGGCTTCATGGGGAGTTTTACTGAACATTCAAGGAAGATCTAATACCTATTCTCCTCAAACTATTCCAAAAAATCCAAGAAGACAGAAGGCTTCCAAACTCATTTTATGAGGCCAGCATAATTCTAAATTCAAAGCTGAATAAAGACACTACAAAGAAAGAAAACTACAGTCCAATATCCCTGATGAACACAGATGCCAAAATTATTAACAAAATATTAGCAAATCAGATTCAGCAATACATCAAAAAAATTATTCACCATGACTAAGTGGAATTCATCCCAGGGATGCAAGGATGGTATAATATTCGCAAATCAATATATGTGATATTTTACATAAATAAAATGACAGATAAAAACCATATGATCTTATCAATAGACACTGAAAAAGCATTCAGCAAAATCCAGCACCCAGTTCTGATAAAATCACTCAGCAATGTGGGAATAGAGGGATCATATCTCAACATAATAAAGGCCATATATAAAAAAACCCACAGCCAACATAATACTCAATGGGCAAAACTAAAAGCATTTCCTTTAAAAACAGAAATAAGACAGGGATGCCCACTTTGCCACTCTTATTTAACATAGTACTGGAAGTCATAGCCACAGAAATCAGACAGGAAGAAAAAATAAAAGGGATCCAAATTGGAAAGGAGGAAGTAAAACTGTCATTATTTGAAGATGACATGGTATTGTACACAGAAAACCCTAAAGACTCTATCAAAAAACTACTACACATAATAAATGAATTTGGCAAATGAAGTAGTAGGATACAAAATTAGTGTCAAGAAATTGAGGGCATTCTTATACACCAACAATGAACTCACAGAAAGAGAACCTAAAAAAAAAATCCCACTTACCATTCCAGCAAAAAAAATTAAGATACCTAGGAATAAACTTAACCAAAGAAGTAAAGAATCTCTTCACAGAAAACTACAGGTCATTGGAAAAAGAAATCGAGGAAGGTATAAAAAAGTGGAGACATATACCATGTTTGTGGATTACAAGAATTAACATCCTTAAAATGTCCACACTACTTAAAGCAATCTATACATTCAATGCAATCCCCATCAAAATATCAGCAATATACTTCATAGAAGTAGAACAAATACTCCAAAAAAGACCCCAAATAGCCACAGAAATATTGAAAAAGTAGGGATCACAATACCCAATATCATGCTATACTACAAAGCCAGCATAATCAAAAGAGCCTGGTACTGGCACTAGAACTAGCTAATAGATCAATGGAACAGAACAGAGAACCCAGAGATTGACCCAAGACAATATGCTCAATTAATATTTGACAAAGTGGCAAGAGCATACAGTGGAGTCAAGAGAGCCTCTTCAATAAATGATGTTGGAAAAACTTGACAGCTACATGCAAAAAATGAAGCTAGACCACCAACTTACACCATACACAAGAATAAACTCAAAATAGATAAGAATTAAATGTGACTCATGAATCTATTAAAATCCTAGTCAACAAAATTTTAGACATCAAATGCAGCAGAATTTTCACTGATACAACACCTAAGGCAAGAGAAACAAAGGAAAAATGAACACATGGGACTACATCAAACTAAAAACTTTCTGCACAGCAATAGAAACAACCATTAAAATGGAAAGAAAACCCACTATATGGGAAAGCATAATTGCCAATGATACATCAGATAAGGGGTTAATTTCCAAAATATATAGAATACTCAACCAACTCAACAAAAGGAAGACAAAGAACCCAATTAAAAAATGGGCAGAGGAACTAAATACACACCTCTCCAAACAGGACACACAAATGGCTAAGAGACATATGAAGAAATGCTCAACATCACTAATCATCAGAGAGATGCAAATTAAAACAACTATGAGGTATCACCTCACACCTGTCAAAATGGCCACCATCAACAAATCATCAAACAACAAGTGTTAGCGAAGGTGTGGAGAAAAGGGGACTCTAGTACACTGCTGGTGGAAATGCAGACTGGCGCAGCCACTGTGGAAAATACTATGGTCAAAAAATTAAAAATTGAACTGCCATTTAACCCAGTGATTCTGCTTCTAGGAATATACCTCAAGAAGCCTGAAACATGAATCAGAAAGAATATATGTACCCCCATGTTTATAGCAGCACTACTTACAATAGCTAAGATCTGGAAACAGCCCAAGTGTCCATCAGTAGACAAATGGATAAAAAAAAGCAGTGGTACATATACACAATGGAATACTATGCAGCTGTAAGAAACAAAGATCTCTTATCCTTTGATATGACATGGAGGGACCTGTAAAGTATTATCCTAAGCAAAACAAGCCAAGCAGAGAAAGACAAATACCACATAATTTCACGTATTTGTGGAATATAATGAACAAAACAAACTAATGAACAAAATAGACCCAGAGATATAGAAGTAGGGTACAGACTGACAATCCTTGGGGGAGGGAGGTAAACCACAGAACTTATTTGCATGTACGCATAACTGATGGTCATAGACAACAAAACTGGGGTAGGGCAGGGGTGGGGATGGGGAGGAGGGTGTCAATGGGGGAAAAAGGAGAAATATCTGTAACAAAAATAAATTAATAAAAAAATCTATTTTTATATACTAAATGAATTTTTTTAAAAATAAGAAGTGTGAGACTACCACATAGGTAGTCTAGTCCAGGAGTCTTTATTTTATTATATCATAACTTGGAATCATTTCTGATTCAGGTATTTTCTAAAACTCCAAATTTACTTTTTCACAGTCGCTGTCTCCACCATGGAAGTAATTGGATAGTCTACTGAAAGTGAAGACAAAATGACTGTCATTTGCTAATATGTAAAGATTATTTGTATGTCAAGTACTTTTTAATTGGGGATCATCTGTGTTGAGTAATTGTCATGCTCTCAACTCTTCACAAGGTGATATAAACATCCAGAATCAGAAATCACAGAGCTTGCAACAATTTTACAATATAGTTGGGGAAAGCATAGGAAGATAAGAACATGGAAAGTTTGGGAACAGTGAAGAGACCATTTAAATGACTTTAAAGATCAGATGGAAAGTTAAGGGAGGAAAGCAAAATCTTCTGAGATGTAAGTTCAAGAAAATGGAAATAAAGAATCATAATGATTTTTAACTTGGGAGTATGAAATGATGAAAGTCGTGTTTTAGGGAGAACAGACTGATGTGTAGATCTATTGAGCAGTGAGATGAGAAGCCAGGTGACCAGCAGAGAAACTGCAAGATTAAGCTGGCTTTGGGAATGTGAAAGCAAGTCAGCCTCGAGAGGACTTTTGCCTTTGAGCATGCTCACAGATGAAGTGAAAATAGAAAAATTAGGTATTAATGAAACATTCTTTTATCTTCAAGTATCATTTAATCAGAGCCGAGGCTTAAAATCCCTAGACTGTCCTTGATAAGCTTGAAGGAAGGAAATTTACTATCTCTTAAAAATATTCTACCAGAATATTTTTTCTGAATATATTAACTCAGAGTTTGGAGGCATCTCCAATGGTTTGTCTCCTGTCTCCTGCCAGAATTGCTTTTAAGCCATGCCCGACAGATGGCTGCATATATAACAATTTAAAGATGCTCTAAATTTATACAAAGATGCCACTGGAATGTGAAGAACATGATAATCATAGGAAAATTTAACTACCCATATAGACTGAAGCAAAACAGCTTTGACAATCTTCCAGGGAAAATAAAACCAAAATATCTGTTTAGCATACACATCAAAAGGTGTAAATAGTGTATATCAACCTTCAAAAAACAATGTAGTGTCAAAAAAATTCCCAATGTATAGAAAGTTAAGCAATGGTATAATCTCATGAATATTATTATTAACTGGCAAGTAAAGGAAAAAATAATACTAACCAGGTAGCATTCTTTTTTAGCTAGTTCAAAAATGCTAAACAAAAAACAGACTAGTATAATTCATAAAGTACTCTTTAGCACCTGTCAACTTAGAACAAGCTGTATCACTGACCACGAGGACGTGGTTATTGCGTGGTTCACTGAAATACACCCTAAATGTCTAAAAGACTACCTGAAATGTAGCACCCCACAAGATACACTTTTTGTATGATTGAATATTCTCATTATATATATTTACATGGCCTTCGGATATCCTTAAAAGATTTAAAATGATATCTTCGGAGGTGGTAGCAAAGCATTTCCCAATCCACACATAATTACCAACAAATCCTACGTAACATGATGCAGGATAAAGAGCTTCAGAGCACTGGATTTGGAATCACAAGTTTGACTGCATTTGGGTTTGGGGGGTGCTGCCTATTAGTTATAGATCGTAGGAAAGTCATAACATTTCTCAGATCTTTAGTGTTCTTATCTATAATATGATACCAAAATACCCATTTGTTTGGGAATCAGATTTCTCACTGTTGGAGTGGGAGATTACAAATAAGCAAGTGAAAAAGTCTAAAATGATCCATGCAGTAATGAATTAGAGCTAGATGAATCAGTATACTTATTTTAGTTTAATATAGATAACAGATGATTGTAGAAATATTTATAGATATGTGTGTTTACACGAGTTCCTATATACACATATATTTCCTTGCTCTGTCCACTGAGATGACCTAGAATCAATGACACCCAGTAACTATAAGCACATCTCACACTCAGGTCTTCATTTCAAATGCTGTTCTTCAATAAAAGGGACTAGGGGCTCCCTGGAGAAAGAACTGATTATGCATAGGTCTAGTACAAGAAATGTATATGATGAACTCAGATCATCTTGCAGATGGCAGAAAGAGCTAAAAAACAAACAAACAAAAAAACCCACAATGATGAGTGTATGTAAAATGGCATAGTAGCCAACTGAAAAAAATTCCCAATGGCCAAGGCTGAAATGATTTCACCAACCCCAAAAACAGAGTAATAGTGGATTATTACTCTGGTTATCTGGGTGTATTACACTGTCACAAAGTATTTAATAAATAAGTAATTAAGGGATAATAGAAAATTTTCCCATGCAAAAACAATTTTAAATAATTTATGTATATACCCTGCACTTAAGGAGGTAAGATATAACCTTTTAATTAGGGGCTGTGCATTATCACATTCTTCGCAATAGTACTATATGGAAAGGAGAGGAAACAAGGTACCTTTATAGTGAAGAAACCTGACAAACATCACTTGATCCAGGTGATATTATGGGATGAAAATGTTACTTTACTCTGTGATCTTCCTCCCCAAAATATATAACCCTAGTTCAATAATGAGAAGAAACATCAAGTCATTAGGAAATTTCCAGTCGAGAGACATTTTATAAAATATCAATCCAGTGCGTCCCAAAGCTGTCAAGAGTGTTAAAAACAGAACGTCTGAGAAACTGAGACTTTCAAGACTAGCCTAAGGAGATATCACAACTAACTATAGTGGGATATTCTAGATGGAATCCTACAAAAGAAAAATGATATTAGGTAAAAAACTAAGGAAATCCAAATGAGATATAATAATGTATCAATACTGATTTATTAATGGTAACAAATCAGCCATACTAATTACAAGTATTTCTGCCAGCTTTCTATAAATCTAAAATTCTTCTAAAAGAAAATGTTTATTTTAAAAAATACCTATCAGATATAATATATATAATATTCAGATAAGATAAATATTGTAAATATATAAGGCACAATGCAAATTTACCTTATTCTTTAAATTTCCATACAGGGAGACAGTACAGGTGCTACTTGAAAAAAAATTGGAATTAAATTGCTAGGGCATCACACCAGATGAAGAACTTCTCTTCTTCTTTGGCTCATTTAGAGATTATGTGGTCATCCCATTAAAGGCAGTGTCAACTCTGGCTTCTGTTGAATCTGTACTTGATGTTGGAATAGATTAGTTCATGCTACAATACCAAATATCTTCCAAATCTCAGTGCTAAATTTGCATAAGCATCTTTCTTGTTCACAATACATTTTCATTGTAGTTTGACTGTTCCACATCATTCTCATTTAAGACCATGAGCTAATAGATCCTCCACCAACTAGCATCTCACTGTTTTTCCTAACACTGTGATAATGGGAAGAAACATAATGAATCTTAAAGGTGCCCATGTGATAGTGACACATATTATTTCAGCTCACATTTCATTGGTCAAGGTAAATCTCATGGTGACACCTTCAAAGAGGTGAAAAAGAAAAAAAAAAAAAAAAGGCAATCTTAAAACATACCTGCAGGTAGTAAAAGCACAAATATCAATGAACAGAACACATGATTATCACATTTTAATAACAATCTCTATTGTGTATTTACTCATTCATCCAACCAATAGTAAAGAATAAACAACAGTTATCCTTAATGAAATTGGAAAGTTTATACATCAGAAATTCATTTCCTCACTTCTTTTAATTTTTAGACTTCTCTCCCTGGACAAGTGATGCTCAAAAGCTCAATATCTCACGATTCAAGCGGATGTTCAAATAGAAACTCCTTAGGCTATCTACCTGAAAAGTTCTGGGTGAAAAGAACACACTGTTTTTTAGTAGGACACCTTCTTTCAGTGACCAGATTTGATTCTTGTTTCTTTCATAAGCATATGACATGGCAAAGAAGAGGAAAACAGCAGAAGCCATGACCCACAATTGTCAACTTCTAGGGAAATTTCACGATGAAAAGCACAGGTGTTGTTGGTTCAAATCCCAGCTCTCTCGTTTTTTATTTTTTCCTCTGTTCCCAAAATATAAAACAAACAAAAAAACCTGAGTGAGTTAGAAGTGCTTATTATTGGATCAGTTGCAAAAGTAAGACAAATAGAAAGCAAATATAAAACAAAGCCGATGCCCTTCAATAAACCTCACAGTGTGGTGGCTTACCTCTGGTTTATATCTCTCATATCTGCTCTATATGAATACTTTTGGGAAAGGGGATACATATTTGTCCGTCAGTGGAAAGCCATCTCTATTATTTCTCCTCTGATCTGTATATCATCAGTGCTTACAAATTATAGAAATCTGTTTAATAAGCAAGTATTACTTCCATGGTATAATATGTACCATGGTTTGTAGCAGAGCTTTCCAGAGGTTATTCATAGTGTCTGAAACTTCATTATCACAGATTCATTGCTCTGGTAGGAGAGGGAAAACTTAAAGAGCCTACAATAAAAACGTGAAAACTTTAGGAAGAAGAGTACCTTAGGCTTATATTAGTTTGAACTAATGAGATTATCACTTGACAGTATAGAGATAAGGCATAGTTAATGGAGTGATAGTTAATAATGAGGACCCTAGAAGGCATCAAATGGGAGAAACAGGACTGAAAGAGGTTAGATGGGTATAAAGGTCTTATTGAATCCGCTATTTTGCCTACGGGTAAACTTGAATAAAAGAAAGTGATCTAAACATTGGAATAAAAGCTGCCTGCTGTTAACATTTTCAGTTAATTGACAGACCAATCTTTTCAACTTAATATTTTAAAACAGTGTAATAAACCATACATGTGCAGTATTAATAAATAAATTAACAAAGAAAAGAAAGGTCCTAGGGAGAGTAAAATTCCTTTAAGTAATTTTCATGCCATTATTTTCAAGAAACCCTCTAGGGTTTAATATGAGATTAGCATCAAAATCAAGACAGGGCATTATCATGTTTTAAAACATCTTTCAGATATGCTTTTCTTGGTGGACCCCTTCGGCTTCCCGCTGCTGGCTGTTTGGAGATAGTGCTCTGTGGGCTGTTAGGAAGGAGAAATTTGCAAGCACATAGCTGGAGACAGGCTAGGGAATCTATTCCGTCTAACAAGGCAAGCATTATAACTCCACTGACCAGATAAATGGGGCAATAAGGAGATTGAAGCTACATGAAAATATTTATTATTAAAACACATTTCAAGAGCTTCCTGTTCTTCAGGGGATTCATGATGAATGGAAGTACTTATGATTAAAATATGAAGCCTGCTCTTTTCATAAACAAAGCTGGTTAGATGAAATTTACCAGGGGGTGTCTGCTTCCATAATGTGAGGTCCTTTGCAAAATTTGTTTTCTTTATCCTGGAATGACCATTCATTTTTCTTACAGAAAGCAATGCCATTAATGAAAGCTAATGGTCATTTTCATAAACTACTTATAAGCTAACCACACATTCTTGTTCGTTTAGGACAGTCCCAGTTTATTCTACTATCCTGGTATCTTTATTAATAGCACAACATTCACTCTTAAAAGCACCTAATTTAGATGATTAATTATATGGTCACACAACTAACAAGCAGTCTCTGTGACTGCTGGGACTCAATATAAATCAATACCAGCTTTACACCAGTAATAATCAATGAAAAACTTCATTGATCATGTCATTTGATTAGACTGGTGTACCCATGAGATCAAAATCATGCACCTCACCCATATAATGACAGGGAAGAGTAAATGTGTTGCAAGATCAAATAATTTTCTCTAAACTAGGTTAAATGTCACATACACTCAGGGACATTGAAAGAGAATATATGTTTGTAAATTCACACCCTTCAACTGAAGGCTTACCAGACATGTGGATTAGGACAAGTCACTTTACTTCTATGAGCCTCAGTTTTCTCGTCTAAAGAACTGAAATAAGAAAGAGCTGGGTTACAATATAAATAAAAACCCAAGCCCTGGCCAGTGTGGCTCAGTTGGTTGAGCATTGTCCCATGCACCAAAAGGTTGCCAGTTCAATTCCTGGTTGCCAGTTCAATGCCCAGGTTGTGGGTTCAGCCCCTAGTCAGTGTGCACACATGAAGCAACTGATGTTTCTCTCTCACAATGATGTTTCTCTCTCTCCTTTCCCTCTCCCTCTCTTTCTCCCCCTGCCCCCCAACTCTATCTGAAGATAAATGAAAAAATATCCTCGGGTAATAATTAAAAACAAAACAACAACCACCAAAACCTCCCAAGCCTTTCTAAAGAGAGCCAGTAGACAAATGTCACTGAATTTAGAATCAGATAATGATTCTATTCCTAACAAGTGTTGAGGTTGTGAGCGACTCATTTCAACCACTCTGCACCTTGGTTTCCTATGTGTAAATAGAGGTGTGAAAACGCTGAAGGTCTTTTCTGTTGCATGCCTACTTACATGGCAATGGGATGGGAAGAATGTGTAACTCTACTGGGTGCCCAGAAGCATGTAAAACTGTATTGGGTACCTTAAAACTATCTCAAAACTGGAGAGACTGTTAAGGTTTTGGAATGAGGATAATCCTGTTGAAGTGAATGTTTGCCAAGCAATTTCTGTCTTTTAGAGTGAAGAATAGATTTTATTTAGGTACAGAGCTTTTCTTGGTTCTTAAAAATATTGAGTTGCTGAGCTCCCTTCATTATGAAAATGTGAGGCACATACTTTCTTGTGGTTGGCAAGAAAAACGTGTAAGCTTGTGCAGCCATACAATACTGGTGCTATACCCTTAGGTGTAAATGTGCAGTTTGATGAGGTAACTTGGGTATGTTAGCAGGACTTTACTTTGGTGTAATTAGAAAAATATGTGTTTGTTTGTTTTTCCAATATATGGACTTAAGTTGTCTTATGCCTGAAAATCAGTATTTGTTTCTGGGATATCCAGATGAATTTATATTCAAACTTTCGCACAGGAATAATCAAGAGTCTAAACCAGATTACCAAGTAAGCAGGAAATGTGTAAACCCTAAACTTGTCATTAAGTCATGCAGGGACAAAAGTAACACTGAAAACAATAATAATAATAGCAGCTAACACTTACATAGTGCTTATAATACAACAGCACTTACTAGACTACTGTGCTAAATGCAATTTAAGTAATTTTCATACAATCATCTTTTTGCTTCTCACAATAAATCTATAAAAAAGGTAATATTCTTATCTTCAATTTACAGACAAGAAAACTGAGAATATAAGTAAGGTCTCTATGGTCAGGTTTTAAACCTAAGTGTTTGCACTTTAGATCTTTGAACCTCATTCAGTGTCAGCCCTGGAGACTGGCTTCAGCATTATGAAGTTTAAGCTATAAGATCATATACTTGGTGGTATTTACAATTAAATAAATTCAAGGTTCATGGAAGTGTTATCAGACTATTGTTTCTGGAGCTTGGAAAACCAGGTTCCACACTTGAGAGATGATGTTTCCATCTAATGGATCGACCATTGTCATTCTGGAAAGTAGTTAATTCTAGGTGTATAAAAGACCTGGATTCTAGACTGAGGGGAAAAAGGATTCCCTCTCTGTGGGTCTAGATGAGCCTGGAGTCTGGGGATTGGAGGTGTTGGTGCATTTTTGGTAATGACTTGATTCCTGCCATTTGAAAACATTTCAGAAGCTGGGGAAGAAGTCATGCTAGTGCAGGAAGCTGAGGTCAGGTCTGAGTTCATGGGCTCTAAGTAGAGACATGGAATGGAAGTTATAAGTCTTCTGGCTATGTTTCTGTTATTTCTAAACCATAAGGAACTCTTTACACAGGCACAGTGTGGTCTCATTCATTCCACGGGAAACAGGAGCCCCAGTGTTCCTGGAGGCCATCGTGGGGCCGGAGCAGAAGTGACCTGCGGTGAATGAGACCACAGTGCTGTCGAAATAAAAACAGTTTCTCCAGAATCACTGATTGTTATGACAGAGGCAGCCACATAGGGACAACTTGGGTTTCTGGACAGAGGATGATTTGGAATTTGATTACGATTACCTTTAGGCAGTATCTGAAAAATTTAGAAATTGCTTGGGGGAGATTTGGTGGAGATAGACTGGAGAAGCAGATTACATTTGAGTTACATGAAAACAGGTAAAGAAGTAAAATAGCCTAAGAAATAGTTTATGAGCCTTATAGTCACTGGATTCAGTTTTTCCAAGACTTATGTTTCTTAGAGAAAGAAAACTAATATTGCTTTTAGGATAATCAGCCACTTTTCTACGTACACCTAATGCTCATGAACCTGCCTCCACCCCACACAAAGAGATCTATTTATGTAAGCTTATCAATATCCAGTGTTATTATTATTAATATTCAATATTGTTATCAATATCCACTTCACCCCCTCTGCTGATTTGGTCATGTTTACTGCTCGGTGTAGTAACTGCTGAAGGAACGTACAGTTGAACCATGTTCTCCCTTCCTTCTTCGTGTCTTCCATGTTATTCCGTGCATGACAAAGGATCTAAAGGCATCAGGCATAAGCATCCCTTTTGTTTCCTATATTCTTTTTCTATAAGAAAGGATTAGAGTACCAGGCTTGGTGAGCTTGAGATGGCCCAAGAGTCTTATTTTGGTTCTCAATAATATGAGCTCCCTGATATTAGGAACCTTGTTTATCATGTTCACAGGTGCAACTCCAGTGCCAAAGACTAATCACTCAATAAATGCAATGAATGTATGAATTAATCCTCACAACTTCTGCTTCATCTTTCCATGCAGCTATATTGGCAATCCAATCCCGAATACCCTCTTTGATAAGATCCACTCAGCTTGATAGCTGCATGATATCTTTCTCCTCTTTCATGTATATTCTGGGTTCCACCAGACATTTGTTTCTTGGCCACAAAAGGAGGTCAAAGCAGGAAAGCCACACTTTGTAGGCTAAGCTGTTTTGTAATTAACATCAGTGGTTTGTACCTGTTTAACTTCCCTTCCTTTCCCCCTTAGGTGTGCATACCCCCTTTTTTACCCCCTTTTCTAGGTAAATGCTTCTCAGCAATTCCACGTGGTTCTGATGAAATTGTCAATCTTGGGAATGTGTTGTTTTAAACTCAGGGTTGGACACATTAACCAAACTTAGCAAATTACACCTTTTTTCCTGGAAATTTTACAATGTAAATGTAAAAAGGTAGAACATAGTTTAAATAAATTATTTGATAATAGCCTCCTAGAAAAGTTATTCAGAAGCTCCTGCTAATATGATCCCTGGAGTTGCCTCAATTCCTGGTCATCCTAAAGTGTAATGGTTAATCTCTTCCTTCAGTTGTTAAAGTTACGTTAATAAATCCCCTTCAGGGTTAATTTCCAATATAGAGAGAGTGCTCATACAACTCCACAAAAGGAAGACAAAGAACCCAATTAAAAAATGGGCAGAGGAACTAAATAGACCCCTGTCTAAACAGGACATACAAATGGCTAAGAGACATATAAAGAAATGCCCAACATCACTAATCATCAGAGAGATGCAAATTAAAACAACAATGAGGTATCACCTCACACCTGTCAGAATGGCTGCCTTCAACAAATCATCAAACAACAAGTGTTGGTGAGGGTGTGGAGGAAAGGGGACTCTAATATACTGCTGGTGGGAATGCAGACTGGTGCAGCCACTATGGAAAACAATATGGTGTTACCTCAAAAAATTAAAAATTGAACTTCCATTTGACCCAGTGATCCCACTTCTAGGAATATACCCTAAGAAGCCTGAAACACCAATCAGAAAGAATATATGTACCCCCATGTTTGTAGCAGCACTATTTACAATAGCTAAGATATGGAAACAACCCAAGTATCCATCAGTAGATGAATGGATAAAAAAGCAGTGGTACATATTCACAATGGAGTACTATGCAGCTGTAAGAAAGAAAGATCTCTTATCCTTTGAGACTACATGGAGGGATCTGTAAAGTATTATCCTAAGCAAAACAAGCCAAACAGAGAAAGACAAGTATCATATGATCTCACTTATTTGTGGAATATAATAAACATAACAGTATGAGGAATGGGATAGTCCCAGAGACGTGGAAGTGGGGTACAGACTGACAATCCCCAGAAGAGGGGGTGGTGGGGGAGAGATAAACCACAGAACTTATATGCATGTATGCATGAACAATGGACATGAACAGCAAAGCTGGGGACAGGGCAGGGATGGAGTGGGAGGGGGAAATCAGTGGGGGAAAAAGGAGAAACATCTGTAACAAAAATAAATAAATTAACTAAAAATAAATAAATAAATCCCCTTCAGCCCTTTCTTACATCAATCAGAATAATTTTCTGTTGCATGTAACCAAATAACCTTAATTACTTGTCAAGATTTTTCACCAGAGAGTAAGAGCAATCCACCCTGTGGTTATACATGTAAGTCCCTAGCAATAGTGGGACACCTTACGTACGATTTGTAACTATCTGACTCGTTCAGATATCTCCAGTGTCTAGAATAGAGCCTAGTATATAGTGAAAATTTAATAAATATTCTATATGTGTGAATGAAAAACGTGAATTATAAGTATATTTTTCTGAGAAATCTCTTGGGGAAGTTATTGTGGCTCAATAAGAGTTTTAGGTATACTTGAACCTTCCAGAAAGAAACATTTAAATAGGGCCTTCAAATTTTGATATTACTTCCAAAAATGTCATCTTTCTATTGGGAAGGGTTCTGTGCGACATCACAATTTAGGTGGTGAGTCTCTCCCTTGTCCTTCAGGGTACATTTTATCTCGGCACTAATCACTGGACCAATCACTCACACCACAGAGGCAAAAGCCACACCGACCTCATGAAGGAAAACACCTCTGAATGCTTTCCCAAGAAGAAGGAACAGGTGTAGCTGGCACTTAGAGTTCTGTCAAGTTCTCTGTAGCATCCTGTTTCATCTTCTCCTCGCCTCACTTGGAAGTTCATTAGACACACGTCGTAACATTAGACACATGTGAAAAACATGTCCATATGCCTCTGCACATGCTCCCGTCTCACTTTCTCCTCCTGCATTAATTAGGTGGCTCCAGTAGATATTGTTCTCAAATGCTATCCTTCAGCTTTCCCGAGACTGAATTATTCTGTAAGCCATGACTCATGTTGTGCTTTCTAGAAGACTATACGCTGTAGGTGGTCAGGACCTCCTTTCTGTTCCTTGTTGAGTGTTCTATTTGCTTTTGTACTTTAACTGACCAACAGAATTGACCAGGAGACCTTTTGAAGACTTTTAAGTGTTCCATAACTATTTATTAACTGAGTAGCATATAGAAAAAGACTCTATATAATATTTCTAAAGGGGTATATGTGCAAGCCTATTGACATAATTATCTTTTATTACTATTATCACTGAAAATTCTGAAATACTCAGGTGTTATAAATACTTTAAAAATTAATTAAATCTGACATATTTATATATGATATGGACATATCAAGAGCTTAACCCTCTACTGCGGAAAGTAAAATGCTATTTAAGTCCTCTTTTGAGAGATGGTAGTAAGGAAATAACTCATAAGGTACTAAAATCCTTTTAAAAATCACATTGATAAAATATATTGTAATATGGCTTCAAGCACTGACCCTGCTATGTATCACTAACTTGTGTTTTATGTATCAAATAGCAGAATGAGTTGACCAGAAGACCCTTTGGTAGAAGTACTACACCCACCTGGAGCAGAGCCCTTGAGAAAGGCTGGCAAGATTCCCCAACAGTAATTATCTATCTCCCCAGAGAACACCTTCATTTTTCTGTACCCACACATACACACCCCCAAGAGGTACCAGAATTCTAAGTACAGCAGGTCCTATAATAACGTTTGCTTTAGTGTTGTTTCATTTTAACGTGAGATGCTATAGGAACTTAACTCTTGTTTTTATATTTATTAGCAAATGGTAAAATTGGTGTTATCATATGTCATCGCAAAGTCACAGAACTTATCTATGATATTAATTAAGGACTAGTCATTTTGCTATTCAAAATCTCCCATTAGTATTGTACATACTGCTTATACCTAGGAAGGTAATTGGCAATTACTAAGATCAAAGCCCTTCCTAAGGAAAAAGAACTTTGATAGTCATTTGGGAGGGAATTAGAGTGCCAGGATAGGTAAGTTTGCTGAACTGAAGATACTTCCCATTTTCAAAAAATATGTTTTTATTGATTTTTTTAGAGAGAAAGGAAGAGAGAGATAGAAACATCGATGTGAGAGAGACATTTATCAGCTGCCTCCTGCACGCCCCCTACTGGGGATCAAGCCCACTCCCCAGGCTTCGGCCCTGACCTGGAATCCAACCAGGACCTCTCAGTCCATGAGATAATGCTCAGTCCTTGGGGCGATGCTCAGTCCACTGTGCCACACTGGCCAGATGAAGATACTTCCTGTTTTTCGCAGGGCCACCTAATTGGCAGGCAATAGCAGACACTGCTCTCTTGAAAACAAAACAAGGTGGCTCTTCCTGAGAAAAGGCATCAACAGATTTCAGATGCACTGAATTTACAAGTTATAAGTAGTACCAGGCACATCCCAAAACAGGTAGTAGGGAGTAGAGCAGGGAGAAAAATCCCCTTATATTGGGAGTCTCCACCCATTACTTTACATAATTACAGAGAAAAATCTGGTTGTATTTAATATATCAAAGGAAACCTTGATCAGAGTATAAACTTTATAAACAGTGTTGGTAGGCAAAAGAGCCAAAGGGAAGAGAGTTACAGACAGGCAATTGGCTACCATGTAGTTAAAGGATGAAAATATAGAAGGGTCAGAGACTGCTATGTTAGAATAAATTTTCATATACTATTTGCTGTTGATATTTCATTACCCTTTTATTTTTAATGTTAATCTGGCTTTTAGAAATTATAGCAAGTTTTAAATTTATTTTTAATAATGTGTTATTACAGACATTTTATTTATTACACAAGCATACACTCATATACAGTATACGTGTTTTTAGTAAACAAGGTCATGGCGTAAGATCCTATAATTTAACATTTTAAATATTATACTCTAAATCCTTATTTCTGTAAACTTAGATCAGCCTGTTTGGGCGAGGGGGGGCGTTTGTATTTTGTTGGGGGGATATTGTTGGTGTTTTATTTCTTTTTTTATGGCAATAAAATATATATAACATAAAATTTACTATTTTAAGTGTATAGTTTTATCTTATTAAGAACATTCACATTGTTGTGTAACCATCACCACTATCCATCTCCAGAAATGTTTTATATTCTCACACTGAAATTCTGTACCCTGTACCCCTTAACTACTAACTCACTTCTCCTTCCCTACAACCACTCTCCTTCCCTGGCAACCCCCATTCTACATTATGTCTCTATGAACTGCACTACTCCAGGTACTTCATGCAAGTGAATATATATATTACATATGTACCTCATACATATATATATTCAACTTGTGTGTGTGTGTGTGTATATATATATATATATATATATATATATATATATATATGTAGTGACTGGCTTAGTTCATTTATCATAGTGTCTTCAAGGTGTATCCATGTTGTGGCAGGTCTCAGAATTTGCTTCCTTTTTAAGGATGAATAATTTTTCATACTCAATACATAACACACATTGTTTAGCCATTTATCTGTAAATGAACGCTTGAGTTGCTTAGATCTTTTGTGCTATTATGAATAATGCAGCTATGAACAAAGTTGTACAGATATCTTTTCAAGCCCCTGTTCCCATTTCTTTTGGGCATATACCCAGAAGTGGAATTGCTGGATCCTATGTTAACTCTATGTTTAATTTTTGAGGAATCACCATACCGTTTCCTACAGCAATTGCACCATTATACATTCCTATCAGCAATGCATAAGGGTTTCGATTTCCCCACATCCTTCCCAATACTTATTTTCCAGTATGTGTATGTGTGTGTGTGTGTTTAATAATGGCCATCCTAATGGGTGTTAAATGGTATATTTTATAGCCAGTTTAAAGCATCCTGTTACACATATTTGCCAGTCCATGCAAGAAAACTGTGGGGTGCCAGCCAAGTTTGAAATACTTACTCAGGCACACTCTATAATTTGTTGCTGCCACTAATTTTAAATAGTTCTCCCCTGTCCATCTCTAATTTCTCAACTCTGTGACTTTTAGAACTCACATTTAGCTCCTCCAGATATGTTTTATTCCAGTTCAATGTTTAGTTTTCAAGTTTTTCAATTTTAGAACCTTGCCACAGCACTCTTGCCTGTATTCTGACTTTGCCCATGTCTCTGAATCCAGCGACTGCCATGGGCTCAGCTGTGAGTTCACTACTCATGTCTATAGCTTAGCAACTCCAACCATGAAATGAAGACATAGGAAATAAACAGTACCTGTAGGATGTCTGCAAACCTGAGATTTTGACCCGCACCCTAGCTTTCTGACTCCAACAGTAATTCTGACTCTAAAAACAAATACAAACTCTGTATGTAAAACACAGAATGTGTCCATTCAGAAGTAAATACCATCAGAACAGCTTCCTATATAGGACACTGCTTATCTAGCTTTGCCCATTTTGGGCACCAGAATCTACATATGCCAATAGCCATATGCTGTTCATCTAGTACAGATATTGAAGTACAACAGTATCTCATAAATATATGAAGATGGACTTAAGGACTAATTGAGCATATCTGATCTCCAAGAGGTGATCATTATATCTGGTTTTCTATACGATTAACTTTTACAAGGCAATTATAAATTGTAAATATAAAAGGAATTTTAATATGAATCTGTCTTCCTGTAAGGAATCTATGAGACTGTTAAAATAAGAGAATTTCTACATTTTATTGTGTCCAGTTTCACCTTCTCTATGTTGCCCACATTTTTTAACACTGTTCTCTGTGCTTCGTGTGTTTTGTTTGGTATGTTTGTTCTAAGAATTCTGTGTGCTATATGCCTCTTTGTATAATGGTGTTGACTATTATTTATTTAAAATCCACTGCTTAAGTTTTTATTTTTAATTTAGTATCTTTATCAAATATATGTGCTCCTTTCAATATGCTCCACAAAATGGTGTCACTAGTTACTTGTTATATAGAGGTGTGGAAAGTAGGTCTAAGGCTGTGAGTTTGTGAAATGCAGAGGTTTTTTTTTCTTGTATTATTATTTATTTGAAACATGTTTTTATTGATTTTAGATAGAGAGGAAGGGAAAGAGAAAGAAAGAAACATTGATGTGAGAGAGAAGCATCCATCCGTCCATCCACTGCCTCCTGCATGCCCCCTGTTGGGGATGGAGCCCACAACCCTGGCATGTGCCCTGACTGGGAATCAAACCAGCAACCTTTTGGTGCATGGGACAATGCCCAACCAACTGAGCCACACCAGCCAGGGCTTGTATTATTATTTATTAATTATTGTGTTATTTTCCATACGAACTACTGTAAACTTACTTTTGCATACCCTGCATATTCCAAGAAGTGGTTTTTCTGCCCACTGAGCTTTGGCCCACCACTTATCTTCATGCTGAGCACTCTGGAGACTGCTTCCCTCTGCTGCATCTCTGCTGTAAATATGCATAAGGAGAAGTGATGCTTTGTTTAAATGATCTAAGCTGAAAATGCATTTCTCTCACAAAAAAATAAAAACACATGGATATTATAATACTTCCTTTGTACTCTCATTGGGTATCCTGTAAGACAGCATCAACTTATGGATTTTATTAGCTATCTGTGTAACTCCTAAATAACAAATGGCTCTTTATACATCACAGAAGGAATTGGTAGACATCCATTTATTTCATACAATGGCACACATCTCAAAACTACGTTTGGTCAGCAAGTCAATCAGTTGTATTTGTAAACAAAATGTAAATAGATTGAAACTCACTGAAATTATAGTACTTAAATATGTGATGCATCTAAGAAGTAGGCACTACTCCCTTCGAAACTTCCTTAGGACATGAAATTGGTGCCATTGTATTTCTTTTTAGATTGCCTAGCCCCCCACCCCAACCACTTACCCCTCCCCATGTAGCAGTTTAATTCTATCTGCCTTCCAAGCCTTATCTCTTATATTTATCTCTTTTCCAAAAAGGAAAAAAAAAAGTGTCCACATTATTTTCCTTTTGCTGCAGACAAATTAATCCAGTTAATAGCATTAGTCTTTCAGTTTAATGTTACACATCAACAAACCTCCATTTTTAATAATAGTTTACCATTCAAAATTATTTTCCATACATAACTTTCTGTGTCCTCAAAATAACAATATAGGCACTTTTAGTTCTGTTTTCTATGTTACAGAATATGCTTATGTTCATGTAGCTGGCAAGTGCCTAAGTACTTTTAATCATAGATAATCATAGGTAATAAGAGCATGATGTCACCTTTTCTAGGTACTTTATGTTAAGGGTAATTTCCTTTAACTTTAACATAAAGTACTAACCGTGTAATAACGAGCACATGTAATATTATTTACATGATATTTTAGCTTGAGTTGGGGGATAATGAGGAAGTCTGTGTCCTTTTACTCAATAATTTCATCGATTGCCATTTTTTCGCACATCACAACTGAGTGATATGCCCCAAACAACAAAAGAGTTTGTCCATTTGTTCTTGTTAGGTATGGTCTTTTACTTATTAAAAGAACCATGATGGAGAATAAAACAAAGCGCATGCTGAGGAAGTTTGTCTAAGCGTGGCATGGGGACCATGTGCTCATCTTTTACCATCTGTCAAACCTAATTGAAATTATAGGAGGAAAAAAATAACTTACAAGAGCAAAGAGAATAGAAAGAAAGGAGAGAAGTTGAAAGAGGAAGACCTGGAATCATGATATGAGAGCTAGCAAAGAGGAAGGGGAGCCACTTCCCAGGGTAGCAACTGTCCTCTGGATATTGACAGCAATGTATCCAGATTCGCGGCAGGAAGACAGATAGCTCTGGGAGGATGGGGAAGGGGTGGAAGTTGGTGAAAGACTGTAATTTAAAATATTGACTTAAGTGCTTGGGCATTGGAAAGAAAATATTGCTAGCCGTTGACAGCCAATGTGTAAAAAATTAAGACAAAAAATATAAGCTTCAGAATAAATCAAAATAATTCAAAAAATAAACTACTTAGTGGTTATAAATATATGCATAACTATAACACCCTAAGTTCTATCACCTTATTAACTAAAAGTTAACAAAGAATAGTGGGAGACAAGGAATAGCAGAAGTAAGTAGGGATGGTGTATGTATGCAAGAAAGAGAACTTCTCAAATACCGTACAAGGAAGATAATAGGCAACAGAGTCTACCTAGAGTAGGTAATCCCAGTAGCAGCAGTACACATTTATTTTAAAAGACAGAAACAGTGAGAACCTCTCTGGACTGCTGTTTTCCTAGAAGCCTTTCAGTATTATCTGACTTCTTTAAATATGGATGTGTAATATTTAATAAAAATTAAGTTGAAATACAACAAAACAGATATTTGGTTAATTACATTTCAAGCCAATATGTAGAGAAAGAAGATGTTTCTTGTGGTGACACCTGCCAGCCTTATAGACTTTTAAATCAATCCCCTAATGATTTTTTACAACTCTAATAACTTATAGTCTCTAATTAGGAAGCACAAAATTATGTGAAAAAGGACTTATTGATGTAGACAAATTGGAGCTAGTGACCAAGCACATAGTATGTGACTTACTTATGATTAAGTGTTTTAAAACTCAATTTAAAATCATGTTTTGAATATGAGAAAAATATACAATATTTGCAAAATTTCCTGTTTTTCTGAATTATAGTTGATACTTAGCCAAATGTATTAACCGTAATTAAACAGTCTGATGGTTTTGAAACACATTCATATCAAAATATAGACTATTCAAATTGTAAGAGAAAGGTTCCTCATGCACCCCTCCAGGGACAAACACTGTTAAGATATGTCACCATAGATCAGTTTTTATCCATTTTAGAACTTTGAACATGAAAAATTATAAGATATGTACACGTTTGTGTATAAATGATTTCGCTCGTTATTGTTTGACATATTCATCCACATTTCTATGCATATCAGTAGTTCATCCCTTTTTGTTGCTGATTATTGCTGCTTTCTGTGACTACTCCTTAAATTAATGTTAACTATTCTCTTGTTGATTGATATTTGGATTACTTCCAGTTTCTGAATATTCTGAATGAAATTTCTATGAATGTTTGTGTTCAAGTCTTTTGGTGGACATGTATTTTTACTTATCAATAGAAAATACACATGAGAGATGTTTCTAGATTGTGAGATAGATGTATGTATGACTTTATAAGAGACTGCTAATATCGTCCACACCCATCAATGGATAATAATTTGGTTGTATTACATTCTTCCAAAAGTTTGGTGCTACCAGGGTTTAGGTTTTCACTTTTTTTAATTTTATATTTTATTTTGTCTTAGCAATAAATATATAATATTTTATTGATTTTAATTTGAATCTCCCTGATGACTCATGAACACTATTTCATGGGTTTATTGCTCTTCATGTAAAGTTTTTTATGAAGTATCTGGTCAATGTTTATCCATTCTAAAATAGTTATTATTATTGACATTTAGAGGGACATTTTATATATTCTCTCAACCCCAGTCACTTGTCATATATACATATTTTCAATTTGTGTCTTGCCTATTCATTTTGTTAATGTCTTTTATGACAACGTTGATTTTAAATGATATCTAAATTATTATTTTTATGGTTAGTTTTTCCTTTGTCCTGTGTAAAAATATGAGCCTACCTCAAAGTCCAAAAGATAATATCCTATGATTTCTTCTAGAAACTTTATAATTTTAGACTTCCAGGCTATGTCTATAATCCACCTCATATTAATATTCTATGTTGTGTGTGATGGAAGTTGAGATTATTGAATATATTTTATCCCAGAGTATTTTGGAGAACCATTTATTGAAAAGACTTAAATTTATACCTAGTAATTTTATTTGTTTTCTGCTATTTTAATTGTATTCTTTTACTGAGTTACTAAGATATAATTAACATGCAAAAATACACATATTTAAAATGTAAATTTGATAAGTTTTAATGCATATATACACCTGTGAAAACAACCACAATCAAGTTAATTAATGGGTCTATAAGGCCCAAAATTTCTTTGGGAGTCCCTTTCTCTTGGCACACATAATGTCACCACAGTGCCCCAGGCAACCATCGATTTTTTTATGTGTCACTATAGATTAATTTAATCTTAAAAATTTATCTAAATGTAATAATCAAAAACACAATATGTGTTCTTTTGGGGGGGTCTTTTGAGGGGTCTATTCCATTGCATGAATACATCATAGTTTATCAATTCACCAGTTGATAGGTATTTGCAATGTTTAAAATTTTTTTCTATTATAAATAAATCTGCAGTGTACATTAACATACAAGTTGTTTCCTGGATATGTGGTTTAAATTGTTTCCTAAGTTAACAGCTCTGAGAGAAATGTCTGAGTCATATGATAGACATATATTTAATTTTTAAGAAACTTTAAAACAGTTTCTGAAAGCAGTTATATTATTTCACAGTCTGACCAACAGTGTCTGAGAGCTCTGTTGAAACATTTCCTCTTGCAACACTTGGTATGGTTAATCCTTTTTATTTCAGTCATACTAATAGATGTATAGTGGCATCTCATTGTTTTCATAATTTTCATTTTCCAAATGAGTAATTATGTTAAGCATATTTTCATGTGCTTATTTGCCATCCTTATTACATCTCTATATTTTCTATGTTGATTTCCTTTATCAACCTTTAGTCCAATACCATATTGCCTAATTAATGTAGCTTTAAAAATATCTTAAAGTTAGGTCCTATGCGTCTTTAAAATTGATTCTTCACTTTCAATGTTCTTTTGGTAGTTCCAGGTTTTTTGTTGTTTTTTTATATTTCTAAAAATTTGCTTAGCTTTTCAGTGACATTGTTCTGAATCTCTTGATCAGTTTGGAGAGAATTATTGACTCTTCTGACCCCTAAACTTCATATACCTCTACATTATTTAGGTCTTTTAAAATATTTTTCAGGAGAGGGAAAATGGCGGCGGAGTGAACGGAAGCTACACAGACGGTCTCCCAGAACCAAACTGGAATTACAACTATAACACAGACAAATCGACGGGAAAAACCAACAGAAAAGCAGCTTGCGAGGACCATATAACCAGGGACACTGACTCCATCCCGTTGGCTTGCGAAGGCGTGAGACGGGGGCTGGGAGCCCATAGTCTGCAGCTCAGCAGCGGCCTTAGCTGGGAGCAGCGCCCTTGGGTTACACTCCCAGGCGGCTCCACAGTACAGAGCAGGGACAGAGGCTAAAACAGCCACAGCCACTCACCTTGGGCTCCGGCAGAGGGAGGGCAGACTGGACTGGAGCTGTGTGGGGACACTCGGGATCTGGAGGGCGCTCAGAGCTTTGGCTGAGTGCAGCCACTCGGGACTGTGGCCACATTGCTCCTTCCCAGGGCTCTGAGAGAGGCAGCAGCCCCTCCCTCGGAGATCCAAACCCACCCTCTGGGCCATTGAAGTGCTAATTGAGGATCACTAACAACCAGCATCTGCCCCACCCTCAGGAAATCCCCTGTGCTAAGCACCTGAGGGACCTTTTCAATCAACTGACAACCCAAAACTCAATCAAGTAACCTAGACTGCTAGCCTCCAGGCAAAAAGCTAGAGGGTAACAGTATCTTTCCTGGGCTGGCAACTTTAACCAGGAAAGTAAGACTTGACAGTGGTGTTCAACGTGGGTCCTCCCTCACTCATCTAAACACAGGAGAGGGAGCCACAAACAGCAGAACACCAACACCCACAGGGAAAACTTGACAGGCTCCAAAGCCCACAGAGATAGCCAAAATGGTGAAACACAGAAACAGAAGCCAAATGAAAGAGCAAGAGACCTCCACCGAAGATGAGATCAATGTGCAGCAATTAAACGTGTTAACAGAGCTAGAATTCAGAGCCATGATCTTGAGGAAGCCGAAAAGCATGAGTAAGGACATAGAGACACTGAACATAAGCCAACTGGAAATTAAAAACCAACAAGAAGAGATAAAAAATGACATATCAGAAATGAAAAACACATTGGAAGGTTTAAAAAGCAGAGTAGAGGAAGCTGAGGACCGGATCAGTGACTTAGAAGACAGGGTAGAAAAAATCAACCAATCAGAAAAACAAAAGGAAAAAACTATTAAAAAACAGGAAGACAGCTTAAGAGAACTATGGGACAACTGGAAACGTAATAATATTCGCATCATAGGAGTCCCCGAAGAAGAAGAAAATGAGCAAGGGATAGAGAATATATTCAAAAAAATAGTGAGAGAAAACTTCCCTAATTTGGTGAAGGAAGGAAGAAGGCATTCAAGTTCAAGAAGCACAGAGAGTCCCAAGTAAGAAGAACCCAAAAAGGCCCACATCAAGACATATAATAACTAAAATGCCACACATTAAAGACAAAGAGAGAATCCTAAGAGCAGCAAGAGATAAGCAACAGGTTACCTACAAAGGGAACCCCATAAGGCTCTCAGCTGACTTCTCACAAGAAAGACTACAGGCCAGAAGAGAATGGCATGAAGTAATCAAAGTCATGAAAAACAAGAATCTGAATCCAAGACTACTCTACCCAGCAAGGCTATCATTCAAAATAGAAGATCAAATAAAGAGCTTCCCAGACAAAAAAAGGCTAAGGGAATACATTAGCACCAAACCAGCACTGCAAGAAATGTTAAAAGGACTGCTGTAATTAGCAGTAGAAATGGGAACGAAAATAGAACCACACTAAACAAAAATGGCAATAAATAAGTACAAATCAATAATCACCTTAAACGTAAATGGATTGAATGCTCCCATAAAAAGACACAGAGTAGCTGATTGGATAAGAAAGCATGACTCATCTATATATTGTTTACAAGAGACCCACCTCTCAACAAAAGACTCACCTAGTTTGAAGGTGAAGGGATGGAAAAAATTTTCCAAGCAAATGGAAAGCAAAAAAAAGCTGGGGTAGCAATTCTCATATCTGATAAAATAGATATCAAACTGAAGACCATAACTAGAAACAAAGACGGCCACTACATAATATTGAAAGGATCTATCCAACAGGAAGATATAACCTTGATAAACATATATGCACCCAATATAGGAGCACCAAAATATATTAAAAATTTTCTGGAGGACTTCCAAGGAGAAATCTACAACAATACAATCATAGCAGGGGACTTCAACACCCCATTGACAGAACTGGATAGATCCTCTAGGCAAAAAATTAGCAAGGAAACAGAGACTCTAAATGAAGCACTAGACCAAATGGATTTAATAGATATCTACAGAAAATTATACCCCCAAACTGCAGAATACACATTCTTCTCAAGTGCACATGGGACATTCTCAAAGATAGACCACATGATAGGACACAAACTAAATCTCTACAAGTTCAAGAAGATTGAAATCATATCAAGCATCTTCTCAGATCACAATGGCATGAAACTAGAAATCAATTGCAACAAGAACATGCAAAGACATTTCAACACATGGAGGCTAAATAGCATGTTATTAAACAATGAATGGGTCACAAGGATATCAAGGAAGAAATTAAAAACTTCCTGGAAACCAATGAAAATGAACACACAACAACACACAATCTATGGGATGCAGCGAAAGCAGTTCTGAGAGGGAGTTCATAGCACTACAGGCCTACCTCAAGAAACAAGAAAAATTTCTAATTGACTGTCTAACCTCACAACTTAAAGAATTAGAAAGCAAACAGAAAGAAAACCCCAGAGCAAGTAGAAGGAAGGAAATAGTAAAGATCAGAGCAGAAATAAATGACATAAAGACCAAAAAAACAATTCAAAGGATCAATGAAACAAAGAGCTGGTTTTTCGAAAAGATAAACAAGATTGATGGACCCTTAGCTAGACTCACCAAGAAACAAAGAGAGAGAACCCAAATACACAAAATCAGAAATGAAAGAGGAGAATTAACAACCAACACCACGGAAATACAAAAGATCATTAACAACTACTATGAACAACTATATGGCAAGAAATTCGACAATCTACGCAAAATGGACAAATTTCTAGAAACACACAGTCTCCCAAAACTATTCCCGGAAGAGACAGAAAACTTGAACAGACCAATAACAACTAAGGAAATTGAAGAGGTAATCAAGACTCTCCCAGCAAACAAAAGCCCAGGCCCAGATGGCTTCACGGGGGAGTTTTACTGAACATTCAAAAAAGAACTAACACCCATTCTCTTCAAACTATTTCAAAAAATTCAAGAAGAAGGAAGACTTCCAAACATGTTCTATGAGGCCAGCATAATTCTAATTTCAAAACCAGAAAAAGACACTACGAAGAAAGAAAACTACAGGCCAATATCCCTGATGAACATAGACGCCAAAATCCTGAACAAAATATTAGCAAATCGAATCCAGAAATACATCAAAAAAATTATTCACCACGACCAAGTGGGATTCATTCCAGGGATGCAAGGCTGGTACAATATTCGCAAATCAATAAACGTGATACACCACATAAACAAAATGAAGTATAAAAACCACATGATCATATCAATAGATGCTGAAAAAGCATTCGACAAAATCCAGCATCCATTTCTGATAAAAACACTCAGCAATGTAGGAATAGAAGGATCATATCTTGACATAATAAAGGCCATATATGAAAGACCTACAGCCAACATCATACTCAATGGACAGAAACTAAAAACATTTCCATTAAGAACAGGAACAAGACAGGGATGTCCACTTTCACCACTCTTATTTAACATTGTACTGGAAGTCTTAGCCACAGCAATCAGACATGAAGAAAAAATAAAAGGGATCCAAATTGGAAAGGAGGAAGTGAAACTGTCATTATTTGCAGATGACATATTATACATAGAAAACCCTCAAGACTCCATCAAAAATCTACTAGACTTAATAAATGAATTTGGCAAAGTAGCAGGATACAAAATTAACGTCAAGAAATCGACAGCATTCTTGTACACCTATGATGAACTCACAGAAAGAGAAACTGAAAAAACAATCCCATTTACCATCGCGCCAAAAAAATTATGATACCTAGGAATAAACTTAACCAAAAAAGTAAAGGACCTATTTGCAGAAAAATACAGGTCATTTAAAAAAGAAATAGAGGAAGATATAAAAAAGTGGAAGCACATACCCTGTTCATGGATTGGAAGAATTAACATCATTAAAATGTCCATACTACCCAAAGCAATCTATAGATTCAATGCAATCCCTACCAAAATACCAATGACATATTTCATAGAACTAGAACAAATACTTCAAAAGTTCATATGGAACCAAAAAAGACCCCAAATAGCCACAGCAATCTTGAAAAAAAAAAGAACAAAGTAGGTGGGATCACAATACCAGATATCAGGTTATACTACAAAGCGACTCTAACCAAAACAGCCTGGTACTGGCACAAGAACAGGCATATAGACCAGTGGAACAGAACTGAAAACCCAGAAATGGACCCAAGGCAATATGCTCAATTAATATTTGACAAAGGTGGCAAGAGCATACAGTGGAGTAAAGACAGCCTCTTTAATAAATGGTGTTGGGAAAATTGGACAGTTACATGCAAAAAAATGAAACTAGACCATCAACTTACACCGTACACAAAAATAAACTCAAAATGGATAAAAGACTTAAATGTGACCCGTGAATCCATAAAAATTCTAGAAGAAAATGTAGGCAACAAAATTTCGGACATCATATGGAGCAGAATTTTCACTGGTACATCACCTAAGGCAACGGAAATAAAGGAGGAAATGAACACATGGGACTACATCAAACTAAAAAGCTTCTGCACAGCAAAAGAAACAATCATCAAAATGGAAAGGCAACCCACTGTATGGGAGAACATCATTGCCAATGATGTGTCAGATAAGGGGTTAATTTCCAATATATATAGAGTGCTCATACAACTCCACAAAAGGAAGACAAAGAACCCAATTAAAAAATGGGCAGAGGAGCTGAATAGACACCTCTCCAAACAGGACATACAAATGGCCAAAAGACATATGAAGAAATGCTCAACATCACTAATCATCAGAGAGATGCAAATTAAAACAACAATGAGGTATCACCTCACACCTGTCAGAATGGCCGCCATCAACAAATCATCAAACAACAAGTGTTGGTGAGGGTGTGGAGAAAATGGGACTCTAATACATTGCTAGTGGGAATGCAGATTGGTGCAGCCGCTATGGAAAACAATATGGTGCTACCTCAAAAAATTAAAAATTGAACTTCCATTTGACCCAGTGATCCCACTGCTGGAAATATACCCTAAGAAGCCTGAAACACCAATCAGGAAGAATACATGTACCCCCATGTTCATAGCAGCACTATTTACAATAGCTAAGATCTGGAAACAGCCCAAGTGTCCACCAGTAAACAAAGGGATAAAAAAGCTGTGGTACATATACACAGTGGAGTACTATGCAGCGGTAAGATAGAAAGATCTCTCATCTTTTGAGACAACATGGAGGGACCTGGAAAGTATTATCCTAAGTGAAAGAAGCCAAGCAGAAAAAGACAAATACCACATGATCACACTTATATACGGAATATAATGAACATAACAGTCTGAGGAATACAGTAGACCCTGAAACATGGAAGTAGGGCACAGACTGACATCCCTCAGAAGAGGGTTGGGGGGGTGGGGGGGTGGAAGAGATAAATCACAGAACTTATATGCATGTATGCATGACCAATGGACATGGAGAACTAAGCCGGGGATGGGGCGGAGGTGGGGTGGGGGGTGCCAATAGGGGTAAAAAGGTAAAATATCTGTAACAAAAAAATAAATAAATAATTCATAAAATATTTTTCAGTAATATTTTATTTTATTAAGCCTATAGGTTGTCTCTTGACAGATTTATACCCAAGAATTTTATAATTTTCATGCTATTATAAATAATATTACTTAATTTCTTATTTCAATTACTGATTGTTAAAAGCAACAAGTAGAAAAATATTTAAATGTTTAATAATATTTTATTATGCAATCTAGCTAAATTAACTTATTTAGTTAGTTTTCATAAGATTGTATACATAGATGATCCTGTCATCTAAGAAAGATAGTTTTCCTTTCCTACGTATGTGTTTTTATTTTTCCTGCTTGTCTCATTGCACTAGCCAAAACCTGTGGGGAAAAATGGAAGCCTTTGCCTTTAAAAAAAATTGTTTTGGAGGAAAATATTCTTTTGGCTGTATGTTTTTCATAGATTTACTTTCGCAGGTTAAGTTACCTTATCTTTCTAGTTTGTTGTGTTTTAATCGGGAGTAAATGTTAGCTTTGCCACATATTTTTCCTGCATCTGTTGAAATAATTTTTTTTTTAATTTAATATGATAGAAATTAAATTTACTAATTTTCAGATGTTAATTAAATCTTAGAATTTATGAAAAATCTTACTTTATCATGACATTTATCTTTGATATATTATAGAATTCAATTTATTAAATAGGTTAAGAATTTCTGCATCTATGTTCATGAGGGCTATAGGTCTGTAGTTTTTTGTTTATTTTTTATAATACTGGTCTCATAAAAAAATAAAAAAGAAATATTTCCATGTCTTAATTTAATTTTCTAGTAGAATTTTTAGGATTGGTATTATTTATATTTATTTATTTATTATTTTTTGTTAATCCTCACCCAAGATATTTTTCCATTGATTTTTGGTAGCATGGAAGGGAGGGAGAAAAAGAGAGAGAGAAAAACATTGATATGAGAGAGACACACCAATTGGTTGCCTCCCGCATGACCCCATCTGGGGTCAGAGATCAAACCTGCAACTCAGGTGCATGCCCTTGACCAAGAATCAAATGTGTGAACCTTTGGTCTGCCAGCCAGCAATCTAATCACTGAGCCACACTGGCCAGAGCAGTATTATTTTTTAAATATTAGGCAGAAATTACCACTGCACCCATTTAGACTTTGCATTTCTAAAGTTTATGAGTTATAGAGCTATTCAGATTATCTGTTTCTTCTTGAGTAAATTTCGGTAGTTACTGTCTCTCAAATAATTTATCTGTTTCATGTAGGTTGCTATGGTTATTGGCAAAAAAATTGCCATATTATTCCCTATTATCCCTTTAACACATGTAGATTATGCCATGATGTAGCTCCAGTAATTCCTGCTATTAGTAATTTGTGTCTCTTATTTTTCTGTCATGATCAATGTGCCAAGAGGTTGGTCAATTTTACTGATCATCTTAAAAAAACTATCATACAGTTTAATAGATTTACCCAATTTTTTATATTTGCGGTCTGACTTTTCTTATTTTTCCTTTTCTGCTTAATCGAGATATGCGTGGATTTTGTCAAATAGTTTTTCTGCATCTATTTAGGTTTTTTCAATGTGTTTCTCTCCTTCAATCTGTCAAAAAGAATGATTAAAATTAAATTTTAATTATGCAGTTCTGGCATAAATTACACTAATATTCAAGAAGCTAGTATTTTAAAATAATTTTTATATGTATATGTACAATATATAACAATATTTTTTTCTTTTCTTATAACATTATTGTCTGATTTTGGTATTATTGTTGATTTCATGAAATAAGCCCCAACATTATTTTCTAAAGTATTTTTGTAAGGCTAGTATTATTTACTTCTTAAATGTTTTATTCAATTCAACAGTGAAGCAATCTGATTTTGAATGTTTTAGTATGAATGTGAGAGGTTTCTAATTATGAATTTTATTTATTTATTAAATATATGGCTTACAAGCTCTGCTATTTTTCTTGAATCAGTTTTGTTAATGTGTGTCTTTTAAGAAATATGTCCATTTAATCTAAATTGTCAAAATATTTTGGCATACATTTTTTCATAGTTTTTCTTTATTATTTAGTAAGTACCCATGTTCTCAATGGGGAGCTTGCGATGTCCCCACCTGTTGCTGGGGGGAGTGGGCTTCTTGTGATGTCATGAGAAAAAATTTTTTAAGACTCACACCAGATAGTTAGTGGTATTTATTACATGGAGTTACATTCCTGAGTTTCCAGGGTCCCATTTCCCTTCATACCACCAAGGAGAAAGCCCAGCTGTGTCTTTAGCAGGGCTAGGTTAAAGCCATTGCCCAGAGTTTCAGTTCCACGCTGGAGCAGTTTAGTCCAGCATGAAGTTGGCTGCAGTCCATCAGTCTATTGCATGTGGAATCTGCATGGCAAGACAGCCAAAAAGCCAAGAGCTAAGAGAGTGAGCTCCTTTGTCTGGGGAATTATATATTCCCTAATTTTCACCAGTTTGCAGTGGCCCTGCCCACTCTAGCCAGTGATCTCTGTTCCCAGGTTTGACTGACAGTCACCTTCCCTACATCACTGGGACTTAACTACACATCCTCCATCTCCCTCCAGTCCTTCCTCCAGTGCCCTGCAGGGAATGGACTGGTGGTTCCCTGGGGAATGTAAAGTTGCAGCTTCCTGGTGAAGCTGCCCAGAGGCCATGCTTATAATGTCTGGATTCTCTTTTGCTTCTTTCCTATTAGTAACAACTAGCTAATTACAACACTATCATCTATATGATCTGTAATGATGACCCTTCTTTAATTCTTGATGAGAGATGTCCCTCAATTATTCTCTCTCTCTCTCTCTCTCCCTCCATCCCTCCCTCCCACCATCTGCTCCCCTCTGTCATTCTCCCTCTCTCTCTCTTTCCTTCTCTCTCCCCTATATCAATCAGTTCGGTAGAAATTTGTAAATTGTGTTTAAAAAAAAAACATCTGTTTTCATTTTCTTTTTTCTGTTTATCTGTTGTTTTACTACTTTAGTGTCTTAAGTCTTTTATTTTAACACCATTATTATCTCCTTCATTCTAGGTACCTGGGTTAATATGTTCTCCTTTTCTATTTTCTAAGTATGGAAGTATAGATAATGAATTTTAGACTTTCCTTTTTTTCTAATAAAAGTATTTAAAGCTTTCAGTTTATCTATAAGTACTTTTTAAGTTGAAGTCTAAAATTTGGGTATGCTGTCTTTAAATTATCATTCTATTCAAAATATTTTCAAGTAAAACAATAATTTCTTCATTGGTTACTCAGAAATATATTTCTCTATTGTTTTGTAGGAATTACTATATGCATCTTTAACTTATTAGAGTATATCTTGGATAAATACTATATTATCATATATAATTTTAAAATTTAAAACAAAGTTCCTCCATTTACTCACTTCATTTTTATGCTGTAATGTTAGACATTTTGCTAACTATGAAACCTACAGCATATTTTTATTTATTGTTTCTTCAGTCAATTATCTTTTATAAAAATAAATAAGAGAAATTTATATTTGCACAAATGTTTTTTATTTGTATCACAATTTATGCATGCATAGAAACCTGTATTTCTATCTGATACCATTACATATTACTCTGAAGAACCTCTTTAAATACTTCCTATAGGGCAAACTTAGTGATGACAGAATCTACTTTTATTTATCTAAATATAAATAAAACACACACACACACACATAGCCATCATTTTTTCAAGTATATATGTAACTCAAGATGGTTTTTTTCTTTATTTTTTATGATAGCATTTCATTATATTTTCTGGCTTTTATTGTTTCTGCTGTGAACCCAGCAGTACATTTTTCTTGTTCTTTTCTCTTCATATAATGTCTTTTGGTTAATTTTTAAAGTCTTCTATTTTAATTTGGTTTTCAGCAACTTGATTATAATATTCTTAGGTGTGATTTTTTTTGTTTTGTTTCACACTGTTTGCGGTTCATGGGTGTCTTGGAACTCCAACTTCATATTTTTTCTCAAATTTGGAAAATCTTGGCTTTTAATATTTAAAATACTTTCCTACTTGCATATGTCTTTCTTCCCTTCCCTTTGTTCCTTTCCTATTACTAATAACTAGGTTAATTACAATGATATCAGATAGATATGTCTATTACACAAATACTAAACTATCTAATATTACCTAGTAGGTCCCTGAGCCTCAATTATTTTTCTATAACTCAGTTTAGTTTTTATTATCTTGTATTCAAGTTCATTAGTCTATGTATAGAATCGAATGTTTTATTTAGCCAATTCAGTAATATTTTCATTTAATATCTTAATTTTTTTCATTCTAATGTCTTTGTTGCTCTTTTCTTTTATAATTACCACATCCCTTCCAAGATTTTCTACCTGTATATTCATATTTACCTTAAATCATTAAACCTTATAATAGTTGTTTTTCTCCTACTTCCTGGTCACTTTTCTGCTTCTTTGCATGTTTAATAACTTTTACTGTATTCTGAATACTGTAAATGCTACATTATAGTGTGCTTGCATTGTTTTGGTCTTCTTTTAAAGAATATTTATATTTGTTCTGACCTGCAGTTTGGTGGTAGATCAGGTTGATCCCTCAAGGATTATTTTTAAGTTTTGTTAAAGCATGTATAGCAGCCATTTTTCAACATCATGGTACACGTAAATTAATTACTAAAATTCTGCCCCACACCAAAAAAATATATTTTTGCTGATCTGACAAAAATAGGTGTGATTTTTATTGGTTTACCAATAATAATAATAATAATAATAGTAATTACTAACCTTTTTTGCTCCAAAGTGACTTTTTAAAAATCAAGTGTCTATACTTATATATAAAGATTTCTGGTACCAAGAGTTAGCCAATCAGATGCAACCTTATTATCTGACATGACCTATAAGCTGCAACTCTATTATATGACCTATATCTTTATCATTCAAGACAGAGCATTCACACTAGATGGCTTTTGTTGTTTTGGCTGTTGTTATTTTTTAATTTGACAATCTAAGGGGAAAGAGGTCAGTGTCCTGACTAAATAGTCAGGTACTGTTTGTTTTTAAAATTCTTGTGGCACACCAGTTGAAAATCGCTGATCTATAGAGTAGTCCTATTGCTAAGGCATGGCAACTCTCAGTGAGATTTCTCAGTGAAATCTCTTTCCTGGTGAAGCTGCCCAAATTACATGCCTAGAATATTTGGCCTTTCCTTTGTTCCTTTCCTATTACTAATAACTAGGTTAATTACAACAGTATCAGTAGTTTAGTAATAGAAAGAGTAATATAAGCCTTGTATATCTAGAATATAAAATGCATTAGTATATTTACAAATAATAAATTATTTTTGGTGTGTTTATTATAGTTGAATTTACATACAACTGGTATACCAGGCAGGATACAGTTCATTTACTTATTATGAAAGATGATAGGTTCAGAATTGCTTATATCCTATATTTCTCTCTGTGGTACTTTGATTTACATACATCTAAGGAAATTGCCCTCTCTATAACATATCTTCCTAGGCTAGCTAAACTTCTTCATTGATAAATTTCTCTTTTAACTAGGTTAATATCAATGAAACTGTAATTTAAAAAATTTCCAGGTAATCTTGTATAAATTTTGTCTCCTTCTATTATAGATTCTGAAACCTTCTCAGTATGTTCATTCATTCATTCAATAGATAGTTGTTGCCCTTCCATTATATGCTAGGCAGAATCCTTATCCTCAGGGAACTTTCAGTTGACCTGGGGACACCGCTAGATTATAGAAAACACAGTAAACAACATGTGCAAATTTTTCTTGCCCTCATGAAGCTCTTATTCTACCTGGAGAAACTGATGTTAAACAAAGAATTTTACAAAACTTTATTCATTTCAGTTTGTTACTTTCTGATAAGGGAAAATGCATGGTTCTATGAGAGCATCTAACAGGAAATCTGAAATTGCTTTTTTCCATTTCAGTAAATATAAAAGTCTTTCAAATTCAGAGAACTCATCTGAAAGTGTTGCTTGTTTTAAGGGGAGCATTTTGTTCATTGCATCACTGCCTTTGTGTATTTACAAGTTTATGTTAATTAGCGGAAATGGCCAGCACAGAGAGATCAAACAATCTACAGTTGAGTAAGAGAGTGCTTATAAATTGTTTCCTACTCGAATGATGTAAAAATATATAAAGAAGTAAGAGTATGTGACAGCCAGAGTGGTGCAGGTTCAAAGGGGGTGGGGGAAGGTAATTGCTTAATTGTTCTAGAATTAAAAATCTTGATTATGTTTATAGGTTGAGTGTAAAGAGAAAATAAGCAGAAAAATGTTGAAAACTTGGGGGAAAAATTATATAATTAATGGAGTATTTTGTGACAATACAAAGGCAGAGAAATTATTTCTGGATTCTTATTTCTTTCATGAGTTCCTATAAGAAACAAACCACCTAATGTATTACAAAATTAGCTCAGGAAACTATCAGAAATGATGAAGGTTCCAAGCAAGAATACATTTTTTTCTGTTGCTGATTTCCTTTTCTATATTTTTATTTCAAAAGTTGTATAGTAGTTGCTACTTCAAAATATGCAGCAGATACTGATAGGCATAATGTAAAATGTGAAAGCACTCCCAACTATATTCTTAGAGTTAACCTAAACTAACAAATTATTCCAGACATAATTCCCTCCCAAACATAAACTTTGATGTGAAAATAACATAAATCCATAAAGTTTGATACTTGCCAATGAGTATCAAGAAAATGCTGAGGTCAGAGTATAGCAAGACACTGATCAGGGATGAGGCTGAGTAAGGAGGTCAATCTCTTTCACCATGGAAGGGGAATAGAAACAAAAGACACTGAGTTCCAGTTCCAGCTCTGGATTTATTTTTCTGTATGACCTTTGGCTAGTCATCTATTCTCCTTTGTCTCAATTTCCTCTTTTATGAAAAGACTGGAATTGTCTGGTTGATCACAATAGTCATTCTCAATCTTAATGATTGATAGATTTTAAGAATTTTATTACTTCAAGTTAATATTATTGGGTTGTAACTGTCATAGGTTTTGGGATTATTAGATATAGTGCTTTCAAAAGAAGTAATCTTAGCCCTGGTTGGTGTGGCTCAGTTGGTTGGAGTGTGGTCCCATATACCAAAAGGTGGCAGGTTTGATTCCTGGTCAGGGCACAGAACCCGGATTGTGGGTTTGATCCCAGTCAGGGCACACATGGGAGGCAACCAATTGATGTTTCTCCCACACATCTTGATGTTTCTCTCTTTGTCCCTTCCTCTCTCTAAAATCAGTTTTTAAAACAAAAACATATCCTTGAGTGAGGATTAAAAAAAAATTAGTCATCTCAGACAATGAAAAATTCAATGACATTTGCCCCAATTAGTCAAAGAAACAAAGCATAACAATGGTATATATTTTAAATTCAATTCCATTGGTATTATAAATTATATAACTACAAAACAAAATCTGTAAAATTCTTAAAGGTATATTACCTCAAAATATTTCTAATAGCATGAAAAAGTTTGTATAATCTATTTCCATTACTTTTAATAAGCTATGTGGTAAGAATTCCCCTTCCACTTTGAAAATGAGCAAAAATAAATTGGACTGTTATTATAAGGCATCTTAAATCACATTTTTTATAAAACACTAATATAGCAGAAAGCTAAATATTTTACTAAAATTTTTTTTCTTTATTGATTTTAGAGAGAGAGGAAGAGAAAGGGATGAAGAGATAAAAAATCAATGAAAAAGAACATCAACTGGCCGCCTCCTGCTTGCCCCCCACTGGGGACTTGGACCCACAACCTGGGCATGTGCCCTGACCAGGAATCAAACCAGCGACCTCTTGGTGCATGGGTCAATGTTCAACCACTGAGCCACACTGGCTGGGCAAAAGCTAATTTTTTTTTAGGTCACTTACCCATTTATTTTTTTTCTTTATTATTATTATTTTTGTTACAGATGTTTCTCCTTTTCCCCCCACTGATTCCCCCCTTTACCTCACTCCCCACCCTGTCCCCAGCTTTAATGTCCATGTCCATTGTTCATGCATACATGCACATAAGTTCTGTGGTTTACATTTCCTCCACCACCTCCAATTCTGGGGATTGTCAGTCTGTGCCCCACTTCCACATCTCATTCCTCAGACTGTTATGTTCATTATATTCCACAAATAAGTGAGATCATATGATACTTGTCTTTCTCTGTTTGGCTTGTTTCACTTAGGATGTCATTTTCAGTCTTTCTCTGTTTGGCTTGTTTCACATAGATGACACTTTCCAGGTCCCTCCATGTCATCTCAAAGGGTAAGAGATCTTTCTTTCTTACAGCTGCATAGTACTCCATGGTGTATATGCACCACTGCTTTTTTATCCATTCATCTACTGATGGAAATTTGGGCTGTTTCCAGATCTTAGCTATTGTAAATAGTGCTGCTACAAACATGGGGGATACATATATTCTTTCTGATTGGTGTTTCGGGCTTCTTAGGGTATATTCCTATAAGTGGGTCAAAAGGCAGTTCAATTTTTAATTTTCTTAGGTAACACAATATTGTTTTCCATAGTGGCTGCACCAGTCTGCATTCCCATGAGAAGTGTACTAGAGTCCCCTTTGTTCCACACCCTGGCCAACACTTCTTGTTTGATTATTTGTTGAAGGCGGTCATGCTGACAGATGTGAGGTGATACCTCATTGTTGTTTTAATTTGCATCTCTCTGAAGATTAGTGATGTTGAGCATTTCTTCATATGTTTCTCAGCCATTTGTATGTCCTATTTGGAGAGGTGTCTATTTAGGTCCTCTGCCCATTTTTCAATTGGGTTCTTTCTCTTCCTTTTGTTGAGTTGTATGAGCACTCTATATATATTGGAAATTATCCTCTTATCTGATATATCATTGGCAATGATGCTCTCCCATAGAGTTGGTTGCCCTTCCATTTATTGGTTGTTTCTTTAGCTGTGCAGAAGCTTTTGAGTTTGATGTAGTCTCATGTGTTCATTTTCTCCTTTGTTTCTGTTGCCTTAGGGGATGTATCAGTGAAAGTTCTGCTGCATATGATGTCTGAAATTTTCTTGCCTACATTTTCTTCTAGAATTTTTATAGATTCATGAGTCACATTTAAGTCTTTTATCCATTTTGAGTTTATTCTTATGTAGGGTGTAAGTTGGTGATCTAGCTTCATTTTTTTGCATGTAGCTGTCCCATTTTCCCAACACCGTTTATTAAAGAGGCTGTCTTTGCTCCACTGTAGGTTCTTGTCACCTTTGTCAAATATTAATTGAGCATATTGCCTTGGGTCCATTTCTAGGTTCTCTGTTCTGTTCCACTGGTCTATATGCCTGTTCTTGTGCCAGTGCCAGGCTGTTTTGATTATAGGGTCTTTGTAGAATAACCTAAAATCTGGTAATGTGATCCCACCTACTTTGACCATCTTTTTCAAGATTTCTGTGGCTATTCGGGGTCTTTTTTGGTTCCATATGAAATGTTGAAGTATTTGTTCTAGTTCTGTGAAGTATGTCCTTGGTATGTTGATGGGGATGGCATGGAAACTATAATTTTCCTTGGGTAGTATGGACATTTTAATGATGTTAATTTTTCTGATCCATGAACACGGTATGTGCTTTCACTTTTTTATATCTTCCTCTATTTCTTTTTTCAATGGCTGGTAGTTTTCTGCGAATAGGTCTTTTATTTCTTTGGTTAAGTTTGTTCCTAGGTATCTTAATTTTTTGCTGCAATGGCAAATATGATTATTTGCTTAGTTTTTCTTTCTGTGAGTTCATCCTTGGTGTATAAGAATGTCATCAATTTCTTGACATTAATTTTGTATCTTGCTACTTTGCCAAATTCCTTTATTAAGTCTAGTAAATTGTTGATGGAGTCTTTGGGGTTTTCTATGTATAGTATCATGTCATCTGTGAATAATGACAGTTTTACTTCCTCCTTTCCAATTTGGATCAATTTTATTTTTTCTTCCTGTCTGATTGCTGTAGCTAAGACTTCAAGTGCTATGTTAAATAAGAGTGGCAAAAGAGGGCATCCTTGTCTTGCTCCTGTTCTTAAGGGAAATGCTTTTAGTTTTTGCCCATTGAGTATGATGTTGGCTGCAGGTCTTTCATATATGGCCTTTATTATGTCGAGATATGATCCTTCTATTTTCACATTGCTGGGCATTTTTATCAGAAATGATACTGGATTTTGTCGAATGCTTTTCTGGCATCTATTGATATGATTATGTGGTTTTTATTTTTCATGTTATTTATGTGGTGTTTCACATTTATTGATTTGTGAATATTGTACCAGCCTTGCATCCCTGGAATGAATCCCACTTGGTCATGGTGAATAATTTTTTTGATATATTGCTGGATCTGATTTGATAGTACTTTGTTCAGGATTTTGGTATCTACGTTCATCAGAGATATTGGCCTGTAGTTTTCTTTCTTTGTAATGTCTTTTTCTGATTCTGAAGTTAGAATTATGCAGGCCTCATAGAATGAGTTTGGAAGTCTTCTTTCTTCTTGAATTTTTTGAAATAGTTTGAGGAGAATGGGTGTTAGTTCTTTGAATGTTCATTGAAACTCCCCCGTGAATCCATCCGGGCTTGGGCTTTTGTTTGCTGGGAGAGTCTTGATTACATCTTCAATGTTCGTAGTTGTTATTGGTTTGTTGAAGTTTTCTAACTCTTTCTGGTCCAGTTTTGGAAGACTATGTTTTTCTACAAATTTGTTCATTTTGCTTAGATTATCAAATTTGTTGCCATATAATTGTTCATAGTAGTTGTAAACAATCTTTTGTTTTTCTGTGGTGTCAGTTATTATTTCTCCTCTTTCATTTCTGATTTTGTGTATTTGGGTTCTCTCTCTTTGTTTCTTGGTGAGTCTAGCTAAGTGTCCATCAACCTTGCTTATTTTTTCAAAGAACCAGCTCTTTGTTTCATTGATCCTTTGAATTGTTTTTTTTTTTTTTTTTACTCTATATCATTTATTTCTGCTCTGATCTTTACTATTTCCTTTCATCTACTTGCTCTGGGGTTTTCTTTTTATTTGCTCTCTAGTTCTTTAAGTTGTGAGGTTATATCAACTATTAGAGGTTTTTCTTCTTTTTTGAGGTAGGCCTGTAGTGCTATGAACTTCCCTCTCAGAACTGCTTTTGCTGCATCCCATAGGTTTTGTGTTGTTGTGTGTTCATTTTCATTGGTTTCCAGGAAGTTTTTAATTTTGTTTTTATCTCCTTGGTAACCCATTTGTTGTTTAATAACATGCTATTTAGCTTCCATGTGTTCAAATGCCTTTGCATGTTCTTGTTGCAATTGATTTCTAGTTTCATGCCATTGTGATCTGAGAAGATGCTTGATATAATTTCAATCTTCTTGAACTTGTAGAGCCTTAGTCTTTGTCCTAACATGTGGTCTATCTTTGAGAATGTCCCATGTGCATTTGAGAAGAATGTGAATTCTTCAGTTTTGGGGTGTAATTCTCTGTAGATATCTATTAAATCCATTTGGTCTAGTGCTTCATTTAGAGTCTGTTTTCTTGCTAATTTTTTGTCTAGAGGATCTATCCAGTAATGTCAGCAGGGTGTTGAAGTCCCCTGCTATGATTCTATTGCTATTGATTTCTCCTTTGAAATCTTCCAGAAGATTTTTAATATATTTCGGTGCTCCTATATTGGGTGCATATATGTTTACCAAGGTTATATCTTCCTGTTGGATAGATCCTTTCAATATTATGTAGTGGCCTTCTTTGTCTCTACTATGGCCTTCATTTTGAAATCTATTTTATTAGATATAAGTATTGCTATCCCACCTTATTTTTTCTTTCCATTTGCTTGGAAGATTTTTTTTCAACCCTTCACTTTTATCCTATGTGAGTCTTTTGTTGCGAGGTGGATCTCTTGTAAACACATATAGATGAGTCATGCTTTCTTTTTTTCTTTTTCTTTTTTTTTTTTTCCTCACCCGAGGACATTTTTCCATTTTTTGTACAGATAGATAGAGTGGGAGGGAGAGAGAAGAGAGAGAGAGGGAAACATCGATGTGAAAGGGACACATCAAGTGGCTGCCACCCGCACGACCAACCAGGGCCGGGGACAAACTGCAACCGAGGTACATGCCCTTAGCGGGAAGCGAACCCGGTCTCTCCAGACCGCAGGCGGACGCTCCAACCGCTGAGCCAAACCGGCCAGGGCGAGTCATGTTTTCTTATCCAATCAGCTACTCTGTGCCTTTTTATTGGAGCATTCAATCCATTTACATTTAAGGTGATTATTGGTATATATTTATTTATTGGCATTTTTGTTTAGTGTGGTTCTAATTTCCTTTCTATTTCTCCCACTAATTACAGCAGTCCTTTTAACATTTCTTGCAGTGTTGGTTTGGTGCTAATGTATTCTCTTAGACTTTTTTTGTCTGGCAAGCTTTTTCTTTGACCTTCTATTTTTAATAATAGCCTTGCTGAGTAGAGTGGCCTTGGATTCAGATCCTTGTTTTTCATGACCTTGATTACCTCATGCCATTCCCTTCTGGCCTATAGTGTTTCTGTTGAGAAGTCAGCTGAGTCTTATGGGGTTTCCTTTGTAGGTAACCTGTTGCTTATCTCTTGCTGGTTTTAGGATTCTCTCTTTTCTTTAATTTTTGGCATTTTGATTACTATGTGTCTTGGTGTGGGACTGTTTGGGTTCTTCTTACTTGGGGCTCTCTGTGCTGCTAGAACTTGAATGCCTTCTTTTTTCACCAAATTAGGAAAGTTTTCTGTCACTATTTCTTCAAATATATTCTCTAACCCTTGCTCAAAATCTTCTTCGGGGACCTCTGTTAGGCGAATATTATTATGTTTCCATTGTCCCAGAGTTCTCGTAAGCTGTCTTCCTGTTTTTCAATTGTTTTTTCCTTTTGGTTTTCTGGTTGGTCGATTTTTTCTACCCTATCTTTTAATTCACTGATCCGGTCCTCAGCTTTCTCTACTCTGCTCTTTAGACCTTCCAATGTGTTCTTTATTTCTGTCATTCTTCATTTCTTCTTGGTGGTTTTTAATTTCCAAATGGTTGATTTTCAACATTTCTATGTCTTTACTCATGGTGCTCATGTCCTTACACATGCTGTTGAGCTTCCTCAAGATCATGGCTCTGAATTCTAGTTCTGTTAACTTGCCTAACTGCACCTCATTTATCTCATCTTCGGTAGAGGTCTCTTTTTCTTTCATTTGGGATTTGTTTCTGTGTTTCACCATTTTGGCTATCACAGTGGGTTTTGGAGTCTTCCAAATTTTTCCTGTGTGTGTTGGTGTTCTGCTGTTTGTGGCTCCCTCTCCTAGGTTTGGATGAGCCAGTGAGGACCCACGTTAAACACCACTGTCAAGTCTTTCTTTCCTTGTTAAAGTTGCCAGCCCAGGGAATGGTAGTTATCCTCTAGCTTTTTTGCCTGGAGGCTATCATTAGTGGTTACCTGAAGAGCCTTGGCTTCTCAGTTGAGTGAAAAACTCCCTCAGGTGCTCAGAGTAAGAGGATTTCCTGAAGGTGGAGCAGATGCTGGTTGTTAATGGCCCTCAATTTGCATTTCAATGGCTACCCGGTGGGATTGAATCTCAGAGGGAGGGGCCACTGCCTCTCCCCAGAGCCCTGGGAAGGAGTAAGATGACCACAATCCTGTGTGGCCACAACTCTGCAAAAGCTCTGAGCACCCTCCAAATCTCAAGTGTCCCCACACAGTTCCAGTCCAGTCTGCCCTCCCTCTGCCGGAGCCCAATGTAAGTGGCTTTGGCTATTTTAGCCTCTGTCCCGGCTCTGTGCTGTGGAGCCACTTGGGAGTTTAACCCGAGGGCACTGCTCCCAGCTAAGGCCGGTTCTTCCAGCTAAAGCCGAGGTTCCCAGCTAAGGCTGCTGCCAACCATGGGCTCCCAGGCCCCTCTCGTGTCTCTGCAAGCCTACCAGGATTGAGTGAGTGCCCCCGGTTATGTGTTCCTCCAAGGTGCTTTTCTGTTGCTTTTTCCTACTGATTTGTATTTATTTTCATTGTAATTCCAGTTTGGTCCTTGGGGATGGTCTGTGTCGCTTCCATTCACTCTGCCACCATTTTGTAATTCTCCAAGCTAAATATTTTTAAACCTTAAAACATTTAACTGCTATTTTCCCTGTGTAATTAACTATCTGATTTATCACCATTTAGACATAATTCTAGAATAATAATTTATTCAGGCATTCATTTAGCAAACATTTATAAAGTGCCAATTAAAACATTTAACTCTTAGGTTCACCTTTCTAATTTGATTTATTTGTATGGAAATACATGGTCCTAGAGGATTTAAGGTATAAATGGATGCTCTTGCTCTCTTGGCTGGCTAATAAAGAGAAATTGAAGACATCAACTAGAGAAATGAAGCTATTTGTAAAATTAGATAAAAAAATTACCAATCTATCATTTTAAAAAATAATATATATAATTAAGCTCCATTTGTTTGGTACCCACCAACTTGCTGATCATTATTATTACAGACTCATAATCAGCACTTATAATATCAAGTATCTTTTTAAGCATGTGTATGTCACAGATTGTAAAATATTGTAACAGAAATTTAGCTAATGTTAATTGAGCATTTATCATGTGCCCATTCATGTTTAAAAAGTCAATGATGTAACGATGAAACATGCATGTGAATACATACGTGTATGTGCTTCGACACCTTCACAAGGTTTCAATGGGAGAGGTAACAGAAACATTACATCACAAAATGGATGCTACAAAAAGTATGGGTTCTTTTGGAGAGTACAGTGAAGAGAGTAATTAATTGCAGGGGAAGCAAGTAGCTTTATAGCATGGGTGCCTTTAGTACTAGATCTACAACCATAATTACAACTTTATTAAGTAGAATAGATGAGCTAGAAGAGTATCTGGGAAAGGGGAATTATATTTAATTCCAGAAAAGAGTGAAGATGATTTCTTGTTTGAGGAATTATAGGCAATCTAATAAAACTCATGCAAGAATTTAATTGGGCATCAATTGGAGTTCAATTTTGAAGTACGCTGAGTGTCATATCAAGATTCTGTGACTAGGCCTGGCTGGTGTGGCTCAGTGTTTGGAGTCCATGCACCAAAGCAGAAGGCAACCAATCTATGTCTCTCTCTCACATCAATGTCTCTCTGTCTCTCTCCCTCTCTCTTTCTCTCTCTCCCTCTTTCTCTCCCTCCCTCCCTTCCTCCCTTCCTCCCTTCCACTCTAAAAAGCAATGGAAAACTATTCTCAGGTAAGACTTAACAACAACAAAGATACTGTAACTATCTTTTCTTAAAGTGAATGTTTTCAACACTGGCTGTGATTAAGAATTAACATGTGGAGCTGCCCTGTCTGTCCCCAGCCAAGATTGAATGGGAAGGAATCTCTGTAGCAAAACCTGTAAAATAATATATTTTATGCCCTATAACTTATATTGATGCATATTAACATTTGAAAAGCACTATGTAACAGAAAGGGAGCTTTAGGCTTATCAGCAAGTAATTATACAACCAGCTCTTGATTTGGAAAAATAATTCTTGCCACTGATTGGAAGGAAAAGAGATAGATTAGGAGGTGGCTATGTTACTCCTGTGCTAGATTCTGAGTTTTAGAGGTAAACAAGAGAAAAGTACTCTGCTCTCATGCAGCTTATATCTTAATGGAAGAAGCAATAATAAACACTATTTTGTATGCTATGTGAAATTGGTGGTCAATATACATTATTTGAATAAATTAATGAATTAACTTTGTATACCTTGTCATTACTTTATTTTGCTCTCCCTACAGTCAGTGGCTGCCAAACCTGGCTGTGCATCAATAATGACAGGGTATCTTATTGAAAATACAGACACCAGAAAGTGCTGCAGAGTTTGAGGTCCACAGGTTTATATCGCTAAAAAGCTTCCCAGGCAGTGTTTGGATTTGTGGGCTTTTGAATGTGTCCAATTCATCCATGGAGACAAATGTCCTTAATATTTGGTCCTGTCTAAGACACTTACGCCAAGAAAAAACATCCCTGGATCCAGCTATCTCCTAATGTTTATTTATACTTTTGGTTTACAGGATTGAAACATTTAAAATACTGTCAAGTTTTATTAATCCAATAATTGTGTTGTGGCTGTATTGACAATAACCCTTCTTGCCATAATAGGCTAGCAGCTGGTAGTAATATGTGGAGCTAGTAAAATGGGTTGGCATGGATCGGATATCTCCACAGACATTTTTGACAGGGCCAAATATGCTTCAAGGAACCTTTGAAGTGGTCTGAGCAATAATTTGCAGGGGGCTTTGGGCATGTAGAAACATAGAACCTGAAGACCCAAATTTGCTAAATAATCCCAGTCCTGTACTTCCCTCTGTGCTTTGTAAAACTAATCTGAGATTTAGCTGGGAATTGTAATTGAGTTCAGTCCAAAGTTAACAAAAACTGTGCAACCACTGTATGTCAGGCATGTAAGGTTTGTGGGCGGGTGGACAGATAAAAGAACTCTATCTTATAGCACAGAAAGCAGACTATATAATACAAGGCAGAGCTAAATAGTACATAACAGAAGGACTAATTGTATGTGGTGAGAAGAAAAAATATTTTGTAATTAATTCTGTCTGGTGGAAGTAGAGTGGGGGTAGAGGTGAAATGGACATTAGGGAAGCTTCACTTTGGGGGTTATAGCAGCAGGGTTTTTCAAGTTAAGATGGATTTCGAAAGGGGATGGGGATGGCATTTCAGTATTTCAAAAAAACAGCGTAAACTGAGATACAGAATGTTTTGTTTAAGTAGTAATAATTTTGCTTGGTGTTCTCAAGGGGTTATTTTTAACAAAATTGTTGTCACATTGGAAGACAAGTGTCTAGTTCTTTTGTACTCAAGCAATTTGCAAGATAAAAAATTCACATTTCAAAAACCAAAGAACTCTTCTTACAAGAATAATCCTGAGCATTTGACTGTGATTCTTTTTCAGTCACAATTTGCTTAGTTCACAGAACTCTCATAGTCCCTTAATACCTCCTCTACATTCTTTTCTTGGGTTTCATTTTCTTCTTTTGAAGATCATAGCCATCTACATAATAGGCTACCTGTCAAGAGGGGTAGTGATAGAAAGCAGACTCTCAACTCTCATTAAAACTGAGAGTCTTAATAAAAGTGAAGTGAAATAAAAAATCAAATTTGAAGATCAGAGAATAGTATTAGTTTATTTTTGGTGTTAGGCAAATTTCACCATCGGGATGACATTTGAAAATGTTTTTATTTTGAATTTATGCTCAGTGTTTCTTTTGGTCACATAGTTCCAGGGTAAATTGTTTTTTAATATTTTTTCTATTAGTATGTCTCTTTTCTCTTAGGGCTGTTGAGCAGACCAGTACATAACATTAGAGATGTTAAAATATGCCAAAGTTCATATAATAAAACATAAATTATGCCTGTGTAATACCAGTTATTTCAAAATCCTGTGTTAATAACAATCACTAATTTTTCCCTAAAAGCTTTAGTTTTTGAAATATAAAAAACAAAGTTAGCTACAGATTTATATGACTCAAACTAGAACTGTGCTTCCTTCCTAATATTATGTGTACTATTTAAATAAGGTCATATTATTTAATTATGAAGTGTAGGAAATGCTTACTCTGAAGTTCAAAGCATTTATCAAAAGTATACTTGTGCAGTGTATCAGGCAGAAGAAATGCACAGGGAAGATTTTTTTTTTTAATAGGAAAAGCAAGAAACTAGCCAAGTTTATAATTAGTCTTCTTTCTAGCAATAAAATCATTTGCATATTTAAAATGACTACAGGATTTGACAACCCAAGTGTCCATCAATAGATGAGTGGATAAAAAAGCTGTGATACATATACACAATGGAGTACTATGCAGCCGTAAGAAAGAGAGATCTCTTATCCTTTGAGATGACATGGAGGGACCTGGAGAGTATTATCCTAAGCAAAACAAGCCAATCAGAGAAAGACAAATATCACAGGATCTCACTTATTTGTGGAATAGAGTAAACAAAACAAGCTGATGAACAAAATAGACCCAGAGACATAGAAGTAGGGTACAGACTGACAAATCTCAGAAGAGGGGGACATGGGAGAGAGGAAGAGAAGAGAATTTATGTGCATGTATGCATAACCATGGACATAGACAACAATGCTGTGGGAGGGGAGGCGGGATTGGGAGGAGGGTTTCAATGGGGAAAATGGAGAAACATCTGTAACAAAAATAAAAAATATATAATTAAAAATATATAATTTAAAATAAGGAACACCAATCTTTTTCACTTGCTATTTAAGAAATAATTATAAAATCAGTCTATCAATAAATTATACCATATTGGGGGGAAAAAAAATGATCTTTATTGATTTTGGAGAGAGAGGAGGGGAGAGGGAGAGAAAGATAGAAACATCAATGAGAGAGAACATCAATTGGCCACCCCCTGCATGCCCCCCACTGGGGATCAGGCCCACAACCTGGGCATGTGCCCTGGCTAGGAATCGAACCCCCAACCTCTTGGTGCATGGGTTGATGCTCAACCACTGAGCCACTCTGGCCGGGCAATATGATTGGATTTGGCATCAGACACACTTAGGTGAGAATCCCACCTGTACTTTGTTAATAAATCTATGATCTTAGACAAATTACTAATCACTCTGAGTCTCAGTTAACTTATCTGTACAATAGGGAAAATATAACTAAACCTCAGGGTTAGTTCAAGGAGTCAGAATAATATAAAATAACATACAGCAATCACAAAGTAGTCTAAATATCCACATGTTTAGAATTAATAGTAAAAGGAACACAGAGTTTCATCACTTTAACTTTTGAAATGACAAATATCCAAAGAGTAATTCTGTAACTTCAGAGTATGAAGTTTTCCTTTTGATTCATACTCTAGAATGCTAGGCTTTATTATTCTTTCAAGGTATTTCCATTAAACCACAGGTTCCTCAGATGACACTGGCAAGACTTTGGATTTTGCTGGCACCTCTTCAGTCCACATCATAGAATGCAGCCATTTGCCCAGCATTCCTTGTAACTGTGAACAGGTTAACTGTGAACCACACTCTGAAACAAACAGAAAGGGGACTTCTCTGTCAAAACAGGATGGTGCTACCCAAATGCACAGTGTGCACACAGTTTAATGACTCGTTTCTCACCTCGTGAATCCTGTAGTGGAGGAAGGGCTCTTCCCTCTGGGCTTCTCCACAGCGGCACCACCCCTGCTCACTTTCTTCTCTGCCAAATAGTGTTTCTGGAAGAGTCACAGGGAGTTAGCAAATGACTGCTATTCCGAGCTCCTCATCTGCAGAAACAGACCACGTCAGAGACACTAAGATCTGGCTAGCATTAAAATTTACTGGCTGTGTTGGAGTTTGAAAATTCTGCATGCTAACACATGCAGTGTAAATGGTCTAGGGCCAAAGTAAAGGATCAAATTGTCAGCATCGCCTTGAGGCAAAAGATAGAGACATCTTAAATATATTAATGTTATATACATTCATGCAGAGATGTAACAAACATATATTATTCCATTAGCATATATTGTTCTAAAAAATGCATATATGCATACACACATCTAACTGAAAAGATAATTCTATACACTAATCCTATAGTTTACCCACATTAACCCCATGTAGTGATGCATACAGTTGCTATAGACATAACACAAAACCATATTAGCCATGTATGAACATATAGAAACTTTATGCGAATCTACAGAAAACCCTTTACCTAAATATGTATTTAATCTCTAGATAAACATATATAACTAAAATGCCATAAAAAGTGACAAAATATTTTGATAGAATGAACATTGGTTTTGTCACCATTTTGAACTACTGCACTTTGTCAGATGGTTGTCTGATGCTTCTTTGTAATTATTTCTCACTCTCTTCATATGAGATTTGTTTTTATTATCTTTACAATCTCAAAAAAAAACAAAATGCCATTGCCTCCTGTTGCTGATGCAGTCATTCTGCTCTTTCTCAAATTGTTCTACAAAATCCATTACTTTCTTGGAGCTTCTAAGGGCTGCCCTCTATGGTGATGACTCAATATTGCTTTGGGTCTTACTGAGACAGCAAAATCCTCAGAGCAGATAACTTATCTATGACAAATTTTAAGAAACTGTAGTGTCTTTTAGAGAGAAATGTAAAATAACTTACCCAGAATTTACTGGAAAATGGTATTATGCAATGTTTTAGAATGCAGGCCCTGGGAGATGGTCCTAGGTTCAAATCCTGGCTCTTCCTGTTACTGGCTGGCTGCCTGAACTTGTGAAAATTTCTAACCACTCTAGATCTGTTTCATCTTTAGGAAAGGGCAGTTTAATAATAACTGCACCATAGGATGGACTTGAGGACTCAGTGACATAAATCATTTAAAACATTTTACATAATGCTTGAAATGTAGGAAGTGCTAAGTAAACATCAGCTGTTTACAATTAGTATGTGCACCCAGCCGATGTGGCTCAGTGGTTGAGTATCAACCCATGCACCAAGAGGTCACTGGTTCAATTCCCAGTCAGGGAACATGCCCAGGTTTCAGGCTCGGTACCCAGTGGGGTGCGTGCAGGAGACGGCCAACCAATGTTCTCTCTCACTGATGTTTCTCTCTTTCTCCCCCTCTGCCTTCCTCTCTCTCTAAAATCTAAAATAATGTAAATAAAAAGATACATTAAAATTATTATCTGCAAAACCAGATAATAACTCTACTGCAATTCTAAGGATGTACCTCTTGCATATGTAAATTTAGTGACCTCCAAGATATATTATGGCAAAATGTGGGATGCTGATTTTATCACAGCCTGTTTATAGATAAAACTTTATCAGGTATAATTCTCTCATATGATTGATAGCAGTATGTATGATAAAATGATAGATGACCACAGATGTTCTATTTCAAGCAAAAAAGGCATGAACCCCATAATAAGATTCTTTCCAGATATGCTGACACAAAATTAAAAAAAAAAATCTTTCTTTTCTTCCAGGCAAAATGTCAATCTCTTTAAGATTTCTCAGACATCAGCAGAACATCTTGTTTTGTTAGAGTTACTACCACTTGTCAGTAGAAGCAGGAAGATGCTGTGTTTGCTTTGCTCTTCATACAAACCTTAAGCACTGGCAAAGATGTGCATATACACAAAATGACATATTTTTTTAATTTAATTTAATTTTTGTTACAGATGTTTCTTTTTTTACCCCAGTGACACCCTCCTCCCGATTCCCCCACCCCCACCCCATCCCCGGCTTTGTAGTCCATGTCCATTGGTCATGCATACATGCATATAAATTCTGTGGTTTATCTCTTCCCACCCCCAGACTGACATATTTTTATTTTTATGTTTTTAATCCTCACCCAAGAATATTTTTCCATTTACCATTAGATAGAGTAGGAGGGTGGGAGGGAGAGGGGGTGATTGAGAAAGAGAAAGAGAGAGGGGAAGAAAGAGAAACATCGATGTGAGAGAGACACATAGATTGGTTGCCTTCCACAAAACTTACCAGGGCCAGGGATGAACCGCAACCAAGGTGTTGACCGGAATCAAACCCGTGACTCATTGATCCTTGAGCCAATGCTCTAACCACTGATCAAAATCAGCCAGGGCGCAAAATAATATATATTTACGTACATATACACAAAATAACATATGTTATGGAGTTATTCATTTAGAAAAAAAGCTTTTTTGTCCTGGCTTCACTGTGTAGTTTCTTGAGTACAGTATATAAAGGATTAGTTGACTTAATAAAAATTTTTCTTTCAGGAATAATAATCCTATTTGGAGAGAGGAAGGATGGAGGTAAAGAGAAAGAAAGAGAAGGTTGTACATTCTTTACTTTTGTTTGATAGGATATCTAAGTCATTGAGAGAGAATAAGTGTGTGTGTATGTGTGTGTGTGTGTGTGTGAAATGAGATACCTTTACCACAGCCTTGATAAATCACTGAATACTTCTTTGAAATATTTCTTACTTCATCTTACTCCCCATTCTCCACTTCACATTGCTCAATGAAACTTGTTTATGCAAATGAATCAATGCATGAGAACTTAAATATATTCGAGCAGAATAAACACCACTAGAATTAAAAGTTGCCTAATTTGCCTCGGGTGCTGAGAAAGCACTTACAGAAACAGCACCATTTATATTTTATTTTGGATTCTAGACATACAGACTATAAGCTTTTAAAAAACTAATTTTGTACATACACAACATGGAAATCTTTATCTATTTAATGTGTCTGCTCACTTGATAATTTTTCTTCCTACATCTTGAACATGCCTTAATACCTTAAAATAGCACCATGATTACCAAGACCTAGAGCTCTTTTACCCCATATTTGAATAATGTGTGATACTGGTACTTTACTGTCATAGAGCTTACCTAAGCCACTTGACCATAACTATGTAAGAGAGACTTAAATATTCCACCTGTTGGCACAGTTAGACATGTTTTTGTTGAATTCATACTGGTTTCTCAAATATATATATTCTTTATTGATTTCAGAGAGAGAGGGAAGGAAGTGGGAGAGAAAGATAGAAACATCAATGAGAGAGAACATCGATTGGCCACCTCCTGCATGTCTCCCACTGGGGATTGTGGGCATGTGCCCTGATCTGGAGCTGAACTGGTTACCTCTTGGTGCATGGGTTGACACTCAGCCACTGAGCCACTGGTTTCTCTTAATACATCAATTCCCTCATATAGTCTTTGCTTCTAAAGGTCAATGGCTGTTGTCTGAAGGGCCTCTAGAGGAAGGGGTTTGTTTAAGTCTCTGTGTTGGCAAGGCTATTTGAAAAGTTTCCACAGCTGACTGAATCTACATTACATTTATCCAGCACCTTTAATCCTTTGCACAGGAGTGGTCAATTAACTCTTCTTAAAAAATGTTTGAAAGCTTAAAGTCGATGGTATGTGGACAGGCTAAATGGCAATCCCAGATGGTAAATAAAGAAAAATTGGATTTATTTAAAGAAAAGGGAGTGGGGAATGGGAGATATCTAAAGGGAAGGGCTATATATCACCACACCATGGGGTATTGGGTCAACGATGGCAGCACTTAGGAGCTGGAGTTTCGTCCTTATATGCATGCATCCACTGGATTTTGGGGGCTTGGTTGGTGGGTTTGGGCAGTGGGGTTGGGTCTACAGGAATGCAGACATGCAATCTGGTGCTTCTTTGGCAGTTTTAGTTTCTTACATGTTTTGATTCCTGGTTTTTGGCATTTCCTGTCTGACAAGTCCTCCTGGTCTTTATTTTCCTGTGGCAGGAAGCTTATAGCATGGCCATTAGGAATTATATCGCCTTGTAAATCCTAACAATGTTAATCTCATTTGACTTCTTTATAGGAACAATAATTTAGTTCTGAAGCAGCAACATGTATGTGCTAAGGGGATGAACTCATGGAAGCAAATGTCTTCTGGACATTGTATAGCTCTTTCTTTGTAATATGTCAAGCTAGTTTATGTATTATTTCTTGCTACAGCAAAAGTATGTGATAATAGGTGTGTGTGTGAGTGTGTGTGTGTGTACAGATACTTATATAACATTGATACTTTCCAGTTAATCTGTAAACACATGCCATCTTTGCCTTTGATTCCTAAAGTGAGAACAATCTTCAAAAGGAATAGAAAGAACCACTTTGACTCATTTTTACCATAATGCAGTGTGACAAGGAGATATTACCCTGATAATGACCTGGGCCCCAAGGCTAAGGTGACTAAATAACTCAATGGACCTTCCTTAATATTTTTCCAATAATAGGTTAAATTACCCCTAGAAGTAAAGGAATTTTGCCTAAGATTATGGTTGCCCCATGTGTTGGGAGGCATTTGCAGTTTCCAAGTACCCATAACCGCAGGCCTTTGCAGGTATTCGCGAGCCTGGTGAATAATGCTAATTTTGACTTCTGTGATCGCTGTCACGCCCACTGTTGTACCTGTATGGTCCTCGGTCCTGGTCCTCGGGGGGGGGGAGAAAGGAGGGTAGGGCTTCTGTCTTTAAAATCTGACAAGCAAGAAGAATTGGGGCTGCTAATCTGAGAGGAGTCTATGGCCTCCACAGCCCGCCGGCGAGAATAAAGTGTTCCTTTACAATTTGGCTGTGTGTCTCTGATTATCTTGCTGACACATTGTAACAATAACACTGACTCAATATTAAGATTTAGGTATAGCAACATTTGCTAACCACATACAAAGAACAGAAATGCATAGGTCACTTTGCCAGTGCTCACTCTCACTCCACCCTCTGCATGTTCTTATTCTGCAATGGTTAGTTAAATTATTTATTTATGTTAGTTTTATTGGGGAAATTGGGATATCTTCTTTCCTATTGGGTGCTGGGGGTGGGAACCTTAAGATATCTCAAGAAAAAGACTTTGCTGAGACTCACACAGAAGGATAAGTGTTTTTTATTTGCATGGAATTACATTCTCTGTGTTTCCAAAGTCCCTTTCTAGTCATAGAAGAAGTGTACCTGGGGTTTCAGTAAAGCTGAAAGCAAAGACAGGTCCAGAGTTTCTATTCCATAATGCAGTAGTTCCAGTTCAGTGTTAGGCTAGTTGCAGTCCATTTGTCCATTGTGTGTGGGGGTCCACATGGCCACTGGGCATGTGGGTGAATGCCAGGAAGCAGGAGCGGAGCGAGAGAGCCCTGCAAGCCAAGAGTCAGGTGCAACACACCGAGAGGAACCCAGAGCAACCCAGAGTACCAAGAGAGTGAGTTCCTTTGTTTAGAGAATTAAGTATCCCAAATTTCATGCCCTTGCAATGGCCATAACCTTTCTAGCCAATTACTTCTTTCCAGGTGTGACTGAAGGGCAAGTACCTACCTGACATCACTCCAATGTTACTGGGCATGTGTTTATTCTCCTCCCTGTCCAATTCCTTCCCCCTAACAATTTACAGGGAATAGAGAGCTGACTCCCTGGGGAGTGCAAAGCTTTAGCTTCCTGGTGAAGCTGCCCAAATGGCATGCCTATCAGATTTGGCCTTCCTTTTACTTCTTTCCTATTGTTAATAACTGGGTTAATTACAACAGTATCATTAGTACCCAAAAATTATATTATATGGAATCATGGATTCTTCCTTATAGGGTTGAAATTTAAGACTTTTTATTTTTCTCCTACTATCTTTTTAATGACCTTTCCACAATGACAATATCTTCTCTAGAGGATGAAATGGATTAAAGATCTGACTTGGTCAATTATATATCTTTCCAGTTATATTCAAACACATTGTTCTTTGTTGTATATGTATTATCATCATTATAATAAATTGTTTTAGGAGAGCATCATAATTTCTCACACTTTATTCTAATGACTACAGAAAGCTAAGTCTTAAAATCACATACTTTTATGGTGAATAGAAAGTTCAAGGAAAAAAATAAATACATTTATTTGGGGGGGTATGAGTATAAACTGAAAAAAAATCTTATAATTATCTAAATTTTTTTGTTCTTAGGAAGCAATTAGTTATTGCTAATGCCTAAGGGTATATCTTTGCAGGAATTCTGGTTAAAGATGGCACACTGAACATATTTTTTTAATTTTCCCCTTCCTTCTCTCAACTATAAGATGACAGTGAAGATACATAAATTTGAATAATCATAATTAACCTTGAAAATGAAAATAGCTTATATTTGCACTTCAGAGAAGTTGATTCATTAGAGCAATCTGTAATTGAATGGGGTTATGTTGACTAAGAAATGGAAGTATAGGGAGTCGGAGCCTAGAATATGGCCAGCAAAAGGCAGGAGCTCTTCTCCTGAATGGGTTTGAAAGAGGTACAAGCCCAGAACCAGCAGCTACAGACAAAAAAGCCAACATTAACCCAAAATCAGCATAAGTGACTGTCTATAGAATAGCTTTATCAGGTGTCACCTCTTCCCTTACAGGCATCCCCAAACAGAGGAAGATGTGTCTAGCAATTGTCCCAGAATAAACCTATAAAACAGCTTTCTGTAGAAACTATATTATGTGCCTAGTGAAAAGTTATTATGAGTCTTGATGCCTAAGAGAAAAACAGAAAAGATCAAAGTAATTTTAAATTTAGCACAGGGTGGGGCCAATGGAGGGTAAAAGTACAGCAGTGCTGCCAACTCTTTGCTGTTAATACAGCTCTTCGTTTTTACACACCTTATCTGAATACTCTTGGCAGCCCATGCCTCTGAATAATATTGTCAATACTTTCATAATTTTAAAAAGTAAACTAGATTAATTTATTTCATTCTCACACCAGTCCATGGGTGGTAGGTACCATTATTATCCTTATCCAAGAGATAAGGAAACTGGAACATACAAATATTAAATTATTTGTTCAAGTTCACATAGCTAGCAAGAGTTAGAACTGAGATTTGAACACAGAGCCTGGTCTGAGTTCCATGTGCTTAACCATTACCCTAGGTCATCCTGATGCAACTCCTGCCATTTGATGAATATAAAAAAACCTATAGGCAGATTTCCCACATACAGGAACGCATTGCTGGAGAAATGAGTGGGTCAGAATTCTCTGTCACTAGTGGGAATGGAGTTCTTGTGATATCTTGAGAAAAGAAACTTTCTAAGACTCATACAGGGGAATGAGATGTGGTAAAAGGCTTTATTTTCATGGAGTTACATCCCTCAGGTTGCAAACTCCCATTCCCTTAAACTAGTCCTGGAAGAGGGTTAGCTGGGTTTTCAGTAGAGCTAGAAGCAGAGTCAGTGTCCAGAGTTTCTGTTCCCTTGTGGAGTTGATTCCCACAAAGCATTAGGCTAGTTCCAGTCTATTACTCCATTGTGTGGAGTCCACGTGTCTGTGGGGCATGTGAGTGAATGCACAGGAGTTCTCCCTCTGTAACAAGAGAGCCAGGAGCATGGGCACACATCAGAGAGAGCCAAGAGTGCAGGAGGGAGAAATTCCTTTGTTTAGGAGCTTATGCATCTCAGATTTCACACCCTTGCAGTGGCCATGCCTATTTTGACCAATTACCTGTTTCCGTGTGTGAATGATAGGCAAGCACCTTCCCCTATATCAGCTTTTACTGGGCGTACGTCTGTTGGCCAGTCTCTTCCCCCAGTGATCTGTGAGGAATAGACCTGAAGAGTGTTAACTGCAGTGTCCTGACAAAACTGTATAAATGTCATGCCTATATTATCCAGTCATTCCCTTTACTTCTTTCTTGTTATTTAATAACCAGGTTATTATAATGGTATCAAAAGGACTTCAAAGAAATAGACCAACAAAACTGCAAGAAAAACTCATGCTATCTGCTTCTGTCTTTCACCTGAATCCCTAGTTCAGAAGTATAAACAGACATCCGAGAAACACCAAACATTTTAGGAAAATTAAAAGCCAGTAAGAGAAAAATCAAGATAAACAAAATGCTTCAAAAGAAAAAAAAAGCCAGAGATATTTTTAAAGAATAAAGCAGAGCTTTCAAAAGTTATAGTTAGAGACATAAAAGAAGATATTTCATCAATAAAAAGTAAACACTGCAATGAAAAAAAAAAGTAATCATATAAAAGTAAAGTTTCTTGAAAAGTTCTAATGTAATTTCTCAAAATTTTAAATGCCCACAGATTAGCTAAGTAATACAACAGACCTGGTTTAAATAAAATTGTTTATCTTGAATAGCATAACTATGAACTCTCTCAGAATATGGAGAAAATGAAAGAAATTAAGAAATACAAAGGATCAAAGCAGACATTCAAACATCCATTAAATAGGAATTCTAGAATGAGAGAACACAGGAAATTTTGGAGAAAAATGATAAAATTACAGAACATAATTTTAATGATTCTAAAAAGTCATTTTTTTTATAGTTAAAGAATTTGCAGATCATCAAATAGAATAGGGAAAAAAATTCAAACCTAGAAATATTTTGGCAAAATTTCCAAATTTGAAGCAAAATGATAAAAATCTTTCAGAATGGAAAAAATACACAGGTTGTTTACAAAGGGATAGGAGCTTCATATTGGTTGCTGCCAAATACCAACCTTGATGGTAATGGGTCAATGCCTACAAAGTTAGGAGGTAAATGACCTATAACTTACAATTACAAATATGTCTATCAATCAAAAGAGTTCAGACAGACTCAGATATTTTACATCTCATACATATCTGTTTTAAAAAGTTTTCATGAGCATATATTCAAATTAATATATAAATTCATCCAAGATAGAAAAAGATGTTTAATCTGAGGTAGAATTAATCTAGGAGAGTAAATAGATAAAACTGAAGGTGACACTGAGCGGCATACCTAGTAAGCAGTAGATCCAAACTGTACCAAAAAGTCAATTATTAAAGTTTGTCTTCAAGAAGAAAATAGATTTTATCAATAGACTATGTAACTAGGAACAAGAGGCCTTTATTTGTCTCCTTTATCAATAAGAAACAAACCAACAAGAAATAAAACTCAGAAAAACATTTTAAAGTTTTTAAAAACTTAAAAATACAATAAAATTGTATATTGATATAAAATGAGTTAATAGTGATATAATTTTGAGCAAATACTTGAATATAAAAATATTACTTAGGCATGTAGAAAACACTTATTTCAGCAACAAGATTTTGGGAAATGGAATTGAATTTCTTTGGTCAAATCACAGTATTGTTTATTTAGAGGTATATTTTATTTATTCATAGCATTGTTTTCATTAATTGTCTATCTTTAGAATAAATAGTGAATAAATAGTAGGCTAAGCATTCAAGAGAGTTACTTTTAGTTACAGAAAATGAATGTTCTAAATCGTGAGAACTTTAAAATGTGCACTTTATGGTATAGCTGACAGAAGTCAAAAACAGAAGAAGCAGAGGAGAGAAGATGCATATTAACTTCCTCTTCTTACATAGCAAGGAATCAGTAGATACTGTTTAACAATCATGGAGTAAAAGTAGAGCCATATATGATCCTCCAGTTAAAAATATAACTACAGAGGAGCAGAAAAAAGATGCCAAATAGAGCCTGGTAGGAACTGTGGAGGTACATGAGGGCGGGCTGGGAGCCCATGGACAGTAGCAGAGAGTTATGTTAGCTATGTGCACTTCCCGCTGAGAAAGCAGGGATTTTAAATGCACCAAATCAGTTACAGCCCCTCACCTTGGGCTACAGCAGAGAGAGGGTGGAGAGAGTCGGGGGATCCTGGTTTAGTAGACAGCTGGAGTGTAGGACACCGGAAGTTTTGTGCTGAATCACTCCACCACAGAACAGTAGCCATATTACTCAAAGAGCCCCTTTCCAGAGTACCTGGGAGCAGCAATGGTCCCTCCTGCAGGAATTCAACCACCAGGCCAAGCCAGAAAAATGCAAATTGAGTCTCATTAACATCCAGTCTGATAGTAATAAAGTGTCCCACCTGCTGGAAATTCTCTTAACACTTGAAGGATTTTTCATTCAGCTGAGAGCTACAAATCCAGGTTCATCAAGTAACAGACTAATAGCCTCCAGTTAAAAAAACTAGAGGATAACTGAACTTTTCCTTGGCTTGCAAATCTACCAGGGAAAGTAAGACTTGATAGTGGTGTTTAACATGGATCCTCCCATACTCATCCAAACCGAGTAGAGGCAGTCAAAACCAGTAGAACATCCACAGGGAAAATTTGGAAGGCTCCAAAACCCATGAGATAGCCAAAATGGTGAAACAAAGAAACAAATCCCAAATGAAAGAACAAGATAATAACACAGAAGAAATAAATGACATGGAATTGAGCAAGATATCAGAGGGAGAAGTCTGAGCAATAATCATGAGGAAGCTCAACAACATGAGTAAAGATATAGAAGCATTGAAAACCAACCAACTGAAAATGAAGAAAGACATAGCAGAAATAAAGAACACACTGAAAGGAATAACCAGCAGAGTTGAGGAAGCCAAGGAGCACATCAGCGAATTAGAAGACAGGGTAGAAAAAATCACCCAATCAGAGAAACATAAAAAACAAACAAACAAAAAACAATTGAAAAACAGGGAGACAGCCTAAGAGAACTGTGAGACAATATGAAACATAAAAACGTGCACATCCTAGGAGTGCCAGAAAAAGAAGAAAATAACTAAAGGTTAGAGAATATATTTGAAGAAATAGTGACTGAAAATTTCCCTGACTTGGTGAAGGAAAAGGCATACAAATTCAAGAAGCACAAAGAGCCCGGAATAAGAACCAAAGAGGCCCACACCAAGACACATAATAATTAAAATACCAAAAATTAAAGACAAAGAGAGAATCACAAAGGCAGCAAGAGATAAGCAACAGGTTACCTACAGAGGAACCCCCATAAGGCTATCAGCTGACTTCTCAAGAGAAACATTATAGGCCAGAAAGGAAGGGCATGAAGTAAATGAAGTAATCAAGGTGATAAAAAACAAGGATCTGAATCCAAGACTGCTCTATCCAGCAAGGCTATCATTCAAAACAGGAGGTGAAATAAAAAGATTCTCAGACAAAAAAAAAAGGCTAAGGGAATATATTAGTGCCAAACCAGCACTCCAAGAAATGTTAAAAGGACTACTGTATAAGCAGAAAACATAGAAAGAGAAACATAACTATAATGAACAAAAATGGCAATAAATATGTGCATATCAATAATAACCTTAAATGTAAATGGATTAAATGCTGCAATCAAAAGACACAGAGTAGCTGAATGGATAAGAAAGCATGACTTATATATATGTTGTTTACAAGAGACCCATCTCACAACAAAAGACTCACACAGGTTGAAAGTGAAGGGATGAAAAAAAAATCTTCCAAGGAAATAGAAATGAAAAAATATGCTGGGCTAGCAATATCTGATAAAATAGACCTCAAAATGAAGACCATAATTAGAGACAAAGAAGGCCACTACACTACATAATATTGAAAGGATCTATCCAACAGGAGAATATAACCTTGGTAAACATACATGTACCCAACATAGGAGCACCAAAACACATTTAAAATTTTCCAGAGGACTTCAACAAAGAAATCAACAGCAAAACAATCACAGCAGGGAACTTCAACACCCCGCTGATATCACTGGATAGATCCTCTAGACTAACTAACAAGAAAACACAGACTCTTAATGAAATGCTAGATCAAGTGGATTTAATAGATATCTACAGAGAATTACACTCCAAAACTGCAGAATTCATATTCTTTCCAAGTGCACATGGGACATTCTCAAAGATAGACCACATGTTAGGACACAAACTAAGTCTCTACAAGTTCAAGAAGATTGAAATCATCTCAAGCATCTTCTTAGATTACTATGGCATGAAACTAGAAACCACAACCAAAACACGCAAAAACATTCAAACACATGGAGGCTAAATAGCATGTTATTAATAACAATGAATTGGTTACCAAGGAGATCTAGGAAGTATTTAAAAACTTCATGGAAACCAATAAAAATGAACACATAAAATCTATGGGACACAGTGAAAGCAGTCCTGCCCTGGCCGGTTTGGCTCAGTGGTTAGAGTGTCAGCCTGCAGTCCAGAGAGACCCCAGTTCGGTTCCCGCTAAGGGCATGCACCTCAGTTGCAGTTTGTCCCCGGCCCTCATTGGGTCATACAGGAGGCAGCCACTCTATGTGTCCCTTTCACATTGCTGTTTCTCACTTTCTCTCTTCCTCTCTCTCCCTCCCACTCTATCTGAACAAAAATGAAAAAATGTCCTCCGGTGAGGATAAAAAAAAAAAAGAAAGTAGTCCTGACAGGGAAGTTCATAGCACTACAGGCCTACCTCAAGAAATAAGAGCCCTGGCTGGTTTGGCTTAGCAGTTGGATCAATGGCCTGCAGACCAGAGAGTCCCATTCGGTTCGGTTCCCTCTAGGGGCACATACCAAAAAAAAAAAAAGAAGAAGAATAATTTCTAATTTAATTTCTAACACTGCAACTTAAAAACTAGGAAGTAAACAAAAGTAAAAATCCAGAGCAAGTAGAAGGAAAGAAATATTAAAGGTCAGAGCAGAAACAAACAACACAGAAACAAAAAAAAAGAATTGAAAAGATTAATGAAACAGTGCTGGTTCTTCGAAAAGATAAACTGGATTTACGGATCTTTAGCCAGATTCACCAAGAAACAAAAAGAGAGGACTCAAATAAACAAAATCAGAAATGAAAGAGGAGAAGTAAAAACTGACCCTGTAGAAATACAAAGGATCATTAAAAATATTATGCCAACAAAGTTGATAATCTAGAAAAATGGACAAATTTCTACAAACACACAGTCTCCCAAAACTGAACCACAAAGAGATAGAAAACTTGAGCAGACCAATAGCAACTAAGAAAACTGAAGATGTAATCAAGACTCTCCCAGCAAACAAAAGCCCAGGCCCAGATGGCTTCACCAGGTAGTTTTACCGAACATTCAGAGAACTAACACCCATTCTCCTCAAACTTTTCCAAAAAATCCAAGAAGAAGGAAGACTTCAACACTCATTTTATGAGGCCAGTATAACTCTGATTCCAAAACCAGAAAAAGACACTACAAAGAAAGAAAACTACAAGCCAATATCCCTGATGAACATAGATGCCAAAATCCTTAACAAAATATTAACAAATCGATTCCAGTATACATCAAAAATATTATTCACCATGACCAAGTGGGATTCATCCCAAGGATCAAGGCTGCTACAATATTCTCAAATCAATAAATGTGATATACTGCATAAACAAAATGAAAGATAAAAACCACATGATCATATCAACAGATGCTGAAAAAGCATTTTATCAAATCCAGCACCCATTTCTGATAAAAACACTCAGAAATATGGGAAAAGAGGGATTATAAATCAACATAACAAAGACCATATATAAAAAATTTACAGCCAACATCATACTCAATGGGCAAACCATACTCAAAAACTAAAAGCATTTCCCTTAAGAACAGGAACACGACAGGGATGCCCACTTTCACCACTCATATTTAACATAGTACTGAAAGTCTTAGCCACAGCAATTAGACAAGAAGGAAAAATAAAAGAAATCCAAATTGGAAAAGAAAAAGTGAAACTGCCATTATTTTCAGATGACATGATATTGTACATAGAAAACCCTAATGACTCCATTAAAAATCTACTAAAGTTAATAAATGAATTTGGCAAAGTAGCAGGGTGCAAAATTAACATCAAGAAATCAACAGCATTCTTATACACCAATAATAAACTCACAGAAAAAGAAACTAAAAAAAAAAAAATTTCATTTACCATTGCAGCAAAAAAAACTAAGATACCTAGGAATAAGCCTAACCAAAGAAGTAAAAGACCTGTTCTCAAAAAAAGTACAGGACATTGAAAAAAGAAATAAAGGAAGATATAAAAAAGTGGAGACATATACCTTGTTCATAGATTGGAAGAATTAAAATACCAATGACATATTTAACAGAACAAGAATATTCCAAAAGGTTATATGGAACCAAAAAAGACCCCAAATGACCACAGCAATCTTGAAAAAAAAAAGAACAAAGTAGGAGGGATCACATACTGGATGTCAGGTTTACTACAAAACCATCATAATCAAAATAGCCTGGTACTGGCACAAGAACAGACATATATATCAATGGAACAGAACAGAAAACCCAGAAATTGACCCAAGATATTATGCTCAACTAATATTTGACAAAGGTGGCAAAAGCATACAGTGGAGTAAAAACAGCCTCTTTAATAAATGGTGTTTGGAAAATTGGACAGCTACATGCAAAAAAATGAAGCTGGACCACCAACTTACACCATAAACAAGAATAAACTCAAAATGGATGAAAGGCTTAAATGTGACTTGTGAATCCATAAATATCCTAGAAGCAAATGTAGGCAACAAAATTCCAGACATCATACACAGCAGAATTTTCACTGATACAATGCCTAAGGCAAGAGAAACTAAGGAAAAATAAATACATGGGACTACATCAAACTCAAAAGCTTCTGCACAGCAAAAGAAACAACCATCAAAATGGAAAGGGACACACTATTTGGGAGAACATAATTGCCAATGATTCATCAAATAAGGGGTTAATTTCCAAAATATATAGTCCTCATACAACTCAACAAAAGGAAAACAAAGAATCCAATTAAAAAATGTGCACCTCTCCAAACAGGCATACAAATGGTCAAGAGACATATGAAAGAATGCTCAATGTCACTAATTGTCAGAGAGATGCAAATTAAAACTACTAAGAAGTATCACCTCACATCTGTCAGAATGGCTGCCATCAACAAATCATCAAACAGTAAGTGCTGGCCAGGGTGTGGAGAAAAGAGGACTCTAGTACACTGCTGGTGGGAATACAGACTGGTGCAATCAGGAAAACAATATGGTGTTACCTCAAAATATTAAAAATTGAACTCCCATTTGACCCAGTGATCCCACTTCTAGGAATATACCCTAAGAAATCTGAAACACCAATCAGAAAGAATATATATACCTCTATGTTCATAGCATCACTATTTACAATCACTAAGATATGCAAACAGCCCAAGTGTCCATCAATAGTTGAGTAGATAAAAAAAGCTGTGGTACATATATACAATGCAATACTATGCAGCTGTAAGAAAGATCTCTTATCCTTTGAAACGACATGGAGAGACCCAGAGAGTATTATGCTAAGTGAAATAAGCCAATTAGAGAAAGACAAATATCACTTGGTCTCGCTTATTTGTGGAATATAATGAACAAAATAGACCCAGAGACATAGTAATAGGGTGTAGGCTGACAAGCCTCAGAAGAGGGGCGTGGGAGGGGAGATAAACCAAAGCACTTTTATGCATGTATGGGTAACCAATGGACATAGACAACAATGATGGAGGGAGTGGTTGTGGATTAGGAGGATGGTGTTAATGGGGGGAAAAGGAGAAACATCTGTAACAAAAATAAATTAATAAAAAAATAAAATGAAAAAAATATAAATAACTACTAGAGGAACAAAAGTTATAAAAACAAAAACAAGACAGGAAAAGCAGAGGAAACTCGAGATCATCAGTAATGAAACCGATAAATTTCAGCTACAATAATATGCCAAGAGATATCATCCAATGAATTAAAAAATGATATTGACAAGTCCAAAATAAAGATGTGAGAACATTTAGATTTATTATTGTAATTATGTTAATTTGTGAAAATTAATATCAAAAAGTGGAGTAGTGTACCCTCTAGAAAGTGGGGTGCTGAGTTGGGCAGAGAGCAGAAGCTTTTTAATTTTACATACACCCTTCTGTAGTATTTGAAATTTTAAATCAGGAGAGGAGAAAAAATTATAAAAATGTATGTATACCTATATGTATACATGTACATACACATGTACATGGAAGCATGTATATACCTGAATATATGCACATAGGTATAAATACATCCATCCTTTCAGATATTTTTCCTTTGAGTGTTTATAAAACTCATATGAGTACTTATCTACAGACAACTAACGCTGCCTTGCAATCAAAATCTGTCCTTGTGCGGTCCTGCATCACCACTGTATTTTTCCCTGAGGGTTAAACAGTTTCTAGGAATAATAAATACATATGGTACAATAAATTGTAGTATCTATTAGATACATGAAGCTGATTTTATGACTCTAAAGGTGTGGTGGTATATTCAGCTTCATGGGCTTTATTATTTTGCCATTGATCTTTAGGGCTTAAAATGCAGTTTCTCATAAAAGAAGCTGAACTGTTACCCATCCAGAAGATTTCTTGTGCACTGGTTACTATTTTGATGAGTATTTTAATCTCTAAGTAGAGCACATTTGGAAGGTAATGATTTTAAGATGCTAAATTCCACATTGTAGAAATTTGTCCAGATCATGATCCAAACATAATTCAGAAAATGCGTCCCGCTGAAGGAGGTCTAAAGTATCTGATCAGTATATTCCCTTGCCTCATAAAAATTTTTCCAGGAAGAATCTTGGATAAAGTTAATATTTATAAACTAATACATCTATTAGCCTTATTTTCTAATCAGGAGTGTACCTAACTTTTTGTAGTCAATTTTTCAAATTCTAGTTCTAGTGTCATCTTTTTAAACTTTACTGAGGAATAATTGACAAATTGTATATATTTAAAGTATACGGTGTGATGATTTGATATACATATACAATATAAAATGATTACTAAAATCAAGATAATTAATACACCCATCACCTCACATAGTTAATATAAGTTGCTCTTTTGTGTGTACGTGGTGAGAATGCTTAATATTTGTTCTTAGCAACTTTCAAGTACACAGTATCATGTTATTAACTATAGTTACTATCCTGTACTTTGGATCCTCAGAAGTTCTTCTTCTAATAACTGAAGATTTGTGACATTTGAGCTATGTCATCCATTTGCCCTTTCCTCCAGCTACTGGCAACCACCAGTCTATCCTTTGTTTCTATGAAATCATATTGTTTGTTTGTTTGTTTTTGTTTTTATATTTCACATAGAAGTAATACCATGCAGTATTTGTCTTTTTTCTTTCTGGCTTATTTCACTTAGCATAATGCCCTGCAGATTCATGCATGTTGTTGCAAGTGTCAGGGTTTTCTTCTTTTTATGGCTAAATAATATTTTGTAATCAATACATATCACATTTTCTTTATCCACTCATCCATTGAAGAACATTGTTGTTCCCATATCTTAGCTATTGTGAATAATGTTGCAGTGAACATAGGGGTGCAGATATCTCTTTAATATACTGATTTTATTTCTTTCAGATATATATATATATATATATATATATTCAGGAATGTGATTGCTGGTTCATATGGTAGTCCAGTTTTTGTTTTTTTGAGGAATTGTCACACTATTTTCCATAATAACCATACCAATATACATTCCCATCAATGATGCATGAATTCCCTTTTCTCAGCATCCTAATCAGCATTTGTTATCTCTTGCCATTTTGATAATAGCCATCTTAACAGGTGTGAGGTGATATCTTATTGTGGGTTTGATTTATATTTCCTAATGATTGGTGATGTTGATCATCTTTTCATATATCTATTGGCCATTTGAATGTCTTCTGAAAAAAAACTCTATTTTGGTTCCTTAGCCATTTTAATTGGATTTGCTTTTTTGCTATTAAGTTGTATTAATTCTTTATATATTTTGGATATTAACTCCTTATCAAATATATGGTTTGGAAATATTTCTTCCCATTTTCTAGTTTGCCTTTTCAATTTATCGATTGTTTCTTTTGTTATGCAAGCGTTTGTTAGTTTAATGTAGTCCAACTTGTTTATTTTAGTTCTGATAATGCTTTTGATGTATGCAAGATTAATGTCAAGGAACTTTTCCCCTATGTTTTCTTCTAAAAGTTTTATAATTTCAGGTTTATATTTAAGTCTTTGATTCATTTTAAGTTAACTTTTGTGGTGGTATGAGGTAGTGGTTCAGGTTCACTCTTTTGCATATTTTAGTCCAGTTTTCACAACACCATTCTGGAGATATCATACTACTTGATTTCAAGCTATATTACAAAGCTATTGCAATAAAAACAGTAAGTACTAACATAATAAAAACAGTACACAGACCAGTAGAATAAATAGAGAGCTAAGACATAAACCCATGCATATAGAGTCAACTAATTTTTGACAAGGGTACCAAGAATGCACAATAGAGAAAGAACAGTCTCTTCAATAAATGGGGTTGGGAAATCTAGTATCGCCTTTTTTATGAAGTCTTTCCTAATCATCCCAATCCACATTTATTTAATAGTGATTTATTCTTGAGTGCCATAAATAAGTATCACTTACTGAGAACTAATTATTTATCAGATAGTCAGAACACATATAAATGAAAGATATAGACCTTGTTCTCAAGCAACCAATACTCCAGTGCAATGATTTTCAACTGGTGTGCCACAGGAATTTTTAAAACATTTAATGCCTGACCTCTTTTCTCTTAGATTGTCAAATTTAAAAAATGAAAACAGCTAACACAACAATAGTTATCCAGCATGAATAAATCAAAAGTATACCTATTTTCTGTCAGATCAGCAAAAAAATAATTTTTGGTGCACTGCAGAATTTTAGTAATTAGTTTATGTGTGTCATGACATGGAAAAGTTGAAAGTCGCTGTTCTAGTGAGCAAAACAGATGTGTGGGCAAGTCAACACATAGTGCAATAAAATAAATGAAATTCTCTTGATAGAGAGAAGCATAGAATATTTTAAGAACACAGAAGGACACCCAACCCAGTCTAGTTAGAAACGAGAAAGACTTAGTGGTCATAATCTTTGAAGGAATCTCTGAATTCAGTTGTAACAGACAAGTAGGAGTTAATCAGGCAAAAATCTTTAGACAGAGCACTCTATTAAAACATATTAACTGTACTTGCTCAGTTTTCCAAGTTGTGTTCCTAAAGAGTTGGCTAGGCTGCTTGTGGGACTGGATTGAGTGAGTCGAGGATGGAAGCAGAGAACCATATGGAGACTATTGCAGTGATCTGTGTGAAAAATGATTGTGGCTTGGACCATGGTTGTAGAAAAATATGAAAAGAACAGAATAGGAGGGATTTGCAATATATTTTGGAAGAAGAAATGACATAATAGGTGATGGGCTATTTGCTGGGAAGTGAAGCAAAAAGAGGAACAAAAAATCATTCCCAGCAGCCAGAAGGGCAGTGGAATTTTTACTGAGATAGAGCAGTCTTGGGAATGACATGTTTGGAGTAAAGAAGGTAATTAATAGTTTTATATTTCAATATACCTTGTATCCCTAATTAAGTAACAACAACTCTTTAGAGTCTCAAATATGACATGTTGATAAAAGATTAATTCATTTAGGGGTTACAATATAGTACCAAGGAAATTAAGGTTGTTGAAATTATGTGAATTTATTTTCCTATCAGTTATGCAGTTAAGTATAAAGAAAATTCATGGACATCAATAGTTCATTAGACCAGGGAGAGAAGGTGGTTGAAGCCAGAAGCAACTTTAACCAGGCTGCATGGTGTTGCCTGAAATATAACCTTTATCACACATGGTGGAGGCATAGATAGAGAGGGAAATAAGGATATTCGTGTCTTTGCTTTCTGGAAGTGCCACAAACCTGCTTAAAAACTTTGGCTTTTGTTTGCTCTTAGAAGAAACTGCAAACTCCTCTCTAACATCACACTGCACTGCAGCCATATCAACCTTCTTTCTGTTCCTGAAACATGCCCCTCCTCATGCCTTTGCAATACCTATTCTGTTTTGAATGCTCCTCATCCAACTCTTTGATGGTTTGGCTCAGTGTCATCCTTTGGGTTTCAACACAATGTCAACAACTCAGAGCAGGGTTCCTTTACTTCTCTAGCTAAAGTGACCTTGACCAGGTAGTTCTGCATATCATAACATTATCATAGTGTATGTGTTTAGTTTTAATTATCCTCATAATGTAATCCATGAAGGCAAGTTATCTTCTTCAGTACAGTTCAAGGCCAGGTATAAAAAGTGGTGAACAAACATTTGTTATTTGACTAAAAAAAAAAGATTAAATACTACAAAGCAAATCAGAAGTACAGTATATACTATATGCATTAATGGTTTCCTCTGCCTAGAAGGCTCTTTCCACTCTTCTTTGCCTGAATAACTCATATTTGTTTCTTACAATTGAATTAGATATTACCTCTAGTGTTTTCTATATATGGTATCATGTCATCTGTAAATAATAAAAATTTTACTTCTTCCTTTACAATTTCGATGCCTTTATTTCTTCTTCTTATCTGATTGCTATGGCTAAGACTTCCAGTACTATGCTGAATAAGAGTGGTGAAAGTGTACATCCCTGTCTTGTTCCTGATTTTAAGGGAAATGCTTTCAGTTTTTACCCATTGAGTATGATGTTGGCTGTGGGTTTGTCATACATATTTAGCCTTTATTATGTAGTGGTATTATCCCTCTATTCCCACTTTGCTGAGAGTTTTTATCATAAATAGGTGCTGGATTTTATTAAGAGTTTTTTGTTTTGTTTTGTTTTTGTTGTTTTTTTTGCATCTATATGATCATGTGATTTTTATCCTTCATTTTGTTTATGTGATGTATTACATTTATTGATTTGTGAACGTTGTACCAGAGTTGCATCCCTAGAATAAATCCCATTTGATGTATAATCTTTTAAATGTATTGCTATATCTAGTTTGCTAATATTTTGTTGAGGATTTTAGCATCTGTATTCATCAGGAATATTGGCCTATAATTTTATTTCTTTGTAGAGTCTTTATCTGGTTTTGGAATTAAGATAATGCTGGCCTCATAAAAAGAGCATGGAAGTCTTCCTTCCTCTTGAATTTTTTTGGAATAGCTAGTTCTTCTTTGAATGTTTAATAAAATTCACCTATGAAGCCATCTCATCCAGGAATTTTGTTTGCTGCATGTTTATTTATTTATTTTTATTACTGCTTCAATTTTATTTATTGTAATCTTTCTATTCGGGTTTTATGATTCTTCCTGATTTAGTTTGGAAGATTGTATGTTTTTAGGAATTTATCCATTTTGCCCAGGTCATCCCATTTGTTGGCATATACTTGTTCAAAGTATTTTCTTACAATTATTTTTATTTCTGTGATATCAGTTGTTAGTTCTCCTCTTTCATTTCTGATTTTATTTATTTGGACTCTCTTTTTTTCCTTGATGAGCTGGTTAAAGGTTTGTCAAACTTTTTATCTTTTCAAAGAACCAGCTGTTGGTTTCATTAATCTTTTGTATTTATTTCTTTATTCTTTATGTAATTTATTTCTTAAATAATTTTAGATTTCTCGTTTACCACTGCCTCCATCTCCAGCTGTCACCTTGTTTTATGCGTTGCTTTACAACAGAGTTTCTTAAAAGGGTTGCTCATATGTCCTGTCTTCTTTTCTCACCATCCTCTCTTACATCTAAATCAATCAGCTTTTTGTTAAAAACATTCCAAGATACTACTCTTGTCAAGGTCACTAATGACTCCTACAGTTGTAATTCTGACATCAATTTTCAGATTTCATCTTTTCTCTGTATATTAGTAGCTTCTTGAATCAGTGATTACCCATTACATCCTTGAAACATTTTGCTCCAAACCACACTCCTCATTTAGTCTCCTACTTCATAAGTGCTGGTTTCTTTTATTCTTCCCAATGTCTACATGTTGAATACTCTTACTTGTTACTTAATTAATAGGCTACTGATTTCCAAAATTATATCCTCTAATACCACTAATTCCCTAATGAATGTCAGTAATTCCTAATTTCCATTCAACATGCCCCAAACCAGCCTTCCTCCCAAAACCTACTTCTTCTCTTTCTTTCTTTCTTTCTTTTTAAAATTTTTTTTTATTTAGTGGATAGAATCCCTACTCTTATAGTTGTTTGGGTCCCACACCTCGAAGTTATACAAAATTTATCTCTTTTTGTTTTTTACCGCCACATTTAATTCATCTGCCCATTCTATTGGTTCTACTTTTAGATTATATCTATAATTAAACTACTCCCCACTCCATCAGTGCCATCTCTGATGGTGTAACCTTCATCAATATACCAGAGTGTTACCCTGCAATAGCTACCCAAACTACACTGTCAGCTTCTTTGCCTCTTTGGAGTCTGTTTTCCACATAGCAACCATAATAAAATGATTCCCATAAAGAGAAGTCTGGCCTTGGCCGGTTTGGCTCAGCGGTTAGTGTCGGCCTGCGGTCCAGAGAAACCCGGGTTTGGTTCTCACTTAAGGGCACGTACCTCGGTTGTAGTTTGTCCCCAGCCCTGGTTGGGTGGTGCGGGGGGCAGCCACCCGGTGTGTCCCTTTCACATAGATGTTTCTCTCTCTCTTTCTTTCTCTTCCTCTCTCTCCCTCCCACTCTATCTGAACAAAAAATAAAAAAATGTTCTCGGGGTAAGGATAAAAATAAAAAGAAGAGAGAAGTCTGATCAATTTTTTGCTCAGCTCTAAAGCCTGTAATATATCTGATATCTCTCATAGACAACCAATGATGAAAGAGTATATTCTGGAGTCAAAGTTGTGATTCTAAGCCATAGCTGCCACACTGTATTGCTTTGTGAGTTGATTAAGTTATTTAACTCCTCTGTGTCTCAATTTTCCCATGTGTAAAATGTTAATAATTAACATGTGAAACTCATAACACTGAGTTAATTGCGTTAAAATTGGTAAAGTTCTTAGGATGATGTCTGGCACAAAGGAAGTGGTATGTAAGTTAATTGTCATTCATTGCAGTCCAGAGGCCTTACATGGTCTAGTACCCCGATCGCCTCTGATCTTACCTTATTGATTTGCCCCAGTCTTGATGGTCTCTGGCTGTTCGTCGAGCATGCCAGCCAAATCCACTTGCAAATCTCTGTACCTCAAAGATTTTTGAATCATACATATAAATGGAAAAACACAGCAGATTCCTTGGGTTTTTACTCAAATATTTTATGAGAGACTTCTTTGTTAATTCCCTCACATAAGAGAACATGCCTTGTCACCTTCCATCTTCATGTGCTGTGCTATTTTTCATATTACATGGTACCTCTTAAAAACTCATGTTTCCCTCTGTTTTGGAGACATTATCTGTCTTCCATGTAAGAGTTAATTTTCATGACATCAGAAACTGAGTCTATTCATTGCTGCACACTACACACCTAGGAAGACATATAGCACATAACAAGGGCTGAAAAAAATATTTGTTTAACATGTCCTTCATAATTATAAGCATTTATAATAATCACAGTGAGGTGTTTTCTCTATTATGTGACAATTAATTAATATGTAAAATATGCTCTCCTTACTAGTGCAATATAATAACAAAGCCTGAACATAATTAATCAACATTTATAATTTTTTAAATTTTATAAAATGAGGTAACTAATTTTGTCACAAATTAATGAATTATTTTAAGAATTTCATTTTCAGGATACTCATTGTGATTAATATACATTCAGATCTGAGTCCTACAAAAACTGTAATTATAGTAATTTTGAACACATCACAATTGTTAATGATTATATGTTCATTAATAAGTTATTAATGATGTAAATTATTACATCTTTAATGTGATTATTGTAAATTAAAATGTAAATTATGTTGAGGAAACTCCACTTAGGAGGTTAGAAGTGTACATAAACAATTTTTTTTATCCTTACCCGAGGACATTTTTGCATTTATCTTCACATAGAGCAGGAGAGAAAGAGGGAAGAAGAGAGAGAGAGAGAAACATCAATGTGAGAGAGACACATCGACTGGCTTGCCACCCACACAACCCCAACCGGGGCTGGGGACAAACTACAACCAAAGTAGGTGCCCCTAGCGGGAACCAAATCCAGGTCTCTCTGGTCCGGGAGCCGATGCTGTAACTGCTGAGCCAAACCAGCCAGAGCCATAGACAATTTTTAAAAGATTCTCATTAAAGGAGAATGATAGTTTTAAAACATTTCTTCTGGTTAGAAAAACTTACTAACCAGAATATTACTGTTGCCAGAATGCATCATTCTCATTTATAATTCGTAATTCTTTATAGAGAAGACCAAGAATATGTTCAATCTTGTAGTTCATTTTTTAAAAAATATGTGTTTATTGATTTTTGAGAAGGAAAGGGGAAGGGAGAGAGATAGAAACATTAATGTGAGAGAGAAACATTGATCAGCTGGCCCCTGCACGCCCCCTACTGAGGATCAAGTCAGCAACCCAGGCATGTGCCCTGACCGGGAATCGAACTGGGACTTCTCAGTCCATAGGATGACTCTCAGTCCATAGAATGATGCTCAGTTTACTGAACCACACTGGCTGGGCTGTTGTAGTTCTTTTGAAGATGGAAAGGAAATATTTATTGCTAAGACTCTTAGAAGATTTTTGAAACCTTCTATCATCCCATTGCAGTCAGGCAGTGTCCCAATGTAAACTTCATACAAAAAAAGAAAAGAAAAAAGAAACTTTTTTACAAAGCAATATTAATTCAAAAATACTATAGGAGCCCTGGCTGGTGTGACTCAGTTGGTTGGAGCGTTGACCCATGCACTGGAAGGTTACAATTTGATTCAAAGTCAGGGCACATATGTAGGTTGTGGGTTAAATGCCTGGTTAGAGCAAATACAGAAGGCAACTAATTATGATATATCTCTCTCTCACATCAATGTTTTTCTCTCTCTTCTTCTCTCTCTTCCCCGTCTCCAAAAATCAATTAATAAAAATACTATAGGATCTCCTTCACAGTTGCTTGCAATCTACCCATCTTTCTACCATCATATCTTTGCTCTACTAACTTTGAGGACGAACTAGAAAGAATTCTAAGAAAATTTTATGAAGAAATGTGGTATCTCAGGATAAACTGAACAATTAGTGAGATGAATGTGTTTTGAAGATTCCAGGTAATTAGCACCATGCTCTAACCAACTGAGCCAACCGGCCAGTAGCAAGTTATATAAATGTTAGCTTTTAGCAGAGAAAACAATAACAAAACTCTACAGCAAATGAGGCAACAGATAGAACAATGAAAATTAAGGAAACAATATGAGTTGAAGCTCAGTTCAGGAAATACACACCACTTTAAGCAGCAGGAACTTTAATACAAAAGAAATAGTGCTTATAAATGCTTCTGGGGGGCTAACAGAAAAACCTCAAAGCTAAGAATTTTTGGAAACACGCCAAGTACATTATAGAACTTTTGATGCAGTGAAGTTACTACCTCTGACACTATCAGAACCATGGAGAATCAGGAAGCCACCATGGAAAATACTGAGGTCAAGAACACGCCACTCTAGGTAGGATCCAAACACTAGCGTGTTCTGGTAAATATGACAACCAGCTGGGTTGTTCCCCCCACACCCCCAGTGAATTAAAGTGTTTGTCAATTACTGTGGTCTAAATAGTCCCACCATTATCTATTATAAGCACCAACGTGAAGTCACTAAATAGGAAGTTGCAAAGCACAGCATTATCTAGTTTTTTCAGAATACAGGTAAAATAAATGTAAATAAATTCAAGAACACAGAAAATATTAAGATACAGTAATCAAGAAGTGATTAGTTTTGAGTTTTTATTACCTTGATTTCTAACACAATGTATTTAATTTTACATTTATATAATTTTAAATTTAATAAGTTGTGTTTTAACACCAACTTGTAAAATTCCTAAAATGTAATTATAGGTTCTCATAAACTGATACAAGTTGGCTCCAGCACACACTGTATACAAAATTAAGAAGCTTGGGATAACGAGGCTGCCATCACTGCAATGCCACAACTGAACATATTCAAGTGGAAAACATTTCCCAAAGTCTACTTCATTTTGCCAAGTAACATTTAAATGAAAACATCTGCTTGACTCTATTTTCCTGAGATCCCCTTTCATTACCACAACTAACAAACAGGGAATCATTGCTAAGAATTTTGTTTTCAAAGTCAGTAATGGTTATCAACTTACTCATCACCTCCTCAGTTTCTAAAATGTTCTCATTGGTAAGCTAGTCTGTGGGGCCAGGACACGATGAAGGGACAGGAAAAGTATGTGAAGGAACTGGCAAGTGCATGGTCTGAATCAACATTATGCAAAATATTTAAGCACACAAATCATTAAAGAAATGAAATTAAGAGGTATAGTTTTAAAAACTTTGAGAACAAAAGTAATAATACTCTCCCACACAACTGATAGCTTACATTGGGCACCACCATTGATACCAGTAGCAGAAAAATACTTGCCATGGCCTTATCTTCCAAAAGCTATGTGAATATTTTTAATGCCCCTAATAGTGCCCTTCTAGTCTGGCAAGTAGATAAATAATACTACCGTTATTAAAAAAAAAAAAATGTTTTTTCTCATCAATAAATCTCAGATTGGTAGTCTGTGAGGACTAACAAAGAATGAAAGTGTTAACAAGAAACATGTAAAGGTACATGATGAAGAGGGTATTTTAGAAACCTGTTAAAATTTCCCAAAGTCTACTAAATATAGTACACAAGGCACAAGGTGAAAGTCTTGGTTATGTTTGTCTGAAACATTATTAAAATTACAAATTGTTCAAGGAGCTATAAAAAAATAGAGCCCTGGCCAGTTTGGCTCAGCAGTTAGAGTGTCGGTCCACAGACCAATGGGTCTCGGGTTCGATTCTAGTCAATAGCAGGTACCTCTGTTGTGGTTCCTCCCCAGCCCTGGTCAGGTCATGTGGGAGAAAACCAACCGATGTGTCTCTCTCACAATGATGTTTCTCTCTCCCTCTCTCTCCCTCCCTCTCCCTCCCACTGTATCTGATGATAAACAGAAAAATATCCTTGGGTGAGATTTAAAGAAAAATAATAATAAAAAAAAAAAAAAAGAAAGAAAATGTAGAATGCCAGTCTCATTTGGGGCTAATACTATCTCATCCAAGTATTAGGTGTTCATTTCTTGCTATCTCTTCAAGAAGTTTTAGTAAAGATACATATAAGATGAATTTAGTTACTAAACTTTCTTTGGCTCAATTTAGAATGACTTGGGCAGTAGAAGGATGATCTCTCTAAGATATTCCTATGAGAGCACAATTACAATCATAGATTCTTTGCAAACGCAGCATACATTGTTCAAACATCATCAGAAGCTCATTCCAGTGGTGAGGCAGAGTGACGAGAGAATGCGTATATATTGAAAACAAATTTTCACATGTACAAAATAAAACTCTAATTAGCCCTGTTGTTTTAAACTTACACATAGGCTCTGGCTCCAATTTTTACTTTCCCTTGTTAAATAGATTTAATGTCTCACATTTTTGCTCAGCAGGAAGCCTGGTAGAAAGTATATAAGCCTTGGGATCATAGGAGTAGACTCCAAACTAAGTTCTATTCTTTTAGGTTATGCCTTTCTAAGACTCAGTTTCTTTACATGTGAAATGTAATGAAAAAAAAATACCTTCCGCCCTGCCTGTGTTCGGTTCCCGCTAGGGGCACGTACCACAAAAAAAAAAAAAAAATACCTTCCTCGTGTGAATTTTGTACTCTCTTACAAGAAGGTCTGTGAAAATGAAAATCCGTGAAGCATTTTCCGCCGTCTAGACCTAAGAGCATTCCGGTAGTTTAAGAATAGTAGGACGGGTTCTACTATTAGAACTAGTAGGATGTGTAACGGACCAATGATCTGACAATTCAGCAGATAGTAAAACCACTGTCTACTCTGTGGTTGTTGACACTTTCAATTTTAAAAAATTATCTAAAATCACATTATGATGAACAAAAATAAAATACAAAGCTTGATAACAATTGCAGTTACTGTTTATTCTTTCTTTTGTATAGTATTTCAAGCCTTCAAAAATGCTTTGTTCAACATAAGCCACCCTGATACCCACCACATAATTTAATAAAACTTTTAAATTACACTGAAATGTATTCTTTCAGTAAACTATGTATTAAAATGTCTTTTTGTTTTTTGATGGTTTAAACTGCTTCACTAAATTTTGAAAATATAAACCCTGAGTTATTTAAATCTCGTATTGTATCCCCCAAAAAAAGGCATTAATTTGAGTATGTGCATAGGACAAACTGGGTAAAATAAAAAAAAATACAATCTAGCAGGAGAGCTAAAATACTATTTCAAAAATGAAACATCTATAAAACAAAGCATAATTTGAAGGAAAACAGAAATACAAATTAAAGCAGGGAGAATTCAGAGCAAGGAGCATCCCCATTCAATTTGAAAATGAGGAAAATACTCAAGAAAGATATGGCTTTTCGCCATCAAGAAATCATCAAACAAGTGTTGGTGAGGGTGTGGAGAAAATGGGACTCTAGTACACTGCTGATGGGAATGCAGACTGGTGCAGCCACTATGGAAAACAATAAGGTGTTACCTCAAAAACTTAAAAATTGAACTCCCATTTGACCCAGTGATCCCACTTCTAGGAATATACTCTCAGAAGCCTGAATCACCAATCAGAAAGAATATATGTACCCCCATGTTCATAGCAGCAGTATTTACAATAGCTAAGATCTGGAAACAGCCCAAATGTCCATCATTAAATGAATGGATAAAAAAAGCAGTGGTACATATACACAATGGAGTACTATGCAGCTGTAAGAAAGAAAGATCTCTTATCTTTGGAGATGACATGGAGGGACCTGGAAAGTATCATCCTAAACAAAACAAGCCAAGCAGAGAAAGGCAAATATCACATGATCTTGCTTATTTGTGGAATGTAATGAACATAACAGTCTGAGGAACGGGGTAGTCCCAGAGACGTGGAAGTGAGGTACAGACTGACAATCCCCTGATTGTCAGTGAGGGAGAGATAAACCACAAAACTTATATGCATGTATGTATGAACAATGGACATGGACAACAAAGGTGGGGACAGGGTGGGGAGGGATCGGAAGGAGGGAATCAGTGGGGGGAAAAGGAAAAACATCTGTAACAAAAATAAATTAATTTAAAAAAAAGAAAGATATGGCTTTTGATGTAAGCCATTAAAATTAGTAAGAATTTGAGAGACAGACAAGTATGAAGCATGATTCTTGGTTAAACACCACATGAGTAAATATATTGCAAAGTTATTGGGAGCTTAGAGAATCAATGAAAGGCTAAAAGACACCACTTAGGTGTCTATTTTCAAAAATAGAAAAAAGAGAGGGTTTAGAAAATTGGCAAGAATCTTGCTAGGGACAAGGAAAATGTAGCCAGAAACCATATGCTGTAGCCTTTAAACCATCAGTATAATAACAACAACAACAACAAAAATATGAGTTATAAAAGCCTTTTGTTCTTGCATCGCTCTCCAGAGTCAACATCCTAGGCAGGGATAACCTAGAGGCATCTAGTCTAGGTCACAGGCTAGCAGCTTGCACTCAGGAACTGGGGAGTAGAGGAGAGAAAGAAAGGAGAACTGTGTTCTGTGACATCCTAAGTGAGAGAATGAATGTTGCTTCTAGTGGTTTGGATACCACTAACTCAGTAATTTGTGCTAATTTGGCATACTGTGCTATTTATATGTATTAAAATACTAATCTTTTTAGTTTAAACTGACTTTTCAATATTTTTGAAAAACGAACCTTGCATCATTTACATTTTGAGTCGTACCAGAGAAATTTACTTGGCTTTGATATTTTGAATGAAAGGGGTACTCATTGGAAATGCATCCTTCTTTGCCTACGTAATCCTCAGCAGAGGCAGAAAATTACAATTGACAATGTAGTTTCTCTAGAAGGTTAAAGCTTAATCCAAGTTCAAAGATTTCCTGATCAAGTGGAATAAAAAGTTACAATGCTGTGAATTATACATGCACCTCTGCACTGAAATCTCTACTTTTCCATGACTAAACGAAAGGAGACAAAGACAAACTGGAAAAGCGCTCTTTGAAGTGAAACTGTAGATCACTATCAGTAAGAAAATGGTTGTTCAAAAATAAAGTTCTTAAGGTTACCAGTCAAGCAAAGAGGTTATTTTCTTGTTAAATAGAGTAAAAATGTGCAGCTAGCTGACAGCTGTCCTGTAACCACTCCCCTGAATCCGAAATCTTGTTGAGCAACTGAAAATTATTATAAAAAGATATGCCACAGATTCAGCAACGATCTAACACTGGTACACTTGGCTGTTTAAGATTGTGCTTTTTAATAACTTGGAACATTAAAAAGCTAATAAAGGTTAAAATGATCTCAACTTTCCTTATATATCTTTTTAAGCATTAAGTAGATTCTTTCTGAGGCTTTTCGTTTGAAGTACAACGAACATCATTATTTCAGACACAATTATTAACTTTTTAAAGAATCTGAGTAAAATATCTGTGGAAACAAAACTCAGAAGAAAATATTTGTTCTAATATTGCATTTACCATTATAGGAGTAGATATAGAAAATATATAGAATGGGAGTGAAAGTGTTTTTATTTCTCCCTGTAAAAATGTTCTTAATGCATTAATTTGTAAAGCTTCAGGCATAATAAAAACTTTGAATTAAAAGTAAAGATCATGGCTTTTTATAATGCTCAAGCAATATAATGTCATATATTTTAATATTATGTATTTTATTTATCATTTAAACTCTGTTCTGATTTATGTATCATATACTATGCATACAATTTTATTACAAAGATATTGGTTAGCATATATAGTTTTTATTAAGTTATATTTTGATTGTTCTATAAAATGTTACTACATTTTTGTTTTTATATGGTTTAAATTTTTAGTTTATGGATTTAAAATTGTGTGCCTCATAAAAAATAATGATTCTTTGCAAATAAATACCCAAATACCAGTAATATTATTTTGCTTAGTATTGTTATCAGTAACCACTTTACAGTACTTCCCACAATGAAAGAATTTCCCCAAACAAAAAAAGAGTGTTTGAGGAACAATAGGAGAAAAATCAAATACAGTATCAGAAGGAAACTCAGGACATATCAGGAGATATTGAATTATTTAGCAGGAAGTTCAGTTATAAAGATAAACTTATTTCCTTTGTTATAGCTTTATTTAGCCATGGAAAGTCACATCATCCTGGTAAAATGTGAAGTGCACCATCCACTTAGAGTGGAATTCAGATGACTCATTGATAAAGAGTTTGGCAAAGGAGCAGATGCAACTTATGAATACCATGGCTGACGAGATCACATTTTCATCTTTATAGAAGGTAAGTGGACAGATACAACATGGACCATCCAACCAAGCATATGTGCAGAGTAATTACATGAGAGAATACAGATAAATCATCAGTAAATAATTATCATCATAAAATGTTTAATTATGCTAAAACGTTTCCAGGAAAGTGAAAGTGATCAGAGGGTTGTATAATGGAAAGGGTGATATTTCAAATACAAAACAAAGTAAGTGATTAAATGCATTCATTCTTCAGCAAGTAAAAGGAAAGGATTTTAATGATCACTCAGGAATGAATTAACAAATATTTTTAACGTGATATCATGCCAAAAAAATGTTTAACATTTTGTTCTATTGATTTGCCATAAAAAGGATCACTAATAATCCAAAATAATAAAATCTGACTAACATTAATAACTCTCAAAAGATCACTAGTCACTGAACTAGTAGTGCTAAGCATTACAATATGTGATCGACTAGCTCACATAAAGGCCCTTGTCAGTGGATGAAATATATATTAAACCATCACAATTAATTTCACCAACATGTGGAAAAAAACTATTTTCCAGGTAAAGATCCTACTCAGTTCTACAAATCTTAAAGTGCATATAGTGATTCCTTCATGTGGGCTGCTTAACAGTTCATTACAACAACACAAGGTCATTTTTCTCAAGCGATCATATAAATTCAACTTAATGAGACAGAGGGTGTTAGTCAAACTAGAATTTGAGCTGAGGAAGAATTAGTAATCTTACTTCACATACAATTGCCAACTTTTAAGACCATTTATAGCTAAAACTTTGGTTCTAAATTGAAATGAATAGGAGTCATGGATCTTTGATATCATGTCACAGTGCTTTCTTTCCTGAGTGAGAGGAGGGAAATGGTTGTGATATTTGAAACTACCTGTAGGGTTTCTATTCAGTAAGGAAAGAGGCAACAGCTGAATTCTACAAGGTTAACAATGCTAGGAGAACATGGGCAAATGGCACCTCTCTGATTTGGGAGACAGAATAATTTTATTTAAAGAATGAAACTAGGCAAGAATGATATTTGACTAGCACATTTAGAAGTCTTCTATCTTTTTAAAAAATGATCTTAGTAGCTTTGCAACATCTAACCATTATACGTGCTGCCAACATTTCCCATGAAACAGCGCCTCATTTACATACCAGGAAAGCAGGAAATGGGTGAAACATTACATAAAAAGACAGGGGACTGAGGATCAAGTCTCTTCCTTGAGGACCTGCAGTTATGTGATGAAATCTCACCATGGTCAGTCCTTAGTTGCTTCATACACTGAGAAATACTAATACCTCTGTGCCTGAGTATAGAGTCAACTGGGTCTCTTGGGGTTCTTTCACTGATGAGATTCATGATTTTGTGATTTAATATGTTCATGCTCCCGTAGAAATAAAAGAAAAATAAATTATTTTTCATCCCCTTACTTGCAACACCAATGAATATACCATCATTTTAATTCTATCACTACCATTTTGAATATTCACAATATGCCAAGCATTGTTAGGCCTCAATTAATTTAATTCTCCATATAATACTGAGAGGTTGCAATTAATTTCCCCATTTCACAGGTGAGAAACTGAACATAGAGGAGATTAAGAAATGTGTTGATGGTTACATATGTTCTGAGTAATAAACTGATTTAAAACCGGGTCTTTTGAAGACCAAAGGCACTACCCTTCCTGTTTGTGGGAGTTTCTCATCTTCTTAGAGCTGAAGGAGTTGCATGGTGTCAACAAGGCAACATTCACGTTGGCCTGAGCTGGTTCTGAGGATTCCATTTTCTCCCCCATCCTCTAACAAATCTTTTCGTTAGAAAAATTACAACAGGTTATATGACACTTCTAACTCTGCCCAAACATGCCATATATATTTCCCAGAAATTTGGCTTACCAGATATAACTGCTATGACTATTCCCATTTGGCATACAAAAATAATACAGCGCCATAGAGAAACGATAAAACATTTTCTGGAGTCGAAATGAGTAGAGTGTGGTAAGAAAGAAACCTGCACAAGGAGTTAAATAGAAATGAATCTTCAGCTGGGTGTTCCCAATTCCCCTCCAGGTCTCTTCCCTATCGCTTCCTCCATTCTTGCTTCATGGTTTCATGCAGTCTGCAGCCTTTGCTGACTACTCGTGCCCAGCAGCAGCAGCAGCAGCAGCAGCAGCAGCAGCAGCAGCAGCAGCAGCAGCAAGCCCTGAAGCAGTAGTATGAGGGGCATAGACTCGCCAAAATGCACTTGTCAGAGAGACATACTAGCCAGTGCAAGATCCCTTCAAGCTTGTGACAGATATCTTAAAGAGAAGTAGAGTTGAATGTCAAATAGAAGAAAAGTTTGGAAAATAATCTGGGAAACATTATTATATATTGCTTTTATTATTTAATATATGTTTCTAAGCAAGGATCCAAGATATTTTGTCAAGTTGAGGATTAATAGTCTCTGAAATAAAAACAAAAATAATGTCAGGCAAGCAGCCTATTCAAAGAGATGTTGTGTTTGGGAAGACAGTGCCTGGTAATGAGGACCTACTGGGTCTCAGGATGATGCTATGACTGCTGAGAGCACAGGTATAACATGTGCCCTGTGGCTACCTATGCACTGGTAGTGTAATTCGGGGAGAGGGAATCCACCGTACTCACTCCTTAGGTAACCGGCTCAGCAATTAGTCTTCTTCCTACCACTTGCTTTAAATAATTCACCTAACCCATAATTATTTCTAGCTTCCTAGAAGAGGTTAAAATATGTCAGGATGGCCAAGAAGATTTCTTACTATCATGTATAGAAATGTTAATGACTCAAAAAGTTTAATGAATTATGATCACTAACAAATCTAAGAGTTAATGATAATGGCAATTAGCATCTACTGAGAGTTACTATTTGCCAGGGACTATGCTTAATGTTTTATGTGATTACCTCATGAAAACAGTATTTTGTAGGAAAGGAAAGTGAGTTATACAGACATTAAATTTTTTGCCTACAGTCATACAGATGGTGATTAGAAGAGCCAGGATATGAACTTGGAAGTTGTACTCTAGAGTGGGAACTCTTAACTGCTGCACTGAATAGCAGTTTCTTCTCACAGAGCATGTGTTAGGCTCTATGCCAGGTGCATTATTGTATTTCATCTTTATATTTATTATCAGTCACATTTTCCAGTTGAGGAAACAGAGGCTTAGATAAATGAAGCAAATTATTAATTTAGCATACAGCTGGTGAGTAGTGGAGGCCAGATCGAATCTATTTTTGTTTTGCTTTCGTTTGTAGATTCCAGTATCCAGGCAAGCATGTGTGTTCCCTTCCATGTTGCCTCTATTCAGAGAGTAGCTCCACAAGTAATGAACAGGAAAAAATCTAATTGTGCCCCTTCTTGGTTCAAATGAAAAAACTGAGGCTTAAAAAGAGTGGGGTCTTACTCAAGATCATGCAACTATTAGTGCAAAGCAGCAACAAAAACTTTCAATTTATCCAGAAATGATTCATGTAGGCTGTCTTTCCTCTCTTAAAGGATGCTCTCTGGCCTTTTCTCATTAAGTACTGTCTACTGAGAGACACATTGAATTTAGAATTATATAGTGTTATTGTTGCCTTTTGTGTTTAAAGTAAAAATTTCTCTCAAGGAGCAATTTTTTACCTGTATTATTTTTTAATCACCTGGAAAATATATATACATGATAGGAAAGACACAGTTTATTTTATTCTTAGTATTGAGTTTAACTTGTACATCTAATTTTAAAACACTGACTCTGTCAACTTACTTAATTCACCATCTAATCAAGCTGCAAGATGTTCTGAAAATATTTGTATATATTTATGTACACTTAAGTTCATACCAAAGATTTAATGCCACATCAAGTTTTGTTCCATATGAGAATTTCTTTTGGAAACTTTTACTAAGCATCTTTTACTGAAAGCACAGGAATGTAAAAATCTTCAAGTACACTTTTATAAAATAGTTTAGTTTACAAAGCCACAGGACAACATTTTAACAGGCAGGAGTCCCAGACCCTCAGAGAGCTATGAAGATGCTGTATAGCACAGTATTCCTCAGACAGGATAGAAGGGAAGCACAGAAAATATGTTGCTTAATTTATGTAATAAAAAAAAAAACTGAAGGATGGGAAATATGGAGACTGAGAACACTCAAATAATGTTTTACTTAATTTCTTTATGTGAGTCATTTCATTGATTTAAAAGGGGGCCAGCTATTCAACACAGAAGCACCATGCAATTATATCCAGTAATGTTTACCACACACCTTTCCCAAAAGGATAATTGGCCATTTATTCAGATATTTATACTGTAGGAAAAAGGTGAACACTCAAACAATTCCAGGATGCTTAGATACAGGGAATCAGAAACCAAATCGAGTCCTGGCTCAGATCCAGCTCATACTGGGTCAACAGCTCATGATTCCACCTGCTGATAATTATCGCAGTCACTGAAGAGATCATTTTAATCGATATACTTGTAGTTGGCAAAATCTTTGTAATGGTTCCTTAACATATAGTATAAGACCTATCATAGTGATTAAGGTGAAGTGGAAGCTCTAAAAATCCCCTTTGTCTCCCAAGACAGTAAATAACAAATTATACTGCATTCTCTTGGGAATAACAGTGACTAGTGTCATCCTAAAATAATTAAAGGATACAGGAGTGGCAGTCTTCATCATATTACCATACAATCCACCAGTTTGACCCTTACCAAAACTGAATCACAGTGAATTACTACAAACTTGTCCAAGTTTTAGTCCCAATGAAGTTGCTATACTGTATATGGTGTATTTATTACAGAAAATGAATGTAGCCTGAGCAAATGGCACTGAGCCATTGATTTGGTGAATACATTCTTTTATATCAAACTCTGCTCTAGGAGGTAGAGAATATGAATTGTGTCTATGGGTTCCCATAATCAATTATTTCTTTTGGTTTTGGCCATTGGAAATCTCTATGCAAGGTTAGAAGGAGGGATTGGATGCTTGCCTGTAAAGTGACCTTGAGTTTCTTGTGTTCCTTGATTGAAGGTTACTGATCTAAGCAACTTTGTGTCTCCAGGTACCAATATCCCCTGCATTGCTCGATTCCTTTATGCCTAAGGATATGAATAGCTTCACCACCACTAAACTCCAGGTGGGGTACTAATTCCACACCTCTGTGATTAGTTCCTTAATAAGCAAAACTTCCTTAATTATCTTATTTTGAATGTGTCTTCTGTTTCCTTTGGGACTTTGATTATTTGATCAGAGGCCTTCAAATTCCCCTGAGATATTGAGAGCAAAAATATAGTTAAATTGATAATTAGGAAGATAAAAATTATACTGAATGGTTCTTGGGTTAATTTTCTTCTTAGTGACTCCTGGGCATATTTTAAGAATTGTATCAACATCTGATGAATGACTTTATATGTCATTGTATTAAGATAGTGATTGTCTCAATGTGTGGCCTCTGTACCAGTCACATCAACAACACAAGGGAAGTTGTTAGAACTGTAATTTCTTGGGCTCTATCCTAGACCTACTAAATCAGAGACTCTGGAAGTGGGGCCCAGCATCTATATTTTAACAGGCCCTCTAGGTGATTCTGATGTGTGCTGTAGTTTGAAAACCACTATTGTAAGTGAATCATGACCCTGCCTTCCTAATATATTACACAAAGAAATACTAATTTAGTTATAACCAAACACATTGTAGACACTTATTAGGTAAAACCAAAAAGACTAAATGAAGACACAAACAGATAATAAACTATTTACATGATTTCACCTTTTGCCAAGCTGCAGCAATTTTTTTTTTTTTAATTTGAAAGTGCATGGAATGTTTAGCTCCACTATGACAGGTTTATCACAATTTTCAACTCTAAAAACTACATAAGCTATAAAGAGGTGTCTAGGAAATGTAATTACTTATAGGTCAGACTTTTTTTTTCCTAAACTTTTTTTGCAGAATAATATTGTCATGAACTATTTAATAGGAAATAGTATTCATAAATTGGAAGTGGTGAACCTCAGGCCAAATAATTAAAGAAAACTTTTAGTTCAACATTTATGTACAGTATGAGCTATCCCAAGTTATTAATATGCAATTGTTCATTAAAAATCTCCACAAGAGCATACAGCATGTTTTATCTCTCTGAGTATCACAGATATAAAATGCATTTTTAGAGAAAACTCTGGCCAGGAAATGGCATAATTAGTAAAACGGGTCCATTTACCAGGAAATCAAAGGCAGATGTGAACACAAATAAGAGAATTGAAATTAGATGGTCCATCCTGAAGAGAGTCTCTAATTCTCAGAATGGGATATTGGAATTATTTTCTAAAATGGCAAAAACTTACCACACAGTTTAAGAAAGCAGAAAGAATGAAAGGATTGACATGAGGGATAGAGAAGGTAACTTTGTCATACAAATTGGTTGAGTGGCCAAAGTAAAGAATAAGCATAATAAAGCTGTAACCTAAAGGAGAAAATTCCATGTACTAAAGGCAATTTTTCACTTTAAGTTAAATAGTAAGAAGAGATATTTATTAATCCATTATTTTATGTGGTTTCAATGAGGAGTTTATCATGGTTGATCATCAATGGAATGTCAGTGAGAATCCATGATATCTCTGCCTAAATATATTAACTCCCTTGGAAAAAACATTAATAATTCATATTTTAGGCCTTTTATTGTCATTATCATGGTTTAGTGTTCTGAAAAGACTGCAAAAGTAGGCCACAAGATCTACAGAATCAAGTCAGAAGTAATATTAATATGCCTAAGTTTTATGGCCCCTCCAAATGGGAACATTATGGGAATGATTCAGAAGAAAATAGTTGTTTAAAAAAAAAACTACTTGAATCCATTCTACAAGTGAAGCAATCTAGGATGGATTGAGATTCGAGCAGGATTTGTGAGGACTTTATTAGCTTACATAAATCTAGGGGATCGGGGCTAAAAAGATCACATTATTTGAAAAGCATGGATTTGGAGTTGATACATAGGAATTATACGTGAGGCCTCTGTGTGTTTCTTACTGTCCTGAGAAAAATCATCCAGATGCCAGGTCTCCTTTATAATCTCTGCTTGATATGCAACCTCAGCTAAATTGGGCATATGACCCAAATTTCTTAGGAAAATAATCCTACCTTGCTTGGAGTGGCACTAAATTTCCTTAATGGACAACTCTATTTTTGTTTTTTGTTTTTTTTTGATGAGCAAATCCATTTAATTTGAGTGGATTTTTAAAATGTAGAAGTAATGGAGCGTATAATTTTAATGTTCTTATGTTAAGCTTAAGAACAATTTGTGTGACTATGTGTGAACATATATAAAATTATAAATACTGTTGATTAATAGAAGAATACACACTAGGGTACCTAATAGTTTAACTTTATTATTGTAATACAAATATTTAAGTAAATGATGTAACTTTTCATTTTCATGTGAAAGGTTCAAAATTACTAAATTTGATAACAGTATTGAATGAGAATTATCACATGTGTAAATTTAATCTATTAGATTTATAAGACTATTTTAAGTACTTAGAAAGTTTTTATTAGGTAGTTGAAATACTAAAGAAAAAATTGACTTTTTAATTTATAAAGGCAATTTAAAAGTTTAAGATAATTTAATTATTATAAAGGCTGATTCAAAGGCAATTATTAAAATTTGAGAGATTTAAGTAGAATTATGACATTTGTAAGTGAAAACTAAAAGCTTATGAATTAATAAGTTTTTAAATTTGAATATAAAGCAAATATTGATTTCAAAAGTAGCTATAAATTTTATTTGTTTTATAAAAAAGTCACCCTCAAGGACATAAAAAATTTCTCCCAATGACAATAAGAGATGTGAGATTTGGCAAACTTTATAATATGTTCTACTTATAGCCCTAAAATGCTGATTAATTTTTCTCATTCTGAATATCAGATTCTTTACTAGTAATTAGTTAAGATTCACCCAATGAATGAGAAAAATTACCTGTGTCTTACAACTTGTCACTTGAAGCACAATTGAATCTATAATCCAAAATCCATTATGAAAACTATGTATACTTCCAAATGCATAACTTATATATTAGAAAGAAAGAATAACTATTAATATAATTATTACTGAGCTACATTCTAGGGAAGGAGCAGTATTACCAGGGCAAATAGTTACTCATTAAGGGAACACCTAGATGGGTATTGACATCAGTAAGATGGCTAAATAAGATGCCCCTCCTTTGTATCCCATTCTCAAAATTGCTCAACATCACTGATCATTGGGGAAATGCAACACAAAACCACAATGAGATTTCCCCTCACACCTGTTGGAAAGGCTTTTATCAAGAGGACAAGTGTTGGTGAAGATGTATAATTAAGGAAAACCTTGTGCACTTTCAGTTGGAATATAAATTAGTACAACCACTTGGAAGACAGTATGGCAGTTTCTAAAATATTAAAAATAGAACTACCATGTGATACAGCAATCCTACTTCTGGGTATATATAAGGAAAAAATAAAATCACTATCTCAAAAAAAGATATCTGTACCCTTATGTTCATTGAAGCATTATTCACAGGTGCCAAGACATGGAAGCAAACTAAGTTTCCAGTAGTAGATGAATGGATGAAAAAGATGAATACACATACACGCACAATAGAACATTATTTAGACATGAAAAAAAGGAAAGTCTGCCATTTTCAGCAACATATATCTTAAGTGTATGTGCTAAGTAAAATAAGTCAGACAAAGACAAAGGTGTATGGTTTCAATTACATATGTAATCTGAAAAAAGAAAAGCCAGAAACAGAGGGTAGAATGGTAAAGTTTTTAGGGGCCAGGGGATAGAGGAAATAGGGAGATACAGGATAAAGGGTGGAAATTTCCAGTGATAAGTTAGATTAAGTTCTGGGGATCTAATGTATAGCATGGTGGCTATAATTAATAATACTGTATTATGTGCATGAAAGTTTCTAAGAGACTAGATCTTGAATGTTCCTACTACCAAAAAAAAAAAGTAATTATATGAGGTGATAGATGTGTTAATTAACCTTTTGTGGTAATCATTTCACAATATATACATGTGTCAAATCATCATGTGTAGACCTTAAACCATGTTCTATGTCAGTTATATCTATATAAATCTAGTGTGGTGGGTATGAGAAAACACCTAGAGGGGTCGCTGCTTAGTTATATAGGTGATTATTTTCCTGTCCTTTCTCCTACAAAGTGTGGAAGTGGCTACTAGCATCAGGAATTTTTTAAAAATGGTTGGGAATAAGAGATATCAGACATTTAAATAATTAGAAATAATTAGCAAAACAAAAGAGTAGAGAAAGGGAAGATCAAATAAACATGGCATCAGGTGGGCTATAAGGGAGGTAGTGTGAAATTTTACCTGTGACAGGGTTGGACAAGGGGCAGTATATTCCAGGTATGGCCAAAGGCCAAAGGATTTTGTTTCTTGATAATTCACTCTTGAGTTATGTCCTATTCTATGCTGTTCTAAAATTCACCTTGGTTATTTTTAATATTTAGTGAAACACCTTTGTTTAAATGAGAATAATCAATGGCTCTGGAATTTAATGAAAAAGGGAGTGTTTGTTGTTGTCGTCATTGTTGTTGTTGTTTTTAATGCTTGGGAGTAAAAAGACCAGAAAAAAAAAAGAGAACAACTATAGAGTGTAAAATTGAGAATTCACTGGAAGCAAGAATTTAAATTAAGGTATGTTTATTAAACTCCTGCAAGATATTCGGGAGGTGGCTGGGCTTTTTATAAGAGATGAAATGGAAACTCCAGGAAGTTTGTCTGTATTTATTTATTTATTTATTTATTTTTATCCTCACCAGAAGACATTTCTCCATTTTTTGTTCAGATAGAGTGGGAGGGAGAGAGAGGAAGAGAGAGAGAGAGAAATATCGATGTGAAAGGGATACATCAAGTGGCTGCCACCCGCATGCCCAACCAGGGCCGGGGACAAACTGCAACCAAGGTACATGCCCTTAGAGGGAACCAAACCTGGGTCTCTCTGGACTGAAGGCCGACCCCTAACCGCTGAGCCAAACTGGCCAGGGCAGTTTGTTTGTATTCAAAAACCAGATGGACAGCATATCATTAGAAGATTTACTGACATTCAGGTGACAAGCACATAGATCACTTTCATATATAATGAAAGGTAAAGGATATACAGTTGACATTTCCTCCTCACCAAGGAATTGGTGAGACCACTTATCTAGTATATCAGGAAGAATACTGGCCCACACTGTAATCTTCTCTGAACATGGTTCTTTAGAAACTCTTTGCTGAAAGTATGAAATTCCTCCGGTCAGGTGCCTGTCTTAAAAATCACCTGGAGCCCTGGCCAGTTTGGCTCAGTGGTTGAGTGTCTGCCTGTGGGCCAGAGAGTCCCGGGTTCGATTCCTGCTAGGGGCACGTACCACACACACACAAAAATTACCTGGAAAACACTTCTGCTAACTTTCTAAAGCTTTCTACCCTGTGTTTATATCCATGCCTCTCCCCTTGGTTTAGAAATTGGCTTGTACTCCCTTCTCTAGGTGACTTGAAGCTCTGCCCATTTTCCTTAATTTCAGTGTTACTTATAGCTTTGGATACAAACACTCTTCTTGTCAGCAAAGCCTTTCTTGCAACCTTGCACCTTTCCTTCTACTCCGCACTGAAAAACAGGGATAAAGACATCGTTTCCATGTGACAAGAGAATCTCTTCTTTGTGTTACTTGAGTATCTTTCCCTTTGCTCCCTCCTCAGATATTAAATGGAGACATTGAATTCTCAAAAATACATGAGCATATTAGTCATGAATCATCAAGGTTTATAGAAAGCATTTCAAATGCCTTCCATTCAGATGCTTTTATCCAGTAGCATCTTGGAGGAATCAGTCATTGTAGGCTGTAGCCAAGTTTTCTAACCTCATCTCTTCCTCCTTCAAGTCCTCCTAGCTCACCGTGATTAGTATTCATCTTCTAGCTGAGATGCTTTGGAGAAATGTGTGAAGCAAATAAGCATGGTTTCCTATTAAAAACTAAATAAAAAACATAGAATATCTTTAAATAAAAATCCCTACAGCATTGTATGGGCTGACAACTAACTCTTTAATTTTAAAAAATCTGAAGCATGACTGAAAGGAATCATTAGTTGATATTATTGTTTCTTTTGCATAAAGAGTTCTACTAGCCATGGTAAGAGCTGGAGATGACCTAGTAGGTTGAGTTATTATTGAGAAGGAATCACAGATAGAGAAAAAAGTCCTCCCACTTCCTTCATTTTCAGTGAATTTATCTGCAAGATGTCATTATCCCATTTTACAGGTTATGAAATGGAGGCTTAATGAAAGTAAAGCATTACTCGCCAAAGAGCAAATGGCTACTATGGGACAGAATTAGGATTTAGAACCTGCTCTTTTCTTGGGTAGCTTGATAGGTTATTGAGTTGGAATTTTCTTGATCAGAGAGACAAGGTATGGCTTCAAAAGAAATGCATAGAAAACAATGAGTAAATGGTTGTGCAAAAAAATCTCAAGTCAGTACATCTTTTGTTTTACTTAGCCACCTCTTCTTGTTTTTAACCTGTCTTCTTCCTGGCAATTCTGCAGAGAGTAAATGACAACATTCAGCATGAAGTTTTATAAAAGTACTAAGTGATATATTTCAAGGAATGGATCATTTAAACTTGGAGCAGTTAAATCCCTGAGGACACAATATATCACTTAAATGAATCATGGGAAGTAACAAATGATAATTGAGAGCATTACAGGGGCAGGTCAGATACAATGGTAACACAGTTTTTAAAAACTAGTGTCTAGCCTGAAAATATCTTTATCCACTGTCCTCATTTACATTGACTACTTATAAATATCTACCATTTACTAATGGAGTTAAATACCTGCCTTTCATTGGGCTTAAGTACTACTAAAAACAATGACATCATATAAACACTTAGAAAAAATGCATTACTAGATCTAAGGTTACATAATCATTGGTAAATATTTTTTCTCTCTCTCTCTCTCTCTCTTTTTGCGTGTGTGTCTCTTCACAAGAAAGGTTAATCAAAGTATTCCATGGAATAAAATAGAGACAAACCCAATTGGAGCTAAACGGGCACAAAAATGTAGATATTCTTCCACCCTGATATTCCCTATTTAGATGTGTATTGTTTCTCATAGTTAATTGAAAACACAGGGCCAGCCCACATGATGCCAAATTATAGTGCGGTATAATTCTCTTTCCACAATAGCTTTTGGCTGCAACTTCTAAGAATTCACATTGGAAAATTAGTAATTCACTCTAGCTGTGTACAATTGTTATATAATTTTTCTGCCATCGCATTATTTTGGATTTGACATTGAGGGAAAGGATTTGAGGGGGTTCCAGAATGTACATTTTGGTAAGGATAGTTTGCATGTTTCTAAATTTTATGTGAAGTAGATGAAGAGTTTAAGAACTTAGAAGTCTAGTTATGAATCTATAAGAAATTTGTAGATGTTACTGGCACAGAAAATGAATAGTTTTTCACTGAAAGGGAATAAATAAACTTCTTGGAATACTTTCATTTTCTTAAGAATGTGCATTTCACAAAGCCCTCAGGTCACACTAATTACACCTAGACAACAAGGCTTCCCCACCCCTGAGGTGACACAGCTAGTGTTTCAGCTAAGAACAAAGAGAAAAATGACTGTATCTTTTCCAAGGCAATTGGCAATCAGGCTATAGTTAGTTATTTTCTATTTCTTGCAATTTTTAAAATAGCCAAAACCCAAGCAACAGTCTGACCAGTTAACCTGCCTGCACAATTACAGGGCAATGATGACCACAGAACTTTGGGGCTGTCTCTGCCTCCCCCAACTCCATCCTGCAAAGGTACCATCTTCTAAGTGAAATCACACTGATGACTGCAGTCATTATAAGACAAATGCAGTTCTCAGGAACTGGAAACACTCTGGTGTCAGCTTCCTGGCTCAGCGTGTTCCCAGGCTTATGATTATCGCACAGCTGCAAAATTTGGAGGATGCTGCTTGTTAGTTAATGCTCAGTTTGGGTTTCTTCTCTTGGGTATCAAAGATTGGAGGCTGGGTAAATTTCTCCTTTACTGCCACAGCCGTCTGTCCAAATAAAAGAAGAAAAAGAAGTCTGTGTCCTAGACTATTTTCCACTCTAAGGTTCTTGAAAGGTTTTCTTGAGCCACTCGATAGCCTTGATATCTTTCATGATTCAACCCCACACCTAAAAGACGGATAGGATAATTTCAGTTTTTTATAATAAAATTTATGAGTAAATGAGTGCCTTTATCCTTGCTGTTGTGATTATAAAGAGCACTGCACTGGATCTTGGGAGACGGGTTGAATTTCTAAGACCACCACAAATCATTTAACTTCTCTGGCTTTTACTTTATATCTAAAATGAGGAGTTTAGTTTACATGGTATCTAAGATTCCCAACATTAAGTTTCTATGATTTTTATAGATTTGTTAATTTACTTCAAGCTAATGGTAGCTTGAGGTGCAAACCACCATCACATTACTGAATACCATTTTATAAACTATTTCACATACATACATGAGAACTAGAATTATTGAAAATCTACCAAAATGTCAGCACTATTTTACATTATCTCATTTAGTCCTCATGAAAAATTTTAGAAACTGTTTTTAATGCATTAGCATTTCAAGTAAAGAGACATAATTTGACAGATTAAAAAACCTGGATAATTTACTCAGCTAGTAAATATCAGTTTGGGGACTATAAAGCCATGCTTATTTCAAAATATTTTGGTGCCTTCTACTCTACATCTATTTACCTCTTTCAGAGATAAAAACTCTTCTCTTATGTTTTTAAGATTACTCCTCAGTGATTTATTGAATGATCTCTATATACCCGGCTCTACTCTGGATACCAAAAATATAGATTCTGTCATCAAGAACATTATGTTCTAGTGAAGAAGAAGGAGATATACAATAAAAATGATGAGTAAATATCTATCCACCATGTATTAGTGATAAACGACAAGGAGGAAAATAAAACACAGAAGGACTGAGAATATTGATGTGTTGATGAGGGTAAGGGGGTTTAAGCTTGTTCAAATGGAGTGACAAGAAAGGTTTTAATTATGAAGGTGATATCTGTCAAAGAACAGAGGTGAGGAACTGAGTCATGCAAATAACTTGAAGAGCAGCATTATGAGCAGAAGGAACAGTGAATGCAAAGATCCTGACGAATATGTGTCCCTGGAGTGCGTAAGGAAGAGCCAAGTGAGGACAGGGCGACGGGAATGAGAAGAGAGACATTAAGTAGAGAGGCAATGAGGTAATGAGTGATGATAGGGAATAGATTATATGGGGTCTTGTGGGCCACTGGAAATTCTTTGCCTTTAATTTTGAGTGAGGCATAAAGCCTTTGGACAGTTCCGAGGACAGCAATTTAACTTACATTGCAGCAATATCATCTGATTGCTATGTTAAGAGTAGAATGTAGTAAGGGAGGGAGCAGGGAGGACAATTAGGGCTCTAGTGATAATGATCTAGGTGAGAGGGATTTTGGCTTTCACTAGGCTTACGATGGTAGCATAGGGGTAGTAAGAAGCGGTAAGATTCCAAGTGTTTGCAAGTAGAGCCCACAGGACTGATGAATTGGATGAGGGGTAAAGATAAAGAGAAGAATTAAGGAGTGAGTGTTGTTTTTGACCTGACAAACTTCAAATTTGTAGTTACATTTATTGAGATGGAGAAGACTTTTGAAAGAGCAAATGCAGGGAGAGCATTAGGGGTTTTGAACACTGAGTATTTGGATATTTAAAGTTGGATGATAGATTTGGCTTGCCTATTAAATACCCATGGAGTCATTAAGTGCTTTAATATATGAGTCCAGAGTTTGGAGTAGAAAGGTCTGAGATGGGGATAAAAAATTTAAATAACATAGATATGGCACTTGAGGTTTTTGAGAATGATGATATCAATGGATATAAGTGTAAATAGCAAAAAAGAAAAAGCACTGGAGTTCCAAAAACTAACTCTGATGTATTCCATTTAGTGAATGAGGACTAGGGGGAGAATCAGCTGAAGTAGCAGCTAAAAAGTAGTGGAAACAGGATCTGTAGTTTCTTAGAAGTCAAGTAGGAAGAAAGTCTTTCAAGAGTGAGAGGACGGCCCTGGCCGGTTTGGCTCAGCGGTTGGAGCATTGGCAGGCGGACCAGAGAGTCCCAGGTTCAGTTCCCACTAGGGGCATGTACCAAAAAAAAAAAAGTGAGAGAATGAATAACACTACCAAACACCAGTGATAGGTCAAGTAATATGGTGCTGGGAATTTACTATTTGATTTGGCAAAGTGAAGATCATTAGTAAGCAGGATCTTAGAAGAGACAAAAAATAATAATTTGATTGCATTTAAGAAAACATGCAAGGAAAGAAATTGAGACTGCAAGACTGATCATTTGTCTGAAAATTTTTGCTCTAAAGGGAAGGAGAAAAATGGGGTGGCAGTTGACATGGCATTATCATAAGAATGGTAAAGATGGTTAGTAATAGACTTTATCTGAAAATTATTTTCTTTCTTAACATAGTAAAGAAACAATAGATTCAAGGTTAGATAAATGTCATTAATTCCATCTACTAATAATAAATAATTACTGAATGCCTACTTTGTGTCAGGTCCTTCTCCAAGGTGCTGTGTACACAGCAGTGAACCTTCAGAAAAGGTCTGTGTTTAAAAATTAAAGAGTTCTATGCAGACGACTAAAGCAGAATTTGTATTAAAGGAAAATTGACCATAGCTACCAGAGATTACATGGTCAAAAATGCAGTTCTGGAGATCCCCACAGTGGTCTTCAACTTTGATAATTCTCTAGAAGGACTCACAGAATTCAGAAAAGCCAGGATTCCTATGGCTACAGTTTATTATAGCATAAGTATATGTGAAACCAGCAAAGGAAAGATTTGCATAGGGCAGAGTCCAGGAGATAACAGGTGCTGGTTTATAGTTGTCCTCTTCTGATAGTCATGCAGACCACAGTTACTTCTACCAGCAACAATGTGAGTCCATATTTATGGACTATTCCCAATCAGGAAATCTCACTCAAGCCTTGGTTTCCAGGGTTTTCTTTGGGGTTAGTCACAAAAGCATAGCTGACTGCCTACATGGCTGAACTTAGCTACTCAGTCTTTAGCTTCTACAGAAATCAAGCCAATATCATTTGGCCTAAAGCCCTTATCATGAATAACATTGTTAAAATAAGTTATCTTACGAGGCAGAATATTTTAAGTTTAGAGGTTCTGTCACAGGAACGGGTCAAAAGCCAAACCTTTCTTTGGAAGATGTTCTCTCATATTTTAATGTAGAAGTTTAATGTTTTCATATAAACATTCATATCTCAAATCCATATTGTAATCTTTAAAAGAATCTTACTTAAGCAACTCTAGGTTCCAGAACCTCAACTAGAATTTCTGAGTATTTTTAGCACTTTAATCTGGTTTTTCTTTTTATTCTTTCGGCTAACCAAACTGGTTGGTGGTTTACATTATTTGATTTCAAGAAGACTCTAGGCTGAATCGACTGTGTCTAAATTGGTAAACAAATTATTTTTAATTACTGAGCAGCTTGAAATAATTTAACAATTTTCTATCAAGAGATGAAAAAGATGGAATACATTTGTGACTACTAAAAACCAGTATCATATCAGAAAATCTGAGAACAAAAATAATTTTTAACAGACACAAGAATATTGAATTTCAAGTCTATTGTTTTTCATCATAGAAATAAATACTTCAAGTTATAAAAATAAGAGATTAAAAAATATAAACAGCTGTTAATGGCCCAAAAAAGTAATGACCAAAATATACATCCTTTAAGATATAATCTATAACTATTTCACAATGAACTCCTAAAAATATCTCACCATAGCAATTCACATATATGTCCTGAAATTTTTGGATTTGCAATATTATTTTCATCAATAACCAGAAGACAGAAATGACATGGTGGTTCTATAACTCACACATGTGCCATTTCAATCCTGAAACAGAACACCTTTTTGTTTATTTTGGGGGGGGGGGGGTTCATTTTTATTTACTTATTTATTTATCTTTATTGTTGAAAGTATTACAGATGTTCCCCCTTTTCCCCCCCACTGACTCCCTTTTCCCCATTCCCATGCCCCTCCTGCCTTTCCCACACTCTTGTTTCTGTCTATTGGTTGTGCATATATGCATATAAGTTCCTTGGTTTATCTTTTCCCACCGCCCTACCCCCTTTCCTGAGGTTTGTCAATCTGTCCCTTACTTCCATGTCTCTCTGCTTACTTTGTTCATTTATTCCACAAATAAGTGAGATCATGTGGTACTTGTCTTTCTCTGACTGGCTTATTTCACTTAGCATAATACTCTCCAGGTCCCTCCATGTTGTCTCAAAGGGTAAGAAATCTCTCTTTGTTATAGCTGCATAGTATTCCAGTGAGTAAAGGTACCAAAGCTTTTTTATCCACTCATCTACTAATGGGCACTTAGGCTGTTTCCAGATCTGAACCAGTGATCTCACTTCTTGGAGCATATCCTAAAAAGCTAGAAACACCAATCAGAAAGAATAGATGCACCCCTATGTTTATAGCAGCACTATTTACAATAGCTACAATCAGAGCACCTATTTTAAACTTTGCTTACATGCACATGCTCAGAAGTCAAATATGAAAGAAAGAGTGATGGTTCTGATGATTTAATCTGAAAAAAAAGTGTGGTGTTCAAAGAGGAAATATGACTTTATATACTTTTAGAGTCTATTAATTTGGGGAAAAGAAGGAGTTAGAAGACAGAGATTGGGTTTAGGTGCTTGATATGCTTCCCAGAACGCTGCTCTAAAGGGGTCTTCATAAATGCAACTTTCTCTTTATTTTTAAGGGCCATCGTTCATCAGATCTATTAGTAAGTTGGTGAAAGAAGAATAAACACTAATTTACTATTTACTGCATGCTAATAATGCTAAATATATATTTATCATCATCTAATTGCTTTTTTTAAAGAACACCTATAATGATGGTGTTATTATGCTCATTTAACAAAGAAAGCAGTAAGGATTAGTGAGATTGGATAACTAGCCTGAAAATACAGAGCTAGTAAGGAACAGGAATGAAAGTTGAACCTAGATCAATCCCAGAATACCATGTGAAATTGTAAATTGTTTCTGTCAAGGGTATGGATCTATAAAGTCAGATTAGTAAAGATCATCTATGAATCCACAGAATAAACACAATATAATTATGCATTAAAAACCAATTATTGAACCAAAACAAATGCTTATTGAGTATTAGAGCTCCTTGATGCCTTGATATAGAAAAAAATATATCCTCAACGGATAGACAGAAGAAAAGAATCTTAAATTAGTGATTATAATCCACTTTGACTGTGGAACATAGAAGAAATCACCCTGTTCTACTTGTAGGCTAAGGGGGATAATATGAGCACTAATATAAGAACTCTGCTTAAAATATGAATTCTTGAGGGAGGCAAACTTTGAAAGGATATTCCAGGCAAAAGTGACAAGTATGAAGAAAGGCACAGAAGCATTAAAGATTGCAATCTGGTTAAGGAAGGAGGAATTTACTGATTTGATCATAGCATGAAGCATACAAAGGGATTTAAGAGAAGATAAGATTGAGAACACAGGATTAGGATCACATTGTCTGTTTTATGAAATCTGGAGTTTATTTCGTAGTCAAAGGATAACCATTGAAAGGGAATGCTATGAATATGTATTAGTGTATTATAGTTTTTAAAATGGTTGCCTTTCTGCCTTATGGAGTGGAACAATTCTCTCTAGAGTAAACTTTTATTTTTAAAAAATACCTTATAGATTGCCATGAATGTGAAAAACATGAGAAGCTCTCTCTCTTGCCTCCTTCCATTGGCATATAGTTAGGAAAAAGGCAATGAAGCAAAATGGTATGTAAGCTGGACTGCATACTAAATTAACAAGAACACAGGTGTACAGGAAAAGACATGGGGAAGAAAAAGAGCTATGCAAAACCACAAGTAGACAGAGAGAAAAAAAAAATCATCAAGAAGATTCTGAGCATTGAGAATGTCTGAGATAATATTAAGAGCAGCATCTAACTTTTAGTTTTGTGGCGCTTCATTGTCATTCTTCCCCTATTACCTCAAACTTAAGGTAACAATTTACATATATGCTTTGTGTAGGTGTACTTGGGAAAAAGCAGTGAAAAGGGACTCCGTCCCATATCACAGTGGCATCTGTCAGAGAAAACAACTGTGGGAGGAAAAATCCTTGAATTCTAAATGAGTTTTAGAATTCGTTATGAATGCAACTAAAAGGAATAGAAGCAACTATGAGAATGAAATTTCCACACAGACTTTCAGAAATTATGTGGGAAGATATTGTTTCCCAGCTACACACAGGTTAGTTTTTTGTTTTGTTTTGTTTTTTAAAGAAAACGTCCTTTGTCTCTTTGGGCTGTGTTTATCTTACCTTTTGGATACCTGTAATTTTTTGTTAAAAGCCAAACATGTTAAAGTGGGTAACAAGAACTGGGGTAAATAGGCCTTCAGTGCTAGGATTTGTCTTAATCTGGCTAGTAGTTGAACTTTAATGTCTTTCATAGCTATAGTTACCACAGTTAAATCCTTGTGTCCTTGTTGTGTGTGTGTGTGTGTGTGTGTGTGTTTCTTTTTCCTTTATTGATTTTAGAGAGGGAGGGAGAGATAGAAACACTGATGAGAGACAACACTGATTGGCCACCTCCTGCATGCTCCCCATTGGGGAATGGGCCCACAACCTGGGCATGTATCCTGACCAGAAATTGAACCAGAAACCTCTTGGTGCATGAGTCAATGTTCAACCACTGAGCCATACCGGCGGGACTGTGTCCTTGTATTTTCTTTCCTCTTGACTTTGGTGCTCTTTAAGAAGCCCATCTCAGAGAGCATCTGTACCTTATAGTCCTTTCAGCAAGGATGCAATATTATATTGCAGCTCTGTTGGAATGGTGGAAGAGAGGGAATGGTAGAGGAGAGGGAATCATTTTACTATCTTATGATTAAATGTCTTTTCTCAGGCCTGTGGGTCTGGCCTGCGATCTTCACCAATATTACTTCTTATATAGCTTTCCACCTTCTTGAATGAGGCAAGAAGGCTAGAGCAAACTAGAATGAAACAAATGTCTTCTACCTGCTGAAACAAGGCTCTGATGAAGACTTCCCTGCTGGAGACTACACCTTTATTATAGAGAAGACTCTGGATACATTTCACAGGAATTATTCTCTCCTTCCCCTGCCAGAGTAACCATAGAATCTTTCTCAGATTTTTATCATAGGAAACCTGGTGTGGATCCTGGAAGTATAGTTCATTCAAGTGCAGCCCCCCCCCCCCCCCAGCCTTTAATGGCAAACTCTCACACTGGTCTACTCTCAACCTCAAGCAATTTGGCAAAATTGTCATTTAGTGTCCTACCAGTTTCTAGCCCCAGGAGCTTCTGCTGCCACAGTAAAAGAAATATTGGCTGTAACTAAATTCACTTGTTTCTCAGGATGTCAAGGTGGCAGTTGGTGCTCTGAACGATTCTCTGATGCATCCAAGAAAAGTAATTGATTTTCTGTTCGTCTAGCTTTCTTTCTTTCTTTCTTTCTTTCTTTCTTTCTTTCTTTCTTTCTTTCTTTCTTTCTTTTTCTTTTTCTTTTTTTTACCCAGATATTTCCCATTCTTTTAAACATTTTTTTAATTTAATTTTTTTTATAGATGTTTCTCCTTTTTTACCCATTGACACCCTCCTTCCTATCCCTCCCACCCTGTCCCTGGTTTTGTTGTCTATATCCTTTGGTTATGTGTACATGCATATAAGTTCTGTGGTTCATCTCCTCCCTCCCCCCACCACCCCTCTTCCAAGGGTTGTCAGTCTGAACCCTACTTCCACGTCTCTGGGTCTACCCTATTCCTCAGACCATTATGTTCATTATATTCTGCAAATAAGGGAGATCATGTGGTATTTGTCTTTTTCTACTTGGCTTGTTTCTTGTAAGGATAGGAATAACAACTTCCAAGATTCTTAGGTATCGGAACTGAAACCAGAAGCCAGTCCACTTTGTGTTTAATTTATCACAACATACCTGTATAGTTTTCTATTTCTTTTGGATTTTTCAGATGGATAACGTGAACTTAATCTGAGACTTTCATGCCTAACATCATACCCAATGGGCAAAAAATAAAGCATTTCCCTTAAGAACAGGAATAAGGCAAGGATGCCCACTTTTGCCACTCTTATTTAACATAGGACTGGAAGTCTTAGACACAGCAATCAGACAGGAAGAAAAAATAAAAGGGATCCAAATTGGAAAGGAGGAAGTGAAACTGTCATTATTCGCAGATGACATAATACTATACATAGAAAACCCCAAAGACTCCATCAAATGTTTACTAGAGTTAATAAATGAATTTGGCAAAGTACCAGGATACAAAATTAATGTCAAGAAATCGATGGCATTCCTATACACCAATGATGAACTCACAGAAAGAGAAACTAAGAAAACAATCCCATTTACCAATGCGGCAATAAAATTAAGATACTAGGAATAAACTTAACCAAAGAAATAAAGGACCTATTCGCAGAAAACTACCAGTCATTGAAAAAAGCAATAGAGGAAGATGTAAAAAAGTGGAAGCACATACCCTGTTCATGGATTGGAAGAATTAACATCATTAAAATGTCCATATCACCCAAAGCTATCTATAGATTCAACGTAATCCCCATCAAAATACCAACGGCATACATCACAGAATTAGAACAAGTACTTCAAAAGTTCATATGGAACCAAAAAAGACCTCGAATAGCCACAGCAATCTTGAAAAGGAAGAACAAAATTGGAGGGATCACATTACCAGATTTCAGGTTATACTACAAAGCCACTGTAGTCAAAAACAGCCTGGTACTGGCACAAGAACAGGCATATAGACCAGTGGAACAGAACAGAGAAACCAGAAATGAACCCAAGGCAATATGCTCAATTAATATTTGACAAAGGTGGCAAGAGCACACAGTGGAGTAAGGACAGCCTCTTTAATAAATGGTGCTGGGAAAATTGGACAGCTACCTTCAGAAAAATGAAATTAGACCATCAACTTACACCCTACACGAGAATAAACTCAAAATGAATAAAAGACTTAAATGTGACTCATGAATCCATAAAAATCCTAGAAGAAACTGTAGGCAACAAAATTTCAGACATCATATGCAGCAGAATTTTCACTGACACATCACCTAAGGCAACAGAAACAAAGGAGAAAATGAACACATGGGACTACATCAAACTCAAAAACTTTTGCACAGTGAAAGATACAATCATCAAAACAGAAAGGCTACCCACTGTATGGAAGAGCATAATTGCCAATGATATATCAGATAAGAGGTTAATTTCCAATATAGAGAGAGTGCTCATACAACTCCACAAAAGGAAGACAAAGAACCCCATTAAAAATGAGCAGAGGAACTGAATAAACACATCTCCAAACAGGACATGCAAATAACTAAGAGACATATGAAGAAATGCTCATCATCACTAATCATCAGAGAGATGCAAATTAAAACAACAATAAGGTATCACCTCACACCTGTCAGAATGGCCACCATCAACAAATCATCAAACAGCCAGTGTTGGTGAGGGTGTGGAGAAAAGGGGACTCTAGTATACTGCTGGTGGGAATGCAGACTGGTGCAGCCACTATGGAAAACAATATGGTGTTACCTCAAAAAATTAAAAATTGAACTTCCATTTGACTCAGTGATCCCACTTCTAGGAATATACCCTCAGAAGCCTGAATCACCAATCAGAAAGAATATATGTACCCCCATGTTTGTAGCCTCACTATTTACAATAGCTAAGATCTGTAAACAGCCCAAGTGTCCATCAGCAGACGAATGGATAAAAAAGCTGTGGTACATATTCACCATGGAGTACTATGCAGCTGTAAGAAAGAAAGATCTCTTATCCTTTGAGGATACATGGAGGGACCTGGAAAGTATCATCCTAAGTGAAACAAGCCAAGCAGAGAAAGACAAGTTTCATATGATCTCACTTATTTGTGGAATATAATGAACATAACAGTCTGAGGAATGGGGTAGTCCCAGAGACGTGGAAGTGGGGTACAGACTGACAATCCCCAGAAGAGGGGGTGGTGGGGAAGAGATAAACCATAGAACTTATATGCATGTATGCATGAACAGTGGACATGGACAACAAACTGGTAATAGGGCAGTGAGGGAGGGGAAGGGGGGAATCAGTGGGGGGAAAAGGAGAAACATCTGTAACAAAAATTAATTAATTAAAAAAAGGTAAAAAAAAAAAAAAGACTTTCATGCCTCAGTAATAATGTTAGTGTTACCATTCTGTGGAGTTATTTAAAGTTTTTACATGGTACAGAGGCATATGTAATACAAAAAACAACAACAGACTTGATATCAAAAGTCTTAAGTTAGAATCTTATCTCTGACATTTGATGTACATGTGGGTTTTGGCGTGTTTTTAGCATTATTACATGGATGAAATGAGATATGTGTTCAATGTTATTTAGAAGCTTTCTTAAACTTACAGATTTTATATTAGTTGTTAGTAATAATAAAATTATTGTTTTAAAACTATATGATTTCTATAAGAGAGAATGCTAGGCAGTTCAGAGAAATTCTTTTGAGCCGATAGCCATACCAGGATACTTTTAAATTTTTGCCAAGTAAGTTCCTCCCTATTCACATTGTATTTAAGAGTAGTTAAGAATTTTCTTCCACTGAAGACTCAAGCCTGTCTAAATCTAAATCATTGTTTGTTTATTTGTTTTCCTCTCTTGCGTTAGGTGAGATGCTAAGAGACCATGTCTTATTTTTTACCTGTCCATTTATTTATCCACAAATATATATTGAGCTTGAGTAAGTTTCAGGCATATGATTGGCATTAGAGGTGCTCTCCTCAGCTGCTCAATATGTGGTTGGGAAAAGAATTATATAAACCAACATTTACATTAGAGAAAAATGTTTTGTTAGAAATATGGCTAGGACACAAAATAAGCCAGATCACGAAAGAACACTCTGGAGTTTAGACTTGATTGTGTGTGTGACATGAAGCCATAGATTAGTTTTTTAGAGGGAAAGTGCATGATGAGGTTTATTTGCTATATTTCTGTGGTTGAATAAAGGATTCCAAGTAAATAGATACTACAATGATTAGAGACTGTTAATTTAGCTTTCTTAAATTTGATCTTTTTGTCTAGAGTTGACCTTTCCCCCCATTTTTTCATCTTCCTAAATATTTGCTACCTTGTAACAATATTCTGTCCAAAGTTTAATGTGGAGAGAATTGGGAGAATGACTTTTCTAGTGTTGTGGTGCCCAAGGTCATATTACTAAGTGAGTTTTAACTAATCTCATCATTTCCCCCTCTATCTCACATCATGAAAAAGGAAAACAGTTATTGTGTAACCTGGTTGTTTCAAATTTGTAGAACAGTGGTCTGCATAGTTTTAAAAATTGAATTAAAACTATAGATCCTCCACAGAAATAATCAAACACACAGACATACACAAAAACATACCAATTTGCAGAATTTCATGGATTCCCGGCTAAGAATTTCTCTTATAAGCAGAAAGACCACATTCTGATTCAAAATGATTTTATAATTATATTTTTACATTTTATTAATTTTGAGAAATTATCATACAAAAACTACTAGAAATTTAAAAATACTTTTATATTAATTTTGATTTTATTTTTCACATAGCACTTACATAAGTTTAAAAGATAGTAAAAGTGTAAGTCCACAACATTTTATTTATTCACCTGTAGATTCTACAAAGGTATATAAATAGACTCACTGCTATACATCAATGGTTCTACCAGAGGTCATTCTACTATACTGAACCACTAAATAACTGTTATACCTATTTTAAGTTCTCCCTGTGTTTCTAAGATATTGAGTCACACACGACAATAGCCCTGTGAACTACTATGGTTATCATTACAAAATGAGACCAAACTCCTTCAATGGGCTCTATGTGGAAGAAAAGCCAGAAACGATCAACTGCACATTTGGAACAACTGCATATGCAAATAATATTCACCACTGTGTGCACTGTGTTCCAACACAAAAACGAAAAACAATTACAACAATAGCAGAGCTTTCCCATTGTCATCTGTGTTCATTAAGATGTATTTGTTTAACTCTCACTGAAGCCCTATGAAGAATAGAAGGTTAATATTTTTATTAGTATATTTAAAAAGTAACAATATTCCAAAAGATCCCATTAGTTTCCACCCTAGCTCAGAAGATATGGTTTACTCATATAAACACTAAAAGTCATAAACACTAAAATTTGAAATGAGAGCATTTATAAATCTGAATTTTATTGAATGGTACATAAATAACGCAAAGTATGGTTTAAAAGCAACTCAAACAGAATTTAGGACATAGAAATTCTTCGGTTATTCTTAAAACAATAAATAAAGCAGAATGTGCTTAGTAGAAAGCATACAGACACAATTTTTAATCAAATAAACTGTCTCCTCAAAGTTATCTGTCTTTTTTTTTATCACTTGCAGCAAGAGAAACTTGGCACATCTGAGAAATCATAAAATAAACTCACAAATATAAAACTTAATGAGAAATCAAATAACATAAACCAATCTCATAAAAAAGAAATGAGAAAATGAAATAAAAAACAGCCAAGATAAAGAAACCTGACTTTAATACTCTTGATGGTTTGCCAGTTCACAGCTTGCTATAAAAAAATCACTATAATTAATGATTCAGTATTGAAATATTTAGAGAATAGAAGGAGATATTGCCACAGTTTTTATTTTTGCTGAGTTGATGATATGATTTGTGGTGTGGTATGTGGAAATACCAGCACCATAGTGTAAGAATTAACCAGACTTCCAACTATTTTTTTATATTTTAATACTAAACATCAAATGCAATGTAGTAAAATTCTGAATAAAAGGATGTTTCATATGCTATGCCAAACAGACCTCTAGTATAGCAGTAAGATAATTTGGGTTTGCATCTCAGCTTTTCATATGATTAGCTCTTGTGTGATCTCAGCAAGGTTATTTCACTTTTCTGGCCCTTTCTTCATCTACATGAAGAGGTTCATACTGACAACTAAACATGCCAGTAGTAAAAGACAGCAGGCACTATATGAAGAGTACCTTTAAAAAGTACCTTCAAGGTCCCTGGCCGGTTTGGCTCAGCGGTTAGAGCGTCTGCCTGCGGTCCGGAGAGACCCGGGTTCGGTTCCCGCTAAGGGCATGTACCTCGGTTGCATTTTGTCCCCGGCCCTGGTTGGTCGTGCGGGTGGCAGGCACTCGATGTGTCCCTTTCACATCGATGTTTCTCTCTCTCTCTCTCTCTCTTCCTCTCTCTCCCTCCTACTCTGTCTGTACAAAAAAATGGAAAAATGTCCTCGGATGAGGATTAAAAAAAAAAAAAAGTACCTTCAAGGAAATATAACCCACTACCAGTTTTAATTGAACATGAGAGTGCTTCAAATGATAATGATGGTGTTGAATATTTATTAAATGAATATTTATTGAGAAATTACCATGCTACCTCTGTTAGGCACTGGGTGATATAACCAGATATAGTGGACAAGAGAAGATATCAAAATATATGCAATTTATAGTACATTTATACAGAAATAAATATTGTTATTTTAAAGTAATGCTTTAACAATATGAGCACTAGAAATTTTTTCAAAATTCCTGATTATAAAAGTAATAATTATCCAGTTTTTGAAACTTGAAAAATATTTTTAAAAGGAAAACAAAAATTATTTGAGATACTGAGAGATAATCCCTATTAACATGTTTTCAAAAGTTATTAATGTGATATATATAATCGTCCATTTTTAAATCAAATAATACTAAAAGTCTTACAATGAATAGCAGTCCTTAGCCCTATGTAGACCTTTCTATCACCCAGTTCTGATCTTTTAAGACAACCACTTTTAATAAGTATTCTGCTTTTTCTGATATTTATTTCCACATACCTAGATTATAAGGTTTGTGGTATTTATTTATTTGTTTGTTTATTTTTTAAAAGGGTGAGGAAAGGTTTGTGGTATGTATTGATTAATCAGTATACCATATATTATTTCATTTTATACCAGGATTTAAGTCTTTTAAATGTACACTACCCTACTCCTTCCTTTTTCTTATCCATACACTGTTATTTTTGTTTTCTATCGCTGCCATAAAAAATTATCACAGACTTTGTGCCTTAACCGCTGAGCCAAACCGGCCAGGGCTGAAAAGCACAAATTTATTATTTCATTGTTCTGTAGTTCAAAAGTCTGGTAGGTCAGCCAGTTTCTCTGCTCTGGGTCCCATGAGGTCAAAATCAAGATGGTGGCCAGTCTGCTTTCTTAGCTAGAGGCTCTTGAGGAGAATCATTTCCAGGCCCTTTCAGGTGGCTTACAAAATGCAACTCTAGCTGTAAGCCGGAGTCCTCATTATTTTCTTGGATGTCAGAAAAAACTTTTAACTTTTAGATGTTTTATTCCAGTTATGGCAGATGGCTTCCTTTATATTAGAACCAGAAAAACAACAATGTGAACACCAGGAGGTAGGAGCTGCTGTAATTTACCATAGTTGCCGTCTGCCATAGTCTACCATCCAGCTTCCATTGGTCCACAACATTCTCACATGCAAAATACATTTAGTCCTCCCAAACTTTCTAACAGTTTCACCCCCTTACAGTATTTGTTCAAAGTCCATGATCTTATCATATAGATCGGGTCCCAGTGAAGATAAGGCTTCTATGTTGTATAAGCCATTAATTACAGCTTTTAGGGTAAAATTTTTCTCCACTTGTGGACTTGTGAAACTAAAAATAAAATTATTTTTCTCAAACATACAATAGTGGGACAGACATAAAATATTAGCTATAGATTTCTTATTCAAATGTAGAGAAAAGGAAAGGTAAAGAGGAGTCACTGGTCCATAGCAGTTTTGACATCCATCCAGACAAACTCCAGCCCTAGTTTCTTTTTTTTTTTCCCCCAGAAAATAATATCTTTGTTTACATTTTAAATTGTATTTTTCAAATACAGTTTACATTCAATATTATTTTGTATTTGTTTTAATAATACAGGACAGTAGTTAGGCAATCATATACTTTACAAAGTGTTCCCCCAGTATTTCCAGTACCCATCTAGTACCACATATAGTTATTATGATATATATTTTTTTTATCCTCACCCAAGGACATTTTTTTTGCATTTATCTTCAGATAGAGCAGGAGGGAGAGGGGAAAGACAGAAAGAGAAACATCAATGTGAGAGAGATGACACATCGACTGGTTGCCACCCACACAACCCCAACCAGGGCTGAGGACAAACTGCAACCGAGGTATGTGCCCTTAGTGGGAACCAAACCTGGGTCTGTGGTCATGGGCCGACACTCTAATCGCTGAGCCAAACTGGCCAGGGCATGATATTATTGACTATATTCCCTGTGCTATACTTTACATCCCTGTGACTATTTTGTAACTACCAATTTGTACTTCTTAATCCCTTCACCTTTTCCACCCAGCCCCCCAAAGTCCCCTCCCCTCTAGTAAACATCATCTGTTCTCTGTATTTATGAGTCTGTTTCAATTTTGTTTATTTTGTTTTTTAGATTCCATGTAATTGTGAAATCATATGGTATTTGTCTTTTTCTGACTTTAGCAAAATACCCTTAAGGTCCATCCATACTGTTGCAAATGGTACGATTTTATTCTTTCTTATAGTTGAGTAGTATTCCATTATATATATATGCCACAGCTTTTTTATCCACTCATCTATTGATGGTTGCTTCTATATATTGGCTATTGATATTATCTATAATGTCTTGAATAGATTTCAATGCCTGGGAATAATCCTGGCTTTAGTTCTACAGTTTGAGTTCTTGATTATGCCCTCTGAGTCATGTTTCCTTTTGGGAAAGATAGCATATGTTTGCAGAGAAATTTTGTCAGCCTGATCACGTCTAGTAGAACTTGGGGACTCCAACAATGTTTTCACTTTGTATCCTTTCTATCCCTTTTAGTCCAAGATGGCCATTTTTGCTCAAGTAAATTTCTCAAAAAATTTTGTTTATCTCCCATGGATTTTACTGAGGTTTACTCTATTAGATAAAAGCCACACCCACAGAATTATTTTCAGGCAACCTCTATTTCAGACTCTTGCTGAGATGACAGTGCCCTTAAGCATCTTAGAGACCCGTTAGTTTGAGAAGATCTGTGAGACATACTTTTAGTCTTGTGAAAGAATCCTTTATGTGACTGAATACTCTGATCTTTTTATCTTTCAGAGGTTTTAGCAAAATGTTGTGCAGTTAATATCTTGGCATTTTCTCTAAAGCATACTTCCTGACAGCAAATCTCTTAAGGTTAGCTGTACCCCCACCCACCCAATCTGGAGAGATCAAGAATTTTGAAAATTATTGATTCCCATTTCCTTTTAATAGTGTCTCTATTTATCTGTCTTCTTTCCTATTTTACTATATGCATCAAGAATAATCCAAGTATCATCTTCAACAAGATGGAAATCTCCTTAGCTGAATATATATAACCAAATTATCACGTAAACATCCTGATTTTCAGATAACTGCAGGACATAATTTTGCTAAGTTTTCTGCCACTATATAACAAGAATCCACCATTCTGTAAATATTCAGTAACCTGTTCCTCACTAACTTTTGAGAACTCCACTATACTCCTCCTGTTCTTCAAGTCCAAATTTCTACTAACAATCTGTTAATGCAATTTAGGCTTTCTATCGTTCTCCTCAAAATTTTTCTAGCTTCAATCCATTGCTCAGTTCCAAAGTCTATGACAGTTTTAGGTCTGTGTTACCACAGCATTTCACATCTGATAGCCAAATCTGTTATTAGTCTTCTAATGAGATGTGGCAAAGTATCGCAATTGTAGGAACTTAAAGCAACACACACTTACTCTCTCACAATTTCTGTTGGTCAGTGTTCCAGAAATGTCTTAGCTGAGTCATGCCCTTAAATTCCCACCAGGTTGCAATCAACGTATTAGTTATATGTGTCTTTAGAGTTTGGGCACCGATTGCTCAGAATTTTTAAAGTATAAAAATGGCTGGAACAATGTTCAGTTTATATTTGAAATACAATAATTCACGATCTGAATGACTTGATACTGAAGCAAATTGTTTTTCAAAGTTGAACTTAGGTAGCTTGTATTTAAGATCATTGTTTGGTAAAATTTATCTTTTCATGAATCATTGTTCATTTTGAAAGATGTGGTGTCTATCTTATTTTTTAAATGGAGCAGCATGATATTCTCTGGGATAACAATGTACGATAAAGCAGGATGGAAACCAGGATGATAGTTCTGGTTCAAAAAGCTAAGACTATCTGTTTGGGTTTTCTATATAAATTCAAATTATTTTTCATTTCTCTTTATGATGAGAATTTTTTAAAAATTAAATCAATGTGTATTCCAAATTAATATCCAAACACTATGTATCAGGGATTGTATTGATTTTTTCCAGTGAAGTAGCTATATCCAGAGCCACAGATATAGTTGATACCAGCACCTGGATAAATTGTTTATTTTATACTATTATTTTACTATTTGGTGTTTTTCTTTTTCAATTGTCACTTGAGGATATTTTTTCATTTTTGTTCAGATAGAGTGGAAGGGAGAGAGAGGAAGAGAGAGAGAGAGAAACACTGATGGGAGAGTGACACATCAACTGGTTGCCTCCTGCGTGACCCCAATCAGGGCCAGGGATGAACCACAACCAAGGTACGTGCCCCTGACCAAAACCGAACCCACAACTCATTGGTCCGCAGGCCAACACTCTGAGCCAAATCGGTCGGGACTCTTTTTGGTTTTTCAATAGCCAAACATGCAAGTTAAATGTGGATATGCAAGACTCACCACATTTCTCAAGTTACTGGCAATAGTCTCAGGAATTTTTCCAAGAGATGTAGTATTTCCAAGTGTGTCATCTTGTCACAGCCTTCATAGAATACTTTTATACCCTTCTTATTATCTTAATAGTTTCATACTCTTCCCGTCCACTCTATTAGGATGTAAAAATTCTGCCAGTAACATTTACTTCTCACTACACTTTCTGGGACTGGGTAAATAACCACAGGACATCTGTGGTCCTACTGAACCCCTGTTAGATTGACTTACATTAACTCTTCAGTTGTCACTTGACTACACTAACTTGTAGCTTGTGGAGTTTGGGGTCTTTGAGGATAATAATGAAAGCAGAGTCAATATTAAGTAACCCTAAGAATGTCTGGGGAATTTCTTCCACCAGTGTATAATCAATTTGGTGATATTGTATGTCCCTTTGGAAAATTCTTAGGTAAAGATTAATGGCCTAATTCTGTGGCTGTATTGTAGGGTTTTTCCATAAAAGATCTCAGCCTCTTTCTCTAAGTGACAACAGATCTGTGAACTGGCTTAAGCCTGGACACAGACAAGAGTAGCTATATTCAGATTTCTGAACAGAAGATCTAGAATTTCTACCTATGTATGTCAAACAGCTATATCTGGCTGCCCATTTATTTTATTTTAAGAATCCTGTATCCATTAGTCATTGTCACAAAATATCTGTGTCAAAATAGTCTAGTTTAGTCTATTCTCTACTTGCTTCTACCTTGTCTATGGTATTTAAGCACTGTCATCAGACTCTGTCATTTTGAGATTCTATTTTTCCCCACTGAAATCATGGAATTCTGTTCCATTACGGCATCCATTTTCACCTTCCTTTTCTACGTTATTTTTGATCCACCAAGAAGAAGCACCAGAGATCTCTTTAGTGACTAATATACTTCTGACTTCTTTAATGAAGGGAATGACCTCTTCTACTGACAGAAAGTGTGGTTTATAAGGAGTTGATCTGGTTCCTATAGTAGATACATTCCAATATTCTTATATCTGGGAGCTTTCAGATACCCTTCTCTATGGTATGACAAGAAACTTCTGGCATTAAGACCTCATTATCTAAAGGCCACGATTGTATCCAGGCTTCAATTATCAAAGCAAATTAACTATTAATGTCAGTTCTAACTGCTGAAGCTGCCAATTAAATACAAATCCTAGGTGGGTGAGCCCCTGTCAGGGATGGACCTGGGTTGGAAAGATGTTGTCTGCAATGATGAAAAACATTCAAGGAAACACTGAGGTTCAAAGTTCTTAGCTTCATCCATGGATGTGCACATGTAACAATTCCATGTCTCAAGTTCCTGTCGCTTTTTCAGTAGGACCATACATTAGTCTAAGAGAGCTGGTGGGACTAAGCATTTAATTGATCTTTCAAAGTCAGTAATTCTTCCAATCATATCCTGGCTTTTGTCTTCATATAAAAGATAACATATTCCTTTAAAGTTGTCACTTAGGCATTCTGATTTTCAACACATAGTCTTAATTACATGTTAGTAGTTCTTAATTTCCATTTGTACTTACCTATGATTTCTAGGGCTAACCCGAAAGACAATATGATTGAACAATTTTTATAATCACTAACGTTGTCCCTATGATGTTGCCACAGCCAAGTGATCTCCCCAAACCTGGCCCTCTACATGCCGTTCATGACCTTGACCTAATGCTGCCACCAAAGACAGAATTAGGCATGCCTCATTTTATCTAGGCAATAACATTTTCTTTTGTTACTTGAAAGTATGAAGCAACCTAATCTCTGAATATATGTTCAACTGCATATTGTTTCTGGCCACTTGCAGGACCAATTATTTACCAGTTAAGTTTTCATTAAGAAAGAAATGGCAGCCCTGGCCGGTTTGGCTCAGCGGTTAGAGCGTCGGCCTGCGGTCCGGAGAGACCCGGGTTCGGTTCCCGCTAAGGGCACGTACCTCGGTTGCAGTTTGTCCCCGGCCCTGGTTGGGTCGTGTGGGTGGCAACCACTCGATGTGTCGCTTTCACGTCGATGTTTCTCTCTCTCTCTCTCCCTCTCACTCTATCTGAACAAAATATCGAGGAATGTCCTCGGGTGAGGATAAAAAAAAAAAAAAGAAAGAAATGGCAGACTTAAAACAAGAAATAATTTTGAGGATGGTTTCATAGTAAATTTACAAGAGTAGCAACGTAAGATAAACAGGAGAATAGCTGTTAATATTCTTGGACATGGAAGAAAGAAATCTCTTGAATTCTGACACAGTGGTTGTATTAGTTTCCTAGGTTGCTAAAAAAAAAAATGTACCAGAAACTGGGTGGCATACAACAACAGAAATGCATTCTCTCCAAGTACGGGAGGTTAGAAATATAAAACCAAGGTATAAGCAGGGTCATTCTCACTCTGATGGCTTTAGAGGTACATTCATCACTGCTTCTACCTAGTTTATTGAAAGTCTTTGATGTTTCTTGGCTTATAGATGAATCACTCCAATCTCTGTCTTTATCTTCACATGGCCATATTCCCTGCAAGTCTTTCTGTCTCTGTGTCCCCTCTTCTTATAAGAACACTAGTCGTATTGGATTTAGGGCCCTCTCTACCTCAATATGACTCATCTTAACTAATATTATCTACAAATACCCTATGTTCAAATTAGGTCAGATCCTGGATTTGCAAATGACAGATATGGGGGTGGGGTACTATTTAATCCAGTACAATTGTATAGAGTATGTACTTGAGAAAGGCTTTACCCTTCAATATAAATGAAATAACTGGTTTCAGTTGACCTACAATTGATGGAGCAAGGAAAAGAAATATGTTGATTCCATTCTTTTTTACTACATCTAAATGTCCTAGCAGGATCCTTATTGGCCATCACCAACTGGAATCTGGACAACATGAAAGCCACATTGCTCAACCTCTTGGCCAGAGATTCAGGTAGAGAAAAGTAGAAAGATCATTTTAAAGAGAAAAAAAAAATCTAACACACTCCTAATAGGACCCTGGAAGTCTAAATAAGCTCAGTAGGTTTCCAAACAGATATGGACAGTGGACCAAAAATTAGGTGAAATGCAATGATAACAGCATGAGGATATAACCTAAAATCTATGAGCAAAGTAATAAAAAGATATTGTTGATATAAATTGTCATTTTTGTCCTGGATTTTCATCTGCCTTTTACCTTCTAAAGCAGCAGAAACTATTGGGTACTTGAGAGAAATTTAAGAGGTTTGAGAGAAAACTGTTAAATTTACATATTTAGAAAATATTCCACAAATAAGTGAGATCATATCATACTTGTCTTTCTCTGTTTGGCTTGTTTTGCTTAGGATGATACTTTCCAGGTCCCTACATGTCGTCTCAAAGGATAAGAGATCTATCTTACAGCTGCATAGTACTCCATTGTGTACATGTACCAAAGTTTCTTTATCCATTCATATACTGATGGACATTTGGGCTGTTTACATATCTTAGCTATCATAAATAGTGCTGCTGCGAACATGGGGGTACATATATTCTTTCTGATTGGTGATTCAGGCTTCTGAGGGTATATTTCTAGAAGTGGGATTACTGGGTCAAATGGCAATTCCATTTTTAATTTCTTGAGGTAACACCATATTGTTTTCCATAGTGGCTGTACCAGTCTGCATTCCCACCAGCAGTATACTAGAGTCCCCTTTTCTCCACACCCTCACCAACACTTGTTGTTTGATGATTTGTCAATGGTGGCCATTCTGACAGGTGTGAGGTGATGCCTCATTGTTCTTTTAATTTGCATCTCTCTGATGATTAGTGATGTTGAGCATTTCTTCATATGTCTCTTAGCCATTTGTATGTCCTCTTTGGAGAGGTGTCTATTTAGTTCCTCTGCCCATTTTTAATGGTGTTCTTTGTCTTCCTTTTGTTGAGTGGTGTGAGTACTCTATATATTTTGGAAATTAACCCCTTATCTGATGTATCATTGGCAAATATGCTCTCCCATACAGTGGGTTGCCTTTCCATTTGTTGGTTGTTTCATTTGCTGTGCAGAAGCTTTTGAGTTTTATGTAGTCCCACATGTTCATTTTTTCCTTTGTTTCTGTTGCCTTGGGTGATATATCAGTGAAAGTTCTGCTGTGTATCATGTCTGAAATTTTGTTGCCTACAGTTTCTTCTAGGATTTTCATGGATTCATGAGTCACATTTAAGTCTTTTATTCATTTTGACTTTATTCTTGTGTATGGTGTAAGTTGATGGGTTTAGTTTTATTTTTTTGCATACAACTGTCCAATTTTCTACACACCATTTATTAAAGAGGCTTTCATACTCCACTGTATGCTCTTGCCACCTTTGTCGAATATTAATTGAGCATAATGTTTTGGGTCAATATCTGGGTTTTCTGTTCTATTCCATTGATCTCTGTGCCTGTTCTTGTGCAAGTACCAAGCTGCTTTGATTACAGTGGCTTTGTAGTATAGCCTGCTATCTGGTATTGTAATCCCGCCTACTTTGTTCTTCTTTTTCAAGATTGCTGTGGCTATTCAGGGTCTTTCTTGGTTCCATATGAACTTTTGAAGTATTTGTTCTAGTTCTGTGAAGTATGTCATTGGTATTTTAATGGAGATTACATTGAATCTATAGATTGCTTTGGATAGTATGGACATTTTAATTATGTTAATTCTTCCAATCCATGAACAAGGTATGTGCTTCCATTTTTTTATATCTTTCTCTATTTTTTTTTTTTCAATGACCTGTAGTTTTCTGAGAATAGCTGCTTTATTTCTTTGGTTAAGTTTATTCTTAGGTATCTTAATTTTTTTTTGCCACGATAATAAATGGGATTGTTTTTTAAGTTTCTCTGTGAGCTCATAATTGGTGGATAAGAATGCCATCGATTTTTTTATATTAATTTTGTATCCTGCTACTAGGTCAAATTTATTTATTAAGTTTAGTAGATTTTTGATGGACTCTTTGGGGTTTCCCACGTATAATATCATGTCATCTGCGAATAATGACAGTTTCACTTCCTCCTTTCCAATTTGGATCCCTTTTATTTTTTCTTCATGTCTGATTGCTGTGGCTAAGACTTCCAGTACTATGTTAAATAAGAGTGGCGAAAGTGGGCATCCTTGTCTTATTCCTCTTCTTAAGGGAAATGCTTTTAGTTTTTGTTCATTGAGTATGATGTTGGCTGTAGATCTTTCATATAAGGCCTTTATTATGTCCAGATATGATCCCTCTATTTCCACATTGCTAAGCGTTTTTGTCAGAAATAAGTGCTGGATTTTGTCAAATGATTTTTCAGCATCTATTGATATAATCATATGATATTTATCTTTCATTTTGTTTATGTGGTGTATCACATCTATTGATTTGCGAGTATTATACCAGCCTTGCATCCCTGGGATAAATCCCACTTGGTGATGATGAATAATTTTTTTTTATGTATTGCTGGATCCGATTTGCTAGTAGTTTGTTCCAGATTTTGGCATCCATGTTCATCAAGGATATTGGCCTGTAGTTTTCTTTCTTTGTAGTGTCTTTTTCTGGTTTTGGAATTAGAATTCTGCTGACCTCATGGAACGAGTTTGGAAGTCTTTTTTCTTCTAGAAATTTTTTAAATAGTTTGAGGAGAATGGGTATTAGTTCTTCTTTGAATGTTTTTTAAACTCCACCTCACGGGCCTGGACTTTTGTTTGCTCTGAGAGTCTTGATTGTATCTTCAATTTCCTTTGTTGTTATTGGTCTGGTCAAGTTTTCTATCTCTTCCTGGTTTAGTTTTGAGAGACTATGTGTTTCTAGAAATTTGTCCACTTTGCTTAGATTGTCAAATTTGTTGCCATATAATTGTTCATAATATTTGTTAACAATCCATTGTATTTCTGTGGTATCAGTTATTATTTCTCCTCTTTCGTTTCTGATTTTGTGTATTTGGGTTCCCTCTCTTTGTATCTTGGTGAGTCTAGCTAAGGGTCCATCAATCTTATTTATCTTTTTAAAGAACCAGCTCTTTGTTTCATTGATCCTTTTAATTGTTTTTTTGGTCTCCATATCATTTATTTCTGCTCTGATCTTTACTATTTCCTTCCTTCTACTTGCTCTGCGGTTTACTTTCTGTTTGCTTTCTAGTTTTTTTTAATTTGTGAGGTTACATAGTATATAGAAATTTTTCTTGCTTCTTCAGGTAGGCCTGTAGTGCTATGAACTTCCCTCTCAGAACTGCTTTCGCTGCATCCCATAGATTTTGAGTTGTGTGTTCATTTTTATTGGTTTCCAGGAAGTTTTTAATTTCTTCCTTGATCTCCATGGTAACCCATTCATTGTTCAATAACATGCTATTTAGCCTCCATGTGTTCAAATGTCTTTGCATGTTCTTGTTGCAGTTGATTTCTAGTTGCATGTCATTGTGATCTGAGAAGATGCTTGAGATGTTTTCAATCTTCTTGAACTTGTAGAGACTTAGTTTGTGTCCTAACATGTGGTCTATCTTTGAGAATGTCCCTAGTACCCTTGAGAAGAATGTGAATTCTGCAGTTTTGGGGTATAATTCTCTGTAGATATCTATTAAATCCATTTGGTCTAGTGCTTCATTTAGAGTCTCTGTTTCTTTAAGTTTTTGTCTAGAAGATCTATCCAGTGATGTCCCCTGCCATTTTGTTTAGTGTGGTTATATTTTTCTTCCTATTTCTTCTACTAATTACAGCAGTCCTTTTAACATGTCTTGCAGTGCTGGTTTGGTGCTAATGTATTCCTTAGCCTTTTGTTTTGTCTGAGAAACTCTTCATTTGACCTTCTATTTTGATTTATAGCCTTAAAGAATAGAGTAGTCTTGGATTCAGATCCTTGTTTTTCATGACCTTAATTATTTCATGCCATTCCCTTCTGGCCTGTAGTGTTTCTGTTAAGAAGTCAACTGACAGCCTTATGGGGGATTTGTTTGTAGGTAACCTGTTGCTTATTTCTTTCTGCCTTTAGGATTCTCTCTTTGTCTTTCATTATTAGCATTTTAACTATTATGCTTCTTGGTGTGGACTTGTTTGGGTTCTTCTTGAGGCTCTCTGTGCTTCTTGAACTTGAATGCCTTCTTTCTACATCAAATTAGGGAAGTTTTTGTCACTATTTCTTCAAATATATTCTCTAACCCTTGCCCATTTTTGTCCTCTTCCAGGACTCCTATGATGTGAATGTTATTACATTTCCAGTTGTCCCACAGTTCTCTTAAGCTATATTACTGAGTTTTTCCTTTTGGTTTTCTGATTGGTTGACTTTTTTCTACCCTGTCTTGTAATTCACTGATCCGGTTCTCAGCTTCCTCTGCTCTGCTGGTTAGTCCTTCCAATATGTTCTTTATTTCTGCTGTGTCATTCTTCATTTCCGCTTGGTTGGCTTTCAATGTTTCTATATCTTTACTCATGGCGCTGATGTCCTTACTCATGCTGTTGAGCTTCCTCAAGATCATGACTCTGAATTCTACCTCTGAGATTTTGCTTAACTGCATTTCATTTATCTCATCTTTGATAGAGTTTTCTTGTTCTTTTATTTGGGATTTGTTTCTTTGTTTCACCATTTTGGCTGTCTCAGTGGTTTTTGGAGCCTGCCAAATTTTCCCTGTGGGTGTTGGTGTTCTGCTGCTTGTGTCTCCCTCTACTGTGTTTGGATGAGCCTGGGTGGGTCCACATTAAACACCATTGTCAAGTCTTACCTTCCTGCGTAGATTTGCAAGCCCAGGAAAGGTTCAGTTATCCTCTAGTTTTTTGCCTAGAGGCTAGTAGTTTCAGTTACTCAGGGCCTTGGAATGTAGCCCTGGCGTTTTGTGTAAGAGGATTTCCAGAGGGTGGGCTAGATGCTGGTTGTTAATGACCCTCAATGTGCATTTCTTTGCCTCACCTGGAAAAGGCTGAATCTCTGAGGGAGGGGCTGCTGCTTTTCCCCACAGCTCTGGGAGGGAGCACACTGGCCACTGTCCTTGTGGCCGTGACTCAGCAAAAACTCTGAGTGCCCTCCAAATCCCAGATATTCCCACAGAGTTTAGTTCAGTCTGCCCTCCCTCTCTTGGAGCCCCAGGTGAGTGGCTGTGGCTATTTTAACGCTCTGTTCTGGCTCTGCACAGTGGAGCTAGCTTGGTCTTTTATCCCAGAGGGCACTGCTCACAGCTGAGACTGCTGCTGTCCATGGGTTCCCAGCCCTCCACCCTCTTGCACCTCTGCAGATCCTACCCGTGTCCCTGGTTATATGGTCCTGTCCCACTGCTTTTCTGTTGCTTTTTTCTGAAGATTTGTCTTTATTTTAGTTGTAATTCCTGTTTGGTCCTGGGAGATTGTCTGTGTAACTTCCGTTCACTCCACCGCCATTCTTGAGGAGTCTTTTAAAAAGTATGATTGGTGTGGCTTAAAATAAAAAACAACCCAATCTATTATCCAAAGTAAATAAGCTTTTAAAAAATAATCAGATAGAATCATTAAATGATTTTTAAAGGTAAATAACATGTCTATGCTATGATAATGTAAATGAAACATTATCTAAATAATACAACATTTACATTAACACCGAAAACTTAGACTAGCAGTTATCAATTCATTAGTGTCCGTGCATGATACCACTAGGAGCAAGATATAGCATATCTTTTTGTATACCTCAGACCCTTACCTAAGATAGTAATCAAGAAAAAAGTAAGCTTTGGTTTTTACTCACACCAACTACCTTACATTAACTAAAAGACACATTTCTGTATCAGCAGACACTCTCTACAGAAGCACTGCCTTCCTAAGTAGCTAGTGCCCATTTCCAACCTCATGATTCCCTTCCTTTCCACATGCATTCAGATAGTTCCCATTTCGTGACGGGGGAGAAAAGAGAACAGATATTGAAACTTGGCATTCTCATGCAGAATTCTCTGATCTAAAATACTATAGCTGAGAGAGACACAGGAAGAAAGGTTATTGATATGGTTGGTTTGGTGTGTGTGTGTGCGCGCGCACTCACACACGTACATATATGTGTGTTTATTTTAATACTCTGTAAATAATCAAAGGAAAGGTATATTGTGAGGGACATAAATCATCTTGTTCTTTTTCAGAAACTATAAAATATCCTTAGTTTAAACATAAAAGTTTATAAGGAAATACACCAAAACAACTTACAAAAGTGACTGGAATGCATAATTATGTTATTTGTAATTTCTCTGTGGCACTTTTCTGGATTTTCTAAATTTTCTAGTCCATGTCTATATAACTTCTTTAAGTAAGAAGAAAAAACACATTTAGAAAATAAAGAAATAGCCTGGCCTGTGTAGCTCACTGGTTGAGCATCGACCCATGCACCAAGAAGTCTCTGGTTCAATTCCCAGTCAGGGCACATGCCCAAGTTGTAGGCTGAATCCCCAGTGGGGAACATGCAGGAGGAGGCCAATTGATGTTCTTTCTCATTGATGTTTCTATCTCTGTCTCTCTAAAAGCAATAAAGAAGACATATTAAAAAAATTTTAATAAAGAAAGAAATGTATAGGAAAGAAAAAAAGAGAAAAGCCAAAACAAAAGTAAGAAAAAGATAAAAGAGAAAAGCCTCTAGTCTGAATGACATCACTGTATTATTATTTTTTTTAAACAATTGTTAAAAAGGCCATTGAATGCATAATAACCTTGATTGCATAGATGATGATTCTTGAGTTTTTGCCTTTGAACAATATTTATTCAAAACTGTGCCACTGTTAGTATCTTAATTCTCTGATGTTTTGCTCACAGCTTAGTGCCTGGAAGCGCCCTGCTGCGTGGGGTGTAGTTTTCCAGCTCCACATACTGGTATATTTTTTAGCTTGTCATTTTTTGGAGTTTTTTGGCCGACCTGATATGAAGAGCTTATTTTCAATTCAGTTGTTTCACCCATGCTTCAAGATCTACCTCAACCATTTTAAAGAATCTTCCTGAAATTTATACTCTGTGGTGATCTCTTTTCTCTTAATTACTGTATAACTTTTTTTAGCTTTAGTCTTTTCAAGTGCATTGATTTATGTTAAATTCTTTCTTAACATGCTGTGCTAAAAATAAAATTTGGCATTGTAGTCACATCCAGATCGACCATAAGTACTATATTTTTATTCTTTTAACAGTGGGGAAGAACCAATAAAAATCTTATCTCCCTAACAGATAAAATCATAGTAGGGAACAGACTGACAAACCTCAGAGGAAAGGGGTGTAGGGGTATGGAAAGAGGTAAACCAAAGAACTTGTATGTATATATGCATAACCAATGGACACAGACAATAGTGTGGTGGAGGGGGTGGGAGAGGAGATGAGGGGGTCAGTGGGGAAAAAAGGAGGGACATCTGTAATACTCTCAATAATAAAGATAAATTTTTTTAAAGTCATTAGATAGTTATAGAAATATATTTAAGTTAAAAAAAAAAAACACAAGAACTCCTTTACAGACTACCTTTAAAATAATCTATTTATAACATCGCTTAAGTGACAACATTCAGTTTTTCTTTAAAGGATATTTTTATGCTCTCAGTGATAAAAGCATATTTGAAATTTTGTGTCAGCATTAGTATTGAGGAGAGCTTTACATTCTCATAAAAAGGAACAGTCTCCTTTGTTCTCTCTCTGTTATCTATTTAACTATCTAGAACTAAATTACTAATAAAATTTATGATCATGACCACAAGGAATAAAGATTATACAGACTTAAATTTAATCCCAACCTTTGCCTACGTGGCCTGACATTTTGTTTTACTATACATGTCTGGTCACTCAGTCATAAATATTCTCTAAATTTCTCTTCTGTGTATAACTGAGAAGGTATTAACCTGTACTTGAGTATTTTTATATAAATTAGAGTATTGACGCAAATATTTTCAATATATACCTTTGAAACATACATTTTAAAGTTTCAAATTTCTACAGTGCTTATAAATAGCAAGTAAGCCAATATCACACTATACTAATATTAGAATCTATACTGCTTAATAAATGGTTATTAATTCATTGAACATTTTTTCTATTTCAGACATTTCTCAAAGAGGCAAATGCATATGAACATAAATAAGTCAAGAAGTTCCTACTCTCAAGGAACTCACAATCTAGTAGAAAGAGGACTGGCATATACACAACCAATTCAATATAATGAATACTATTCTGCATAGATGAATAATGATCAAAAAGAACACAGATGAAGGAATGTTTAAAGGGCTAGGAAAGATTTAACCAAGGAAATAATATTCAAATATTCAAATAGACTTCATACATTAATTTAATTATTTAACCTCCTTATGTTCCAGGCACTGGTCTAAAAGTTAAAGGGATATAATTGTTAGCAATACAGGGTGGGGCAAAAGTAGGTTTACATTTGTGAGTACATAAAACACAGAGCTTATTCTTGTGTTATTTTTTATTAATTATTACATTATTTTTCATATGAACAACTGTAAACCTACTTTTGCCCTACCCTGTATATCCAACCCCTGATCTATTACAAGCTAATACAGGAGATAGATATGATTTATATAATCTGTATAATGAATGTACAGTTACAAACTGAAGTATGTTCTATGAAGACTCAGAATGAGGACCTATTAAAATATGTAAGACAGTACCCAAATTTACCCAAAGGAAATTTTGTTTAAGCTTGGTGGAGTTTGTTAAGCAAAGTGAAGGATGAAGTCAAGAAAGAGCATTGTATACACAAAGACTATCTGGTAAAAATAAGTAGAACACACTCAAAATGGTGATTTTAAAAAACCACAATCACAACAACCAAAAATCTTGTCGTGGAGCAGAGCACTGGGGGAGGGTCATGTAAGATGAGATGAAATCCTAGTGAGGACCACATAGCCAAGACTTCTAGGCCATGTTAAAGACTGTATACTATATTTTAAAAGCAATGAAAATTTTTAGATAGAATTCTACCACTCAAAGAAAAGGATTTTGTTTAATCCTAACATTAAAATAAGAGAGCATGTGGCATATTCAAAGAATGGTAAGTAGTTGAACTTAATGTAAAGTGGGGATTGAAGGGTCATGAAGATATTCCTGACTCCAGGCTCCTAACCTCCCTTTTCTTAGAGCATTTACTTTAGAAACTTGTAATTGTACATTTTTTCTCTACTCCTTTGAGATGAAAATATTTTTAAAAGATTCTTGCCAATTTTTAACCCAGACATGTTTTTCTCAAGGACCTGGGAGCTGTCCCTTAATAATCATCAAGGAAGATATTATCCCTGTCTCACTTTCTGGGGGAGGGTCGATTGGAGAATGATTTTGGCAGGTGTCTTGCTCCAAGTTGTAAAATTACTTCCTGTCATGAAGATAGAGACAGTTTATTTTTCATTTGATTGTAGCCAGTTAGCAAATATGAATGGCCTATGACCCCAATCCCAACTCTTAAAAACCATAGCACTTTCAGTTGAGTTGAGCTGAGTTCTAGCCTTTCTCTCCTATTGCAATAATCTTAAAGTCTTCTTTGCCTGTTTGACTTTGGTGTAATATTTGCTTTGACAGAGGTAAGACTAGAAAACACCAAACAATATGCTGAGAAGTTTGCATCCTATTATTAGGCAATGTAGAAGTGTCCAAGGATTTTGAGCAAAAAGAACAATCAAATAATTTAGAAAGATATATTTGGGGACAATATAGATGAAAGATTGAAGACCAGCTAAAAAGGAATTTAAGAGACTAGCAAAAAGATCTAAAAATAGGTTGGATGTAAAAAATCTGTTAATGGAATTTTTAAATCTGAAATCAAGATTATAATTTATCTGAATGGGTAGACATCGTTTCCACTAAATAATTTGCTTAGCTCATATTTTTGATGGAAATATTCCTTTCCTAATTCTTTCTATTTGGCAAATTGCTTTAAGATCTTTATATGTCTTCTCATCCTTGTGGTTTCCCTTGATTCTCCCAAGTGTAATGAGGTGTTACTTCTTATGGATTCAAGAGAACAAGAAATATAGTTCTATGTTGAGGAATATTTATTTGTGTAACATATTTAACATAGAAGGAAATGACTGTCTTATTCAGAGTTAATGCTTCAATGTCTATCATTGTACCTATTACATAAAAGTTAAGGGTCGTAAGAATGATGAGAAAATGCCAAGTGTATATGAGTGAAGATAAAAGAAGGTAGGTTGCCATGATATGTTGTGAAGGAAGGAACACTAGTAATCATAGATGAAAGACCTATGGTTTCTGCTTTAATGTACTGAATAATAGAATTTTTGAAGCTATCGAAGTTGCAGGAGTTGAGCAAAATCAAACAGCAGCAAGAAAGAGGAAAATTTAACGTAGTTGACAAAGACTTGAATTGTAACTAAAGGCAGCCACAGACAATGCATCCAGAGGACTTCAAAGATGGGTGAACACACATATTCCCAGCAGTACATGGAAACAACGCAGCTTCTGAAGAAGTGACTGCTCTGGGCTGGCTTCAGAATTACATTAAGAAGCAGAGATATTAGAGGACTTTTAAGAGAGGTTCACGTAACACAGGGACATTTACCTTTTGTTTGGAATCAAAAATTAAAGGCAGAAAGAAGGGCTACATGAACTGGAAATCCAAAGATGAGGTTGAATTCATTGCTGAGCTTTGCAAAGCTGGTGACTTCAGCTGTCTATTAAAGGAAGAAAATTGTTACTTGTGCTGGATATGTAAGGTTCTTAAATAAACATGTTCCAAGATTTTTGTGATGGTCCTTCCTTGCCATACCCTGGAATCCCAAGTTATCACTATGTGGGACTCAATTTATTAGAATGTACTCAGTGAGTGTTTGTTGATCTGACTTGAATTGCCACATAGTTTATATCCTAGTATTTTATTTTATACACAGAACCTCAGTCTGATTTAATTTAGTCAGATATCAAAGTGAAATGTTTTCTATGGGAAATACTAATTAATAATTCAAGAATCTGACTATCTGCATGCAGTAGGAGTAAATGAATTAGCATAATATCTGGCACAGAAGAGATACTCAAAACTGCTAGTTCCCTTCCTTTGTGCTTTTCCTTTCCCTAACAAAGCACATAAGAAAACAAACAACATGATATAATACTTCAATATGGATTGAAATGAAATATAGGATATCTGTTGACATTTTAATGATATCAACTATAAATAAAACTATTTGGGGACAAATAGACCATAAGAAGTTTTAAGTTTTATAATATATATATATATATATATATATATATATATATATATATATCAAAAGTAGATTTATTACAGTTGTGACTATGTGAAACACAGTTCATTCTTTTATTATTTATTAATTATTGTACTACTTGCCATAGAAACAACTATAAACCTACCTTTGCCAAACCCTTGTGTGTGTATGTGTATATACATATATATAAAATTAAATGACCCCTGATGTAATAAAATGTTAATAAAAATTTCTAAATATATTATTAAAGAATACACTGTTGCAACATTTTCTACATTTGCAATTAAAAATTATTAGAATTCTGGGTGGCCAGTACCATAATTGACCTGCCAGAAAAATTGATGCCTCCTCTCCATGAATTATCAGGATCATGTGCTCACTCATAAAAATAAGATGGTTTTCTTTATTGACTTGAGACCATATCTTTATTGCTTTGGTGATTTTGCTTTAGTAATAGGAATTCCATTAAATTTGTTAAGCTATTTAAAGCTGTTTATTTGCCTCTTTGATATTCCTTTATAAAAAAAATGCATGGTATAAAATTTACATCTCGCAAGCATTATAGTTGAAAAAGATATCATAAAACAAAAATTTTATTGTTACCCCATAGGTGTAGTTTCATAGATAATGAAGTTAATGACATATTTAATGATATTGCTTATGATGAACATGCCCATTATTATAAATTCAACCACAGTAGAGGAAAATATCTCAGTATAGTGACTATCAGAATATGGGAATGTTAAAGTTTAAATGACACCTCAAAGTCACCCAGTTAAATTCTTTTTCTCACAGATCAGTACATTGCATCCTTTAGATTAAGTGATATGTACACATTTTCGAAGCTAGTAAAAGACATAGCCAGCCTATACCACAGGATACCACACTATCCAGCTTATTATTATTATTGTGCCCCAATTTTCTCAACTATTAAAATAGAATTAAAAACCTTAAGTCTTACTTAAAGGATGAAATAAGATGTCATAAACACTCAATAAATGGTTATTGTCGCTGATGTTATTACCTGCCCCAAATTAATATTATTATTGTTTCTCAACCTCAATTAGAAAACATTAACAATAATAAACCATAATAATATGAATTTAAGAGCATCTTTTTTTATAGCATTTATAGTTAATTGGTTAAATAAAGGTAATCAAAGCATTTCATATAAAGGTATTTTTTTCTAAAGGATGAGTATAATTACCTTTTGTAATATGATAAAATTGAGACACCAAGGTTCCAGGTCCTTACCCTCATAATTAGTTGGTATGCAAGATGAAACCACAGTTATGATTTTTTACCACAATTTCCTGAATGTTCAACTTACCAGGTAGTTCTATTTATCTCAATGGGACTAGGTAAAAAAAATCTTAAAATAAAATACATGCATTCACTTTAGTATTAAAAATTAGTTCTTTTGCTAGTTTGACTTATTTTATTCACATAATAAATACTTTCAAGAAGGAAGAAATGAAGGGGAACATGACGCCAAATTTATTATGCCATAATAATGGATTAAAACTCTGAAAGCTGCACAAAGGATGAGACTCGTATTGGAAACAATCATTTCATTTGGTCATTCCTGTATGCAGCATTTAAGATTAATGGATTCCTCTCCATCATCTACAAATTATGACATTTAAGAAATAATAATTTCATAGCAGTAATCTTGAAAGAACAAAGTGATTTATTTAAAATGCAAATTACCTTTTGCTCCTCCTTTTGGTCAGACTAACCAAGGATATCCTCTTTCTAGACCAGAGATCAGAACTCCAAAGAGTTCAAATTGCTACAAAAGAGTTAATGGAAATCACTGGGCCTAACATGCTGATGTTACCAGCAAATCTAGGAAAAGTCAATAGGTAAGGAGGTGGAGGTGACCAGGGAGAATAAAAGGGTTAAAAAAAAATTCAGTGGAAGAACTGGGATAGATAGAAATAAAGAAGAGATGAAAATGAAATGGATGAGTCCTAGCTGGTATGGCTCAGTTGGTTGGAACATCATCCAGTACACCAAAAGATGGTAGGTTCTATTCCCAGTCAGGGCACATACCAAATTGTGTGTTTGGTCACTTTTCAAGGCACAAGTGAGAGGCAGCTGACTGATGTTTCTCTCTTACACTGATCTTTCTCTTTCTCTTTCTCTCTTCCTCCCGTTCTTTAAAATCAATTAAAAAACAAACCATGAAGTGGATGACCAAGTACATTGAGCAACCAAATCAATTATATCCAGAAGTTCTCCTTAGCTCTTAGTGGTGCAAGCTCTCCTAAATTCATTAAAAGAACAGAAATGGAAAAAGGCTATGAAAAATAGCGCCATAACGAAAGTGCTGTTATTCCAGATTTAATTTCTTATCATTTTACTGTTTAATTTTAATTTGAGCTCAAAGGTTTGAAAAAGTGTTATATTGGTATAAACAAAATTACTTTGAAGAAATGCCAACCTTCCTTAATTTCTTGCTGATTTTATTTTATAAACATTGATACATGAATCAATTAGTGTTCTGGCAGAAAGGAATTGCCACACCCAAACAGAATAATTAATATGTATGATATATGACAGAAATTATTTATAAAGGATAAGTAGGGTTAGAAAACTCAATAAGGTCTGGTAAGAGTATCTGGCAAATAGCAACAGCAAGGAGCTGTAACCACCATAAGCCTTAATAGGCAAGGAAGATAGTTACCCAACAATTGGTCAAAGACATCGTTGTATGGAATATTTAGACCATGAATAGGCATTTTGTAAGTCTGCAAATAGTGGTGCTGGCAGAACCACAGAGGACTGAAAGGAAATTCCATATAGAGAATATACAGTTGGCCCTCATTTATCGTGATTAATCAGCTCCAGACTCTACCACAATAAATGAATTTCCGCAAAGTAGGATTCTTTTTTTTCATCCTCAACGGAGGACATTTTTCCATTATTTGTTCAGCTAGAGTGGGAGGGAGTGAGTGGGAGGGAGACAGAGTGGGAGGGAGAGAAGAGGAGAGAGAGAGAGAGACATTGACATGAAACGGACACATCGAGTGGTTGCCACCGAAGTAACCAACCAGAGTCAGGGACAAACTGCAACAGAAGTACCTGCCCTTAGCGAGAATCCAACCGGGTCTCTCTGGACTGCAGGCCAACGCTCTAACCACTGAGCCAAACAGGCCAGGGCAGGATTCTTTATATATAGTCATCCCTCACCACTTCGCACTTCGACTTTTGCAGCTTCACTCTATGGGTTTTTTTTCATATACTATACAATATTTGGAAAAACCGTGATAGAGTGAAGCCAGGAAAGTTGAAGCGCAAAGTGGTGAGGGACGACTGACTGTATTCCTATTCTTATGAAGATTAATATTTTTCTATCCTTCCATCCTCTACCTGTAAAAAATGGAGTCAAACATTAAAAAAAAAAAAATCTGCCTCTTTGCCACTAGGACCTCCAGGTAATGATCTTGTATTAGGGCTTTAACATAGGCCCTCTACTGTTGGCAGGTGGAATACTCAGAAATGTTAAAAATCAGATCAGGCTTACTAAGGATAAATCCACTCTGTTAAATCCAGGCATAACATCCATCCCTGTTATCACAGCACTTTGTACCTAGTAAACTTATTGAATAGGCATTGGAGTGGCTAGAAGAGAGGTGTTCTGGCATCCACAAGATAGGTCATCTTATTCACATGATTGCTGAAACCAATCTCTGCGGTAGATAGACATTTACACTGAATGTGAATATCTTGACACTCTGTGGCCACTCCAAGGTGTTCATCAATATATCTCTCATGAGATCACTGTCATCAGTATTTATAATGGTTAATTTTATATTTCTACTTGATTGGGCTAATGGGTGCTCAGATAACTGGTAAAACATTATTTCTGAGAGTGTCTGTGAGGGTCCTCTGAAAGAGATTAGTACTTGGTTTACTAGACTGAGTATAGAAATCAACCCTCACCAATGTGGGCCAGTATCATTCAATTCACTGAGGGCCTGAATGGAACAAAATGTGAGGTAAGCTGGGATGTTGAACCTGTCTTGTCCTAGGACATTGAAGCTTCTGATTCACAGGCCTTTGGACTCTAGAACTTACCATCAGACCCTCCTTTTGTTCATGCCTTCAAAGTTGAAATTATTTATATGACCACTTTTGTGGTTCTTCAACTTGCAGACACCAGATTGTGAGATTTCTTGGCCTCTCTAACCATGTGAGCCAATTCCTATAGTAAATCTCCCCTTATCTATATTTATAGCCATGTTCTATTCTTTCTTTTTTTCTGGATAACCCTGACTAATACAATATTTAAGTCTGGTTTTTACTAATTCCCTGATGAGATGGCCAACCTATCAGAAACTTTTGATGAATTAGTATAGGTCAGTACTTGGGCTGTTTCTCCTTTACACAAAGTGGATATAGACATAAAACTTAAAGGATTGCCTTGCACCATTGCCACCTCTAAGTACGTAGTAGTACAGAGGCCATTTACATCTATTGGTGCTGGCATGCCAGAAGTTGTATGAAAATACTTATGAGGTAGTAGATATAAATTGAGATAAACCTTCAAGACAATAACATAAGAGTCTGAACCATCTACTCAAGCAGTTTACTTGTGCTTCCTGGACCTGCTGGAGCTTAAACTTATAAACACCATTTTCTAATTTCTAATGGAATGCTACTGTATGCATCCAATTTTATTATTCAGTTGATAGGATAACACCTGGCATATGCTGGATGAGTCAGATCACATACTGTCTTCTGTGCTTTAATCATTCAGTATCAATAGAGCTCTGTACAAAGCCACAAACTGATTTTCAAGTGGTATATAGCTATTTATAAAAGAAGGCATAGCCATAGAAGAAAAGCCCAGGGATCTGTGATTCTTCTCTTCCGGCTTGCTGAGTTTTCCATATAGCATTCCTCTCTATCAAAGACACTTCCCACTCCATTAGATCTGCTGAGTTATAAGGCCCCAATGGTAGTGCAGCTTGCACCACAGCCTGACCTGATTTAAAGCCCTTTCTTGCTCCAGTTCCGCTCAGAGCCAGTGGTCTTACAAGTTATCAGGAAAAGGGGGCACAGCAAAATACCAAGGTGGTTTATGTTGCTTCCAAAACCCAAAAGAAATTTTCTGTCATGTTTTGAGATAGGTGGTTGATCATTGTGACTCACTTTAAGATGAATGTGCAAATATGCACCAGACTTACAGATCCTCTACAAATTACAACTTAGCAGGCTCCTAAACTTCATAGGTCATTTCTATCCTCAGTCATACATTTTCTTATTCATGAAAGTCGGTGGTTACCACTTCCTATTCATCAGCTTTAATTAGTATGTCATCAATATAATGAATTACAATAATGTTGTATGGGATATCAAGATGATTAAGATCCCTCTAGAATTTGATATGACAGAAAAAAATGACAGTTAACATAGTCTTGAAACAATGTGAAATACTGTTGTTTTTGTTGTGAAAGGAAAACAGGTTCTGATTATCTTTATTGATAGGCGTGGGTAGGGGAGCATGTTCTACCCCAGGTATCCCAGATACCAGGCTCTCTACTGGCTTACTTCAGTAACAAAATTGCATCTAACATCACAGCTATAGTTAGCATCATTGCCTACTTAACTTTATGAATATCTGGGTCATGTTTCAGGTGAGGTGAATGTGAATGTGGGAGAACCTCTCAGCCCATATCTTTCAATATTTTAATAAAAAGGAATAAAAAATATATCCTCCCAGGGTTGTTCTTTCTTTACTACTTTGCAAGAGAGGGAACAATCCCAGGTCCTTCCACTTGTCCTTTCATATTATAACAAGAACCCTCACTACATAGACAAGGAAATCAATGTGGGGGTACTGCCAGTTATCCTGTATGTCTATCTACCCCTGCATGCATTCTGGGAATGGTAAGATAACCACAGGATGCATTCACAGTCCCATTTTACCAACTGTAAGACAGACTTGGCCCAGGACTCATCTCTTGACCTTCATAAGGATGTGTATGACTATTTGATCATAGTGGCATTGGGAATAAGAATCAACTCAAGCCTATTATCTATTAAGGCTTGAAAATTCTAGATACTTTTATTTTCATGAGTGCACAGATACTCTGGTAAATGGCTTCTGAGGAAATGTTGGGTGAAGATTCTTAATACACAGTAATTGTCTTCAGATGGACATACACTTTACCTCAACTGATAGCCCCCAATATGTGAAAAAACTGCCTTAGTTCTAAGATCTGGGAAAGAGGCTGTGAATTGCAACTATGGCAAAGTGAATTAGAATTCTTTCCATCAGACTTAAAACAATGTGTGTGTGTGTGTGTGTGTGTGTGCACGTGCGTGCATATGTGCGTGTATGTTTATTCACAAATTCTACATTTCTGAAGTCACCTACTTGTTCAAATTTATTTGTAACCCCCAGATCAGAGCTGGATTTCTCAGTAATTTTCAGACATGTGGAGAGTGAGGAAATATTTGAGTCACCTGAGGCCCACATTCCCAGCTGAATTTGAACAAGGCAATTTTCTGCCTTCTTGTTTCAGCTCTTATATATAAACAAATGTCCTTTTCACAGAATATTTAATGTCATGTTTTCCACATTTTCATGCTTTTTGTTACTGATTTTGCTGCTTAAAATGTCTCCCAAGTGTAGAGCTGAAATACTATATAGGGTTCTTGAACAATGAGACTGTGATATGCCTTATGGAGAAAATACATGTATTAGGCAAGCTTTGTATATGCATGAATTATAGTGCAGATGACCATGAGTTCAATGTTAATAAATCAATATATATTAAATAAAGTATCTTTAAATAGAAACATTCCTAAAATAAGGTTATGCACTGATAAGTTGATGAAAATGCTGTGAACAGAGGCTTGCAGGAACCTCCGCCTGTATTTCCCAGTGAAACAATGTTTCGTGATTCCCTAATTCAGTGTTCTGGGGACTTTATAGAACATAACTGCCCCAAATAATGAATACATTGAGAATCAGCTGTGCATACACATATATATCAAGAAACACCTTAGTAATCTGCTTATCTGTTTCTTTTCTAGACACTGGTTAATTAGCCACTGTGGAAGATCTTTATCAGTAAAACATTCTAATTATGTATCCATCCCAGATAGATTATTGGGGTAACTATGTCCATCTTATCCCTTAGAGTTAAATGATACATCTGGCCTCTCCATTCTTGAATCCTATTTTTCTCAATAAAATCTGAGAACCCAATTCCATTGTATAGACCTCCACCAATATCTCTGAACTACAAGAACAGACTCCACAGAGGTTTCAAGGATGCTAATGTTCTTTTATCAAAACATTTCTTTGTACCTTGGTGAAGAGAGGCATCTGGGCCTTCCCAGATGACATGGATAGGGAGTAAAGAACATCTTGCACATAATTGATCTATATAAACATACCAAGTTCCTAGAAGGAACTAACTCCTTTCTCTACCATATGGAAGGAAAGTTTCAGCATTTCAATCTTATTGATTACAGATCCCTGTTGAAGTCTGAACAGTTTAGGGCTAATATAGTAAACATTGCCACTCCCAGGTCTTTCTAGGTGAGTTCACTGTCAATTCAGCCTGATAACACTTTATATTTCATTTTTCCTAGTCTAGCATCATATATATATATATATATATATATATATATATATATATATATATATTCCCTAGACTCCTGGTGATGTGAATTGGTAAGGTTCTGCAAGTCTTTCAGTGTATAGTCTCTCTCTGCACACCAGGCTTGTGTGTCACTCTGAACTATATTGGGTCTAACTCTTCTGTGTGGAGAGACAATGTGGGGGCATTTTCTGAGGAGTATGGGCATACCATTGTGAAATAACTCTCCTAGATAAAATCACTAAAAGGTCATTATGCAATTAGAAATCCTGGTTCACCCAATGTGGGGTAAGGAGAGAAGGGTCACTTTTCCTAGCAAGGAAGGTTCATTGAATTTGTGACTTTATTGGTCTCCTGTGGTTGCCAGAATGTGCATTTACCATATTTCAGGGGCTCACTGTTTCCACCATTGCCCTCAAAATTTAACATAGGAGACGTAACTTGGTTGTCTATTTCATTGATATTTCAACCCTATAAGGCCTGGGCTTTATCTTCTATCGGACATATTACCCTGTGACCATAGAGGATCAGAGATTCCTTCAGAACTGCCATAACAATTTTTTTTTAATTTTTCATTTGTTTTTCTCTGAGTTGGGCAGCAAGAGCCTTCAACTTATCTTTCTCCCTATGTGTACTCTCTAAAGTTTTCAACATTAGCTCTGGGATAACATTCTTTGCAATCACCATAGTTGCCAAGTATCATAGCCATTTGCTCTTTGAACACCTTGCCCTCAACCTGCATTTCGTCCCATGACACCATTGGTGATAATTTCCATACTTGTGACACCTTCACAAGGCACAGATCCCAGTGCCTCACTTTCCCTTTAGCAAGATTTTACCACAAATTTTTTTTCTTTTATTTATTTTAGAGAGAGAAGAAGGGAGAGGGAAAGGGAGATAGAAACATCAATGAGAGAGAACATTGATTGGCTGCCTCCTGCATGCCCCCCACTGGGGATTGGGCCCACAACCTAGGCATGTGCCCTGACTAGGAATCAAACCGGTGACCTCTTGGTGCATGGGTCAATGCTCAACCACTGAGCCACACCAGCCGGGCCACAAATCCACTTTAAAAGTTTGTTTCATGGGACAACTTCCTGAACCAATTACTGTATGAGTCAGGACATGAAGAAGAAAGTGGAAGCACATATGAATGTGGTAATCTGGGAAAACATAATAAAGAGACTATGCACAAATGAGTGAGAAGTAAGCGAAGATGTAGTACCCTGAGACAGCAACAGCAAAGTGGATTCATTGCCACTAAGTTAGGTGAAGCAAGCGGAGGATGTAGGCACTGAAAACCCAGAAAAGCACCTCGGGCATAGGACCATGCAACATGAGCCGTGGCCTTCAGTAGCACAACGTGTAATCTGCAGTGACACAAGCAGGGAAAAAGATGGAATAACAACCCAGACTTAAGTCTTCTCCCACTATTTATTCACACCCAGACTTAAAGCTCCTGCCATTGTTCATTCGTTAATCAGAGAATTGAGGTAGATGTCAGAAAGCAATGGAGCCAATTAATTGATGTAGTCCAAACTGTTCAGGCTCCTGGGGTACTAAGCAGGACTGAAGACTTCTAACACAAGAAATACTTTCATTTATTCAACTAAAGTAATTGTATCAGGGGTAAATTGTTGTTGTTATGGAGACCAAAATGAACTAGATACAGATTTTTCCCTATATTCCAGTTAAAGTCCTTCTCCCACCTTGTGATAATATATTCTCGTTTCAGAGTTAATGTGTGAGGGTTGTGGGTTGTTTTGTTTTATTTTTGTTCCTTTAAGAAATGTATGTGAAGACATTGTTTACATAGGGGAATAAAATTTTCTTATAGAACTTCTCCATTTTATGTCCCATTCTCCAGCCATCTATACTCCCATCATTTCATAACTCTATGTGTATTTGAAACTAAGCAACATAGGTAAACCAGAAATGTTAGTTTCCTATCACTGACATAATAAATTACCACAAACAGAAACTTCAAAGAACACAATTGTATTATCTCACAGTTTCTATAAATCAGAAGTCCAAGGATCTTACAGGGCTAAAATCAAGTTGTCTTGTGAATACCTTACTTACTAGAGGCTCTGGGGAAGAAACCCTTCCAGGCTCACTTAGATTGTTGGTCAAGTTTATTTCTTGGAGGTTGCAGAACTAAGGTCCTCATTTCTTTACTGTAAAGCAGGGGTGTCCCTTAGCTCCTAGAGGCAACTCTTCAGTTCTCAAAAATGGCCCAGTTTCAGAACTAGCAATGATGAATCCCATCTTTTCCGGTCTTAGAATCTCTCTTACTTTCCTTTCTGTAACATTGTTTCTTCCTCCTTCTGCTACATCTCTCTTGACTCCAGCCAGAGGAAGTTTTCTGCTTTTTAGGGCTCCTATGATTAGAGTGGGCCCACCCAGATAATCCAGTGTAACTGCCCTGTCTTAAGATCCATCATCTTACTTACATGTGCAAAGTCTCTTTTGGCATGTGACATAACCTATTCACAGATTCCTGAGAATAATGCACAAACATTTTTGGAGAGCCCATTATTTGGCCCCCTACAACAGCTATATCCTCTTAAAATCATTTCATAGATAATAACTTTTTGTTATTTTTCTTGTAATAACCTTACTGTGTGAATCAGATCTGCTTATATGCATACTTACAGAAAACTTGTCAAGATCCTTTCTTCCTTCTGAGTATCCTGAGAGAAGAAGAAGAAATAAGATGTTGGCCTATTGTTAACCTTTTTATTTTCCCAAACTGACATGGTACTTCGAGTGCCAAACAATATAGAATAAAATACATGAAGCAAAATATACCAGAAATTCATAGAGTAAATATCTTTTGAAATATTATTAATAGGCCTGAGTCAATATATTCTTATCTAAAGCCATCATTGATTTTTAAAAAATACATTTTTATTGAATAGTTGATCAAATATCTACAACCATAGCAAATGTTACCCCATAAAGCAAAACTCAACAAATCCTAAAAAAATAGGAAAAGTAGATCCCAAATTAATAAGATGAAGAGAGGAAGATAAAGAACGTAAAGAAGAAGGAAGAGGAAAGAAAAGAGACAAAGCAAAATAATAATTTTAAAGCATTTTCTATGTGATAGAAACAACAGTTTTAAATGCACTCGAATCTTCTAAAACCCAGTAAAGTAGGCACTGTTGTCATCAATATTTTGTGGATATGAAAATTGCCACACAGAGATAGTAAGTGAAATGTACATCTAGTAAGTGGTTCATCACAGTAGCTTTTTTTCCAGAATTTGTCTTTATAACCATCATGCTATATGTAATCTAAAAAAAAAAAAAAAAAAGTCTAGAAATTAATATTAAAATAAATATACAAAAACCCCATATTATGGATTGAATGTTGACATGCCCCCCAAATTCATATGCTGAAGCCTTAACCCCAGTTTGACTGTATTTGCAGATGGGGTCTCTAAGGAAGGAATTAAGTTAAATGTGTCTTAAGAGTTGGGCCCTCATAGTATAGAATTAGTAGCCTTATGAGAATAGATGCCAGAGAGTTGGCCTGTATCCTCTCTCCCACACACATCGAGCATTATATTCATACTTCTCCCAGTGATTGTCACCATTCCCATATTTTCAGCCAAGGAGCTTTAGAGAGGTTAACCTCAACCATAACCCCAGATCTGTCCCCTTGTTAGGCTAAACACATCCATGCTTTATGTTCTCTTGGCCACAGCAGTCGTTTCAAGGATATCAATGTGATCCAGTCAAAACCCTCAGATTAAGAAGACTTTTGCTAAAACTCTTATGAAATGAAAGCAGGTATTCTTTTCTATAGGACTTGAGTAAACTAGATAGAGGCTAGAGTGGGTGTTACTACCTGCCAACACTGACAGTGTAAGGAAGTTCACAGAGGTGAGTGGAGAAGTAACAAGGAAAAATAAGAGGCTCTGGGAAGATTTTGAGCCTTAGTCAGGCTCCCTTGCTGCAACACCACCCTTGGGACTTAATAGTTACAAAAGCAAAAAAAAAAACCTAACTTTTTGTTCAAAGGAATTTGGTTTGTATATTCTGTCACATTCAACCTAAAGAGTCCTAAATAATATAAAACTGAAGTTGTGCTCAGGGAACATTCTGTGACTTTTTAACAAAATATTGTATCAGCAAATGTTTCATTCAGTCTTAATTAAAAGTAAAGTAAAAAGCAGAAGGCAGGGTTTTTACTGAAAGAAATAGTCTAAAGCATATGGGAGAATCCAATTCTTAAAACAAATATTACCCTTTGATAAAATGGAATAAAACCTGAGTGATGTTGAAATAGCCTCTTTGGTCTTGAAAAATGAATGCATATTTTTATTTAGAAGTCTAAACAGTATGCTAATTATTCCTGCTAAGTAATCATGGACAATATGTGTTCTAAAGACACAACTAATGGTGTCATTTCTGTAGTTGTTAACCCACAGATAAAAGGTAAAAATTACCTCAAAGCAACAGCTATAATTGGATCACACATGCAACCCAAAATCAAAGTAATGGTTTTAGGGTTTGGAGAAAAAGTACTTTTTAAAACTATAAATGAGATCCTCAAAGCCTTGGTTGTTTCCCGAAGGGAATCATCCTAATAGCTTTGAGAACATTAACTCAGAAATATAAAACTCTGACACAGAAAATGCTATTTTAGAGAAAGATTTTAGGTGACTGTTTTAAATATAGACTTTATAAAAATAACAATAAGGGATGACGAAATACATTCCCACGCTTCATTGTCTATTCTATCTTTTAATAGGCTACCAATGAGAATAGGCTTTCATTGAGAAGTGCTAAATGTCCTTGGAATATTTTTAATGTCTGTTGCTCTGTTCATTATTTTCTACACAGGCATTTGCTAATTGGAGGCTTAAAGACACATGCTTAAAATCATAACAAGATGAATGGATATCTAAAACTAGGTTCATCTATCATTATTCTTAGATTTGCTTTTAATTTGAAGATGATTTTCAAGATTTCTATCTTCATGTTTTCCTTTTTTTTTCTTTTTTTTTTCTTTTGGCCTCAGGCAACCTCCATGTTAGGCAGCTCTGAGCTTATAAATTTAACTGAAAAAAGTTTTTTACATTCCCCAAAATTGCTGAAAATTGAAACTGCACATTTCTATATACATTTGCAAAGAAACTCATTTTTTATTATGAGCTGAAAAAGCTTGTCCCCTGAATGCTGGAGGCCACTCAGTCAACCAGCTTGCATAATTCAAATACTTGGAAACTCACAAATAATCTCAGGCCAAACTCCAACTGCAGAAAATAGCACAGGAAAATCCTTTCTTGCATATTTCTGATACCATATGGCAAACTGCTTTTCTTGCTCCTAGAGAATGTTTTAACTCTGATGAATTTGTAATTATATCCAACTAATTAGCACCATTTTTTTTTAAATGCTACCCTTTCTTTTAAGAGGAAAAGAAATTCTGTATCTTTCCATGGCGATTATCACTTTTACTATATGTGTAATTGTTAGAGGAAAAGAAATTTAAGCAGGCACCTAATCAATATTCATGAAATGTGGATCAAAAAGGGTGGTGCCAAATCTGCGTTAGCCTGTCTTGGAATCAAATCCACAAATCAGTGCAATTTTTTCTAATTGACATTTTGGTTGTGTGTGGGGTCAAATCTGTTTCACAGTTAGTCCAACTTTTGAGGGTTTAAATTTGTGGACAAATCTGGGTAGGAGATTTTCCTATTCTTTTTAACTTCTGCTTTATTTTATAAGTCAGCCTGCAAGTTTTAAGAGATCCTTTGAAAACCAGTTGCCAACATTTCTGCCCGATGCCTTTCTGTTCTCTCAGCAAAGCCAGGATAAAGGCCTACGCTGTGGACAGGCTTGACAGGGTGCATCTTGTTAGCTCCTGGTTCAGTCTGCTGACACAGCAGCTAAAGTAATTGCAGTCAGTTAATGGCTCTTCGCTGGTTCTTTGAAAATGCATTGACATCACCACTGATTGGGTAATAAGTGTTCCTTAATAGTCTCCCCTTTCCTTCCCCTGCCTCCTTCTCTGGGGAGTGTGCTGGGCAAGGAGGAGAGGTCACCACTACTTCAAGGTCACAGTATTCTTATTTTTTGTGTCTTCTCTTTCCTCATCAAAATGTGCTCCCAGAAAGAACCATTATGAGTCACTTCTGTATCAATGTCTTACCTCTTAACTGTTGGAAGGGACTGACTAGTGCCATGTGAAGTGAGCTGAGTCCATCAGAAAGTGCTAGAGAAGTTTCCTCAGCAAAAAGCTGTCCAAACTTTTCTCGGTGCCCTTGTAATCACTAATGGGCACAAGACACATCTAACCTGGAGTGAGGCTAACAAAGCAGACATATCATATTTATAAGAACCTAATTAAAGGTTCAGATACCATGCATTCATGGTATGCTATGTAATTGCCATTTTACCTACTTTATCTTCACAATAATCCCCATTTTTAGATGAGGAAATTTATAGGTAAAGTCTTAATCCATAAATTCTATATCTAATATTATCACTAAAAAATGGAGAGCAGGTCCAAGAAACATTTAATCCTAGATGACATACTTGTCAAAGACTCAGATATCACATGTATCATTTTGCTGCTGCCTTTGCTGTTGTGAAATAGTCCCATTTCCCTTGCAAGGGACAGAGGCCTTTTTTGTGCTTTTGCATTTCCCAAGTCTAAAATCTTTTATTTTCCCTCATTGACCATAGCTTTCATGGGTGAGGAAACCAGGGCTCAAAGGATTTGAATGACTTGCCCAAAGTTGTGCTGCTGGTAAATGTGGCAGGAGCAGCATGTCTGCCCAGCTCCAAAACCTGGGCTAGAATCGCTCCCACCAAGTAGCTCTGTGTCCCTCCAGGGAAACCTGTGTGCCTTCCCCGCGTGAAAAATTAGTAATTGCCACACTCTAATAGCTTTTTAGAATTCTGTGTGTTTTTTTATTTTTTTATTTTACTTACTTGTTTTCTCCCAAATACATTAATCTGACTTTTTAAATCTGGGTTGAAACTCATGGAGCTAAATCACACTAATAAAATCTGCACCATTGTTCTTGCATCCATCTCTTGTCATCAGCAACGAGTACATTGCTGTGTTTTTTGATAGCTTTTAGCAGTATTTGGTAAAGATTTAACAACTATATCTTCGGCAATGATACATTCAAAATTTTATTTTTTTAAAAATTAAAATGGAATGTTTGTTGACATCTGAAAGTAGCCTGGGTAAAAGGGAGCTTGCCACTCATGGTAAAAAAAAAAAAAAAAAAATGTAGATTTGTAATGTCTGTGCCAAGAGATAAGTTCTTTTATGAATAAGATAAACATAATAACTTTAAAAAGCCTTGACACTGATAAACTCATTTTTCTTTCTGGGATATTCCCCGTGAATCCACAGCCCGTTGTGCATAGCAAACATTCCAAACCCTCTCAATGTCCTCACTCCAACCCCATGCCCCACCCAACCTCCAGCCCATGTAGGCAGCGGCCATTTCCACATGCAGAAGACTGGGCCCCTCCTCACAACTCTCTCAGAAATGTTCCCTAACTTTGTGTGTGTCCATTCACTTTTTATCTGTCTCGGAAAAAAGATTGCTATCACATTTACATTTTTTTTTCATTAATGTTTATTGAGTATCTTTTATGTGTATCATGCTGGCTTACGTCTCGAGCAATGCGGGTATCCTGTGCCTGGCAATGAAGTGGTTAGGAAGGAAGCTGAGAGCTAGCTCATCTTTTTTGGCCTGAAATATTGAGTGTGAAAATGTTCTATAATCTATGAAATGCTATACTACTGTGGCACAGCAACAAACATGATTATTCCCTGTGCCCCTTAATAGTTTTCCCACACCCGGACCCTGGCAACAAGTGATTTGTTTCATATCCACATATTTTTGCTTTTTCCAGAATGTCATATAAATGGAATCATGCACTGGGTAGCATTATGAGTCTGTTTTCTTTCACTTCCCGCACCATTGTGACCTTATTCTATACATTAGCTTGAATTTGTCTGTATATTTACCACTTTTTTATTATTACTCAATAGCTTATGAGTATTACAACAAAACTCCTCAAAAGATGTGTTTACACTTCCTTTCTTCATTTCCTCTTTTGCTAGTCTCTCTTAAACACACAGCAATAATTAGTGAATGTAGATGGTCATTGAAAATAGCTACCTCTCTAAAGGTACTGAGTTTCTTTAAAGCATGTTACATATAGTGTACATTCCTTGGCCAGGTAGCTCAGTTGATTAGTGTCAGCCTGATATGCCAAGGTTGCAGGTTCCATCCCTCATCAGGGCATATATAAGAAGCAACCAATGAATGCATAAATAAGTGGAGCAACAAATGTTCATCTCTCTTTTCTTCTCTCTCTCTAAAAAAAAAAAAGAGAGAGAGAGACATCTGTGATAGTGTCAACAATAAACAGAAATATATACAAAGAAAATAGCTGCCTCTCTAATGATACTGAGTTTTGTTAAGGTGTATTACATTACATATAGTATACATTCCATTTATGTAAAAGCCTATATTATATATATATATGTATATATATATATATATATATATATATATATATTCCTCACCTGAGGACACTTTTTGCATTCATAGAGCAAGAGGGAGAGAGGAAGGAAGAGAGAGAGAAAAACATTGATGTGAGAGAGACACATCGAGTCATCACCACCCACACAACCCCAACTGGGGCCCGGAACAAACTGCAACCAAGGTACCTGCCATTAGCGGCAACTGAACCTGGGTCTCTCCAGACTGTGAGCCAACGCTCCAACCGCTGAGCCAAACTGGCCAGGGCCGTGTATAATATTTTACACAATATTTAAAGCAAATATTGGTGAATGAAGAATGGTAAAAGAATACATGAAAAATTGCAGCTTAACATAATTATTATAAAAATGTAATAAAAAAACAAGTGTTGAGGTTTTGATTGATGCAGTCCGAAAGTGATTTTCCCCCCACATTTTAAGATGCAAATTTTCTTTTAAATTTAAACTTTACCAGGGAAAAATAAGTTTATGTGCATGTATGTTCAAAGTAAAAATGTTATAAGCAATTATAAGTAATGATCTGATTAGGCACAATATTTCACTTGTCATTAACGAACTCACTGCTTGATAACAGATATCCTCATTTCTCAAAGAAAACTGTCAAAATATTTTCTTATAAATTTCTCAAAGGTATTTCTTGCCCAACTTTATTTCAGAACTAAGTTCCTGCAATAAATTATCTAGCCCAGCTTGAACAATTCAAGGACTAATCACTCTTGTTTAATTTCAGTTTAAATATAAAAATCTGAAAGTAGTTTTCTGAAAACCTCCAATGTAAAAAGGTAAAATTAGATATCTTACACCCATTTTTACTCATTACAAACAAATGCTTATGTATATTAGTATCAATTTCAAAGACTTTCTACTCTTGAGTACAATCATTATCTACTATATACCACAGAACTTAGAAAGCTTTTATCAAGGTTTTATAGCAAAATAATTTAAGAGCAGAAAGGATAGTCAGGTGTGACAATAACTTTTAAATAATGGTCTCTGGATAAAATTGAATAGGTTTGTTTTTTCATGGAAAATACTATAAATTTCTCTGCCATTTGTTTTAAATAACTACTGCATTTTTCTGTTTCAAATACCCACATACACTTGATGTCATAGGTTCTTATAAAATTATTAGTTTTAGAGAAAGTACATCATTTAAATGTGATAAATGCTACCTAATAGACGATATTAAATGAAACAACAAAAAGAAAATTTTTATTCTAAGAAATATATTTTTACTTGAGTATTAAATCATATTTGTTCAAAAATATGCCTTTCTACAGTGGGTGGTTAAGATCTAAAATAGATATTCCTGTGTGAAATTTATTTCACAGTGACACAAATATAACTTCCATCAATTACACTCTCAACTGTACCACTTGACAATATTTAAACTAAGACATGTAATATCATTGCTATTATTTCATTGTCACCAACCAAACTCAAAACACTTCAGAGACCAATGTACCAGAAACAAAAATGACATTAGGGATGCTTGTAATCTCATTAGGTTGAGAAAATAGACCTCAAACATAGAGCTAGAAAAGGCAATAATGCATAGCAGACCTCAAGACAGCCATTATTTTTGAAGAGGAAACTAGGAGATAACTCTCCAGCTAAAGGATAGTTTCCATTTTCAAGTTGAATTTTCCTAAGCACTGAGCCCATATTATAGAAATCCCTGGAAAATTCAGTTGCACCTTAGCTATCCAGCCAAGGACATTATTTGTCTAGAGAATTCTAGTAATCAGAGAAAAACAAAAGAACTAAAGAAAATTCAAAGGCAACATTCTCACAGAGAAAATTCTCTAGAGGCTATAAATTCCTCAATAAAAACATGATAAATAACTTTATATGGAGTTACAAGATAGCTACCAAATAAACCAAATTCTTTGTGTATCTTATAATATCTAAACACTCCTACAACAGAAATAACAAATATATTTGTATTTCAGTATACAGTTCACAAAATAGTTTTGCTTTGTTTAATTTAATCTTCACAATGTCTTTGAAACATAGGTCTTATTACTTGCGTTTCTACTTTGGAGATGAGTAAAACAAATGATAGAGTAAGTGTAAGGGGATGGAGTGGAGAGAAGGTGGGGGGGGGGCGAAGAAAGAGAAACAGCTCAACTAAGATTAATTTAAAGCCATATTTTGGAAAGTGATAATGTGAAGAAAATACCAAACCATTTTTTGTCCTTTGCTACATAATGATGATTCTGTAGGCATAACTTTCAAAAACTGGAAATATTCTTTTAGTTCATAAATGTATAATAAATAGTATCCTCAACAATGATCCCAATTCATTAAGTTTATGCAGTTCATTATACTGCTCCTACTATCAATTCTATTTTAATTTTATGATTGGTAGTATTTTTTTTCAAGGCAGGTGGTGTTGACAAAAGAGATAAAAAGAATATTATAGGGGGTTGACATCACACACACACGCAAATGTAAGCTCCTGTATTAAATGTCCTATAATGGAGAAAGTTATACGCACTCAAGCCAAAGGGAAATTATTTCATTCTTTTTTATTTTTAGATTTTAGTGACAGTTGTTCAGGTATGTTTAACAACTTATGACTTTGATAAAATAATAAAATGAAAAGTTACCAAAGAAAATAGTCACTGAATGAACCAAGGGACTAAGAAGAAGAAAATATGAATGGGGGAGTATTGAGATTCAATAGAGGGATTGTGAAGGTTCTGTGTAGGTGTTGATTGTTTAAATTTATTTAGTATACCATAATAGTCAGGAGACCCAATAGACCATGATAGACTATATACCTAGCCCTGTGCAAAGTGCTAAAAAATAAGTAAATGAGACATGGTTCATAGTTTAGTGGGCTGCCCCATACATAATGTGACTATAATACAACATGACATTCTATGGGTGAACCAAAAAACTAAGTTCCACAAAATAGTTATTCTGTGTTCAATATTGAAAAAGGCTGAGAGGGTCAGGTTGAATATTATGACTGGATTTATTTCATCAAGTTGTGAAAGACATACTGGAAATGCATGCCGGAGGACCATTCAGGAATACATTACTTTGTAAAACAGTGAGCAGTAATTTTTTTTTTTTTTTTGGTCTCAAAATGATTACAGGCTATAGATAAAAAATTGACTAATGAAATTTAAAAACAATATTGGTTTGAATTAGAAATCAATACTCTATTTTGAGTAACTTTTTACTATCATTTTCAAAGGGACTGGTAGTTTACGCTTCCTTTTTAGTTTAGCCTCTAAATATTTAATCCTCAGGCTTCTTGGGTAACTCAGATCCCAAATTCTTGGCTAATATATATTTTAAAAAGGTTAATTTTACAACCAGTAGGATGCATGAAATGGAGGGTTTGATAACAGATGGGACAGGACAGTCTCTGCTAAATGGACATTCTTCACTCAATGGTATGGCTACTGGAAATTCTGAGATCAGATGACAGAAGTTATAATCCTTTTTCAGAACCCACAGGCCTTTGGGACAATTCCACTGACTCCTCTTTGACATTAATATACATCAAACCTTGCCTGGAACGCAAGACATTTTAACTCTTAACTCTCCTCTTTGATTGTCTTTTTCTCTTTCTTCTCGACTATTCCAAGAAGATTAAAAGCATGTTTGCTTTGTCACCACTTTTTTAAGATGTCTCTGTGTAAAGATATACTTGTTTACATGGCAAAAGTCTTTGAACCTTTCCTCTCAGACAAAACGTGTTTCCAACCAGGTTGATACAGCTAATGTCAGGAAAGCAGACATGAAGATTTTCAAAAAGAAACAAGTAATCAGGAAATTATTGCTTATTTATAAATGAAGGGAGAGAGGGAATGTCAATATGATAACTGAATTGTGGAGCTGTTATGGGATAGCATGGTTGTGGTATTGTATTATATGACTATCATACTCATGGAAATTTAAGTCTAAACGCTTATGCTGTGAAAGAAAACAGAATTCCACCTGAATAGTGAGGTCATACCCCATGGCAACTTCCTGAAGATGAGGCCATTCTCCCAGAACTGAAAGGATAGGCTCAAGGGAGTAGCCTTTTATTTTCTCTTAGTTTTGACCATGAAGCTAAGATATTTTGAAAAGAATTCCTGAGTAATGGATATGATGTGTCCTTCAAAAGTTGTGATTAATGAGTCCAATATTTTGTATCAAAATAGAGTCTCTTGGTCATGACTGAAGCCATGCTTTTCCTAGTCGCTCACTATTCTTCCAGCAGCTGCTGACAGAATTAGCACAGCTGTCAGTAATGAGAGAATTTTAGAGCATGGGAGATGAAAAATTATAGGAGAGGTAAGAGAAAAGACAAAACCTAATTTCTCTTTTCTTCCTGGCTCCAAAGTATCTTTAACTTATCTCTATTTACTGTTCTCATACAGAATCATAATGTGGGTACATCTCTTTTCTTCATCAGAACTTAAGGTTCTTGAGGACAGGTTTGCATGGTTCCTGGAACAGAACATGGCACTTAAAGACTCTCCATAGCTATTAATAAATGAATAAACAGTACCTGTAGCCAAAACATCTTCCTCTCTACTTAGGAATGAAATCAAATCACAAATGTACTAACTAGTTATTATTTGCATTATTGTTACTGTGTTAAGTTAGAAAATACATATCATTGAGGTATGCAATTAATAATTATACAGACACCTGATACTATAAAAGAGAACTATGAACTCCCCTGTTTGTTGAAACTCCCTTAAGTTAAAAAAAAACTTGAATATTTTGATATCTCATTTAGACTTTAAAAATATTCCTTCATGTGCCACCATATATCTTGTTATAAACCTTTTGAAATCACATATGTACCCTTAGTCACCACCCCCCAAACACCAAGCATCTTCAAAAACAAGATGCTGATCTTGGAAGAAAGGCTGAAGTGGTTAGAGATGTTGGAATCTCCCCCATTGTCATTGTGGATGATTAGTAATATACTAGTATTGGCAGCAAAAGCAATTGAGAGGACACTTGGAATGTTATTGCATTTTGGAGCTCATAAAATCTTTGGGAAAGCTTTCTTCAAGTCTTTCTTTATATTAGGGGGGGGAAGGAACCAGAAGTTAACAGAAAGTTCCAATCATCTTCTTAATTAAGGCTACAAAGATAAGATGATAGAGTATCTACTGTGAGGCAAGCATTGTGTTAGGCACTTCCAATCTAGTAGAAAATAGATAGATACCTTATATCTGAATAGCACTTTGAAAGTTGCAAAGTTCATCACATTTAACCTCATACACAGTCAGAAAAGGCATTATAACCCCTATTTATAGATGAGGAAACAGACGTTTAAAGAAACTAAGTGAAGCTAAGTGACTTGCACAAGTGGCAGAACTAGGACCAGAACCCAGCTTTTTTTATCCTGAAGTCTATGCATGTATTAGTAAAAAGAACTTTATTGTTCATGGAAAACTTAATTGACTGCTGGAGGCTAAGTTCTATGTTAAGAAGAATCTGAAGCACCCAAGCCACAACTAATTGAAAAAAAATGTTGTGCTTGATTATTAATGTCTGGCCTGAACAAAAAATAAAGAGTGATGGAATATCACCCATTTCTACACTATTTTTCTATGTTAAGGTCGTCAGATATATATGTCCACCTCAATAGTAACACCAATTATAAGATCACTGATCAATGGAAAGTAAGAGTTTATACCAACTACAGGGAATTAGAGGCAATTGCAGTGTCCCTCTTCTATCCCAATAGATCAGACAGGATTTTATTGACTGGATTGTCTTCAAAGGCATATTGAGAGATGACCAGGGAAGGAGTAGGAAATAGATTATTCCCAGGAAGATTGTGCCTCTTGATTAGACAAAGCATGCTATTTATATAAAACTAAAATTTAAAATTTCAACCTATTTAGAAAGTTTAAAATATTTGCTTAATCTGTCCTGGCCAGTTTAGCTCAGTGGTTAGAGCATTGGTCTGCAGATCAAAGAGTCACAGGTTCGATTTTGGTCAAGGGCACATACCTTGGTTGTAGTTTGATCCCTGGCCCTGGTAGGGGTTGTACAGGAGGCAATCAATTGATGTCTCTCTTACATTGATGTTTCTATCTCTCCTTCCCTGCTCCCACTCTATCTGAAAATCAATGAAAAAATATCCTTGGGTGAAGATTAAAAATATATATATTTTCTTAATTCCAATGAGTTTAATAATAGTGATGCTTGAGGAGTATTATAGCTTTTCATGCACATTATTTCCATCTAAATAAAGCATCTTTATTTCCCCCCCTACATCAATGAAATGATTTGCCATTTGAATGATGGAGATTCTTTCCAAACATAAAACAAGTAATTATCTTTAGGTAAATAAGATATTTTTCTCTTTCAAGAGGCCAATTAAATGCACTTGATCAACATAGTAGAAAGATTGTAATTTCTATGTTACTCTACCTAATGTATTTACTTACATATTCTGACAGGGGGGAAAATACAAAGAAGGTGTTGTAGTAATGCGATAAGGTAATTGTTATCTAAATATGTAGAAAATAAGTTCATGCTTTAAAATGTTCCATCAGCTGCTAATGGTCTTTGGGCAACTTGTTTCATGTTAGACTCTTTTTCTGTCTCTTATTCTCTGAATGGTCATGCTACCATTACTTTTTCTGGCTGAAAAGCAGAGCACTCAAAGTCCATTCTCATGTTCAATGCCTAATTCTATGTGTAAAGGTATAATTTAATTTCAATTTGGGGTAATTTTAATAGAACACTTGCATAATACAATTCTTTCTTCTCATAATTCAAATCTGCTTACTCTAAATAGTCTCTGTGGACACTTCCACCAAGCGTCAAAGGCTAACACACTCATCTTACTTGGGATGAGTGTAGGAAAGCAAAAAGGAGTAAAACCTTTGGGAAGAATGCTGAGTGGGATTTCATGAAGCTATTAATTAGTATGAGAAGACCTTGAATTTTCACACAATTACAAGCACGGCTATTATCTTATCTTTCTATTCTAGCTTCCAGTGAGCAACTTCAGGCTCAAACAAGCTCCCTTGAGCCATATATTCACATTTGAAGGGTCATGTCTTTGAACAATTTCATCTGGAAATGTGGTAAAAATCAACTGACGCTTAAAGGGCCTTCTCTCAGACTATCGGATGCCTGCACCTACTGCCACCTGCCTGATCTTGAATCTCCTTTTCCTCATTTCTGTTATGTGGTTGGATTTTATTCTCATTACTTACTTGGCCTATGTCTTTTTATATTGCTCCTCTTCCATAAGCTCTTTCTTACATGATCCTAAGATGTAAAGTAGAAGAAATCCTATCATGTTCAAAAATGTTTACCTCCCATTCACTGCAGAGAAACATGTTTCAGAAATATAATCACATAGAGTGACTCTCACCACATAAAGAAACACAATGGCAAACACTGACTTTAATATCATTACTATTTATACTTAATATAAAGCCTCTCATTTGCTCACTTCATGAGTATATAAAATGTATACAATGTTTACAACTCTTTATCTTCTATCATGATCTATTTAACCAATTAATCTTCATCTTAAGTTCCTATTTCTCTCCCATTTCTAGATATTCTGCCCACACAAACATAAGTGGATGTTTTTGAAGACACCTTTATACCTTCAAAGTGGCATTTAATACACAAGAAGGATTCTGTCCCAATAACTTGTGTTCTGAAAATAGTCTCCTAGTTTGATTTCTTAAGTCAGAGTTCTCCAAAAGTTTTTTCATGTTGTTGCCAAAGTTAATATGCTCCACTACTCAACATCAAGCCTGCAGTGTATCACCACTGCTTTCAAGATTTCCCGTGGTGAGAACCCTCCAAGATTTAAGGATAGATTCTTTATTGCTCAAATCTCAAAGCAAACTTCAACCTCTATACATTTACACATGGTAGTCCTTTATCTTGTTACTCCCCTGCCCTCATTTATTCTTTGCCTTTTGGGATACATTGTTACCTTAAAGACCCAACTCACCTATGACCTCTTTTTTCTAAACCTTCCATGGTGAAATAATCATAAATATGTATTCCTTTATGTTCCCAGAACATATTATTTTTCTATTTATTGAGCATGTATATCACTTTTTCTTATATCAAAAGTAAGTACTCCTTTTTTAACTCTTCTTGTTATGTTTGTTCTTAAGGACCAGCACTAAAGTTTATTCTAATCTCCTCCTTATAGTCCTCCCCCACCAATATCCAGTATACATAAATGCTTTATAAATATACATTAATTTAAATCTAATTTCTAAAACTTATTAACATGAATGGGTAATTTCAGTAGCATTTAGCCTTCTCTATCTCCAGCAGGTTTTATGATTATTTTTTCCCAGGTCAGTGACACCTCATTCAATTTTCTCCCTGGCTTTTTAATCTATGGTCTTGGAATCTGGTCTCCAGTGTGTTATATTTTCAATTGATCAATTTTGTGCCTATAATGATTTAATTAAATTATTGATTATTCACTGGTCACTAAGTCTTGATGCACTTAATAGTTTATTCTCTTTATATGTACTTGAGTACTGCTTCTGCAGCAAGCACTCCAAGATAATTGAGAAAGAAAAAGAAACATGCAATCTAAAACAAAGTGACTTTATTGTCTTCCTAAACTGCATTTGATTTCATTGGTAATTTTCTTTCAGAATGAGTCAGATCAATATGCATTGCCCTTAGTATCCTTTAAACTTGGCCACTAAATATGCCCCTTAATTTTTTATTTATAGCCCATATCCAAGTAGTCTTTCTGTTCCTGCTAGCCTCTACCAAAAAAGAAAGAAGAAAAAAAAAGGAATATCCAGAAAATAGATCAATTTAAAGCTGTATATGTTGTACATTGTGACAGTACAGAAACAAAAGAAAAGATCCAACAAGGAGCTGGTACTTGTAATGTTAGGCAGCTTGCCCACTGAGAGCCACTCTTAATTAGCATTATTTCCCCCAAAGAAACTGGCATACTACCTTGTGTGCAGGCACTTGGCCATCTAACAGATGGGTCTGCACAGGACATGCCAAAAAACCACATATGAACATCAAACATGGCTCTTAACCATGTTATTTTCAGCTTATAGTCTTTAAATGGCTGTTGCCCTGCAATGCCACAGTTATAGTCAAGGAGAAGAGCAAATACAGCAATTACAACTGTTACCAGAGTATTGGGTCGATTACCCTTCTCTGTTACTAGTGAGAATGGGGTTCTTGGGGCACCACTGGAATAAGCATTTCTAGAGGCCCCCATGGGGGGGGGGGGTGAGATGCAATAGAAAGCTTTATTTGTGTGAAGTTATATCCCTGGGTTTGCAAAGTCCCATTTTCCTTTAACCAGTCCTGTAAGAGGTGCAACTGAGGATTCAGCAGAGCTAAAAGCAAATCCAGTGTCCAAAGGTTCCATTCCATGGCAGAATTAAGTCTGGCATAGCATTAAGTTAATTCCAATCCATTAGTCCATTATGTGTGGGCGAGTGAAGGAGCATGAGGGTTCCGCAAGCCAGAAATCAGGTGCCAGCAGCAAGAGAGAGAACCAGGAGGGCGGAATTCCTTTGTTCAGGAATTTAAATATCAAACTTTCCCATACTTATAGGGGCCAACGATTTGTTTCCAGGTGTGACAGATAGGCAAGCATCTTCCCCCATCACCCAGACTTTAGTTGCCTCTGCTCAATCTCTTTCCCCATCGACCTGCAGAGAAGAGACCTGGAGAATGTTAAACTGTAGCTTCCTGGAAAAGCTGTACAAATGGCATGCCTATGTGATCTGGCCTTCCCTTTGCTCTTTTCCAGTTAATTAATAACCAGGTTATTACAACAATATAACAACCACAACAACTGTCCGAGACTGAAAAAGAGGAGTTCCCATTTCAATGAATACCTTTGGCTATTGTTTTAAGTTTTAGCTAATAAAAAAGCCTAATGGTTTGATTCTTTGGTAACAAGTACAGAGATTCCAGGAAGCACTTTTTAAATCATCAATCTGGCCCTGACCCGTTTGGCTGAGCAGTTAGAGTATCAGCCCATGGAGCAAAGAGTCATGGGTTTGATTCCAATCAAGGGCATGTATCTCTGTTGTGGTTCGGTCCCCAGTCCTGGACAGGGTCATACACGAGGCAACCAATCAATGTATCTCTTTTACATCAATGTTTCTCTCTCTCTCTCTCTCTCTCCCCCCCCACCCCCTTCCATTCTATCTGAACATAAATGGAAAAATATCTTTTCACATGAATACTCCTGGGTTAAATAAACAAAGATATATAATCCTACTACATTTGTGACACCACAGGACATCAATCGAGATATATGGTGAAGGGTAGCACAATCTTTCACAAGCATGTTGTAAACATCTGGCCTGATGCACTAAGATACAAGGTGAAAAAATAAACTTCAGTTCTTGTTGACTCTAACAAAGAGATTCAAGCAAGTTTCATAAAGTGCAAAGTGCTATAAATTTAAAAAGGACTATTATAAACCCAAGAAAATGTGCTTCTAATAAGGACAGTGGGGACATGGGGAAAGTGGGGAAACAAAAGTTGAGGAAGTTCTGGTCTGATCGTTGTAAAATTAAATATCTAGTTTGCTTCTTAATCATTTGGTCTAATTAAGTTTTTCTATTTTTTCTTTTTTAAGCTTAAGCTCCCATTTTCTTTTGGTTATGGTCCTTTTGAGTGGTTGCTTTATTCTGGACTCCAATAAAAAGGCCCATAAATGTGATTACAGATTCTAGTGCTTATTTCCAAATTTCTCACTAAGCCTCAGATCTTTTCTTGAAAATGGAGTTAATGCTATCTACCTCATAATATTATCATAGAATTAAAACATAAGATAATGCAATATCATGGGGAAAATACCTGGCTTAGAGATTCTCCCTCTGTATTCTGGTGGTCCATTTAAGGTTTCCTCTTCAGACTATGTGGTATATTCTATCTTTATCTCTAATTTCTAATTTTATATGAAATATAAAAGTTATAGCTATCTCAGCACATGTTTTATTGAGTCTATAAACAGTTACACTAATTATAAGTGCTAGCCATAAGATGCTATCTCTCTGGAAAGTAGTATGAATTTTGAAAGAGATAAAATCTTATCTTAAGGTAAAGATTAATCTAAATCTTAAGCACTGTACTGTGAGTCTTTTGACTTTCAACTTATGCGACTCTGAACTAATCACAATTCATCCTTGGAGAAGTTATTGACCATTCTAAACCTCGACTTTTTGTTTTGTTTTGTTGTTTCTTTAAAAAAAACAATGAATCAAAACTAGACTATCTTCATAAATAAGCACTATCAGCTCTCATATCCTATAGCTTTTTTGTTAATTTATTTATTTTTGTTACAGATGTTTCTCCTTTTACCCCCACTGATTCTCCCCTCTCCCACCCTCCCCACCCTGTCCCCAGATTTGTTGTCCATGTCCATTGTTCATGCATACATGTATATAAATTTTGTGGATTATCTCTTCCCCACCATCCCTCATCTGGGGATTGTCAGTCTCTACACCACTTCCAAATCTCTGGGACTACACCATTCCTCAGACTGTTATGTTCATTATATTCCACAAATAAATGAGATCATATGATACTTATCTTTCTCTGTTTGGCTTGTTTCGCTTAGGATAATATTTTAAAGGTCTCTCCATGGCGTCTCAAAGGATAAGAGATCTTATTTTCTAAGAGCTCCATAGTACTTTATTGTGTATATATACCACTGCTTTTTCATCCATTTGTCAACTGATGGACATTTGGGCTGTTTCCAGATCTTAGCTATTGTAAATAGTGCTGCTACAAACATGGGGTACATATATTCTTTCTGATTGGTGTTTCAGGCTTCTTAGGGTATATTCCTATAAGTGGGAACACTGGGTCAAATGGCAGTTCAAATTTTAATTTTTTAAGGTAACACCATATTGTTTTCCATAGTGGCTCCACCAGTCTACATTCCCACCAGCAGTGTACTAGTCCCCTTTTCTCCACACCCTCGCCAACACTGGCTGTTTGATGATTTGTTGATGGCGGCCATTCTGACAGGTGTGAGGTGATACCTCATTGTTGTTTTAATTTGCATCTCTCTGATGATTAGTGATGTTGAGCATTTCTTCATATGTCTCTTAGCCATTTGTATGTCCTTTCTGGAGAGGTGTCTATTTTGTTCCTCTGCCAATTTTTTAATTGGGTTCTTTGTTTTCTTTTTGTTGAGTTGTGTAAGCACTCTCTATATATTGGAAATTAACCTTTTATCTGATGTATCATTGGTAATTATGCTTTCTCATACAGTGGGTTGCCTTTCCATTTTGATGATTGTATCTGTGCAGAAGATTTTTGGTTTAATACAGTCCCATGTGTTTATTTTCTCCTTTGTTTCTGTTGCCTTAGGGGATGTATCAGTGAAAATTCTGCTGCATATGATGTCTGAAATTTTGTTGCCAACAGTTTCTTCTAGGATTTTTATGGATTCATGAGTCACATTTAAGTCTTTTATCAGTTTTGAGTTTATTCTTGTGTATGGTGTAAATTGATGGTCTAGTTCCATTTTTTTTTTTTTTTTTTGCATGGAGCTGTCCAATTTCCAAAATTTTAATAAATTTTCTAATTTATTAAAGAAGCTATCTTTACTCCACTGTATGCTCTTGCCACCTTTGTCAAATATTAATTGAGCATATTGCCTTGGGTCCATTTCTGGGTTCTCTGTTCTCTTCCACTGGTCTATATGCCTGTTCTTGTGCCAGTATCAGGCTGTTTTAATTACGGTGGCTTTATAGTATAACCTGAAATCTGATAATGTGATCCCTCCAACTTTGTCCTTCTTTTTCAAGATTTCTGTGGCTATTCAAGGTCATTTTGGTTCCATATGAACTTTTGAACTATTTGTTCTAGTTCTGTGAAGTATGTCATTGGTATTTTGATGGAGATTGCATTGAATCTATACATTGCTTTGGGTAGTATGGACTTTTTAATGATGCTGACTCTTCCGATCCATGAACAAGTATGTGCTTCCACTTTTTTATGTCTTCCTGTATTTCTTTTTACAATGACCTGTAGTTTTCTGAGAATAGGTCCTTTATTTCTTTGGTTAAGTTTATTCCTAGATATCTTAATTTTATTGCTGCTTTTCCCCACAGCTCTGGGAAGGAGCACACTGGCCACAGTGCTTTGTGGCCACAAGTAAGCAAAAACTCTGAGTGCCCTCCAAGTCCTGGTGTCCCCACTGACTTCTAGCCTAGTGTGCCCTCCCTCTGCCATAGCCCCCAGGTGAGTTGCTATGGCTATTTTAGCACTCTGACCTGGTTCTCTGGGCTGTGGAGTGGGCTTGGTCTTTATTCCCCAAAAGTGCTACTCACAGTTAAGACTGCTGCTGTCCATGGGCTCCCAGCCCGCCACCCTCTCGTGCGTCCGCAGATTCTACCAGTGTCCCTGGTTATATGGTCCTGTCCTGCTGCTTTTCTGTTTCTTTTTTCTGAGGATTTATCTTTATTTTAGTTGTAATTTCTGTTTGTTCCTGGATGATCATCTGTGTAGCTTCTATTCACTTCGCCTCCTTTTCCACATCCTCTAGCCTATCTTGTGTGCAGCTGGGTCACACAGGCCTTTCTGGCGCCCCAGCACCCTGCAGGTCCTGTTGGTAACTGGATCGCACAGTCCCTTTGGGGACCTGACTCTATGCCTATGTTATGGGCTGCTGAGTCTCACAGGCCTCTCTGGTGCTTCAGCACCCTGCAGGTTCCGAGGGTAACTGGATGGCACAGTCCCTGCTGCGCCATGCAGGCCTCTCTGGTGCTTCAGCACCTCACAGGCCCCGTGGGTAACTAGATTGTGCAGTCGCCGCTGGGTGGCACAGGCCTCTGTGGTTCTTCTGCACCCTGCAGGGCCCAAGAGTAACTGGATGGCACAGTTCCTGCTAGGTCACTGGAGCCTCTCTGGTGCTTCAGCACCCAGCAGGTCCCATGAGTAACTGGATGGCACAGTCCCTGCTGGGTCGCACAGGCCTCTCTGGTGCCCCCACACCCTGCAGTTCCCGTGGGCAGGCAGCTGGATCATACCAGTCTCTCTGGGGCTCTGGCTTCCCACTGCACTTGTGAGCTACTAAACCACACAGGCCTCTGTGGAGCCCCAGGTCCTGCGTGCTGCTGCCCAGTGGTGCTCAACTCCTGCTCAGCTTTTGTTGTAGTTTTTGAGGATGGGTCTCAACTGCTAGTCTGTGCTTCTGTTGCCTGGGGATGGATGTCTGCTCACCAGCCTCTGTTGCTGGGAGTATATCTGGACTCTGATCAGGCTACTACTGTGGGGGATGGTGCTGGGCTCCTGGCTGTGTGTGGCTTCAGCGACTGGTACCTTGGGAGCTCCACTATTGTGCACTGGTCTGTGTTGATACAGAGTGTCCACTGGTCCTATGGTGCCAGGTGTGCTGGTGGGGTCAGGTTGCTGGGCCCTAGCCACTCCCACTGCCACCTCCCAGGGAAGACCTGGGATTTTCCAAAATGGTGGGACCTCCCCTTGGAGCAGGGAGAAGCACGCTGAGGGGCTGCTTACCGTGGTAGCCGGCTACTCCCATCCACAACACAGGAACCTTCTGCTCTGCGGCTCTGCATGCTCAGGTTTGGTCATCCACCTTCACGTCCACTCACACTCTCTCAGACACTCACCCTCCCTCCGGTCCTGCCCACTGCCATCTTCTAAATTTGCACTCCTATCCTATAGCTTTTATTGTGGAATTTTAAGTATTAATAAACTAAGAAAGAAAATAAGATTTACTAAATACAAAAAAAAAGGGGGGGGGGTATGTGCTTTAAACAATCTTTAATTCTCAAAGAATCTCTGAGTTCTTGTTAATCTTTCTGTTTTATATATGAAGACTTCATGACTCAGCAAGAGTTCAGAGGTATGCCTCAGGTTTGATGGCTGAAAGTAGATGATCCAAGCTTCGAATCCCCACTTGCCTGACTCCAAAGCCTTTGTTCTTTAAACCAAAGAGCACAACTCTAATGGGAAGGCCATTTTTTGCCACCTAGGAAATTACACCTTTAAGGAGGCCAATGTGATGAAGGTGGTTTGTTTTTTTGCAGTTGTCTTTATAGCACCTAAGCTCCTAGAGAAAGAGAGTCATACATAATTTGCTTTTTAAAGGTCTAGCACCTAAGAAAACTAAGGAATTGAATATGTTTTAATAAGAGTTTATAATGCAATAGAAGGCAGAAAAAAGAAAAGAGTGTTATTGGACTAAAGGTTTTCGTTTGCCTGCATGTCTCAAAGCCCGGTAAGACAAGAACAGGAAATTACAGCAAAGAAAGGAAGGGTTTATTAGTTCAGGAAGTAACTCGTGCCAGAGACAGGTGAACTAATGCTTGTAGACCTGGCTCCCCGAAGGTTTCCAGGGATAGGTTATATAAGGGAAAGTCATTAATCTTGATGACTAAAAGAGTTAGGGTTGTGGTCAGGGTTGTATTCTCCACTGACTGGTCAGTGCAATTTTAAACTTTAATATCATTCTCCATTGAACTTTGTGGTATCACACACAAGAAGGTATTTCATGCTGAAAGGAAAAACTTTTCCTCTATGCTCTTATGCTCTGTAACTGAAACATGCAAATTAAACTGACAAAAGACAGATTAACTGGAGAAAAGACACACACATTTGACTTTATGTGCCTGTAGATTCCACAAAAGAAAAGTAAAACCCAAAGTCATGGTTAGACTCCAACACTTATATATCGTCTAAAAAAAAAGGTGAGGAATTATGGAAGATGACCAGAAAATGTATAATAAATAAGGTCTCTTTAGTAAGTTTTGTTATGTAGACTTATCTCAGTGCTATCTCAGGTGTTTCTGATATGTAAGAGAAGAACATCTTTACAAATGAAAATTTATGTCACCTTTACAGGAGAAATTTATGCTCTGCTTTTAGGCAGAACTGGGGGAGGGCAGAGAGCATTTTCTCAGTTGTGTCTACTGTTTTTCTATTGCCTTCAGCTCAACATAATCTTTATGTCAAAGTGGTATTTTGGGGAGGTTGCATATTCTGATCCCCTTTAATGCCAATAAGTTTTTGGTTATTTAGTTGGTGCCAGGGAAGGGAGTCATTAATCATTGCATATGGTCCTGATGTCAGCCATGGCTTTGCTCAGCCTGGTTTTGCTGCTTTTCTGGGCCTGGAGCTGAAACACAGCTGAGGCCTGGATGTTATCTCTAGTTTGACCAAAACTCTTTCTCTGTGCTCAACAGAATCAACGCTTTTTTAGAAGGAATATTTGGTGTGGGTCAGAACTTCATTGTCTTGAGGATTTAATGCTTAAGGGAGAAGTCATGCAAAGGCTTGTATGGGAGTCATATGAGGCTGCTCTCCAGCCCCCTTGTCATTCCTCTGAGGGGCTCTACCACATGACTAGCAACATGCCAGGGGAGGAAGGGTCAGGGGAGAGTTGGAACTCCATGACGAGTGATTTGCCAAGGGAGGAAAGGTCACCTTGGGGTCATGGTCCTTGTCATCCCAGTTTTGCCCACTGATAGGTACCTAGGGCTTTCTGCCTGGTGACATTCCATACCTGGCCTCTGGTTCCTACTCTGCTCATGCTTGTCTAATAGCTACTACATAACCACAGCCCTAAAACTAGGTTAATTTCATAATGCATGTCCACAGAGAGTGAGCAGAGTGTTAGAACAAGGGGGTAAAAAACTTGAATGTCAGCTCAATCTTCTTTTCTAGTGAGTTTGTAGAAATCAAATAACAGCACACCATATGGGTCAAAAAAATATTCACTATTAAGTGAAAGTCTAATGTAGTGCTTTCAAAACTGTTCTTCAACTGGGACTATGATTTTTTGTCTTGTGATGCATTTTGAAAAAGTTGATTTCATTGTAATGATAATTGTGTAAGACAGTTAACTTCTGCTTGGGATTTTATGTGGGAAATCTAAAAATTATGCCAATAACATTAAGTAATTACACAAAATTCTATTTGTACAATGGGAATTGTTTTAGTGTTTTGATAAAACTTTGTCTATAGACCTGCCTACTGGATGATTAAAATATTCTTCATATTTGTCCGACAACTCAGAAGTGGTACAATTGCTCCCTGTCTATATAATAGCATGGAAATTCAGGATAAATACCCACAAACAAATTGCCCAAATCACAGAAACAGTCAATTAAGGTAGTCAATTTTACTTCTTTTAAACAAAATTATATATGTGCAACAGCATGAGCATATGTTAAACAAAAACATTTTCTGAAAGGTTTATTGAGCCACATGCTGGCCAAAAAAAAGGACAGGTCTTGGGGCGGACAGTCTGAACCACCAGCACTAGGGCTACCTGCAGAAGATCAACCTGCTCACCAACCTGCTGCTGGTGGGGCTTTTGTGTACAGTCAGTTTAAAGAAGAAAGGCACAAGTTGCTTTGAAATAATTTACATGGGCTATAAGTAATGGGAGTGGGAGAGTTGAAGCAGGGCTAGTTCTAAGATAGGTACAGAATCTGTAAAGAAGTGTTTGCTCTTTTTGGATTGGTTGTGAGCAGCAGTGCAGAAAGTTCACGCATAAGCAGAATGCAGGGGCATCTGGTGGTCAGCTATTCTCCCTAGATAATGATAATTTTGTATTGAATTTATTGGGGTTCATGGATTGTTGAAATTATATAGGTATCAAGTGTACAGTTCTATAATATGTCACCTGTATATTGTGTTGTGTGTTCACCACCCCAAGTCAAGTCTCCTTCAGATGCCACTTATCTTCCCTTTATCCTCTGCTAACTGTGCCCACCCTTCTTTTTCTCTACTAACCATCATATTGTCATCTGTGTCAATGAGTTTTGTTTTTGTTTTTTCTTAATCCCTTCATCTTTTTCACCCAGTCCCCACCCACCTCCCTTTGACAGCTGTCAGTCTGTTCTCTGTATCTAGGAGCATGTTTCTATTTTGTTTGTTTGCTTATATTATTGATTGGATTCCACATATAAGTGAAATCATATGGTATTTGTTTTTTTCTGACTGGCTTATTTTACTTAGCATCATACTCTCCAGCTCATCCATGTTGTCATAAGATTTCCTTCTTTTTAATGGCCAAGTATAATCCCATTGTGTAGATGTACCACAGCTTTTCTTATCTGCTCATCTACTGATGGGCAACTTGGGCTGCTTCCTAATATTGACTATTGTAAATTCAGTGAACTTAGTGGTAAATATATTCTGGCATAAAAACAGACACATAGATCAGTAGAACAGAATAGAGAGCCCAGAAATAAAGCCACGCCTTTTATTTTTTTATTTTTTATTTTTTTTATTTTTTTTTATTTTTTTTTTTATCCTCACCCGAGGACATTTTTCCATTTTTTGTTCAGGTAGAGTAGGAGGGGGAGAGAGGAACAGAGAGAGAGAGAAACATCGACGCGAAGGGACACATCGAGTGGCTGCCACCCGCAGGACTGACCAGAGCCGGGGACAAACTGCAACCGAGGTACGTGCCCTTAGCGGGAACCGAACCCGGGTCTCTCGGGACCGCAGGCCGACGCTCTAACCGCTGAGCCAAACCGGCCAGGGCTAAAGCCACGCCTTTATGGTCAATTAGTATTTGACAAAAGAGGCAAGAACATACAATGAAGTAAAGACAGCCTATTCAGTTAATAGTGTTGGGAAATTTGGACAGGTATGTGCAACAAAATGAAACTAGACCACTGTCTTACACCACATACAAGAATAAACTAAAAAAAATAGCCCTGGCCAGTTTGGCTCAGCTGTTAGAGTGTCGGCCTGTGGTCCAGAGAGACCCAGGTTCGGTTCCCCCTAAGGGTGCATACTTCAATTGCAGTTTGCCCCCGGTTGTGCAGGTGGCAGGCACTTGATGTGTCGCTTTCACATCGATGTTTCTCTCTCTCTCTCCCTCTGTCTCCCTCCCACTCTATCTGAACAAAAAATGGAAAAATGTCCTCAGGTGAGGATAAAAAAAAAGAACAAACTCAAAATGGATTAGAGACTAATGTAAGACTCAAAATCTTAAAAGATAAAAATCTTAGAAGAAAACATAGGCAGTAAAATCTCAGACATTTCTTGTTGCAATACTTTTCTTGATATATCTCTTCAGGTAAGGAAAACAAAAGAAAAAATAAACAGATGGGACTACGTCAAACTAAAAAATTTTTGCACAGCAAAGAACACTATCAACAAAATGAAAAGAGAACCCACTGAATGAGAGAACATATTCACCAATGATTCATCTGACAAGGAGTTAATATCCAAATTTTATTTTTAAATGTGTACAACTCAACTCCAAAAAAAAAAAAAAATCTAATTTAAAAGTGGGCAAAATACCTAAATAGACACTTCTCCAAAGAAGACATACAGATGGCAAATTGGTATATGAAAAGATGCTCAAAGTCACTAAGAATCAGAGAAATGTAAGTGAAAATGAGAATAAGATATCACTTCACACCTGCCAGAAAGGCTACCATCAATAAATCAACAAACAAGTGCTGGGAAGGATGTGGAGAAAAGAGAACCCTAGTGCACTGTTGGTGGGAATACAGATTAGTGCAGCCACTGTGGAAAGCAGTAGGGAATAACGTCAAAAAATTGGAAATAGAAATGCCTTATGACCCAGCAATTCCACTTTTGGGAATGTATTCAAAGAAACCCAAAACAATGATTCAAAAAAATGCTTCAAAAATTTACAGAAAATGAGATGCTATTATAAAGTGTAAATCTCTGAAGTTTTAAGCCATTTTAAGTGGCCCCAATTATATTCCATGGTATCCTCTTATAAGTCATTTTTCTACAGTAGATAGTCCCTGTCCTTATCCTGTCATGTCAGCACTTCTAGGATTTCTCTTCTTAGAATGTGACCCACATCTGGGCTTTCCCTGTTTGGAGACCTGAATGGGTCACAGTGCTATGAGAGCCAATCTGTCTGTGTGCTGGCTGTCCATATCAAGCAGTTATTAGTAGAATGAGTCTTTGGTATTCTCTGTTTGTCCCCTTAGTCAATGCAAAATGAAAACAATATGAGACTGTTTCTACTACTGTGTTTTCTCCATTCTGAAACAATATATTACTTTTCTGATATGTAGGGAACCTTCAGTTTTGTTTTGTTTTTAATATCTTATGCCTATATCTTAAACTTCTTTGGGATTTAACCCATTTAAACTCTGAGGCATATATCAACTTAAAATGTAATTCATTGTTTAATAACCTCATCTATTTTTGAGGAAGGTTTTATGCAATTTATATTTAATTTTACCCCCCAAACATTTTTAAGAGGACATGAATCTTCTGGGCAATTTTAAATGGATTCAAAGTACTTTACATTTTAATGATTAAACAGTACTATCTCAAAATGAATTGAAGATCTTGTCCTAGTCTCTCAAGGATAATCTTCATAGGAATTTGATCAAAGATAACCTATTTTTTATATATTATATATCATCTAATTAAAGAATCAATCTCTGCTTTTGGCTGAAAGGGACTGGGACCAATAAAAATTACGTATCTAAAAAGTTGTAAAAGTTGGTACTTTATACTACAGAAACCTACATTTTAAAAAAATCTTCTGCAGTATAAACTACCATAAAAACACCATGCAGGTCAATAGAGATCAATTTCATGTTATTATGATAATATTGTGAGGTGTTATTGTTAAGTATTATTTTTGTCAATTTAGGGATAAGAAAATTAAGATCAAGCAGTTGCCCAAAGTCATCTAGTACAAGTGGCAGAACTAGAGCTTCCAATAGAAAGCAGTCAGTAATCATTCCATTATGTCAATACGACCTACAAAAGTCTACCTTGGAGAGTTACTCATAATGAGAAATTAATTTCAAATATTTGTCTGGATGATACTTCGCAGTACATGATTCAACCAACAATATAATATAGGTTATAACTCATTGTTATTGTGTTTTTGAGCTACAAATTTAATTATAGTGTCGGTTGATTTGTGCCAAACACAACTTGACTATCTTGAGTCATTTATTCATTCAATTTATTTATTCCTCCCCCATTTTGAACCTATAGAGTCTTTAAATAGTCAAATATTTTTCAAAATTTTATCTGACAATATACACAGCTTTGTAACCCCTTTGCAGGATGAACCTTCAAAGATCGCATCTGTTTCTGGTAGCTGTCATCCCCATGCAATTATTTCTTTCCACGGATCATTTTCATAGAGCACTACGCTATTCTATGCCTTCTTAGTCTGACAGTGAACTTGAGCAGAGATATCCCACTCATTTAAAATATATATAAATTGTGTATATGTGCATTTACTAGGGAGCAAATTCTTAGATTTTAACAAGTCCCTGGAGGAAACGTGACGTCTTTATTATCTCACAAAACACTTAATTCCAGCTAAATTGTAAATCCAGGTTTTACCATGGATTCACATTGGGAAGCTGAAGATAAAGGTTCCTCAACAAATATGTAAAGAGGAATGGAGAAAAAATATAAAAGATAAAAGAAGAAAGGGAGAGAACTAACATTTTTGACTTATTCAAAAATATTTCTTGAGTACCTACTGTGTGAGATAGCATGTATTACCTTATAAAACACGTAAAAGAGTCCAACTTGTTTTCAAAAACATATCTAATTCAATGGTAATTAACTTTAAAATTGAATATTTACTAATAAACAGAACCTTTCAGTGTGACTTTATTAGTTAGCTTAAAAATTAATACATGGTAAAGAAAAATCTTAACACACAAGGACTGAAGTTTACAAAAAGTAATAGTTAAAAATGAGTTCCCTGAAACTGGATTCTGGCAAACAATTCTCAGAGGTAGAAGGTGCAGCTGTGCATTTACGCCTGAAATGACTATATCAGCTAATTTTAGACTCTACTTATCAGTAATGATGGTATCTCATTGTTCTCATTTTTAAATTCTATATTATTCATGATCCCTGCTGTGACAGTTAAATTGTTCTCAAATTTACCATAGTCAAAAAAGTTTAAAATTACACATGTGTATAATTTTGTTTCTAGAACCTTAGAAAATTGATGATGGTGATGATGGAAAGCTTACTCCTGACTTTTGACAAGTTTAGATTGGACCACTGCCAAAAAAGATTTTCGAAATGCATAATACCAGTATTTTTTATATACTCAAGGAGATGACTTTAACATATGTCATGAAGTCTTCAATACACTGGGAATAAATTAGATTATTATTGTGTATTATTAATGTTACTATTACTATTATTCATTACTATTTTGAGGTTGTGATTTAGTGAACAGCACAAAATAGTAACCCAGGAGACTAAAATTTCCCATCTTATTATCTTTCATCTGGAGAATTTAGCTAACAGTAGAACAAGGTTTACTTGACTTTGTAAATGTTTTGTTAATTGCTTGTTTTGCCCACCAGACTACATACTACTTCAGAGGTAATATCTGTGTTATTAAGTGTTGCATTCTCAGCATCCCAGCTCAGTGCCATTATCTAATAGGTACCTAAAAACATTTGTTGAGTGAGTGAATGTTGAGCCAAGTCTATGATTAAATTCACCTTTAAAATCATCAAAAAAATTTACAAAGATAGGTCTATAGAATTATAATTTTACAAGAAGAAAAAGTACTTTTTTAAAGTTTCTATTGTGTGATTGAACTTCAGTTAATATATCTTCAACTCCACACTAAAATTTAGAATGCTTGAAGGCATGCATTTTTTTTCTGTTTTATTTAATGCTCTATCTTCAGTATCAAGATATACTTAGCATAGAGTAGGAGCTTAATAAATGTTTCTTAAATAGATCAATGGGTGAATTTCAAAAGGATCATTATCTGATTCTATTAGGCATGCATTCTATGCAGATAGTACCTATAAAATTATTTCAAATGTATTAAGGACATGTTAGGCACTTCACTGAATCCTGGAGATACATATTTTGTCATCTAAAATTTTATTTCTATTTTTTTATAATTTTTTTATTGATTTATTTTTGTTACAGATGTTTCTCCTTGTTTCCCCCATTGACATCTTCCTCCCCATCCCCCTCAGCCCACACCCAGCTTTGTGTCCGTGTCCATTGGTTATGTGTACATGCATATAAGTTCTGTGGTTTATCTCCTCCCTCCCCCTACCACCTCCACTTCTGAGGGTTGTCAGTCTGTACCCGACTTCCACGTCATTGGCACTACGCCGTTCTTCAGACTGTTATGTTCATTATATTCCACAAATAAGTGAGATCATATGATAGTTCTCTTTCTCTGTATGGCTATTTCGCTTAGGATAATACTTTCCAGGTCCCTCCAAGTCATCTCAAAGGATAAGAGATCTTTCTTACAGCTGCATAGTACTACATTGTGTATATGTACCACTGCTTTTTTATCCATTTGTCAACTGATGGACACTTGGGCTGTTTCCAGATCTTAGCTATTATAAATAGTGCTGCTATAAAAATGGGGGTACATATATTCTTTCTGTTTGGTGTTTCAGGCTTCTTAGGGTATATTCCTAGAAGTGGGATCACTGGGTAAATTGGCAGTTCAATTTTCGATTTTTAGAGGTAACACCATATTGTTTTCCATAGCGGCTGCACCAGTCTGCATTCCCACCAGCAGTGTACTAGAGTCCACTTTTCTCTACACCCTCGCCAACACTTGTCCAATACCATTTATTAAAGAGACTGTCTTTATTCCATTGTATGCTCTTGCCTCCTTTTCAAATATTAATTGAGCATAATGTCTTGGGTCCATTTCTGGGTTCTCTGTTCTGTTCCACTGGTCTATATGCCCATTCTTGTGCCAGGACCAGGCTGTTTTGATTACGGTAGCTTTGTAGTATAATCTGATATCTAGTATTGTGACCCCACCTACTTTGTACTTCTTTTTCAAGATAGCTGTGGCTATTCATGGTCTTTCATTGTTCCATATAATTTTTTGAAGTATTTGTTCTAGTTCTGTGAAATATGTAGCTGGTATTTTGATGGGGATTGCATTGAATCTATAGATTGCTTTGGATAATATGGACATTTTAATGATGTTAATTCTTCCAATCCATGAACAAGGTATGTGCTTCCATTTTTTTGTATCTTCCTCTATTTCTTTTTTCAGTGTCCTGTAGTTTTCTGCAAAAAGGTCCTTTACTTCTTCTATTAAGTTTATTCCTAGCTGTCTTAATTTTTTTGCCACGATGGTAAATGGGATTGTTTTCTTAGTTTCTCTTTCTGTAAGTTCATCATTGGTGTATAAGAATGTGGTCGATTTCATGATGTTAATTTTGTATCCTGCTACTTTGCCAAATTTATTTATTAAGTCTAGTAAATGTTTCATGGAGTCTTTGGGATTTTCTACATATAGTATCATGTCATCTGCAAATAATGACAGTTTCACTTCCTCCTTTCCAATTAGGATCCCTTTTATTTTTAATTCATGTCTGATTGCTGTAGCATAGACTTCCAGTATTATGTTAAATAAGAGTGGCAAAAGAGGACATCCCTGTCTTGTTCCTGTTTTTAAGGGAAATGCTTTTAGCTTTTGCCCATTGAGTATGATGTTGGCTGAAGGTCTTTCATATGTGGCCTTTATTATGTCGAGATATGATCCATCTATTCCCACCTTACTGAGTATTTTTATCAGAAACAGGTGCTGGATTTTGTTGAATGTTTTTCAGCATCTATTGATGTGATCATTTGTTTTTTATTCTTCATTTTGTTTATGTGGTGTATTAATTTGTGAATATTGTACCAGACTTGCACACCTGGGATAATTCCACCCACTTGGTCATGGTGAATAATGTTTTTGATGTATTGCTGGATCCAATTTGCTAGTATTTTGTTCAGAATTTTGGCATCTATGTTCATCAGAAATATTGGCCTGTAGTTTTATGGGTTTTTTTGTAGTTTTTTTGTTGTTGTTGTTGTTTTTTCTGATTTTGGAATTAGAATTATGCTGGCCTCATAAAACAAGTTTGGAAGTCTTCCTTCTTCTTGAAATTTTTGAAATAGTTTAAGGAGAGTAGGTGTTAGTTCTTCTTTGAATGTTCAGTAAAACTCCCCCATAAAGCCATCTGAGCCTGGGCTTTAGTTTGCTGGGAGAGTCTTGATTACTTCTTCATTTTTCTTAGTTGCTATTGGTCTGTGCAAATTTTCTACCTCTTCCCAGTCCAGTTTGGGAGACTATGTGCTTCTAGAAATTTGTCCAATTCACTTAGATTCTGTGGTGTCAGTTGTTACTTCTCTTTCCTTTCTGATTTTGTGTGTTTGGGTTCTCTCTCTTTGTTTCTTGGTGAGTCTAGCTAAGGGTCCATCAATCTTGTTTATCTTTTTGAAAAACCAGCTCTTTGTTTTGAATTGTATTTTTGGTCTCAATGTCATTTATTTCTGCTCTGATCTTTACTATTTCCTTCCTTCTACTTGCTCTGGGGTTTTCTTTTTGTTTGCTTTCTAGTTCTTTAAGTTGTCAGGTTAGATAGTCTATTAGAGATTTTTTGTGTTTCTTGAAGTAGGTCTGTAGTGCTATAAACTTTTCTCTCAGAACTGCTTTTGCTGCATCCCATAGATTTTGTGTTGTTGTGTGTTCATTTTTATTGGTTTCCAGGAAGTTTTTTTATCTCTTCCTTGATCTCCTTGATAATCAATTCATTGTTTAATAGCATGCTATTTAGCCTCCATGTGTTGAAATGTCTTTGAATGCTCTTGTTGCAATTGATTTCTAGTTTCATGCCATTTTGATCTGAGAAGATGTTTGATGTGATTTCAGTCTTCGTGAACTTGTAGAGACTTGCTTTGTGTCCTAACATGTGGTCTATCTTTGAGAATGTCCCATGTGCACTTCAGAAGAATGTGAATTCTGCAGGTTTGGGGTGTAATTCTCTGTAGATATCTATTCAATCCATTTGGTCCAGTGCTTCATTTGGAGTCTCTGTTTCCTTACTAATTTTTTGTCTAGAGGATCTCTCCAGTGATTTCAGCGGGGTGTTGAACTCCCCTGCTATGATTGTATTGTTGTCGATTTCTCCTTGGAAGTCCTCCAGAAGATATTTAATATATTTTGGTGCTCCTATATTGGGTGCATATATGTTTATCAAGGTTATATCTTCCTGTTGAATAGACCCTTTCAATATTATGTAGTGGCCTTCTTTGTCTCTAGTTATGGCCTTTTTTATCTATTTTATCAGATATGAGTATTGCTACTGCAGTTTTTTTTTCCTTTCCGTTTGCTTGGAAGATTTTTTTCATCCCTTTACTTTCAACCTATGTGAGTCTTTTGTTGTGAGGTGGGTCTCTTGTAAACAACATATAGATGAGTCATGCTTTCTTATCCAGTCAGCTACTCTGTGTCTTTTTATCAGCGCATTCAAACCATTTACACTTAAGGTGATTATTGATATGTACTTATTTATTGCCATTTTTATTTAGTGTGGTTCTATTTTTCTTCCTATTTCTTCTACTAATTACAGCAGTTCTTTTAACATTTCTTGCAGTGCTGGTTTGGTGCTAATGTATTCCCTTAGCCTTTTTGTGTCTGGGAAGCTCTTTATTTGACCTTCTATTTTGAATGATAACCTTGCTGGGTAGAGTAGTCTTGGATTCAGATCTTTGTTTTTCATGACCTTGATTACTTCATGTCATTCCCTTCTGGCCTGTAGTGTTTCTGTTGAGAAGTCAGCTTAGAGTCTTATGGGGGTTCCTCTGTAGGTTACCTGTTGCTTATCTCTTGCTGCCTTTAGGATTCTCCCTTTGTCTTTAATTTTTGGCATTTTAATTACTATGTGTCTTGGTGTGGACTTGTTTGGGTTCTTTTTACTTGGGGTTCCCTGTGCTTTTTGAACTTGAATACCTTCTTCTTTCACCAAATTATGGAAGTTTTCTGTCACTATTTCTTCAAATATATTCTCTAACCCTTGCTCATTTTCTTCTTCTTCGGGGACTCCTATGATGTGCATATTATTATATTTCCAGTTGACCCACAGTTCTCTTAAGCTGTCTTCCTGTTTTTTAATTGTTTTTATCTTTTGGTTTTCTGATTGGTTGATTTTTTTCTACCTTGTCTTCTAATTCACTGATCTGATCCTCAGCTTCCTCTACTCTGCTGTTTAGTCCTTCCAGTGTGTTAAATTCTGCTATGTCATTCTTAATTTCTTCTTGGTGGTTTTTAATTTCCAATTGGTTGATTTTCAATGTTCCTATGTCTTTACTCATGGCGCCCATGTTCTTACATATACTGTTGGGCTTCCTCATGATCATGGCTCTCAATTCTACATCTGTTAATTTGCTTAACTACATTTCATTTATCTCATTTTTAGTAGAGGTCTCTTGTACTTTCATTTGGGATTTGTCTCTTTGTTACACCATTTTGGCTATTTCAGTGGATTTTGGAGCTTGCCAAATTTTCCCTGTAGGTGTTGGTGTTCCGCTGTTTGTGGCTCCCTCTGCTGGGTTTGGATGAGTGAGAGAGGACCCACATTAAACTCCACTGTCAAGTCTTACTTTCTTGGTAGATTTGCCAGCCCAGGAAATGTTCAGTTATCCTCCAACTTTTTGCCTGGAGGCTATTAGACCTGTTTACTTGAAAAGCCTTTGTTTCTCAGTTGAATGAAAAACTCCCTCAGGTGTTCAGAGTAAGGAGATTTACTGAGGGTGAGGCAGATGCTGGTTGTTGATGAGCTTCAATTTGCATTTCAATGGCCCACAGGGTTCTGTTGAATCTACAAGGGAGGGGCTGCCACCTCTCCCTAGAGCCCTGGGAAGGAATAAGATGGCCACAGTCCTATATGGCTATAACTCAGCAAAAACTCTGAGAACCCACCATATCCTGAGTGTCCCCATACAGTTCCAGTTCAGTCTGCCCTCCCTCTGCCAGGACCCAAGGTGAGTGGCTGCGGCTATTTTAGCGTTTGTCCGGGCTCTGTGCTATGGAGCAGGCTTGGGAGTTTAACCCGAGGGCGCTGCTCACAGCTAAGTCCGCTGCTGTCTATGGGCTTCCAGCCCCCCTCTTGTGCCTCTGCAATCCTACCAGGATAGAGTCAGTGTCCCTGGTTATATGGTCCTCGCAAGCTGCTTTTCTGTTGCTTTTTCCCAACGATTTGTCTTTATTTTAGTTGTAATTCCAGTTTGGTCCTGGGAAATGGTCTGTGTAGCTTCCATTCACTCTGCCGCAATTTTGGAATCTCCCTATTTCTATTTTTGAGAATCAAGAAACTCAGTTGTGTTTAGAAATTTTCTAATTTAGAATATTTAAGTGATGTCTCAGGAAGGCTATAATAAAATAAAAGGGATAGATCTATTTGACATAGTCTGCTTGCTTTTTTATTCAGTTTTTACATTTTTGAAGTTATGTACAAATTTTTTTTCCAAATCTTTATTGAAATAAAGAATAATATCTGGCATATTTATTCACAATTTATTTAGTGTATGCTATGTGTCAGGTGTACTGTTAGGGTCTTTGATAGACATTTTATCACTAATTAAATCCTCAAAATACCTGCATTTTACAGAAGAATAAAGGTAATCTCAAAAAAGCTAAATAAGTTGCTCAAATCATAGGGCAAGTAGGAAATAAAGGCAGGGTTGTAGATGAGGCCCAAATGATCATTTCATTTTCTTTTCCCCATGGCACACTCAGTAAATATCTACTTATTTTATTTGGGCTTATTTAAATGGTGAGTAATCAGAAATAATTAATATTTAACATCTACAGTGTAATAAAGATATATAAAGTATTATTTAATCTTCTCAATAATCCTGACAAATATAGAGTGTTTTTTTTTTTTTTCCACATTAAAAAAAGAGACTGGAAGAAATTAGTCTATTTGACAAAGGTATAGAGGACTAAGTTCTAATACAGGATGTTTGATTTAAAATCCATTCTTGTTCTACAATATTTGTCTAGTTTTGACACCAGAAAATCAACCAGGAAGCTAGTACAATAATTCAAATGTGAAAAATGAAAGTGGCTAGACTATAACAATGGAGTTGCAAAGAAAGGAAATAATGGAAGGATGATGGCATATCCTGTGGATTTTCTAAGAATGTTTGAGCATGACTCAGAGTAGGACAAGGGTCAATACATTACAATGACTTCCCGGAAGTCTAAAGTACAATTTAATTTTAAAAATCGACTTGCTAATTACTATTTGAATCCCACTTCCCTGTCTTCATTACAGCCTACCATGAACTCCAAAGCTTGTTGCATATGAAACACCGGATTTACATTCCTTAATAGATATCATTGCCTTTTTTCATTCTCAAGACACAATATTTTATATAAGCCCATAAAAATAACATACATATTCCACCATAGGCTTGTAGAAAGCAGTAAAATCTATTTTACAATTTATTTCAGGTATGCTTCAAGCATATTTTCTGAAATAGAAAGTCTGTCCTTTAATTTTATCTCTCTCTCTCTCTCACTCTAAATATAAACTTAATCTCAACTTCACTAGAAACATGCCTACATGGTCTATTAGGCAAATAATAATTTATCTTGTAGTGTTATAAATCATGCAGCTAGTACTGGAGAAACAAATGGTAATAAAACATGTTGTTGCCCATAGGAATCTGGTATTCTCTTAGAGAGTAAACAAATAGTTTTGATACAAGGTGAGGTCCTTGTAGAAGTATTTAGAGGGCACAATGGACAGAAAGAAGGGAGGAGCCAGTCGCTTCTTATTCTTATAATCTTTGTTCTTAAAGCTAGAACTGGCTTTGACTCATTATATATTAACTTTTCTAAGTTAAATTGATTTTGCACATAAATCTGATAATGGCTTCCCTGGTTAAATTATATTAAATGTTTTCCATCATATAAATTTGAAAATTTTACAAGATAGAAAATCCTATATAAATTCTGGTTCATAGCTCTCTCTCTCATTTCTTGTTATTCTAAAATATGTACCATCTTGTGAGCCATATGACAAAAATGTACAGTTCAACAATGTCATATTCTCCCCTCTCTGATTTTACAAGGCATTTTCCTTCTATCCAAAATGCTACTCTTCTTTCTTCTATATAACTCCAAGTTAGATTTTCTTGTAACTCTTTTAGCTAATATACATCTCATTTTAGCTCAAAACAAATTTTCCAGAAATCCTCCCTGACCCTAGAATGTGATTTCAGTGCACATATTTTGTGCTCCCTAAACAGCATGTTTTTGAGGCTGTCTAGCACTGAATTGTTGAATTAGTGTTCTACATTGCAGAATAAACTACCAGAAATTTAGCAGTTTAAAACAACATGCATTTATCTAATAGTTTCTGTGGGTCAGGATCAGGGCACAGCTAAGCTGGGAGCCTATGCAAAGGTACAATCAGGTTTTCAAGAAGGGCTGGGTTCTCATCAGGAGGCTCAATGAAAAAAGATCTTCTAAGAATCCTCAGTTAATTGGACAGTTCATTTCCTTGTGTCTGTACATCTCATGGCTGCTTGCTTCTTCATAGACAGCAAAGGAACAAGGTTCTAGAGCAAGTCTACGAGCTTGCAAGCATCTTATACAACATCATCTGTGTGCTGGCTGAAAGAAAGCAATCCATAGTCCTGTACCCACACTCAAGGAGATCATATTATATAAGGGTGTGAACACCAAAATGTGGGTATCATACTTTGTCTGCCATAACTGTCATCACTAATGTATATATAAGCCTGTTTTCTCTGCTTGACCACAAGCAACTTGATGGCAAGAAACAAGTCTTACCTAACTTGGTATGCCCAGTAACTAGCACTCTTTGTTTGGCATATGACACACTTAAAATTAGATTCACTGACTGAGGTCTACTTCTGACACACATTATTTTATGACATTTTGTTAAAAGAAATAGGAAAAATTCATTAAGTAATCCCTTCCCAAACAAATAACATTTTTGTTATCATGCTTATAGCCATTTATTTAAAAGTTTCTACAATAAAATCTGTGTATTTACTCAGAAACTAAGCAAACTTAAATAATCTGAGCCAATGAATGAACAGAAAGTCTATGCCATATTAGGATATAGTCAATCTATTTATGTATATTTTGGAAGATCTTAATTTTAAATATTTCTTGCTGTCCAAAACAATATTGTGGCTATACAATGTAAAAGGCAATATATTTTCCATAAAAATATTTGAAAACTACATCATCTAAAGCCAATGAATATGACATTACAAGAATAAATAGTAAAGTGTTATAGATAATATTAACCCATTTCCTTCATTTCTTGGTTACCACTATGATAATGTTATGTCTGAGATTTTTAGAAGTGGATCACTAGTGATACATCAATTGAGATAGCAGCAATACTATGCATTCTTAGTAATTATTTAAAAAGGAAATAGATTCTATGTATTTATTACCAGAGATTATCTACCTGTAGAATATTTAGTTGCCATGGCAATTTTGATAATTAATAGACTTGGTTTGTATTGCACAGCTGCTAAAGGAGATTCATGTATCTGAGAACACAAAAATGTAAATTGTACTCTGAGGCTGTCCTGTATGCTCCAGAGGGAAAAAATCATTATTTTACAGAGTCCCTCTCTGATAAATTAGCTAATTAAAAGTTGTGTTGATGGATTTTAAATGCCTACATATACATTTCAAGCAAAAGTGATACCTTTTACGAGAATAGAGAGTCTACATTCTGAATTTGCATTTACAGTATAATAAAGAGGTTCAGGTTTAAAATGTAGTTACAATTAAATAACGTCAGCAGAGTAATGCAGTCAACACAAGAAATTAATTTCCTTGATTTGTCATTAAAATTTGCACAGTGGTAACTGTGAGGTCAGCTGACTTCACTCTACTTCCAGGCAGCAGAACTGAATGTACTTGGCTCTAGGGATTTCATTTATAGTTTGAGACTACCTGACAAAAATTTTCACAGAGCTGAAAGCCTCAAATAATTGACTACAGTTCATAACAGTTTTTCTATATAAAAATATCTACTTTTTATAAATTCAACAAAAGCTGTTGTAGTATAAATATCGCATTCATTTTTTAATAAATATTTATTGAATTATGTCCTGTGTTAGGCAGTAGATACTTAGTATTTACTACACACCAGGCACAAAATTAAGTGTTTTAATGTTACATTACTTTTCACAATAATCTTATAATGTACACTTGCCATGATCATGCCATTTGGCAGATAAGAAAATCTAGGCTTACAAAGGTTAAATGACTTGTTCAGGGTACTACATTGCCTAAGTAATGGGACCAGAATTTGAATCATATTTATCTGGCTACAGTGCATCTGTCTCCAGATATTGCGCAGAAATGAGTTGCCATAACTAACATATCATGGAACTAAAGAATTTTAGTTTTATTGCTTCAGGCCCTTTGGGGACACCTTCTCTGACTTTCAGTTTTGGCTTCCAGTCCTTTGTTTCTCCAATCTTCCAATGACCATGTAAGCCCCTAATTCTGTTTTCCTGATTTGAAAAATTTTAAAGATAAAAAAGTTCAATCAATAAATGCACCAAAGGACCTTTGGAATTAAAAGCACAAGTAGCCCTATTTAGATTTCAACTCATCCTAGAGAACCTAGGAATTTCTGAATTCATCAGTATGTAGTAATCAAATAGACAACTATACAAGCAATGAAAATATGAGACAAAGTTGGAAAAAATGTAAATAATTTCTCTATTCCATTTGCATTTATTTTGTGACAAGTCTTTAGTGGATTAACCTAACAGATATTCCAGACATCTTGACAAAACTGGTGGAAGAGGTATTGGAAGATAAAAACTGTGACCATCCCTTAAAATTTAGTATGACATAAATAATGCATTAATAAGCAAGTCTGGCCCTGCTGACAGAGAATATGAGGGTGGTATGAATGGAGGCAATAATGTGTCCTGGGTCAGCCATATGTATCAGTAGTTGAAAATTCTTAAGTTAGCACGTTAATGATTAAATATAATAAAATGTTTTCCAATGTGTCCACAAAGAATTACTCTGCTCTGTGTCCATAACATACTAAGAACAGAAGGAGAAAATCCATATATTTTTATAAATAATAATAATAGTATCAACTTACTAAACACTATGTACTAGATGTACTGAGAGCTAATTTTACATTAACTACTTTAGTGCTCATCATTCCATTATAAGTATTTTTTATTACAAATTTTCAGATTACATTTAGTGAATGTTGTGGCATTTTTGCTTACCAGACTATCATCTTCCACTCCCTGTATCGGTGGCAACCACTGGGACAAAAACCTGCACATGTGGTGTGACCTGAAGGGTTAACGTATTTCTGGTTCTCAAATAATTATGGATCATTGAGACTGTGTATTGTGACCAGTTTCATGAATCACTGAAGATCTGGCTAAAAGCTTGGCTTTATGTGACCCCTGGAACTCTCTCAGGGCTGGAGTGACCTTTGGGTAACATCTTTTATAAGTATTTAAAATCAGTTACTACAGCTACCTGGGTCAAAGGATAGATAGCAAATGGGGCAAGCAGCAGACAAACCTAAAAACCTAGGAAGAATGAGGCTGAGGAAGAAGATACATGAAAGGATTAGGTCTTTGAAGGACTTCTATATCTAACAGTACTAGAGGGCCACATGCATGTCTAGGGATGGATATATGCCCAGAAAAGACCTGAGATAACCCTATGCTTATACCTCTGGCTACATTTGACAAGCAGAGGAAAAGGCTAAGGCAGAGTTGTAGGCATCTTGGCTAAGCATCGAAGGAATGCCATAGCTCAAAAGCAATCTGCAAAGAAAAAGAGAGTGTTTTTTGCTTTGCATTATTTTTCTTTTTGGTTCTAGAAGTTTCAGGAAATCTCTGTCATGTCATTGGCTAATAGAATAAGCTAATAGAATGTAGACATTAGTGGCCACATATGAAAAGAAATACAATTTTTGCAAAAATAGTTTGGAAAAACCACTGAACAAATGGATGAGTGCAGACAACTAAAAAGCAGCAGTGTAAATCCAGTGAGGGAAGGAAAAGAAAGATCTGATTTTTGGCATTATCATATTATGAAATTCAAATTTTTCCATTTTTAACAAAACAAAATTCTGAGACTAGGAAAGTAGAGACTATTAGTAGAAAGTGGGGGAAAAAAGAAATTTGGGAAACCATTCTTGAAGAAGCTCAGACATTGGAATTACTAAACAAAAATTTCAATCAGTTGTTTTAATTATGTTCAAAGAGCTAAAGGACATTGACAAAGAATGAAAGCAAAACAGGAGCATAACTACAAAACACACTAATTATATAACTAATAGAGAATATCAATAAAGAAATAGAAATTATAAAAAAAGAATTAAATTGATATTCTGAGCTGAGAAGTACAAAGCTGAAATTAAAATTTTATTTTAGGAGTTCAACAGAAGACTTGAGCATGCAAAAGAAAGAATTAGAAGACTTAAATATAGGTCAAATGAAATTATCCAGTCTGAGTAATAGAAAGATGAAAGAATAGGAAAAAAATGAACAGAGCCTGAGTACCTGTGAAAAATCATCATAATTAACAACATATACATTATGGAAGCCCCGGAAGGACAAGAGAGAGAAAAAGCAGCAGAAAGAATATTTGAAGAAACAATGGTCAAAGACTTTCCAAATTTGATTAAATAATGAATCTGCATATCAAATAGTCAAGAACTCTACATATGATGGACATAAAAAAGATTTACACTGAGGCATGTTATTATCACTCTTATAAAAGCCAAAGCAGAAGAGAATCTTGAAGGCATCAAGAGAGAAGCAAGGGATATTCAATAAAACTACAGTCAGTTTTTCAGTAGAGACCATAGAGGGCAAAAGCCAGTGGATAACAGGCTTAAAAAGCTGGAAACCAAAAACTGTTAATCAAGAATTATATGTTCAACAATACTATTTTTCAAAAATGAAGATAAATTAAAACATTGCCAGATAACAAAAGTTCAGAATATTTGTTGCTATTGTACCTGCTCTACAAGAGATGGTAAAGGTAGTCCTTCAAGATAAAAGAACACTAGAGAGTAACTCAAATTCATATCAAGAAATACAGAATAACAGTGTGATGATTGCTGGGAGGAGGGGCGATGCGGGGAGATGGAGGAGGATATAGGGGCGATAAATGGTGGTGGTAGGAGACTCAACTTGGAATGATACACAATACAGTGTACAGATGATGTGTTGTAGAATTATGTACCTGAAATCTGAATAATTTTGTTAATCAGTGTCACCTAAAAGGAAATTCAGTAAAAGGGAAAATCTAATAAAATGGAAAAATTAAAGAATAACAGCAAAGGTAAACATATAGTTAAATTTAAAAGCCAGTATTATTATATTTTTGGCTAATAACTCCCTTTTTCTATATTATATAAAAGAAAAATGCATAAAACAATAAATATACATCCATGTTAATGGGCACACAGTGTACAAAGATGTAATTTGTGATAGCAAAAACATAAAGAAGGAAACAGAATTGAATAGGAGCAGAAATTTATATGCTATTAAAGCTAAATTTCTATTAAGTCAAACTAGCTTTTTATACATTTCAGTTGTTAATTGTAATACTCATGGTAACCCCTAAGAAAATAACTGAAAATATAGAAAGAAAAGAAAATGAGAAGGAAATCAAAATGCTAGGCCACAAAAAGTCAATTAAATATACCAAAAAATGTTACTGGGAGAATTGATGAACAGAAAAAGATATAGGCATAAAGAAAAACAGCAGCCCTGGCCGGTTTGGCTCAGCTGTTAGAGCATCGACCTGCGGTCCGGAGGGACCTGGGTTTGGTTCCCGCTAAGGGCACGTACCTCGGTTGCAGTTTGTCCCCAGCCCTGATTGGTTGTGCGGGTGGCGACCACTCGATGTGTCCCTTTCACATCGATGTTTCTCTCTCTCTCTTTTCCTCTCTCTCCCTCCCGCTCTATCTGAACAAAAAATGTCCTCGGGTGAGGATGATAAAAAAAAAAAAAGAAAAACAGCAAAAGTAAATAAAAACAAATGGCAGAAGTAAGTTCTTTCTTATCAGTAATCACTATAAATATAAGTGGGTTAAACTTAATGGATTAAAAGGCAGAGATCAGCAGAGTGGATTTTTTAAAATGATCCAACTATATACTGTCTGCAAGAGATTCACATAAAATCCAAATATACAAGAAATTGAAAATAAAACATGATATTTCATGCACATAGTAACCAAAAGAGGGTTGGCTAACCTTACTAATATCAAAGGTACTTTAAATAAAAATATTGTTACAGAAGGCAAAGAAGGACATTACATATAGATAAAATTGTCAGTCCATTAAGAATTTATAGCAATTATAAACACATTCAAAAACCAATTTGAGCCCTGGCCAGTTTTGCTCAGTGGTTAGAACATCAGCCTGCGGTCCAGAGAGACCCAGGTTCGGTTCCTGCTAAGGGCACGTACCTTGGTTGCAGTTTGTCCCCGGCCCTGGCCACTTGATATGTCCCTTTCATGTCGATGTTTCTCTCTCTCTCTCTCTCTCTCTCTCTCTCTCTCTCTCCCTCCCTCTCCCTCCCACTCTATCTGAACAAAAAATGGAAAAATGTCCTTGGGTGAGGATAAAAAAAAATCAATTTGATTATGTTAAAATGAAGTACTTTTGTGCATCAAAGAGCACTATCAAGAAAGTTAAAGACAATCCGCATATAGGAGAAAACACTTGCAAATCATATATCTGATAATGACCTAATATCCAGAATATATGAAGAACTCTTACAATTCAAAAACAAAAGACCAACAGCCCAATTAAAATATAAGGAAAGGACTTCAATGACTTTAGGTACTTTCTCCAACAAACAGATGAAAAGATGTTCAACGTTATTAGCCATTAGGCAAATGAAAATGAAAACCACTAGAATAACTACCCTGAAAAAATGGAAAATATCAAGTATTAGTGAGGATATGGACAAATTGGAATCCTACATTTGCTGGTAGAAATGTAAAATGATGCAGCCACTGTGGAAAACAGTTTTGCCATTTCACCATAAGTTAAACATAGAATTACCATATGTTTCAGCAATTCCACTCCTGGGTATATACCCAAAAGAATTGAAAACAGATGTTCAAACAAAAACTTGCACGTGAATGTTCATAGCAGCACTGTAGCCAAATCAAGAAAATCAAGTAAATGAGCCAAATGTCCATGAATTGATGAATGCATAAACAAAACATAGTATATTTGTATAATAAAATATCATTTAGCCATAAAAAGAAATGGAATATTTTAAAATACTACAATATGAATGAACCCTGAAAACATTAGGCTAAGTGAAAAAAAAAAACAGACACAAAAATCCACATGTTGTATGATTCTATTTATAAGTACTTCCAGAATAGGAAAATCCATAGAGATAGAAAGATTAGTGGTTGCCAGGGACTGGAGTAGAGGAAAAAGGAGAAGACTGCTTAAAGTGTATGGGCTTTCCTTTCAGAGTGATGAAAATGTTCTGAAAATAGATAGTGGTGATGGTTGTACAACATTGTAAATGTACTAAATGCTGCTAAAAGTAAACTTGTATTATGCGTATTTTACCACAATAAAAAAATACTTAAAGCAAGTTAGAAGCAAAAGTAAAAAATAATTTGATAGTTCTTTAAAGAAAGGGGGCATAGAGATATCACTGGTTCACAATAAGAATTAAAAAAAGAAATGAGCCCTATTGAAACCAAGCTGTGGTGTTCCGGTTTGTTGTCCTGAAAAATTGAAGAATGAGTTCAAGGACAAAGGGTAAGCAAAAGGAAGGTTTATTTTAAAGATAGACAGACTCCCTGCAGTGGGGAGGGGACCTAAGTGGGTTGCCCATGGGGCTAGATATATGCCTTGCTAGCCTGATTGGTCCTCTCAAGGAATTCTGCCTTAGCAACATCCATACATTTTATTTTTGTTTTCTTTAATTAATTCATTTTTGTTATGGATGTTTCTCCTTTTCCCCCCATTGGCACCCTCCTCTCGTTCCCACCCTCCCTCCCAGCATTGTTGTCTGTGTCCATTGGTTATGCTTAAGTTTAACATAAGTTCTTTGGTTTATCTCCTCTGAAGTTTGTCAGTCTGAGCTCTACTTCTATGTCTCTACTTGTATGTCTCCATACATTTTAAAGCTTATGTTTCCCACCTGACTGGGTCTAGCCTTAGGTCATCTATAGGGGCCTTAGAGGCTTCTCTGTTTTGATAATTTCAACTTCTCCCAGACTATTAGTGAGGAGGAGGAGAAATGCCCTTGGAGCAACCCTATGCTTGCTTTTTGTTTCTTCCCAAAATCCTATCTTGGTTCCCTATAGTCCTTTTAAGGTGACCTGTCTTTCTGCAATAGGAACACACTCTACAGTTTCACAGCAGAACTCATTCAACAATCCTGTTGCCTTGCTCCCAGAAACCAGTACATATATTAATTGGAATAACTCAAATTGCCAGTACTATATTCTTTAACAGTAAATAAAATTCCTCTGCAAACCCATCAGGGTCCCAGAAAAAGGAATGGATAAAATTGCTGTTTCCCTCTTGCATGGATAAAGGAATGGATAAAATTGCTGTTCCCCTCTTGCATGAAACCAGCCTTTCTGGGTTGGGTGGGTGGGTGGGTGGGTGGGTTGGTTGGTTGGTTGGTTATGTAATTGACCTGTGCTTCTTCCAGGAGCTTCTAACTTGCATTTCTTTAAAAGGGGCCTGTGAGTTTCTGGCCTTGAAGGCACAATCTCCGTGTTAATTTTAGTTTTATTTTAAGACATATAGAGTCCAAATAAAGCTCCAGATATGCTGTATCCTGGATTGCCTGCCTGTGTGCTGAGCTCCAAGTCATCTCAAACTTCCCACGTGTGTCAGCCTTCCCTTCCCATTGTCCCTCACTGCCTAACTTGCCTCTATCTCCTCACTATTACTTATTAGTTGGCAACATCTATTTACAGAATATTTTATGGGGATTAAGTAAGACAAAAATATGTAAAAAATTACCAGTGTAGAACTTGACCCACAGTATAGTTTCTATACATACTGATTGAATCCAAAATTTCTTAGTTAAAGATATCTATTTTGGTATTATTGGTTTGGGGTCATTTTTGTATAATTATCAAGTTATTTAATAGAGCATATTAATTACATATGTTGACTCTGGAGACACTGACATTGCCCAAGTTTAAATCTGGGCTCTTCTTATTCTGTAATCTTCAGAAAATTTGCTTTACCTCTCTCTGCTTCAGTTTGCTTATTTATAAAATTATGATAATTATTTTATATATGAGTAATGAGAATTAAGGTAGAAAATGTATAACAAATATTAACGCTATTCTAATCTCTCAAATCATCATTCAATAAGTAATAATAATTATTATTATTGGTCTGGCCAGTTTGGCTCAGTGTTTAGAGCATCAGCCTGTGAACCAGAGAATCCCAAGTTCCGTTCCCGCTAAGGGCACATACCTCAGCTGTAATTTATCCAGGGCCCCGGTTTGGGTCATGTGGGTGGCAGCCAGTCAACGTGTCTCTCTCACATTGATGTTTCTCTCTCTCTCTTCCCCCATCTCTACCTCCTACTCTATCTGAGGATAAATGCAAAAATGTCCTCGGGTGAGGATTAAAAAATAAATTATGATTATTATTATCAGAAATTTATTCCTATTGTCACATCCCATCCCTGCTTTGTCATAAACAGAGGGAAAGAAAATAATTCAAACCTTAAATGAGAAGATATATTATTTATTTCAATAAACAATTTATATCCTTCCTATCTCACTTCAAATAAGAAACTACCCTTCCTATCTGGTTTTCACACCTTCTGTTTTGCTCCCTGACATTTATATCATCCCCCCCTTTTTTTCTCTTCTTTAGTTTTACAATATAGTGACATAGTTTGCCCATATTTTATTTTCCTTGTTCTTCAGGGCAATATCTATAGTTGTTACTTCTCAAGGGCATGTACCGATGATCCTGCATTAACTCCATCTTGCCTAGCACAAGTTTATAAATTACTGCTTATTTAGGAGAAAGCATAAGACATGAACTAGTAGATTCTAGTCCTGATCTTCTATTGTTTTATTGAAATGTTGTAAATAAAATAACTTTTCCTACGTTCAACATTTTCTAGTTGGGAACAGGAAAAAAAAAAAAAAAACAGTGATACTTCAGATGTCTTATATCATCTCTACCATCTGGGTATTATGTAGAACTAGACAATGAATTAGAAAAATTTGTTCTAAAAAGGTATGTGTGTAAATCCTTGGGTTGTTGAAAATAAATTTTCAATAGGCCAACTGAAAAATAATTTAATAATGCTCCAGAAGTTGTTGAAACTTGGCCCCTCACTAGACTCCTTGCTGATAAATACATTTATTTCTAAGTCTTAAGAAAACAAGTCTTGCCCTGGCCGGTTTGGCTCAGCGGTTAGAGCGTCGGCCTGCGGTCCAGAGAGACCCGGGTTCGGTTCCCGCTAGGGGCACGTACCTCGGTTGCAGTTTGTCCCCGGCACTGGTTGGTCGTGCGGGTGGCAGCCACTCGATGTGTCCCTTCGCGTCGATGTTTCTCTCTCTCTCTCTCTCTCCCTCCCACTCTATCTATACAAAAAATGGAAAAAAATATCCTCGGGTGAGGATAAAAAAAAAAAAAAGAAAACAAGTCTTGTCAGTACATACCCAAAGAAGGGCTATAATAGAAATTTAAAATGTGAGCCTGCCTTAGTCAAACAAAGTTGTATATTCAATGATTGTCAAAAAATTCTTGAGTTTTACTCTAACAATGAAACAAAGCTGAAGGGTTTATAATTGTTTATTTTTGAATAGAGACATATAAATAAAATACAAATTTTTATGAGAAAAGTTATATATGACAAATCTGCTACATATTTCTTCAGAGCATCAGTAAAAAGATCTGACAATTTAAGAAAAACATATACCCTCAACAATATTCAAAGAAAAAAAAATGATATGCTATTTTGCATAATAATTACTGGCTATGATTTTTAAGTGATATTATGGAGAATTTCCTAATATACAAAAGTAGACAATGTATTATAAACCTCTAAGCAGCCACTACCCAGCCTCAGCAGTTGCTGAATTATGCATGCTGTTATTTCATCTCTATCTCTCGTATTTTACTGAAGCAAATTTCAGCCTTAAAATCATTTCATTAAAAGTTTTTTTTATTATGTACCTTTTTTAAAATATAAATGCAATGCCATCATCTAACCCAAAATTAATAATAATTATATAATATTCAGTTGTGTTCAAATTTCCACTTATCTCAGAAATGCATTTTCTTAATTGTGTTTATTTGAATCAGGATCCACATAAGGTTCACACATGGCAATTGGCTGATTTTTCTTACAAGTGTTAAAATTTATAGGCTTCCTCTCCATTTCTTTAATTTCTTGAATTTATTTGTTGATACAAAAATGTAAAGTACCATGTGATGAGTAAGCTATAAGGGTACAGGGATTTGTGTGTTTTTTGCACTCTTGAATCCCCATTTTAGAAGATCCCTGGAATACAGTAAGCACTCAGTAAATGTCTGTTGAATGAAATTGAGGTATGCAATCCTAAACATTGTTTATAGGGGTATAAATTGTTCATATATTAAATTCAGTAAAAAAGCAAACATATATATATATTTTAATCATATACATATGATTGTATTTTATGATTTACCCATATTAGGATAACTGTATAACCCAGTTATCCAGGAAATTCCACTGTTTATTTGTCTACTGATTTCCAGGCAGTTTAGTACATGTCATTATAAAAGTATCCCAGTTAATACAAATTTTATAAATATGTGGAGATTAAAGAACACATTTTATAACAACCAATGATTTAAAGAAGAAATCAAAAGATAAATCTGCCCTGGCCAGTGTTGCTCAGTGTTTAGAGCATCAGCCTGCACGCCAAAGGGTCACAAGTTCAATTCCTGATGAAGGGTACATACCTGGATTGCAGATTCAATCCGTGGCCCAGTCGGAGAGGGTGTGGGAGGCAACAAGTCGATGTTTCTCTGCCCCCCACACATACTCCTTTCCTCTCCAGCACTCTCTCTAAAAATTAATGGAAAACATATCCTCAAGTCAGGATTAACAACAACAACAAAATAAATCAAATAGTATTTTGAGACAAAAATAGAAACATACCAAAATCAGTTAGTTATCAGAGAGAAGTTTATTGTGATAAGAGCCTATTTAAGAATAAGGGGAAATCTCAAATAAATCTAAAATTATACAAAAGAAGGAATTAAAAAAAGAAGAATAAACCAAGCCCATAATTAGCAAAGGGAAGGAAGTAAAGGTCAAAGTACAAATAAATGAAATATAGTCTAAACAGATAATAGAAAAGATCAGTGAAACTAAGAGCTATTTCTTTGAAAAGATAAACAAACCTTTAACTGGACTTACAAGAAAAAAAAAGAGAGAGGACTCAAATAATTAAAATTAAAAATGAGGCCCTGGCCCTTGTGGCTCAGTTGATTGAGTGTCGTCCTTTGTACCAAAAGGTCACAGGTTTCATTCCTGGTCAGGGCACAAACCTAGGTTGTGGGTTTGACTCCCCAGTTGGGGTTCATACAGGAAGCAGTCAATCAATGTCTCTCTCTCTCCTTTCCTCTCTAAATAAAATAATCAATAAAAATATATTTTAAAAAATAAAAGAGGAGATATTACAACTGATATTTCAGAAATACAAAAGGGAATAGAGACTACTATGAACAATTATATTCCAAGATAGACAACCTAGAAGAAATGGATAAATTCTCAGACACATTCAGCCTACCTTGACTGAATTATGAAGAAACAAAAAACCTAGACTCATAATTAATAAGAAGATTGAATTAGAAATCAAAAACCTCCCAACAAGTAAAAGTTGAGGACCTGAGAGCTTCTCTGGTGAATTCTACTAAACATTGAAAGAACTAATACCGTTCTTTTTCAAACTCTTCCAAAAATTATAAGAGATGGGAACATATCCAAACTCATTTTACAAGGCCAGCACTGCCCTGATACCAAAGCCAGAGAAGAATATCACAAGGAAAAAAAAAAAAATTACAGACCAATATCCCTGATGGACATAGATGTAAAAAGCCTCAACAAAATATTAGTAAACTGAATTCAGCAGTACATTGAAAGGATCATATACCATGATCAAGTGGGATATTTAGCAGAGATGCAAGATGGTTCAGCAATTACAAATTAATAAATGTGGTATACCGCGTTAACAAAATGAATGATAGAAATTATATGGCCATCTCAACATGTACAAAGAACATAGGACAAAATTCAACCCCCTTTTATGATTAAAAAAAAACAAAACTCTCAACAAACTTGGTGCAGAGTGAACATACTTCAACAAATAAAGGCATATGTGATAATCCTACAGCTAAAATCATACCCAATGGTGAAATGCTGAAAGCTTTCCCTCTAAGAACAAAACCAAGATAACAATGCCCAATCTGTTTACTTTTATTCAACATATACTGAAAGTCCTAGCCAGAGTAACTAGGTAAGAAAAAGAAAAATAAGACATTCAAATAGGAAAGAAATAAGTAAAACTCTCTATTTGTAGATGGCACGGTATTATCAATAAAAAACCCTAAACATTCCACCAAAAAATTGTTAGAACTAATAAATAATTTCAGTAAAGTTGCAGGATAAAAAAATCAATGTACAAAAATAAGTTGTGTTTCTATATACAACAACAAACTATCATAAAGGGGAATTAAGAAAACAATCCTATTTACAACAGCATCGTAAAGAATAAAATACTTAGAAATAAATTTAACCAAAGATTTCTGTGATCTATACAATGAAAACTATACAGTAAAAAGGTATGCAATGAAAGATATTGGAGAAGACATTTGGAAGATAAATAGCCACATACCAAGAGTAAGAGGCTATTCTAAGCTGTTCCTAGTAGAGATATAATAACCAGTACTGTGAATAAAGATACCATTTAGTTCAGTGTATAGTAATCTACCATCGTCTAAAATTATCATTGTAGTGAGAATATCCTCTAAGAATATATTGATTTTGTAAGCTCTCTGGCCATTCATAATTAATCAGGTGAGTACTTTGTATATGTTGTAGTCAATAAAAAGCTGCTTTCCTTTACCAAGAAGCTGCTATTCTCTTCTGAGAGGAAGAAGGTGATTTATAATCCCATAATGTTCCATAGAATCTAGGGATTCAAGGTTCTCAAGAACATCCACCCAAATATACCAAACCCATCTCAGAATCTCTCTTATAGTCTTGTTGAGAGTCTAATCTAGACTGTGAATTCAGCTTACTCTATACCTTCATTACTCTAAAAATCAAACTTTAAGCATTTCTTTCAGTACAGTCTGTTCTTCACTTGCAGGACATGAGGTTCTCTCTAAAAACTGTCATAAATACCTTCTAACCTTTACACTGTATCCTGAGTTGATTGTCCTAAATCTATTATTTTATTGCTTCAGTTCTTCAATGTCAGTGTACAACAAATGCTAACTCCACAATCCTAACAACTACGATTGCTCCATAACTGTTCAATGCTAGAGGTTTTGCATAAGACAATGTGTTTCCTGTCACCTAGATGGCATTTCAAATTACTAAAAATTAGTGTCTTAGTGTTTTAATGCAGATTATTTTTATCCCACTCATCACCAGGAACAGGTACTTGTAATCATAGGATCTACATGTGATTAGAATTCTAGCATTCTATATAGAGGATCTGGTCATATCACATCCTTTATTTATTGTTTTACTTACCCACTCCCAGAAACAGGCCCCCAAACAAAGACTCAACTGCAATAATTTATTTGGGAGTAAATCCCAGGAATCTGCCTGAAGGTAGAGAACTGAGACGGGGGTGGAAGTCAATAGAGAATACATTGTTAAACAAGTTGCCAATATGGGCAATTAGAACTTAATTCCACTAGTGAACTCTGGGAGATTATTTAGAATGCATCTCACACTTATCTTAACCAAGAGTCAAAGAAACCGAGGTATTTATCTTCTACATAATCTAACCCATTATTAGTTAGGGGCTTTTTCAGTACCATTAACTTTCTTTTTTTTTTTTTTTTTTTTTTATCCTCACCCGAGGATATTTTTCCATTTTTTATACAGATAGAGTGGGAGGGAGAGAGAGGAAGGGAGAGAGAGAGAGAGAGAGAAACATCGACGCGAAGGGACACATCGAGTGGCTGCCACCCGCACGACCAACCAGGGTCGGGGACAAACTGCAACCGAGGTACATGCCCTTAGCGGGAACCGAACCCGGGTCTCTCCGGACCACAGGCCGACGCTCTAACCACTGAGCCAAACTGGCCAGGGCGATTAACTTTCTAGCACTTCTGGCTTTCCTTCCAGATGGAACATATTGCTCCTGCAGACTGACAAAAGTTCTCAGTCAAGGGATTGTGTGTATTACTTGTAAGCGGCCTTCAGAGTATTGAAATAGGTGCACTGGTGCACCCATACAGCGTGGAATGCCAACAGTCTGCTACAACAGGCATGAATTATTTCTTTAACTTTTTATTTTAAACCAATCTTGACTTAAAGACTTTTCTAAAATGGTAATAAAGCCCTGGCCGGTTTGGCTCAGCGGTTAGAGCGTCAGCCTGCAGCCCAGAGAAACCCAGGTTCGGTTCCCGCTAAGGGCACGTACCTCAGTTGAAGTATGTCTCCAGCCCTGGTTGGTCGTGGGGGTGGCAGCCACTCGATGTGTCCCTTTCACGTCGATGTTTCTCTCTCCCTCTCTTCCTCTCTCTCCCTCCCACTCTATCTCTCCCTCCCCATTCTATCTGAACAGAAAATGAAAAAATGTCCTGGAGTGAGGATAAAAAATAAAACAAAAAAATAAAATGGTAATAAAAAGATTCATGTACCCTTAACTTACATTCTTCACATTACTATTCTACCACATCGACTTTGTTGAGAGAGAAAGAGAGAGAACAAAAGTCTGACGCCTTGAGTACAAATTGCAGATGGTGTGCTCTTTTCCCCCTGAATAATTTGGTTCTAAAATGAAGACGTTCTCTTATTAATCATTATACAGTCATCTCTCGCCACTTTGTGCTTCCACATTCGCAGCTTCACTCTATGGCGGCCCCGAACGTTGAAGCAAAGTGGTGAGGGACAACTGTATATAAATAAAAAATCATACTTCACAGAAATTCATTTATCGCAGTAGAGTCTGGAACTGATGAATTGCGATAAACAAGGGCCAACTATATAATTATCAAATGAACACGGTATATTTGATACAGTAAAATTACCCTTCAGATGAAATTCAAATTTTGACAAGTGCCCCATTAATTTCTTTATAGCAAAAATGAAAATTCAATTAAAATTGCTTTTAATTGTTACTGCTTTTTAATCTCTTTTAAACTAGAAATATACTTTAGACTTTGTCTTTCATGATCTTGACATTTTTGAAAACTATACACATTTAATTCACAGGTTCCCCAATTTGAGTGTAGTTATATAGTTAACAGAAATATCAACCATAGTAGTGATATTGTGCCCTCATCACAACATACCAAGACGCATGTGCTATCTCTTTGTCACATGACTGGTGGTGCTGACTTTGATCACTTGGTTAAGGTGGTATCTGCCAGGTTTTCACATTATAACAATACTATTTTTCCTTTTTTAAATTGATAGGCATCCTGTTGGGAGATACTTCTGAAATTTATGAACATCTTGCTTCTCTTTCTCGTTTTAACAAGCACTTGCCTATTATTACAATAGTGGTTGCCAATCATTGACTTTTTTCATCTTATTATTTCTTCTGCAATTAATAATTGGCATTCTACTATAAAGATTTCCTTATATGACATTTAATTAATGCATTTTTTTATATCGGTATGGACTCATGGATTCTAAATTTATTCTATGAATTTGGATCTATTAATATAATTATTTTTGATACTCAAACTGATTCAGATTTCATCAGTGGTAGTACTTTCGAACTGGCTTCTCTGTGTTTTGACATGCCCCATAATTTTTTTCTGAATACTTTATCAGATTCTGGAAGAGCAAGATGTGCCAGGCCTAAAATCAGCCATGTTCCCACTGAGCTTGAGTGCCTTTTAGTAGAGAATGAAACTTAGATTTCAAAATCTGGGTTCTATGTCTGTCTATCTATCTATCCATTCATCCCTCTACTCATTCATCCACCTATCCATCTGTGATTCTATCTGTCATTCTAAGCATGAATTTACACTGATACCTCAAATTTCAATTAAATGTCACAAGGTTCATTTAGACTTCTTATTTTCTGTATTGTAATTCCCTTTTCTAACAATGAGAAAATCTGATTCCTACTATCAAAAAATATTTGCTGAATCTTAGAATATACATTTAACTTGAGAACAACTAACCCATACCTCTATGAAAAAAAAGATACCTATTAATAAATCTGATATTGTTTACAGTTGGCTTCCTTTTTAGCTTAATGGTATATAGTCAAAATAATGGTTCTGGAGTTACTAGGAAATACTTTTCTACATCTTTTACAGGTGTGGCTAATTTATACATTTGAAATATAATCTTATTTCTATTTGTAACCCCTTATTTATTTAATTTGTTTAAAAAACAAAATTTAGCTCTAATAGTTAAAACTATGCAAAACGTTTCACTCAGAGAAGTGAGACACCCGCTGCCCCATCCCTTCTCTTGTTTCTCCAGCTTTTTCACTTCAGTTCACACACCTTCTGAGCAGAACCAATTGTATTAGTGTTTTACTTTTCTGGGTTTTTGTACAAATGAACAGGTATGTGTATATTTTCTTATCCTCACTTTTTTTCTTGCACTTCTTCATTTAAAATTTTGTCTGAATATTATTCTATATCAGTCAGCATTTGTCTTCATTGTCTTATTATGTTCATGGTAATTTTTTTAACCTTGGATTTTTTTTAAGTTTATCACAATTTTAAAACATGGAGATTTATTTTTTAGAATGCATATTATATGAGATGTCAATACTCTGAAATTAGTTAAGACTTTGTTTTGTTGTAGAGCATGTATGGTCAATTTTGGAAATGTCCATGTGTTATCATAGATAATGTGAGCTCTACAGTTGTTAGCTACAACATTCCATATATGTAAGTTAAACTTAATTTACTTATCATATTGTTTATATCTCTTATATCTTTGCTGAGTTTTGCCTGATAGTTCTATCAGTTAAACAGGAACTGTGTTAAAACCTCCCACTTTGTGAATTTCTTGAGGGAGAAATAGAGAGACAGTGTGTGTGTGTTATTATATATAGGGTTGATATATCATCCTGGAAAATTAAATAATTCATTGTTATGAAATGTCCCTTGCAATCTCTATTAATGCTTTTGTATTCAAGTCTTGAGTTACTATTGTTATACTAGCATTTTTTATGGTTAACATTTGCATATTATACATTTTATCATCCTTTTATTTTTCAACCTTGAACCTTACATTTAAAATGTACTGCTACTAATAGATAATTAGGTTTTTAATTTTATCTAATATAAATGATAGCATCATTTCTTTTAATTACATGATTTATCCCACATGTATTTGTTTACCAATTCTACTTTACTCAATGCTTTCTTCTTTCTTTGGGAAGAGTCCTTTTTATTTTCTATAAAGTGCTAGAAGTAAATATGTTAGGCTTTGCCAGACACATAAGTCTCTGTCTCATATTCTTCTTTTTTTTATTTTAATAACAATTTAAAGGATAAAGACAATTTGTTAGCTATACATAAACAAGTCATGGACTGGATTTAATTTCTTGATCCCTATTTTACAGATTAAAATATGTGTCCTTTATTTGTCAAAGCTTAATATTAATTTGTACTTTTACTTTACTCTCAGACAATTCCATTTATATTATTTTAAATTATAAACCATCCTTGTCCTTTGTTGTAATTATATATATTTTATAAACTTGTTCAAAACATTTATTCAGTTAATAATCACTTAAATTTAATGACATATTTAACCATGTTCTTCGCTCTTTATATCTTTCTGCATTTCTGAACTTTAATTTGGGATCATTTTTCTTCCTTTTTAAAAAAATTTTTTTCCCTTTATTGATTTTAGAGAGAAAGGAAGGGAGAGGGAGAGAGAGATAGAAAGATTGATGAGAGAGAACATTGATTGGCCACCTCCTGCATGCCCCCCACTGGGGAATGGGCCCACAACCTGGGCATGTGTCCTGACTGGGAATCGAACCGGCAACCTCTTGGTGTATGGGTTGATGCTCAACCACTGACCACACCAGCTGGACTCATTTTCCTTCTTGGTAAAGAAAACACTTACTGCAGTGTCATCAGTGGTAAATACAGTTTCTGTTTGTCTGATTCTGTCTTCCCTAAATTTTAGAAATAATTTTACTGAGTATAGAATTCTAGATTAGCAGTTATATTTCTTTAGCAATTTAAAGAGATCATTCCAATGTCATATTGCTTCTCTTATTTGAGAAGTTGCCAGTGTAATTGATGCTCTTTTGAAAGTAATCTTTCTTTTTTCTGAGACTTCTTTTATGAATTTTATCTTTTATATTTTATTAAATCAGTGATATTATCATGTGCTTGAGTGTTTTTTTTTATTTTATATGTTTATCTTTTTATTTTGAGTTAATTGCAACTTACAAGAGTTATCAGAATAATATTGATAGATACCATATACCTTTCTCCCAGTTTGCCTCAAAGGTAATATTTTACATAACTATGGAGCTATATTACAACCAAGAAATTGATGTCGATACAATTCATCCTCCTTGTTAAGTTTTTACCATTTTTATGCACTAATTTGTGAATGTAGATATGTGTATTCAGCTTTATGCAATGTGACCACCACCATAGTCAAAACATAGGACAGTCCTATGACCACAAGAGTATCTCACGTTACCCTTTTATAATTGGACTTGCTTACTCCTGTCCCCACCCCTTTATCTCCAGCCCCTAACCCATAAAAATCACTAATCTATTATCTATTTCCATAATTTCATCATTTTATGAATGTTACATAAGATTCAATCTTACAGTATGTTACTTTTAGCTTTTTAAACTCATAATAATTCCCTGGATATTCCTTCAAGTTGTTTTGAATATAATTTGTTATTGAGTTTTATTTCTGTATAGTAATATATAGTATGCATGTATCCATTCACTTTTAAGGGCATTGGGGTAGTTTCCAATTTGGGACTTTACAAATAAAGCTGCTGTGAACATTCTTGTATTAGTTTTCATGAGAACATAAGTTTTTATTTCTCTGGAATAATTGTCCAAGAACTGAATTCCTGAGTCATATAATAACTGTATATTTAATTTTTAAAAAAAACTGCCAAATTTTTTTACAGAAAGGCTACTATTTTATACTCCTACCAGCAATGTATGATTGATTGGTTTCTCCACATCCTTATCAGAATTTTTTAGGGTGTCACTATTTTTTGTTTTAGACATACTAATAAGTATGTAGTGATATCTTCTTGTAATTTTAAGTTGTATATCCATAATGATTAACAATGTTGAACATCTTTTCATATGCCTTGTTGACCACTTCATTCCACTTTAGTAAAATGTCTGTTTATGTCTCTTGATCATTTTCTAATTGGGTTATTTGTGGTTTTGTTGTTGAGTTTTGAGATTTTTTAAAATATATTCTTGCCCTGGCTGGTTTGGCTCAGCAATTAAAGCATCAGTCCACAGACCGAAGAGCCTCAGGTTTGATTTCCAGTCAATAGTACATATCTCTGGTGCAGGTACAATCCCTGGCCCTGGTACAGGACCTGTGGGAGGCAATCAGTAGAAGTGTCTCTTTTACATCAGTGTTTCTCTCCCTCTCTTACCCTTCCTCCCACTCTATCTGAAAATCAATAAAGAAATATCCTTGGGTGAGGACTAAAAAAAGTAATAATAATATACTAGTCCTTTGTAAGATATACGACTTACAAATATTTTCTATAAGAGGGTCTTTTGCAAAGTAACAGTTCTTAATTTTGATGAGATCCAACTTATTAATTTTTCTTTCATGAGTTGTACTTTTAGTGTCAAATCTAAGAACTTTTTAACTATTTCGAGATCCCAAAGATAATCTACAGTGCTTTTAAAAACTTTTTACAATTTTATATTATTCCATAATTTATATACTTGTCTATGGTCCATTTTCAGTTAATTTTTATTAATAAGATGTAATGTTTAGATTGATGTTCATTTTTTGGCCTATGGATGCACATTTGATCCAGTATCATTTGTTTAAAATCCTATCCTTCCTCCAACTAATTGCTTTTGCATCTTGTAAAATCCAGTTGGGCATATTTACATGAGTGTAGTTTTATTCTTTTTGGTGATCTTCGCATATCTAATCTGTGAGTAGATGGTTCCATCAGTTTTGGAAAAGATTTAGCCATCATTTCATTTGTCTTTTTTTTTATTTTTTATTAGTGACTCCAGTTGTATACTGATAGAAGTTCTCTTGTATTTTCTATGCCTCTTATGATTACATTTTTTTTTACAATTCTTCTGCCTCACTATACTTTATTTTGATATTTTCTCCTGATGAATTTCCAACCAGTTCATAACTTTTCTCAACTGTTTCTATTCTGTTGTTATGCCATCCTTTGGGTTAATAATTTTGATCATTGATCATTGTAATTTTAAGTTCCAGAATTCATTTTGTAGTGTAATATAACTTCCTCTTCTATGGTAAAATTCTTATTCTTCCCAATTATCTTCTTGAATATTTAATATATAGTTATTCTAACTTATGTAACTAATTTCCAACAATAACTACAGCTTCTATGTGTCAATTTCTTATGCATGATGTTTTCCTGACTCATTTTGTTCAAGTTGTCTTATTAATGACTTCTCATTTTCGTTTTTCTTTTTTTTTTTTTTTTAAATCCTCACCCGAGGACATTTTTGCATTTGTCTTCAGATAGAGTGGGAGGGAGAGAGGGAAGAAGAGAGAGAGACATCAATGTGAGAGAGACACATCAAGTGGTTGCCACCCACATGACCCCAACCGGGGCCGGGGACAAACTGCAACTGAGGTTTCTGCCCTTAGCAGGAACCGAACCCAGGACTCTCTGGTCCACGAGCCAGTGCTCTAACTGCTGAGCCAAACTGGCCAGGGCAATTCTCATTTTCTTGTTAGCACTTCAGCTTTCAAAAAGATTTTTATTAAAAAAAAAAAAAGATTTTGTCTACCTCTTTTAGTTGTCCTTAGTGGGAAATGGCCCAAATGATCTACTCTGCCAAGAATAATTGTGATGGATTTTATTTTCCAAAGATAGCTACAAAAATATTTCTCACTCTATGTACTTTTTTTAAAATGTGATACTCTCCCATCTAATTGTGTGGTCAAATTTCTTTCTTGAATCTGGAAGTTTGAATTGCTTATAACCAGCAAAATCTGAAAGTGATACTCTGACTAGGTCATAAAAGGCCAAAGTCTGCCTTGTTAGTTGGGACTTTTACCTTCAGAACCCTATAGGACTGTGTAAGAAGTTCACCATCCTGAGCCCCACAGGCTTCAAGGAATGACATTTGTGTATTTGAAACAATAGCCCCAGGGTGAAATTTAAGCTGACAACCAGCATTAGCCTCCAGGCTTGTGAATGCACAACTTCAGATTGTTTCAGGGCTCAGAAAACAAGTCACCCCATTACAGCCAATGTCAAAGACATTGTGGAAGGGAGGCAAACCATCCCTACACTGCCCATCCAAATACCTGACCTGCAGAAACCATGAGTATAATAAATGCTACTAAGTTTATAGTGGTTTGTTGCACAGCAATAATTGGAGAAGTTGCCTGTTTAAGGGCTTCTTTATAGTGTTTCTCTTCCAATTCTGTCACTTGAAACAGGGAGGGACCTTCTCCTCTCAGTCCTAACTTCTCATTTTGGCTGCTTTCCCATGTTTGATTCTATGTATCAGGTAAAGCTGCTATGGCCTCTGGACTTGGTAGAATGCCTTATCTAGTAGGTGTTCTGTTGGGCCTAGTGACACTCTCTCCCTGGGAACCCAAGCTGGGCATGCCAGCTTGGCATGCCCCTGTGTGGGCTGTGTGCAGTGTCCTATCGTAGTTGAAACTTGATTGCTTTGGGCATGTCACCCTGAGGGATTAGCCCCCAGGCCTATTAGTTGTGGGGACTGGCATCAACTGCTGTGCAGCCCCCCTAGGAATAGATTTGCTTCAGTGGGGCTTTGGTACTTGCCAAGTCTATCCCTTGAGTGTGATGGTTGGGTTGTAATCAGCATGATTGAAAGCTGTCCACTGAGTGCACTGGCTCTGAGGCTTTCCAGGAGCTGCCAGGTGAGCCACTCTCTGTGCCATGCCCGGGGCCACCCTGCATGAGCCACAGAGGGACCTGCAGAGGGCTGCTACTTATGCTATAATATGTTTTAAAGTTATCAGTTATATAATTATTTTCTTTCCAATAACAAAACTATGTATTAATTACCTGAGTATTTTGATATTTTAAGCAGTGGCATAATACTTTCGGATCATATCACACCAGCAATGACAAAGTAGTCACTACGTAGGAGATAGTATAAGGGAAGGGAAGAAAAAAAAAGCTGTTGTCGAAATTAAAACTTATTATGCTACTATTTATAATCTAGAAAGACTGATTGTGCTTTGTGATTTTACAGTCATACTCACTGTATAATCTATATTAGTGCAGACTGACCCTAAAACTAGTAAGAAATACTTTATATAGTGTAACTCTAAGAAAAATATTTTTGTTAAAGCTATTTTTTAAATTGTTATTATATTCTGTGGGCAATAGGAATAAGAAACTCAAAATTTTTATTTATTTTATGATATGATTGGTTATGTTTGAGTATTAAACATATCTAAATTAGTAGGTAGAAAGAAACAGGCCTACACGGGGTGGTTTGGGTGGGATAGACAGGGGAGGAAGCAGCAATGATATTGGAGCTCACTTAGAAAAGGAATTAGAAATTTTAAACTATCTTAGACCATAAGATTTATCATTTAGAAAATGGTGGCCAGCTGCTCTTCATCCCTAATGAGATATACGTCAGGAAATTGGCTTACATTGATTAGGAAGATTTAGGTTCCATATAAGAAGTGTTAGTCTTGAGAGTGGAGGGAGATAAATAGTTCCTAAGGGGAATGTGGTCACCCCAATCTTAGAGAAAGTTTCTGTGTCTCAAAAAATCATGATCCCTCTAACTTTACAAAAACCCTCTTTTGGGGCTGCTCAGAGCATGCATATAGAGGGTGGTCTACTCAACAAATACTTCCTTGATAAAGGATATGCTGAAACTACCTTCAGGCAAAAGAAAGAATTTCCTGAGACGACGATTAAGCACAAGATCAGGTAATTTAAGGAAGTTCTGGTATCCCTTTCACAGTAGATTTTTAAGAACAGAATATTTTTTCTATCTAAATTTTTTACTCAGTTCTCCTTAGAGAAATGTCAATCACTATGATGAGGACAGGCTTCTCAATAAATTTTATATAGAAATTTGCCATCATTTTACATAGAAATAACTAAGGTTTAATGATTTGTCAATACTCAGCTGACAGTGGAGCCAATGCTCAAACTCCAGGAATTGAGGAATTTAGTAGTAAAACCACACTGTGAATCAAACCAAAGTCTAAGTTATTGGTTATTGTTAGAGGGTCATTTATCAATTGACACAGAGTAAATAATCAGTTGGTGAATATCAAAGAATCTAACTTCACAAATAATTCAGTCAGTTACCAGAAGTCAATAGACAGTTATCCTGATCTCTGAAATAGTAAATCTTTATTCATTTTTTTCATTTACTTAGCATATATTTATGGAACATCTATCATGCATCTATTATGTACCCATCCCTCTTCTAGGTACTGGTAACTCAGCAGAGCCCAAGGCATTTACTGTTCTTGCTTTCATATAGTCTATACCAATGGTTCTCAACCTTCCTAATGCCACAACCCTTTAATACAGATCCTCATGTTGTGGTGACCCCCAACCATAAAATTATTTTCATTGCTACTTCATAACTGTAATTTTGCTACTGTTATGAATTGCCATTAGAAATATGTATTTTCTGATGGTCTTAGGCTACCCCTGTAAAAGTGTCATTCAACCCCCAAAGGGGTCATGACCTACAGGTTGAGAACCACTGGTCTATACTCTAGAGAGTGTAAATAGATAACAAAAGGTAGTAATTAATATCAACATTTATTGGGTGCTTCTATGTTCCAGACACTGTCTGAAGAATGTATTATCTTCATAGCTTCCCCATAAGTTAGTTACTATCATTGCAAATATAACAGAGAAGGAAAATGCGTCATGGAAAGGTTAAATAACTTGTTCTGGGTAAGGTAACTAAAAATTGGCAAAACCAGGCTTTCTGAATCCAGAGTCCATGTTTTTAACTATTATCTCATACCAAAATTTCAATTAATATAAAATGGTAAATTTTTCTAAGGATTGAACTGCCACTTAAAAAATAAGGAAATAAAAAATTAAACGGCAAAACAAAAACAAAAAATACAGCTAATACTTTGAAAGGGTAAAAGGTGATGGTAGTGTTGTTAATTTTCAATTGTTTTGTCGGGAAATGGCCCTGAGAAAGTCACATATAAGCTGAAAAAAACGGAATAGCTGGCCATGAGAAGACCTTCCTAAAAGGCATTCAAGACAGAAGGAATAGCAAATACCAAGGGCTTGAGGTGAGGGCAGGTTTGGTGCGTGCAAAGAACACATAAAAAGCCAAAGTTGCTGAAGTAGAGTAATGGGGGAGAATGATATGAAATGACATCAGAGAAGATGGCAGTGGTTAAATCATCTTAAACCAAGAGAACATTTTTTTTTCATTTCCTCTCTTTGAGATGCCAAGCCATTGGAGAGTTTTAGCAGAGGCAGGGCAGGTGAAATTGTCCAATTAAAACTTTGAAAGAAACCTTAAGCTGCTTTGTGGAAAACAATACTGTGAAGAATAAAAAATGTGGAGCAAGAAGACCAGGTAGAAGGCAACTAATATTGTCCAGCTAAGAGGTGGTGATAACTTAGACCACATCTAATTAAACCATAACTGTAGTGTACAGATTTAGAGAGATATTTTGAGGTAGATGCTTATCACTGTGAAAAGCCATTTCCCTGTAGGTATAAATCTCTCCTAAACTTAGGAAAAGTATTTGAGCAAGCATCCAACCTCAACTCATCTTTCCAATGTTGCTTCACATCGAAAGGGAATATTGGCATGTTGGATGTTCTAAGACAAATTTACAAACTAATACTAAGAGAGAGAATTTATTTTTAGCATTTGAACTTCCCCTTGAATAGTATCTCCTATTTCACAAATCTAGTTTTATTAAGAGTAGTTGCAATTATGGGTCATGGAACAAAAAGGAAATCTCTACAATATTGAACCTAGAACTCTCTGATTCCCTATCCCACTGGATATTATTGATCACATACTCTGAACTATTGGAAGCAGTTTTAAAATTGAATAATTAATTATAGCTGTTTTTTTATTTCACCTTCTTTTGTATCAGAAGATCCTTGAGTCATGGAAAACTCAATCAGAAGTTTAAGATGGCTCTTTCAAAGGTTTTTGAGAGGCAGTATGTATAGTGGGCATAGCATGGAGTCTAAAGTAGGACTGCATAAGTTCAAGTCCCACCTTTATCACTTGTTTACTATGTAACAGAAGGCAAGTTATTCAATCTCTCTGTGCCTTGGTTTCTTTCTCTGTAAAGTGAGATAATAATAGTTCTTATTTCTTTATCTTGTTGTGAAAAATGATTGAGTTAATATAAGTAGAGCATGAAAATTATTTTCCCACAAGTACTTTAAAATCATTAGCTACTATTTATGTATAGAAAGAGACTTAGCTTTTGTGTTCCCTTCATCTCTCTTCCCAGTTTGAATCTTATGAAAGGTCCAGGATGTTAATATCTGTGTGGTGGTGCTAATTCCAAATTTAATGAAGGATTATATCCAAGAGATAAATTAAAAAGCTTAAGAGGGGCCAATATGATCTATCAATGAGAAATTTGGGTTCTAGCCCTGACTCTAAAGATTTGTTTGCATTGCAATATCAAAGCACATCTCTTGGGCTATCTTTTCTCATTAGTTAATTAATAGTTTGGACTAGGTCAGCATACCCCAAAGCATATGCTAAGAGAAATTATAGTGATGATAATATTTTTTTTGAAATATTTTATATGTGCTTTCCTAACCCATGAATCTGTACTGTGCACCCTCCAACCCATTGAATCAAGGTCATTGGCCCCCTCCAGGAGAGAGTAAAGTCTACCTAGAAGTAAGTGGTTGTTATTCAGGTTTTAATCACAAAGTTGACTGTAATATGTTTTCCAAATCAATCTCTACACAACAGTAGAGAGAATAAAGTTTTTTAACTGAAAAAAACAAGATTCCTAACATTCTAAGCTACTCTTACCCAAATAGACACCAATAAGAAAGTCCCTTATGGCTGGTGGAGTGAGAAGAGAGGGAGGGAGTCAAACAGGGGAAGCAAAAAAGGGGTGCATGTGTCTTAGTTGGGGAGTGAGGATAGACAGAAGGCTTTGTTCATTAGATAGTTTGAGGGAAAAGTCTAACGCTTCTCTGATGTGCCACCTTGGGGTGACAATAGCAATCAGTGCAATTAAGCTGATTATATTCAGGAGAAATCCTGAATCTACACTCTGACCTGTGAAAGGCTTCAGAATTCCCATAATCCCCAAGGAGGGTAAGGTAGGGAATCAGTAAAACATAGCTGAGTAAAGAACCAAAGACCTTTTTATTTTATAAAATGACCATGGTGAGGGGAAAGATGACCATGTATTATGGAATAGACAGCCTTGGCTAGAATCTGAATGCAAGACATTGCAATATAAATGAGTATGTAACACGAGCAAGAGCTGAGGTAGAGCTAATTAGGAAAAGAAAGCCAAAAAAACTGAATTTGGACCAAATAATAAACTCTAAGGTCACTAGTCACATTTTAGAAAACCTCAGGACAAGGAATCAAGTGACAAGATCAGTCATCCCATAGCAGAGGCTGGCAAGAATTCAGAGTAAAGAGCACAGATCCCATTGCCAAGAGGTAACATAAGTAAGCCCATAATAGCCAGATGCCAAGTTGAGAAGATAAGAGATAATTAAATGCATTGAACCTTGGACCTAGTAAGACAAACTTATCAAAAAGAGACTATTTAAAGTTGAACACCTGGAGATATTTTTGATTGGCTGTTAAAGTTACCCACACCCACATAGTTGCTTACTCTATAAACGCACACCTTAGACCATCCACTAATCAGTATAGGAGCTCATGAACTCTATTAAGACTGATAACAAAAAATCTTAAGAAGCTGGTTGTTATGTGAGTAAATCTGTGACTGTATAAAACATGAATTTCACATGATGTCCCATTACAAAGAAAGTTCCATATTCAAATATATATGGAAAATGGTGCAAAAATACACTCCTTTTCTATAGATTCATAATTCATATTTGCATATTGAAGACCCAAAGATGCCTTACAATTTAGAAATTTGTACAAATGTTTTTGACTCCTGTTATAGTTTTATCTGCTAAAATTACTTCCCTAGACATTGTTCCTGGTTATAGATCTCTCCTCCAGGCACGGGAATAAATATTCATATTCCATGGCACAAGGATCGGTTTAAGAATAGGCCTAAGACCCATGCTGGGTCAATCAAATCTTTCAGTACCATCTTCTGTCTTGAGTTGGTTACAAACACCAAGAATATCAATTTGGAGGCCCCTATAGCCATTGCATGCAAGCTGTCCTGAAACAACACACAGAGAGAAGCAGAAATATATCAGAGAGTCAGAAAAAGCAAGTGAGTTGAGAGTTGTAAACCTGGTTGATCTATCCCCTTCCTGGTTATAATAGAGTATTTGTCACGTGTAAACAAAGGATATACACCAACAATAGGCCACGTAGGTTTTTGGTTTTTTAGTTTTAGGGTTCAAAAAAAATAAACAATTAACAAACCGAGGAATATATTTTTAGAAATGCTGATTTTAGCTATGTGATATCTAATTTTTAGAAATTTATATTATATAAGGTAAAACCTGTGCTTATATGTTTCAAACACAGAAAGGTGATCTGAAATGCAAAGTAATAAAATCCCCCTCACCAGAAACAGGCATAGGACTATTTGTCTTTAAAATGCCATATTAATGAGAAATTTGAATCCAGACATTTTAAGTCTCCATCAGTGTCCTCCATTACTTCATCATTAATGGAAATGGCAAAAAGCTCACTAAAAAATTACTTCCAGAACTTGAAATGGATATTATACTGTTTAAATAGATGTCATATAAAAATAATTTGCTTTAATCATAGCACAAACCATTGCTATGATGCCATATGCATCGTGAGCCTTAGGGATTTCTTCATTTAGAGTAGAATGGATTTTGACTAGGCATAAGTGCTTTTTGTGAAAAAGTAAATCCACAAAACCCAGTACATTGAAAATACAACCAGGTGCGAGTGGCTTTAAAAAAATAAATTTTGCCAAGATACATTGCCCAGCTGTGTTTTAGATTTCAAGAGATCTTAAGATATATTCAGTCATAGGGGCTCAATAATACTCCAATTATATTTTCTTATGGCTTTTGTCTCTAATTGAAAACCTGTTTACAAGAAATCTGAAGACATAGCATTTTCTGGCTACATATATTTAATTTATTGGGAAAAAAAATGTTACTTAGCAAAATTTTTACAAAACATTCATGTAGCCTTTGATATGACCATGGAATTTTTTCAAACATAACTTGTTTCCACAATAAAAATGGCCTTAGAGATTTAAATTCCATTCTTATAGGTACATAGTTTAGTGGTGTGGGGGAAGAACAAGATTTCCTTTATCCTCAAGGTTCTTCTGGCTGGTCTAATAATCAAGTACACATGAGACAGATTAGCAAGAGAAAATAACCAAATGTAATAGAGTTATGTATGGAACCCCACATATATGAGAGAGTCAGAAACCCCGCACCAGAACCAGTCACTATGTTCTAGGTAAGTCACTCATATTGCATGATATCCAGAATTCTTGGTTATTCCTTAACATTTATGTCATTTTCATAATGCCATTCCAATTCATTTTTTTCTTGCTTAAATGAAGCCAAATTAGTCATTTTGTTTGCAATGATCTTTTGGAATAACAAAGTAAAATTAGAAAACTAAGAAGGAAGATATAAAGCTCTATGGAGGTTTGGAGAGCACACCATAGGTACAAAGTCAGGTCTGTGTATAAACTCTAAGGATAGACAGCAGTTAGATAAGTGGATATGAGTTTAAATTGTCTACCTCAGCCCTTTGCCTTCATCATTATACTTATTAAATATAATGGGCAATCAAGATCTAGAAAGGTAAAGAATCAAGAGACAAAGTCTGATTCTAGCCCTGATATCAATGACCTGGGAAGAATATATAATTTCTCCAAACATTATCTCATTCCCATCTATAAAGTGAGAGGGTTGGATTAAATTACATGATTTCAAAGACTCTTTGTAATCATAACAAATTGATCATAAGGCAAATGATATTCAAATGAATGAATGTAGAAATAGATGACAGATAGATGATAGATAGATAGATGATAGATAGATAGATAGATAGATAGATAGATAGATAGATAGATGACAGATAGATAGTTTATAAAGGAATGAAGAAATAAAAAATGAAAAAAATATGCTGATTTCACAAGGAGAAAACTCATCTAAAAAAAATATGTAGATAACCTGTTTAGGTGGGAAAGATGAAATTCCTATCACTAAGTTGTTCTGTTTGGTAAAAGAGTGTGAATTTTTAAATTTATAGGTAAAATCATATGTGATTCCTTTTTTGAAAAGGGGAAGAATCAGGGAGGCTGGTATTGCACGATAGGATTGGAGGAGAGGGGAAATTCCCCAGGAAGACAGACGAAGAGAAAGATGAAGCAGGGTCTTGTCAGGTGGGGCTAGTTCAAAATAAGTGCCATGTGCTCTGCAAGGTGAGTCCTCTCCAGAGCCTTCACAGCTTCATCTAAACTAGAAAAGCTTGAGCGGGACAGATTTCCTATGGTTACTCCCAATTAATGGGGCTGTGTTCTGTTCTCTGGTCAATAAGAGCCTAGAAAAGTGCCAGGCTCTATATAAACTAGAGGACAACCCAGTCTCACAGAGTAAACATTCACTTAACCTTCGTCAAAGTAAATGAGAATAAACACATATCTTTATTATGTGTTTATGTTTCCAGTGTTTTAATTCATAACATTGACTCATCTAGGACTATCAGGCTTTGGGATCAGTTGATATAATTTAGTAAGAGCTTAACTAAGGAAAATCCTCATAGATCAAAAGTATTCCTTGTTTCATAAATTTTTTAGTACCCAAATATTTTCATGGACCCAAAGTTTGTCAGTTTCAAGGCTAAAAATTTAAAACATGTATGACTATTATGCTTTAGCATGAACATATTCTTCACTATTAGATAATTATAGAAATCTATTTGCCCAACTCTCATTTTATAAACTTAAAGTGCTTAGAATTTTAACTGCTCATTTTCTGAAGTTGATGGGCTGGATTGTGTCACCCTAAAATTCATTATGTTGAAGCTTCAACCCCCCAATACATCAGAATGTAACCATATATGGAGGCAAGCTGTTCAGAGTAATCATCAAGTTAAATTGAGCATGTTAGGATGAGACCCTCGTCCAGTATGACTGCTGTCTCATAAGAGGAGGAAGAAACAGCAGAGACATGAGCACAAAGAGAAAAGTCCATGTGAAGACACAGTAATATGGCAGCCATCTGCAAGCCAAGAAGAGAGGCCCTAGAAAAACCAAATCTGCTGCGTCCCATGGATCTTGAACTTTCAGCCTCCAAAAGTGTCTGTTGTTTAAGCCATCCCGTCTGCGGTGCTTTGTCATGGCAGCCCTAGCAAACCAATACACATTTAGTATTTTTATTCTATATTTTGAAATCCATGCCTATGCTGGATGAAGGAAGATCTAAGTAGTGCTAGAATACAGAGGGAGAATAAGTAGAAGTAGAAAAAGTTAACCAATGAGACTGACTGTAATGGCTCACTTAGGGAAGCATGGGACTCGATGTCAAGATTAGTAATCCGTGGGGCAGAGAAGGATGGGGCTGGAAGAGAGGTATGCCTGTGAGAAGAGCTGACTCCCCATACTTTATAGTTACCTTAAGATATAGGATGGTATTGCCCTTAAAACTGCAACCATAAACACATGAGCATAACTGGAATTGTTTGTAAGGGCAGAAATTGCAGTTTTATCTAACCCTGTTAAAGTTCATGTATGATACGGCATAAATATGTACTCTATAAGGATTATTTAGGAAGACTGTGTGATCTCTATCTTATAGTCAAAACAAAATAAGAAATTAAGTGTAACTATTATTGATTGCTATAATTGTTTCCTAATTAAAGTTATGATTAAGCTAATATCATTGTTTCAAAATATGCAGAAGCTGTGCAAATGAGAAAGGCTACAAATAAAAGGACTACAATGGGCCTATGGAGAGCCCTGGAATATTATAAAATTGATTCAAACATTATACACATGAATATCTGTGTGTAATTTATAAGGGAATTAAAGGAGAAAAATTCATTTAGTCTATTTTAATTTTCAACATCATGGTCTTTTTATTTTTCAATATTCAATAACAATAAAATATCTTTAGTATGACAAACATTTTACACAAATGAAAACACAATGTAATGAAATGTGATTTTATGCACTTTAAGTAAAGCAAGTTCAATTTAGAAATAAGAGAATTGATGAGGTGAAAAAGGAGAAGAGAAAAACAGAGGAAATTCCCTTTTCTAAGGAGAATGTGAGATCATATCATTACAGCTTTTTGATACTAACCCAGAAAAGAATCAATGAAGCATTACCACCAATATTCTACCAATCTTACAAGATTTGTTTTTTTTAATGAATCTCAGCACAGATACTGATTTTTTAAACGAATCTCGGGACAGATAGTGATTTCCATTTGGGGAGATATTATAAAACTAAATGGAATACATGCCAAGCTACATAATTTACAGGGGACATCACAAAATAAAATTGCTGAGCCCCTTGTTAAAAAATTATTAAGAATTTCAGAATGGAAAACAATTGAGCATTTAATCAAGGGTGAGGCCCTTCAACAGGAGGCCCTGTGCTACTGCACAGGTCATGCTCCATGGAGCCAGCCCTGATGATGAGTTTAGGTAATGAGTTTAGGTGGATGACATTAAGAATGGGGTACCCACAAATCTAGTTTGGATCATTACGTGTATTTCAGGGTACGTCCTCCTAAGATATTTTTATAAAATGATAATGATGGTTGTTAAATTTCCAGCTGCAGTTTGTCAATGGCCATATTGAGAATCTTATTACTGTTTGTGATCAGGATGTTGCAGAGAAAGATCCTGTAAGGCCCTTTTTTCTGGAAATTGAGGGAGTTAGCTACCGAACTCACACCCAAGTCCATTCCCTGGTCACAGAAAGACAATGTCATCATCATATAGAGGGTCTTGATAAGTGCTGTCTCCTCCCTCATTGCAGAATTTTCTTTCTTCTAACATTCAATAGGTATTTTATTAACTTTCATGAAATTTACTGCCAGGCATTTAATTAAAGACCTAATTTCATTCTCTGTGTTGTTCTCCCTCATCTCCCTACTGCCTGCAAATTTCTATACTTTTTGTTCTAAAAGAAGGACCTGTATAAGGGCTTATCATAAAAATTTCTAGTAGATATTATGCAAAACCTACTAAGCACTCTAATTTTAGCTGTAAAGGTCATCTACTATATGAAATATTACACAGAAGTCATATTTCATTTCAAAATAATGATCAGATAAAAGAAATCTGACTCAAAATGACAGTTTCTATTCTCATACTGAAGATATGTCCTTGAGGTTAAAGAACCCCTGATAAAGCCAGTTAGGCATATGTACTTATGGGACCAATATAGAAATAAATTATGAGAGTTTTTTTAAATCAATGCTGCATGACACAAGTATCAGAAGGAAAAACTCCTAAATAATTACCTCTGCTTGTATCTGGGTGGTAGGTAAATAATTAATCTCTTCTCCCTTCTTTTTATAATTTTTCTGTATCTTGGAAATTATTTCTAATGACTTATTTTACAATATTAAATAAGCATTAAGGGCACAAAAATAAAAATTTCTGCTTTAGAATTGATTCATTGTATGACTACTATTATAGAAGCCAAGTTACAGTTTCGTTCTTTGAGGAGATTCACCACTTGTGTGTGTAGGTGCGTGTATATGTAAAAATAAATTTATCTAAATTAATCACAACCACATTGTAATGACTGCCTAATGAAAAAGGGGTAAATTGCATTTTCCTTTTTTTCTGGATGATTACACATTCTTTGTGTTTCAGTTATGAAATGCAGCAGCCAGGTATAATGGAGGTGGTACCAAACTATCTGGTAGGTGTAGTGAATACCAAGAATTGTTATTATTCCCAATTAGTTTTCTTTTATTCTAAGGATAAAGGCCAACAAAAATGGTGACATAGAAAGCTCCTGAAATCCCCTCGTCCCATAGATGCACAAAATGTACAGCTACACATGCAATAATTGACTCTGAAAGAAATACAATAACGGGGTGAGGGGTTTCTACATATGAAGTGACAGAAAATAGCCACACCAACCAACATGGGTAGGAAAGTTTGGGGAAGAAAGAAATGTTCCTCTATCCTCCAGGTTCTTTTGGCTGGTCTAATAATCTACCTGAGACAGTTTAACAAGAGAAAATAATCAAATTATATATATACATACCCATGGGAAACCCATAAACATGAGAGAGTCAGAGACCTCCACACACACAAGAGGTTCAGAGACAGGAAGTTAGAATGAGATCTATATGGGATTCTGAACTAAGGATGAGCAAAGGTAGCTTGGGGCTACAAAGGGTCATTGCTGGACAATAAGAGCATAAGACCAGTAATGAGAAGTTTTTTCTGTCCTATTGACAGGTCATAAAAAATTCATTTATGGTGATAACTCTAATTACGGGCAATGCCCCTAATTTAAATTCTTCTAGGTAGTTAATGGGGTGGAGAGTGGGAGCATAGAAGTTTCTCTTTAGCCCATAGGGTATTGGTTGACTTTATCTCAAAATAATCCACACACCACAGAGGTACATATTCCTGAGACTCATTCTAAAACCCTACAAAATGCTGGGACACACTCACTGAAACTCACCCCTAGAACAGTACAATATAATCGGGAGGTAACTCCCAACTCCAAGCTTCTCTCTGAGAAGCGAAGGGTTTAGACCCCACATTTAGCACCACAACTTTAAAGACTCCCACCAGAGCAACAGGACCCCATAACATGTAGCTCCGAAAGCCAATGAGGTTTGCCACTGGGAGACCCACAAGATTGTAGCAAATGAAGAGGCCAGTGGTTAACAGGCATACAAATATTCCAAGATTCAGTGCAGAGGAAGCACACACAATGGCCCATTTCCTGTTCTTTCCTTGAAATGGGTTTATCTGCATGCTTAGAAAACCGCTACCTGAGGGTCAAGCTTCTAAATGAGCACAATTCTAGAGACAGGCTGTAATATTCCTTGGAGACATTAAAACCCATGGACTCCTTCTCTGCCTTCTTTCTATAGTCTTCTGCAGGTTGCCAGTATTTCCCTGGAAATATCTTTACACTCATCTATCCCCTGCTTTTGCAGATGCTGCCTGAGGAGGTCCCCCAGAACACCTGGCTCTGATAGTCAATGGGGTTTCCATTCACAATTCCCACAGGACCACAGCAATCAAAGAAGCAGTTCTTAACAGGCAGGAGCATATCCTCCTCCTCCCATGCTACACACCTGGGCCTAGCATAAAGGGAGTAGGCAAATATGTTCATTTTTCAGTTTCTAACTGGAAGGTGCATAAGTACATACATGCTGCCTGAGTGTCCAGCTTCCATTTGCCCTTCACCTGGGCACTAAATGTGATTCTCACTTTTGGTCCACTGTCCAGTCTTGGTACACCTTCAAGTATGGGAGATGCTAAGACAAAGAAGGAGACCTAGACAATCACAAGTTTTCAGATACAACCAGAAGCTCAGGCCAGGCTAATTGGTGAGGTTCAGCTCCTGTACAAGACAGACAGCCACATGTGAAAGAAAGAAGCTGGCTACATAGCTTACATCATACACAAAAACCAACTCAAAATGAATGAAATACTTGAACTTAATCTGAAACTGTAAAACTAGAAAAAGACATAAGGGATAAGCTCTTTTACATCAGTCTTGGCTATATATTTATCGGATTTAACACCAAAAGCAAAGGCAACAAAAGTAAAAATAAACAAGTGTAACCTCATCAAAGAAATCTACCAACATAATAAAAAGTTAACTTATGGAATGGAAGAAAATATTTGCAAATCACATAACCAATAAGGGGTTAATATCCAAAACATACAAGGAACTCATATAACTCAACAGCAAAAAAACAACTCAATTAAAAAATGGCAAAGGACTTGAATAGACATTTTTCTAAAGAAGATATGCCAACAGTTACATGAGAAGGTGCTCAACATCACTAACCAGGGAACTGCAAATCAAAGCCATAATAAGCCCTGGCCAATTTGGCTCAGCAGTTAGAGCATTGGCCCAAAGACCCAAGGGTCACGGGCTCAGTTCTGATTGAGGGCACATACCTGGGTTGCAGTTTCCATCTCCAACCCTGGTTGGAGTCATGCAGGAGGCAACCAATTGATGTGTCTCTCTCTCATCAATGTTTCTCTCTCTCTCTTTCTCTTTCCCTATCTCTTTCTCTCCCTCCCTTTTTCTCTTTCTTCCACTCTGTCTAAAAATGAATAGAAAAATACCCTTGGGTGAGGATTAACAAAAAAACAAACAAACAAAAAACAACACAATGAGATATCACCTCATACTTGTTAGAATGACTATCATCAAAAAGACAAAAGATAAATGCTGGCAGGATGTGACAGAAAGGAATGCTTGCATACCATTGGTGGTAATGTAAAGTGGTGCAGCCACTATAGAAATCAGCATGGAGATTCCTCAAGAAATTAAAAATATAACTACCATGTGATCCAACAATCCCACTTCTGGGTATATAGTCAAAAAATAGAAATTATAAATTTAGAAAGCCATCTGTCTTAAAAATACGCTCATTTGTCTCAAAAGAGCTAGCAAGAAACTATTTCAAAAGAAGGACTATGGCATTGTCTTCAGCACAAAGCAGAAAAGCAACAGCTTAAAAATTTTATATCTGAATTATTTAAAAAGAATATCTATAAAAATGCCTGCGGAAAAAACTATAATTGTGCATGGGGAAGATAAATCAAAACTAACCTGCATTTTCTATTCTGGGAAAGCCAAAAGGACCAAAAGTTGTAGTCGATATACTATATAGTAACAAACACCTTGGAGAGCCATAAAAGAACTAATTGATCAAATAATTTCAGTCCCGAGAGTGTCATCTACGACGTAGAGTTTTGAGCTGAGAACACAGAGATTTTTGTGGATTTCCTTTGCTCATTATTATTGATACTGCCAATACAAGTTACTAACAGTACTATTCCTTTTACACAAAAATATATTGAAGCAAACTGGGTAGTTCATGTTATGATGTTAACAAAATGTAAACTAACTAGGATAAGTAAATTTCTCATTTCTACAAATATCTGATACTTTGAAAAACAATGCCATTCTGATTTTTATGTTTCTAGCATTATTCCTTCTATGTATTCACATTAATATTATGTGAGAGCCATACCGAAATACTTAAAATGTATTGTAATTATTTGTGTAGATGTGCCTTCCCTACTAGGCTATGATTTCTTTAAAATGGAAGTTCTTTTGTCATATTTGTTTTAGTGTCTCTAGCATTAGCAAGGTGTCTGTCACACAGTTGGTATGAATAAATAAAACAACAAAGCATAACTTAACTAAACAAATAAAACAGTACAGAAATGAACTATCCTACCTGAACAACCACAATCCGGTTCATAGTGAATGAATTGCAACTGTTGGGAAACCTATTGAGCACTGTATTTCAGAAACAGAGAGCAAAGCTTATAATCCTTCCCATCAAACAGTTTATACTTTAGGGAAAAACAACATACATCCATTAAGTACTTAACCACATGGCAAGAACACGCTGGATGTTTGCATATATTACCTCATTAAATCCATAAAATAAGTTTTGAAGTTATTATTCTTGAGATGACATATATTATCAAAATCAAAATGCAATATGAGGCTTCAGCTGTGCACCCCTCTATGTGCATTTCCAAATTTTGAAGAAAATTATTTCTCTTTGTGTTAGCTGAAAATCTGAAAGCTTTTCTTCATCCAGAAATATCAGTATATCAATCACAAAGTAGGCCACCGTTTCAAAGTTTCTGACCAATTTTATAGCTCCCTTTTGTATGCAAATTAGAAGTCCTAAAATTTGTAGTAAACCAAATTAGCTAATCCTTAATTACTAAAAATTAAGGCTGGTATAGCATAAACTTGTATAAAATGTTACTCTTTATAAAGGCCTGTTACATGTTTTTAATATGAATATTAACTGCCACTTATCTTGTTATTTCGCAGTTGGCACTTTGCCAAGCACTCTACAAACATCATACTTAATCCTCCCAAAGATGATATGGGAAAGTTTTTATTAACTTCATTTTTAGATTAGGTAATTAATGTTCAAATGCATTAATTAATTTTCCAAAGTCATACAGCTAGAAAGAAATGATTTTTAATCTACCTAACTGTGAAGTCTATGCTTGACTACTGTATTATACTGTCTATTGTCCCTATGAGGAGGGCAACATTAATATTTCTGTCCCTGTTTTATATATGAGGAAACTGAGACATTGCCAGATCAAATGCCCCACAGGTGGTGAATAGAGCTTCAGCTATTCTTCTAACTCCATCTTTAGTATGGTGGGATAGTCCACCGGTAAGCAAGAAAGATCATTGCTTCCTACAATTTACCCTTAAAAGAATGATAAAAAGTGAGAAAAGCCAAGCAAATTGTAACTAATGAGCATGTTTATGAACACCTTTTTGGGGCTACCCAACACTTCCCTTGGAGCTGTCTGCATGCAAGTATGAGTAACAAAGAATTGACAGTAATTAAATATAAAGTTAATATAAAGTAAAGAGAAATTTCTATAGCATTGTATACTATACTCACATACATGCTCTTTGAGTCTCCAAAGAGATTGCCACAACTATGCAAACCATTTGCAATCAATGCCTTGTGTTCTCTATCTGATGAAGGGTTTTGCAGGACCGTGAAGCATGAGAAGACTGTGAAATCTAATCCTGCATTAGGAGCCACATGAAAGCTAACACTTAATGCCCCTCATGTTTGTGGCTCTATTTTTATTAATTACCACAAGCATTTTTAATATTTCATATTGCCAAAAACACAAATAAATTCACAAAGAATTTTTTTTCTTTATAATATCTTTGGGAATAAAAATGTTTGATGGATGAAAGATCCTTCATATATAAAGTACTTTACCTCATTGTATCAAAACTCACTCTCTCTCTCTCTCTCTGTCTCTCTCTCTCTCTCATTTCTAGTGTTAGCTACCATAATTAAACCTAAACTATATATGACATTTATATGCTATGGAACATCATGGAGCTACTACAACCCACAGACCTGGCTTGGCACAGCAGAAAGACAATCAGGCAGTTTCGAAATTTAAGCAAGCCAAAATGATCAGTTGAAAATTCCTAGTAGGAATCACTCCCCTGTAGAAATAACAAGACCCTGACGGGCATTCCTGTTATAGAGGAAAAACAACCCAGGATGGCGATAGCCAGCCAATCTTCTTTCTATTTCAGAGATATTCCTAAAAGGGCTCAAGCTTTCAGGGATATCCAACTTAAGGCATAAAGAGCTTCTTAGAAGAAATAGCTTATATCACCACCTGGAGCAAAAGTGGAACACAGTAGTTATGAAGAGACCTAGACTCGGGTGACAACAAAACAAGTGTTCCAGTTCCATCACTTAGCAGCTAGGGGATCTTGGGAAATATACTCACTGTCTATGAGCCTCAGTTTCTTTATAGAAAAAGTAATGTGTATGCAAAAACAATTATTTTTGCAGAGATGAAAAAATTAAAGATAATGTATACAGAGTACTTAGCACAGTGTCTGTCAAAAATTAGCCTATCAAATTATAGACATTTTTACTTTAAAGTGGCATTCTAAATCTTCTCGGAATAACAGATGAAAGGATGTAAATCATGCTGATTAAAGCACACTAATATTTAAAGGTGACTGAGATTCTGTAATAATACATTATTACAGCTGAAAAATATATAACAACTCATGTCTGTCTATAATGTACCCTTATTATCTTTTCCCCAAAAACAGAGAATTTATAAATGCTCAATGGAAAAAAAAAATTATATTTTGAAAACAAGTAACCTCTCTAATTGAAAAAAAATAGATACATTATGCAATGAGTATGTAATATACATAGGGAAGAAACTCTGGAATTAAATCACACTTAACTGTGGGTGGGGAAAATAGACTCATTAATACAATCTGTTATTGCATATTCCAGATATATGCTTTTAATAATTATTATTTATTTGATTCCAACTTTGTAACTGAACAATTTATAATAATTTCTTGATATTCAATTCAGCCTTACTGTTATCAATAAGTATTTTAGAGCATTCTATATGCTCAATATTTGCCTAAGCACTGAGGACCCCATGGCGAGAAAAGGAGGCAAGTTCCCCGTCCACATTAAGCCCAAGTTCCAAACAATAACTTGAGAAGGTTTCGTGACTTCTTATCTTATAAATATATTGCTAGGCTGTTAATTTTTGTGTCATCACAACAAATAGTATACTCCTAATACGTAAAATATCCAGTACCCACAAAGAGCTCTAATTCCTGCTCAGCAACCAAATGTAAAATGTCAACACACAGTTGCCTAGGCCAAATATATTTGATAATATGAATTTTAAAGGGTTAAGACAATATTTTTTAAAAGAGGTCAGAAGTGTTAGTACATGATAGTTGGCAGAGTTTTTAAGAACATTTTATTTCAATAGTCACAGAGGATTTTTTAAAAGATAGATTTGTTGAAAACCAACTTTATGAATGCATTCTGTAATAAAAATATTTCATATAAACATGCACAATATATTACCAACTCATAATATGATTATTGACTTGAATTGATATTGGCATGCTCTAGGGCTATAAGAGAAGCATATGATGTTCTGAGTTCTTTCTCTTTGAATTGGATATATATTAAAATTCAGTGAAATAAGAATGGTTTATGTGTCTTGCATTATGCATAATGCAAACCACTCTTGAGTCTGTGGTTTGATGGGCTGATGAAATACTTTGTGACAGCTTTGCTTCTTAACTTTGCCTCATGACTAAAGAAAAGTGACCCTCCATCAGGTTCACTGAGATGACCTAAATTTCAACTCTTAATTTAGCTACCACTGTCTATAAATATTGATATGAGATTTAGAATTAAATATTCCCAGAGGTACTACATATGTCAGAATATTGTACCTATTTTAATATTCTTTATTTTAATACAAATTGTGTGCATGATATGTTATTGCATACAGTTTTTAAAATCAATTTGAAGTTGGATATTTAAATTTTTAAAAATCCTAAAATACATTCAAATTAAATTTTAGAAGTTTTACAATCACAGACCTCAGAAACAATATTCAAGGGCTTGAAATTTGTTATTGCTCAGGCAGTTCAATACTTTAGTATCTACATTTTTATTTCAAATAGGTCCATCCAGAATATATTTTTAATGTTTAAAAAAGTAAAAGCTAACCAGAATTATATAGTAATCTCTCAATTATCAAGTAGTGCTAAGTGGAATCTAACTTTTAAAAAGTAAATCTTCACTTTGCTCTGTGACTTTCCTCTCAACAAAATATATTAAATGAAAGGGTATTCCAAAGAAGTGCATGAAAATCAGAAAGAAGATATATTGATTTTAACTATAGTGTAGACTATTCTAATTTTTTTGTACCTCACTATTAGTTTTCTTTTGGTCATCTGTCTTTCTGTATCACTCATCTAACAGACACCAAATCTTAATGAATTTATCCATCTGCCTTTTCAGTGCCTGTATCTGCACAGCTACATACTCAATCAGAAAAAGTATGCCTATGAATTCCTTAAGCAAGACCGTGGCAATCTTACTCCAATTGTCAAGTGAATTGACTTTCTTTCTTTGTAAATGGCACTATTCCTGGTACCCACCAGTTGTAGGTTGATTGGTAATCTCTAATAAAATATGCTGAAACATCTACTATCTATACACATAATTATTCAATGCTGGGATACATGTTAAGTGGTTTCAGAATTATTCAATCTTGTCAACCAAAGCATGGTACTTATATTCAGTTCTTTTCTCTTTGGTCTTATAGTCTCCCCTCATTTCCAAAGTTAACTTTGATCAGCACATTTTTCCACTACCACTTCACTGACATGATTTCATACATTTGTAGTATTTCTAGATTCTTTTGTCATTGCCTATGAGATGGTTAATTTTATGTATCCACTTGACTAGGTCATAGGGCACACAGACATTTGGTTGACTGCGAAGATATTTCTGAATGAGATTCACATCTGGTTTGATAGATTGAGTAGAGCAGATTGCCCTCCCTCATGTGGCTGGACCTCATCCAATCACTTGAAGACATGAACAGAACAAAAAAGGCTGAGTAAGAAGAAACTCTTCCTGCCTGTGTGTTGAGACTTGAGACTCATCCTAGAAATTTCTTTTCCAGCCTTGAGACTCATCCTGAAAGATTGATTTTTCTTGAATATTAAGGCTGGAATTTACACCTGTGTCTCTCTCCTGGTTCTCAAGCCATCAGACTCAGACTGGAACTACACATCACCTCTTCTGGGTCTCCAGCTTGCTAACGGCAGATCTTGGGATTCTCAGCCTCCACAATCATGTAAGTCAATTCCTTATAATAAATACATATATATGTGCAAATATACATACAAATATATATGAATATAGATTGATAGATAGACAAACAGACAGATAGATATCTTCTACTAATTCTGTTTCTCCTGAGAATGCTAATACAGTCTGAATTCCATTATAGAATCCCCTAACTTCCTAATTGACTTCTTTATTTGCATACATTAAGCTTCACTCTTTGTGCTGTAAAGGTCTATGGGCTTTGACAAATGCATAGTATCATGTGTGTCATGTGTTTACAATTAGTGTCAAACAGACTAGTTAAAAATCTTAAAAAATAAAATCCTCTGTGCTTCACCTATTCAACTCTCTCTCCTTCCTAAATCCCTGGGAACCCCTAAGAATATTTATTATCTCTACAGTTTTTTCTCCTCCAGAGTGTCATATAAATGAAATGATATAGTATATAACCTTTTGAGGTTGACTTCATTTACTTAGCAATATGCCTTTGAGTGTTTTTGCATAGCTTGATAGCTCCTTCCTTTATATTGCTGAATTGTACTACAGTTTGGTGCTGCATAATGATGCTTTGGTCAAAGATGGACCCATAAACGATGGTGGTGTCATAAGATTATAATGGAGCTGAAAAATTCCTATTGCCTAGTGATGTTGTAGCTGTTATATAGTCATAGTGCAAAGCATTACTCACATGTTTATGGTGATGCTGATGTCAATAAACCTGTGCTGTGGGTTGTATAAGAGTATAGCTCACACAGTACTTAATAAATGACTATGTTACTGGTTTATGTATTTACTATAATATACTTTTTATTATTACTGTAGTATGTACTCTTTCTACTTATAAAAAGTTTTCTCTAAAACAGTATGCTGTAGTATGCAACAGCAGCCTCATACATCTGTTTACTGCATCTCTTAATAGCATCATTTTCTCTTGTGCTTGATTTAATGTTTTGTACAGTAACACACTATAAGTGTGTAGCCTAGGACCATAGGCAATATCATATAGCCTAGGTGTGCAGTAAGCTTTACCATCTAGGCGTGTATAAGTACATTCTGTGATGTTAGCACAAGGACAAAAATCGTCTAATGACGCATTTCTCAGAATGTAACCCTGTCGTTATGAGGCATATAACTGTACATTGTTTGGCTATATCACAGGTTTGTTTATTACCTCAGTATTAAAGGATATCGTGGTTGCTTCTAATTTGGTGATTATGAATGGATGTGCTATAAACCCTTTTATGTGGACATAAATTTTCAAATAAATAGACTAAATACCTAGCAGCACAATATTGGATTGGATCGTAAGACAATGTTTAGCTTTTTAAAAACTGCTAAACTGTTTCCTAAAGTGGCTGTACCAGTTGGTATCATGATCAGCAATGAATGAGAGCATTCATGACATTTTAGAAAAATTTTATTCCTGTAGAATAAGCCATTGGAATATCTTTATGAGAAAAAGAAATATGAATGTTATTATAGATCTTAACTTTAAAAACATAACAGTGTCATGAATAGATAGATGGATATATTCTGGAGATTAAAATGGAAATTTCATTCAAAGTAACATCCAAAATTAAATCCACTTATTGAATTATGTATAGGCCTTAGTAATGACTTTTTCATATTGAAACAGAGCAGTAGGCAGCATTGGTTTGAAAATAATGTCTTCTAGAATTAGGGTATAATTTTCCCTTTGTGTATATTCATTTTTTTTTAAACATTCAAATCTGCCTCCGTTTATTTGTCACCTAATTTGAGACACTAAATCTCATTTCCTCTTGCAATGGACTTTGATTTTGATAACAGATTATGGAGGAAGAAATACCCAGCTTGCAATATATTTTTTAATTAGTTTTCCATTTCTGGGCAAGATAAAACAATCACTATCTAATTTGGGTGTCAATATCTTAAGCAGCTCTGTACTGTCAAGATTTAAACAGGATTCATTATTAATACTAATGTGACAGATTAGTGAAATACATTAAATATTCATTTTTATATTTAACATAGTATCAACATATAGATTTATAGAAATCAATATATATACCAATAATAGCCAAACTGTATAGTCAATATACTCTTTATATTTTCCCCATGTAAAAACCAATGCTCCTGTCGTTATACATCAACACTGGTTTGAACGGAAAGTAGGTCATCTAACTGAATTATTACTTATTATAAAGCAAATCCTTTATTGTTTTTATAGTGTTGAAGTTTGAACCTAAGTAATGTAAACCTTGAGATAATTTAAAGGAGCCATAGCATGTAATTCTCTGAGAAAAATACAAATTTTGCGAAAGAATTTCTTTGAAATAATAGTACCAATTCATTATTCTACTTCCATTATTACCTTAGAATATAATTAAATAACTCCTCTACTCTACTGACCGATTTGAAAAATAAATCTTGGAAAGTGTTTCCAATAAATATTGGAAAGTATCCAAACCATTGAATGCTACAAAAAAAAGTATGACATAGGATATGGGGAAAAAATGTTTCTTCATTTTGTTTAATGACCATCACTCAAATGAATGTGGACTATTTCTTACAATCAAAAATAAAGAAAGGAAAAATAAAGTAAAAGTTTAATTATGTTACATAAAATATAGTTGATTACCGTGCATATTATAACATATATTAAAAGCTTATAATATCCCATACATTATTACGTATAGTGCCTGGTACATACATTATTTTATATGATTAAATTTCCTCCTCGTGGCAATTCTTTGCAGTGAATGCTGTGGTGTGCTGCACAGATCCCTTGATGTGCAGCCAGGAAAGTCTGCTTTATTCAGGCTAACTCTTTATATGAGAAATAGAAATAAGAATGAAAACACGGCTTATAAAATTTGGATTTTTTTCAAGCTTGAGGCATGATGTTGAAAGTGCTTTATTTACTACATTCTTTTGTTGACAAATATTTATCGCGCACCTGCCACATTCTGGCACTATTCTACGTGCTGACAAGTAAAAATCTTTGCTTTCGAGCAGCTTTACATTCTAGTGAGTTTTCAGTCTGGTGTTTAAGGGCTTTGGGAAGTAAAAGATGACAGATGTCAGGTTCCCTTATGATTAATATACAAGCATTTCTTCCCTCTTCCTCCTGTTAAAAGCCCAAAATCATTGATACTGTCTTTCCTCAAACTTTAAAAAATGGATGTATATTTAGCTTAATTTACATGAAAAAGAGCAAATTATTGTAAAAATCTAAGTTATTACCAGTGATTAATGCTAAAATAATCTGGGATGTTCGCAAGAAAGAAGCTATGAAGAGCTAATATTTTACTAGAAAATAAGGTAATAAAACATAAAGACTTCAAAGACAAGATTAAGAAAGGAAAACATGTCTGTTCAAATTCACATTTTTAAGATTTCACCCACTGAGAGTGAAATGATCTCAAATTGTAAGGAAAAATGATAACCTTAATTTTTTTTAATGAAACAGGGAAATATCAATGAGAAATTTCATTACATTAGAGGGAGAGTTACCAATAGTCTATAAAATGCCTTTGTGTGAATTAGAAAAAAAAAAGCTCTCTCTGCGCTGATGAATCACAGTAGGGCACTCCTTTTATAAAATTGACCCAATACCAAATCAGGGTTCATGGAGAGATTTCCCCCCTATGTGCTCCTTCACCTGAAAGGAAACCTAGGCAGCAGACCTGATAACTGTGGCTGGCAGAGGAGAAAGCAAACAGTTGGGCATCATTAGAAATGTACCAAGTAAACACAGCAATAGTGAAGCAACAAATACTGGAAAATATCTAGTGATTCTACAATGATGAAATAATTTTATAGTTCTTAGCATTAAATGTGGTGGCAAGGGGGCTTCTGAATAAAGCATTAATCTATGCTTACAACCCAAATGTTCTTTCATGGAATAAGTGACAGGTGTCAGGTTTCTTTATGATTAATGCATATAAGCTCTTCTGGTCCCCATCAAAAGCCTCTAAATGTTCACTTATTCTTTGGCTCCCAGCTTGCTGAGAGCACCATGTGTTAGCATAAATTTTTTCATAACATTATAAAGAAAATGCATTCAGGTAATAATGTAATATCCATGTAAGTAAGTCTAAAAAAATACATTGACAGAAAGTAGGATGCACACAATATCTTTTAAGTTGTATAGGATTCAGATTTTTCTGACTGCTTATAACCATGCATGCTGCATCTCATAAATAATGATGCCCAGAAGGTAGTGCTGAGTGTGAATACTTAGCTTGTTAAAAAAAAAAATTAAAAAAATCCTTAGCTTGTAATAGGAAGCCTGGATGCAGGTATGTATGTATGTGTGTATATGTATGACACTAGACTACTTCCAGTATCAGGGAGCACAATGAAATGGTGGCCAGAGAGAACAATTGAATAACATACTTATGACATGCTTAGTTCTCCCTCCCTCCCCCTCTCTCAGCCTCTGTCTCTGTCTCTCTCTCAACTTTGAACTGCACCTGCCTTGATTTCCCCCTTTGAAATGCAAATGCAAATCAGAAGCAGATGCTGAGATGCAGTTTGAAGTCCCATTGATCTGCTCTAGCAAGGATTCCGTATCTGGCACAGCAATTGCAATTGTGGCTATTACTGAGTTGAGTTTGTGGGAGTCTGCAGTTACTTTCCAGGATCTACTCTGTTTCTAAAAGGAGACAGTCTGGTGAATGAAACATAGATATAATGGGGACAATCATCATTAAATTCTTGAAATCCTCCAAAGTATCCCCCGAGGGACTACCCACCTATTACTCCCTACTCTTATATGCTAACCTGCTTTTCCCACCTCCCTTCCCATACCCACACCCTGACCCCCCACCCCCTGAGAATGCATTATTGATTCTTTTAAATTTTACTATCTGGGCTTGTGTAGAAGGAAAAATGTTAGATGTTTCCACTTAGCCTTTCTTATTATAGGAGCTGTTACCTCACAAGCTCGGAACCCAGTGTGGGGGTTCACTATCTACTGCAAAGTATCTATCTCAATTATACATTTGGGGACAGAGAGGATGACAGGCAGGAGATTGTGCACTTGGGGACTAAAGGGATTGCATCCTGGTGTATGAATGAATCTACTGGATCCACTGTAAGCCAGAACTTTTCTGAACTTCATTCGTCATCGGGCCCTCATATGCCCTCATGCTAACAAAAAGGTAGTGATGTTTCAGCTCTCTGAATATCATATATTAATTCAGTCTCTAGTGACAGCAATCGTTAAAATGCTCACTTTTCCCCAGTGAACCTGAATAAAACACCATGAGTTCCTTGGAGGAAAACTGACACAAACATCACTGTGTGCTGTTGCCATGATATTGCAGAATCCTTTCCCCAAGGAACAGCACACCCTTAGTTAGCAGGCTCTATGCCTGAAAGCTAACCCAGGTGTAGCTATACTGGGCCAGGGATTTTGACTTCTTATTTGGGAGACTACCCTTAGCCTCTCAATAATCTGTCCTTGATTTCTACTGCTGGTACAAGCTAAGTAAGACCCTGGCACCACCCCCATCTATTCTGCTCTAAGGAAGTTAGGGTCTGCTAACCATCTCCACAACTCTCTGCAGGTCTTCCACCCTGGTGTCATTTTGACCCCGATGCTCATTACAATCATGAATCCCAGGCTTCTGGCAATTCAGTGTCAACACTTGGTCTCTCTTGGCTCAGAGTCCTGTTTTCTCCATCTTCTCGGAGGAAGGAGAGGGTCCTGGGTGTCCTCCCTTCCTCTTCTTCCCTAGGCAAAGTGTCCTCTGTCTGAGCACTCTGAGAGAGAAAGTCTGCAGGAACATATCCTTCAAGGTGCCACCCTCCTTCACCAAGTTTAACAAGATTACCTCCTTCATTATGAAGGCAAACTTACCAAGTCTCTACAGTTTTTTTAAGACTGTGAGGTGAAGTAATTCCAGAGGGTTCTACATGCTGTTTCACCAAAGACACAAGTCTCAACCCCTTGTTGTGTCACCAGACATATATCGACACTAGGAATCAGCACAGAGAGAATAGTCATTTTGTTTCCCTTGTAGGAGGACCATTAGCAGTAGCTGGGGAAATGTTCTCCTCACTTTCTTCACGCCCCTTTGTTGGATTTCTAATTTGATCCCATGGGTGAGCTTAGCCAGGGAGTTGGGGGTTAAAGAGAAGGACCCACAATCCCCTTCAGAACTGCAAGGTTTCTGGAAACAATCTTCTAGCACTCTCCAAAAAAGATTCATTGGCATGGCTGGCACCACGCCCAGTGGGACCCTCAGGCTTTTTGCTTTTCCAGAATGACTTTTTGTGTAATTGGAAACCCTGCTCACTGTGCCAGTTTTGTCATGCAATCAGGTGTGATGGTAGTCAATTAGGACAGTGAGCCAAACTAAAATTAAAAATTAAGTCTTTATTCACTTATGGCAACAGTGTATGCAGAAGGCAAAAAAAAAAAAATGTCAAAAAGACATACTAACTATCCCATGTTGAAATTTTCCCCATAGACTGGCACTGGGTGAGTGTCAGGTAAATGCAACACAGAAAGGGGGAACTACTTTGCTAACAACAAGCTCCGAACGAAAGACTAGCACCTCTTTATGGACCCATGGGCCAGGGTAGGGAGAAAAGGAAGGGTTGGAGTGGAAAGGTACTCAGTCAAGTGGAGAAAAATGCCTCTACGAAGGCCCCTATTAAATAGATGGAGACTCCTTGGCTCAAATGCACTTATGCACATGAACATGGCTGGCTCAGAGTGTCCAAGTTCTTGACTGCCACTCATTCCAGAAAACAGCAGTGCCTTGGCTTCTCACCAAGTCTGAAATGGAGTCGGCAACTTTCCCTCATGAGCCATGCAATTGCCTTGGTTCAGGCCTTAAAAAATCACATATATGATTTTTTTCTTATCTACAAAATACAGATTTAATGTCTACCATACAGGACAGCAATAATGTAATAAAATTAAAGATAAAATGCAAAGTTAATTCCTTTTCCAGAAGCCAGAACTGGGTTCCTCATGGTATTTGGGCTCTCAATGAAGAGGGAAGACCTTGTCTATAGACTCAGAAGATTCAGAGGATTTAAGGTTATTAGAATTTGAAAGTTTTCTCACAGAAATTCCATACCATATATCAGGGTTCTAGGTTTGCCCAAACAGATCACTGTTGGCATCAGAAAGCTGCCTTGGGCATGCATTTAACTGTCTTTTAAGTTTATCCATTCTCTTGAGTCCTACGTTTGATTCTTGGTTTTCTCCACTTCATTGCTGAAGAAGATGAAAACTTCATTGTATGCAACCAAAGAGACTTTCTGGTTGACAACAGCATATGGCATAGACTCAGCTGTTATCTTTCTGTAACATATGAATAGCATAATAGCCATTAATACCATTGTCCTCGTAAATACTATTTCTTTTATACCTCTTCAAAGCCTAATACATCGCATCCACAAGTACATTTCTTCTACTAGTATACCATCACAGGTCAGCACCGGCGAGGGTAGGAGTGTCATCTTGTGCTGGGGGTTGTCACACTCTACTTACCATCTGTAATTCATGCTGCCTTCTTTGTCACAAAGACAGTGATTGATCCAACTCCAAAACTCCTACTTACTGTTTGCTTGCTTAGGCTGCTCCTGGAATCAACTGTCACAAAATAGGTTTTCCAGATGCAGATGGAGTTTAGGATTTAAGATGTTTATCAGGTATCAACACTTGTGAAAGAGAGCTGAAGGAAGAAACAACTGTCAAAAGAAGAATTTGAGCTGTGATGCACTTGCCTTGGTTTTCAGAGATAGCGCTCTGCAGCTTAAACAGACCATGAAGTTGCTGATAGATGAAGGCTATCTGCAGGTGGCATTCCCCACACCTGGACAGCAAGGGGATCTGGACAGTACATCAACATGTCTACCATACTCTTCTCTTTATAATTTATTTTAATACATTGTTAAGAGATCCATCCAGCAGGTATGTACAATGACAGCCAGTCATTCACAGTAAGCACTTCAATCATTCACAAGAGGCAACATGGCATCAGATAGACCTGGGTTCAACAATGCTTTCTGAAAAGCCATGTGACCTTGAACAAGCCACTCAATCTCCTTAAGGTTCAGATTCTTCATGTACAAAAATACATATTTCATAGCCACCATAAAGAGCAGTAGGGGTATAATAAAAATGAAAGATAAAACACAATATTAATTCCTTTCCTACCTCCTTTCATTTAACTTTTCTCAAGTATTCTTTTTGTTTGTGTGCTTGTTTACTTGTTTTGGTATGCATTGTTTCTTCTCAATTATATTATTACCACCTTAGATAAAATGATACCATGAAAGCACTTTATAAACTCTGATAAGCTTCATAAAAATATAGGCTACTTTTGTTTGGTTTGGGGAAAGGTGTTTAAAAGATACATGGTAGAATACAAAGAGCACAAACTTGCTGGCCTTACACCCAGTTGTGAAACACACTGTATGATCGAGACATGGTGTTTAATTTGTTTACAACCACTGTTCCTATCTCAAAATGTAAGGTAAAACTTTCTGATCTGCCTGCGTCACAGTGAAGGATTCAGAAATAAATAACTTAATGTAAATGAGAGTGCTCAGTAAACTTTAAGACACTGTACAAATAGAAAATAACATTGTTGTCATCATTCTGAAGGCCCCTAAATGAGTTTCTCAATATTCCAGCCCACTGAACACACAAAAGCTAAATAAGTTAACTAAAAGCAGAACTCAAATTAGATCATTTCCCTGCTCAAAATTCATCACTCCACCCCTTTGCCTCTCAAGGAAAGGTCACTCTTCATAGCCTGGCCTTTAGAACGCTCCTAATTTTAAAGGTTTATCATCGTCATTCATGAACACAAATGATACATGCTCCTGGAAAACTGCACAATTTTTTTTAATGTGCAAGAATTTCAATCTAAAATGGACATGAATGATGTAAAATAGAAAAGTTCACGAAGGTGCCCTCAGGAAGACAAAATGTAAGGACTAATAGACTGATTTCCCTTAAATGCCTGCTTTATAGAAAACTGATAATATTGAGCCCTGGCCGGTTTGGCTCAGCGGTTGGAGCATCCGCCTGCGGTCTGGAGAGACCCGGGTTTGGTTCCTGCTAAGGGCATGTACCTTGGTTGCAGTTTGTCCCGGGCCCTGGTTGGTCGTGCACTGGGTGGCAGCCACTCGATGTGTCCCTTTCACATCGATGTTTCCCTCTCTCTCTCTCTTCCTCTCTCTCCCTCCCACTCTATCTGTACAAAAAATGGAAAAATGTCCTCGGGTAAAGATAAAAAAAAGAACAAAGAAAACTGATAATATTGAAATATTTTTAAATGATAAGGAGTTGTTCAGTGATTACCTCATATCAACCTTGGGAAGTTTTGCCTATGGTTTCCAGAGGCATAAGCAGGAAATGACCCGACCCAGATTGGCTTGGTCTCACAAAAGAAGCTGAATTGAGTTTTGTTTGTATGACTGGACTGTTTTCATCTGCTCAGGGAATTTTCAAAGCTTCTCTCCATTTGATTTTGATTTTCATTTTAACTGCCTTTCACTGAACAGGCCCCACTTTACTTTCTCTGCCTATAAATACACACTATCCCAAATCCTTACAGACTCACATATAGTTTGCTATAGTTTGTGTGTCCTAAATCGTAATTCCTCTGCCATTCTCATATAAGCTCATTGTTTTTACAATTTTGAGCATGCCTCAGTTTACCTGTTTATTTTGGTTGACAAAAATCTAATTAGATAAGCCTTATGTTCTTTTGGTAATAAGGGAAGCAGCACAATACAAAAATATCCCTCACACATGCAGTGATTCGTGTTAACAAATTTATGAGCATTCTGTCATAGAAATGCTCCCTCATAGTCTTCTCCCTCATAGAGAGCTATGTGAGCACATATACAAACAAAGAGGGGTTGAGTTTATCTAATTTCCCTCTTTTTATTCCAAGATATACTCTTTATATAAAATTAATTTGAACTTGTACTTTGCATTGCATTTTTACTTTCCAAAATATCAATATGATTCTGATGTCATTATGATGGATGTCATTAATTCAGTCTCTACAATTACAGTAAAATTTACACTGAAGTAAAATAAAAATTAATAACTTATTTTGTTCCCATCAGAGAACTGAGGTTTTAGGGCAAACAGCCACTGCAAAACCTGGAGAGACAGGCAGATGCAGAAGGATATAGCAACTGTGACCTGCTTACCGGGAACGGAAGTTGCTGGAGCCATTAAGCAGGAGACACACCTAAACGGTACTTTGGTTAAATTCTGGAGGCTGAGTGGACTAGCTTAACAGTGAAAAACTGACTTCTGGTGCCTTAGTCATTGTGGTGCCCACAGCAATTACCTGCGCTTTCTATCTGGAAACTCACCAGTTTCTCAGAAAAATCCCCTCAAAACTTAGATCTATATTAAAAAGAGAGGAACATCAGAGAAGGAATTAATGAAGGTAGAATCATATATTATTTTTCTTATTTGCAATTGATATAAAACATAACTGTTTGTTTAAAGCAATAAGTGTACTGAATGATGATAGCAGATGGATAAATGAAATGAATGACAATCATAACTAAAGAAAAGACTTTGGAATACTGTTTTAAGTGGTCTTTAATACATGTAAAGCAGAAAAGTATTCTTTAAAAAGTTATTCTATTAGTTTAAAATGTATATTATAAACTCTGAGGAAACCACTATTTTTTTTAAGTATAAATGATGATGCTGAAGAAGGAGTTAAAATGGAATCATAAAATGCTTCACTAAAGCTAAAGAAGGCAGGAGTAAACAAAGAGCAAAGTCAACGAATAGAAAAGTTACAAAGATGGCACATATTATTCCAACCATATAAATAATCACTTTATATGTTAATGGTCAAAAATCATCATATAAGACAAGCGCTATTACAGTTAAAGAAAAAGAAAAGACCTACGTTTTGTTGTCTACAAGAAACCTACCTTAAATATAAAGACTAAAAAGTAATATAAAAGTTAAAAGATGGAAAAGCAGATAGCTTGTTAACACTAACTAAAACAAAACTGGAATAGCTCTATTAATTTTAGACAAAGGAGACATCAGAGCAAGAAACTATCATGGATAAAGAGGTCACTCTTGAAGAAGACATTGTTTCAAACATGCATTCACTGACAACAGCTTTGAAATACATGAAGCAACAACAGATGGAACTTAAGAAAACAGACAAGTCTAGTATTGCGGTTGGACTTCAGCACATACTCCTCTTTCAGTAACTGATAGAATAAGCAGGCAGAAAATCAATAAAGATATAAATGACTTGAACAGCATGGTCACTCTTAACTTGATCTAATTGACACTTATAGAATATTTCAACAACAACAACAGATTCTAAGTGTCAAACTTTCATTGCAACATGCAAACAAAATGAACCAAATTCAGAGCCTTACTTTAACACACCTTAACAAAATTTAAAAATTATAAATTATATGAAGTATGTTCTTAGACCATAATATATTTCAACTAGAAATAAATGCCAGAGAAATAGCTGAAATATTTGAAAATTAAACAGCCAGTTTCTAAATAACCAAATGGTCTTGAATTGTCCTGGAATGGCCCATCCCCTCCACTCCAGATTCAGGGATCTGAACCTGAATACTCAGTTGGCTGAAGGCAACAGAGGCCATTGGCCAGCCTTTGGAGTAGCACTCTCTCATCTCTAAGGACAAACTGGCCCATTTTTAACTATTGTTCACATGGAACCTTCTCCACTTCTGCCTACAAGGTACTCGTTTGAATGTTTGCTGCAACCACCAAGATCACACCTGCCAGGTTTCACCCAGGCCAATGTTCTAGGCTATAAGACTCACTCCAGTGGCAACCCTGCTTGTAGGGCATAGCATCCAGATGTTGGGTTAGGAAAGACCCTCTCCACACTTATTCCTCTTACTTGCCACTGACTACCAGCAATGGCCAGATATGGGCCAAACGCTCCAATATTATTTTAAAGGTAAGTTGATTTGGGATATAAGTTATTAAACACTCCTTACTGGGCTTGACTTCCATGGCCTGCTGGTATCATTGTTTTGTTTAGCTAAAAAAGTCATCATATTATAGTTCTGTTTTTTTTATATCTCTCTTCATAATATCTCTCTCATAATATGCAGAATATGAATATGAGAGCATATTCATCTCTCTCTCTGCTATATCCAAACAATAGCCAAATAAATGTGGGAAAATTATTTCTGCATAATTTATTCAATCATTTTTTATTGATGATGATGATTTTGTTTTATTCTTTTGTCTTCAAGAGCAATGATTCTTGAAAAGTTTTGGGAAGCATAACTTTATATATCATGTTTTTATATTTATAGGGTAGATTTCTAAGAATGGAGTTGCTTGGTAGGAGAATATAAATTTTTTAAATAGATGATAGCAGATTGTTTTCTAGGAAAGCAATAAAGTGAAAAAAGTCTTTCACCAATGATAAATGATAGAGTTGCTTTACATCTTTGCCAGCAGTTGGATTTAGAGTATATTTTAATTCTGGCAGCTTGGTAGAAAGAGTAGCATTTCATTTTTGCTTTGCCATTCATTTCTCAGACTAGTAAACTGAACATCTTTTCTGATTTTTGCTATCCAGATAGAATTACTCATTCATATTTATAGTTACCTTGGGGTTTTATATTTAATTTTTAGAATATTTAAGTATTTTTCTTATAGTTCCAAGTTCTCTGAGTTCTAATTAGGCATGGCTCCTGCGTCTCTTTTTTAAATATATTTTCAGCATTTTAGTGATAAAAATGTACAAAGTTTCCTGTAATTTTTTAAGAAAATGAATTATACTAAAAGATCAATCATTAAGAGAACAACTCTACCATTTCTAGAATAAATTGTATTCAGATCTGGCATAATTCTTTGAAATAATGATGGTTTTATTTGGCAATTGTTTTAGAAACTTTCCTTTTATAACAATAAATGAGTAGTTACTATCTTTATAGATTTTAATATTAAAGTTATAATGTCTTCATATAATAAATTGTACATTTCCTATGCACTAGAATAATTTAGACAGCATTGAAATAATCTTTTATTTATAGGTTTAGATAGCTTCCATTTTTAATGCTTTTTCTTAATTACCATTTTAATCTTTTTTTTTATAATTAGCCTATGCAGGTTTCTACTTCTTTGGGATTTATTTTGTTAATTTATGGTTTGCTAGAACACAATCCATTTCCTATAGGTTTTTTTTTTTTCATACTTTCATATAACATTTTCTTATGTTCTTTGGAAAACTGCTATTTGTGTTGCTATATGTATTCTGAGAATATATTGAGATATTATAATTGATAAATATCAATATAAAGCTTTCTGATCTGCTTGCAAACTTAAGACAGACAAATTTGTTCAGCTGTTACTATTTCATGTTTTCTGAACAGAAACTTTCAGATAATTCAAAAAGTAACGTTTGCCCTTCATTGCTAATTTTTTCTCAGGGGAAAAAAATATATTTGGAATCCTCAAATGAGAAATTTTACAAACACAGAAAGCCATTAAACCGTCAATGATTTAATAGGATTTTAAAACACTTATAAAGCATGCATTTGCACCTATATAAAGTGAATAGTAAGTGTGCTTTCATGCTTAGGTTACAAATTTTATTTCTAAATTTAGCAGAACAGATCTTTCCATAGCTTGAATAAGAGCAATGCATCACTGTATTTGAAAGAGGCCTAATAAAGAGTCCTCTCATTTTCTACCTGACTTCTGAACCAAATGAAATATAACATAAAAGCCAGTAATGGGGTTCAAAATATCACCTTTATTACTGATAAAGCTGATACTGGAAACTGACTAATATATGCTGGCTGCAGGCTTTCTAATGATAAACCCCAAAATTAGACAAACTTGGCTGCCAAGGCATGAAGCATTAGAACAAGGAAAGTCTCTCCAAACTTCTCCTGTTCCCCAGAACATAGAGCCTGCCCATAGGAGTCAACTCCTGTTGTCAACTGAATCCAAGAGCTATAGAGAGGATTAATTAGTACCACAGCTTTTTTATCCACTCATCTACTGATGAGCACTTGGGCAGCTTAAAATCTTGACTATTATAAACAATGCTGCAATGAACATAGGAGTGCATATAATTTTTCAAATCAGTGATTTGAGTTTCTTCTAATATATTCCCAGAAGTGTTCCATTTTTAATGTTTTGAGGAAACGCTATACCATTTTCCATAGTAGCCACACCAATCTGCATCCTCAGCAACACTACACAAGGATTTCCTGTTCTCCAATCCTTGCCAACACTTATTTGTTGATTTATTGACAGGTGTGCAGTGATATCTCATTGTGGTTTTAATTTGCACTTCTCTGGTGATTTGTGATATAACTGTGGTACATTTACACAATAGAAAACTACTCGGCCATAAACAGGAAGGAAATCTTACCTTTTGCAATAGCATGGATGGACCCAGAGAGCATTGTGCTAAGTAAAATAAGTCAGTCATAGAAAGACAAGTACCATAGGATTTCACTTATATATGGAATCTAATGAACAAAATGAACAAACATACAAATTAGAAAGAGACTCATAGATACAGAAAACAGACTGACAGCTGTTAGAGAGGAGAGGGTTGGAGAACTGGGTGAAAAGGGTTAAGGGATTAAGGTAAAGAAAAGAAAAAGAAAAAAAACCTTATAGATACAAACAACAATATGGTGATTACCAGAGGGGAAAGGGGATGGAGGGAGGTAGAAGAGGGTAGAGTAGTGATAAATGATGTCAGAAAGAGACTTGACATTGAGTGGTGAACCCACAACACAATATACAGATGATGTATTATAGAACTGTACACCTGAAACCTATCTAATTTTATTAACCAATATGACCTGAATAAATTTAATAATTTTTTTAAAATATAAAATATAAACAAAATAAATAAACAAGGATTAGTTAGGCAATGTATGCCTAGTTACTTCTTCAAAACTCACCAATAGTACTAAGTCACTCATCAATTTCTAACAAGGAGTGGGGAGATTGGAAAGAGATACTAGTAGTATTAGGCTACTGGAGTTTCCTCCATAGGTAAAGAAACATTCAGAACAAAAATATTCCCACCTTATACCTTAGAATTATTGTCTTTCATTTATTTATTCATTTACTCATGCATACATTAAACATGTATTGCACACTACTAATATCTAGGCTATTAAGATAAAATCTTCAACATTACTCTAGAAGGCCCTTATAATTCACTCCCCAAAACAGTATTAATGCCATTTCCCAAACTGCTAAAATCTTAAGATAATGTATTGTTTGTTTTCTAAATGCTAGCTCCCTTTCCCTCCAGGTTGACTAACAAAATGTGAAGAAAAACACAGTAATTATATACTGTTTTTTTTTTATTATTTATTTTGGTGCTGAAGTAAATATTCATGTTCTGGAATACCCTGGGAAGAGTTGTATGCATGTGGGGACAGCAAACAGACCTTACATACTACACCATTTTTGGTACAGATATCACAGGTGGTAGATGCCTATACAACAGTGATATCTAGACTTTTCTGTAGTATTTTTCCTGGCATTCCAAACAACACTAAATCACAGTGGTCAGAAATACATGAATAATACCTTTTATCATCAGTATACATTACTTAGCTGTACTGTAAAGCACTCTGTAACCTGGGTCTTGCCATCTCTCTCGAGTTTTTCTTATCATGTCTCTCCTAGTACTCTCTAGTACACATCTAATGTGCTATTCTCAGTTTCTTAAACCTATTGGCCTCTCCCTCACCAGTGGACCTACATACACATCAGTTGTTTTACTGGAACACTCTTTCACCCATTCCCACTCTCCTCTCTTTCACCCCTAAATAACCTCATATCTCAATCTTCTGAGAGGCAGTCCATGAACTAGGGAGTATTCCAAAACATTTAACAAGTATGGCTCAGGCACTGGTAACCAATTAGAATGGAAATAGACTAATAGTGCTGGAACAGAATTATGGAAAGTTTACATTTTTCAGAGATTAACCCCTTAGTGGCAGGATCAGACCAAACATGAGAGGGCAGTCGCTGGGTGGCCAAGGTGTCAGGGAAAACACTTGGGAGTACAGGAGAGGCTAATCACCAAACTGTACAGAAGCATTTTATTGGTTTAATAAGTGGTCCAGCCATTCTTCGTTAACTAGCTGAATATCTCCCCTTTATTTAATCCATGAGAAGGTTAGGCGTTCCTTCTATGTTCTTCCATAATATTTATCACATGGTACCACTGACACATTGTTATAATTCCAGTTTACTTCGCTATCTCTCTCACTAAGTTAAAAATGCTGTAAAGTCAAGGACCCTCTCTTGTTTGTCATTGTGCTGTCAGCACCCAACAAAAGGGACAAAAACCTAGTAGACAAAATTTATAAATATTTGTGCAAGGGGAAGAAAAAAAGAGAAGACGACAGAAAAGAAGAGAAGGAGCAGGGGAGAGAGGGAGCAGTTATAGTTGGCCAGATGTCCAAGTCCTATTACTATTTACTAGTGTATTATTAAAATGTTAAGATAGTATTAAGAATACAAAGACATAAAGATCACTCAATCCAACTTCCTTCTTTTATAAACAAAGACACAAATTCAAAGGAGTTAGTATTTTACCCAGCACCATGTAGCTAAGGAAAGTCCTCACATGCTGTAGTCTAAGTTTTTACCTCCCTGAACCTTCTGCAAATCAAAATTGAACCTTACTGTCCTGACTGATGCTCATTCATTTAGAGCATCATCCCCATATGCCAAGGTTGTGGGTTTGATCCCTGGTCAGGGCACATATAAGAAGCAGCCAACGAATGCATAAATAAGTGGAACAAGATATTTCTTTCTCTCTCTGTCTCTCTACCCCTCTCTCCTCCTCTCCCCCTCTCTCCCCCTCTCCCTCCCTCTCTCCCTCTCTCCCTCTCTTCCTCTCTCTCTCTAAAACCAATATATAAAACTTAAAAAAAAATTGAACCTAACTGACAAAATAGTTTCCATTAACATCCATGTAACTTTTTTACTTTGGAATTGAAATTTCTTGAAGATATCCCATAGCTACTGCAAATAAATTCAGTGCATTCCAGGAAGGCTGGTGTCTTTCAGTGATGCTGCTTGATACTCCTATGAAATAAAAAGACTGATATAAATGCTAATATATTTATCAGGATTAGATTCTGAATTCTATGACTCTAAGTTTGAAAATGGAAATTTACGCTCTTATTTCCTTGCAGTTTGTCCCATGATCACAACACATGCCTTTTGCCCCAGAAATAGTACTCATCCTTAAAAAACTGCCAGGCCTCAGGTAAACAATTGTGTTCCTGAAACTAAAATTCTCATGAGATTCCATTTTAAAAGAGAACATATATACTCTTATGTAGCTCCCTGCTGCACACTCCCATATTTCTGGCAGAAAATATACATAAATATTCTTTTAAAATACTTCCCAAATGTAAGTGAGCAATATATTAGGTGCTTAGGTCCCCAAACCACCAAACTGGTTTATTTGTATTAGTAAAGTATAAAGTGAGACACATGGTACACTGTTAGGGAGTTGTAGTAGACAATAAAATAGCATGTGTTTTGAATCAGTTGCTCTTACTGGCTTCAATAAAGCAGAAACAAGGCTTTTACCTCTTCAATTATATAGGCCACAGTTTTTTACAGCAGCATTTCCCAGAATGTGTCCAATGCAATACCAGTAAATACCAATAAAAAGAATTCTCAGACAGAGCACATAGGATTTTTAGGTCGGTGAAACTATTCTAAATGATACTAGGATGGTAGATCTATGCCAGTATTCATCTGTCAAAATCCATAGACTGTACATGAACCCTAATGTAAATAATGAACTTTGGGTGCTGATGATGTGTCAATGTAGTAGATTCATTGTAATAAATGTACCTCTTTAGTAGGGGAAGTTAATAGTGGGGAGGTTGCCCATGTGTGGGGGCAGGGAGTATGAGGGAAGTCTCTATATTTTCTGCACAATTTTTCTCTGAACCTAAAACTGCTATAAAATATTAATTCTATTTTCAAAAATGAGAGGGAGAGAGAGAAGGACATGGTAGAATAAATTTGGAAATTGCTATATATTGTATCTGCTTCTTAAAGATAGAATTCTGAGGACAGAGCTCTGTGACTCCGAAAGGGAGAAGGGCCTTTTCTCATTAAACCCAGTTCTCGTTGACCAGACCCCAAACCAATATTATAAATCAATTAATTCTTAAACAGCATGTCCTTCCACCTTTCAAATACCCAAAGGAATGGGAAAAGGACACTGCAGAAACAGCATGATTCAGGTTCTCCAGCTCCTGTGGGTTCAGGAGTGCACTGTCTCATTTTGGTCCCCCCTCCTTGAAAATGAGTTAGCGACAAGGAAAGGTTATTTAGGAGCTCTCAAAGTGCTATGAGCCTTCTCTATAGCCTTCCAAACTAGCATATGGCTTTAAGAGACGAAGTCTTATACTGTTTATAAAATCAAGAGAATTAAGGTAGCTAGATTATTTCATTCTCTCCTGGATTTCTATCTCCTTGGCCTTGGTTTGATTACTGTAACTTTCTTTTTTTATTAAAACATAGTTAACATACAGCATTATATTAGTTTCGGGTGTGAAACATAGTTATTCAATATTCATATGCCTAACAAAGTGATTATCATACATCTAGAAACCATCTGTCACCATTTAGATATTGTGATATTATTGACAATATTCCCTCTGCTTTATATTATATCCCCATAGCTTATTTTATAACTGGAAGTTGCTACCTCATATGCATCTCTACATTTTTCACTCCTACCACTCTGGCAACCATCAGTTTATTCTCTGTATCTATGAGTCTGTCTCTGTTCTGTTTGTTCACTTGTTTTTGAATTCCACCTACAAGTGAAATTATATGGTATATGTCCTTGTCTGGCTTATTTCACTTAGCATAATACTGTCTAGGTCCATTCTATGACTGACTATTATTGCACTACATGTGTATATACCACCTCTTCCTTATCCATTCATCTATCTGTGGACCCTTAGGTTGCTTCCATACCTTGCTCATTTCAAATAACACTGCAGTGAACATAGGGGTGCATATATCTTTTTTCAATTCATGTTTTTGTTTTCTTCAGATAGTTGCCCAGAAGTGGAATTACTCAGTTCTATTTTTAATTTTTTGAGGAACCTCCATACTGTTTTCCATAGTAGCTGTACCAATTTGCAAACCCAACAACAGTGCACAAGTGTTCTCTTTTCTCCATATCTTTGCCAACAGTTATTTGTTGTCTTTGATAATAGCCAATCGGACAGGTATGAGGTGATATCTCATTGTGGTTCTGATTTGCATTTCCCTGATGATGAGTGATGTTGAGCACTGAACATTAGTGATGTTCATGCTTCTATTGGCCACCTGTTTGTCTTCTTTGGAAAAAGTCTATTCAGACACTCTGACCCATTTTTAATCAGGTTGGGTGTGTTTTTTGTCATGTTGAATTGTATCACTTCTTTCTATATTATCCATATTGGATAAACCATTTGTGAATATCTTCTCCCATTTGGTAAGCTGTCTTTTCATTTTCTTCCCCATGTGAAAGCTTTTACATTTTATGTAGCCCCATTTGTTTACTTTTGCCCTTGCCTGGGGTGATATAGCTAAAAGAATATTTCTAAGACTGATGACAAAGAGTTTACTGCCCATGTTTTCTTCTAAGAATTTCATTGTTTCTGGTGTTACAGTTATGACTTTAATCCAATTTGAGTTTATTTTTTATATGGTGTAAGAAAGTGGTTCAGTTTAAATTTTTTAGTGTATCTATACAGATTTCCCAACATCATTTATTGGAGAAATTGTCTATTCCTCATTGTATATTCTTGCCTCCTTTTTAGTAGATTAATTGACTATACTATGCATGAGTTTATTTCTGGCTCTCTGTTATGTTCTGTTAATCTATGTGTCTATAGTAGCATTCTAGTATAGTTTGAAATCAGGGAGTGTTATATCTCCAACTTTGTTCTTCTATCTCAAGATCACTTTAGCTATTCAAGGTCTTTTGTAGTTCCATACAAATTTTAGAAGTATTTGTTATATTTCTAATAATGTCTTTCAGGACACCAATAGTCCAAGGAAGACTTCAGGAAATGCTACTGTAGAGATAGATTATACTTGGTCTAATTGACTGTAAAAAAAAAAAAAAAAAAAAAAAATGCCATTAGGATTTTGATAGAAATTGCATTAAGTCTGTAATAGCTACTCCCCAAATTATTTTAAATGTTCTCAAAAAATAATTCTTGTATAAGAAAGTGAAAGGCTTCAGAGAATAGGCTTAATTATTCTAATAAAATTACTTTGATTTTGTTTTTTAAATATGTTGTATAAATTTGTGGTTAGGGGGTAGAAGATATTGATGGTACATTAGAGAAAAAGGAGAATGCTCCTATCCCAAGGCTCTGTAGCTTCCACGATATGCTTTGGCTTAGCTACATGCTCAGAGAAGTCCTACAGTCAAAATAATTTTCCAAATTTCCTGAATTTTTATTACCTCAGAATTTTTTTCAAGCAATATCTAATAATGTCTTTCAGGACACCAGTACTCCTAGGAAGACTTTGGGAAATGCTACTGTAGAGATAGATTATACTTGGTCTAATTGACTGTAAATAAGCTGATTCATGATATCAATTGACTTATGACTATATGCTCTATTTTTACATTTTCTAGGAATTTCTCTCAAATATAGAATTTTAGTTAGAAAAATATTAGATATTTTTTTTAGTCAACTCCATTTTATGTGTAGGACCAGAATAGTTTCACAATGCACTCAACGCCAGATAGAAGAGGACAGACTCAGTCAGAACTAGATCCCAGGTCACCAATGCTTTCTTTGAAACCTTCACCTCCATGCAAATCTCTTATGGGCTGAATTGTGGCCGTCCAAAATTTATACTTTGAAGATCTAACCCCTAATATTTCAGAATGTGACTATATTTGGAGATATGGCCTATTAAGTAGTAATTAAGTTATAGTGATACCTCGGTTCTCGAACATAATTCGTTCCAGGAGGACGGTCGAGAACCAGATTGTTCGAGAACCGAAGCAATGAAACCAATAGGAAATAATGGAAACTGGATTAATTCGTTCCAAGCCCCAGAAAATGCCTATTTACTGGCCTAATTTGTATATAATATGTAGAAAAACATAAGTCTCAACAAGAAATAAAAGTGTACAGTATGTCTAAGGGTTAAATTCAGTGTAAAGTGTGACTCTCTCCACAAAGCGTGACTCTCTCTCTGCACTCACACTGATGACGCAAGCAAGGCGCGCTGGGCCGAATGAACGCCATTCGGCTCAACTCGGCTCATCTCGGAAGTTCGAGTTCCAAATATTTGTTCGGATTCCAAGACAAAAGTTTCTCGAATCTCCTGGTCGAATACCGATTTGGTCGAAAGTCAAGGCGTTCGAGAACCGAGGTATCACTGTAATATAAAGCTGTTAGAGTGATCCCTAATGCAACATAACTGATGTCCCTATAAGAAGGGAAAATTTGAACAAACAAGAGAAGGCACCAGGGATGCACACACACAGAGGAAAAATCATTTGCAGATATGGCCATCTGCAAGCCAAGGAAAAATGCCTCAGAAGAAACCAAATCTGTTGATACCTTGTTCTTGGACTTTAAGCCTTCAGAACTTTGCAAAAATTGATTTCTGCTAAGTCATCTATTCTGATATTTTGTTACAACAGCCCTCACAAACTAATACAGTTCTTCCATGTTTGATCCCCTCATTTTTCAAGATATTTTCCTCTGTAATACTAGTGTAAAATGTACATTTCAATTATGGTACATTTCTTGAATATTCCTGCCTCTGTCCCTCCCCACAGTGTTGTTTCTTTCTCTGCAATGTCATTTATTTCTTCCTCTGTATGTTAACTAATTCTATACAGTGAAGCCCACTTCTGTAATACCATTTCTGACCAGCCCAGCTCATGGTGTTCATTCTTTTGCTAAACGCCTCAAAAATCACAACACATGAATTATATAATTATTTTTATACAATTATTTATTACTGGTCATCTTTGCATGATTGTGAGTCTTGTCTCCCAAACCAGTTCTTCAAATACCATTTCTTTAGTATCTCCACTGTGGCTAGGTTTTGAACATAATATCATTTTTCTCAGGTTCTGAAAAGTTAGTCAGGAAATATTTTTCCTAATTTAATTCTAATTAAATTCAACAAAATGAGTAATCATTGAATGTTTAATGGTGACAACATAAAAGCAATGTCCTAAAAGTAGACAAACTTGGCCTGCTCTCTTGATATAATGACAAATTACACCATTACTATGCAGTTATGCGTGAAATCACTGAACATTATATCTGAGGCCAAATTGTTAGAAACAAAATGCCAGTTTAAAATAGATATTCTCTGGTCACTTCTGCTTATATTTCTTCATTCTTGAATTTCAATTCCTTCAGCAGTCTCAGTCCACACTAATAATATTTTTGCTATCTATGAGTCTTCTCTGTGATGATGTTTGGTGTTAAAATATCAGAATAATCTAAAATGTAGAGTATGTCTGAAGGGTTAAAATAGGTCCTAAATAACTTGGAAGTATTTGTGCCAAGATCATTTAACTTGCTAAGTAGTTCTTAGATTTGGACTCTTGATCATTATCACTTTGGGGGATGAAAGGAGAGGACAAAGAAGAACTTCAAAGAAAATGAGCTTGAACTACTTTAATTAAGCTACTCCTATTCAATTATGATGAATCAGGAGTCATTCCAGTCAATATCTAGTCAAATCAAATACCAGCAGATTTAAGGATAGAGTTTCTTTTTTTTTTTTTTTTTTTGTTTTGTTTTTTTTTATCCTCACCCGAGGACATTTTTCCATTTTTTGTTCAGGGAGAGTGGGAGGGAGAGAGAGGAACAGAGAGAGAGAGAGAAACATCGACGTGAAGGGACACATCGAGTGGCTGCCACCCACACAACCGACCAGGGCTGGGGACAAACTGCAACCGAGGTACATGCCCTTAGCGGGAACCGAACCCGGGTCTCTCAGGACCGCAGGCCGACGCTCTAACCGCTGAGCCAAACCGGCCAGGGCAAGGATAGAGTTTCTAACCGAATACCTCTTAAAATTATATCTGAATATGCCCAGAAGCTGACAATATTTAGCTACACATCTCATACTTTTCTTCTTTCTTGAAAGTAAAATCTTATCTTTATTTTTTAAAGATAAAAAGGCCATAACTAAATTTTCTGATATGTTCAGACAAAATAATAATGTCAGAAAAGAAATTAGTTATTTTTTCAAGAGGTCTCTGTGGAAAGCACTAGAAAGAAAAGGCAATCTTATTAGGATTCAAAACAAGCAAGCATCTCGTTCTCAACACCTTGGTTCTATGATTTCCTTGGCTATTTTAACAAAATACCAGTGATCCTTAATTATTTTCATTTTGTCAAATGTAACTCTCAAAAGCCTATTGTACTGTGTTCAACACTTCCCTCCAAACCAACTGGAAAATTTCCATTTGAGAAGATCTGATCCTAGAACAAAATGCTCTTTTAGTGAGTATAGGACTCACTCTCTAATTTGTCCTAAGGAATATCAGATAAACTCTGATTCCCTCAATATCACCTCTTCCCCTCCAATTCTAATTTATTGTATGTAAGCCACTAAAATTATTTGGTATGAGAACCTTCAGGTGGAAAAAGCCACACGCAATTGAGTTATCAATGTGCTATTGTTCTACATTAATGGTCTGGCCAAAAATAAAGGCCAAGAAAAAAATAAGACCTGAAGATTATATGTGGTAATCTTATGGGAAGGTGGAAATTCTGATACTTTTTGTCACACTGGCCTGCCTTTTATTTTAGAACATTTATTTCCTTGGAGAGGGGCCATTATAATAAAGATCATATACCTTCAATTTTCCAAGATGGTGGCACTACAAATAGATGCTAGGGGACAAATAAAATATTAAAATGTAAAGGTGACTTGCCAAGCAGAACTCTTAACTGGATATTCTCATGACTATGCTGAATGTCAGCAATAACTATAGGAAGAAGGAAAGGTAGGCCATAAGCAACTAAAAATTGACATTTTAAAAGTTCACTTTAGGTTCTCAAAGTTTTTTACGGGGAAATGATGTTTTGAAATTTCTGGGACACTTCACAGGACTCAAATGGAGGGGCAATTCCATTACCTAAGGCAAGAAAAATTTCCTCCCACACTTTTTTCCCCTCTCTTTCCTAAAATTACTCATAATTAGTTATGTACATGTCATTACTCTAAACAGTACACAATTGGGTATATGATAACCACCTCAATAGCAAACTACAGGTAGTAACATCAAAACGTTGCAGTATAATTGAATAGACAAATGATGCACCTTATGGTTTATGCATTAAATGGTATTTTATATATTACTTTTTATTTTAGCATGTAAAAATAAAATTCTGCCCAGTTTCCTGCCAGGCATCCTTTATAATCCTCTCCTACACATTATTTAAATTTAAATATTAGTGCAAAGTAACTCTATCCTCATGAGAACATTCTGAGACAGAGGGGAGTAATCAATGTGCCTTCTGGAAATGTTCTTATAATTTCAAAATTATACTTAAAATTCAAGTTGATTACTTAATAAGCTTGGGTACTTTGTTTCATTTTATTGTTTCTAAGTTACCACATTCAGCTAAACAAGTTATAGTTAAAAGCTAATGCTTCGTGTGCATTTTTTATTTAGTTCTCGTGACAGTTCCTGTAGGAAGTACTACCATAATCACCACAAAGCAAGACATAGAGGTCAAGTAACAGCTGTTAAATATTGTTTCAGAACTGAAACCTAGAACTTTGTGACTCTGAAGTTATAGAGTTAGAGAGAATATGAGGGACAGGGAGGGACAGAAGAGTGTGGGGAGGTTGCCCCTGAAAGCAGTTGCACTAAGTTGCTGCCATTATGACGTGAGGCAACAGAATTACTATGTAAAATGGCAATCTAAGGGAATTTAGGGACAAACAAAGTAATGACTCGGTCATGAAGAAAGTGTATATTTTTTGCAGTAAGCTCTCTTTAATGAGTCAAGGGAATTAACAATACATTTTCAATATAGTTCTATGAGAAATAAAATGCAGTCCATTATTTAAATGGATAAGATTCAGTTATTTGGCAATGGAGCTAGTCCTAGGCAAAATAATAAAATGGTCAAACTTGTTCATAAGTTAGTGCTCCTATTTCTTCTCCATAGTCCATATTCTACTCTTATCACAATTAGTTTCTAGAAAAAAGATGTTGTTAACACTTAAAACTTAAGAACCACAGACATTATCAATTTATTTCCCCTAGAATATTCACATGTTCAATCTTAGTGTCAGTAATAACATAGAAAAACCTTTCATATTAAAATAAATTATAGCAACCAAAGAATATTAAATTGGGGTGTGCAAATTTGGAGAACAGTGAGAGACATTATCCAAGTTCCTAAAATCATAGTTATATAGGTATCTGTTCTACTTAGGAATGAATTCAGTCTGTGTAAAAATTTTACTTATGAAAAATGCCTCTGTTCTTAGAGCTATATTCTTAGTGAGATAGTTCTGTGTATACTCACAAAGTTCCCAAGGTATCTCTGGAATAGAAAACTAAAATGAGAAACTAGACCATAAAAAAGCAATTAGAATTTCTTGCCCAATGAATCACTTATTGTTCTATTACAATATATATCTGCAATGATTGAACATTGAAAAAAAGACTTTTTTTCTGACTGTCAAGGGCATCATTTGATTCAGTATACATTATTAAGCTGTTTTGTGGAGTCTTAATTAGTCATTTTATTTACTTTTTCTTTTTCTTCCCCAAACGTACCAATGCAAATAGCACTCATAATTTAGGACACTTTCCCTAAAGAACCCTTAGGTTTCCTATATATCTGGTAATGGTCACGCTCACAAGGCTGAAACTCTATCATTGATTTTATGGCGTTATTTCTTAATGAACCCTTTTAAAATGTAAGTGACTAAAAAGGACATAAGTTACCTCCATCTGAGTTTTAAAATAAGAAAGATCAAACCAAAGGCCTTCTATCTCCTTCTTGGCTCCACTGAACTGTAGCTCAGTAAATGACAGTTCAATTCCTAAAATGGAAGATCCTTATGATTAAAAAGAAAAGTACCATTAACAATTACACCAATATATTTGGATAAAATATCCTGTTAAGCAAAATGTCCTGAATATTTCTTGAAAAATGTATCTTTGTTGTGTGTAAAGGGGACATATTTTCATTACTGCAGCTCATAGGTGAATGAAAATTCTTATGGGATTATGTTAGAGCTATAAAAGTTAAAATATTAGGAGTTTAGAAATAAGCTATGAAAATTTAATCTTCTGTCAGGTTGTTAAAATCAGCTAAGGCCAGTTGTGGACAAAAGCTGTTACTACTTGATATATTCACAGTGACACATATATAATTTGTTGATCATCTTACCCCAGTTCCTCCACTAGTTAATGAAATAATTGTTAGTATCATGTGTACAACAGTACTTTCATAGATTACTAAAAATAGTAAAAAAAAAAAAAAAGAGGCACCAAAAATGACAGCAGGAATGGCAATATTTAATATTTAAGCATCTTTTAACAATATCCAGTCATTGTGTATTATGAAACTAATATTTTTCTGACACTGTGGCACAGAATGCAGGAGATGCATAGACAAAAAGACATTTGTTCTTGACTTCCCGAGGCTCAAGAGCTCATCAAAAGTTAGACTAAAATTGAGAATTATAATTATGTGTAAGAGCTACAACGGATGTATCATGGTGCTCTGAATATGAGAAAGATACAGCTACTACCAGTGGAGTAAAGAAAGGTTTCAAAGTGGAGGTGACATCTGAACTGGTTATGAAAGGATGAGTTGAAGTATGTCAGAGAAGACAGAGAAAGATGTTCTCATAGAAAGGATAGTACATACAAAGATATTGAGCTGAGAAGGAACATAGTGTGTTCAAGGAAAACTAGTGTCTGGCAAAATGCCTAGCACATAGGTGTTTAATAAGTATCTCTGGAATAAATGAGTAAAAGGTAAAAGTGAGAAGTTTTGTTTGGCTGGAATATAAACAGTATATATTGGAGAAAGAGATATTGTAGGCAAGTGCTAGTGGTCAATTTCCAAGGAGCGTTGTTCTCACACTCTATAGCTGTAAGAATTATTGTACTGAAATGAACAAAAGTTTAGATATGGAAGATATTTAGATATGGAAGCTATCTATGCATTTAAAACACCAAAAGCATTTATTTTACTCACAAATGTGCTGTTTGGACAGGGCTTGGAAAGAGAAAGCTGGTCTCTGCTCTGTTCTGCTGAGGTGCTTTGAAGACTATTAGCCTGTAAGCCTCTAAAGGCTGGCTCATTCACACATCTCATAGTAGATAGGAGCGATCAGCTGAGAGCTTCAGTGAGCCTGTCGATGGGAACATGTACTCAGGACCCTCCATTTAGCTTGGCTTCCTCACAACATAGTGGTTGGTTTGCAATGAAGAGTATCCCGAGAGAGAGGCAGGTGAAAGCTGTTTAATTTTTAAATCTAGTTTTGGAATTTAAATAGTATCAAATCTGCTATACTCTTTTGGTCCAAGCAGATACAACTCTTTCCATGTTGCAAGAAAGAGATGATAGACTCCTATTCTTGATGGTGGTATGGCAAGGATTATAAGAGCATGTGAGACCAGAAATCCTGCTGTGAACATCATTGGAAAATGTAATCTAATTCAAATGCTTTTTTCCCATCCACATAATAAGTAATAAAAATGGCATTCGTAAAATAGGGGTCTAATAATTTTTTAATGGGTTCAGCAGTGAAGACAAAACTCATTTTGTTTAGTTAGTTTAGGACTTAACAATTATCTTACTATATTAGAATTGCCAGTTTACTAATCTGATATTTTAAGCTTCATTTGGGCTGGAAATGAATCTTTTTTTCTTTAATCATCTTATCTCTAAAACCTGGTGAGATCTTGCCTTTTTTGTAGATGTTTAATTAATATGTGAAAAATAAATGAATGCACAAGTATGTATGAATTTAATATTATAAATGTCTTCTATATAACTGGTTTCCATTGTGAAAACATATAAATATATTTCAGAACCCTTATACCAGTTTTGATGTCAATTTAATTTATAGTACATGCCCCACTCAAATATGATGATAATTAAAAGTATTAGAAAATTATAATTTTGCATGGTTGGAGAAGGGGGTATCAATAGGAAATAGCCAATATATTTCTTATTTCTTAATGAAGAATTTTGTTATCTGGAATCAGAGCAAGTTTTTTAAAAAATAAGATAGATTACAAAAGTTTGAAATACTCTTTTAAAAATTTATCCACCATCTTCCAGTGAGTAAAAATATACCCTGGTAACCCCTGGTTAATTCAGTCACTGTGAATACAATATTTAAATCCCTTTAAACCATTTTGTGTTGTTTGCAACCCATTAATTAGTATGTTATTCTTGTTTCATGGTTGCTGCATAAATGCCCCATTTATATTGAATAGCCTCACATCCCTTACTCTCTCCTCAGCTCACTAAAAACATATGTAAATTGACAATAAGCTGGTTTCTAACATAAGAAAAAAATTGTTTTCTTGTTTGCAGGATGCATCCACACTTTGATCTCCTTACATGTTAAAGCACAGAAAGTGTGAATTGGGGAATTTATATGTCTAGACTACATTTACTAGTTATAAGACAATTGAATTCGATTTATTTTGAAATCTCCATGAAGTTTGGTGCTAATAAATAAATGATTAATCTAGTTTCATAAACTACTACCAAGGAGGCTTGTCAGTTTCAATTTCTTTCAATAATATTTATAGCTAACAAGGATGAAATCACATTGTCAGCAAATATAAAGGAACCTGGGATAAGGTTTAGAATGCTTCCCACTTTGAACATGGGAAGAGAAGTTTGAATGTTTTCAGTGAATTTCCTACATCCCCTTTAGCTCCCTCAAAGCCTAGTGTCTCCTGAGTGAACAAATGTTGGCTATGTGTACATATGAGTTAGTCCTAGAATGACAGTGATAAAGTGATAAAGAACCTTCTCTGGCTTTGTCATATAGGAAGTTTTGCACTGGACAAGCAACTTGACTGCTCTGGGCCTTGACTTCATTATTTTTGTAGGTTGAAATCAATAAGAATGTTCTTGTATTCTCCTCTAGCTTTTGATATTTTATGCCTCAACTGCACAAAATAGAAACTTAATAAATATATATTCAATGATTAAAGAATAAATGAATAAGCAATGTACCTAATCCAACATTGTTTCAGATTTCTCCAAACAAGTTGTTTTACTACTTTAACTACATTTTTTAAACTGATAATGTACATAATGCAGATATGTGCATGTTGTATAAATATAAATTCAGGGCTTCCAGGCAAACATATCTAAAAGAATTTCTTTGGTAATTACAGAAGAGAGAGTTCTCCAATAGTATAGACAGTACCTAATTGTTATAAACATTAAGTACTTTCCCAAATGGGGACTGCATACCTTTTATGCTAGAGGAAAAATTAAACCAAATATACATTCTCATGAAAGAAAGAAGATTGTAGCTTAGCATTAGTATGGCCCATAAATTATAGTGAGAATAAATAAATATGATTTTTTTTTTCATTTAACGACTATCTATTGACACTAGGCACTGAGGATTAAGCAATGAACAAAATAGATATTAAGGTGTCTTCTCTCATGGTGCTTACCTTTTATTTTTATTTATTTATTTACTTACTTTTTATCTTTATTGTTGAATGTATTACAGATATTCCTCATTTTTCCCCCATTGACCTCCTCCTTCCCACACCCGACCCCTCCTGCCTTTTCCCACACTGTTGCCTGTGTCCATTGGTTATGTATATAAGTACTTTGGCTTATTTCTTCCCACAGCCCAATCTCCCTTCCCTTTGAGGTTTGTCAGTCTAGCAACCAATCTGTATTTCTTAATCTCTTCATCTTTTTCACCTATTCCTCCAACCCCACTCCCATCTGGCAACCAACAAAATGTTCTCTATATCTATGAGAATGTTTCTGTTCTGCCTATTCATTTTGTTTGTAGATTCAATTGTCAATAGATATGTATTCATTGCCATTTTGTTTGTTCATATATTTTATCTTTTTCTTCAAAAAGACCCTTCAACATTTCATATAAAAATGGTTTGGTGGTGATGAACTCCTTTAACTTTTTCTTGTCTGGGAAACTCTTTCTATGGCCATCGATTCTAAATGACAGCTTTGCAGGATAGAGTCATCTTGGTTGTAGGTTCTTGCTTTTCATCACTCTGAATATTTCTTGCCACTCCCTTCTGGCCTGCAAAGTTTCCTTTGAGAAATCAGCTGACAGCCTTATGGGAACTCCCTTGTAGGTAATTATCTGCTTTTCTCTTGCTGCTTTTAAGATTCTCTCTTTGTCTTGAACATTTTGCATTTTGACGATGATGTGTCTTGGTGTGGGCCTCTTGGGGTTCATCTTGTTTGGGACTCTCTGTGCTTCCTGGACTTGTATGTCTGTTTCCTTCAACAAGTTAGGAAAGTTTTCTGCCATTATTGTTTCAAATAGGTTTTCAATTTCTTGTTCTCTCTCTTCTCCTTCTGGCACCCCCAAGATGTGAATGTTGGCACACTTGAAGTTGTCCCAGAGGCTCCTTACACTCTCCTCATTTTTTTGGATTCTTTTTCCTTTTTGCTATTCTGATTGGGTGTTTTTGCTTCCTTAGATTCCAAATTGATAGTTTGCTTCTTGGCTTTATCTACTGTACTATTGAATTTGTGTAAATTATTCTTTATTTCAGTTAGTGCTGACTAACTGAATTTCTGACTGTTCATCCTTCATTTCTGACTGGTTCTGTTTTATGCTCTCGAGGCCCTCACTAAGTTCGCTGAGGTTCTCACTAAGTTCATTGAGCATCCATATAAGCAGTATTTTGAACTCAGCATCTGTTAGGTGCTTATATCCATTTCACTTAGTTCTTTTCCTGGGGCTTTGTTCTGTTCTTTAATTGGGGACCTGTTTCTTTGTCTCCTCATTTTGGCTGCCTCCCTGTGTTTGTTTCTATGTATTACTTAAGGAGAGGTATGGGGCTAGCTGAGACCAGATGCTGCTTGTTTTGAAAGAATTTAGGAAAACCTGAAGCAGGATCCAAGACAGGCCAGTCCTATGGTAAAGCAACTAACAACAGCTTGGGTGTGCCTGAAAGTTGGGTGGGGCGGGGCCTCAGGGAATCACTAGGGCAGGGCAACCAGTGTGAGCCATGCTGGAGTCCCAGATATGGCGGCTGTCTGCTGCCCCAGGGAATGGCTCACCAACAGAACAAAGGACCACTGACAGAAGTCTGTCCCAGAGAAGGCCCCCTCTCCAGACCTCACTCCAACGCCAAACAGCTCAGTTCTTCCCTGTATGTCTCTGGCGCCCCTCGAGCTGCCTCCCCTACAAGCTTAGAGGGAGTGAGTCTGATAAGTCAGTGTGCAGGCCCATTAAGAGGAGCTGCCTGGGGCTCCAGCAGCCTCAGCCTCTCTGAGCCTTAGTTCCCGCTGGTTTTTCCAGCCAGAAGTTATGGGGACTTCTCTTCTTGGCACTAGAACCCTGAGCGGTGCATCTGGTGTGGGATGGGGACCTCTCAGTCCTCAGAGAGGACCTTCCCAGCTGAGGTATCCTTCTAATTTTTATCCACCACACATGGGTGTGGGACCATCCCATCCGCCTCCACCCCTCCTACCAGGCTGGATGTAGTGCTTCTTTAATTTCGTAGTTGTAGGATGTCCATTCAGCTTGATTTCAAGTGGTTTTGAATGATGGTTGTTCTATAGTTTAGTTGTAACTTTGATGTAGTTGTGGGAGGACGTGATACTGTGTTTACCTACGCCGCCACCTTGACCAGAAGTCGCATTTTTATCTTTATTGTGGTATAACTTACACTCATAAAGTGCATCCATTGAATGTATACAATTCTTGGAAAGTGTATTGAGTTGTGTAACCATCACAATAATCCAGTTATAGGATATTTTCATTAACCACCCCCATATTCTTTCAAACCTGTTTTCAATCAATCCTCTCATTGAACCATAGCCCCTGTTAACTACTAGTCTGATTTTTGTATCTACATATTTGACTTTTCCAGACATTTAATATAAATGGAATCAAATGCAGTCTTTAGCATCTAGCTTCTATATACTTAGCATAATAATCTGAGACTCATCCATGTAGTAGCACTTATCATTACTTCATTCCTTTTTATTGTTAAATAATATTTCATTTTAGGAATACACTACTCTTTTATCCATTCACTGATATCCAGGTAAACATTCTATCTTAAGAGCCCTCAAACCTATAGATTATACAAATATTCTAAATTTTCTCTATATTTTTCTTTTTTGTATTTTACTTACTAATAATTATTTGCCTTCATGTATGTGTATATATGTGCATATATATTTATGTATGAGGATAAGAGGGAGATCTAACTCTCTTTTCTTCCATAAAGACAGACAATTTTAATGGTACTAATGGTGAAAGAAACCAGTTTCATAGTGCGATGAAATAGTATCTTCACCTTGCATGTATACAAATATGCATGCATATAAATACACATGCTGTACCTATTAATAAAATTTCTTTTCTTTTTACTAATATATTCATTTCTAAGCCAATATGATATTCTCAAATATTTTTCTTTCATAAAAATTGTAGATCACCTTAATCCAACATCCAAAGAAAGCATCTTAGGGCTTCTAACTAAAATTTCTTATAATTTATATATTAACTTGAAAAGAATTGTTACTTTTATGATATGTGTTCCCAATAGGATTTGGTAAATCTTTTTCTTGTTTGTTTGTTTCTTAGGCTACATCTTGATAAATTTCCTTCAGAAATATTTTATAGATGCTTTAATATAGAAAGTATACTGGTCTTGCTAGAATTATTCCTAATTATTTTATAGTTTTTGTTGCTATTTTGAATAGTGTAATTCCATTTTCATTTATAGCTTGATATATCAAATATAAAAAAAATCTATTGATGTTTGTATATTTATAATGTACATAACCACTATAAAAATTTCTCTTAAGAGGACTAGCAGACTTTTAGATTTCTATTTTTTTAGCCAAAATATGCACATCCTTGCTCTTCTTTTCCATTTTCAGTACTGATTTTTTTTAAATATTCTTTTCTTATTTTGTTTGCTAGAATATATTTTATAAATTGAATAACAATTCTCAAAGTAGGTTTCTCATTATTTACAAGGGAAAGCTATCCTTTAAAGTGTTGTTTTTTCATGGAAGTAGGGCACAGACTGACATGCCTCAGAAGAGGGGGTGGGGGGGTGGGAAGAGATAAACCACAGAACTTATATGCATGTATGCATGACCAATGGACATGGACAACAAAGCCGGGACGGGGCGGGGGTGGGGTGGGGAGGGGGGTGTCAATGGGGTAAAAAAGGTAAAATATCTGTAACAAAAAAATAAATAAAAATTTTTAAAAATAAAAATGAATAAATAAATAAAACTAAATAAATAAAGTGTTGTTTTTTGTTTCCTTTCTTAGTTTAGTCAGGATTCATCAAGACTATCTGCTAATTTTCATCAAACTCTAGCATTTAGGATTATATTCATTTGTTTTTTGTCCAGTAATTTAATTTTATTATTTTTTAATTGTTTGGTTTTGTTTTGTTTTTCTTGTATTGATTTTAGAGAAAGTGACAAGGAGAGATAGAAACATCAATGACAGAAAACATCGATTGGCCACCTCTGCATGCTCCTTTCTGGGGATCAGGCCCACAACCTGGGCATGTGTCCTGACTGGGAATCAAACTGGCGACCTCTTGGTGCATGGGTCGATGCTCAACCACTGAGCCACATGGCCAGACTTATTTTTATTTTTTATCTTCACCCAAGGATACTTTTCATTAATTTTTAGATAGAGTGAAAAGGAGGGAGGAGGGAAGGAGAGGGAGAAGGAGACATTGATTGGTTGCCTTCCACATGACCCCAATGAGGGCCTGAGATCTAACCTGCAACCCAGGTACATACCCATGACCAGGAATCAAACCTGCAACCCTTCGGTCCACAGGCTGACTCTCTAATTGCTGAGCCAAACCAGCCAGGGCCTCCATTAATATTTTGTTGTCATAAAATATATTCATGAATTTTATGATTTTATACTCATCCTCATAATTTCTAGAATCCTATCTGTGAATATCTCCTTGCTAAATTCCAAATGATAATATTTTATTTGCATCTATAATTTAAAGTATCATGGAACTATATTTTCCTTCTTGTACAGTATTCATCATGTTCATATTAATATTACATTGTTTTTATATAGTAAATTTAGAGGCTTTCCCTCATTTTTTTATGGTCAATAATTGAAATAAATAGAACTGTTTTTTTCTTAAACAATTAGATAAAACTCATCTTTGAAACTTTCTGATCATGGTCCTCGTTCAGTGACATATTTTAAATCTCCTTTCCAAACTATTTTACAATAATGGGTTACCCAAGTTTACTGCTTATTCACAGAGTCAATGCTGATAAGTTAGGAAGACATTTATATAACCTAGGTTTTCAAATCAGAGTATTCTCTTCTAACTCTTTAAGTCTCATTTGCATCTGCATTTTATCTTCATTTTCATCCTAACATGTTCTTGTGTTTCTCTTTTTCCTGAATTGTGCTTACTATCTGTATTATTGATCTTTTAAAGAATTAATTTTCTGATTTATTTAGCCTTTTTACATTATTTTTAATTTTCTATTTTATTTTTTTCCATTTGTATATTTAAGTATTTTTATTACTTAGTTTTAGCATATTTTGTTTGTTTTGTCTAATTCCACAAGATAAATAATAAGTTCCTTTTTGTTTGTTTTCTGTCTTTAATAATGTTTTTGTCTTCATTAATAATGAAGGCACTATATATAAAACTATAAAATGTTTATGAGAGTAGCTTTAGCTATGTCCTATGGGTTTTAGTGTAAAGCGTTATCCTTTTAGTTTGTAATTTTACTTTGGAACTCCTCTTTTATCTAAGGGTTAAGAGAATATTTCTTAATTTCCAAGTAACTAATTTTCAGACCTTCTAGATTATTAGATTAACTACCAGAAAATGTGATCTGTAAAATCTTTAAACCTTTTCATGTATTCTTTGTCAGCAACCAGAAGACAGATATTTAAAATATTCCATGGATATAAAAATAATTAATTACTGCCTATTTGTGAGAGCAAAGTTAAGTTCTGTGTCTCTCTTCAATTTGTCTCTCTGTCTCTGTCTTTGTGTCTCTGTCTCTGAGGACATTTTTGCATTTGTCTTCTGATAGAGTGGGAGGGAGAGAAGGGGTAAGAGAGACAAAGAAACATCAATGTGAGAGAGACACATCGAGTGGTTGCCACCCACACGACCCCAACCGGGGCTGGGGACAAACCACAACCGAGGTATGTGCTCTTAGCCATAACCGAACCCGGGACTCTTTGGTCCAAGGGTCAACACTCTAACTGCTAAGCCAGACTGGCCAGAGCTATACTTGCACATTTTAATTGAATAATAATTATTTTTCCATTTTGGGGAACTGTTTTTACCGCAGCTTGTTGGGGTTTTTTTGTTTGTTTGTTTTTTTATTTTATGATCAAATCACTATTGATTATCCTGTTCCTGTGTTTCTGGGCTCCCTACTTTTCCTCTCATTTTTTGCATCTTTACTGTTATTATCCCCTGTCAATACAAGCGCCCCCCCCCCATCTCCACTGCATCCCATAACTCATGTTAGAAATCTAGTATTTATTAGTCCACATTTTCAATGCTCACAATCATCTAAACCAATCAAATATATTTGCACACACATTTTGCTTTTTTGCTCATTAATACCTCATAAAAATATCTCCAGGTCAAATTATATATGTATTAATTTTCTTTAAGGCTCCATTAACTTCCAAAGCACAAATATAACATGATTTAGTTAACACTTTGTCTATTCATTGTACATTTTTGTTTTTTCTTTTATAGTTCCATACATTTCTTACTTGTTTGATCAAATTAGTTATATTTTTCCTCTTGTCAGTTTAGAAATTTTACTAGAAGTTTACATTCCACTGATGGACCCATCACTTTCAAGGGCATTCTGTTTCTCCAATGCATTCCTCTCCCATTCCTCTCCCAAGTGATGCCAGTCTCACAATCCATGGGGCACATGGCCTTGTGAGCAAGAGATATACCACCCTGAGATTATTTTGGTCATCTATTGAATCCCCAAAAGAAAACGCCCTCTACCTGTATCAATTAATGCCTTTCTAGTGAAAGAGATAAATTGAACTCTTCCACATTCTTTAGTTACTTGGAGACCTGAGAGACCAATAGGTTCTTACAAGACCATAAATGTGGATGGACAGGTACTATATTTCTTTTTAGTGATCCACAGATTGAAGTGGGACAATCTTTTTTTAGGAATCACAAAGCTCTAATTTGGTCAAGTAATCTTCTCTCTAGGATCCCAGATCTAGGCAGAACCAGATAAAAGTCTTGCATATGTGCCTTCTACCAGGATTTCAATAAAACTAAGGCCTTGTTATATTCCAGGCCTAATTTTCTTTGGAAGGTGGTCCACTAAGGATGGGTAATTCTAAGGGACAGGAAAGGGTAGCAGAAATATACATTTAGCCTGTTGTTGCCTCTGAACCCCCTTCCATTTCTCTCAAGCATTGCCTATTATTTATGACTTCCCTCAAATGATATCTCTTCTATGAATCTTTTTTTGTGCATGGGAAGTGAAGATCTTTGAAATGTGACAGCTCTCACCTATGAATCAGAAAATATGTTTCTTGCTAATAATAATTAATAATAATGATAATAATTTACTCAGTGCCAAGCACTGTGCTGAGTACTTTACATGTACAACTTTGTGCTGAATACCCATGTGCTTGAAAGGAGTCAAGTCACTCAATCTTCCCTCCACCCCCAGAATCTGTATATTTGAAAGTTGTTTTTCTTTTTCTATCTGTACAGCCAGACTCTGAGTTCCATGAGGGTTAAGACCTTGTCTCTTGTTTACCAGTACATCTTCAGGATCTAGGTCAATGCTGGCACATAGCAGGTATTTAGGGAAAAAAAAAATGTGGACTAGAAGGATGAATGAATGAATAAATGAATGTAGCATTTTCAAGATGTCACTAAGTTCATTAAAACTTGAAAAACATTTTTATTTGGAAAACATGTTACGTATGAAGATAAAATATTTGAAGTTTTAAAAGAGTATTTTATGGTAGATATATAATAATGGTAGCTCAAAGATAAATAGGAGCAATGAATAACAGAAACTTTGACCTGAAAAAGGAACTTTTTTTATTTTTATACTTTTAGAAGAGGAAGTCTGATAGTTTTGAAGCAGCTAACTCATATTTGGATTTTTTTTCCCCCATAATATAATTCATAACTGATTTTATGAACATTTATTTTATGTCCTTCTGATAGAAAACAAAAAGTGTATAATGGACAAAGAAAATAAGATCAATATGATGTATGAAGAAGCAAAATAAACAGCAAAAGGAAATATCAACATTTCTTTAGCAATCAATCACTGATAGTATATCAGCAGGCATGAGGTCATCCTTAACTGGCAGTTCAACGGAAATAGATCATTTAAGGAATGAAGGCAGTCTCATTAAATTCAACAAACCTATCAACAATTGCTTGAGTAGTTCACAAAACTGAAAGACAGCTGCATAAAATAAATACATAATGAAAAATAAATACAGCATGCAAATTAAAATGCTAGTCTTTCAAAGTGGTTTTGGCCTGAATTTTAATCAGATTTAACAAACCAAATTTTTAGTAAGTTCTCACATTTTACTTTTCAAAGTAAAAGATTTGTCTTCAAATGGAAGAAATGTTCTTAGCATAGTCTTAGAAGTAGACTCTTTTTGAGGGGAGAGGAAAGTATTTTTACTTTAAGGACTAAAAAATACTTAGTAACAAAAAGTGTTTAGGTATGAACAATATGAATCAATCTTTTTCTGCTATAGATGTACAAACAGTATTGACCCATATATGTCTAATAGAAAAATAGATGAAGTACAATTCTGCCATTTAAATAAATATTAGTTATAATACTATTTATAGTAATATGACTTATTCTTCTTTTATCATAACATAATAATAGCTATCCCAGGATAGAGACATTGAAAATAGCTGTTCAAATGAATAATTCTATCAAGAAATTGGTTAGTAAAATAAAATAAAAGGTTTAGATTTAAGTGATGATGAGTCTTCTGCGAGTTTAAACAGAGAAAGTATAGAGAGGACAGGATGATTCTAAAATCTTTACTGTTTCATTAAAAAATAGTACTTTCTTCAGAGAATTTATTATAGCTGAAAAATTGGTGAGAGGGGAGATAGAAAAAATACATTGGAAGAAAAAGAAATCCTGCAAATCTTTACTTCAGTATATATATAATCCATTGTGAATCTTATTTTCCTGTTGCTTTAGAATTGCATCCACGTACTACCACAAGCATTCTAAAGAGAGATTCCAGAAAAAGAAATAAATACCATCAACCCCACCACCCCCCTCAAGACTGTTTTAAGAGATAGCTGGTCACCAGATGGGAGCGGGGTTGAAGGCTAGGTGAAAAAGATGAAGAGGTTAAGTACAAATTTTGCCTGGCCAGTGTGGCTCAGTGGTTGAGCATCGACCCATGCACCAACAGGTCACCGGTTCAATTCCTGGTCAGAGCACATGCCCAGGTTGTGGGCCAAATCCCCAGTGGGGGGCATGCAGGGAGTAGTCAATTGATGTTCTCCCTCATCAATGTTTCTCTTTCTCCCCTCTCGCTCTCCCTTCCTTTCTCTCTAAAAAGAAAAAAAAAAATTTTAACGAAGTATAAATTTTTACCTATAAAATAGTCACAGGGGTGTAAAGTACAGCATAGGGAAAATAGTCAATAACATTGTAATAATTAATTACGTATGGTGTCATCAGATGGGTACTAGACTTACCAGGCTGATCACTTAATAAGTTATATACATGTCTAGTCACTATGAAACTAATACAATATTATATGTCAACTGTAATTGAAAAAAAAAATTAAAGATGCTAGGAGAGGAAAAAAATGAAAATCAACAGTGTATGAATAGAATTGTAGGAAGTGTAGATATCCTAGTAAAATTTTACATCCTCCCTTTACAAAATAAGGATAAAAGTTGCTCTTCGCATCCAAATATGAAGGGTCTCAGCAACCGCTTATAGAGATTGGAGTGCATGCAAGAAGACAAGATGGCATCCTATTGTCAGGTGGACATATACTTGTGTTCTGAGCCTGGGATCATTCGTGAAGAAGGAGGAGAATTAGAGAACCAGTGCAGAGTGAAGCGAGGAAACAGCAGTGGGATGGCCAACATTGGAACTGTTGGGCATGATAAGGATGTGGGGGTTTTCCATGAGCCAGATAAGAGGTATATCGAGCAGCCCCTTCAAAAGCTGATTCCAGCAGAAGAGCGATGATATACTGCTGCTGGGGGAAGGCTGAAGGGTCGCAGAGAGGGAATGGCTTCACATTATGAAACTCTGCAATGAGGAAACCTCCTCCAAGAGTCCCAATGATCTCACACATGTTTTACATAAAAACCTCACCATTTATATGCCAGCCATACCCATTCCATTGAAAGCCAAGGGCATTAAAAGGGTACTATTTAGGTTAAAAGATTTCTGCCCATTTCTCCATCTCTGATCCTTAAAAAAAGGCAGGAGAGGAATGAAAGAGCTAATCCTGCCCTTCTTCACACCAAGACCCTCAGGCTGAGGTTTACCTTTATTGTGCAGAAAGAGGAATATGAATGTAAAATGTTATTTAAATTGTAATGAATTGGGCTGGACATTTTTTACCCAAAAATGATCATAAATGTCTAAGACTGACTGAGATGTAATTAAAACAGAAAACAGAGTATTCACACAGCATGTTTGAAGGCAGGAGTTAGAATTTTCTTTAAATGATGTAAGTACCATAATCAAGTCACAAACATTTAATAAATGACTTACATATACAAATTTCTAATAGCCAGAATAATTCATTTTGCCATAAAATTTGATAATACTTCTTTGATGGTACCATCTAAACATGTTTCGGTAAAGATGCAGAGTACTTTCCTTACTACAAACTTTAAAAGGTTAGTAATATTTTCTACCCTTGATCTTGGCTTCATTTTTTATTAATTTAATTAAATTCTAAATCTTTTTGGGCTGATTCATGGTGAAGCCTTTAATATCCCTTAGTATTTACTTATATACTCTCATTTGTCTGAAGTTTATCTTTTCAAGTTTGAAAGAGTTGGTCCAAGTCAATGTTAACATTATCCACTGCCTTCATGAATTCTTGCTCTTAGGTAATCAATACTCCCAAATTTTATTTTTTCTTACTAAAGCCCCATATTTTAAATTCTTGTCACACATGTAAAAGGCTTCAAGCTTCACATTGTATTTGAATTAAATCTATCAAAAGCAACACAATTTTGGCAGCAATAAAGGAGAACTAGTCAAAATCACCTTTTTTTAAAAAAAAGGGATAAAATTTATTTTTAAATCAATGGCTCTTTCTACACATTGTCACACGCATAAGATTCAATAGCATTTTTTTAAAGATACTTATAAATTTAATCTGAAGGTTGACTAGAATATATCTGCTATATGTTTTTTTTTTATTATTATTCTCGACACTATAACAGATGTCCCCCATTTTTCCTCTCTTTTCCTTCCTCCACCCAGCACCCGCCTTTCCCACTGGCCTTCACCACATTGTTGTCTGTGTCCACGGGCTATGCATATATATTCTTTGACTAATCTCTTCCAGTTAGTTCCCATCTGAAATCTGTCATTCTGTTCCATGTATCCATGCCTCTGCTCCTAATTTGTTCATCAGTTTATTTTGTTCATTAGATTTTACATATAAGTAAGATCATATAGTATTTGTCTTTCTCTAACTGGCTTATTTCACAGCATGGTCAATCCATGCTGTCACAAAGGATAAGAGTTTCTCCTTTTTAACAGCCATGTAGTATTTCATTGTGTAAATGTACCATAGTTTTTATCCACTCATCTACTAATGGGCACTTGGACTGTTTCCAGATCTTGACTATTGTAAATAATGCTGCTATGAACATAGGGGTGCAAATATTATTTCTAATTGTTGTTTTGGGATTAATAAGATATATTCCCAGAAGTAGGATCACTGTGTCAAATGGCAGTTCCGTTTTTAATCTTTTGAGAAAACTCCATATTGTTATCCACAGCAGCTACACCAGTCTGCATTCCCACCAGCAGTACACTAGGTTTCCCTTTTCTCCACATCGTCGGCAAAAATGTATATATTTTTTTAATTTTTATTTTTAATTTATTTCTTTTTTATTAATTAATTTTTGTTACAGATGTTTCTCCTTTTCCCTCCACTGATTCCCCCCTCCCCCGCCCTCCCTGCCCTTTGCCCAGTTTGTTGTCCATGTCCACTGTTCATGCATACATGCATATAAATTCTGTGGTTTATCTCTTCCCCACCACCCCCCTATTTAGGAGATTGTCAGTCTGTATTCCACTTCTGCGTCTCTGGGACTACCCCCTTCCTCAGACTGTTAGGTTCATTATATTCCACAAATAAGTGAGATCATATGAAACTTGTCTTTCTCTGTTTGGCTTGTTTCACTTAGGATGATACTTTCCAGGTCCCTCCATGTAGTCTCAAAGGATAAGAGGTCTTTCTTTCTTAAAGCTGCGTAGTACTCCATCGTGTATATGTACCACAGCTTTTTTATCCATTCGTCTACAGATGGACACTTGGGCTGTTTCCAGATCTTAGCTATTGTAAATAGTGCTGCTACAAACATGGGGGTACATGTATTCTTTCTGGTATATTTTTTTTAAAAATTTTTAGTTTTCTATCTTTATTATTGAATGTATTACAGATGTTCCTCATTTTTCCCCCATTGACCCATTCCTCCCCACTCCCGCCCTCCTGCCTTTTCCCACACTGTTGCCAGTGTCCATTGGTTATGCATACAAGTACTTTGGTTTATTTCTTTCTACCCCCAAACCCCCTTCCCTTTGAGGTTTGTCAGTCTAGCAACCAATCTGTATTTCTTAATCTCTTCACCTTTTTCACCTATTCCTCCAACCCCACTCTCATCTGGCAACCAACAAAATGTTCTCTATATCTATGAGAATGTTTCTGTTCTGCCTATTCATTTTGTTTGTAGATTCAATTGTCAATAGATATGTATCATTGCCATTTGTTTGTTCGTATATTTTATCTTTTTCTTCAAAAAGACCCTTCAACATTTCATATAATAATGGTTTGGTGGTGATGAACTCCTTTAACTGTTTCTTGTCTGGGAAACTCTTTCTATGGCCATCAATTCTAAATGACAGCTTTGCAGGATAGAGTCATCTTGGTTGTAGGTTCTTGCTTTTCATCACTCTGAATATTTCTTGCCACTCCCTTCTGGCCTGCAAAGTTTCTTTGAGAAATCAGCTGACAGTCTTATGGGAACTGTCTTATAAGTAACTAACTGCTTTTCTCTTGCTGCTTTTAAGATTCTCTCTTTGTCTTGAACCTTTTGAATTTTAATGATGATTTGTCTTGGTGTGGGCCTCTTGGGGTTCATCTTGTTTGGGACTCTCTGTGCTTCCTGGACTTGTATGTCTGTTTCCTTCACGAAGTTAGGGAAGTTTTCTGCCATTATTGTTTCAAATAGGTTTGAAATTTCTTGTTCTCTCTCTTCTCCTTCTGGCACCCCCAAGATGCGAATGTTGGCATGCTTGAGGTTGTCCCAGAGGCTCCTTACATTCTCCTCATTTTTTTGGATTCTTTTTTCTTTTTGCTGTTCTGATTGGTGTTTTTTGCTTCCTTAGATTCCAAATTGATGGTTTGCTTCTTAGGTTTACCTGCTCTACTATTGAATCTCTGTAAATTATTCTTTATTTCAGTTAGTGTCTCCTTCATTTCTGACTTGTCCTTTTTTATGCTCTTGTGGCCCTCACTAAGTTCGCTGAGGTTCTTACTAAGTTCATTGAGCATCCTTATAAGCAGTATTTTGAACTCAGTATGTGTTAGGTTTCTTATCTTCATTTCACTTAGTTCTTTTCCTGGCGTTTTGTTCTGTTCTTACATTTGGGACCTGTTTCTTGGTCTCCTCATTTTTGACCACCCCCTGTGTTTGTTTCTATGTATTACTTAATGAGAAGTATGGATCTAGCTGAGACCAGATGCTGCTTGTTTGAAAGAATTTAGGAAAACCTGAAGCAGGATCCAAGACAGGCCAATCCTATGGGTAAGCAACTGGCAACAGCTTGGGTGGGCCTGAAAGTTGGGTGGGGCGGGGCCTCAGGGAATCACTAGGGTGGGGCAAATAGTATGAGCCAGGTTGCTGGAGTCCCAGATATGGCAGCTGACTGTTGCCCCAGGGAAGGGCTCACCAAATGAACAAAGGCCTCTGACAGCAGGTCTGCTCAGGAGAAAGCCCCCTCTCCAGCCCTCGCTCCAGTGCCAAACAGCTCAGTTCTTCCCTGTATGTCTCTGGAGCCCCTCCTGCCTTCTCTCCAAGCTTAGAGGAAGTGAGTCCGATAAGTCAGTGCGTGGGCCCTTTAAGAGGAGCTGCCTGGGGCTCCAGCCATCTAGGCCTCCCTGAGCCTCAGTTCCTGCTGGTTTTTCCAGCCAGAAGTTATGGGGACTTCTCTTTCTGGCACTGGAACCCTGAGCAGGGCACCTGGTGTGGGAGGGGGGGGGCCCTCAGTCCTCAGGGAGGACCTTCCCAGCCGAGGAATCTTACTATTTTTATCCGCCACACGTGGGTGTGGGACCAGTCCCTCATGCCTCCACCCCTCCTACCAGTCTCAATGTGGCTGTTTCTTTAATTCCATAGTTGTAGGGCTTCCATTCAGTGCTATTTCAGGCAGTTTTGAATGATGGTTTTTCAGTAGTTTAGTTGTAACTTTGATGTGGTAGTGGGAGGACACGATACTGCGTTTACCTACACCGCCATCTTGACCGGAAGTGCCAAAAATGTACTTTTTAACAGGGGAAACCACACATGGTGTTAAGTTTGTTACATGATTGTGAAGTTCACTCACTTAGCTAATAGTCCTTTTATAGCTTACATAAGTAAATTCAATTTTCTATTAAAAAAAAAGAAACATTTTATTGGCTGAGTGAACAAATACAATATACAATTATAAGTTTTCTGGCCATCAAACTTCATATATAAATATTACATTCTTAGGACATTAACCAAAAAAATCCATTGTTAAATAGTTGAATATCTTGGGCTTTTATCTCCTTAGCCAACATAAAGAGAAAAGCTCACATAATTATGATAAGAAATGGAACATATATAGGTTTTCACTTAAGTAACTCCATTTCTATTCGACTTTCTTTCCAACATGGCTCTTAATTAACAAACCATTATGATCACAGAAATGTAAATATTTTCTTGTTATCTGTCCTTTATGTTGCTTAGAAGGGCAGTTTCACATGTTACTTAAGTACTTATGTCTTGAGAGAAAAATAAGGTCAATTTTTCTTTTCTTTTCTGGGCCTCTTATCCAATTCTAATGTAACACACTTTTTTACAAGTAAGATCAGTCAAAGTAAAGCCTATTATTTCTGATCTCTGCTAATAAAAGCGGTACTTTCTCTAAATCATCTTTAGCCATGTTTTTGTCTTCTCGAGAACTGGAAACTCTGCATGCAGCTCTTCCAACAGCTGAGAACAAACTAGGATAGGGCTTTCTTGTTTTGTTTGCAGTATCTTCCTTAGAGCAAATATTTATTGATCCCTTTTAGTATCACACTGAGAAAATAGCATCTAAGTAGGTAGTCTTTGGGGGTTTTAGATGCTTTCCTGTGCCAAAGCTAAAGCCTAAAGTCACCAATTCAATATTTTTGTAAATAGTGACTGTTTACTAAATACAAAGATGTGTGCTGAGTATTCAAAGAGGTATAAGCTAACTCCCTGCAGTGAAAATATTCAGTTAAATTACACACAGTTTTATTTTTATAACAGCACTGGATAATTATAAATAAATCTGCTTTCTTTAAAACTATGATGATGATTCTTTTATTAAATTTGCTATGCTTCTAAAAAATGATAAAACACAAAACAGAGGCCTGAAGAATTCTAAGCTTTCAGTGTTTAAGAAGGCTTGGTAATTGGTAATTGGTAATTATTGGAGTTATTTAATAAATTTTAATGCTTCATTTCTGGTTTGAAAACATTAGGATCCAATGAAAAGTAGGAACTATTGACAAGCCTTAGTTAATAAGAACTTTCCATTAATCAAAATACTTTGACTTAAATTATGCGGGGGAAATGGAGATTCATCATACTATTAGGAAACTCAAATTTTAAAAATAATTCACTGTTTAATTTTGAGGAAATATATGGTATATACATTAACCTTAGACTTAGACATATTAAAATATGTATTACTCAAACTTGTTTCTTATTGAAATTGTCAATTTTTCTAGAAAAAATATGGATCGAGTTTTTCTCTTTACATTTGGCAGCTCATTGCTTTTCTATCTGTACTATATTTTCTAGGCTAAGATAAAAATCTGTTTTTTAATTCCTTTTATCAAATTTATTCCTTGAACATCTATTCCCAACATTCTATTCAATTCCAAATATTTAAACTACTGGCCTTCTTACACTTAAAACCCAAAGCTCCGTCTTTTCAGCCCCGCTACAAAATTTTCTACCATTCGTCACTCTTCTCTCCCTCAACTTTTTTACACACTTAATTGTCTCATATACTCACCCACCAAGCACAAAACAAAACGTGTAAATCAAGGAAAGGCTACATGTTTCATATATGAATAGAAAAATGGAAAGGATGGACAGGAAGGAAGCGGTGGGTAACCAGGTAAAACACAGAATGTGGAAAAGCAGGACAATGAGAGAAGCAGCAAATAAAACGTGCAAAGATGAGGTGAAGGAGAAAGAGGCACAGAGAAATCGACTAAGCTGCTGCAGAATCTTTATGATATTAGTCTTTCTCCTCCACTGTCCGAGGGAGGGCCTTTGTTAACTTCCAGCCTCAAAGGACTTCATGCATTGTAATATATTCAGCACGCAGTTAATAGTAGTCTTAATTACTTTTTTAAATCCTGCCTGTCTGTATAAATACAAATACAATTGTGATAGAACTATGAGATGAATTAAGTATGTGCGACCATATTGTGATAAGTACAATTGATTTTTAAGGAATGCTGTTACATTTACTACTTGCGTAATTGCAGGCTTTGTTCTAGTTATAATGTGACATGTGAATACAACTAAGCAAATTGCAGTGGTCATAGGTTTTCCCAAGGTAATCTATATTGGGTTAAATGTACTAAAGTATAAGGGTGTTTCTTTTTTTTTAAGTTTAAACATGTTCTAATTTGGTCTTAATTTTCTGCCCTTTCGTTTTACAAGATGCAGTATTGTAGAATGTAGTGCCACTCATTTCTACAATGGCATAAAACTGCTTGTACAGTAATTGAGTCAGGTTCTATATAAAACTTATTTATTTTTTGTCCATTTCTCTTGTAACAGTGGTTTATGCCCACAGTTTAACCTAAAAGAAATCAGACAAATGTTTTAGTGCCCAAACCACAAAGAAGCAAAGACACCAAATATAGATATCCAATTTGAAAAAGAAATGCTTATTTGTTTAAATTATTAATATGGGAATAAATATATTTTCTGAATATCTATTTAGGGTCTGAATTTCTCTAGCTTTCTTTTTAAAATGAAGGGTCACACATAATATTTTTTGCACCTGTCAGAACAAAGGAAAGATCAGTAAATACATGATAGGTGCTAATTCCCTTTGTTTACAGGAGTACTAGTGATGGGAATAGGCTTCCCTGAGGACAAAGAGGGGCAAAAAAAAAAAAAAAAATGTGTTGTTCTGGCAAAAACTCTAACCTCAATCAGGAGAAAAGAGTCCTAGACCTGCTCTACCACTGACACTCAAGGTCAGTTCACCTCTGAACTGATGGGCTAAATCAGTGACTTTTAAATTGTGTTCCAGAGTGGCTGCAGGGGTTCTATGAATCTTTTATTCTAGTTTGATTTACTAGTTTAATACATATGTAACAGAAGTAAAATACACATATCATAAAATTTACCATCTTATCCTTTAAGTGCACAGTGTGGTAGTATTAAGTATATTCACATTGTTGTATAGTCAATCTCCAGAATTTTTTCATCTTGCAAAACCCAAATGTTGTACTTATTAAATGACTCTGCAGTGTTCCCTTCTCCAACCCCTGGTAACCACCAATCCAATTTTTGTTTCTATAAGTATGGCAACTCTGGATATTTTGTATAGATGAAATCATACAGCTGTTGTTCTTTAGTGACTGGCTTATTTCACTTAGCATAATGTCCTCAAGTTTCATTCATGTTGTAGCATATATCAGAATTTCATTCCTTTTTCAGGGTAAGATATATTTCATTGTATGTATATACTACATTTTGGTTATCCATTCATTTGCTGATGAATGTTTGGGTTGCTTTTCTCTTTTGACTTTCATGAATAATACTGTGAACATGGCTATACAAATATTTCTTTGATTTTTAAAATATGTTTTAAATATTTAAAATAAACTAGGAATGAATAAGTTAACATTAACATGTGTTGCAAGCCAAAGTTTTACCTGTTGTCGATGTCCAGTATATAAATGTGTTTTTGCAAAAACCTTAAAAGGGGCTTTTGGTCAAGATGGCAAATTAGATAAATGCTGTGCTTCTTTCCTCCCACAATGACATCAAAATTACAGCTAAACTACAGAACAGCCATCATTGAGAACTGCCTGAAGTCTAGCTGAACAGAAGTCCTATAACTAAGGACATACAGAAGAAACCAAATGAGACTGGTAGGAGGGACAGAGAACAGAAGATGCAGGTCCCACACCCACATGTGGTGGTTAAAAACTAGGAGAGAGTCCTGTCTGGGTGGCTCAGTTGATTGGAGTGATATACCGTACACCAGAAGGTTGCAGGTTTTGTAACCCAGTCAGAGACTGTATGGCAGGCAACCGATCAATGTTTGTCTCACATGATGTTTCTCTCTCTCTCTCCCTTTCTTTCTCTCTCTCTTCCTCTCTCTAAAGTCAATACACATATCCTTGAATGAGGAAAACAAAAACTGGGGAAGAATATCTTGCCTGTGGAGTACCCCCCTGTGGAATAAGGATTCAGCCTCACACTTGGCTCCCCAGCCCAAGGTTCCAATTCTGAAAGGAAAAGTTTCCCATAACTACTGTTCTGAAAACCAGCAGAGACTGTGCCTGAATAAGACAGTGTGTGGCTAGAGTCCAGGCATTCCTTTAAAAAACCCAGGCACATACTTACTCGGACTCCCTCACCTGAGCTCCGGTGCTGGGGCAGCAGCTCAAAAGGCACTAGGGGGCCCTGGCCAGTTTAGCTCAGCGGTAGAGCATCAGCCTGTGGTCCAGAGAGACCCGGGTTCGGTTCCCACTTAGGGCACGTACCTCAGTTGCATTTTGTCCCCGGCCCTGGTTGGTCTTGAGGGTGGCAGCCATTCGATGTGTCCCTTTCACATCGATGTTTCTCTCTCTCTCTTCCTCTCTCTCCCTCCCACTCTATCTGAACAAAAATGGAAAAATGTCCTCGGGTGAGGATAAAAAATAAATTAATTAATTAATAAGGCGCTAGGGGGACATACAGGAAGAAACTGAATTGTCTGGCTTCAGGGTGAGGGCTGGAAGGCCAGCTTTTTCCCAGACAGAAGTGCTGGCAGGACCATTGCTCTTTTGTTCAGCCTTCCCCAAAGGTGCAGGTAGGTGCCATAATCTTTCTCCATCAACATAGTTAACACTGTTGGCCCCACCCTGGTGGTTACCAAAGACACCCCACCCCAACACCAAACATGTAAGTCCACTCAAACTGCTTTCAGTAGCTTTTCTATACAATCCACCTGTCTTAGCTCATGCTGAGATCTCTTCAAGGTTTACAAACTCCAAACAAGGAGCATTTGAACTCATGCACCACACCTTTTGCTAAGTGGTCTCTAGGGGCACTAGGGGCAGCTGGCCTTGGTTTGCAGCTTGGCTTCTCCTGGTACGTCTAAGCCCAGCACAAATAGCAGCCATCTTCAGATTGCTTTGTAGCTCATACCGGGTAACCAAGGGAAGGGCACAGGCAAAGGATAAGCTTGGCCTGTACCAGATCCTCTGCCAAAAAACCCCATAACCAACACACTGAGTGGCCAGCTTCAGACCACACCAGAGCATCACCCAATTACCTCCACAAATAACAAACACAAAAGGCAGATTTGGCAGGCACCAGAGCCCTGCTAAAGTGAATCCTGCTCTGTAGGGTCAACTCCTACATAACAAGTTCTCCACTGTAGTCATAACCAGCCCTCACAACCAATCAACCTGAGGGTCAGTCCCTCCCATTGACATGCCAACAGCAGTCAAGGCTCAACTACAACATAAGGGTGTACACTGCCCATACAAGGAACATACCTGGAACACCCAGCTGAAGTGACCAGGGAAACTATGCCCCAGGGGCCCTCAGGACACTGGCTACAGTATGAGGCTCCTCTATTTCCCAAGGCCAGGAGACATGGGAGCTCTACCTAATACACAGAAACAAACACAGGGAGAAAGTAAAAATGAGGAGACAAAGAAACATGACCCACATGAAAAAGCAGAACAAACCTCCAGAAAAAGAACTAAACAAAATAGAGACAAGCAATCTACCAGAAACAGAGTTCAAAACACTGGTTATAAGGATGTTCAGTGATCTTAGTAAGAACTTCATTCAACAAAGTGATGTGAAACATTAAACCAGAGATAGAAACCATAAGAAAGAACCAGTCAGAAATGAGAACATAGTAATGGAAATTATGAGTACATTATAGGGAATCAGCACTATAGATGAAGCAGAGGACCAAACAAATGATTTGCAAGGTAAGGAAACAGAAAACACCCAATCACAACAGGAAAAAAAAAAAAACAAATCCAAGAAAATGAGGGTAGTTTAAGGGGCCTCTGGGACAACATTATCTGTGCCAGCACTCACGTTATAGGGATACCAGAAGATAAAGAGTAAGCAGTTGAAAACCAATGATGGAAAACTTCCCTAACCTGGTAAATTAAATAGAAATACAAATCCGAAAGTGAAGAGAGTTCCACATAAGATGAACCCAAAAGGCCCACACCAAGACACGTCATAATTAAAATGCTGAAGGTTAAAGACAAGAGAGAATCTTAATAGCAAGAGAAAGGCAGTTAGTTATCTTCAAGGGAGTTCTCATAAATCTCATTTGATTTCCCAACAGAAACTTTGCAGGCCAGAATAAATTGGCACAAAATATTCAGAGTGGCCAAAAACAAAAATCTACAACCAAGATTATTCTATTCAGCAAAGCTGTTATTTAGAATTGAAGGACAGATAAAGAGCTTCTCAGATCAAGAAAAGCTAAAGGATTTCACCATCACGCCAGTATTATAAGCAATGTTAAAGGGTCTTCTTTAAGAAGGAAAAGGAAAAAAAAAGATAAAAAATATGAATAAAATGCCAATAAATACATATCTATCAATAATTATTTCAAATGCAAATGGATTAAATGCTCCAATAAAAAAAAACGTAGGTGGCTGAATGGATAAACAAAACAAGACCCTTCCATATGCTGTCTACAAGAGACTCACTTCAAACTAAAAGACACACAGAGACTGAAAGTAATGGGATGGAAAAAGAGATTTCATGAAATGGAAACAGGGGGAGGGGCTAGGGGTTGAGCTGTGGTAGCAAAAATAGACTTTATTTATTTATTTATTCATTTATTTATTTTGGTCCTTAACGTTGAATTTTTTTTCTTTTTTCTTTTCTTTATTATTGAATGTATTACAGTTTTTCCTCATTTTTCCTCCATTGCCCCCTTCTGCCTTTTCCCACACTGTTTTCTGTGTCCATTGGTTATGCATATATGCATATAAGTTTTTTGGTTTATTTCTGCCCACCCCCAAATTACCTTCCCTTTGAGGTTTGTCAGACTAGCAACCCATTTATACTTCTTAATCTCTTTACCTTTTTCACCCATTCCCCCAACGCCCCTCCCATCTGGCAACCAACAAACTATTCTCTATATCTATAAGAATGTTTCTATTCTGCTTGTTCATTTTGTTTGTAGATTCAATTTTTGATAGCTATGTATTCATTGCCATTTTGTTTGTTCATATATTTTATCTTTTTTTTCAAAAAGACCCTTCAACATTTTATATAATAATGGTTTGGTGGTAATGAACTCCTTTAGCTTTTCCTTGTCTGGGAAACTCTATGGTCATCCATTCTAAATGACAGCTTTGCAGGGTAGAGCCATTTTGGTTGTAGGTTATTGCTTTTCATCACTCTGAATATTTCTTGCCACTTTCTTCTGGCCTGCAAAGTTTCTTTGAGAAATCAGCTGTCAGCCTTATGGGAACTCCCTTGTAGGTAACTAATTGCTTTTCTCTTGCTGCTTTTAAGATTCTCTCTTTGTCTTGAACCTTTTGAATTTTGATGATGATGTGTCTTGGTGTGGGCCTCTTGGGCTTCATCTTGTTTGGGACACTCTGTACTTCCTGGACTGGTATGTCTGTTTCCTTCAACAAGTTAGGGAAGTTTTCTGCCATTATTGTTTCAAATAGGTTTTCAATTTCTTGTTCTCTCTCTTCTCCTTCTGGCACCCCCAAGATGCGAATGTTGGCATGCTTGAAGTTGCTCCTTACACTCTCCTCATTTTTTTGGATTCTTTTTTCTTTTTGCTATTCTGATTGGGTGTTTTTTGCTTCCTTAGATTCCAAATCGATGGTTTGCTTCTTGGATTTACGTACTGTACCACTGAATCTGTGCAAATTATTTTTTATTTCACTTAGTGCTGACTAACTGATTTTCTGACTATGCATTCTTCATTTCTGACTGGTCCTTTTTTATGCTCATGAGGCCCTCATTAAGTTCACTGAGGTTCTCACTAAGTTCATTGAGCATCCTTATAAGCAGTATTTTGAACTCAGTATGTGTTAGGTTTCTTATCTCCATTTCACTTAGTTCTTTTCCTGAGGTTTTGTTCTGTTCTTTCATTTGGGATCTGTTTCTTGGTCTCCTCATTTTGGCTGCCTCCCTGTGTTTGTTTCTATGTATTACTTAACGAGAGGTATGGGGCTAGCTGAGACCAGATGCTGCTTGTTTTGAAAGAATTTAGGAAAACCTGAAGCAGGATCCAAGACAGGCCAATCCTATGGTAAAGCAACTGGCAACAGCTTGGGTGGGCCTGAAAGTTGGGTGGGGCAGGGCCTCAGGGAATCACCAGGGCAGGGCAACCTGTGTGAGCCAGGTTGCTCGAGTCCCAGATATGGCGACTGTCTGCTGCCCCAGAGAAGGGCTCACCAACAGAACAAAGGACCACTGACAGAAGTCTGTCCCAGAGAAGGCCCCCTCTCCAGCCCTCGCTCCAGTGCCAACAGCTCAGTTCTTCCCTGTATGTCTCTGGTGCCCCTCGAGCTGCCTCCCCTCTTAGCTTAGAGGGAGTGAGTCCATTAAGTTCCTACATGGGCCCTTTAAGAGGAGTTGCCTGGGGCTCCCGGTGCCTCAGCCTCCCTGAGCCTCAGTTCCCGCTGATTTTTCCAGCCAAAAGTTATGGGGACTTCTCTTCCTGGCACTAGAACCCTGAGCGGGGCATCTGGTGTGGGACAGGGACCCCTCAGTCCTCAGGGAGGACCTTCCCACACGAGGTATGCTCCTGAATCTTATCTGCTACACGTGGATGTGGGACCAGCCCATCTGCCTCCGCCCTCCTACCAGTCTGGATGTGGCTGCTTCTTTAATTCCGTAGTCGTAGGACTTCCATTCAGCTTGATTTCAGGCGGTTTTGAATGATGGTTGTTCTGTATTTTAGTTGTAACTTTGATATGGTTGTGGGAGGACGTGATACCACATTTACCTACGCTGCCACCTTGACCAGAAGTCCCCAAAAATAGACTTTAAAACAAAGGCTATCACAAGAGACAATGAAGGACCCAGCAATTCCACTTCTGGGCATTTACCTGAAGAAACCCAAAACATTAATTCAAAAAGGTATATGCATCCACATGTTTATTGCAGAATTACTTACAATAGCCAAGATATGAAAGCAACCTCCGTATCCACGTGTAGATGAATGGCAAAAGAAGTACTACATGTATACAATGAAATATTCCTCAGCCATAAAACATAAACCCAGGCCTGTATATGTCTGCTTGTGTATAGAGAGTGCACTGCTAAAGCACTAAGGCAACATAAGCAACTAAACACAGGTCAACATTCAGGTATTGCTGCTTGGCCCATGTTTTGCATTGCATAGTAACTTTCACAAGGAAATGTATATCATGATGATATCATAGTATAGTTGTATGGTTAGTGCATAAGAATTGTTTATTAACTCACTTTTGTATCTCTGACAAGAATACCAGCAGTTGTTACATAATAGTAGGAGACTTTTTCAATGGTTTAGATAAAATATCATTTATCAGTTTATAATTTTCTCCCCAACTTTGTCAACCTGGTGAACTCAACACATCCTTCAGAACATTGTGTCTAGGGAGCTCCATAAAACTCTCTTCCACAGCTTGACAGACAGAACTGCTCCTTCTCCCTTTTTTTTCCATGGTAGCCTATACAATATCGCATGCTTCTTTCAGCCCACCTTTGATGATTTGTTGCTTTTATATTTATGAATCTAATTTTCACTGTAAATTTCTTAAAGGCAAAGGCTGTGTCTTTATTCATCTGTATCTATATACTATTGTACAATAATCATTTAGTAAAATACTTATGAGAGAGTGAGCCTTTATTAAGTTAAGTGTAAGCCTCAAAGGACTTCATATGTGTAATAAACTTAGTAGGTGCTTCATAATCAATCATCTTAATTACGACCTATGTATGCATAGACAAATGTTAAGGGTCCCTGGTATTCTAGATAGTTTATTAAATGAGCATTCTAAGGTTCCAAAATGATCTGAGTTTTAAAAAATAGTTATCATTTACAACTTACCTGTGTGATTTAGAATTTTCTCTAAACAGTACAACCAAAGCTAAATACAGAAATAAATTGGATGTTTTGGCTAATGTGGCTACTACTGCCAAGTTCAGATATTTGGATATTTGTGTTCATCAAAACAGACTTATTATCTTACTAAGTTAAAAAAAAATAGCTATTATAAATCTAAATTTATAAAATAGATTTATACTAATTAAATTCAACTTTTATCAGTGTTGTATATTGGGATTATACATATAAATTTATATGGTAAAAAGATTTTTATTAAATCAAAAATAAAATTTTGAGAAATTTGTGATCAGATGATCTCTGAGGTCTCTTCCAACTGTCACATTTTTGAGTTAATAGTTCCTTTTCACTTTCATCCAGTCTTGACACTCTCATTCATGCTTGTAGTCCATGGAACTCTGCTCCCAACCTGCAATACCGAACAATGGTGGGCAAGGAAAAACACCGTCCATATGGTGAACTCAAAGGAAATTCTTAAAGGTGGTGCTATAGATTCCACTCTGCTTCCCACATAAGGCATGAGCTTCCTACTACATAGTAACCAAACTACATAATAGTTGTTCCACCTGATTATGCCGGTGGGTGTCCAAAGATAGAAAATCACATCTAATTATAGAACATAAATGTTTATGGACATTATATGTATCACACTTAAGTCTGCAAATAATACTGTAGTGATGACAAAATGTACTTGGTAATTTCAGTTCCAAAGACGTACGTTAACACCCTCTCAGTGTCAGGTGTTCTGCTAGATTCTAGTGATAGCTCTTTCTTTTCTCTTCCTAGAGTAGTCCTTTGAAAGAAAAATTCTCACCTCCCATTCCCACTTCATCCTTCAAGTTATACACTACCAGTCCATATAAACCACTATGGAAAAGACCCTCATTACTTCCTAATTGCCAAATTCGATAGGCTCATCAATGTCTGCCCTATTTTACCTCTGTGCTGTATTTGTCATGTTGACTGCTTGTTCTCGTCTTCACTTCTATAAGCCAAGCCATTGTTTTCTTCTGTTCCCATCCTTTCTATACTTTTCATCTTAGAACTCCTTCTTATCTGTTTATACCATAAATGTTATACTTCCTGGTATCTTGTCTTGTCTTCTTTTATCTCCTCACTCCCGCTAGATGATCTCAGTTATATACAAGGCTTCAGTCACAATTTATACACTGAAGATCTCAAGGCCACAGTTTTAATCCACAGCTTTCCCTTTATTTCAGGTGCTGTCATTTATCTCTTCTTGGAAACCCAGCAGTCACCTCAGTCTGAATCTATCCCAAACTGACCTTCTTTCCTCAGATTCGTTTCATCCTCCATCCCTTGTCTAAACTATTGCAGTCTCCCAGTGATCTCCTTGTTGCTGAATTCCCATTCCTCAAGCTATCCATGAAAGCTTTGTCAGAGTCAAGTTTCAAAATGTAAATAGCGTTTGTCACTTTTCTGTATAAACCCCATTCCTAACTCCAAGCACCCAGATAATAAAGCCCAAATTTCTGGATGGAATATATGAAGTTTTCCTAACCATATTTTTACCTACATTTACAGGCCTATCTTTTGACTGCCTCACAAATTATTTTCAATTTTCAAATAAACCACACCACGTATGCCCTGTTTTACACTGGTCCATCTGTGTAGAATATTGTACTTCACAGGTTATCAATCTGCTGAACTCCTTTACATCTTTCAAAATAGTTCAAGAGTTCTTCTCTAATTAAGCTTTCCATCATTCCATATACATCCCAGCAGACAGACAGTCTCTATCTTTTTTTATTCCACTGCAGCTAATACATACTTCCATCACAGCACCTATGATTTATTGACCCTATTTTTATGTGTCTGCTCTACCTTTACATACTTTAAGCTTCTTAAAGTCAGAGGTTACATTTTATTCATCATTTTATCCCCAACTTGTCACATAGTAAGTGAGCAATAAGAGACTGATGAAAACATGATTACATGAATAAATTAAGGTGAACATTTCTATTTTAATTTTTTTCTTTATTGATTTGAGAGAGAGAGGACAGGAGAGGGAGAGAAAGATAGAAACATCAATGAGAGAAACCATCAATTGGCCACCTCCTGTATGCCCGCACTGGGGAGGTGGCCCACAACCTGAGCATGTGCCCTGACCAGTAATCAAACCAGCAACCTCTTTGAATGGATAGGTTACTGCTCAACCACTGAGCCACACCAGCCAGGCTAATGTGAACATTTCTTACCCACAACTCTCTCAAAGTATAATAGGGAAAAATACACAAATATAAAAATATTATAATAGAGTATAATCTGCAGTGGTTGACCTGTGTGCATTCTGACTCTTGTTTCCAGATAGGTCAAGGGAAAGTCCATAGATTCATTTTGAACATGAAGTGTCTTTTTGTATCTTTTGCTATTTGTTTATATTATTTCTACCATTTTTCTATTTCTGCTATAATTATACAGTTGATTTTATAATTTCCCTAAATATAACAGCCAAATAAAAATACAGATCTGAGTACAATATAAAATTAGTCAAAATATCCATATAGTAGTTATTTTTAGAGGAATGCAAAACATGTGAGAAGATACTTCTTTTCAAGGAAAATTTATTTTTACCATGAGCAGTATTCTCTAGTTAACAATGGTTGTAGATTAGAACGTTTAAAGTTGTTGGGCTTTTAGCTGTTGACAAAACGTAGAATAGACTAAATGAGCAGATACAAAACAAATCAACTGGAAATCGGACCCATGATTTGAAATTCCGAATTGTTCCCCAGACTTCAGTCTTGTTTTTTGCCCACTGGATTAGGGTCAGTATGAGAGGGCTGAAGTACATGGAGAAATGATGAATGTAATGAGGGGAAGAAGTTGAGGAAATTATTCTGGAACCCATGGTTTAGGTTTCAAATAAAGATACTTTCTAAAGGAAATGAAATTGGTGATCTCAGTTTGCTCCCTAACTGTAGCAGAGATGCAATTTGAATGCATTGATGTGTTTCACATATTGGGAATCTCTGTGGAAATGTGTAATAGCTCCTATTGGGGTAGTTTTCTATAAAATGCTCAGTGTTAGTGCATGCATTTGTCCAATGTCTGCAGTGTCCTGAGCCACTGAACAAATTAAACATTTTAGAGGTAAAATAATTTGAGGCTTTCCCTAAGTACTCCCCAAGGTACCAGGCTGATAACAAAGTGGAGTTCAAAAACCTTAATAACTGAAGCTTGCTCACCTGAGTACTCAGCATGGCAAGACACTGGATGACAGTTAGAAGGAATGTTCCATCCACATGGCCATTGATGAGCTATTTTCAGAAAGAAATACGCAATGTCATTTAATCAAAATGTAACACGTTGGTATGAAATTTGATGAGGTAGCACAAAGGCGTGTTTGATGCCCTATTTCCAATTAACCTGAGACATATTTTAATTTTTCTTGCTTCTTAACAGTTCATTTTTTAAAATCCATTCATAAAAATTAAATAAGCACAATGTGCTGAGTTTTAAAATCTATCTTTATCTGTTTCCATTTCCATCACTTTCTTTTTCAATCCAGGGCTTCCTTTTTTCTGATGAGAAATGAAGAGGGACTGCCATCTACTGGCATGTAGGAAACATTCCTAAACAGAACATCACCAGCTATTGTAATGGCTTTGCCGAGGACATTCCTGAGACAAAAGGAAAGGTTGTCATGCTTTAAGTTGTTTTAAATGAAACTCTGGTTGCTATAGTCATTCATTCATTCACTAGTTTTAAAAAATCTGAAGGTATAACTTCCAGTGTTGCCCAGCACTGAACTATAGAACACAGAGATGACTAAATCGTGGTACTTGGTTTTAAAAAAAAAAGTCATTTTCTTTCCTCCACTGTTCATGTACTGTCGATGGTAAACGAATCTGTTTTTGTAGCATGCACTTGAGTTAATGGATTGAGCCTCGGAGGATAATTTCTGGAAAATATTAAATATTTACAGGCTATGCTGCCAGCAAAAAATCCCAGGAGGACTCCATACGCATACAAATCTTTTAAATACCTCTTTCTTCACTCATTCAAAATTCAGTCTACTTATTTTAATATATTTAATAATCTCTCTAAATGTTATGCAAAAAGGAGAATAGATAGAAAAGTAATTCTATTGAATGTATTCGTTAATAGGAGACACAAAATAGGAATATTGGAAGTGGTATAGAATACACAAAGTTATTGATTTCACAACATTAATATTAATTAATGTATCAAGAATATTCAGCATACACCTGAAAAGCCTTAGCAAGCCTGCCCTAATATCTATGCTACTAATGCCCGTGAAACTGTAAACTCACTCAGGCAATGAAAATGTTACAATACACTACACGCGATCATCAAAGACCAATAAAAAAAGAATTATTGCACAAACATTGGGGTTTAGAAGTATTTTAGTTATACAGTTTTGTTATTTTTCTGGGAAATCTTGGTTTTCCCAATACATTATCAACCTTGAAAATATTCAGACTTTAAAGGTAATTCTAAGACACTTATGGCTGAACCTCCAATCCAGTTTCATTATTACAAATTCAAACTTTCTCAGTCTCTCTCTACTCATGGATATAACACTCATAATCCGCTTTGGCAACTAAAAGAATTTGTATCTTTCGTTTGCTTCTAAACACTTAGTCATTGCATAGTTCTTGGCCCATTATAGGTCCCGATGCATTTGTAATAAAGACTGGATGAATATTATTGTATTCTGTGTGTGTGTGGTTAATCAGAAAGGATTTCATCAGTGATATATCTGTGCTGCTGAACTGATCTCAAAGTCTTAATATTGTTTTGTTTTAAATTATAGCAAAATAATTTTTGACTTAAAAGGGAGTTGCAAGGAGAATAGAGAGAGTTCTCTTACACCCTTCATTCAGCTTCTCCTTGATGTTAAAGCTCACATAACCAAGGCATAATGACTAAAATAAGAATTTAGCATCACAACAGTATTATTAACTAAACCACTAACTTATGTTGCATTCCCCCAACTTTTCCACCAATGTCCATTTCTGTTGTTGTAGGCAATCACATTGGATTTAGTTATGTCTCTAGTCCCCTCAGTCTGTGACCATTCCTGAGTCTTTTCTTATTTTTCGTGACTTGGACACTTCTGCAGAATACTGGTTATAAACTTTGTAGAATGTTCTTCACTTTAGGTTTGTCTGATGTTTTCTTATGGTTATACTGTCATTATAGATTTTGGGGAATAATACTACAAAGTCACAAATGAGAAGTGTCTTGTTACTGACAATGTTAACTTCAATCACTTAATGAAGATTGAAGATTTCTCCACTGCAAGTTCTACCTCCAGAAGGAAAGAGTATCAAGAAATGTGTGCCTCTGTCATCAGTCTCAGGCTTTTTCTCAGCTCAGTACCAGCTGGAGGCTTCAGGGGAATCCTCCTCCAAATGCTAGAGTTCTGTCTTCCTATCCACATCCCTCCTCTCCTGTGTGCTGCCCTACAAATTTTTCTCTGCATTATCAGCTCAAGGAAACCTTGTGGCTCTGTGTGGGTTTCCCCTCCCTAACTGCATCCTAGAAATTTTCTTTAGGCATAAGTTGGATCAATAGTAGAATTCATCTCACTTGTGTGTGTGTTTTTCTCTCAGATGCTGGTTGTTCAATTTCTGAAAACCACTGTTGCTCACATACAGTTCTATTTTTATTTGTTTAAGGTATATGGGTAAATCCAGGCCTTTATTCATTTTGGCCAGAAGCAGATACCTGGCCCAATGTTTTAAACCTCATCTATGTGCTAATACCACTGAAAATTAAAACTTTCGTCCAGCACTCTGCCTTGAACTACAAACAGATTAATTTTCTATTTTATATATTTTTTCTTAAATTCTCCTTGACATTCTAAACTCAACTTATGTATGTATGTATTTATTTTAATTCTCACCTGAGGATATATTTTCATTTATCTATAGAGAGGGAAGGAGGGCGAGAGAGAAAGAGAGAAACATCAACGTGAGAGGGACACATGACTGGTTGCCTCCTGCACAACACCGACCAGGGCCAGGGACGAACCACAGCCAAGGTCGTGCCCTTGACTGGAATCAAACCCGCAACTCCTTGGTCCTTGAGCCAATGCTCTGACCACTCAGCCAAACTGGCCAGAGATAAACCCAACTTATTTAAAGTGAAATTCTTGCCCTGGTTGGGCAAGGAAAATCACTATTCAAATGGTGAACTCAAAGGAAATTCTTCAAGGTAGAGCTATAGATTCTACTCTGCTTCCTTTTCAAGGCTATGAGGTTTCATTTTTGAACAAACTACATAATAGTTGTTCCACCTGATAATGCAGGTGAGTGTCCAAAGATAGAAAATCACATCTAATTATAGAACATAGATGATTAGGAACATTATATGGATCACACTGAAGTCTGTAAATAATACTATAGTGATGATGAATTTCAGTACCAAGGGAGGCAACCAGTTGATCTCTTCCCCCCCTCCCCCATCTCTCTTTCTCCATCTCCCTCCTTCCCTCCCACGTTATCTGAAGATAAATGAAAAAGTATCCTCTGGTGAGGACTTTTTTTAAATTAAAAGAATAATAAAATAAAGCGAAACTTGATTTACCCCACCTCCCCACTCACCCATTGCTCTCCTGCTGCTCCCCATCTCGGTACCGTCACCACAAGCCCCGTAGATGCTCAATTTAAAAATCTAGGAGTTTTTTTTTAACTCCTTTCTTCCCCTAAGTGCTGTATCTAATACATTAGCAATTCCTACTGTTCTATTTCAAAATGCATTTCAAATCCAACCTCTAGTTTCTCTCCACAATCTCTCAGAACCTCTCATCTGAGCCAGTGCAGAACGTCTAATCTCCTTCCTTCCACTTCTGCTTCTTCCCTTCCATCTATTATCTAGCAGCCAGAATAATTTTTATGTATACATAAGATCCTGTTACCTCTCCGATAAAACATTGTTAGGAGCTTCCCACTGAAGTTGGAAAACATTCCACACACATCAACAGGACCTTCAAGGCCCTGTGTGGTCTGGATGCTGTCTTCATTGCCAACCTTGCTGATACCTCTCTTCCCCCATATTCTAGGCACATAGGTGTTCTTTCTGATCTCAGAAGATATCAAGCATCTTCCCACCTCAGATTCACAGTCTTTATACTTTTTATGTCTTTTTCCTGGAATGATCTTTCCCCTGGCTCATGATATGGCTAGGTTTTGTTCTGTCATTCAGATTTCAACTTAAATGTCACTTTCTTCTGAAAGCATTCCTTTGACCACCCTATTTTAATTTGAGTGTACCTCCAATTACCCTCTTTTACATTATTTTCTTTATAATACTTAAAATTTGTTCTTTTGTTTGTTTGTTTTTTGTCAATCCTTATCCAAGGTTATTTTCCCATTGATTTTTAGATAGAGTGGAAGGGAAGGAGGGAGGGAGGGAGGGAGGGAGGGAGGGAGGGAGGGAGGGAGGGAGAGAGAGAGAGAGAGAGAGAGAGAGAGAGAGAGAGAGAGAGAAACATCAGTGTGAAAGAGACCATTGATTGGTTGCCTTCTGCACGACCCTGACCAGGACTGGGAATTGAACCTGCAACTCAGGTACATGCCCTTAACTGGAAATTGAACCCAAGTCCCCTTGGTCCATGGGCTGACACTCTAACCACTGAGCAAAACTGCTCAAGGCTCAAAATTAGTTTTTACTGTCTTAATTACTTGCTTCTTTGTTTATATATCTTGTTTCTTTTTTTATTAATATTTTTGAAAGAGCGGGAGAGAGCCCTGGCTGGTTTGGCTCAGCGGTTAGAGCGTCCGCCTGCGGTCCAGAGAGACCCGGGTTCGGCTCCCGCTAAGGGCACGTACCTCGGTTGCAGTTTGTCCCCGGCCCTGGTTGGTAGTGAGGATGGCAGCCACTCGATGTGTCCCTTTCACATCGATGTTTCCCTCTCTCTCTCTTCCGCTCTCTCCCTCCCACTCTATCTGTACAAAAAATGGAAAAGTTTCCTCGGGTGAGGATAAAAAAAAAAAAAGAGGGGGAGAGAGAGAGGGAGAGATATCGATTTGTTGCTCCACTTATTATACATTCATTGATTGATTTTTATATGTGCCCTGATTAGGAATTGAACACACAACCTTGGTGTATCGAGATGAAGTTTTAACCAACTGAGCTACCTGGCCAGGGCCTATATCATCTGTTTCTAAACAAAACTGCTCGAGAAGACAGAATCATCTATCTTTTTCACTACTGTCTCTGCAACATATGACATGGTTTTTGGTATTTATTAGATGTTCTGTAAACTGTCTTGGATGAATAAATGAAGGTATAAAGACTTTTTCATAAATAGGAAGGAGACTAATGTCATGGTCCAGGCACGAGCTGCCTTGGTACATAAGAATCCAGACAAAGAGCAAACAACAATCTGTGGGCCAAATCCACTTTGTTGCCCATTTTTGTAAACAGAGTTGTGTTGAAACCCAGCCATACCCATGTTTCTATATATTGTCTATGGCCACAGGGGCAGATCTGTGTAGTTTTAACAGAACGTGTATGGCCTGGAAAGCCTAAAATACTTACTATCTGGCCTTTTATAGAAAGTGTTTGTCAACTCCTAATCTAGACATTAGCAGAGACAATGGGGGTATAGCAGGAGAAACAGAGAATTTAAAGCATCACTCTCAGACCACAAATCCATGTTCCATAATAATATACATGCAAGTCATCTCTTTCCCACTACATTGTCTGCTCCCTAAATTCTTTGCTACCACCATCTCCCCAGGGTTAGGATAACATTTTTTAATAGTGTACATCCCATGTTTTTGAGACCCTGACTATAAATCTTGAAACCTCCTTCTTTATTACTATAAAGGTAAAGCCAGGATACCACCAATGCACTGTTGGTTGTCATAACATTTCAGAACTTTCAAGCTACATATGCTGATTCAAATACCACCATCATTCTTGCTATTTCTTTTGCATTTTGAAAATGGTGCCATTTCACGAAACTTATTAAAATGCATATTGTTTTTGTTGGAATTCTATTAAAATGTAATTTCAGCCAGAAACAGCGATCCATCTTTCTAGGATCATTAGGTCCTTTTAAATGGGCATTCAATGCATTCAACCTTTCAGACTAGAGTAATATTAGCTAGGCCACTAGAAATGCAATGTACGTTTTCAGAGCTATCCGAATTTCTCAAAATCAATCCAAAACAATAAGATTTTAATCACCTAGCGAAGTTTTTGTGACAGAAACCTAAGCCATCACTGTGTCTGCCTTCCAGCATCCACACTTGGAGGCAAGGGGCCACGGAGGGTTTAATTTGTCTTCTAAGGAGGGTTCAGACTTTCCTAAGGTCTCCTTTCCTTGTCACCATCCCAGCCTTAGGAAGTGATGACTTGTCAATTTTATGTGATCACATATGAAATACACAATGATATTACCATATAAACACAAATGATGTTATGTCACTATTTCCTACTCCAAGGTGAAAAGCGATTGAGAGGTTGCCAGGTCATAAAAAAATTTTTTTTTTAATAAACAATTGAATTTGGGGAGGGGGACTATCACAGATCTATGTACCTTACTTCCCTGCTTTGCTCTACATGGTTAAATCTTTGAATATGAGCATAGCATGAAAAGTCAGGCTATTGATATGAAATGTAAATTTCTCACCACAGGTGACCTTGGTCACTATAGGAAAGATGGAGACATATTAAGACAATGTGAATACTTTGTGGCTATCTGTTTTAGATACTTGAATGTCTCTGGAAAAGCAGCCAACATACTAATTCGAGTGCCTTGAAAGCACCTAAGCTCACACTTTTAGTAAAAATAAAACAAAATGAAAATAACCTACTTGCCTGCATTTCATAACCCACTCTTCCATTACTGAGTATGTCTTACAGCAAAGGTCTAGAAGTGCTTTTAAACAAGTAGAATCAAAAACCAAGAAAATTCTAAACAAAACTTAAAAAAAGAACCCTGAAAAAGCAATCTTAAAATATGGCTGAGTTATTTACAGGGTGCAAAGTTTAATGTTCAAGCCTCTCAGATCAACATGGTAACATCTAAAAGGCATGTAAATATGTAAATAGCAGTTCCAGTCAAGATGGCAGTGTAAGTGCAGTACTCGAAGCCTCTTACAACCACATCAAAACTGCAACTAAATTAAAGAACAATCATCATTCAGAGTGCCTAAAATCTAACTGAACAGAAGTTCTATAACTAAGGATGTAAAGAAGAATCCACATGGAGACTGGTAGGAGGGGCACAGACACAGAACAGGCAAGTCCCACATCTACCAGTGGCAGATAAAAATCAAGAGGGAGCCCAGGCCAGGGTGGCTCAGTTGGTAGACCATCATCCCTTATAGTGAAAGGTTGTGTGTTTGATTCCCAGTCAGGGAATGCACCTAGGATGCAAGTTCAATTCCCACACATAGTTCCCACACATAGGGGCATTTATGGAAGGCAATCCACTGATTCTCTCTCACATCAGTGTCTCTCTCCCTCTCTCTCCCTCTCCTCTTTCCCTCTCCCCTACCCCTCTCTCTAAAATCAATAACCATATCCTTGGGTAACAACTAAAAAATATCAAGAGGGATATCTTGGTTGCAGAGGTCCCAACTAAAGAGTGAGGGGTCCCAGCCCCACATCAGAACTGCTATCTCTGGGTTCCAGTACCAGGAATAGATGTTCCCATAACTTCTGGCTGTAAAAACCAGCAGGGATTGTGACAGACTGAGACAGAGCTTGTTTTTGTTGTTGTTGTTTTTTTGGGTTTTCTTTTCTTTTATTGATTTTAGAGAGAGAAGAAGAGAGAGGGAGAGATAGAAACATCGATGAGAGAGAACATCGATTGGCTGCCTCCTGCATGGCCCCCACTGTGGACTGGGCCCACCACCTGGGCATGTGCCCTGACTGGGAATCGAACCAGTGACCTCTTGATGCATGGGTCGACACTCAACCACTGAGCCACACGACCCGGACAGAGACAGAGGGTTTCTGAAGTCCTTTGCAGTCCCTCTTAAAGGGTCTCACATGGACATATTTGGACTGACTCACTCTGAGCTCCAGCACTGGGGAGACGGCTGGAAACTCACCAAGGACATACAGGGGGAACTGAATTATCTGGCTTCAGGATGAGGGCTGAAGCTTTCTTCCAGATATAAGTGCTGGCACAGGTCATTGTTCCAAAAAGCCAGCAGGCAGGCACCATATATGAGTCTCCATCAACATGCCTAACACTGGTAGCTCTGCCCTGGTGATTCTCTGAGACCCCGCCCCACCCAAATTTTGGCACCCAAGCCATTTCCAGTCACTTTTTCATACAAGTAGTCTCTTTTGGATCATGCTTCAGACTTTATTAAAATATTTCAAACAAGCAGCATTTACCCTGTACATTTTGCTAAGTGGACCCATGCCTGGCATCAGCAGCTGCCAAACTCAATAGGCAGCTTGGCCTCTCCCAGGCACCTCCAAACCCAGCACAAGTAGCATCCATCTGCAGATTGCTCTGTAGCTCATGCTGGGAGGCCCAGGCAGAGCACATGCAGTGGTTGACCTTGTACTTCCCAAAATACCTCAGAGCCAGTGCACCCAGTTTTAGATCACATGGGATCACAATCCAACCACCTCAAGGGGCAAATTAATTGGGTACCAAAGCCCCAATGAAGTAACTCCTGTGCTGTGGTGTTAACCCCTACACAGCAGCTCCTCCACTATAGTTGCAGCCAATCCCTGCAGCTAGTAAGCCTGGGGATAAATCCCTCCCAATGACATGCCAACAGCAATCCAGGCTCAACTACAGCAGGACAATGCACACAGCTCACATGGGGAGCACCTGGATTATTCACCTTGGTGAGCAGGCAGAAGGCATTCAGGACACCTGTTATAAAAGGCTACTCTACCAAGCCTGGGAGATGTAGAGCTCTACCTGATACATAGAAACAAACACAGGAAGCAGCCAAAATAAGGAGACTGAAAAACAGACCCCAATTAAAAGGACAAGAGAAATCTCCAGGGGAAAAAAAAAAAAAAAACTACATAAAATGGAGGCAAGAAATCTACCAGATACAGAATTCAAAACAATGGTTATAAGGATGCTCAAGGAACTTAGTGAGAACTTCAACAGCATAAAAAAGGACATGGAAACCATAAAAAGGAACTATTCAGAAATGAAGGGTACATTAATTGAAATGATAAATAAATTATAAGAAATCAAAAGTAAATAAAATGAAGCAGAGAATCAAATCTGCAATTTAAAATATATGGAAGCAGAAAACAATAAGTACAGCAAAAATAAAAATGATATAAAAATGAGGATAGTGTAAGGAACCTCTGGGACAACGTTAAGCTTACCAACATTTGCATCATGGGGACAATGGAAGGAGAAAAGAAAGAGCAAGAAATTAAAAACCTCTTTGAAATAATGACTGAAATTTTTCTAAACTGGTGAAGAAAATACATATACAAGTCCAGGTATCACAGGGAGTTCCAATCAAGATAAACCCAAAGAGGCCCACACCAAGACACATCATAGTTAAAATGCCAAAGGTTGAAGACAAAGAAAGAATCTTAAAAGCAGCAACAGAAATGCAGTTAGTGACCTACAACAGAGCTCCCATAAGACTGTCAGCTGATTTTGCAACAGAAACTTTGCATGCCAGAAGGGATTGGCAAGAAATATTCAAAGTGATAAACAACCTAGATGATGCTACCCAGAAAAGCTATCATTTAGAATCAAAGAACAGATAAGGAGCTTCCCAGAACAGAAAAGGGTAAAGGAGTTTATCACCACCAAACCAGTATTACAAGAAATGTTAAAGGATCTTCCTTAAGAAGAAGAAAAAAAGGATTTAAAAAAATATGAAAAATAAGAGGACAGTAAATACATATCTATCAACAATTACATTAAATGCAAGTGAATTAAATTCTCAAATCAAAAGACATATGGTGACTGAATGGATAACAGTCAAGACCCTTATATATGGTGTCTATAAAAGACACTTCAGATCAAAAGATACACACATCAAAAGTAAAGGAATAGAAAAAGATATTGCACAAAAATGGAAATAGCCCTGGCTGGTTTGGCTCAGCAGTTAGAGCATCAGCCCACAGACCAGTGAGTCATGGGTTTAATTTCAGCCAAGGACACCTCAGTTGTGGTTAGTCCCCAGCCCTGGTCGGGTCTTGTGGAGGCAACCAGTAGAGGTGGCTCTATCACATCAATGTTTCTCTCTGTCTCTCTCTCTCCCTCCCTTTCACTCTAGCTGATGATAAATGAAAAAAGCATCCTCAGGTGAGGAATTTTTTTTAAAAAAAGGAAATAAGGAAATAAAACAAAATGAAAAAGTTGGGGAAGCAATACATATACCAGACAATGAAGACTTTAAAACAAAGGCTATCACAAGAGACCAACAAGAACCCAGCAACTCCACTTCTGAGTATTTACCTGAAGAAACCCAAAACACTACATTGAAAAGACTTATACATCCATGTTTATTGCAGCATTACTTACAATAGCCAAGATATGGAGGCAACCTAAGTGCCCATCAATAGATGAATGGGTAAAGAAATTTTACACATATACAATGGAATATGACTTAGCCATTAAAAAGAAGAAAATCCTCGCCCTGGCTGGTTTGGCTCAACGGTTAGAGCATCAGCCCACGGTCCAGAGAGACCTGGGTTCATTTTCCACTAAGGGCACATACCTTGATTGCAGTTTGTCCCCCGCCCTGGTTGGGGTCGTGTGGGTGGCAGCCAGTCGATGTGTCTCTCACATCGATGTTTCTCTCTCTCTCTCTCTCTCTCTCTTCCCCTCCCTCCCTCCCCCCTTCCTCCCTCTTTTCCTCTCTCTCTATGAATGCAAAAAGTGTCCTCAAGTGAGGATTTAAAAAAAAATAAGAAAATCTTGTTATGTACAACAACATGGATGGACCTAGAGGGTATTGCGCTGAGTGAAATAAGTCAGATAGAGAACGACAAATGCCAGATGATTTCACTTATATGTGGAATCTAAAAAGCAAAATAAACAAACAAACAGAACAGAAACAGACTTATAGATACAGAAAACATTTTGATAGTTTTAAGATGGTATAGGGGTTGGGGAGGATAGATGAAAAGGTGAAGGGATTTAAAAGTACAAATTGGCAAAAAAGGAAAAAAGATAGAACTCTGGACATGGACAATAGTGTGGTGATTGTGGAAGTGGAAGAGGGCATAGAAGTTATAAATGGTGATGGAAAAAAAATAAAAGTACAAATTTATAGTTATAGAATAGTCACAGGGAGGTGAAGTACAGCATAGGAAATATAGTCAAAAATATTGTAATAACTATAATGTCAGATGGGTACTAGATTTATGGGGGCGATCACTTAAGTAAGTTATTTATGTCTAATCATGGGGTTTTACACCTAAAACTAATATAATATCATATATAGACTGTAATTTTTTTGTTTTTAATTTTGTTTAAAATATGTAAATAAAATTAGGAGGTAAGCAACAGAGTATATCAAATTATCAAATGCTCCTCTGACTATCAGAACCAGATATTACTTTATCATTAAGAAGCCAGTGTAAATTGTTTTGATGTACTAGACTTTTGTTAACTGGAAAATAATCTACTTTAATAATTATTGACTTTATAGACTCTTCTCATCCCCAAATTTAAACATATAGAGGACAGTTTTTTATTATAAGTATTGAATTCCATAGATTTTAACTTCTTTACTCTTTTCTAGTTCAATATTGTTTAATACCAACATCTTACTGAAGAAGAAAAAAAATCCATATAATAATAATAATAGTGTGGATGTATAATGCAACAATATTTATAATAAAGCAATATCAAGAAATAGTTCATTTATATGTTTAGGCAAATGAGATACAATTTGATATGTGGATGTAAAAATATGGGAAGTTGGCTCAGTTTTTCTTTAGTTTGTATAGTTCAAAATAAATACTTATTTTGCTAAATACCTACAGATACTCAATTCTGTTCTTTTCTTGACCAAAATTATCTTAATTTCTCAATAAGATAGGTTGGTATAGGCAGGAAGATTCTTTATATACAGCCCTTCCAAAAGATGTTGCTGTTATTTATATATATATAAAATTTTACCTTTTTCCCTTCAAAAGAAGTGGGTAATCTAATGGTCTCCACATGGAATGAGCAATTTCTCCTTTTTGGCAAATTAGTTTATCTATCATACACATTTCCACCCCTGAGCCTTATGTCATGCCATTATTTCCTTTAAAATGCCCTTTCCTTGTGCTCTCTTATTAGGGAAGAATTCAATTAAAGCTGATACTATCAAACTTTTAGGAACCTTAAGCTAATGAATTTAGTTAGTCTCTTCATTAGCAATATTCTGCATATTTTGCATTCCTTAAGATATGCTGTTCATCCTGCCCACCTCCCCTTTCTTATACCCATCTTTATCAACCATAAATATTCATTATGTTATATTATTTACTAAATGGTATTCTAAATGCTGGCACCATTTTAGAATGGTAAGTTATAAAAGACAACAATTAGGTTACTATGTATTATCCTAGATGTTGAGATTATAATATAGTTCTCAAATGGTTTAGTTGGGGGTTCAGCTCCCACAAAATACAGATAAATGATAGAAAATAGTATATAGTATTATCCTAGAATGTAGATGAGAACAAATTTCAGAAAAAGGAGAAATTGTCAACAGGAATAGTTAGGAAATACATATTGAAGTAAAACAAACAAGTCTGAAAGGAAGAAATAAAAGAGAAAGGAACAAAACTGTGGGGATGATTATTTATGGACTAGTATCAGTGGATAAAGAGAATTCACATAAGACACAGAAGAGAAAAGTTGGAACTTAAGGCTATGAATGCCAAATAAACTGCCTAGATTTCTTTTATAAAATGCCAAAGAGCAGATGAAAACTTTTAACTGTACATGATATGAACAAAGAATTGCATTTCTTAAAATATGCTGTTATGGGGATAGTGTGACCAGACTAAAGGGGTCTGTTTGCCTGTGTACATCAAAGCTGAATAAGACACAAAGAGGACTTTGTAGCAAAGAAAATAAGGGTTTATCAGTTGAAGAAGTGGCCCACGTCCAGAGTCACAGGTGAGCTAATGCTCAAAGATCCGGCTCCCAGATGGCTTTCAGGTGATGGATTATATAGGGTGAAAATCATTAATCATGGTGACTAAGGGAGTTAGGGTCACGGTCAGAGTTGTGGTCTCTGCTGATTGTTTGGTGCTAGGGTAGGGGATGGTTGATCATTGCATCTACTCCTGATGTCAGCCATGGCGTCATTTCTTGTTTCGCCACTTTTTTGGGCCTGGAGCTGAAATACAACTGAGACTTAGATGTTATCTTTAGTTAGACTGAAACTCTGTTTCTGTGGTCAAGAGACCCAAGGCTTTTTTCCTAAGATGATTTGATGCTGACAGAACCTCACTGTCCTGAGGGCGTAACGATTAAGGGAGTGGATGTGCAAGGGAGAATGAGGCCAGTGAGTCAGGGTGCTGGATGAGGCCAGTTGGAATCAAAAGGAGAAAAGTTCATATTAAGGAAATGAAGTTTCTGTGTGATTTCAATAGCAAGGTGTTTTAGGAGCCTTCTGTGGAAGAGTAAGGGTAAGATAATTGTGGTCTGCAATGTGGTAGTGCCAGTGGGACTTTAAAGGAAAAAGAAAAAAAAAACATGAAATGACATTACCAAGAAAAAAATAATAATTGTGAGTGACATCACATGGAGAGTAATTTGAAAAGAGGTTGAGACTAGAGAAGAATGCTGGTTTATGAACCCTGCACAGAGCAAAGTCAAGATCAGTGCCTGGAAGGTAAAAAGCAGAGAAAAAGTTATTATTTGTGGATGACGTTTTTTAAAAATCAAGTAGACAGAGCCCATGTGCAGCCTGGGGCTTGGGCCACGGGCACTGTCCTGCAGCCCAATACTGCTGGGTGCTTGGCGTGCCCTGCACATCTCCACGGTGTGTGCCAAGAATCGGGTGGCCCTGGTCTGAGTGGGCAAAGGGGACAAGCCGGTGACCTACGAGGAGGTGCATGGGCCTCACCACATCGCCCACCTCAAAGGCTGGCTGTCCCTGCACACAGGTAACCTCGATGGAGAGAACCACGACGCAGAGCGAACAGTGGAGTATGTTTTTCTTCGCAAGTTTATGCTGGGCACCTTCCCTAGCTGCCTGGCTGACCAGCTTGTACTGAAGTGCTGGGCTAACCAGGTGGAGATCAGTGCCCAGGTCTTGAGGCAGCTGCCTGCACGCAAGTTCTACTTCCTCATGGGCTACAGTGAGACCCTGCTGTCCCACTTCTACAGGTGTCCTATGCACGTGCACCTCCAAACTGTGCCCTCAAAATTGTATATAAGCATATCTAGGGCATTCATCTTTTTGCGTCAAGCTGTAGCCTACAAAGGACAGAAAGATGTGGGAAAGGGGTGAAGTAGAAATGGGAATACACATCCCTTCAGAGTCCACAGGCTTCCCTTTCAAAGCAGCTGTTATATAAGTGGATTGTCTGTGTTGCCTTGCCTCTCATTCTGTCTATTCTTTAGGTGAAAGAATTAGGGTAGGGTCTCTTTGAGGGTGCTTGGGGGTCCCAGGAAGGCTGCCACTTACGCTGTGCTCTTAGCAAATTTTAAGTATGTAATAAAGTATCAGTAAGTATCATCACATGGTTTTACCCTAGATTTCCAGTACTGGTTCATCTTTCATAAGTAAAATTTTAAACATAGACCAACATCTCCCCATTTCCCCATTCCCCATCCCTTAGTAACCACCAGTCTATCTGCTTCTATAACAAGTATTTGTTGATTCCACATAAAAGTGGGATTGTACAGTACTTGTAATTTTAAAGCTGGCTTATTTCACTTACCATAATGTCCTCCAGGTTCATCTACATTTCCAATGGAAGGGTTTCTTTATCATGGCTGAGTGATATTTCATTGTATGTATATATGTACCACATATTAATCCATTTATCCTAAGTGATGGACACTTGGGTGGTTTCCATGTCTTGGCTACTGTGAATAATGGATACAGTGAACACGAGAGTGAGAAAATGAAAAAAAAAATCAAGTGGACAATATTTTTGCTGTGGCTTGTTCCTCACACTTAACTTTCGTAGCTGGCCACATCTTTCTCTGTTATGAGCTACCCTTTAACAAATAAAATCATTCAGTAAATCTTTTTCTTTAGTAATGCTTTAATCTTTCATTTATTTAATATATATTTATTGAATGCATTCTAAACATTAGATATTATGTGAGGTAGAGGGAATACAATGGTGAACAAAATAGAGAGTACCTATCCTCAAGTTGGTTATGGTATAATAAAGAAAACATATATTCAACAAATAAGTGCACAATTAATTATTTCATATGATTATTTTACATGCTATTAAGTAAAACTGCAGAGGGCTATAAAACTATAGCAGAAGGAATTAACTTAATCTGGTAAGAGGTTCTGAGGAATATTCACTGACAAATTAAAATGATATCTAATCTGAGACTTGATTATGAATGAATAGGGGTGAGCTAGAGTAGAAAAAGCTGTGTGTGTGTGTGTGTGAATGAGAGGGAGAGAGAGAGAGAGAGAGAGAGGTGAAAGCAATACCTTACATGCAAGAAACAGGATGCACAAGGGTTGTGAAAGCAAAAGAACTAAGTACATTTCAGGAGCAGAGAAAGTTGGTGTGGATGGAGCCAAGCAAGGAAGTTTAGTGAACGATGAGGATGAAGAAACAGGCAGGATATATATTATCTAAATCTTATAAAGTTATCCACAGAGCAATGGAAAACGATGAGCCTCTAATGGGGATTTTAACACTGGTGCAAGTGTAGGTACTGGAATGGAGAAAGATAAGATTTGAAACAGGAAAATGGGTTTGGAGGCTATTTGTCTAAGTTCAGACAATTGGTCATGGTTGCCTGGAGCAGTAGCAATAGGGTTTGAAATAAGTGAGTACATTCAAGACAGATATTGCACATTTGGGAAGTAGAACTGGCAAGGTTTGATAATTAATTGGATGTGAGGGAATGAAGTAGAGAGAATGTCAAAGATAGCTCCCAAGTTTCTGAAAAGAACAACAAAGTGTAGGAAAAGTCACTTACCAAGCTAACCTTAGAGGAGAAGCTGGTTGGATGGGGATATAACTTGGGTTCAGTTTTTGACTATAAGGCACCAACATGGAATGTGCAAATAGGCCATTGTATATATGGGTCCTGAGATCAATCCAATTTAATGTTTAATGAGGTCAAGTGGATTTAATGTTCAATGCTTGAAGGAAGCATTTTGGTGGGCAAAAATTTCTAATGAGTAAAGTTATGTAAAAATAATTTTCATTAACTATCGCTTCTATATTAGGTGAAATAAAATCATCTAAAGTGTAATTGAAGGCTTAAAACTATGTACATTTTATTAATTTAATTAAAATTCTGATGAGAAGAAATTATATTTTCAAAAAAATCAACTAGTTTAATAATAGTGTTACGTGATTATTATGTATTTAAATGCACGTAAGAACTGTCCAAGGTCAAATTTCTTCCCATACAGAAGGGCATGATATTTGACTGGCTAACATGCCATCCCTCATAATCACTTTATACTTTCTTTCATTTTTCCTGGGCAAGTATCATTTTTTCATAGACTACCTGTAGATTACAAAAGATATGTAATTTTTTTAAGGCCATTTAAAAGATACCTCCTGCCCTCAAAAACTAAAACTTTAAATAAACAACTGAAATGTTAAAACAGAAGCCATCTTAGAAGTAATTACATCCAACTTTTTCTTTTTTTTTTTTTTCTTTATTGATTTTAGATAGAGAGGAAGTGAGAAAGGGAGAGAGATAAAAACAATGATGAGAGAGAACATTGATTGGTGGCCTCCTGCATGCTCCTCACTGGGGATTTGGCCCACAACCTGGGCATTTGTCCTGACTGGTAATCAAACTGGCGACCTCTTGGTGCATGGGTTGATGCTCAAACACTAAGCCACACCAGTTGGACGCATCCAAATTTTTCTTAATGAATGACTCCATTCCATATCTGAATATGCCAGGCTATTCTTTGCTTGAAATCTTCTAATGAAAGAGAACCTATATTTCAAGGAAATTATTTTATAGCTATTCAATTATTTATTTACTTATGCATTCATTTGTTTTATATACAGGAATCTAACAAAGCACTACACTAGATACAGGGCAAGAAATTGCTTATAGACCCCAAAGCAGCAGAGCCTGCCTTCCTGTCTCTTCTTTTTGCTTTTGTATGACGTCACATTTTCTGTACCAATTGAGTGGGAAAGAAGTGAGCTTCTATTCATTGTTTTAGTTTTGCATGTCTCTTTAGGATTTTTTTTTTTTTTTTGAGTCTCAAGGGTTTTTTTTATTTTATTTTAACTTTACAATTATATTTATTTATTTATTTTTAATTTTATTTTTGTTACAGATGTTTCTCCTTTTTTACCCCATTGACACCCTCCTCCCCATCCTCCCCATCCTCCCCACCCTGTCCCGAGATTTGTTGTCCATGTACAATGGTTATACGTACATCCATATAAGTTCTGTGGTTTATCTCCTCCCTCCCCCCACCACACCTCTTCTGAGGGTAGTCATTCTGTACCCTACTTCCACGTCTCTGGGTCTACCCTATTCCTCAGACTGTTATGTTCATTATATTCCACAAAAAAAGTGAGATCATGTGGTATTTGTTTTTTTCTGCTTGGCATGTTTTGCTTAGGATACTTTCCAGGTCCCTCCATGTTGTTTCAAAGGATAAGAGATCTTTCTTTCTTACAGCTGCGTAGTACTCCATTGTGTATATGTACCACTGCTTTTTTATCTATTCGTCTACTGATGGACACTTGGGCTGTTTCCAGATCTTAGCTATTGTAAATACTGCTGCTATGAACATGAGGGTACATATGTTCTTTCTGTTTGGTGTTTCAGGCTTCTTAGGGTATATTCCTAGAAGTGGGATCACTGGGTCAAAAGGCAGTTCAATTTTTAATTTTTTGAGGTATCACCATATTGTTTTCCATAGTGGCTGCACCAGTCTGCATTCCCACCAGTGGTGTACTAGAGTCCCCTTTCTCCACACCCTCACCAACACTTGTTTGATGATTTGTTGATAGCAGCCATTCTGACAGGTGTGAGGTGATACCTCATTGTTGTTTTAATTTGCATCTCTCTGATGATTTGTGATGTGGAGCATTGCTTCATATGTCTCTTAGCCATTTGTATATTCTGTTTGGAGAGGTGTCTATTTAGGTCCTCTGTCCATTTTTTAATTGGGTTCTTTGCCTTCCTTTTGTTGAGTTGTATGAGCACTCTATATATATTGCAAATTAACCCCTTATCTGATGTATCATTGGAAATAATGCCTTCCCATACACTGGGTTGCCTTTCCATTTTGGTGGTTGTTTCTTTTGATGTGCAGAAGCTTTTGAGTTTGATGTAGTCCCATGTGATCATTTTCTCCTTTGTTTCTGTTGCCTTAGGTGATGTATCAATGAAAATTCTGCAGCGTATGATGTCTGAAATTTTGTTGCCTACAGTTTCTTCTAGGATTTTTATGGATTCATGAGTCACATTTAAGTCTTCTATCCATTTTGAGTTTATTCTTGTGTATGGTGTAAGTTGATGGTCTAGTTTCATTTTTTTGCATGTAGCTGTCCAATTTTCCCAACACCATTTATTGAAGAAGCTGTCTTTACTCAATTGTATGCTCTTGCCTCCTTTTCAAATATTAACTGAGCATAATGTCTTGGTTCCATTCCTGGGATCTCGGTTGTGTTCCACTGGTCTATATGACTGTTCGTGTGCCAGTACCAGGTTGTTTTGATTAAAGTAGCTTTATAGTATAAGCTGATATCTAGTATTGTGATCCCACCTACTTTGTCCATCTTTTTCAAGATTGCTGTGGCTATTCGGGGTCTTTTTGGTTCCATATGAACTTTTGAAGTATTTGTTCTAGTTCGGTGAAATATGTCTTTGGTATTTTGATGGGAATTGTATTGAATCTATAGATTGCTTTGGGTAATATGGACATTTTAATGATGTCAATTCTTTCAATCCATGAACAAGGTATGTGCTTCCACTTTTTTATATCTTCCTCTATTTCTTTTTTCAATGTCCTGTACTTTTCTGCAAATAGGTCCTTTACTTCTTTGGTTAAGTTTATTCCTAGGTATCTTAATTTTTGTGCCACGATGGTAAATGGGATTTTTTTTTTTAGTTTCTCTTTCTGTGAGTTCATCATTGATGTATAAGAATGCCATCGATTTCTTGATGTTAATTTTGTATCCTGCTACTTAGCCAAATTCATTTATTAAGTCTAGTAGATTTTTAATGGAGTCTTTAGGGTTTTCTATGTATAATATTATGTCATCTGCAATTAAGGACGGTTTCACTTCCTCCTTTCCAATTTGGATTCCTTTTATTTTTTCTTTATGTCTGATTGCTGTAGCTAAGACTTCCAGTACTGTGTTAAATAAGAGTGGCAAATGTGGGCATCCCTGTCTTGTTCCTGTTCTTAAGAGAAATGCTTTTAGTTTCTGCCCATTGAGCATGATGATGGCTGTAGGTCTTTCATATATGTCCTTTATTTTGTTGAGATATGATCCCTCTATTCCCACATTGCTGAGTGTTTTTATCGGAAATGGATGCTGGATTTTGTCTAATGCTTTTTCAGCATCTATTGATATGATCATGTGGTTTTTATTCTTCATTTTATTTATGTGTATCACATTTATTGATTTGCAAATATTGTACCAGACTTGCATCCCTGGGATGAATCCCACTTGGTCATGGTGAATAATTTTTTGATGTATTGCTGGATTCAATTTTCTAGTATTTTGTTCAGGATTTTGGCATCTATGTTCATCAGGGATATTGGCCTGTAGCTTTTATTCTTTGTAGTATCTTTTTCTGGTTATGGAATTAGAATTATGATGGCCTCATTAAACAAGTGTGTAAGTCTTCCTTCTTCTTGAATTTTTTGAAATAGTTTGAGGAAATTGAGCGTTAGTTTTTCGAATGTTCGGTAAAATTCCCCCATGAAGCCATTCGGGTCTGGGCTTTCGTTTGCTGGAAGAGTCTTGATTACCTCTTCAATGTCCTTAGCTGTTATTGGTCTGTTCAAGTTTTCTATCTCTTCCAGGTCCAGTTTTGGGAAACTATGTGTTTCTAGAAATTTGTCCATTTTGCTTAGGTTGTCGAATTTGTTGCCATATAATTGTTCATAGTAGTTGTTAAAAATCTTTGGTGTTTCCATGGTGCCAGTTGTTACTTCTCCTCTTTCATTTCTGATTCTGTGTATTTGGGTTCTCTCTCTTTGTTTCTTGGTGAGTCTAGCTAAGCGTTCATCAATCTTGTTTATCTTTTTGAAAAACCAGCTCTTTGTTATGAATTGTATTTTTGGTCTTAATCTCATTTATTTCTGGTCTAATTTTTACTATTACCTTCCTTCTACTTGCTCTGGGGTTTTCTTTCTGTTTGCTTTCTAGTTCTTTAAGTTGTGAGGCTAGATAGTTTATTAGAACCTTTCTTGTTTTTTGAGGTAGGCCTGTAGTGCTGTGGACTTCCCTCTCAGAACTGTTTTTGCTGTATCCCATAGATTTTGTATTGTTGTATGTTCATTTGCATTGGTTTTCAGAAGTTTTTAATTTCTTCCTTGATCTCCTCGGTAGCCCATTCATTATTTAATAACATGCTATTTAGCCTCCATGTTGTCAAATGTCTTTGCATGTTTTTGTTGCAATTTATTTCTAGTTTCATGCCATTGTGATCTGAGAAGATGCTTGATACGATTTCAATCTTCTTGAACTTGTACAGATTTAGTTTGTGTCCTATCATGTGGTCTATCTTTGAGAATGTCCGTGTGCACTTGAGAAGAATGTGAATTCTGCAGTTTTGGGGTATAATTCTCTGTAGATATCTATTCAATCCATTTGATCCAGTGCTTCATTTGGAGTCTCTGTTTCCTTACTAATTTTTTGTCTAGAGGATCTCTCCAGTGATTTCAGCGGGGTGTTGAACTCCCCTGCTATGATTGTATTGCTATGGATTTCTCCTTGGAAGTCCTCCAGAAGATATTTAATATATTTTGGTGCTCCTATATTGGGTGCATATATGTTTATCAAGGTTATATCTTCCTGTTGGATAGATCATTTCAATATTATGTAGTGGCCTTCTTTGTCTCTAGTTATGGCTTTTTTAATCTATTTTATCAGATATGAGTATTGCTACCCCAGTTTTTTTTCCTTTCTGTTTGCTTGGAAGATTTTTTTTCATCCCTTTACTTTCAACCTATGTGAGTCTTTTCTTGTGAGTTGGGTCTCTTGTAAACAACATATAGATGAATCATGCTTTCTTATCCAGTCAGCTACTCTGTGTCTTTTTATGGGAGCATTCAACCATTTACATTTAAGGTGATTATTTATATGTACTTATTTATTGCCATTTTTGTTTAGTATAGTTCTATTTTTCTTCCCATTTCTCCTGCTAATTACAGCAGTCCTTTTAACATTTTTTGCAGTGCTGGTTTGGTGCTAATGTATTCCCTTAGCCTTTTTTTGTCTGAGAAGCTCTTTATTTGACCTTCCATTTTGAATGATAGCCTTGCTGGGTAGAGTAGTCTTGGATTCAGATTCTTTTTTTTTTTTTTATGACCGTGATTACCTTATGCCATTCCCTTCTGGCCTGTAGTGTTTCTTGTGAGAAGTCAGCTGAGAGCCTTATGGGGTTTCCTTTGTAGGTAACCTGTTGCTTATCTCTTGCTGCTTTTGGGATTCTCTCTTTGTCTTTAATTTTTGACTTTTTAATTACCATGTGTCTTGGTGTGGCCCTCTTCCTTGGGGCTCTCTGTGCTTCTTGAACTTGAATGCCTTCTTCCTTCACCAAATTAGGGAAGTTTTCTGTCACTATTTCTTCAAATATATTCTCTAACCCTTGCTCATTTTCTTCTTCTGCGGGGACTCCTATGATGCGAATATTATTATGTTTTCAGTTGTCCCACAGTTCTCTTAAGCTGTCTTCCTGTTTTTGGTTGTTTTTTTTCCTTTGGTTTTCTGATTGGTTGATTTTTTTTCTACCCTGTCCTCTACTCTGCTGTTTAGACCTTTCAATGTGTGCTTTATTTCTGATATGTCATTCTTGATTTTTTTCTTGGTGGTTTTTAATTTCCAGTTGGTCCATTTTCAACATTTCTATGTCTTTACTCATGGTGTTGATGTCCTTACTTATGCTGTTGAGCTTCCTCAAGATCATGGCTCTGAATTCTAGCTCTGTTAATTTGCTTAACTGCTCCACATTTATCTCATCTTAGGTAGAGATCTCTTGTTCTTTTATTTGTTTTTTGTTTCTGTGTTTTACCATTTTGGCTATCACAGAAGGCTTTGGAGCCTGCCAAACTTTCCCTGTCTGTGTTGGTGTTCTGCTGTTTGTCGTTACCTCTCCTGGGTTTGGATGAGCAAGGGAGTTCCCATGTTAAACACCACTGTCAAGTCTTACTTTCCTGGTGAGAGTTGCTAGCTAAGAAATGGTTCAGTTATCCTCTAGCTTTTTGCCTGGAGCCTATCAGTAGCAGTTATTTGAAGAGCTTTGTGTTCTCAGTTGAATGAAATACCCATCAGGTGCCCAGCGTAAGGGGATTTCCTGAGGTGGGGCAGATGCTGGTTGTTAATGAGCCTCAATTTGCATTTTAATTGCCCACCTGGGTGGGGTTGAATCTTCGGGGCGGGGCCGCCGCCTTTCCCCTGAACCCTGGGAAGGAGCAAGATGGCCACTGTCCTGCATGGCTGCAAATCTGCAAAAGCTCTGAGTGCCCTCCATCTTGAGTGTTCCCACACAGTTCCAGTCCAGTCTGCCCTCCCTCTGTTGGAGCCCAAGGTGAGTGCCTGTGGCTATTTTAGCATCAGTCCTGGCTCTGGGCTGTGGAGCAGCTTGAGAGTTTAACCCGAGGGTGCTGTTCACAGCTAAGGCCACTGCTGTCTGTGGGCTCCCAGCCCTGCTCTCATGCCTCTGCAGTCCTACCAGGATCGAGTCAGTGTCCCTGGGTATATGATCCTTGCAAGCTGCTTTTTTGTTGCTTTTTGTCAATGATTTGTCTTTATTTTAGTTGTAATTCCACTTTGTTCCTGGGAGATGGTCTGTGTAGCTTCCATTCACTCCACTGCCATTTTGGAATCTCTATTCTCAAGGTTTACACAACAATATATGTCATTTAATGCTGAAAAAACACACCAAGAATCAGAAATGGGTACTTGCCCCTCAAGCCTGTTAGATGTGAAAAAAAATTGCAATACAAAGAAAAAAAATAAGGATAAAACAAAGTACATAAATAAAATATCATAGTGATTCAGAAATAAAGAGTTCACTTAAAGCTTGGAATGGAAATTGTTGTTTACCTACTCAGAACATATTCTTTTTATCTTCATTTTTAAATAGCCATGAAATTGATGACCTGCTAGTTCCAGGGGTTGATCCTGTCTAGTTTAACTCAGAAGTAGGCCCTGGATGACCTAATCTCATCAGCATTTGTGTGGCCACTAGTGGGTACACAACCTGAGCTAAAAAAAACAAGGAGTTTTATTGAATTGTAGCAGGGATCAGGGTGGCACAGAAGTTTTCTAGGGTTTTGCTCTACATGATGTAGAACACAAACGTAAGGCTTATATGTGTTGTAACGTTTTGTACCCATGAAAGAAACCAGCCTGAGGACAGAGATTACAGTTAGCAGTGGAAAGCAAAGAGTCACAGAAAAACGGCTTTGTAGCCTGGTGAAACTACACATGAAGTTTTCCTTAATTTTTCAATGGCATGAACCTTTATTTTATTTATTAATTATACTAATTTGAGTAGTTCTCTATTATTTATAACAAAGGCTGCTTTAAATGCTAACAGAGCAATTAGTATATGAGCTATAATTTCAAAACTGATTAAGATTGGAGCCAAAAGGGACGAAGGAAACATTTCAGGCAGAAGAAATAAACACTTTTATATTTATTGATTTATAAAATGTATACTTTTCATTTTGTAATAATACAAAGGCATTTTAATATTATTTTCAAATCCTAGTGAATCAACTTGTATTTTCACTTAAATATGATCACTTCTCCTTGAAATCTGTAAGACAATGAGCCACTGCAAATTTTTAAACAAGATCATAATATGATAATAACTGTAACTTAGAAAGGTTATTTAAGAGCAATATCTAAAATAAATTTAAATAGATATACTGGAAACATAGCAATTTGTTAGGATTGTTTGTTTGTTTGTTTTGCAATTAGCCAGTAATCCAAGTAAGTCCAGGTGCAGACCCTTTAAGAGGAGCTGCCTGGGGCTCCAGCTGCCTCAGCCTCAGTTCCTGCTGGTTTTTCCAGCCAGAAGTTATGGGGACTTCTCTTCCTGGCACCGGAACCCTGAGCTGGGTGCCTGGTGTGGGACGAGGACCCCTCAATCCTCAGGGAGGACCTTCCCAGCCGAGGTGTCCTCCTGATTTTTATCCGCCACATGTCGGTGTGGGACCAGCCCATCTGCCTTTGCCCCTCCTACCAATCTCGATGTGGCTTCTTCTTTAATTTTGTAGTTGTAGGACTTCCATTCAGCTTGATTTCAGGCAGTTTTGAATGATGATTGTTTTGTAGTTTAGTTGTAACTTTGATGTGGTTTTTGGAAGACACAATACCGTGTTTACCTACGCCGCCGTCTTGACTGGAAGTCCCTGTTGGGAGTTCTATATTCAGCAATTTTGTTGCAACAACTTCTCAAAAACTGTTGAATATTAATAAAAAAGACCCCAAATAGCCACACCAATCTTGAAAAAGAAGAACAAAGTTGGAGGGATCACATTACCAGGTTTCAGATTATGCTACAAAGCTACTGTAATCAAAACAGCCTGGTACTGGCACAAGAACAGGCAGATAGATCAATGGAACAGAATAGAGAATCCAGAAATGGACCCAAGGCAATATGCTCAATTAATATTTGACAAAGGTGGCAAGAGCATACAGTGGAGTAAAGACAGCTTTTTAAATAAATGGTGTTGAAAAAATTGGACAGCTACATGCAAAAAAATGAAACTAGACCATCAACTTACACCATACACAAGAATAAACTCAAAATGGATAGAAGACTTAAATGTGACTCATGAATCCATAAAAATCCTAGAAGAAACTGTAAGCAACAAAATTTCAGACATCATATGCGGCAGAATTTTCATTGATACATCACCTAAGGCAACAGAAACAAAGGAGAAAATGAACACATGGGACTACATCAAACTCAAAAGCTTCTGCACAGCAAAAGAAACAACCACCAAAATTAAAAGGCTACCCACTGCATGGGAAAGCATAAATGCCAATGATACATCAGATAAAGGGTTAATTTCCAATATATATAAAGTGCTCATACAACTCCACAAAAGGAAGACAAAGAACCCAATTAAAAAATGGGCAGAGGACCTAAATAGACACCTCTCCGAACTGGACATACAAATGCTAAGAAACATATGAGGCAATGCTCCACATCACTAATCATCAGAGAGATGCAAATTAAAACAACAATGAGGTATCACCTCACACCTGTCAGAATGGCTACCATCAAACAAATCATCAAACAGCAAGTGTTGGCGAGGGTGTAGAGAAAAGGGGACTCTAGTACACTGCTGGTGGGAATGCAGACTGGTGCAGCCACTATGGACAACAATATGGTGTTACCTCAAAAAATTAAATATTGAACTCCCATTTGACCTCACTGCCAGTGATCCCACTTCTAGGAATATACCCTAAGAAGCCTGAAACACAAATCAGAAAGAATATATGTACCCTCATGTTCATAGCAGCAATATTTACAATAGCTAAGATCTGGAAACAGCCCAAACGTCCATCAGTAGACAAATGGATAAAAAAGCAGTGGTACATATACACAATGGAGTACTATGCAGCTGTAAGAAAGAAAAATCTCTTATCCTTTGAGATGACATAGAGGGACCTGGAGAGTATTATGCTAAGTGAAATAAGCCAAGCAAAGAAAGACAAATATCACATGATCTCACTTATTTGTGGAATGTAATGAACATATCAGTCTGAGAAATGAGGTAGTCCCAGAGACGTGGAAGTGAGGTACAGACTGACAATCCCCAAAAGAGGGGTTGGGGGGAGAGATAAACCACAGAACTTATATGCATGTATGCATGAACAATGGACATGTACAACAAAGCTGGGGACAGGGCAGAGAGGGTGGATGAGGGGGTATCAGTGGGGGAAAAAGGAGAAACATCTGTAACAAAAATAAATTATTTTATTAAATAAAAAAACTGTTGAATATTCAAATAAATTACATCAAATAGCTCACACTTACCATAGTTACGTTTTATCATCTCACACAATCAGATAAGTTTACTTATGCATGTTTCTTAAAGAAGTACAATCGTTTTCTTTTACTGTTCTTAGATTTTAAAACAAGTTACACATTTATAAGCTAAACCACCTAATATCAAATGATTATGTAGGTATAATAGAAAAGAAATAGCATATAATAATGTACAACTGTATCTTTTTTTTCTAAATTTTAATATTTCAAAATATTTTTTTAATAATTTTCCCAAACATTCATTAGCATTCTAATTATTACCAACATTAAAGCTTTTAATAAGGGTCTACTCCAAGTCAACAATAACCTAATAAATAAGGATGTAAATGGTCAGAAATATTCACTGGTGTATGTTCATGTATTATACGTACACACATATATGTATATCAAGCTGACTTTTCAATTACATGTTTAGTTCTTCCTTACAACTTAAGAAAGGATACAGGAAACTCTGGAAGTCATAAAGAACAAAACAAAGTTTTCTCTTCTTGTCAAAATGTGTATATAACTGCAGTAGATTTGTTAAATATACATATATGTCTCTTATTCTATACAAAATCTCAGGAAATATTTTTCCAAGGACATGGAGAAAATGTGTTCTCTCAAAGTGAAACTGTATGCCTCCCCCAAAGATTTAAATAGACCTAGTTATAGAAATATGTTCTTAAAATTACAGTTGTGCCCTGGCTGGTTTGGTTCAGCGGTTAGAGCGTCGGCCTGCGGTCCTGAGAGACCTGGGTTCGGTTCCTGCTAGGGGCGCGTACCTCGGTTGCAGTTTGTCCCCGGCCCTGATCAGTTGTGCGGGTGGCAGTCACTCGATGTGTTCCTTTCACATCGATGTTTCTCTCTCTCTCTGTTCCTCTCTCTCCCTCCCACTCTACCTGAACAAAAAATGGAAAAATGTCCTCGGGTGAGGATTAAATAAATAAATAAATAAATAAATAAATAAATAAATAAATAAAATTACAGTTGTGTTATACTCCACTTCAGTTGTTTCTATATGAAAATGTCAATAAAACTAGTTAAGAAAAAAGGAGTACAATCATATATTTTGGCCAATTACATTACATACATTTTGGGAGATTCTTTAGATATAATACCTCATCTATTAACATTTCCATTTTTAAAATAGTAGGTCAGGTAATTTAAACTACTTGTCTCAACTCACACAGTTTCATACAGAGATACTGGGATTCAAATCATTTTACTCCAAAGTATATTTTGTACTATATTACTTTACCTTTCTATCATAAATTATGTTGTCTTAAATATTGCTCAAATTTCATACCATGACATTTAACAAATGATGGCATTTATTCAATTGTAATAATAATATCTACTCTGTATTGAGATATATATTATATCAGTGCTTTCATTATGTAATCTAATTCAATCCCCACATCAACCATGTAAGGTAGATATTGTTATTCTTATGTTACAGACAATAGAATTGAGGCTAAAAGACTTAATAAATGTGTTCAAGATCCCATTGTTACCACAATTCTGTTACCACATCAAGCAACAGAACAAGGATTTAATCACAAATGCAACTGTTGATACTCAAGACCATATTTTTAACCATTACACTAAAATTTATAGATACAGAGATGCTTAGAATAAGTTTTAATTGTGGAGGTCATATTGGAATTCTGCCAGTTAAGGAGGCATTAAAGGCAATGAAAGATATTAAAGAGGTAACGGTGTGCAGGAGGAGAGGAGGTATATGAGAGCTCTGTGGGTTTTCTGCTCAGCTTTTCTTTAGATCTAAAACTGCACTTAAAAAAATAACATCTGTTAATTAAAAGTTAAGACTATATAATTTGATCTTGAAGATTCCCTAATATCATCAGATGGCATTATTGATAAGATCTGAAACATCCTAAGCACAGTTCTGTGAACTAAGGTCCAGGTATAATGACTACAATTAGGTGATTTAGCACCAACAAATATACAACTGTTTTTGAAAGGAGTGGAAAGGTGCTTTAAAAAAGTGCCGGTCGAAATCTGCCATAGAAAACCATTTTCAATATCAATGAACCTGAACATTTGTTTTTCACAACACCAATCTGTTCCCTTCATTCCTCTGCCTGATTTCATCCCGGTAACTGTTCTCGGTGCCTTGCTGAGAATACTGAGTATCGATCCTTCCCCAGGATGAGGCCACTGGATTTGTTTCCACATGTCTGTTGCATAGCCCCTGACAACAATTTAATTCCCAACTGAAGAATATAGATTGTACAAAGGTTAAGAATGTTAAATTTTACATTCTAATAATAGGTTTCACATTAAATTTTAAGTCAAAAAACAACATAATGCACTTCTAAAACGTAATTTATACTGCGGTTTGTCATTAAAAGTTTTAATGCCAGGTAACTTACTTAAAATCCTCATTCAAAACATTTCTTTTTAAATCTTTATTAATAATTATATTACCACATAATAAAATTATATTCTCTATAAGTATGTGATAAAGTCTTATGCTTCATGAAGGAAATGGTCACAGTCTTATATGACTATAATCTTGCTATTTGATCCAATAAAAATATCACTAGCCTCTTCTTCCTGACATTTTTATGGGTAAATATTTGTGCATGGAATACTGCAAATTTATGTGCTTCTTAGTTGATTTTATTTCAAAGTACAAGTGGAAACATATGTATTCTGTTCCTTCTAAATTTGTTATTTTAAAAGATATCTGTTACTTTATCTTACACTTACTGAGTTATAGTCTTAGACTCTAAACACAACCTATTCAGACCTTCAGGGTATTGGAAATATAAGGAGAAGTGCTACATCACCAGGCCCTGATGGTCCCCCAGACCCCTATCAGGGGCCGACTCTGCACTACTTCACCTGGGACAAGGTGGCCAACACTCCAGGTGTGGCAAGGGACCGTGGCTGATAATTGAACAGAAGATGCACAACGTCAGCAAGATGACCAGCCAGAACCTTGGAGTCTCTCAGGTCATCAGCCATTTGGAGGGTAGATGCTACCGAACCCTTTGTGACATTCCACATCAACAAGGGCCTTGTGAGGAAGTACATGAACTCTTTCCTAACTGGAGAACTGTCTCTGGAGCAGCCCAGCTTTGAGCCCACGAATAAAGAGCTGACAGATGCGTTCCAGGAATTCCGGCCACACTGGAACAGATGGGGCTGATGAAGGCTAACCCCGTCTTCTTCCTGATGTACCTGCCAGACATCCTGCTGCTGCACGTTGCTGCCCAGCTCACTCTGGGTCTCCGGGACCTCCTTCGCGCTCTTCCTCCTTTGTGCAGGGCTGCTCAGCGCAGTTCAGGTCCAGGCTGGCTGTCTGCAGCATGACTTTGGGCACCTGCCTTTAGCACCTGTACCTCAAACCACCTGCTACATCATTTTGTGATTGGCCACATGACTGGGACCCCTGCCAGTTAGTGGAAACACATGCACTTCCAGCAGGACCATGCCAAGCCCCACTGCTTCCACAAAGACCCAAACATCAGCATGCACCCCTTCTTCTTTGCCTTGGGGAAGATCCTCTCTGTGGAGCTTGGGAAACAGAAGAAAAAGTACCTGCCATACAACCACCAGCACAAATACTTCTTCGTGATTGGGCCCCAGCCTTGCTGCCTCTCTAATTCCAGTAGTATATTTTTTATTTTGTTATCCATTGGGAGAAGTGGGTGGACTTGACCTGGATGACCACCTTCTATGTCCACATCTTCCTCACCTATGTGCCCTTGTTGGAAGTGAAGGCCTCATGGCCCTTTTCTTTATGGTCAGGTTCCTGGAAAGCAACGAGTTTGTGTGGATGACACAGATAAACCATTTCCCATGTACACTGATCACAACCAGAAGAGGGACTGGGTCTCTACCCAGCTCCAGGCAACATGCAACATCCACAAGTCCGCCTTTAATGACTGGTTCAGAGGACATCTCAACTTCTAAATTGTGCACCATCTTTCCCCATGATGCCTCGACACAATGACCATGAAGTGGCTCCTTGGTGCAGTCCCTGTGTGCAATGCATGGCATAAAGTACCAATCCAAGCCCCTACTCTCAGCCTTCTCTGACATTGTTCACTCACTGAAGGAGTAAGGAGTATGGGCAACTCTGGCTAGATGCCTATTTTCACCACTGAAACAGCCCCCTACCTGGAAGAGGAGCCTCTGGAGTCAAAGCAGAGAGGAGATGGAGGGACACTGCCATTACAATTCTAATATTCAGAGAAGGTTGGTTTGAGGAGATAAAGGCGCTGGCTCAAACCTCTCTCCTTTATTTTCCACGCAGATCTATAACCCAAGCCCCCTAGAAGAAGGGATGGAGCTGTTGGGGCAGGGATCTGAGTTTTGTTTCTTTATTCTAGTGTGTCAGATGCAGATGGTTGGTGAGCAAAGAGGGAGTCAGGAAGCCCAGAAATCAGGAGGAGATTTAGCAGTAAAATTCCACCCAAAAAAAGGGTGACCTCAGAGGTTTGCAGGCTGGAGGGAGATAGAGCAACTGAACCTTTTGAGCAAGATTTAGAAAGGACGTATTTGTGCTTAGAATTCTGAGGCCTGGCATAACGCAGTGCTTGGGTGCTCAGCTCACTTTAGGGCTGTGACCTCTGTTTGCCTCAGACTCCTGGAGAAGCAATTTTTCCACTTTCAGAAGCAGACAGGACAAAGGCCAGGACTGTGGTGTTGAAGACATCTGGCCCTGCAGGTTCCTGCTACTACTGATTTTGGTCCCGTGTTCCATCCAGAGTACCAAGGGAACATTAGGTCCTAGGCCTTGCCAAAATGGCTAGCAGAGAGTTACTGGTCATTAAAACTCCCTTCAGCTCTTGATTCACCTCTTCTAACCAGCACCCAAGGAACGAAACACTCCTGGGACAGGGAGTCCACTGCTTGCTCCAGAAACAAGTGAGCAGATGGGGCAACTTAATTTTCTGCTCCTTAGAGACAAACGGGGCTCCTAATGGTTTCTCTCCACTTCCCTACGTATAATTCCGAGTGTAATACAGTAGTAGTCAGGGAGCACAAGTGACCATGCTGGGAGATCCTGAAGTACCAGTCATTAGGAAAACACAAGTTCAATCATAAACAATATACGGGCTATAAGAAATTTTCTTAACATAAACTATTCACAGCGTTACTTTTGAGCAGGAGCATGAAGTTAAATGTAATCGCTGCATAGGTCAAGCCCAGAACTTGGAAGGTAAAAACGCAGAAGTTTGTGATCACCTGTTGCTGTCCTCAGGCATCTTACTCTGTCAATTCTGTTCAAGCATCTTTCTCTGCTGCAGAGCAGGTAGGAATTTAGTATGATCTCTTATTAGTCTAATACTAAAATGCATTTTTTTTTATCTCCTGGTTTTTAAAGGGTAAACAACAACAAAAAGTTTAACCCATCTCTAGAGAGTAAACATCTAAGTATACCCCAGCAGTCTCAACTTAATTCTAGGGCTTATCATCAGCATTCACACCCTCTTCTCTCCCCACCCCGTGGCAATTCAGTCCAGGTGAGAGGATTATTCATTTGCTCAACAGCATCTACTGTAAACATATTGGGTATCTGAGTCACTGAGAGGAGGGAACCTCAAACTGGAAGGACAAAGCAGAGTCTTGGGAGAGTTTGCATTTAGTTTTGGGGGAGAAAGACAATCAAGGAGATGAAGGTGCTAAGGCATGTTAGGATGGGACTAGAGGCACCACTGTTGAAAAGGGTATCATGATTGCTTAGAGGTTTGTCAAAACAAAACATTTTAAAACAGGTAGATGGGGGTTGCAGGAGAGTTCAGAACTGTTTCCTTTGGGCAGAACCTGGTTTAAATTAGAAGCAGAATTGAAGAGTTGCATTGCCGTTGGCTACGTACCTCACTGCAGAAAAGGTGTTGATTCTTCCCCATCCCTCTGTTCCCTGCTACCTAAGGTTTGGGTGTGGTGCCACCAGCCTGTCAAGCTATCTGGCTTTAGGCCCACCTGAACAAACCCAGTGCAGCTTATTGAGCCAAGTCCAGATCCTCAAAGCACCTCAGACATGTGGTGTTCTCACCTTAGCCTAGACCAATGTGGTCTCACAAGGCCAAAAGGTACATACCAGTGAAAAAGGGCTCGGACTGTTACAGTGGTAACATGCATGATCGCAAATCCAGTGACAGATGAGAAAACAGGTTTAGATAGGACAGTCACCTCCAGTCACAGATTGTGACAAAACTAACATTGAACTCACTTTTGAAAAACTCCAACTCTGTGTTTGTCTTTGTTACTTGTCTTCCCACCACTTCACCAGAGGCATTTTCTTTCACTAAGCCCAGCATCAGTGTCCTTTTAATACACACCAATTTTATTACCACATCCTGACGAAATAAAGCTGAGAAATAAAGTTCATTTTGACAAAAAAAAAAAAAAAAATTTAAGGAAACCAGAAAAATAAAGTTTACATGACACAGTAACTGGAGTATATATTGATTTTAAAATGGATAAAAATGTATCTATGTTGTTGCAAGGAGGGAATGTAATGTAATATTGCAGGGAGGGAGAGATAAGAGTAATATGCATTTTAAGGACATGCATTTTTTACAGTGAACAAATCAGGAATGTTATTAGCTCCTGGAGCCAGAATGTCGGCAACAGGTCTTTTTTTTTTTTTGGCCAGGGATAAGGTTCCCTTCCCCCTCCAAGCTTCAGAGTTTCATTCTGGAAGAAAATAGGACAGTCTTTTTGCAGAAGTAAGTACCATACATCAGGAGATTTTTGTAAAAGACTTTGAAATGAACAAAAAGAATTACTGACGTGTCTTTTCAATGGAATGCTAGGTGTTATCTAACAGATATTTCTGTGATTATCTGCTTCTGTAGAAGGGTCTATGTCCTTCATGGTCTGTGTGCTACTTTATAATTCGACAATTTATTTAAAATGTATTATGCAAAAAAGACATGTATTTTATAGATTTTTTTTTTTTTTTAGAGAGAGGAAGGGAGAAAGAGAAACATCTATGTGAGAGAAACATTGATCAGCTGCCTCCTGCACACCCCCTACAGGGGATTGAGCCCAAAACTCAGGCATGTGCCATGACAGGGAATCAAACTGGGACCTCTTAGTCCACGGGGCAATGCTCAATCCACTGAGCCACACTAGCTGGGAAAGGCATGTATTTTTTAAAGGCAGAAAAAGAATGATTGTATTTAAGACTAGCCCTGGCCACTTTGGCTCAGTGGTGAGAGCATTGGCCTGCAGACCAAAGAGTCACGGGTTCAATTCTGGTTAAGGTCATGTATCTCAATTGTGGTTTCGTTCCCAGCCCTGGTCAGGGTCATACAGCAGGCAACCAATTGATGCCTCTCTCTGTGTCTCTTTCTCTCTCCCCCTCTCGCCCTCTCTCCCTCCTACTGTATCTGAAGATAAATGAGAAAAAATATCCTCATGTGAAGATTTGAAAAAAAAAAAGGAAACAGACTAAAGAACTTTGTTAATGCTGATATAGAACAAGCATTATAAGTCATTAAAATCAAAAGCCATTAGATGTTACAATAGCTGACACAGCATTGCAGATATCCAGTGATATGTAAGAAAATATCAAAAATGAATCATGGCAGAAATAGCCCTTAAGGATTCAGTGATTCAGATTATATTGACCCAAAAAAATTGTAGTAAGTTCTGTGATGAAAAAAATAATAATATATCCCTGCTCCTCACAGAGTTTATATTCAATTGGGGAAGATAAGCAACAAAAACTAATGTTTAGAGCTTGTGAGAAGCATAAGCAACAAAGAAATAGATGCTATAACAGAAAAGTAAGAATGCAGGGGTGAGTAGGCAGAGAAGGCCTCTCTGAGGAAGTAGCATTTGAACTGAGACATGAAGGATACGAAGTAACAAGATAGCAAGAATAGGCTGAAGATATCTCTGGGCAGAGAGTACAGCGAGTACAAATGCCCTAAGGTGGGAAAAGATTTTGCTATAAAAAGAACTTCCATCTAAGAGTGTAGTGGGTGAGGGAGAAAATGGCATGAGCTAGAACCGAAGAGTGACCTGGTTTCACACACTGCATGTCCTCGTAGCCATTTAAAGGTGTTGTAAATGTATACTCATTGCAATAAGAATGATGAACAGAGTTTTAAAAGGTAGTGAAATTATACAATTTGAGTTTTTTAATAAGCACACTATGTGATGTGTGGAATACGTATTGCAGGGGCAACAGTGCAAGTGGCCGCGTCATTGTGTTTGTCTCCAACATCCGGTTCCCCGTCCTTGGAAATGGCGCCTTGATGTTGCTTTAGGGAATGATCTTTTCCTTCTTTCTGTTTCCGTGGTTTGGATGGGATAACTACCCTGACAAAGAGAGCAGTGTTGTCCTTGGGTCCCATACTTGGTTCTGGGCAAGCTCATGTGACTCAGGCCAGGCTCATGAGAGTCCTACCTTACATTTTTATCAGAGTAAATAGTTAGAAAAGAGGAATGCTCTTTCTCTGGGAGGGAGAGCTTAACTAAGACTGAAATCAATGCAATTAAGAGACACTTGAAGTAGTCTATAAAGGCTGAGATAGTGGTGTAATTCTGATAGGTGAAAGGAGATAGAGAGCAGTGGGTATGTTGTAAACATAACTTTAAAATAGATTGGACTGGCCTTCCTAATGGAATAGATGCAAATAATGAAGGAAAAAATGGCAACTTCTGTTTTATGAGACAGGGTGAATGGATGGTGGTGTCAAATACTGGGAGGAAAAGACAAAGAAACGTGTTACATTTGAGACAACTTTGGCCCTTTTGGATATATGAATCTGAATGTCAGGAGAGAGGTATGAAACAATGTGCGTGTGTGTGTGTGTGTGTGTGTGTGTGTGTGTGTGCAGGTAAGGAGTGAGTACAGAGAACTTCACAGAACCCAGATCAAGTCTTAAGGACCTCCCAACAAAGCAGGCTGAAAAGGAGCAGAGTATAAGACAAAGGATAGGAATTGTCAATATTCATTATAGTCCTCTTACAAACTGCGAATCATAGAAAAGAATCTTAGCAGAGGCCTCATATAAAAATGCTAAATATGATCTTTGCTATCAAAAATCAGCCGCAATCCCTAGGACTGTCACAGAAAGCATGTATAGGAAGGTACAACTTTATTATTTTCAGAAAATTGTGCTCTCTGAGATGTCTGTTCACTTGCAGAGGGGAAAGGATTCCAGTGGACCATTTGCTCCCAGAAAAAATAAATTCAATAGATTCTAAATTCTTCATGAAGCTACTGATCTTTCCAATTCTGAAACTAATTTCAATTCATGTTGAGGGGGCCATTACAGAGCAGAGGCCGATGTAGGGAGTTGAGCATCAGTAAGCCTTCATGCTTCCTTTGCCTCTTTTCAAGTGCAGCACTTTGGATGAACCAAACGTTCTGCCTCACTGAGAACTTAATTTAAAAAATGTGTGAAGTTTCACAGAAATAGTTCTAAGTTTAGACAGAACATAATTATTTTTACTATTGCACAACAAAGCCACTGGTGCTTAGTGACTCATCATAACTCCACTTTTTTTGTATGACAACAAAGACAAATTCAAAATGGTAAATTAAATCAAGTTGTGGGCACTTGGCTGCAATATGATATTTTTATAAGGGAAAGTAACTCCACATATTAATCTGAGGTGTATCATGCTCAAAATTATGTAAGACCCCTGGATTGAAAGGAACAAAAGATTTTCTCTAATAAATAAAGGTGACTGTCTAGGCTCTGTAAATGCTAAGGTAAACAAGAGAGATAGATTCGCTGCTCTTATTGACCTCAAATTCAAGTAAACAAAAATTAAACAAATATGACAATGACCTTGATGAAATAGAAAAACAATACTGATTGGAGTGATGGGTAACTATGTCAACTGGGTACATATGGGAATTATGTCAAATGTGCATCCTCTCTTAGTTCCATGTGAAACAGTCTGGCTTGTGTTCATTGACTCATAGTTGACAGTTACAGTTGCTCTCATTGTAGCTGTTGACACCAGAAAAAACAAATATCTTACCCACCCCACACCTAAGGACCTCCCTTCTAGGTCACATATGTGTGAATTCTCTAAGTCCAAGACAGCCTTCCTCTCTCAAAGGCTGCTGGTACTAAGTTCACTCTATGCCTCTTATCCCTTTTCTCTACCCCAAATTCTGTGTGGTCTTGGTAATCCGTGTGCCAGTGGCCATGGCACTGTGAAGATATAAGCTCTTTAGGCCATCCCTAGCTCTCATTTTATCTCTGTCATTCTCAGTATGTCTGTTCCCTGACCTGCCATCCCGCTCACACTTCCTTTCTCTCCAAAAGCCATTCTGGAACTCTCCCTACAAAACCAGCAAATCCCTACAACCCTATCAGCTCACTCAAACATTTTTTTTAACTGATAATGGATGACAACTAAAACACATTCTATAGCTCTCTCAAGTAGAAGTTGTTTAACATTCTAGAAAATAATAGCCAATCATAATAGTAAACATTTATTGTACAATTCCTATATATAAGCACCATGCCTATACATGAATTTATTTTATTTAATTATCACAGCAATCCTATGAAGTAGATCTTTTTATCCATATTTTATAGATGTGAAACTGAGGCATAGAGAGATTAAGTAACTGTCTCAGGATCACAGAAACGTAGAAAGATGAAGCCAGCAATGGTATCTAGGCAGCCTGATTCTAGAGCTGATGCTCTTAGGCAGTATCTTCTTCTTTGGTTGCTCATAGGTTAGAAGTGGGACTTGAATTCTTATGGTTGCCTTGATCCCCAAAAGCTCTTCCAGCCACTTTAAAAAACACCTTTTCCTTGTTGTTGTCATCTGCTGGGGTCCTGGCTAATTCATCTCATTCATTAAAAATTTTGATACCTATATCAGGGTATTCATTTCCTCCTTGGTTCCTGCCATCATCTCAGAAAATTCAATGTCTATATGGACAATCTATCCTATATCATATAATGGCTTCCTGACCTTCTTATCACTAATGATATATTTTACATCATCTCCACCAATTTTTATAACTTATCACCAAAAATATCTCAACTTTCAAATCACAAACATTTTACTCTTATGAAAATTCTCCATTTGCCTGCTTAGGAAACCCAACTCCCACTGTTTTTTGAGCCTTCAGCTCCATTGACCTCTCACTCTCTTATAAATACGTTAAATTTCTTATACTTTTGATAAATTCTAAAATATTTTATTTCAATCATTTTGATACCAATATACTAACTTCCCCTGTCCGTTTGTTCTCTCAAAGCCTCTAACTAAAAAAGAAAAATCCTCTACATATAATGAGTCCCAGTCCCTCCCACATTCTTCAGGATGTATATAGTACATAATACTTTAGCTTTAAGAGTATTCTTTTTATTAGTATGACCCACAACAAGAAATATATATTATCTTGCAACCTGATATGTACATATTATACATATGTACTATGTGTAAATAGCATATGTAATATATACTATATATAAGTATCATGTATAAATATACCAAGTTAATCTCTTACTATGAATTACAGTAGACAATTCATACAAATAACCTAAACAAAATTTCATAAGATATTACTTTAATCATGCATGATGCACTGATATTTTTTCTTCTTTTCTTTTTTTTAATGCTGATCACCACTCACTAAATTAATGTTACTATATACTAATAAATCATAACTTGTCATTTGAACCACGGTGAATTACTCTATTCTGCTATAACTTTACCTTTAAATTATTTCCTCTAATTTTTCAAAAAAGCTTTCAGCCCCAAGTGTTCATATCCTCCACACATTTAGACTTACCAGAAAAGTTGTTTCATTTCAGTCTCCACATTTGTGTCCCATTAACTTCTCAAACCATTTTACTCTGTCTTCTGCCTCACTACTGCATGAAGAGCACTTTCCTTAAATTTCACTTAGCTCTTGTAACTAAATTCAGCTTTAATCCTACTCAGTATCTCAATAGCATTTAACAGTTGATTTCCCCCTCCCTTTTTTTTAGTTTCTATTCTTTTTATCTTTGTTAAGAGTTTTTAAGTTGTCCCTTCTTTTTTCCCCCCATTGACACCCTCTTCCAGGTTCTCCCCCACCCCACCCCAGGCCTTCACCATCCTATTGTCTATGTCCCAGGCAATGCATATATGCATATAAATTCTTCAATTAATCTCTTCCCACCCACCCCACCCCCACTCTTTTTCCCTCTGAGATTTGTCAGTCTGTTCCTTGTTTCCATGCCTCTGGTTCCATTTTATTAATCAGTTTATTTTGTTCATTAGATTCCACACATAAGTGAGATCATGTGATATTTGTCTTTCTCTGACTGGCTTATTTCCACAGCATAATCATCTCCAGGTCACTCCATGCTGTCTCAAAGTGTAAGAGATTCTTCTTTTTTACAACTGCCTAGTATTACATTGTGTAAATATACCACAGCTTTTTTATCCATTTATCTACTGGTGGGCACTTGGGCTGTTTCCAGATCTTATCTATAAAGTACTCATAAAACTCAACAAAAGGAAGACAATCAGTCCAATTAAAAAATGGGCAGGGGACCTGAATAGACACTTCTCCAAAGAGAATATACAGATGGCCAAAAGACATATGAAAAAATGCTCAAAGTCACTAATCATCAGAGATGTGCAAATTAAAATGACAATGAGGTACCACCTCATACCTGCCAGAATGGCTGCCATCAAGAAATCAACAAATAAGTACAGGTGAGGATGCAGAGAGAAAGGAACCCCAGTACACTGCTGGTGGGAATGTAGACTGGTGCAGCCGCTATGGAAAACAGTGTGGAGATTCCTCAAAAAATTAAAAATGGAACTGCCATTTGACCCAGTGATCCCACTTCTAGGAATATATCTGAAGAAACCCGAAACACCAACCAGAAAGAATATATGCACCCCTATGTTCATAGCAGCATTATTTACAATAGCAAAGCTCTCCTTCCTTCTTGAAACACTACTTTTGCTTTGTTCTGTGATGCAATATGCCATCAATTTTCCTCCCTTCTCTCTTCCTACCTTCTTGCAATCTCTTTCCACTGGCTCCATTAGGCTCTCAAGTATTGGAGGCTACCTATTCATTTCACCTTCACTTTCATCATCTTCTTACTGTTCAGCTCTTGTTTTCATTCTTACTACCTTTGTTGGAATTATCATCTGGATTTAGAGATGAATTAGACATCCTATTTATAGACTAAAAGACTTTGGGTTTTAGCTATGTATAAGGCTTCCTTCCCCTGGAGAAAATAGGAATGTTCTTAATGATTCAGAATCCAGAGCTTCTCCTGAATCACTTCCAGGTACATGCAGTTACATAACAGAGAAATACTGCTATTTGCATTCTATGCTCATGATCCTTACTGCTGTAGCACATTTAGGGTTGACTGCATACTTTTTGGCATATCAAAGAATATCGAGATTTCATCTGCATTTCCTATTTAGTTAAATTCTAGGTTTCCCTTTCTCCCTACAGGATTTATGTATGTATCCCTGAACATTAACAGCTTCTCTTGGAAGCCTTTGAAATTTACATGTTTAGTATCTGATGGATAGATTTTCATCAATCATGACACCAACATTTCCTAGCTTTGTAAATTCTATGATCTGTCCAGGAGATTTGGAAATTTATCCCATCTTTAATTGCATTGCCTGGAGTGTGACCAGAAATTCTTTTCAAATGTCTCAATGACAAAATTAAACTCAGCTTTACCTTCTTGTGTATTTTTTCTTTTATTAGGTAAATCACTTGGTTGATGCTTTAAAATCTGCAGATAATGCTCTAGCAAAAAATATGTGCTCAATTTTTAATAAATTTGTATCTTGCAGATCTGTGATGCTCTTCTTAACCTAGTAGTTTTCATTTCAATGTTGCAACTCAATGTAATAATTTATTATGAATTTTGGGCCGCAATTATGGTTTCAAATTAAATTAAAGTGTAATCTTCTGGTTACCAATTTGCAAATAACCTAGATAAATTGCAAGTAGATAAATATGCACTTACACATAGTTTATTTCACAGGCAGAGGAGGACCACATGGTAAATTAATGCTTTATCAAAGTTTTGACATTGAGACTGCAAATTTAACATGGATTAACACCATATACCTCAGTTTAAAATGTTACAATGTGAATACAGTACATCTCTGAATCAGATAAAAATGACTGTCACTAAAATTTGCTAAATTTATTAAATTAATAACATTACAGAGAATCAGTAAACATTTTGAACAATTGCTTGCTTAAGCTATGTAACTTAAAATAATTTTATTTTGTATTTCTACTTATTATCCATATGTATAATTAAAATTTTGATATATAGCTTAAGGTGGCAAGCATATATACATAATATATCATATATAGCATAATAAATGTTCTCATTTTATTGAAACTCATTCTAGTTCTCCTCTAATTTTATTACTCTGATTATTCCTACTGACCCCAGAATGCCTCTATTTTGGGTTTTAAAATGATTAAAATAAGGCATGTTTCTAAAGGATTAAATCTCTGCTATTTCCTTCCTGAGAATCACAACCAAGAAAATCATTTGTATACCTTCATGGTTACATTAACAATTAAAGAGACACAAAAAACAATAATGCTATGAAACTTTTATTAGAGCACTTAAGATACTACTCTATTAACATTTGGTTTCTATGGTTCAGTTAATATAGGGACAAGCAATTACAAAATTATAGTGATGTGCTGTTAATTAAATGACAGACTTAGAGGAAGAAAAGGTACAAATTAGCAAGCTATCACTAAAAGGGGTCAGCTAAATTACATATTTAGAATTTTTTGCTTAATAGTAATAATGCACTTATTGAAAAATGTTTATATCAAATTAAAATCCTTTTAATATTATTATTGAAATATTTTTTAAAATACTACTTTTATCCCTGATTGGACTAATTCATGAAGGTTAAAAGTGTCAGCAATCACCCGGCTGGTGTGGCTCAGTGGTTGAGCATTGACGCATGCACCAAGAGGTCGCTGGTTTGATTCCCAGTCAGGGTACATGCTCAAGTTGTGGGCCTGGTCCTCAGTGGGGGGGCATACAGGAGGCTACCAACCAGTGTTCTCTCTCACTGATGTTTCTATCTTTCTCTTCCTCTCCCTTTCTCTCTCTCTCTCTCTCTCTCTCTCTCTCAAAAATCAATAAAGAAAAAAATATTTTTTTTAAAAAGTGTCAGCAATCATGCCTGGCTGGTGTGGCTTAGTGAGCATTGTCCCATGGACTGAGAGGTCCTGGTTCAATTCCTGGTCAGGGCACATGCCAGGGTTGCAGGCTCGATCCCCAGTAGGGGGGCCTATAGGAAGCAGCCAATTGATATATCTCTGTCGCATCAATGTTTCTATCTCTTTTTTAAAGTGTCAGCAATCAATCCCTGGCCAGTGTGGTTCAGTTGAGTGAGCATTGTCCCATGCACCAAAAAGTTGTTGGTTCAATTCCTGATCAGGGCACATGCCTAGGGAGACAGCTAATCAGTGTTTCTCTTTCTCTCTCGCTCTCCCTTTCTCTCTCTATAAAAAATCAATAAAAATACATTTTTTAAGTGTCAGCAATCAAAAAACTTGAATACAGAAATACCCTTTAAAATATATCAATATAAACCAAATGATTTCCAACTATAGTAGGCTTATTTGATCATAATACATCATTCTCCTGAGTCTTTTTATGTTTCAACATGGCCAGTCAGGAAATAAAATCTTCACATTAAATGCAATGTCTTAACCATTCCAACTCAGAGGAGTGAAAAACAGGGATAGTCATTCTGAAGGAGCCTCCCAAAATAAAGTTGAAGGTATATAGGTGGTAGAGTCTTTTCCTAAATATATTTTTTTAATTTGGCCATTATAAATGACCAAATAATTTCCCCAATTATATAATTTCCAAAATGATTGTGCTAATCTACTGATTGGACTAGTATGGGATATAAGATGGTAAAATACCACCTGCAGAATCAGTTTACCCAGAGCTTGCCCCTCATCAACCAATTTGATGGTATTACTTCTCTTCCAGAAAAAACAATATTGAATGAGGATTAAAGGCACAGGCTATTGAGTCAAATCGCCTAATTTGAATGGTAATTTTGCCACTTAATAGCTGTGGCAATTTGGGCAAGTTAGTTCAACTTTCTGTCATTTAGTTACTTCTATAAAAGATGGAAAATAATAGTACCTACCTTATAAGGTTATTTGTATGAACAAATGGTTTAATACATGTAAAGATCCCTATACAGAACTTGGAAAATAGTAAGCTTTTGATAAATGTTAGCTACAGATACTATAAATTTAATGTTAATGGCTTGTTTCTTAAACTGGTTAAAAACTGCTCAAGGGCAGGAGCCAAACATTAATTTTATTTTTACTTCCAATACTAGCAAGCAGTAGGTACTCAGGGAATAACTGTTAATAACAATACAAAAATGCCTTATGCTACATTTCAGAAGAACATTATAATACTAACTAGAATTCAGATTCTGGTGACAATGATTCCATGTGAGTCCTTCATAATAAATTAATATACAGAAGCAAATACCTGTAGGTAAATTACATAATCACATTTTGTTCAGAAGTCTATAGATATGTTTAGGCAGATATTAGTTTCACAAAAGACTGTGCTGCCAGCTTTCAAAAGAGAACAATTAAAGATCAGCATTTCCTAAATGATGTTTTATGATTTAAATTATATTATGTTTAATATAAGTATGTTCTGGATCATCTGAAGACCGTCTTAAACCTGAGAACTGCTTCATAAACTACACAGTTTGTAACAAGGAAGTGCTTTTAATTGTCAAAGTCTAATGAGAAAAATAACCATATGTATAGCTGATGAGTTTTGCCAAGTGATAGCCAAATATCTTATCAGTGAATTGAGTAAACAAGGTATTAAATATAATTTAATAGCCCTGGCCAGTTTGGTTCAGCAGTTGGAGCGTCGGCCTGAGGTTCAGAGAGACCCGGGTTCAGTTCCCACTGAGGGCATGTACCTCAATTGCAGTTTGTCCCCGGCCCTGGTTGGTCATGCGGGTGGCGGCCACTCGATGTGTCCCTTTCGCAGCGATGTTTCTCTCCCTCTCTCTTCCTCTTTCTCCCTTTCACTCTATCTGAACAAAAAGTGGAAAAAAATGTCCCCGGGTGAGGATTAAAAAAAAAAAGTAATTTATTAGAAAAAGAAAAAGTTATGAAGAATTGTGTCGTCACATAGTCATTTCAACTAAGTTGTCTTTGCTTCCTGAGAGTCATTTCTGTGTTCAACCTGAGGAAAGTTATATTGAACAAGACATTCATTCATTACATAGAATTAATTTTGCTAAGGTTAAATTTTCCTGTTGCAAGTTTTGCTTCTATGAATACATTAAAAGCTATAAACAAAAGAAAGTTATATTTATTTATATGTTTTTACATATTTAATACCATAGTAAAAGGTAATTTAATAATCTAACAATGTACAAGAGTACTTTCCTTTTAAAATGCTTTCATACATTACTCAAGTGAGACATATTGATTAGGATGAAAACAAGGCCATTAGCATGTTAAACAGTGCAGTATAGGGAGGAATTTAGCAATATTTTATAAATATCTAATACTATCTGGACAATTAGATTTCACCTCAATTATTACTCTCTTCTCCAGAAGAGGAATCGGCAGACCATAGCCTATGGGTCAAATCCAATCTACTGTGTACTTTTGCAAATAATTTAAATATAACCACACCCATTTATTTATGTATTGTTTATGGCTTCTTTTACCCGACAACAGAGTTGAGTAGTTACAACACAGACCACAAAGCCAAAAATATGTATTATCTGAACCTTTAAAGAAAATACTTGCTGACCTCTGCTGTAGAATTTTCTTTCTTTTTCTTGGTAATAAATATACCTTAAAATATCTTTACATCAATGGACTAAAATGAAGAATAAATACATATACCTATATGAGTTAGCCCAACAGATTTTCACAAATATAAAGCTGGAAAAAAAAATGATTCAATGGAAGATAGCCTTTCCATAAAAGAATCTCAACCTAGACCTAATATGTTATATAAATTTTTTAAATTAATTCAAAATGAAATAAACTTAAATATAAAACTATAAAATTTTAGGAAAAATGTAGAAAAAATCTTCAGGATCAAAGGCTAGAGGATGAATTGTTATATTTAATGTCAAACACACAATCTATAACAAGAAAAAAAATTGATAAATTAGACCTCATCAAACTTAAAACTTTTCTACAAAAGACTCTGTTAAGAGATTTTAAAAATGAACTATATCTGGGATAAAATATTTGCAAACCACACAAAGGACTAGTATCTAGAATATACAAAGGACCAAGAATAAGTGTCTGGATTATACAAAGAACTCTCAAAACTCAATAGTAAAGAAAAATGCAATTAGAAAATAGGCAAAAGATGAACAGACATTTCATCAAAGAGGGTATATAAATGGAAAATAAAATTTGCTATCTAAATACCACCAAAGAGAATAAATTGATAGCACATGAAGAGATGTTCAATGTGATTTGCCATTAGAGCAATGGAAATTAAAAGCACAATGAGATATTGCTGCATAACTATCAGAAGGGCTAAAATTAAAAATAGTAACAATGCCAAATGCAGGCAAGCACACATAGAAATGGGGTCACTCATACATTGATGGTAGGGATGTAAAATGTTCCACTGTGGAACATTTTGGAAGTTTCTCATAAAACTAAACACGCAACTATCATATGACTCAGCAATGACACTTGTAGACATTTATCCCAGAGAAACTAATACTGTGTTCATGAAGAAATCTGTAACAAATGTTTACAAAAGCTTTATTTGTAATGGCTAAACACTGGGAACAACCCAGATGCCCTTCAGTGGGTGAAAGGGTAAAGAAACTGTGGCACAGATACACCATGGAATATAATTCAGTAATGAAAAAGAATAAAGTAGTAATATATGCAATAACTTTGATAAGTCTTCAGGGAATTATGCTGAGTAAAAAAAAATTTCAAAGGCTTTAAACTATAAAATTCCACTCATAATATTCTAGAAATGACAAAAGTATAGAGATGGAAACCAAATTAGTGGCCATTAAGGATTAAGGAACAGGGGGACCTGGAGGGCTTGGTTTTAAAGGGTGCAATAGGTAACTTTATAGTGATGGAAGTTATATGCAGCAGTGATACATGTGACAAAATTGCATACAACCAGATAGACACACAAATGAGTACATGTGAAAGTCGGGAAATTTGAATAAGATAAATGTATTGTACCAATGTCAGTTTCCTCATCATAACATTTGTATTATAGCTTTACAAGATGTCACCATGAGGAGAAACCAGGTAAAGGGTACATGGGATCTCTCAGTATTATATTTTTAGAGCTGCGTGTGACTCTTCAATAAATCCCAAATAAAACTTTTAATTACATTTTTAAAAACTTCTCCTTAGAATAAAAGTGGCTTTCAAATATTGCTCCCATCCCCCTTTTTTTTGAGCAACTTTCTCTGTGAAATTTTAATGTATAACATATTTTTAAAATATGCATTAGGTAACCACAGAATTATATACTGTAATAAGCATTGTACTAAGCACTTAGGAATAAAAGTAAAACTTAACTTTGGCTACAATCTTAGAACACTTCCTAAGAAGATAATAATAGCCAATTTCTGCCTGAAAGTGTCTTCAAGTTATTTATACAAGTACTACAAAATATATTACAATTCTGTTGTATAAATTTGGTGACTTACAAATACTATAGAATACGCTTGTTTTAAAAGGCTTTGGACTATGCTCCAGATATGAGTTCTGGATTCAGAATGCCTGGCTTTGAATTTTTTTTTTTTTTTTTACCTATCAGCTGTGATCATTTAGGCAGTTAATTAACTCCTCTATGCCTTGTTATCCTAGTCTGAAAAACTGGGATAATAGAGTGAATACCCACTTCAGGTTCTGTGAAGACTATTTAATGTAAAGAGCTTAGAACAGAGTAAGCACTGAATTGTTTTCTTGTCATATGTAATAATGAATATAAAAGAACAGAATGATTCCATGTGCTCAGCTATTAATAAAAATTAAGAAATCATATTTACATAGCTCAACTGAAGCATAACCATACACATATGTAGACATTATCTAGTTGACTTTTGCTGTTATCAAAGAGCCCTGGATTTTTATATTTTTAAATAAATATGTAATACCATAAATATTATGAATCTAGAGTTGTAGTTTATATCATCTTTCAACATATTTACTTACTTTCAATGATAAAAAATGAACTGAAATATTGTGAAAAAAATATTCAGAAGCTTAACCAATGAAATATTCTTTACATGATATATTAAAAATGATAATACTATCAGTAAAAGATGTGTACACCCACACACACAAAACGAACAAAACAATAGAGAGCAATTATTTACTTTTTAACACATTCAAAACAGAAACATTGGATTTCTTTTTCATATTAGTATGAATACTCCTTGAATTGGTCCCATTAAAGCCCGATGCCCCTTGAGTGCTTAGCATACGTTTTCTCTTTTCCTTCCTATGTATTTTTTATTTTCATTAGATTAGCCCTCTTTGTTTTTCACTTTTCAGCCTACAGAATTATTTTTCCAGAGAAATAATATGTGTGAATAAAAATATGTAATAAAGCCTGACAACACTTCATAACATTTTTTTATTTTCAAAATTATTTGAAAGTCTTATTATTTGATAGGTTAGTAAAATGTGACTTATTTTATTGAAAGAATCATGTTACCAGAACTGGTCACACGATTTTTTAATTTCTACTTTCCAATTGCAAGTATTATGTGAAAGTTGCTATTTTGTTTAAGTCATACCAAGTAGATATGGTAAAGGCCTATTAGGCTCCTAATCGACTCAACCACTGTATAAAATTACTTTAATGTTGTTTCCAGGCTGGTTTTGAATAACTGAAGTGTTCACACTTCCCATGGGAGGATATTTTATAACATGATTTTAGTATTAGAACATTTTCCCTGAAACTATACTTATTTAAAATTTCTGTTATTATATTATAATATTATCTTATTTCTCTTTTGTCCTCTTGACACATTCTGCTTTGATTTTTATGAAATCCTCATTAAATTATTTCATGACCAACTAATGAGTATTTTATTATATTTCCCATAAAATAACTTCTATTCACTTATTCAAAGAAATGGAGAGAAGCCTCAGCACATATTGTTCAGAACCACAAATAATTAACCAAATGTGAGTTTTCAGTGTCTATTTAAATTATGTATACTAGGCTGACTCATTTTATACACTTTAAGGAAATAAAGGTACATTATGAATATAGTAAAAAAAATTAATTAGAAACATTGCTAGGATACAGAATGATTTATCCATATATTTGATAAAAAGTCACATGTTATATAAATAATTTAACACAATTTTAGAATTACCTTTGGGAAACTTAAACAGAAACAAAAATAATTAAACATTTCTTATTGACAAATCAAATCTAATATACATTTTACATTGACTAGTAACAGTACAACTTGTGTGTTCTAAAAGCAGGGGATTTAATTAAATTTTAGGAGAATGTAATATAGTTTCTAAAACTACTGAAGACAGTGTAAAACAAAGAAACCCCTCCACTATCCCTAAGATTTTCTGAGGTTGTCAGACCATGAAAAGTTCTCCTCTAAACCACCATCTCACTTACACTCATGTTATTTCCCTCCAGTGTTCTACACTGGTTCTGATTTTGGAGATAACATTCACTGATTAACCTGTAAATTTTAAGTAATGAGAAACAGCACTGGAACTGGATTATGTGGTGAGGAGAGCTACAGGTAGGAGGTATAACTCGTTCTGGTCCTAAAAGAATGTATAAGCTTTAAACAAGAAGAGATTGGAGCCCTGGCCAGTTTTGCTCAGCGGTTAGAGCTTCGGCCTGCGGTCCTGAGAGACCCAGGTTCGGTTCCCGCTAAGGGCGCGTACCTCGGTTGCAGTTTGTCCCCGGCCCTGGTCCTTTGTGCGGGTGGCAGCCACTCGATGTGTCCCTTTCACATCGATGTTTCTCTCTCTCTCTGTTCCTCCCTCTCCCTCCCACTCTACCTGAACAAAAAATGGAAAAATGTCCTCGGGTGAGGATAAAAAAAAAAAGAGATTGGAGGAGAATACATTAAACAAAGCATATTGAAATCATGGTACATATTGGTGCAAGAAGAAGCAATTCAATTTGACTCATGTATAAGACACATGAAGTAAATTAAGGGAGGACTGAGACAATCTTGTGAAGATCCCTGAATATGAACTCTCCATCCCTATACCTAAACACAACTATACTTACACTCATTCTCACATTTCCTCCAGACTCAGGAGGAAGAACATTCTTCCCAATGTATAAACAAATGCTTCACCTAGGTTTTGAGCACATCGGACCTTTTAGATCTCTTTGTCTACCAGGCTCTTTTTCACAAATTATATTAATGCTTTAATCTCTTCCATTTTAAATCAATCAATAAACACTATTCCTCTATTCAGACTCTCTATGGAGCTACCATCCAGTCTTTTTTATTTTTTTAAATATGTTTTTATTGATTTCTTTTTTCCCAGAGAGAGAAGAAAGGGAGAGATAAATGGAAACATTGATGTGAGAAACATAGATCAGCTGCCTCCTGCACGCCCCCTACTGGGAATCAAGCCCACAACCTGCAAATGTGCCCTGACTGGGAATTGAACCCAGACCTCTCAGTCCATGAGACAATGCTCAGTCCACTGAGTCACACCGGCCAGGCTACCATATCATCTTTTCAAAGGAATCGTCTCACAGGAAAAGTTCATGGTTACTGTCACTGCTCCTTTGCGTCTCATCCCTTTGTCCCACACCTGTCCAAAGCCATATGGGCAGAGGTCACCATCCAGAACGCTAATTGCCAAGTCCAGTCAATTGTTCTTAGTTCTCACCTCATTTAATCACGCTGCAGAATGTGACACTAAATCATTCCACTCCTAAAAGTCATTCAGTTATTGTCATACCTGGCTATCCTCCTGATTCTTGGCTTCCTGGCTTTTCTTTTTCAGTCATCTGCTGTCCTTTCCAGCTCTCCCTTCGTGACTATCTGTTAAGTGAATTGCAGTTACAAATACAAGATATGTATGATGACCCCACTTATGATCTATTACATGTATATGGATCAATATGCAGAGTATGCACATATAAAGTTGTGTTTATGTGTGAGGTAAGTCTGAAAATATGTATACCAAAATGTTCGCAGATAATGACAATAGTCTGAGTGAATTTCGCATTAATCATTTCTATAGTTTTGAAATCTTTTTTCAACTATCGTGTAAATTTTAAAGTTGAGTCAATAATAAATTCACAAATTATATTTATATGCTCTTTAAATTTACTTTTATGTTGACAGTTTCCAAACAGCTCTCTCAAGCCCATATTTTTTTCCTAAATTCTAGACCCGGAAGCCCAGACTTGAACGCACCTCTCATCCCCCTTCTTCTTTTGCTCCTCAGAAGTCCTCAAATCAGACTTTTTATGGGTAAGTGCTTTGCCGCAGCTATATCTATACATGTTTGTAATTCCCAAAGTGGAAAACTTCATGTATTTGTTTCTATTCCTAGTACCTATCATAGTGCCTTGTAAATTGAATATAGTTACTGAGTTGGTTGAGCAAATAATTTTTTAAAATTCTGTATGGTCTAGAAAATTATTGAAGTTTTTTTAGTGAAGGGGTGACATATTCAGATTTGTAATGTAAGATTATTCTGGAAGTGTAAAAAATCCAATGGAAGTGGGGAGTTTGAAAGACAGAAAGCAAGTAAGGAGTCATAGGAACTCTAGGCACCAATGATAGACTCTTTCTGATGAATTGGTCCTTCAGAATATTCCCAACATTACTTATACATATAGTTTTTAAAGATGTACTACACCCATTTGGTATAATGACTGAGGGTGTCTAGTGATTCAAAAGTAAGTCTTTCCTGCCATCTTGTGGTATAAAAACAATATTTATATTGTAAAACAATGTTTAAGCTTTACAAGACTGAGTCCATAATTATTTATAGTTAAGTATTTTGTTTTTTAAAAAGAAATAAATTTGGGGGGTGAGAGCAGAGAGAAGGGGGTCAATGGAGGAAAAAGGGGGACATGGGTAATACTTTTAACAATAATTTTTTTTTAAAAAAATGAAATTTTAACTTAACCCTTAAATATTTAAAAGTATTCCTGGCCAGAAGGTGTGGCTCAGTGGCTGAGTGTTAACCCATGCACCAAGAGGTTTCTTGTTCGGTTCCTGGCCAGGGTCCATGCCCAGGTTTTGGGCCAAATCCCCAGTGGGGGGCATGCAGGAGGCAGCCAATCAATGTTCTCTCTCATAGATGTTTCTATCTCTCTCTCTCCCTTCATCTCTCTCTAAAATCAATTTTAAAAAATATTTAAAAGTATTCCTTCTTCTGCTTTCATGCAAACTTACATTTCAATATACATGACCTTTTTATATCTTCCTGGAGTTTAATATTGTTTTGTTAATTGTATATAAATATCTCTAAATTAATTTCTATATTTAATTATTTTGGTTCAAATTTACTCAAATTCTACAGGCTAAAGAAAAACTTCAGTGCTAATTTAATTGTGAATTTTTCATGTTTTAACTCTTTTCCTATTGAATACATAGAAATTCATTCATTTACTGTATTCAACAAATATCTATTGAGTGCCTATCTTGAGTCAGTCATTGTTCTAAGCATTCAGCATATAATAGTGAATAAAGAGACAAGAGTACCTGCTTTCAAGGATCTTACATTTTAGTTGGGCATATAAAGTAAATTTGTATGTCTTGATGGTCTTTAAAAACATTCATTTTCCACCATGAAAAAATAGTATAAGTTTCTTGTTTGAAAGGAAGATATAGATAAACTATCACTAAAATGGTATTTCTTTTTAGAAAAAAATGTAGTCTAGAATCATCCAAAATTAGGAACATGCATATGAAACTTCATAGAAACTGGAAGTCTTAGTGATTGTTTCTGTATTTATAAGATTATATAAAAAAAATGGGTACAAATGAATGAGTCAGCAACACATTTATAAACTTTGGTTTATTCAAATCTACAAAACAAGTCATTTAGCCTTCATATGTACCATATAGAGACAAAACTTAATGAAAATTGAAATTGTATAGAAAAGCTGGCATTTTAGACAATAAAAAAAATGTAATTTTCAGGAAGTACCAGCAATTATTGCACAAGGAAATCATTCTTCCTAATCAACAACAGCTTCAAACTTTCAGCCTATAAGTTTGCCTTCCTTGTTTCTATTAATAGAGCATTTAGTCTATAAATTCAGAAATATGATGAATTTTAGTTTTAAGGCTTTAATTTTAAAAAAGATATTCAGCAAGAATGCACCTATTTCAATTTGTCTCAGTCTGGGTTTTCTCCAAAGCAGAGCAGGAGACAAAAGCTAGTAAATAGATGTTTATTTTAGGAAATTAATTCCAAAGAAGAGTGGGAAACTGGGAAGAGAAAAGAAGAAAATTGAATCCTAGGATATATTATTGAACAGTATTATTACCACGGTTAAGTTGCTGGGGCTTAATTCCTCTAAGAAGCCTTATAGACTGCACTTCACAATTGTCCACCTGAGACAGAATCAGGAGCATTTATCCACCAGTCCCCACCTGGAAATTGGTCAAGACATACCAGTAAATGTCTACTCCTCCCACTTACAGGTTTGGTAAGCATCTGAATGACTGACTGGACTCTATCAGGCATTTTACACAATGGCAGGAGAGAAGCCTGAGACTAGAAAGCAAAAGGTATGTGATGCAGATGAAATGATACTTTCTCAGGTTCATCCACAATGTCTGGAGCAAAATGGTAGACCAAGAGAATGTGAGGTGAGGGGCAAGATGTGTATGATTTTTACATCTTGATTTGTGATGCTATTAAAACTAATGAGGACACCATCTTAGAATAGAAAAATTTTTTAAAACTTATCTTTATTGTTGAATGTATTACAGATGTCCCCCCATTGCCCCCCCATTGACCCTCTCCTTTTCAATCCTGCCCCCCTCCTGCCTTCCCCACACTATTGTCCATGTCCATTGGCTATGCATATATGCATAGAAGTTCTTTGGTTTCTCTCTCTCCACCCTCCCTCCCTCTTCCCTTTGAGGTTCATCAGTCTAACAACCAATTTGTACTTCTTAATTCCTTCATCTTTTTCACCCATCCTCCCAGCCCCCTCTCATTTGGCAAGCAACAAAAGTTATCTGTATGAGTCGGTTTCTGTTCTGCTTGCTCATTTTGTTTGTAAATTCAATTGTTGATAGATATGTATTTATTGCCATTTTATTGTTCATATTTTTGTTCTTCTCCTTCAAGAAGACCCTTCATCATTTCATATAATACTGGTTTGGTGGTGATGAACTTCTTTTGCTTTTTCTTGTCTGGGAAACTTTTTATATGGCCATCGATTCTAAAGGAGATCTTTGCAGGATACAGTAATCATGGTTGTAGGTTCTTGCTTTTCATAGCTTTGAATGTCTCTTGCCACTCCTTTCCGGCCTGCAGTTTCTTTTGAGAAATCGGCTGACAGTCTTATGGGAGCTCCTTTGTAGGTAACTAACCGCTTTTCTCTTGCTGCTTTTAAGAATCTCTCTTTGTTTTTAAATTTTGGCATTTTGATGATGATGTGTCTTGTTGTGGACCTCTTTGGGTTCATCTTGTTGGGGACTCTCTGTGCTTCCTGGACATGGATGTCTGTTTCCTTCACCAAGTTAGGGATGTTTTCTGTCATTATTTTTTCAAATAGGTTTCCAATTTCTCGCGCTCTCTCTTCTCCTTCTGGCACCCCCATGATGTGAAGGCTGGGATGCTTGAAGTTGTGCCAGAGGTTCCTTACCCTTCTTCATTTTCCTGGATTCTTTTTTCCTTTTGCTGTTCTGATTAGGTGTTTTTTGCTTTCTTATATTACAACGCAATAGTTTTCTTCTTGGCTTCACATACTCTATTGATTCCCTGTATATTATTTTTTATTTCAGTTAGTGCATGCTCCACTTCTGACTGGTCCTTTTCCATGTTGTTGATGTTCTCACTAAGTTCCTTGGAGTTCTTCTTAAGTTCCTTGAATGTCTCTCTAAGTTTTTTGAATGTCTCACTAAGTTCCTTAAGCATCCTTATAACCAGTGTTTTGAACTCCACATTTAATTGATTGCTTATCTCCATTTTGTTTAGTTCTATTACTGGAGTTTTGTTCTGTTCTTTCATTTGGAACATGTCTGTCTCCTCATTTTGGTTGCCTCCCTGTGTTTGTTTCTAAGTATTAGATAGAGTTGATATGTCTCCTAGTCTTTGTAGGGTGGCCTATTGTTGTAGGTGTCCTGTAGGGTCCAGTGGCACAACCTCCCTGATCACCCCAGCTGGGCCCTCGAGGTGCAACCCTAGTGTGGACTGTACACCCTTCTGTTATAATTGAATGTTGATTCCTGTTGGCACATCCATGGGAGGAATTTACTCAGGTTGATCAGCTGCAAGGACTGGCTGTGCCTACTGACCATTGGCCTCTGACACCCTTGGAGGATCAGTGGTGTAGGGGCCCAACACACAGAGCAAGACTTACTTCAGCAGGGCTCTGGTACCTACTGAATCCACTCACTGAGTGTGTCATTTGTGGTGGTGTTTGGGTGGTGGTGCTTTGATGTGGTCTAAAGCTGTCCACTGGGTGTGCTGGCTCTGGGGCAAGGTCAGCCTCTGCCTTTGTTCTACCTGGGGCCACCAGGCATAAGCTACAACGTGATCTGCCAATGTCTGCTTCTTGTGCTGGCTTTGGAAGTGCCCAGGCAAAGCCAAGCTGTGAACCAGGGCTGGCTGCTTCTAGCGTCAGGCCTGGGGCCACTTAACGAGAGGTATAAGGCTCACTGAGACCAGATGATGCCTGTTTGAGAGATTTTAGGATAATCTGAAGCAGGATCTAAGACAGGCCAATCCTATGGTAAAGCTGCTGGAAACAACTTGGGTGGGCCAGGAGGTTGGGTAGGGCAGGTCCTCAGGAAATCACCAGGGCAGGGCAAACATGAGTCAGTTTGCTGGAGTCCCAGGTATAGCTTCTGTCTGCTGCTCCAGGGAAGGGCTCACCAAAGAAACAACGGCCTCCCACAGCAAGTATGTCCAGGAGAAAGCTGCCCCTCCAGCTCTTGCCCCAATGAAAAACAATTCTATTCTTCCCCTATGTCTCTGGTGCCTTTCAAGCTGCCTCCCCAATGTGCTGGAGCTCAGAGGGAGTGAGTCCAAGTAAGTCCGTGCATGGGCCCTTTAAGAGGAGCTGCCTGGGACTCCAGAAGCCTCAGCCTCAGGTCCCACTGGTTTTTACAGCCAAAAGTGATGGGCACGTCTCTTTCTGGTACTGAAACCCTGAGTGGGGGGGGGGTGAGACAGGGACCCCTCACTCCTCAAGGAGGACCTTCACAGCGGAGGTGTCCCTCCTAATTTTTATCTGCCACATGTGGGTGTGGGACCAGCCCGTCTGCGCCTTCGCCACTCCTACCAGTCTCAGTGTGGCTTCTTTAATTTCACAGCTGTAGGACTTCCATTCAGCTCGATGTCAGGTGGTTCTGAAAGATGGTTGTTTAGTACTTTAGTTGTAACTTTGCTGTGGTTGTGGGAGGAGGAGATACCGCGTTTACCTACGCTGCCATCTTGACTGAAGTCCCCCTTAAAACAGAAATTTTTAAAAGTAAAAACAAATGAGAATTTATTATAAGAAAATGTCCTTTACCATTTTGATGTGAGAATTTAATAAATTATTTCCGTTGGGATTGCTGATTGTGGACATTCAAATATGAGTAACATTACCAAAGTTGAACTTTTCAATCAGTGTGTGTGTGTGTGTGTGTGTGTGTGTCTGTGTGGGTACATGTGCATGCTAAACAGTGTAAACATAAATGTGTTTTTTAAATATACAAAATAATCATCTCTAGTCCCTCTTATTTATTTATGTTTTATTTTCTCCCTGGCATGGTAGGGGTAATTTTCAATGTATTCTTGTTTGTAATCTGTTTTTAAAATTGCAATTCACCAAGGATTTCCAAAGCTGGAGGGTTTTAAGCAATCCAAATTTATGAACTATTTTGGTTAAAGATGTCCAGCTTATTTTGAAAAAAATAGTAGCCAAATTTGGGAGAATCGTTTACAAAATATGCAGTACTATTTTTAGGACTTTTATGTTGATTTACAGAGTAGTGAAATAAGTTCAGGACATTTCTAAAAGTTTGATTGATGGAGGGAAGCAAAAAGAAAACATGTGCTGCCATGATGAGGTTTTACTTTCTTTCTTTTTTTCCCCCTAATTTTGTTTTTCACTCAACATAGACTTTCCTCCTCAAATTCAGTTCAGTTATTCTATGTAAAAAATATTTGAAAATTTTCACAATTCAAGTTCTATTTTAATTGATATACCATCACAGCTTAAGGAAACAAAATTATACATGCACCACCCCCACTAATCCCAAGTATATTTTTGCTTCATAAATTTCTTTATTTGTTGAGAAGATTGTTTGTGCCATGAGGTTGTGATCAAATCAAACTAGTATTCACATCATTACAATACAAACAATTTTCTTTTCAATGTAGAACTTTTTCATTAAATTTATAATGGCATTCAACACAATGTCAGATGTCCAGTATTTACAAAAAAAAAAAAATACAGAAATCAGAATTGAAGCAATATTTTAAAAAATGTTTAGAAAACAAGTATAAACAAAGGATTGTATATCTACTAATCCCTCCCTTAAGCTGTGGGTCTATAGAAGTTATTTTAAACATGTTAGAATTCAGAGACTATTGTTTTCATAAGCTATTCCTGATGCTGCTACTAGAAGATCAACTTCATCTGAGCACAAGAAGGAGGAAACTTCAGCCACAAAAGTAGTGGTAAACAATGAATATATTTTAAACATATTTTTGGTAAGTAAATAAATATATCTATTTGATGAATATGCATTTATATATTAATATATAATATATATAATACATTTATTTAAATAATAAATAAATAATAAAGCTAGGTATCAGGGTAGAAGACTAATATGTAAATGTTACATTCTCTGACAAAGTAGAAAAAACAAGTGGGAGGAAAAGGAAGGAAATAATCTCATAAACTGTTTACAGTAGCTATTTTCAACCAGTGTACTGAAAGAGCACACTGGTATGCTTCAAGAATTTTTAAAACATGCAATACCTGACTATTTAGTCAAGGGCAGTGACCTCTTTTCCCTTAGATTGTCAAATTTAAAAAAAAGACAACAGCCAACACAACAGTAGCCGTCTGGTATAAGTTAATTAAATTATACATATTATTTTTGTCAGATTGGCCAGAAATATATATTTTTTGGTGTGCCACATAATTGTAATAGTTTATGTGTGCCATGAAATAAAAAAGATTGAAAATAGCTGGTTAATAGGAAACAAAAGTCGAAGTCAGTTAAAACTGATAAACTGAGTAGGAAAGCCGAAGTAAGAAAAAGAGGTAATTATATAAAGGCATCAGTATATAGGAAACCACTTGAACAAAATGCAAATGCTCCTAACACCAAAATGAAGACAAAATTAAAACAAAACTTGCCAATACAATTTGTCTATTGCAATATTCTACTCAAATTTCCTTGTTTTTGTGGAGGTTTTTATGTATTTTTTTTTCTTCACCACAATTTTAGTGGGATCTGAGAAAAAAATGGAGGTAAATATATATGTTCAGTGTGGCATGACTAATAAAAATAAATAAGATTACTTTTTAAGTCCTGAAAGCGGACTTCCTGTTGTAGATAGGAAGCCAGGTCAGGTCTGTAAGTAATCCTGCATGGGACTCAAGACTCACAACTGATCAGGAAGAAAAATGAAAGTTGACAAGTTGACTGCTCATGACTGGCTATGCCATTCATCTGGCTTGAGACAATAGGTAGATGATGGTATGTTGACATGTGTTTTTATTTTTTCTTAGTTTACTGGTTGATTACCTACTTCCATTCAGCTTCCAAATGCCCTTCACTATAAATAATTTAGAGTTTCAAGTTATTTTTGTACTCAACCAATCTGCATCTAATTTGATTATTTGAGCTAATCCTCTGTATAAAAAATTTATGCTATAATATTTAAAAGCTATGTTCCCATTGTAGATTTTAAATACTTAAGTATCTAGACCTCAAATTCCTGTGATATGGCAAAAATAAGACAGAAAAGTACCTATAATAAATGCATTGCTTTATGAATCACTGTAAATGAACATCCGCCACATAAATAAACAAAATATGCCAGCACCTCAGAAACATTTGCCTTTCCTTCAACCTTCCTAAAAGTAAGCATTGTCCTGGCATTTATGATGACTTCTTACTTTTTCCATATGGCTTTATCATGTTAGGATTCTTTCTTAAACATAATAGCTTATTTATCCCTGCTTCTGAAATTTATGTAAATGGTTACAATGCATGTATTTTTTTTTCCCTTTGGCTTTTTTCATTCAACATTATGTTTGTGAAATTCATTCATTTTTTTTGTATTTGTAGTTCATTCATTCCCATTTTTGTATCGTATCTATCACAGTGTATAGATATACCACACCTTTTCATAGTTCATTAATAATTTGGATTATTCCCAGTTTTCATCTTTTACTAAATAATGCTACTCTGAACATTTTTGTACATAGTCCTTGATGTTTTTGTGATATTATTATTTATAAAAGAAAAATATTGGAAACCACTTCAATGGCAACAGAGAATCACCTATTGTTTTCTAAGAAAATATTGGTATTTGTGGCAATAGGACTGAATATCATTCAGTCATACTATTTCCCTAGAACATTTCAAATAAAGAATAGTTTTCATTTACTGAGCTCCTACCATGGGCAAGCAACCGTACTAAGTGCTTTACAGTTATTTCTGCATGTATTTAAGACTAGCAAGGAGCCCTGGCCGGTTTGGCTCAGCAGTTAGAGCGTCCACCTGCGGTCCGGAGAGACCCGGGTTCGGTTCCCGCTAGGGGCACGTACCTCGGTTGCAGTTTGTCCCCGGCCCTGGTTGGTCGTGCGGGTGGCAGCCACTCGATGTGTCCCTTTCACATCGATGTTTCCCTCTCTCTCACTCTTCTTCTCTCTCCCTCCCACTCTATCTGTACAAAAAATGGAAAAGTGTCCTCAGGTGAGGATAAAAAAAAAAGACTAGCAACGATTACATAAATTATTTACATTTCATGGAAGAGATCATTGAAGCCCAGAAAGATGTTCTGAAATTATTAGATTTAAGTATTTTAATTGTATATTGTAGAGCTAGGATTTGAATCCTGGTTTGACTCCAAAACTCTACTCTTAACTACTCTATAGCACTGCTTTTATAACATGGGAACAATATCAAGATACTATGTAACAGTACATATACTATACAGGTGTTGTGGGTGAGGGGAGTCAGGAGCTGGAATTAAAGGCTATATAAACAGTGTATATTACCACCACAGTTCCTGTATTCCTGGTACCTGGGCATCCAATAAATGCCTAGGGAGAAAAAAGAAAGCAAACAAACAAACAAACAAAATACTCGAAATAAATGTATCAAAGAATAATTTTAGTGATTTAGTATTTACTGCTGAGTGGTGGAATCATTGTGGATTTTGTTCTTAATATAATTCTGCATTTTCAAATTATCTTTTATAAGCATTTATAATTTTCTGACTTTAAAAAGCTATAGTTAAAAAATGACAATAAATATTTAAACCATTTGCTAATAATCTCAATAATGTTACAGTGATGCTAGGATACTCAGACAATGGATTTGGCTACAATCAAAACTGTCTAAGCTTCTCCATTTCTAATCCCGCAAGATAAAGGTATCACCTTTTGGAAATATATACCTTTAAAATCTTTAAATTATTTTAAAAGGCTTATGTCCAGTACTGTACTTCGCAATAATTATCCTGAGGGGTAATCAGAAATAAAAAAAACAACAAACAGTAAGTTGATTTTTGAAGTTTATGCTCAATAAAGTTGGCGAGATTAAAGGAAGAACAGTTATATAGTGCAGTCATTCAACAGAGTACTACTTAGTTCATAATGATGATTATGAAACAAAATAGAAAAATACTCAGGTTAAATAAAGAATACAACATTATATACATCTATGTTGGAATTACTACAAAAATGAATATTTTAAAATGTAAAGTAGAGAGAAATATGGAAAAATGAAGTCTTTTTTATTGGGGTGGGAGGATTGTGGGCCAATCATTGAGAGACTTGGGATCACTAAAAACATGGTATATAGCTGTCTACTTCTACCGAAAAACTACTGATAGGACTATTTTAAGACTGTTCAAGTATACATGTTATCCAGGAGAGTTTGCTTTTATTTTCAAATACCCCAAGTTTGGGAAGTATGCAGGTCGGAGCTAGTGTCGTTTGCGTGTGCCTCTCAGTGTATTACCATACTCTTGACAATGCACTTGATGAAACCTTACTAGAGGTCCCGGGGTTGGAGAATTAAGTATTGACAAACGAATTGAGTGGAGACTAACATGAAATAGCAACAATTACCCCCAGGTCTTCGAGCAACAGCGACCATCTCCGGCACTATATAAGATCCCTAGTTTCCTATAGTCTGACCTCTAAGGGCTTTGCATTGTCACAGTGATTTGGCCCCAATTACTCAGTTACTGAAATCGCCGCCAGTGCTGCCTTTTCTTCGGCGTTCAGAGCCCAGACAACGGACACACACAGGAAGACATCCCCTCCCCCGCCCCCATGGAGCACTGAGCAACCACGCTCCGGTGAGCCGGTTCTGCAGCTTCTCCGAGCTTTTCCCGGGAAAAGGCTCCACCCGCTGTGTGATCGCGATCTGGAAGGGAAGAGGGCAGTGTCTGCGGGACACGGCACCGCCCGTCCGGACCTGCAAAAACCTGGAGAGCGCAGTTCCCTCCCTCGGTGGCCTGGCGCTCTCGGCGTCAAGGTTTCTCCGACAATTGTCTGGGCTCCTCCTTCTTACCTGCCGCGCCCACGCCTGAACCCCCGGACCTCTGACCCGCGGCGCCCCGCCCCCGCCTCTCCCTCCACCCCTGGCGTCTCCTGCGTCTGCGCGACCGGAAAATTCGCGAAGGTTCCTGACGTGAAAGCGGCCGTTTCCGGAAGCCGGCTGCCGCCCAGCCGACAGACCGGTGGCTGCCAGGACGAGCTGAGATCGCACGGCTTGCGGTCCCCTGTTTGGGCCTGACTCGTGTCGCCCGGAAGAGAAATGGCCCTGCTGTGCTACAACCGGGGCTGCGGCCAGCGCTTCGATCCCGAGAGCAATTCCGATGGTGAGAGACGCCGCCAGCCTGCCCTGCCCGCTCCCCGCATCCCGGGGCGCGCCCGTGGGCCCTCGGTGGCCCGCGCCCTCCCGCGAGCCGTCCGCGCGCCGCCCGGGTCAGGGGCCCGCCCGGGTCAGGGGCCCGCCCGCAGCGCCCCCAAGGTGGCGGGCTCCGCGGGGGCGCCCGGGCAACGGCATCTGCCCCTCTGTCCCCCGCCGGACCACGGAGCGGCTCTCCCCACGGCCCCACGTGTTTCCCGGCCACCCGCTCCCTGGGACTCGCGGGGATGTTGCGGGGGGGTGGGGGGGTCTGGAACCTCTTCACCTCCACCCGGTCTGTGCGGGGAGGCAGTGCGCCAGGTGCCTGGTCTCAGCCTTGATTTGCAGTGATTTCGTGTGTGCGGATGAGTGTGTGTGCGTGCCAGTGAATGGCTGTGTGTGTGTGTGAGTGTGTGATACACAGACGTGCGGAGACGCGAGGAGTGGGCAGTGGGCAGTGGGCAGATCACCCTCGAGTTTAAGTTCGGCCTCGTTTGATTCGCATGGAAGTTGACTGGTCTGAAAGCCGGCTGTGCGCGCCTGGGGTAGACTCACTGTTACAAACTTACTTTCTTAGAACTTGCACTTGGTTAGGAAGAGTATTCTGTAACTGGACGCTGTCAAGTTCTGATACACCCGCGCCGGTGGGTGGTACGGCTGTATTTGTGCTGTGGCCGTCTTGTTTTAAGAGCATGCCTTCTTGTGGAAAAAGCGATTGAGTTATCTCCACACCACCAAGATTGTAAGGGTGTAAAGTGAAAATCACTAGACTAGACAAAAAGTAGAGACTGGTGGATAAACTTGCATTTTGATTGGCGGATGGGATACAGAGTTGATTCTTGGAAAATTGTGGAACTTGAAGCTTTCTCAAATTCAGCTGGTACTTAGTGTATGTTTTCTAGGTGCCAGACGTGAGGCATTACCATAGTATCTCATGTTGACCTTCACAACAACCCTGTGAAGTGAGCACTATTTAGAGAAGCAGAGTTCAACATGGTAGCAACACGGTCCCATATTGTGAAGGAGATACAATGTATGTCTTTTAATATCGTTTTCACCTCTGAGAGGTCTGAACTATTTATCCTGGTGCACAGGTGAATTGGTGACATCATTTAAAATAAGACCATTGGCAGGATTCTAAGGAAAAGATAAATCCAGTCTTTGTACAATACTCAAGCTGTTGTTGACGTTTCTATGAAGTTATTCAAGGGGAAAATTGTGAGATTTGAGTGGATGACATAATCGAGGAGTGAGGGGTTTTAAAGCCCTTTGCTCTTGGTAGCCTATGTAAAAAGTAAACTGCCTTGACCTGGCTGGTGCGGCTCAGTGCTTGGAATGTCAACCTGGGCACCTAAGGGTTGCTGGTTTGATTCCTGGACAAGGACACATACCTGGGTTACAGGCTTGACCCTGGCCTCTCTGTGAGTGCAGGAGGCAACCAAGCAATGTGTCTGTCCTCTTGCATCCATGCATTGATGTTTCTCTCTCTCTCTCTCTCTCTTTTCCTCTCCCTCTCCTCCCCTCCCTCTCTTCCACTCTCCAAAAATCAATGGAAAACGCTATCCTCGGGTGAGGTTTAACAAAAAAAGTAAATTGCCTCAGTGTGTGCAATTATTCTAGTTTATTATTAAATAAAAGGGAACGGTTGATGCTTTGTTGTACTGGACAATATGTTAACTTACAGGGTGTAATATAGGAGTCTAAACTTAAGAGGAGATACAGCCATTTTTTGGAAGTCAGCTCTGTGTGTCACATGGTACAGTAACTGGGAAAGAGATTGGGGGTGAGGCGCAGGAAAGCCAGAGGAGTTGCCAGTCTCAAGGACTGTGTGATCAACAGTACCAAATTCAGCTGGGAGTGCCAATTAAGGTGCTGAAAGTTTATTTGCCTTAGCAAAATGAGGGTTATTTTAGAGACTTAGAATAAATGCTCCAGTAGGTTGGTTGATAGAATGGAAAGTTAGGAAAATAGAGATAGAGAGTAGAAGACGAGCGAAGGGCAAACTGTGCTTGGTTAGGAGAAAGTTCTATATAATGAGCGAGGTTTGACATGTATTGACTAAATAACATGACTCCCTTCTAAGCTGATAGGATATTTCAGTTTGAAACACAGCTAAAGTAGTGTTTAAAGGAAACCTGATTGGTAACTTGCATGTGTTAAACAGTTATTCTGGAAGAAGCACCACTTCACAAACAGTATTGTATTTAATTCACATATGTGAGGAAATTGAAACAGCCACTCCAAGAGGAAGAGCCAGAATTTGAGCCAGTGTTAAAAGCCCTTGCCTTTTAACAACTACCATATTGTAGTTTCTTATCCATAAATTATTACTTTGAGAAAAACTGGTAAACCTGATACAGAATGGCTAGAGAGGACATTGTTCATCTCTTTGTTATTTTCTTTTGAAATCAATGATTTTCCAATTTTGTTCATACTAGTTGTGGGGTTAAGAGCTGACTCACTGCTGCTGCCATTCTGCCAAAACTGACCATTGTCATGATTATACGTCTTACCGTGTTATGCATTATACATTTTATGCCCTGACTCTTTGTAAATTTGGTATTTAAAAATACTCTCTCTGTTCACTACTTTGATTCCCCTTTGAATTTCATGTTCCTCTGCATATCCATTTCTACTTTGAACTTCTTATTTTATCCCTTAATTCTATTACTACCCTTAATTAATAGCTTCTTTCTAATCCATAGGTTTGCTTATTGTGCTGTGAAAGTACTTGAAACTTTCTTGTTTAGTTTGCTGGCATAGTATCTAGGTAACACCTAGTTACTAAGTTAGGAAACTGTATTAAATGTTAATGCTGGGATAGGGAGATTTGCTTAAATATTGGTATTGAATCATTTTAAGGCAATACCAGAAATCAGAGGTTGCAATAATTGAAATCTAAGCAGATGTGAATATTGACAAAGCAGCCTTATAAAAAAAAGTACACAGGTGTGGAGCTGACCTGTTTTTCCTAAGCTCATGGTTCTCTAAACTAGAGAATAAGTGTGTCTATTATCTGAATTTTTTAAATGTAATACTTCAGCCCTGGCCGGTTTGGCTCAGCGGTTAGAGCGTCGGCCTGCGGTCCTGGGAGACCCGGGTTCGGTTCCCGCTAAGGGCGCGTACCTCGGTTGCAGTTTGTCCCGGGCCCTGGTCGGTTGTGTGGATGGCAGCCACTCGATGTGTTCCTTTCGCATCGATGTTTCTCTCTCTCTCTCTTCCTCTCTCTCCCTCCCACTCTACCTGAACAAAAAATGGAAAAATGTCCTCGGGTGAGGATAAAAAAAAAAGTAATACTTCATATTGCAAACTGTAATAAGTCCATTTTCATAAGAGACTTAAGTAAAAATTGGTGGTGTGATGAAGGGTACAAGGAAATGATAGAATAACAATCAGTGAAATAGACTGTAGAACTTGAACTTCTTTTTAATGAGGTTCATATCTAGTAATTGACACCTGTTTAAGAAAGTTAAATTAGCAACTAGATATTACATCAGTTTTTAAACTTCTGAACCTGTTCTCTTAAAACATCTTTTTAGGGACTCTCTTGGGTAATCTAATGGACCAGTACACATAAGAACACTTAATTTTGTTAGCATTTTTGTAAATCAGAACTGAAAGATCACAGTCAAAATCTTGGAGCTTAAAGTTTTGGTACTAAACAAATCAAACTACAAAGATGAGAGGAATACAGAATGTAATTTGTTATACTTGAAGTGGTCTGTATTATTTTTATCTATAGTTATACTTTTGAGTTACAACTTTATTACTATTTTAAATCAATGTCACGTTAAGCACTGTGCGCTATGCATCATATTTGAGCGTTACTGAATTTTTAAGGAAAAGTACTACCCACATTTGGAAAGAAGATTAAATGTTAATAACTGATGGAAATAATGATTATCTTTATTATAAAGTGGTATTTTTTTCCCTCTGTTTTGACCAGATGCTTGCACATACCACCCAGGTGTTCCAGTCTTTCATGATGCATTAAAGGTAGGAACTTGATATATTTCAGCCTCTTTTTATTTGCATAGTAAGTTTAGAATGTAATACTAAATTTTCATTTTCCTCATCTTTTGTGACCCTGTTTTTTTAATGACCATTTTGGGGTAATTTGATCAAGAAATTGACTAACTGCAGAAACATGTCTTTTCCAGTTATAAAATTATGTTATTTCTATCCCAACCCATTTTCTATACCCCTCATTTCTTCACTTGCCTAGTTTTGTGGGAAAAAGAAAGCAGTTGTTTTGAATCCTAATCTCAGTCTATCAGAAAGATGCTATCTAATAAGATCAGCTCTGAATTTTAGGAAAGATTGTTGTAAACAATTAATGGTGCCAATCTCAGGACAGACGTAAGTTTAGAGTAAAAGTAAACAGGAAAGAGATATCTCTCCTGTTTCCCATCTGTACTTTAATGTCCTGGAGAAGTAGTGAAATAATAGAGTGTTGTTTGACTAGGTTTTTCTTGGTGAGTTTATTGACCTTTTAAAATTTATGATAATGTGGTACTTTTTCCATTGTATATCTTAAAGAGAAAATGTTGCAGCATGTCTGCCATGACTTTAGGTGTTGCCACTTGTTCTTAGGAATATTAACAGTCTTATTGATTATTTAAATATTGAATTCCTAAGTATACTTTTCAGAGAGTAATTGGACCTTTTTTGACATTTATCTGTTACATAGCTACTAGAAACAAAAATGTACAAGCAGATGCCAAGTTTATGTTATTCTGGTTAGTTTTAAGTGAGGAAAATGGAATATTCAGTAGGGCAAGTTGAGACCTGACTCCTCCTCATATCTTTTGTAGCCTGTTTACAAAGTTACAAAGAATGGAAACTGATTCTGTGAGGATATTTTTTTTTTCCAGGGGTGAGAGGAGTTTTATCTTTTCTGGACTACAATTCTGAGTTGTTTTTCCCTAATTGTATGGTTTTCTTTTCTAATAATATTTTCTTCTGATCTTTTAACCATAGTTATACTTTGCTTCTCAGCCTTTGACTTCCTATTTTCTCTCATTTTGTTAATTTATTCCTATCCTTAAATGTAATGTTACCTCTGTGGCTTCTATAATATATTTCCATTTATATGTGTAATTGGCAACCGAAACCAGTTTCTGAAGTGGACTATTATTCCCTCAAAAAAGCTTATCTCTCAACTTTGCTGCTGCTAGTAACATTACTAACTTTCCAGTCATTTAGTCCATCACTTTTTTTTTTTAACTACACAACTGTTAATCTGATTAATTGATCTTAATAATTTTATTTTGAAGTAATTTTATTTCTCTCTTCTCCAGTCCTACTATTTATTATTGTCTCCATAAACATTTCTTGAAGACTTAGACTTTCCAAGGCTATTGGATTTCACAGCTTGGTATAGACAAAATAAGTGTGTCATTTTAATGTCTACAGTTGACAGTTTTCTATTTGAGCAAGTAAGAAGTTAAACATTATACTGACAAAGAGAGAACATTTTAATATTCAAATCAGAAAGTGCATATGCAGAGAAAAAGACAAGCCTCCTTAGGAAACAACAGCAGCCTTATGCTCACAAGCTTAAATTTATCCTCCTTTTTTTCTCATTTTACTGAGGACTACCATGATCCCAGACTGGCATTTGGGAACAACTAGTCTATATCATGTATGTATCCTAGCATCCCCAGAATACCTGATAAAATTCTCCATATATAATTAAGACAATAAAGTCTTTTCTTGCATGGAATAACTTCTTTGATGACTATATTGTTAATGCTAATTAAACCCTCTATTTAAGGTTGTAGTAACTTTTCATCTATGTCTCAGTTTAGAGTAAAAGAAAGAATTACATTTCAGAATAAGGGAAATTTTGTGTCAAGTTTTCTTTAAAAATAATAACAAAACAAAACCTCTAAGTGCATATTGTGAAAAAAATTACTGCCAAATTCGTCAAGCAGTATATTGGGGAAAACAATGAGACCCAGATGGGTGTATGCAAAGCTGGCCCTTAGTCTGCATTTCAGATCTCCAAAGTCTCGAGAGTGCTGCCTTTTTATTTCTTTATGCTCTGTACCACAGTGGAATCAAAATTAAAGCCATTTTTTGATAAGCCAGATGATATTTTGTTCAGAAATTACACAGTACATAACAGTTTCTATATTTTTATGCTTCTGACTGAAAGGATCATTTAACCTTCAAAGATACAACAATGCTTAGGCTGCTTCATTAATTCATCTGTGTTGTGCTGAAAATAGGTAGATGTTTATTGATGAGAAACAGCTACAATATTTACAAACTAAATTATTATAACTATTATCTCTGAATTACTGGATTTTTAAAGTAAAGCACTTCACTTACTCCTCAGATCCTTTAAAATATATATTTAAAAATTATAAAATTTTTTTCCCTAAAAATCAAGTACTAGTTTTAAAAACAGAACCAATTTGTTTCCTTTTTTTAAAGATGTTTTCTTTCATGATAGAACACAACACATATCACTTCTAACAGCTTTTTAAAATCAAAGACAAAATCATTTCACTTGATTAGATGAATTATTCACAACACTTCAAAACTGAAATATATACATAAAAGTCATTTTCGGATTCAAGAAGATAAGTGCGAGCAGAGTATTTTACTGGGTTGTGGTTCTCATGCAAATATAGTTTCCAGTTTGTTTTCTCTTTTGTTTCATAGGGTTGGTCTTGCTGTAAGAGAAGAACAACTGATTTTTCTGATTTTTTAAGCATTGTAGTAAGTATTCATTTTTTTCTCCCCTAGATTATCAACTGAAGAATACATGTCCTGGGAAGCTCTAGATTTAAGGAGTCTGATTTCAGACCAGTTGCTGTTTATTTGCATATTGTACTTTTCTTTTAAAATAGAACTCACCTCCCTCCTACAGACTTTAAAATAGGAACATATCTGTTTCAAGCTGTCAATTTTGGTTTGTGCTTGATGTTAGTAGTCCTACAAGAACATCAAGAAGATGGAAGGTGGTAGGCAACAAATGAATGCATTTTCAGTTAGAAACAATACATTTTTATCAAATCGAAGATGCCATTGAAATGTACCATTATTTTGTGTACTTTTTAGAAAGGAAACTAGCCCTGGCCAGTTTGGCTCAGCAGTTAGAGCGTTGGCCCACGGACCGGAGAGTCTGGGTTTGGTTCCCGCCAAGGGCATGTACCTTGGTTACATTTTGTGTCCCCTGCCCAGTTGGGGTTGTGTGGGTGGCAACCAGTCGATGTGTCTCTCTCACATTGATGTTTCTCTCTCTTCCTCCCTCTCTCTCTCCACTCTATCTGAAGATAAATGCAAAAAAATGTCCTCAGGTGAGGATTAAAAAAAAAATTAGGAAACTAAAGCTGTTAATTAAATGAGCTGTCATTAATCTTATGATTTCAGAGATGTTAATATATGTGTGACTCAATGGAATATGGCAAAGATAGCTAGCGTTTATTCAATGTTTGCCACCTGCCAGGTGTGTCAGGTATTCTATTATTTTATTTAATCTTCAAAAAATATCTTGAGTGCCTGCATATTTACTGATGAGAAAACTGAGGTTAAAAGGATTAATTGCCTTGTTCAAGGCCATATAAGCTAGTTAGTAGCAGAACTAGGGATAAAATTGCAGCCTTTTATTTTTGTAAAACTTTGTAGAATACTCTTTGTGAGGTCTCTAGAATTTGTTTCCTATAAACAAGAAGTTTGTGCTTGCCCTGGCCAGTTTGGCTCAGCGGTAGAGTGTCGGCCTGCGGTCCAGAGAGACCCGGGTTCAGTTCCCGCTAAGGGCATGTACCTCGGTTGCGGTTTGTCCCCGGCCCTGGTTGGGTTGTGCGGGTGGCAACCACTCGATGTGTCCCTTTCACATCGATGTTTCTCTCTCTCTCTCTCCCTCCCCACTCTATCTGAACAAAGAATGGAAAAATGTCCTCAGGTGAAGATAAAAAAAAAAAAAGAATTTTGTGCTTTATGTTTGAGAGAGAGTTAAGTAGATATTTATAAAGCATTATTCAGAGGCTTTAAAAATTCATTATTCATATATAATGACTCATTTACAAATGTAACAACTTTGGAATCTTATTTTTCATTTCTTAAGTCAGTGTGATAAAAGTGAAGAAAACAATAGGATTTATTAATAAAGAATTAAAAAATAGTATTTGTCATGTTATGTGAAATAGATGAATACTCTCAATGAATACCTTTCACTAACAGGGCTGTACAAAAGGTAGACATAACAGTGAAAAGCCACCTGAGCCTGTCAAACCTGAAGTCAAGACTACTGAGAAAAAAGAACTCTCTGAATTGAAACCCAAATTTCAGGAGCACATCATTCAAGCCCCTAAACCAGTAGAAGCAATAAAGAGGCCAAGGTACACTATTTTCAATTGCATATTTTTGTCATACTTGAATAATAGCATTTGTTCCTGGTATTCTGTTTTATGATTATGCATAATTCTGTTTTTAACAGTTATTGAGATCATTAACGTTTTTACCATTTGGTTTTCATAGATATATCTTTCATTTCTATTCTCCCTCAGCTTGAGGCCATATGTACAGTAAACTTCATTGCAGACCTGGTCACTGTATCATCATAATTATGATAGGGTGGGGGAATCACACATCCGTCTTGTGCCTTGGCTTGTGTCTTTCTTACTGTGGCATACTGAAATTCTGTAAAGGAATTGTCCTTTTCGGGAAATCAGTTTGAGTTGAAAAAGAACTTTAGAGATCTTTTTTCCTATTTTTCTTTCGTTTTCTTGAATATCTTTTAGGATATTCTTGACAGAAGAATATTTAGTTGCCTTTCAAATCTAGTAAAGAAGCATTTTCTTTTATTTCAAAGTAGTCCATTATATTGTTACTAAATCAGTGTATGACTTTTTTCCTTGTATTGAGCCGATTTCTCTCTCTTTGTCTATATTTTGCCACTTAGAATATACCTAGTTACTCATCTTTTACTTTTAGATGTCTGAAACTATTAATCTCATTATTACTGATAGGTTTTTAATGTATCTGTTAAAGTACTTTTAAAATATCTTTTGCTCACTTTGCAGTAGAATTATGCAGATTTTTTTATACTTACCTTCTGATCATCTAGACTCTATTTTAATTTTACATTCCTATACGTTTATATTGGGTACCACTAGTATACTGAGTCTTCATGTTGCACTTGAGTGTTGAATTATTTTAGAACCAAAATACAGGAACCCAAAAACTAGATAGGGTTTTGGCCTCAAATATTTCAATAAATGTATAGCATATTGAATAATACCAGACCAAGACAAGAACCCAAAGAGACTTTTTTTATGTTTATTTAAACAAACTACTTAGAATGATTTTATTCCATCTTCACCTTATTCATAATCATCAGAGACTTTATCAAATGCCTTGCTGGCTGACTTGCCAGTTAAAAAAGAATTTTAGAAAAAGACAAGTATTACAGTGTAGTTGTAATACTATAACTGGTGATATGAGTTAACTATTTTCTTTAAATAATGGGGCTACTAATTTTTTTAAGAGCAAGTGAGAGAAATTAAATATTTTATCCTAATTTATTTGGTGATAATGTAGAGCTTATGAATATACAGGTTTTTATATACTTTGTTAATGGCCTCCTACATCAGAAGTTTTATTTCATTTAGGATATAGAATGAATAACCTAGGATTTCTATTTTTATTGCTGCATTTATTAATATTCTTAATATTTATTGAATGACCTTTAACAGATCATACATACAACATTTAATAACCATTATGAAATGTTAGGGGATGCTTTTATTGATTTTTTAACTCTACTAAAATTGTCTTGTAATACAATTGTATCTAAATTTATAGATGTATAGACCAGTGGCCACACAAAGTGAATTATCTCCACCAGTAGGAATATGGATTCTCACTTACTACGTGTTTATTGCTTGCCTATTATATGCTCAGCATTTTGTTGAGGCGTGGAGTGTGAAAGTACATCATGGCCTCTTCCATGGAGATACCCATCCTGACAATCTTGGATTGCTAGTCTTTATTTCCTTACTATTAGCTTACTAATCAATAATGAAATCTATTGGCAATAGCATGATTATTTCAGACTTAATATTTTAAGATCAGAACTTTTTCTGTTAAAACTTAGACATGTTAACATTATAGCAGTAAAATACTTTTTAATGGCAAAATCTTATCCTGGCCAGTGTGGTTCAGTTGGGTTAGAGCATTGTTCTGTACATCAAAAGGTGGGGGGTTCAATTTCCAGTTGGGGAGCATACAGAAGCCAGCTGATTGATGTTTCTCTCTCACACCGATGTTTCTTTCTCTCCCTTCCTCTTTTCAAAAAGCAATTTAAAAAAATTATAATGAAAAAAAAACTTGATTCACAAGTCAAATTTTTGGCTTCTTTCCATAAATAGGCTCTTAAGTATATTTATTTTTAGCACAAAGAAATATTTTGGTACATCAGTGATGGTAATGAAGTTTCAAAATTTTCCAGCCCAGATGAACCAATGACAAATTTGGAATTAAAAGTATCTGCCTCTCTAAAACAAGCACTTGATAAACTTAAACTATCATCAGGGAATGAAAAGAACAAAGGTAAGATTTTATTTTGTATGTTGTAATTTTTTTCTGTACAATTAACCAGTTACCTAAAAGAGATGGGAACTGTATAATATACTGACTATAAATATGAAAAAGTAGCACATTACAGTAAAAAACTTATTTCTGTTATTTTAAATGCTAGTCATACCACAGAATGGGTGTGCAGTTTATTCAAAATGAGAGTCTGTTAATTAAATTATGTTTTCTTCATTACCTTTTTTTAACAGTGCATTAAATTTCTTTGATAATTGCACATAAGATAAAATATATTCTATATTTCCTGATCTATACTTTATACCATGGGAGGAAAGTACCCTTTCATGATACCGCTTTCACAAGTTTGAGATATTGGATATAATACTGTATTATAGAAATTTGTCATATATCATTTTAGGGATATTGGTAAAACCCAATTGCAGTAGTTGGCTTATTAGCTTTTTAAATACGTTACCTCAGAGGTCACAAAGAAAAGTTACTTTAAATTATTTTAATTTGAAATTATTTAATTTAAACTTACTTAATTTTAATGTTAGTGTTTTTTGTATTTAGTATATTTTTTTAAAACTTGTTTTATGGAAAAGTTTACTTTTTAAAAATGGCACTACAGTAAAGTGTTCTATTGTTTCTCATTTGATTTTTTGTTTGTTTGTTTCAGAAGAAGACAGTGATGAAATTAAGATTGGGACTTCATGTAAAAATGGAGGGTGTTCAAAGGTATATGATGTAAAATTTGTGTTGACTCATGGAAGTAAAATTTTAATTTTGAAAAAAGAGGGTGCAATTTAGTGAATCAATTTAACAAACGTGTGTGCCATTACAAGGTAGGCGCTATGCTGTGAGCTAGGGCATAGTGAACATGGATAGAGACTGTCTCTGAGGAGCATCTTACTGATAGACTCTGAGACTATGTCTGATTTAGTCAGCATTCATTGAGAACTTACTGTGTGACAGACATTGTTTTAGGTGCTAGGGAACATAGTATTAAATAAAGTAGAAATCTCTGTACTTGAGAAGCTGATACTCTAGGGTAAAAATAGCAAATAGGTAATTAAAATGAATTCAGATAGTTATGAAGAGAAGGAAATAGAGTGAAGTTATTTAAATCGGAATGTCAGGGAAATCTTTTGTGAAATGGTGACACTACATAAAAGATCTGAATAATGTAGTGGATGAGTTAAGTAAACCTTAGAGTAGACTTGGAAGTAGTAAGCATAGAGGCTTTAGAGCTTGTCTATTCAAAGAATTATGAGAAAGGTCAGTGTGGCTTGGACAAGGGTGCGTAAGTAAGTGGAAAAGAGAGGTAGGAAGGTTATGAAGGTGCTTATAAGCCACAGTGAAGTGTTTGGGCTTTATTCTAAGTATAATGGGTGAGGGGCAGGCTATTAACTGTTTTAAGGAGAAGTTTTTAAATTTGTCTTTGGCTGCTAAGTGGCACATATAATGGGACAGGAGTGGAATTTGAAGAAGGAAAACAAGTCAGGGTGCTATTGTGGAAGACCAAGCTGTGAGATTGCAGAATATGTTTTTGAAAAGTAGTTACATGTGGGTGGGATGTAATCAAACATCTCAGTGAGTCTTTTTCCTACTTTATGTAAATTACATATCCTCCAACATTGCCACTCTCTCTTTTTTCTTCATAGCACTTATGCTACTTATTTTACATATTTATTTTGCTAATGATCTGTCCCATCTCACTTTCCCTTTCCTTCCTTCTCTTATATAAGGTTTACAAGGAAATGATTTTATTTGTTTTGTTCTTGGCTGTATTTTTAATGCTTAGAGTGGTGCCTGGCACATGGCAAATACATGTAGAATGAATGATATTTTGAAATAGCAGGACTTGCTAATGAACTGGAAGTGAATGAAGGGGGCTTGTGACTCCAGCATCTAGGTGATTGGTGACACATTGACCAAGAAAGAGGACGGGATTGGGGAAAGCAGGTTTATAGTTTAACTCATGTTAAGTTTGAGATTGCCTTGCTTGTTTACGGATTCAGATTTAAATGTATTCACAAAGGTAGGGTAGTAGATAAAAGAGAATGATTAATTTTTGTGGTAAGGGAGATAGTTCAAATAGTAGGGTAGTGGAGAAAGATGCACAGAAGGTATCCCAGATGAATTTTGAGAAACAAATGATAGTTCTGTAAATGGACAAAAGGAAAAGAATATCCCAAGCAGAGATGATAGAAGTAGTATGCAGGAAAAAATAATTAATAATGGTACAGAATTTGTTGGTATGAAGTTGAGATTAACAGAGATAAGTAGGGGCCAGATCCTGGAAAGTTTTTATAATGCTCAAAAGTTAGACCTGACTTTAGGTTATAGAGGCCATTAAATAAATTTTTTAATCTTTTTCACTGAAATATAACATTTAAAAATAAGCAAATACAAGTTTATAGCTTGGGAATTTCACAAAGCAGAGCCCTTCTTATGCCTCCTCTCATTCCCTCTCCCAAAGGTAACCACATTTTTCTATCAACACAGATTATTTTTGCCAATTTTTTAACTTAATGTAAATAGAATTATAGAACAGGTACTCCTATGTCTGTCTTCTTTGCCTAGTAAAATGTTGCAATTATCTTTGTTGCATGTAGCTGTAGTTAGTTCATTTTCATTGCTTTAAAATAGGCTGTTGTTTAATGTGCCAGTCAATTCTTTAATTGCCCTTTAAAATTTTTTGCATTAATGCTATTAGCATTTTTGTGCATGACTTTTGGGACAGATGTACACGTTTCTCTCAGTCCTTGGAACGATGCTCAATCCGCTGAGCCACACCGTCCAGGCAGATGTACACATTTCTGTTAGGGATATGACTAGAAGTGGAATTGCTGGATTATAAGTGTGTATGTGTTCAGTTTTAACAAATACTTCCAGATAGTTTTCCAAAGTGGTTGTATTTATCAGCAGTTTGTTAGACTGGTCTCATTCGTTCTACACCTTGGTAACACTTTGTAATATCAATCTTTTATATATTAGCCATTCTGGTAGGTGTATAGTGTTCCCATTATGTTTTTAATTTAGCTTTCGAGATGATGAGATTGAGTACCATTCTGTATTTTTATTGGCCATTTGGATATCCTCTTTTGTGAAATGTCCAAAATCTTTTACCTATTTTTCTATTAAGTTTGCTTTTTCTTATTAATTTTGGAATTCTTTATATTATTTTAGCTAAAAGTTTTTACTTTTGTAAAAAAGTTTGTACATTTTACTATCTTAATGGCTTTTGATAAACAGAGGCTCTTTAATTTTAGTAAAATCCTATTCATCCATCTTTTCCTTTATAACCAATGTTTTCAGTGTCCTGTTTAAGAAATCTGCTTACTTTCAGACCATGAATCAGAATCTGTTAGTATAGTCTCATTGCCTAAAATCGGCTGGTGATCATGAGGAAGGTTAGCAAATTAAACTGATAGATATTTTTAAGTCAAATTGACAGTTTTGTGATAGACTACATATAAGTAAAAGGAGAGGATAAATTAAAGAGGACCTGCAGAATTTTGCTTTGGGAGATTGAGTAGATATGGTGCCATCAAATTAGGTGGCAAGACAAGTAGAAGGTTTGGGGGGCAACAGTGGTAAGTTCAGAATCTAACATACTGAGTTTCATGTACTATAGTATATTTTTGAGAGATACACACACCCAGTACTTTGGATTTACAGAAAAGTAAATATACAGAATTTTAATTTCTGTACCTGTAGGTGGTTACAATAAATACCAAAGTACAAAATATGCTACTGGCTGCATCTATGTTTTATTAATATAACTTTTTGTGAATTCATCTGTAGAGCCTTCACCTACAGCAGCAATGGGGCCCGGATCTTCCAGACAAATCCTGGATATATATATAGGTCTGCAGCTCATTTTACCCTTCATAGGGATAAGAAATCATCACTCTAGAACTTCCAGAATTGCTCATTAGATTTTTCATATTAATTCATAATTCCCACACAGAGTTTACTATGCACATAAATCATACTATAACTATTTTTTCTGTTGAGATTACTAATCTCTTGGTTTTAATATTGTTCTGTAAATTTAAATACCTGAATATTCTTGGATGTGACCTCATACCCAAAAGTCTGAAAGCATCTTAATACATCCTATTGCCTACTTTTCTACTTGCTTTTTTCATAGGGAACTGAAACTTAAGCATATTAAAAAAGGAATCTCTTTTTATTTCTTATTAGAATGCCCTGGGTGAATGTATGACTATTCTAGGTTATTTTTTATTGAGCATTTTCATAGTTCATAGAGGTAACTAATAACTACAAATATGTGTGAAATCTCTTATTGAGATAAGAAGCCAATATTTTTTTCTTCTTTTTTCTTTTAGACATATCAGGGTCTACAGAGTCTAGAAGAAGTCTGTGTATATCATGCTGGAGTACCCATTTTCCATGAAGGGTAATTTGCTAATTGAAACTTTATGGTAGCCCTGGCCGGTTTGGCGCAGCGGTTGGAGCGTCGGCCTGCGGTACTGAGAGACCCGGGTTCGGTTCCCGCTAAGGGCACGTACCTCGGTTGCAGTTTGTCCCCGGCCCTGGTTGGTCGTGCGGGTGGCAGCCGCTCCATGTCTCCCTTCACATCGATGTTTCTCTCTCTATCTCTTCCTCTCTCTCCCTCCCACTCTATCTGAACAAAAAATGGAAAAATGTCCGTGGGTGAGGATTAAAAAAAAAAAACTTTATGGTAGAGGTTAGAACAGTTAATATGCCTTTAAACATTATTTGCCATATAGCATAATCAGATATTTTATTTATATTGTTATGTAATCTTGTTTTTTTATCCTCACCAGAGGCCTTTTTTTTTTTTTTTTTTTTTTCATTTTTTGTTCAGATAGAGTGGGAGGGAGAGAGAGAGAAACATGTGAAAGGGACACATCGAGTGCCTCCCGCATGACCCAGCCAGGGCCGGGGACAAACCGCAACTGAGGTACGTGCCCTTAGTGGGAACCGAACCCGGGTCTCTCTGGACCACAGGCTGATGCTCTAACCGCTGAGCCAAACCGGCCAGGGCATATTGTTGTGTGTTCTTTACAATAACCTACAAATGTGGGTTTGTCTTTTTTTTTACACATGAGAAACTGAATAGTATTACAGTTAAGTGGCCATATGATTCAAACCTCATGTTTCTCCTTATTTTGTTGTATTTTAATGTGATACTCTATTTGAGCTGAATAAGGTTTTTTTCTTTGAAGGACCATTCTGCGGATTAGAGGACATTTACAATTTTTGACCTTGGGCACTAAAGACACCAGTGTTGTGGCATCTAAGAAAACCCATGTTTTTCTATAGCCCTCAGTTCAGAGCCTCTCATCTCTATTGCCCTGTAGCTTATAGAAACACAGTGTGGCCCTGGCCAGTTTGGCTCAGCGGTTGAGCATTGACCTGTGGACCAGAGAGTCCCGGGTCAGTTCCCGCTAGGAGCACGTACCACAAAAAAAGAAAAGAAAAGAAACAGTGTGTTAAAATCTTCCATTCTGTTTCACTACTCTTCAGGAATCAAACCCAAAGTTTTACTGTAATTTTTGTGTTCTAGTGTTAAATTTTTCTCACGTATGTAATCATGGGTTTTACCTACTTTGGGATTGATCTTCACATTATTTTGTAGTTTCTTTGCATGGTCTCACTTTCCTGGGTTATTAAAATATGAGGATATAAACGCTTTGGTCATATCACTTTTTGATAGCTTTCATGAGGACATTGGAATGTGAGCTATCACTGACAAGCTGATTTGTAATTTTGTGGTGATTTTAAGCACCTTTATATAGGAACTCCAAAATTGCTAAAATAAATGGCATTCTGATTTTAAAATTATTAGTTTTTTAATAAGTCTAACTGGTAACTTAAACACTTTTAAGATATTAAAGTTGCACTTGCACACTTACTGATTTTTTAAAATCATATTTATTACTATGATACTTTCTGAATTTTTTCTATGATAATTTAAAGGATGAAATACTGGAGCTGTTGTAGAAGAAAAACTTCTGATTTTAATACATTCTTAGCCCAAGAAGGCTGTACAACAGGGAAACACATGTGGACGGCAAAGGATGCTGTAAGTAACCTTTCCAGGATAACGCATTAGGGTGTATTCATCTGAGTCATTTCTAAAAATTAGGGATTATCCTGTCTTTAGATTAAAAAATAAAAAAGGTTGTCTCCCTCACACAGTAGAGAGTTTTTGATGGGTCTGAAAACTAAAATTAATCTGAGTCAAGTTCCCTGAGCATGCATGACCTTTGGTCAAAATAGTCATTGTGCATATTGATGTCATTATATAGAATTTATGAAATATGTAAGCCAGGATAAATTAGAGCATATTTTTGTGTAATTCCATAGTCTGTTCCCACTTTTTGTTTAACAAAAATCACTTTTCTGCTCATTTGATGTTATTGATCATTTAGACCTCTAGAGGGATTCTCTTTTCCCTTCTTAGAAGTTCATTCTGCCATTTACAGATGCACAGACACTTCATCTGGTGGTCAAAGATGAGGATTTCAGACTTTTTGGAATTGTTTTGAATGTCTCTGCTTGCAACAGGGAAATTTATCAACATAAAAAAAGAGAGCATCAGTTCCTACTTCCCTGGACAATCTTTTTTAAAAGACTTAGATAATTTCCCAAAATCCAATTAAGTTGTAAAAAGGCAAGCAATTTATTGCTAAATGAGAGCTTCATAGCTTTTATTAATGCATTTTGTAGTGTATTAAATTAGATTTATTTGCTGCATTGGCACTAATAAACCCAAGGTAAATGAACCTTTTCAGTATATGTGTCTTTTAACTTAAAAAGTAATTCTAAATTTTCAAGTTGCTGTAGGGATTCATTTCTTTTGCATTTGAGTATTGTATATTTTCTGCTTTTTAATTGCACATGGTTGGATATTATAAATACAGAGTAGGACAAAAGTAGGTTTACAGTTGTGAGTACGTGAAGTACAGTTTATTGTATTATTATTTATTCATTGTATTATTTTTTATACAAACAACTATAAACTACTTTTGACTCACCCTGTATGTTACTCAAATTACAATAATTTACCACAAAACTTCTAGGAATGTTTTATTATCTAAAAGTGAAATCTCCCTGTATTTTCTCCAAGGTCCAAAAGTTTGAAAGATTTAGTTTGAAAAAACAAACTGTTGTTTTTTATTATATGCAGAAGTTTTCAGAATAATAACCCTTAATGAAATGTTTTTGTTATTTTTTAAATATTTTCTTTATTGATTTTTAGAGAGAAAGGTAAGAAGGAGAGAGAGGGAGAAACATCAATGAGATAACATCGATTGGCCACCTCCTACATGCCCCCCACTGGGGATTGGGCCCACAACCTGGGCATGTGCCCTGATCAGGAATCGAACCGGCGACCTCTTGGTGCATGGGCTGACACTTAACCACCGAGCCATACTGGCTGGGCCGTTTTTGTTATTTTTTTAAGTTTATTTATTTATTTTGTTAATCCTCATCCAAGGATATTCTTATCATTGATTTTTTTTAAGAGAGAGTAGAAAGAAGGGAGGGAAGGGGAGAGAGAGACATCAATGTGAGAGAGAGACATTGATTGATTGCCTCTCACGCATGCCCAACAGGGCCCAAGGATCGAACCAGCAACCCAGGTATACGCCCTTGACCAGGAAAAGAACTGGTGACCCTTCAGTGTATGGGCCAGTGCTCTAACCTCTGAACCACACCAGCCAGGGGTGTTTCTGTTATTTTTAATTCATGCATTTATCAAGTATTAAGTGTGTAAGCCAGTGGCCTAAAGGAGGAAAAATGTAAGTGATAAAAAAAGTAATTTAAATTCAGTTACTATAATTGTAACAAAATGTAGATACTGATTTTTATAGCAATAGTGCCTCACAGTTTCCTACATTATGTGGCTAATTTACCCTCATTTATAAAACAAATCACAATTTGTTTCTTTTTGAAAGAGTTGCTAATACACCAATATACCACTGGCAGATAATTATTTCTGTATAATAATTAAAAGATTACTTCCACAAGTTCTCATTTTTTTCTGCATGTTATAAGCAGAACACAATTATTCAATAGCAATAACAAAAACTTGTAAGCGGTCAATTATTTTTTCCAAATTCCAATTTGTAGAAAATAAATCAAAGGTTTCCATGTATGAGATTAAGATGTTGTCTGGTTATACCACTAAGCGAATGTCTTTAACTTCAGTCTTCAAAGAACGTTTTTATGACTGTATTTAGTGGATTTCATAATTTTAAAATTGTTAAAGTTCTGCAGGAGTTCATAAATTATCTTTTTTAATATATGTTAATCTTATAGCCATAAAAAAACTAAGAAAAAATCAAATAGAAGGAATAGCATCCTCTCAAATCATAAAACTATAAAGGTTCATTGTATCTTGATATATATTATTGTTCAAATTTTTTAAAAGGACCTTATAAGTGTGCCCTTATAAACATTAAGGATTCAGTGTATCTGATTATTTTTTTGTCATTTAGTTGGGTCAAATTCCTCTTTTTAAGAGGTTATGGGCACTTTGTAAATTCATAAAGTTTGTTTTATGTTACAGGGGAAGAAAGTTGTTCCATGTAGACATGACTGGCATCAAACTGGGGGTCAAGTCACCATTTCAGTATATGCTAGAAATTCACTTCCAGAACTTAGTCAAGTAGTAGCGAATAGCACATTGGTAAGTACGTGAAATATCTCTGAGTATAAATTGTCTTTAAACATTTATTTTTTATGTTGATGTAATATTGTTCTTATTTGAGCTGATCATAAGGTAAGATCTTTTAACCTTCCTCATTTGAAATTACTTTAAAAGAAACTATTTTAAATGAAAATGTCTACATAATAGAGTTATCTGTGAAGCATTCTGGAGATACTGTTGTAGTTTAGAATATCAAATAATATGGTAGTTAGTTCTCTCATTGTGAAACTTCAAGTTAATTTTTATTTTCTGTTAATGTTTTCTCAAATTAAAAATGCAATATTGGCAGTTTGGTAAAATAGCTTAAATGACTTTTATCAATATATTCTCTTTTTTTTGGTTATTTTACTTTATTTATTTATTTTTTTAAATCTTTATTGTTGAATGTATTACAGATGTTCTTCATTTTTCCCCCATTGACCGCCTCCTCACCACTACCACTCCCCTCCTGCCTTTTCCCACACTATTGTCTGTGTCCATTGGTTATGCATGTAAGTTCTTTGGTTTATTTCTTCCCACCCCCCAACCCCTTTCTCTTTGAGGTTTGCCATGAATTTGTACTTCTTAATTCCTTCACCTTTTTCACCCATTCCCCCAACCTCCCTCCCCTCTGGCAACCAACAAAATGTTCTATGTATCTATGAGAATGTTTCTGTTCTTCCTGTTCATTTTGTTTGTAAATCCATTGCCGGTAGATATGTATTCATTGCCATTTTGTTTGTTCATATATTTTAACTTTTTCTTCAAAAAGACTCTTCTTCATTTCATATAATAACGATTTAGTGGTGATGAATGCCTTTAACTTTTTCTTGTCTTGGAAACTCTTTCTATGGCCATCGATTCTAAATGACAGTTTTGCAGGATAGAGTCATCTTGGTTGTAGGTTCTTGCTTTTCATCACTCTGAATATTTCTTGCCACTCCCTTCTGGTCTGCAAAGTTTCTTTGAGAAATCAGCTGACAGCCTTATGGGAACTTCCTTGTAGGTAACTAACTGCTTTTCTCTTGCTGCTTTTAAGATTCTCTCTTTGTCTTGAACCTTTTGCATTTTGATGATGATGTGTCTTGGTATGGGCCTTTTGGGGTTCATCTTGTTTGGGACTCTCTGTGCTTCCTGGACTTATATGTCTATTTCCTTCACCAAGTTAGGAAAGTTTTCTTCCATTACTGTTTCAAACAGGTTTTCAATTTCTTGTTCTCTCTCTTCTCCTTCTGGCACCCCCAAGATGCGAATGTTGGCACGCTTGAAGTTGTCCCAGAGGCTCCTTACACTCTCCTCATTTTTTTGGATTCTTTTTTCTTTTTACTGTTCTGATTGGGTGTTTTTTGCTTCCTTAGATTCCAAATTGATGGTTTGCTTCTTGGCTTTACCTACTCTACTATTGAATCTGTGTAAATTATTCTTTATTTCAGTTAGTGTCTCCTTCATTTCGGACTGTCCATCCCTCTTTTCTGACTGGTCCTTTTTTATGCTCTTGAGGCCCTCACTAAGTTCACTGAGGTTCTCACTAAGTTCATTGAGCATCCTTATAAGCAGTATTTTGAACTCAGCATCTGTTAGGTTGCTTATCTCCATTTCGTTTAGTTCTTTTCTTGGAGTTTTGTTCTATTCTTTTATTTGGGACCTGTTTCTTTGTCTCCTCATTTTGGCTGCCTCCCTGTGTTTGTTTCTATGTATTACTTAACGAGCGGTATGGGGCTATCTGAGACCAGATGCTGCTTGTTTGAAAGAATTTAGGAAAACCTGAAGCAGGATCCAAGACAGGCCAATCCTATGGTTAAGCAACTGGCAACAGCTTGGGTGGGCCTGAAAGTTGGGTGGGTCGGGGCCTCAGGAATCACTAGGGCAGTTGCTACCTGTGTGAGCCAGGTTGCTGGGGTCCCAGATATGGCCGCTGTCTGCCGCCCCAGGGAAGGGCTCACCAGAGGAACAAAGGCCTCTGACAGCACGTTTGTCCCGGAGAAAGCCCCCTCTCCAGCCCTCGCTCAGTTCTTCCCTGTATGTCTCTGGTGCCCCTCGAGCAGCCTCCCCTCCAAGCTTAAAGGAAATGAGTCTGATAAATTCGTGCGCGGGCCCTTTAAGGAGCTGCCTGGGGCTCCAGCCGCCTCGGCCTCCCTGAGCCTCAGTTCCTGCTGGTTTCTCCAGCCAGAAGTTATGGGGACTCTCTTCCTGGCACTGGAACCCTGAGCGGGGCACCTTGTGTGGGACGGGGTCCCCTCAGTCCTCAGGGAGGACCTTCCCAGCCGAGGTGTCGTCCTGATTTTTATCCGCCACACGTGCTTTTGGGACCAGCCCATCCGCCTCTGCCCCTCCTACCAGTCTGGATGTGGCTGCTGCTTTAATTCCGTAGTTGTAGGACTTCCATTCAGCTTGATTTCACGTGGTTTTGAATGATGGTTGTTCTGTAGTTTAGTTGTAACTTTGATGTGGTGGTGGTAGGATGCAATACCGCGTTTACCTACGTCACCATCTTGACCGGAAGTCAATATATATTCTTATTTTTATAATCACTGTTTTTGTTTTTTTAATCCTCACCTGAGGATATTTTTCCATTTAACCTTCAGATAGAGTGGGAGGGAGGGAGAGAGGGAGAGAGAGAGAAACTTCAATGTGAGAGAGACACATCAACCGGTTATCTCCTGCAAGATGTGGGATGACGGTAACTGAGGTACATGCCCTTGACCAGAATCGAACCCACGACTCTTTGGTCTGGGGGCAGATGCTCCAACCACTAAGCAAAAGTGGCCAGAGCTTTATAATCAGTGTTTTATATCATAAGCCTTCAGTTTGCATTTGATCAGTTACTCAGCTTTCTGTATATCTTTTTCAGTTAAATGTGCACATTGTATTCGAAGGAGAGAAGGAGTTTCATCAAAATGTGAAATTATGGGGTGTAAGTATTATGAATCCAGCAGAATTTTTTCTTATAATTTTAAATACCATTTGTATAATAAAAGGTAGTACTTTAGTAACTGATGCAAGGTAGGTATATAACTTCTGGTTATTCTAACCAAAAAGTTGAAATCTAGGTATAGAAATGGCATTCAAGTCTTGGATTTTTATTATTAACATAAGTCAGCCTAGTATTTTCCTCTAAGACTAATTAAACCATCCAGGTTTACTTCAGTTCTCTTTGATATGATGCAGGTGATTGATGTAAAGAGAAGTTATGTAACTATGACTGCAACAAAGATTGAGATCACCATGAGAAAAGCTGAGCCTATGCAGTGGGCAAGCCTTGAACTGCCTGCAAGCAAAAACCAGGACAAACAAAAAGAAGATAAAACAGAATGAAATGAGATGAAATAAAAAGTTATTGCCTATTTCAGAATTCTTAATATGTTGTGAAGTGGTGGCTTGCTGCTGTAATCTTTTGTTTTGTTGTTATTGTTGAATCTGGCATTTCAGGGTCAACAGTGTAGGTTCTTAAAAGCCAAAGTCAGTTTATCTTTTTGTGCCTCCCCATTTTTTTTAGTTACCTAAGATCGATTATTCATTACTCCTCACTAATAGAACTGTAGTTGTGTCCCATACTTGAAGAAGCTAGAAAATAGAGTAGTTCTTGGTATAATATTATTTTAAGCAAAGAAGTATAAAGTAACACTTGTTCACATCTCTTTCTATTATTCCATAATCAGTAAAGCAAGATGGAATGTCACATTTTTAATTAGTTTTTCATGAGTTCGTGTTCCTATAATACTTGAAAATCTTTCCTTAAAAGGTAAAACTCTACAATGTTTTTTTCATTTGAACTGTTACTTTCTGTAGAAGGATGAATTCTGAGGTAGTGTAGTAATTAGTTAAAGAGGAATATATGCATTGATTAACAAATTAGAATTTGTTTGCAACTAATTGGAAAACAATTTTATCAGTACCTATATTACTTGCCAATCAGTATTGTTTAAGACTATAGGAAACATTATAAATAAGAGTACAGAGGTATGAATTTGGTTATAATTCATCATTTTATAAGACTAAGCAATAATGTTAACTATTTCTTCATTATTTATAAAGTCTTGATATGGTGTTATGGCTAAATTGTATCTGAATCATAGCCTACACCCTCTTTAAATTTTTAATTACATATAAAGAGAAACTAAATATATATCTGACTTTCCTGATGTTAAACTGTATCTATAAAATTATAGATTAAAAGGCTTATGGAAATACATTAGAGTTTCAGAGAATTAAATATTTAAGCTTTGCTTTATGACGACTAGTAAATGTTAAATAAAATAGGGTAATTATTTTATAGTTATTTTTTAGGCTTTAATGAACAGTTTGACAATTCTAGGTGATACAGTGTTGATTATGTATTGTACTTTATTAAATAGGTTACACAGAATTTGAACCCATCAAAGGATAGGTTGCTTTTGAGGTAGTGCAGAGCTCATGAAGAAAATGAAAAATGTTATGAAGGCCAAAACTCTGGCATAATTTTTAGGGCATGAATTATGCTTACATAGATTAAAATGATTATTTTCTAAATCCCTTGAGTGTTTTTTCCCTTTTGGGATGAATAGAACTGTTATAAAGGAAAATTGGCAGAAGTACAATTTTAACAAGTTAGTATATCTCACCCTACTACCTTTAGCAAATAACTGTTAGATGTAGTTATGTAATTACCTGATGGTTTAGCTGTGTTACAAATAAATATGTAAAAAATCTGGCAACTAGGCTTTTATGACACTAAAATACTATGGCAAGAAATTTTTGGCAGTAAAAATCAGACCCAGATAGAGTATATAAGTTTATAGTGAATTGAATTTAAAATTTTGAAAGTTATCTTATAATTTAGGAACCTGGGTTCGTTTGGACACATGCAATATTTATTGTTTAGGGGAGATGTTGCTACTTATTTTGATTTGAGGTAATTAATATATTCTTTTGTTTGGTTTTCTTCTTTGAGGCTATTTTCCAATACCTTAATACATTGTTTAATTGAACAGTTATTTAAAGCAAATGGATTATACACCTAAGAGTTAGTTACAAAGCACTGACTTTTTTATTGTCTTTGGATATAGCATATGTATTTAGTCTGGTTACATTAGTGGCCCTTCTGTTTCTTGTTTCCATAAACCTCTGAATTTGTTGCTCAAATAAAAATCTAAATGACACCTCTCTTCAACTCATACATATATAAGAGGACACATTTATAATTAGGTAAAATATGTTTTACTTTTATCAATCTATCAAAAAAAAAGAAAAAAATGGTACCTAATTTGACAGCTAAACTAACCTTGAGAAGCATTATTTTCTTGCCTAGCACATTTGCTAGTGTAAACTAAGAAGTTGAGCTTTTATTTCTTTCAACCTCTTATTTTTAGCTAAGTTTAGATTTACAGAAGAGCTGCAAAAAAAGTAGAGTTCTCTATGTGCTATATTCTTCCCCATATGTGAAAATCTTACATAATCATAGAACATTTCCAAAACCAAGAATTTGTCTTGGTACAATACTGTTAACTAAAGTAGAATGTTAATTTTGACCATCTGTTTTTAGAGGAACACTATTAAAGGGTAGTTTTTGAGACCTATCCTAGTTTTTGGTAATAATTTAAGCCAGGAATTTATAAACCATTAAAAATATAAATTGAAATCAACTACCATAGACAAATGGTATAGATCAAAGATGTAACTTCTTGTTCTAACCATATACTGGCAAAGGACTGTAATGATCTATTTTATTAGAATTTATATTTTATACCATAGATTTTAATTTTACGTGTAACTACTTTAGTTTGATTTTCTTTAGACAATTCTTCTGCCATTTAAGGGTAAAAAGAACCTTAAAAGAGTTCTTGCAAATACATTAAGTGACTTTGGATTATTGCTCTGCCACTGCTTGCTTTAAAAAAAAATCTTTTTCCAGCCTGAAAATGCTTGTCATGCACACACCCACAATAAAATTTTTAAAAGCTCATTTATGAGGTTTGATGTCAGTTTTAGGGCATTTGGGTATGTACAACTTTTTTTAAAACAGCCAGATACTCTCAAGTTATCTGTTAGAACGTTAATAGGTTTTTTGTTTCATTACAAATTACTTTGATCTAGCACTCATATTTGGTATTTGTTTTGATTCTGTTGGTTATATCATAATTCCTTGTCCACAGTTATAAAATGAAAGCTAAATCCATCTTATGTTTAGGTTTTGTTATTTGTTTGTTTGTTTGTTTTTTTATTTCTTTGAATTATTGGTTTGTTGAGTAGCTGGGAAGTTTTTTTTTTGTTTTGTTTTTTTACCTGATTACCTGATTGCTTTCCAAGTATCTTACAACTTAGACGCATCTGGAATTGTTGCAAGGCCTGCCTTGTTAGTAAGGATTGGTGCCTGGGGTTGTGTACGTGTGGCATTATCCCTAAAATACTGGGCTTGTGCATTTTCTTCTGTGTAGTTATTGCTTGATGTTAAGTTTTTATATAGTTCTTAGTTGTGAAGAATTCCTTCAGGAACAGTTTTTCTGAAAAGCATGTTTTTATTAAATGCTAATAAATGACTTTTTAGTTTTCCACTTTACTGGGCCATCTCTAATGTCTGTTAAAGTGAAATAAAACTTCTAGCCTTTAACATTTTTATGTTGCTTAAAGAACATGCAAAATAAATTATTCTTGCTATTCATTTTTGACTAAGCTACTGTCCAGATGATCAGATTATTAAATTCATCTTTTTTAAGACTTTGATAATTTAAGTGAAAGTACTGGTTAAGCCTGGAACAGGGAAACTTCCCTCCTCCAAAAATACTAGGTGGGTGTATTAATTAATGCTTTTTAAGATGCATATTCTTTCATAATGCTATTCTTTCTTTCATAATGCTTATTTCAATTTGAAGTTCCATACTTCTTTTTATTTTATTTCTATGATTAATTTGTCAGTGTCTGTATCTTCTTATAGACCGCATATGGCTTTATGTTTGGGCCAGTCGTTTTATCCTCATTTCTAATATGGTACTTGGCATGTTGGTTGACTTTTGTAAATATCAAGACATGCAGGACTTGTGATGGGCCAGTCACTGTTCTAATGACTTCAGTGAATATAAACTTGATCCTCATGACAACCTTGTCAGGTAAGTTCTATTAATATATTACAGGAGAGGAAACTGATCTATGGCATAGGTTGAATAACTTGACCTAAGTCAAAACAAGTGAGAATTCAAACTTGGGCATCCTGGCTTTGTGTTCTGCGCTCTTCACTATTCTCTGCTGCTTATGTTCGTCAGTTGTATTAATAGATTCCGTAAAACATTGACACATGGCATGAAAAACTAGTAACTCTGTGTTTGGTCACTAGGAACACATTTTTTAGTTTTATATATTTAGAAAATAAATTTATAGAATAAAATATGTAGTCCTTTTGCCTGAATGGTTTTGGTTATAATAATAAGTGGATTAAAAAGTCATCATTTGTTATTTGACAACTCTTAGGGTCCCTAGCTTATCTAAACAGCCTTCAAATAAGTTTCAGAATTATCTGTTAAAAAAAAAAAGGTTTCCATTGCCATTTTGATAGTGATATGTACTTTGTATATATCTCGTTGATGGGAATTTATATCTACATGTTAGATAAAATGTGTAATGAAATAGCATCAAACTTACTGTTTTTGCTGTTACTAGGAATTTATTTAGAGTATCTGCAACTCTAAATGAGATACTTGCATAGGAAAGAAAGACATAAGATTGTAAACATGCAGACAGATACAAAGGATCATTTGAATATTTTTATTTTTGTCTTCTAGGTCAGATCTGTGGTTACCAAAAAAAAAAAAATATCAATTCTAGACCAATGTTATCAACATCTCAGAATCTGTTAGAAATGATTTTTTTTTTTTTTCTCCTTTAACATCATACCTACTGAATCAGAACCTGGGAGGGGGTTTGCAGAAATATAATAGGATTTGAAAACACTAGCAGCATGAAAGTCTAATTAAGCTAGCAATTTTTTTACTTTTATCAACTTGATTTCTTTTAAATTAACTTTCTGTTTTATAACACTCTTTGGATTTAAAGAAAAATTTTAAAGATAATGCAGACCATTTCCATATACTTCACACTCAGTTTCCCCTATTATTAACATCTTAACATTAGTGTGGTACATTTGTTAGAATTAATGAACCAATATTGGTGCAATAACTGAAGTCCATACTTCATTCAGATTTCTCTAGAGTTTACCTACTGTCTTTTTTCTGTTCTAGGATACCACATTGCATTTAGTCACCTTGGGCTCTTCTTTGCTTTGATGGTTTCTTAGAGTCTCTTCAAAATCCTAACAGTTTTGAGAAGTGTTGGGTATTTTGTAGATTGTCCCTGAAATTGGATTTGTCTGTTGTTTTCTTACAATGAAATTTATGTGTTTTAAGAAAGAAAACTAAAGTGTTACTCTCATTGGTAGTATCAGAGGTTATACTGTCAATGTGACTTATTTTGATTACTTTGCTAAGGTACTGTTTATCAGTTTTGTAACTGTAAAAGTTTTCCCCTTTTCATCCATCCTTAGAAGGAAGTCACTATGTGCACTTCACACTTAAAAAGGATTTGGGAGTTACGTTCTACCTCTTGAGGGCTGAGTATCTACATATATTGTTTAAAATTTTTGTTCGTGGGAGATTTCTCTCTAATCCCCCTTTATTTAATTATTTATATCAATATGGATTGTATTTTATATTTTGAGTTATAATTTGTTATTGCTTTAGTTTCTCAAATTGTTCCAGCTTTGGTTATTGTGACCTTTTTATTTGGCTCCTGTGTTCCTTTGCCGTTCTGTCATAGTGGGTTTTTTTGGTTTTGTTGCTGTTTGTTTTTTGTGTTGTTTGTTTAACAATTTTTTACTTGCTGGCACTTGAAGATGCTGTAGTCAACTATTTGTCCAAGGATTCTGGTCCTTTTTATTGGAGAATTGTATTAGAAACCAATATCTGTATGTTAGGTATTCTCACTGCTACTGAGGTGTGTTTGCTTCTAGGAGCACTCTGCTGACAAACAGGCCTCTGCTTCTACAAAAGATTCCAACAAGGAAAATAATAGGTCATTAAAAACTTTGCTCAAGATAAACCTATAAAGAGTTCCTGTGGTCGATTTTATGGATGGATTTCAGTATTTGTGTATGTATGAAACCTAATGAGCACTTAAGGAGGAGCCATGCCAATGCTATAAAATAAAGCAGTTTCTTTTTTAAAAATATATCTGACATTTTGTAACATTGTGTAATTAATGCGAACATGTTAATTTGATACATTTGTATATTGTAATATTTGCAATACAGTAATATTAGTACCTTTATCATGTTGCATAATTATCCTTTCTTTTTGGTAGTTGGAATAATTTAGTTCTTCTCTCTCAGCAAGTTTGAGGTTTATAATACTGCATTTTTGTGGATATTCACTGTACTGTGAATTTAATTTCTAGGGCTTATTTACTTATTCTAGATTTGTATCCTCAAACAACATCTGTCTTGTTCCCCCGATCCTCATCCCTTGATAACCACCATTTTATTCTCTGTTCTACAAGTTGAACTTTTTAAAATTCCGCATATAAGTGATACCATACAATACTTGTCTTTTTCTGTTTGACGTATCTTACTTAGCATAGTGTGCTCAAAGTCCACTCATGTTTTCGCAAATGTCGGAATGTCCTCAATCTCTCCTGGTATATATGTACCATATTTTTTTTATTCTGTGGATGACACTCATTGTTTCAATACCTTGGTTACTGTAAATAATGCTGCAGTGAACATGGAGATACATATATATTTTCAATAATGTTTTTTATTTTCTTCAAATACCCAGAAATGGAATTGGTGGATGATATGGTTGTTCTATCTTTAATTTTTTGAGGACCCTTCATACTGATGTTCTATAAGGCAACACCACACCTATTTACATTCCACCCACAATGCATAAGGATTCCATTTCCTCCAGATCCTCACTAGAACTTATGTCGTGTGTTCTTTAATAGCCATTCTATTCATGTGTGATGTCTCATCATGGTTTTAATTTCCATTTCCCTGATGATTATTGATTGATATTGAGTAATTTTTTATGTATCTTGGCCATTTGGATGTCTTCTTTGGAAAGATACTTTTTAAAATTTTTTTTGTTAGAGTTGCATAAATTCTTTATATATTTTATTAACCCCTTATCAGATACAAGGTTTACCATTAAAAAAAAATTTTTTTTCCTCCCATTTTGTAGGTTCCCTTTTAATTTTTTAAATATTTCTTTTGCTGTGTAAAAGTTTTAAATTTTGATTTAGTCCCATTTGTTGGTTTTTGCATATGTTGTTTGTGCCTTTCTTGTCATATTTAAGAAATCATTTCAAATACCCATGTTAAAAAGCTGCTTCCCTATGTTTTCTTCTAGGAGTTTTATAGCATCAGGTCTTATGTTTAAGTCTTTGATTAATTTTGAATTTTTGTGAGTGGTGTAAGATAGGGGTCCAGTTTCATTGCTTTGCATGTGTTTTTCCAGTTTTCCCAGCACAATTTCCCCAGATTATTCTTTCCCCATTGAGTGCCCTTGGCTCCCTTGTCAAATGTTATTTGACCATGAGTAGGGGTTAATTCTGAATTCTATTCTATTCCATTTGTCTGTGTCTATTTTTCTTATTAGTACCATACTGTTCTTATTGCTGTAGCTTTGTAATACAGAAAATGTGGTACCCCCAGCTTTGTTCTTTCTGCTCTGGATTGCTTTGCTATTTGGGGTCTTTTGTGGTTCTATACAAATTTCAGGATTTCTTCTTCTATTTGGTGAAGAATGTCATTGGTATTTTGATGGGAATTGCATCAAATATATAGATGATTTTAGCTTGCCTGAGCATTAGAACAGGATTAATTCTTCCAATCCATAAACTTGGGATGTATTTTGCATTTGTTTGTGTCGTCTTTGATTTCTTTCAGCAAAGTCATATAGATTTTGTTATAAATATCTTTCACTTTCTTGGCTGAATTTAGCCCTAAGTATTTCATTATTTGTGGTGTTATTGTGAATAGGATCATTTTGTTTTGTTTTTTAAAGATGTTTCATCTTTAGTGTATAGACATATAACTGATTTCTCTGTTTATTTTGTATCCAGAAACTTGACGATTTTAAAATCAGGATATCCAACAGTCTTTTGGTTAATTCTTTGATTATCTGTGTACAAAATCTTATCATCTGCAAATAGTAACAGGTTTACTTCTTCCTTCTTAATTTGGACGCTTTTTATTTGATTGTCTTGCCTAACTGCTGTAGCTAGTACTTCCAGTGCAATATTGAATAAAGGTAGTGGGAATGGGCATCCTTGTCCTGTTCCTGATCACTGAGAAAAAGCTTTCAGTTTTTTCTCCATTGAGTATTATATTAGCTGTGGGTTTACCATTTTGGGCCTTTATTATGTTGAGATACGTTTTTTTCTGTATGCAGTCTCCTGTGGGTTTTAAATATTTTTTAAAAAGTATTTTGTCAAATGCTTAATTTTTTGCATCTATTGAGACGTGATTTTTACTTTTCATTTATTAATATAATGTATTACATTTATCGATTTGCATATGTTGAACCATCTTTGCATTGCAGGGATAAATCTCATGTGGTCATGGTGTATAATCCTTTTTATTTGTTGAGGATTTTTGTATATCTATCTATTCATCAAGGATATTGATGTATAGTTTTCTTGTGGTATCCTTATCTGGCTTTGGTATCAGGGCAGTGCTGGCCTGAAAGAATGTGTTTGGAAGTATTTCCTCTTCCACCTACTTGCTCCAGACCATCACTGATCTAATTGATTTCTAACACCATAGATTAGTTTTGCTTCTTCGTCATATAAACAATCATTTGCTATGTATTCTTTTGTTTCTGGCTTCTTTCCCTCAACAACGTCTGCCAATAATATTACATGTATTGGCAGTTAATTCATTTTAATGATAAATTGTATTCCATTATGGATATACCACAACTTATCCATTGAATTCATCCACTTTAAGGTCCTAGCAACATGCATATGATCTTTTTGTGATATTTGTGCTTCTCTTTAGTAAATACCTAGAAGTGGAATTTTGGCATCATAAAGTAAATACATGTTTTACTGTATAGGAAACTGCCAAACTGTTTTTGTAAAGTGGGTATGCCATTTTACATTTCTACCAACAATGTCTGAGAGTTCAAGTTTATTGCCATATTTCATTTTAGGAAATTTTCAGATACTTTGTCTCATTCTGCCACATGACTACAGTGTTTGGTTTTGTTTTGTTTTGTTTTATTAGATTAACACATTGATAATGAAGTTACAAATTCTTAAAGAGCCAAAAACCTCTTTACAGATGAGCAAGGTGGAAGTCTCAAATCAAACGACATGAACAGAAAAATGAGTTTTATCCTCAGACGTCCAGTAGTATTTTTAATGGATAAACACTTGGCTGAGACCTTACTAGACCACTTCTTTCAGTGTCCCTGCTGCCGCTTGAATTGTGAAGGCTGCAGCAGAAATGTGTTTCCTTACTTCTGTCCATGCGGAACGTGGGTCTGCTTTATTTTCAATATCGAACATAGCATCATAGATCCCAGGAAATGATTCTCCAGCGTATTTGTTGTGCCTACTTGGAGCAAAGATGATGTGCCTGTGAGAAAAAACATAAGACAGGTTGAACTAAAGAGTATACATACATTATATCTTATATGCCTTTTTTATTTTTTGGTCAGAAAAAGATGATTTTATTAGTTTTTTCATTGGTATTATATGCCTTTTTTAAGTCTGTTCCCTTTTGTTAGATCACATCTTGTTATATTAATTATTCTGTCTTCTGGCATTTAATTTTGTTACTCCAAAATGAAGACACACATGATTTACTTGAGATACTTATGTAACAGTACAATTTTAAGCAAAGAAAAGAACACTATGCATTTGTTAAGACCTGTCTCATGAGTCATATTGCCAACCCATTCAGATGGAAGAGAAGGTTCTTTTAAGTTGTATGCATTAGATGTCTAACTGCCCGGACCTCCACAGTGATAAAATGTGTGCTTTATGGATATATTTAATAAAAGGATTTTAGAGATTCAGGAAGAATGGCAGTTGTTCCCAGTAGGCTTCAGACAGTAAAAAGCAATACTAAAAACTTGTATTCCCAAAATATAGATGCTAAGAATAATGAAATCCATTCCACAAAAGTGAAACAGTTATAATATGGGTTGCCCACAAAGAAAGTTTTGCAATAGATTTCCAATTTCGTTTCCTAAGTAGCTCAAGAGATCAAGCTACATATTTTATTAAACATTCTTATCAGAAATTCTGTCCAACACTAAAATCATACAGCTTCTTCGAACTATATGGGACGATACTTTGTAAAACAATATGGAACTGTATTAAATCAGTATTAATGATCAGAGAATTTATAAAGTTAATTTGATTTCCCAAAGTACATCATTATTTATTACTCTTGGCTTTTAATATAGCCTCAAATGGCTCTTTCTTAGTAAAACGAGTATTAAGTGCTACCCTGTAAGCATTGATACTGTGACCTATATATGATTTGAGATATTGGAGATACAGGTCACTGCTGTACCTTAGTTATCCTGGCCTTCTGGAGAACTGTAAAGGGAGAGTGAAGTAAAAAAAAAAAAAAAATCATTGATACAGGAATCAAACCAACCTTGTTTGAATCATTGACCTGGCATCTCTGGTCTTGGGAAATTCCCTGACTTCAAAACTTGTCCCATATGTGTAAAAGAAAAATAATACAGGCTCTGCCTAGAGTAGCGACTGAGTTTTGGAGTCAGAATGCCTGTTTTAAAATCAGAAGGCTGTCATATTTACCTTATGACCTCCCACTGATTATTTAACGTCCCTGTGTTTATTTTCTTTTTCTTTTATAGTTGACAGTATTAGGGATGCCCCCGTTCTCCCCCACTTTGCCCCCTCCACTCAGACCTTACCCCCACCCAGGCCTTTACCATACTATTGTCTGTGTACATGGGCTATGCATGTAAGTATATAAATTCTTTGGTTTATCTCTTCCCGTCCTCCCCTACCTTTTTCCCTTCTGAGATATGTCAGTCTGTTCCATGCCTCTGGACTTATTTTGTAGGTCAATTTATTTTGTTCATTATATTCCAAAAATAAGTGAGATCATGTGATACTTATCTTTCTGTAACTGGCTTATTTCACATAGCATAATAATTCTCCAGGTCTATCCATGCTGTCGCAAAGGGTACAAGATCCTTCTTTTTTACAGCTGCATAGTAATCCATTGTGTAAATGTACCACAACTTTTTTATCCACTCATCTACTGATGGGCATTCAGGCTGTTTCCAAATCTTAGCTATTATAAACACAGCTGCTATCAACATGGGGATGCATATATTCTTTCTTATTGGTGTTTCTGGGTTTTTAGGATATATTCCTGGAATTGGGGTTGCTGGGTCAAATGGCAGTTCTATTTTTAATTTGGAGGGGAAACTCCAAAATTAAATGCACCAGTCAGCATTCCCACCAGCATTTGTTATTTGTTGATTTATTGATGGTAGCCATTCTGACAGGTGTGAGGTTATATCTCATTGCAGTTTTAATTTGCATTTCTCTAATGATTTCATGTTTAAAATGGGAGTTACAATAGTGCTGTTCTCAAGGATTGTTGTGAGACTCAAATGATGGACGGAAACCACTTAGTATAACTTGATATTTAGTAAATACTCAGTAATTATTAGCTATTTTTTCTGAGGCTAAATCTTTTCCATAATTCCTCAGAAGTGAGGAATCTTGTAATTTGAGACAACATGGATTTACCTAGAGGGTATTAGGCCAACTGAAATAAGTCAGACAGAGAGAAACAAATCCTTTATGGTTTCACTTAGATGTAGAATCGAAATGAAAAATAAAACAAAACCAGACTCAGAAACAGATCAAAAACTGGTAGTTGCCAGAAAGGGAGCAAGGTGGGACAGGGGAAATGTCTGCACAGTGGCAGGTGATTGCATTGTAAGGTATATAAATATTGAAATCACTATACTGTACACCTGAAACTAATGTTGTATACCCACCACACTTAAATACATTTTAAAAAGTAGGTAGTCAGCTAAAAGAAACAATCTAACAATGGACAATGCTCAACCAATTCAAATACCCTTTCATGAATGATAGACCCCCAAAACTACTCTGGCCCCAGTACAATTCAAACTCTGATCTAGTTTTCAAGTTTTAAACTGTATTATGAAAATTTATTACCCTCCACAATGAACATTTCTAAAATTCAAGAGGTAGCAAGAACTACAACAGACTATAGACTATCATCCTTTTGTTCAACTTTTCCCTCAGTACATAATGAAAATGCTTTGCAGTTTTTAAAGACTTCTGCATACCTATTTCATTTGATGTTGACAAGAAAAGTAAACTTTATTTAATATTCCATATTACAGAATGTGTTAATTTTCTATAGTTTTTGTAACAATTTACCACAAACTTAGGGACTTTAAACAACACAGTTTTATTGTCTTATAGTTCTGTTGGAAATCTGCCAATGGCTTTTACTGGGCTGAAATCAAGGTATAAGCAGGGTTGTATTCTGTGGAGGTTTTAGGGGAGAATCCATTTCCTTATGGTTTTCTACAGGCTTCTCTCAATTTTCCATCTGCAGAACCAGCAACAGCAGATCAGAGTGAGTCCTCCTCACATGGCATTGCTCTAACTTGCTGTTCTTCCCCTCTCTCCCTTTTAAGGGCTCTTGTGATACATGATTGTGCCTACCCCAGTAGTCCAGGAAAATTTTCCTATTGTAAGGTCATCCGATTAGCACCTGAATTCCATCTGCTACCTTAATTCCTCTGCTATTACCTAACATTTTCAGAGGTTCTGGGTATTATGAAATGGATGGACATCTTTGTGAGACACCCTTATTTTGTAAAGCAATTAACTTATGAAAATTTCCTTAGAGAATAAGTGACAAAAGTATTAGAATGTGTAAAAGGAGCTCAGTGAAGTATAGTGAAGGAAATATTACCTATTTAGATTGTGATAATTCAATATATTCACAATTCAGTTAAGTTTGCAGAAATTTTCAAGCATGCATTTTACTCTAACACATTTGTACTTCTGAATTTTAAGATGAGTATTTTAAGTATATTCTACAGTAAAAACATTTTCTTTTAAAATATGTATAATTTTTCCTGATCCATATATACATACATGTATAATATATATATCTATAGAATACATATATGTGTACACACAGGGTTATTTGTTTTTTAATCCAGTGTTTATCAGTTCTAAGTGATTAGAAAAGTTTTACTACATTACAAATCTGGTAATTTTCTTGAAGTTCATGAAAGAACAGAACTTGAAATTGACACTGATCCAATACATTTTACAGAAAAATTATTTTTGCTATTAACCATTGTCCCCTCTGTGCCCTTTTTCGTTCTGCAGTGCCCCAGCCCCCAGCCCCGCAATCACCACACTGTTGTCCATGCCCATGAGTTCTCTTCCCCTTTTGCTCATTCCCTCCACTCCCCAACCCTCACCAGAGCTCTCTACCTGCTCCCTATCTGTGAATCTGTGTCTATTTTGGTTGGTAGTTCAGTGTGTTCATTAAATTTCACATATGAGTGAAATCATATGGCACTTGTCTTTCTCTGACTGGCTTATTTCATTCAGCATAATGTTCTCCAGGTCCATCCATGCTGATGCAAAGGGTAAAATTTTCTAAAATGAAGTTTTATTTAAAGGAATGAAAACTTCTGGACATCTGATATTAGTGTTAGCTACATTTCTTAAAGGAGTTATTGGGAAAAGTGGGAGTATGTAATACATAATTAATAAAATAATTGTTACAATCAGAAAGGGAAAAAATTCCATATTACTGTAGCCTGAAGCAGCAATATGAACTGCTATTTTTAAATTACTTTTTTATTATTGAGGTATAATTGAAATGTAACATTGTGTTTCAGGTACGACATAATGATTCTGTATCTGCATGTATTACCTAATGACCACCACACTAAGTCTAGTTAACATCTCTCACCTGTTACAAAAAATTTTTCTTAAGAGGACTTTTAAGATGTACTCTCTTAACTTTAAGATATACAATACAGTAGTGTTAACTAGAGTCACCATGTTGTACATTACATTCCCATGACTTATTTTGTAACTGGGAGTTTGTAACTTTTGACCACCTTCATCCAGTTTGACACCTTTCCACCCCCACTCCACTCCTCTGAGAACCACCAGTCTGTTCCCTGTATCTATGAGCTGGTTTTACGTGTTTTGTTTTTTAATGCCATATATGTGAAATCATGTGGTATTATCTGTGTCTGATGTATTTCACTTAGCATAAGGCCCTCAGTGTGCATCCATGTTGTTGCAAATGACAAGATTTCATTCTTTTTATGGCTGGATAATATTTCATTTTGTATGTATATCTGTAACTTTATCTATAGATAGATATTTCACATTTTCTTTATTGATAGACACAGGTTGTTTCCATATCTTGACTATTGTAAATAATGCTGTAATCACATAGGGGTAATATTTTTTTAAATGATTGCTTTGGTTGCTTCCTATAAATACCCAGAAGTGGAATTTCTGGATCATATGGTAGTTCTATTTTTAATGTTTTGAGATACCTTCATATTCACTCGTTTCCCTTTTCTCTTACATCCTAATGCTTATTATTTCTTAGAATCAAAACCACAATGAGATGTTACCTCTAACCTTAAACATTTCTCTAATACTTTGTGATGTGAAACACGTTTTCATGTGCCTCTTGGCCATCTGTATGTCTTTTTAGGAAAAGTGTCTATTTAGATCCTTTTATTATTTCTTAATTAGGTAGTTTTGTTGTTAATGTTTTATGAGTTTTTTATGTATTTTGAATATTGACCCCTTATTGATATTAGGAAATGTCTTCTCCCATTTGGTTGGTTGCCTTTTTGTTTTGTTGATGGTTTCCTTTGCTGTGCAGAAACTTTTTAATTTGATGTAGACCCATTTGTTTCCCTTGTCATTGGAATCAAATCCAAAAAACATTGCTACGTCCAGCTTAGCACCTATATTTTTTGTACGTACTTTGTTTACAGATCCTACATTCAACTCTTTAATCCATGCTGAGTTCATTTTTCTGTATGGTGTAAGATAGTGTTCTAGTTTCATTCTTTTACATGTGGTCATCTAGTTTTTCCAGCACCAATTACTTAAGAGACTTTTCTTTCTCCACTGTATATTCTTGGTGCCTTTGTTATAAATTAGTTGTCCATATTTATGTGGGTTAATTTCTGCTCTCAATTTTGTTCCACTGATTTGTGTGTGTCTTGATGTATTGACGCTTTTAGCATATAATGCCCTTCCTTGTCTTTTATTTTTGGCTTGAAGTCTGTCTGATACAAATGCAGCTAGTAGCTATTCCATTTTCTTTTGGTTTCCACTGTATGGTGGGTCTTTTTCCATCCCCTCAATTCAGTTTGTGTGTGTCCTTCTGAAGTGAGTCTCTTGTAGACAACATATACATGGGTCTTGCTTTTCTATCCATTTATATTTAAAGTAAATATTAGGATGTACTCATTGCCATTTTGTTCACTGTTTCCCTTGCTCTCTCCTGTGGATTGATGACTTAGTGGTAGGCTTAGATTTCTTTCTCATGATTATTTTGTTACCTGCTATAGGTTTTTGCTTTCTGGTTGCCATGAGGCCAACCTATGACAAGTTATAAAAGTCTGTTTTAAGTTGAATATTACTTGAATGCATTTACTCTCCCACCCATCACAGGTTTTGTTTTTGATGTCATATTTTACCACTTTTTATCTTGTGTAAAATCCGGGGGCACCAGACAGTGGTAAGAGCTCCTCTCCAAGAAATACTGGCACTCTGGAGCACAGCAGACAAAGCACAGACGGCACCAGCCCTCCAACATGTCTGGTAAGATTTACAGTTAGCTCTTAGATGTGTGGTTAGTTGGAAACCTAACCCTCAGGCTGTAATTGATAAGCTTATAGACCTTTCTCTGGAACAGTGAGCTCCTGGGTCTATTATTGCCTCATGCAGTGAGGGTGGTAGCTGTTTGAAAACTTTCTCCATTGGTTACAGTCCGATGGGACCTGGCAGCATAAGCCCCACTAACCACCAGAGCCAGGCAGAGTACCCTCCTTTCTGGGAGAAATCAAGCTGGAACAAGGCAGGAGAGCACAACTACTGCTTTCACCGGCTTCTAGAAGTGTGTCAGACCAGAAATGAATCTCAGGCCAATGGTCCTGGATCATCAAATAGACTTTCTCAGAAAGACGGGGCTGATGGTAGTCCAAGAACTGTCTCTCTGATTGTTCCAGTCCTGTGGGACCCAGGAACACAAACCCTCCTGGCCTCCAGAACCAAACCGTCCAGGGGTGTTCCCCTGGGCAGCAGCTGTAAAAACCAGGCACCAGATAAACCTGCCTCTCCAAGAGATACTGGTGGTCGGCGGGGGAGAACATAAACATGGTGCCTGCCGTTAGAAGGGAAAAGTATGGTAGCACCTGCTTTTAAAGCAAAGGGAGAGGCAAAAATGGCACCTATCATTTAGAGTCAGAAAATCTGGTTCACTGACACGAGTAATTTAGAACAAGGCAGTTCTAGGGTGTTTTCATCTGAAAAGGTGGTGAAAAGTGCTCTCACAAGGCTGTTTGTCATCAAAAGCTTACATGAAAGATAGTTCTAGATTTTGCCTTTCTTATAAATATCGGGAATTAGGCTTGAAAATCCTGTTTATAATTAGTTAAATGTTGATACTAACTCCGCTACATACTAACTTTGATAAATAAGCTTCAGGTTTCCCAGATGTAAACAGACTATAATTGCTTTCACCCTATAGGCTCATAAATTTAAGGTATGCAGAGGACTTAGCTCAGAGAAAGACACTTAGTAAATGCTATTTTTACAAAATCATAAATATGAACATTGATAAAATGAAATAGCCATCAGTTAAGTGTTTACAATATATCATTGTAATCCTCTTGCCTGTTATTAGTCTATTTAGATATTTATAAGCAAAAATCTAGATTGAAAAAGAGGCTGTTCCTTTAGGGAAAGCAAGAGAATAATCTTTAAAAACCTAAAATGTTAAATGGAAATATATCTAGATTTGATTTTGGAAAACAGAATCGAAGGGGGGAAAATTACAGGGAAATAGAACTTTATGAAGAAAACCTCCTATGAAATGGACTTCGTCTGAGAGGTAGTAAGTGCCCCATCACTGGAAGGTTCAAACAGGCTGGATAACTACATACAGGCACACCTTGGTGATAATAGCAATTCAATTCCAGACCACCACAATGAAGTGAGTTTCACCATCTTTTTGCTGGTGGAGGGTCTTGCCTTCAGTTTGTAAAAAAGGCCACATGATCTGTGAGATCGCCTTTAAAATTCTATGACTTTTTTTAACTGTCATTCATAATTTCCATCAGCAAGCAATGAAATTAATTTTTCTGATATTACAAATCAGACTGTTATGCATAAACTTATTCACTGTTCCTCTCGCATATTTACCTTCCAGTCATCTAATGACAGAGCAGACTTTGGGGATGCAGGTTTTGGTCATAGTGAGGTCTGCAGTGTCCTTTAGTGGAACACCTGTTGCTTCCTTACCTGTAGAACTTCCTCCCTGGTAAACCAAGGGGGTCGATGAATGCTCTTTCCAGGAGCATCAACTGGTCATTCACAATTCTCACTGCAAGAGGGCTTTGAGAACAAGAAACATAATTATAACTCTTACCATGGAGCCATATTTTAAAATAATATTAAATGAGAAAGCTGATGCTCCCATTTTGTAGACTGTAATTTGCGTAGCAGAATGCTTATGTGTGTAACCAGATTGCTTTTTAAAGTAGTAGGGGGGTTTTACATTTGAAACTTACTTATTAAGATCAACTTCTGTAAGTCTTCTGTGGAAATCTGAAGCAGCCTCTGAGAAGTTTTGTACAGCAGAAAATAAGGAATCTTTTAAAAACAGAAAAGTAGAAGGGAAATGAGTAAGCACACGGCCCTCATATTTAAGAGGTTTGCTTTCCTGCCCCCCCATTCCAGGTTGATATCACTGAAACTATCTTTCTACTGAGCCTTCTTGCACAACCATGGAAATTGTTTTAAATACTGTAACAAAGAAATAATGTGTCAAATAGAAAATGGCTAGATTGGTCCCTAAGAAAGTAAGTTTCAAGAGTCTAGGACATATATAATTCACACTGCTGTAAGGACTGTAAGTCCTCACTTAACACCATCAATAGGTTCTGTAACTTGAAGCAAAGCAACATAGAACAAAACCAGTTTACCAGAGGCAACTTATCTATGTTTCAACAAAACAACGTTGAATGAGATAACATTATTAGAGGACCTACTGTAGTACATTCAACATAGAATACCTAGGGCTAAAAAGATCTTTTATAAACTTTAATTTTTGTTGCATTGTTTTAAACCATGTACAAATCAAATAATAGATATTATAGGCACTATGGACAAACAGCATAGAAGAAGGAATTTTACATTTCAAATGAAGCATAGAAATCAAGATAGATAAGAACTGATGCGTCCCTGGGATTTAGTGACACAGGTGAATGAAACTTTGGCAAGAGCAATTTAGTATAGTAGTAGGAACATGAGGCAGTGGTTTGGTTAGTGGGAGGTAAAATATTGGAGACAGTAAGTGTAGATTATCCCATCCCTCAGAGCTGTTTTGTTGTTTATTGGCACTAAATGAGAAATTTTGATTGTGAAGGAAGTTAAGATAGAAAAGATATAATGTTTGATGTTGGTGCAAAATCACCAATAGAGAGGCATTCGTTAATGGATTAGGTCCTTAAGAAGGTGAATCAATTAACCTTGTATAAAGAGTCCTTCCACTGTAACTATGGTTTCTTTCTTAACTGGACCCAGACTTGTAAAAATTGCTAAAATAATTCACTAAAAGGAAATCTGGGCATTTAGGAAGAGACTGGATGGCCATGGAACTATGACTGTCCATCTTGCTGTAGGTACAGCTGTATCTCCAATTTTTTGTCTCCCTTTGTTTTCTCATCATATCAATCTAAACACAATTGTCTAAGTTTTCTTTGCTTCATTTTATTTCTGGGCTTGGTACCTGCTGCTCATCATAACTTTCTGAAGATGACTAATTCTTAGGCAGTAATACTCAGAAATCATCACTGACCTCTTTGTGCTCTATGGTACTCTCTGTGTATCTTTATAATAACTTCTCTCTCGCACTTTATCTCCTCCTTCCCCACATAAGACTTCAAGGTCTCTGAGGACAATGACTGTCTTAAACATCCTTATATATTCCAGGAAGTAACACAAGTACATATTTGATAATTATGGTATATATTCTCTCAGAATAATAAAATGGTTACAGTAAAACAGTGACAATAGGTAGCATTTATGAGCACCATGTGTCAGTCACCATTGTTTCTATGTGTCAACCAACTGAATCCTCACAGCAGTCTTGGAAACATTCTTTTTATCATTTTACTCCTAAGAAAACTGACATATAGAGGGGTTAAATAACTTTTCCAAGGTCACACAGTGAATAAATATTAGAGCCATGATATGAACCAAACCTAATGCTCAGTGCTACTATACTACTAATCCATATTTTATAGAATAGCAACCACAAAATGGCCAGATATACAAGGAGAGAATGCTTAAAACTGTAAAAAAAAAAAAAAATCCTCCATGTGGACAAATATTAAAAGATATGTAGTAATAATAACTATAGTAACATATGTAATGGAATTGGTTTTCTCTATTTTCTAATATTTTTATTATAATGTACTGCATTTTTATATTTTTATATCAACAAAGACACTATAAAGGTAGAGATAGAGGAGAAACCCAACATCTGTACCACTGACATAGCAAAATGGATTCAGCTTACAAATACCAGATTAAATCACAGTCTTTAAGAGATGTTCAAAGTTTTTTTTAGAAGCCAAAACTAATAAATGAGGCAGGATCAAATTATAGGATAAAATAGTATGCATTGAAGATGACAGGAAATATCTTAAACCTCTAACTTATAGATTATAAAATACCCGCTCAGTCATTTCTTACCAAATGATACTCCATGATCTTTGAGTTGTTGGTCATGTTTCTTGGATAAATGGTAGATACTTGTTGCATAGTTTTTCAAAGCTTTTGCATAGTCTTGAATATTGAAAGGAATAATTTGAGAGTCTGCAAGCTCATAAACCAGTGCCCCTCGTAATTGAGCCACAGAGAGCTGTTTTTTAAATGTGGGGTCATAAAATTTTTCTACCAATTCAAACGTCTCATAAATTGTATGGTATACCGGGTAGTTGCTGTACTTATCTGTTTTCTAAAGAAAAGGGGAGGGTGGGAGGGAAGACCAAGTAGAGACAAACATTACATATTCAAATTACAATGTTTTATGTAATCATAAAATGATTGCCTAAAACCACCAGCCATATGGCACCCTGAGTTTTATCACAATGAAGTACAAAAAAATGTAAACTCTAAAACGCTACCACCAAATGTTAAGTGATTTAAAAGTTTAGCATTCATTTTATGTAATTTGTGTATTCATTCACAATATAGCTTCTTGAAAATTTTCTTTATTGTATTTCTGATAATTAAAATTCAGGAGTTCATACTCCATTTGCAAAGCAGCACAATTTAAAATTGATTGGGAATGGTTCTGGGCAGCTAAGTATCAACATAGGTGAAGGATTATGTATGTAAGCACCTTCCCTTTCTCCCCAAACAGTGCACAACCCAATGCCATTTAGCCTGTGTCACACAATTATGCACTGCTGTTATAAACACAAATTATCACATGTTGGTATTCTCTGTAAGTATTTTTTTACTTTGTAATCTTTCTTTAGTTTTACACTATTATAAGGCTATCATTCTCACTAAAAGGAATCTCCTATCTACTATTCGATTTTTAATCTGCACTGTTTTAGTAACTAGATAACATGTTCAGAATGCTGAGAGTATAAAAGTGAACAGTAGTTGAAAGAGGTAAAAAACATACATGCATTAAGTATAATGAGTATTAGTATACAAACATATGCACTTATTTTGGGTTATTCTGGAGCATTTTTGCTTACTTTGTTCTTAGTGGTAGTCTGGCTAATCAAATTCAGAGGGGCTGTGTATTCTGTACAAGCAAGATGTTGGTATATTGTGATTAAGATTTGAAAAGTACTAAAACCTATGACAAATCTGAGTTCACTGTGGTTCATGAGATAATTGATAATCTAGGCAAGCACACATGGTACCTGATGGCATATCCAAGTGCTTGCATGTCATCAGTGTGTTAATGGCAATCGTGCAAACCATCAAAGCAGAAGAGAAACTTGCTTGTTTCCCTATTCAAGAGCCCTGCATGCAGATGTCAGGCAGTAGTGGGAATGTGAAAAGGGGCCAGTAACAAAACTATTTTCCTAGCATTCCTTATAACCAAAATATATTCTCCACCTGCACATTTTCTCCAGGAAAAGTACAGCAAAGCCTACAAGACTAGGAGAGTGAGATTTTCCAACAAAGCCTCAGTTAGGAAAAGTATGTGAACTACTTGATACTGATAACCAGCTAAGTCCCTGACCTTACTCTGTCAACTACCACTTCATTGAATAACCCTTGCAGTGAAAACTCCCCAAATAACCCAAATTACTATTTAGATTATCTACAAAGGGACAAGCAGTACAGTCTGTCTCTATCCCTGAAATTCTTCACAGGCCAATTAAATGACAATTTTTTTTTAAGTCCCCACCCAAGGATATTTTTCCATTTATCTTCAGATAGAGTGTGAGGAGGGGAGACTGGTTGCCTCCCACACAACCCCGGCCAGGGACTGAACCGCAACCGAGGTATGTACCCTTGACTGGAATCGAACCCACGACTCTTTGGTCCACAGGCTAATGCTCTAACCACTGAGCCAAACCGGCCAGGGCTAAATGACAAAATTCAAAACAAAAAAATGTGGATGAGGTACTAAGTATACAAAAGAATAAAATGGTTTACCCTGTTCTTAGTGTAACGTGCTCTGCCTGAAGCAATTCCGAGTCTCTGAAAATAAGCTTCAAAATCACTTCCAGATCCCAGCTTGTTGATTCTAGATGTAGAATATAAATAGACATACACACAGAAAAATTTATAAATAAATAATATGAAGTTAAATGGATGGGACAACAAATCCTGTCCCAAGAATAGCAAGGGGTTTGATGGCACAGTTATACCACCTACAAGACACTTTTGTGCCATCTGCTGGATATTGGTGTGAAAGACCCATAAATCTGCATTGACTACAACCAGAGTTTGGCAGTGCCACCAAAGATGGCAGCCTAGTGACTATGCTGTCTTCCATATTTTCTGCATTTATGGTATTTTGTTTAGTAGTGAAAACAAAATATGGTCCCTGACCTCAGAGAGTTGTGATCTAATAAGAAAATGTCCATGAGAAAGTCTATATTTAAGATTATGAAGAATTTAAATGTAACTTATTTAAAAATCTAAGTACAATATATTTCCCTGCATATAATTAAGAAGCCACTATATACATACATGTAATAATTTAGTGACATGGAAAAATTTTCATAATAAAGCAGAAAATAAATTATATATGCATGAAGAACATAACTACATACTTCTATTAGATGTGTTTTTTGAGATTGAGACCTTGGGTGTTTTTAAAATATTTTTTTCTATTTTGAATAAGTATGTGAAACATAATAGAAATACATTTAAACTTTTACAGACTTATCTGGAATATGGAATGAAGTCGTAAACTGCTACCATCATCTGCTGCTTTTAGAAATAGCATTGAAATACAAAACAAATATAAAATAAATTCAGGAAAGCTATTATTCTATGAATGAGATGAACTAAAAAGTAAATTAATACTTAAAATCTAAATTAACAGGTATTGCAATGAATAATTTGGTGGTTATTGATAATGCCCATTCATAAATTTAGAAGCAAATCCATTTTTTTTTGTTTGTTTATCCTCACCCGAGGATATTTTTCCATTTTTTGTACAGATAGAGTGGGAGAGAGAGAGGAAGGTAGAGAGAGAGAGAAACATCGACGTGAAGGGACACATCGAGTGGCTGCCACCCGCACGACCAACCAGGGCCGGGGACAAACTGCAACCGAAGTACGTGCCCTTAGCGGGAACCGAACCCGGGTCTCTCCGGACCGCAGGCCGTCGCTCTAACCGCTGAGCCAAACTGGCCAGGGCGCAAATCCATTTTTTTTAACCTCATCATGATCATTTGAAATTATATTGTTTATTAATGCATTTAATACATAGCTGAATGAAATTTTATACAAGAATGCAAAATAATGCCTAGTGTGGCAAAATAATTTTGACTAGAATTTTCTAAAATTAGATCTATCTGCTCTACTGTTAAATTCATAATTTATCCTGTGGTATAAAATATACCTAGGAAAGTTTGCATTTTCAGATGAAGGGTCCTTTTCCAACCAGCTTTCAAAAAGAGATTTACCCTCGAAACCATCATCAGGGCTGGAGATCTGGAAAAGATAAACCAAATATTGGGAAGTAGAGGGAGAAGCAACTAAATTTATGCCAACATAAAACCACATGTTAACATCAACTTCTGCTTCTAACTATATGTATGTTAGTATAGAAAAATATGCTTTTGGAAATAGGAAGAAAAATACCCAGCCCAAATTCTTGGTTGTTTATGAGGCCTACCTATTGGTACACATTGTATCAATAATTAATATAATATTCCTATGTGATAAGTAAGCATGTGGAAATTATTTCCATTTTGCTTTTAGACCTGCTACAGATTAACTTATTCACTAAACTAATACTGAGTGGTCTTTCTAATGAACAATTATTATAATGTACAACCTTGTTAAAGATTCATTAATTTCTCCATTAGATTCCTGAACTCCTTGGCCTATTTGTCATGCTCCATTTCTCACTGTCTTTCCACAAACACTTTGTGCCTAGGTTAAGTGAGCTACCTCCAGGAAGTGTGTTCTCTCATCCTCAACATCTTTTGAGGGAGCTATGTCCTCTGCTTAGAATGCCTTCTCCCTTACTTTCACATCCGTCCATTTTACAGCCCAAGTATTAATTATTCTGTAAACATCCCTTGACGCTTCCCAACTTCCCCAGCTACCCCAGGATTTTAGGTTATCTATTCCCTAACTGATCTCCATTATATTCCAGTAAACTGTAATTCCCCATTCGTGGGTCTGTATGCTCTAGATTACAATTTGAATTCAGTGACTTTGTCGTTTTACCATTATTGCTGCTAGAATTTATTTTATAAGGCCTGACAACTAGTAACCACTCAACAAATATCTGTTGAATGAATGACTGTGTAGCCAAGGAAATCTTTGAACCAAGGCTTTTCTATTTCAGCTCAATGTTCTTTCTGTTATATCAAAATGCCTCTGCTGGATGAAATTATATACCCTCTGCATTACAACAGTGTACACAATAAGAAATGTTATTAGAACAGAGAAACTAGTAATACTATTTTAATTGAAATGTCACATAAATAGCGTATTAGGGATTTTTTTCTCACTTGTTATTCATACAAATCCGCTATGTCTGTCACCCATTTAAAAATAAGTACCGCTAAGTTAGGAAAACCAGTATTACTCATTTATCCATTCATCAGAAAACAAAGATAGATCTACTTATATACCTCTTTTGTCAGTTTATATACCAATTGGTAAAGAAGGGGTGTACAGTCAACTCTGAGAGTATAATTGCCTGAAAAACAAAACACAGAGAATTTTAATGCTTTCAAATGAAATCCCAGTTGTGTTTAATTCTAACTTTATTTTTTAATTATAAATAATATATGATAGACTTCAAATCAAAGGCATCATTCCTCAGGAATTAAAAGTAAGTTAGAGTCCTGGCCGGGTAGCTCAGCTGGTTGGAGCATCATTCCAATATGCCTAGGTTGCAAGTTTGATTTCCGGTCAGGGCACATAACAAGAATCAACAAATGAATGCATAAATAAGAGGAACAACAAATCAATGTTTTTCTTTCTTTCTCCCTCTCCCACTCTCCCTTTCTAAAAATCAATACATGAATAATTTTTTTTTAAATAGGGTGGAAATAGTTCTTCAGGAGCAAGAGAGGCTGCAGTACACTGCACAGAAAGGGTAGGTGGACTTGGCTGCTAAGGCAGCAGCTCCCATAGTAATTGTAAGGTTCATTCTTAACACAGTATCTCCTGGGGTGGGAACGGTTGGCAAAGAAAACAGGAAACAGTAAGGCTACAGCATTCATTCCTTATTCACTCAATTAGATAGTATATAGCAAGACATTAGGGTAGAGCATGTCATTAGTAAGTGTGCTCTGACATTTATCTAGACATGATCGTAATACAGTGAAAGCCTAGGACATAAAAGTGACATGTCAGGTTCAAAAGAAAGTCTGTAGTTTGTGCTTGCTTAAAATTTGTTCCAATACAGAAAGTATTTCTTTAGTAAATATTCTGTAAAATACTTCTTCTGAAATATTTTAGCCAAATTCTTTTAATATTTGTATAGGAACAGTGTGGTTAATACAGGAGTTTTACTTTATTTTATTTTGTAATATTTTGTAATGATTTTTTTAGAGAGAGAGATAGAAACATTGATTGGCTGCCTCCTGCACGCCTCCCACTGGGGATCAAGCCATGTGCCCTGATGAAAATCAAACCGGGACCTCTCAGTCCATGGGACAGTGCTCAATCCAGTGAGCCACACTGGCTGGGCAACACTGGAGTTTTAAATAGGAATCCAAGGTAGGCAAATTGTAAATATTCTAAAGAAAGTAGGATCAATAGCTTTGTTAGGAATCAAATGTACCTTCTATCGATGAATCTGAGTTGATATAAGCAATGCTTCTTTCCTGGAGTGATTTTGCATTCTCCTATAGTTGAAGCAAAGTTATTTAATTTACAGTACTTACAATTGTGGAAATGGAAACAAAATCAGCCAATTCAGTATAAAAATGGTCTGCAAATACTTTATGAATCAAATACCTATGCCTTTGACCATGATTTCTGAAAAATGCTGATAACTGGTTGGTTAACAACAACATTAATGGAATTAAAAGAAAAGAAAAATATTATGATGCTGTATTTATTGTTCATCGCAATAGCAGGGAGCCCCGGAGGAAAAGTGTTTTCAAAGTATGGTTCCTTGATTCCATGAACCAGAATATGAAGGGGCGAGGCTCCCAGGTTCTGGGCCCCACCCCACATCTGAATAAGAATTGCCGAAAGTGGGGCCTGGAAATCTGCGTTTTCTAAAAGGTGTCCTGGCGATCCTTGCGTGCACTGACATGCACTGACGTTTCAGGCCCACTGATACTGGATACCCAAATAAATGCACCCATTTAAAAGTGGGAAATAACCAGAAAAAAAAAAAAAAGCAAGCAAATAAATTTGAAAAATAGAAAATTTTATTCTTTTTTTTTCATGAGAAGGTATGATGAAAAAAGAAAGGAGGAGAACAGAAAAACAAAATTAGAGGGAGAGAAGGACGTTAGAACAAACACAAGACTGACTGACTCCCTCTCACCCCCACCCCACACACACCCAAGAAAGACTAATGTCACACACACACACACACACACACACAGGAATATGCTGAGAGCATCCTTCTCTCTTTCTCGCTTACTACCTTAAGAACGTGTCATAAGGAAGAACATTTAAAGCTGTGAGCGGCTGTGGCACACATGAGGACTGCCCACAGGCCACATGCTAGTTGCCTCTGCTGTAGTAAATATGGGGTCAGCGCTTCTATTGTAACACTGACATCAGTAATGGGGAAGATTCCTTAATATTTAAAGTACGCTGTTGAATATGATGAAAAATCTGGTAGAAAACTAAAACTGTTGAAATTGTCTTTTAACCCATGTGTATTTAATTGAATGCACGGCATATTATTTTATATCTTAGAGTTCTTTTATCTTTATTTTAAGCTGCTAAAATTATACAGAGACATGTACTTATATATACATGTATTTACATGAAATTACATGTTTCTAAAAGTAAATGACCTTAATGAATGAAATCTTATTTGTCTAGTCCACTTTCAAAATGCATGTTTGTAATACCAATGTAATAAAACTTTGCAATATAAATGGAATCAAAAGATAGACAAGTAACTGTGTGTGTGACTTTACCCCCATACTGATTTGAATCATACTATTTTACAGTAAGGTGAGAAGAAATGAGTCAGGAGAAAAGCACTTGAAGAACCAGAGCCAATGTCAAGAAATGTATGGCATGTTTGAAACAACTCTAAAAAATCTGGACTTATCAAAGATAAACAGAATGGTGGAGGTAGACATAGTACACCTGCCTTTATAAGAATTATAAGCTTACCTTGTACATTTAAGAACTTAGAGGCTAAGGGGGAAAGATGAAAGAAGACAGCCTGGGAGACACTAAAGGATAAGGCACTAAGAGCCAGCCACAAATGAAAACCAATCCTATCTAGAGAAGAAATAAATCTCAGGAATTCTAAAGTTAAGGTGGTTAAAGTAATTATATTTGCAGAATTATCAAATACTCAACAATCAGGCACTTGTGTGAATGGTATATAATCTGTAAACATGAAATTATAATCCAAGTCAGCATAGCCTATAGACATGGTCGATAATTAACAGACCATGTTGTTTTCTTAGAAGAATTCTAAGGAAACTTCAAAAACTTGAAAATTAACTCCAGGATCTGTATGAGTTTTTAGATAAGTCAAATGACTTGTCAGAAACAGCCCACTAGTCTTGACTATTTTCTGAACTTACAGATTTTAAGAGGTGATTCTGTTTTTCCAAATTGATATGAAAGTAAAATTCTAGTTCTTAAATTCTCTTGCGTCTTCCTCCAAATTCAAACCATATTAGGTAATAGAATTTATTTGTGAACATCCTGAGATACATATATTTGTTCCCAGTTGACCAAGGAAAGAAGAACTTCGTCTTATTCACCTCAGCCCACTCTGTGGAACCCAGAAGTCCAAATTCTTCTGCATCCCAGCTGGCAAAAATGATAGTTCTCCTAGGTCTCCAGCCTGTAATCATTGTTAACATATAGTTAGGTACACCTGCCTAAAAATAAAGGAAAATTAGTGAGTCACTTTTTGTCCTCGCCTACCAAAGAAACATTGTTTACCTCTACTCATCAGTTTTCCAAAACTCTGAGCAATTTCTTGTAAAACAGCAGTCCCGGTGGTTGGGTCAATACCTCCGAACACCCAGGAATCCCGATGGCCTCCCAGAATAACATACCTGTCTAGAAAAGAATGTGTGTTCAAAAGAACTACAACTTTAAATGCCGTATAACTAGTTGTGATTTATGATTTTAAGTAAAACATCCTCTTGCTGGAGTTTCCTCCACAGGAAAAAAAATCAACACTATAAGGTAGAGTCATCTTTTAGAGTAGCACAATTTTTTTTCAAATGTAGTTTTATATCAGCCAGAAAAAATCAACTGTTGAGTAAAATGATCTACTCTTCCTCTTTTAACATTTGTAAAAATAAAGTTTTTAAAAATTCTCTGACTCACCAGGTTCCACAGATCCTCTGATAGTTCCAATTACATTGTAAATCCTTGTAATTTTATTGGTGTTATGAACATGCATTTTAACCTTCCTAGAATTTCAGAGACAATAAATTACTTCACCTAGAATATTATGTCTAAAAGCTTTCAGCATTTAATTATGAAAAAAGTCTAATAAGTACAGAAAACTGTACAACAGTTCAATGAATTCCCATATGTTCACCGCCTAAATTAAATAATTTTTATATTTTTGAACCATTTGCAAGTAGCAGGCATCATGACATGTTACTCCTAAGTACTTAAGTGTGAAACATAAAGTAAAATTTTAAAAACTGTCAATATTTTACTTTCCTCCTTCCTTTAGCTATATTGATATTTACTTAAAATTCAAAATATTCTATTATTCAACATGTCTTGGGTATTCATTCTAAGATTCTAAATATTAAATATATTCATCTCAATTACAAAAATAAGGAAGACAGCTGTTCTGCATTTAATGTGTCTTTGTATTTACATTAACTTCTGCTATTTAATACTTTTCTTCAAGATTATTGAAGTAGTGTATCAGTTCAAGAGCTAGCTGAGTGCTCCTACATGTAAGAAGCACGGAAAACCTTATTAAATAGGAATCTGGGAAGCGCTTGTTAATGTGTTCAAGACAACCATATAATGAAACGTACAGGCCATCTGTTTTTTCTGATTCATTCATGAATTACAATCAACCAAATTAGACTTCAAGAGAAAATACAATCACCCGCAGACAAAAAAAAAAAAAAAAAAAAGCATTCACATTTCATGAATCCAGAATGACATGGGAAAATGTTGAGCCTCTTTTTCACAAGGGAACAAAATAATCTGTTGGGGACGGGGCGGGGGGGCAGGCAGTGGAGATTCCAGTTTCTAACTTGTGGTTCGTTTTCTGAATAGAAAAACTAACAAGCTGTCAAAGCCTATATATTGTTAAGTGCAGATTCTGTTTTTTCCCTCCAAAAGTATATTGTGCTTCTGAATGGATATTTAATTTACATGCAATATTCAACCAAAAATGCTTTTGGGGAAAAACTTATCAATGGGTTTTTTTTGTTTTTTCATTTTAAGACACTAAAGGATTTATCTTTGCTGCTGATAAAAATTAATAGCAAAAAAAACCCAAACATTTTCAACATGTTTTTCTAAATATATCAACCTAGTATCTATTAGTTAGAAACTCAAATTCATTGATATTATGTCATTAAATGAAGAAAATTAAAAAACAAACAAAAAATCTATTTAATTTAATTAAAACATTTTTTAACAAAAATGAACAGTCTGTCTGCTCAGATTCTCAAAGGAGCTCATCCACATCTTCAATCTTTATGTCTTTCTAGTTTTCAGTATCACTGACCCCAGAAATGCCTCAATATCCACTTGTATTTTTCCGATTATCACTTCAAACTCATCATGTTCCAAACAAACTGAACTCTAGAATGTAGGTTCCACAGGGCAGGGATTTTGCCTGTTTTGTTTACTGCTGGATTCCCTAGGGTATAGTAAATGCTCAATAAATAATTTGTGAAATGAATATATACACTCCTGTAAAGAGAAGTTGAGAAAGACCTTAGTTGATCCATTAGTTGCCTCTGCCTAACATTGTCTTTAACCAGACAATTTTACAACTCTGTAGAGACAGAAATTAACTTACAGAAACATGACAGTGATGCACATAATGCACAATCTGCTAATGTACGTTAATTGACTTCCCTTCTCCAACGTGAAAGAAATCAATTTTTATGCTATTAAGTGCATTCATTTCAGCATTCCTGATGAGCTGATTTTTTTATATCAACTTTGAATTCTCCTTTGAACCAGTTTTAACACCTTTTAGGATCCCTCATTAATTAAATACATTTTGGACACATGTTCATTTTATATGGGTTTGAGAATTATGGTTTTACTTTTCTCTTTTCAATCATCTTTTACCATTTTTGGATCCCAATGAGCTGTACAATGATTTCACCTTACAGACCAGGTATGGGCAGGTTAAACCCAGACATGTCTTCTTTCAGCTCTCAGAAGTAAATCCCAAGTAGCAATAGAATCCTAACTTTGCTGACTGTATCTATAAATTTTTTTCTACTGACTGTGTTTTGTTTATGTTTCTAGTTTGCTTATGGCAGATAAGTTATTCCCCACTGGTGGCAGCAATGGCTAGGAATTTGACTTCATGTCCTGTCACTTGGTCATCTCCATAAGTGGATTATTAGATTACCAAGATCTCTTCAGAGTGAGATATGGGAGCAAATGTGATGTTTAGTAATTTTCTTAACTTGCGTATGTGTCCATCTTGAGCTCAGATCAGTTAAGGGTTCTGTGCCCATGGTGAAGGAGATCAGTTTTTTGATATCTTAAGCAGGGAATTTTCTTATTTCTGAGTTTTTTCTTGAACTGACTAAAATTATAGAACTGAAGTTACATGTTTTCGGCTTTCTCTGTGTTTGTTTCTGTTTGTAAATAAAAAATGCCTTTATCTTACATTGTGTATGATTTCCTACTTCTGGATGGTATTAATAAATTAAATAATAAAATCTCTTATATTAACAATTTAACAATTTATATAAACAATTCTAAAATTTCTATAAAGGGGGGAGGGATTGAACCTCTAATACTTTGAAAGTTCCAAAATAAAATTACAGAAACTACAAAACACTCTAAGAATCCAAGTTCACGCTGTAAAGGTAAGCTGTCAGCAAACAAGACTGATTAATAATTTTGGTTTAATAAAAACAGCCTTGCCCTGGCCGGTTTGGCTCAGCGGTTAGAGCGTCGGCCTGTGGTCCGGAGAGACCCGGGTTCGGTTCCCGCTAAGGGCACGTACCTTGGTTGCAGTTTGTCCCCGGCCCTGGTTGGGTCGTGTGGGTGGCAACCACTCGATGTGTCGCTTTCACGTCGATGTTTCTCTCTCTCTCTCTCCCACTCACTCTATCTGAACAAAATATCGAAAAATGTCCTCGGGTGAGGACAAAAAAAAAAAAAAAAAAAAAAAAAAACAGCCTTATCCTCTTTAATTTACCAGTGTCGCGTTGCCCTTTCTCTCTGCATTTCAGGAAATCAAACTACTTAAAGTCTGATCAAGCCGTGCTCTTCCGCAACTCTGTTCAAACTGATCTCTCAGGGCATTTCCTGCCTGCTCCATACAGTGGCATATTTACTCTATGATCACTCCTCCCTTACAACAGTGCTACAGTGTGTTAGTAACAATGAAAATTAGTGTATTGAGCCCTACAATAGTTAGGTGCTTGCCCGTCTGACTCAACCCACCCACAGGTAGGGATCAGTCATGCTGCCTCCCTTCTCTGTCTTACTCCTTTCCCTTAAGTTAGCCTAGTGTTTCACATGCAGAACAGTTTGAAAACGATATGGAAACCGTTTTAAAACTTGAAGTGAGCCCTGGCCAGTTTGGCTCAGTGGTTAGAGCGTTGGCCTGTGGTCCGGAGAGACCCGGGTTCGGTTCCCGCTAAGGGCACGCACCTCGGTTGCAGTTTGTCCCCAGCCCTGGTGGGTTGTGCGGGTGGCAGCCACTCGATGTGTCCCTTTCACATCGATGTTTCTCTCTCTCTCTTCCTCTCTCTCCCTCCCACTCTATCTGTACAAAAAATGGAAAAATGTCCTCGGGTGAGGATTAAAAAAATAAATAAATAAATAAAATAAAATAAATAAAAAATGAAACTTGAAGTGAAAAGGGAAGTTAAAATATTGAACCTATAACTCAAAGTCTCAATTTCTGAGACATTATGAAATGAATGTTATGATAACTCTACTGGAAGAAATTCAATACATTATTCTCTAAGTACTTCTTAAGTGATAGAAAATGGTTGATTATTCATTATAAAAAAATGAGAAAAAGAAGATAAGCAAAATATACCTGGTAGAAGAGTTATCTTGACACTTTTCCAGGCTATTAAATTAATGTAAAATTACCTGAAAGAATCATGCCCTATGAAGCCAGGCCCGATATTGTAATCCACATTAAGACTTCCCTTCCAGCTGTCATCTGGTGAAGCTGCTCCTCCCATATGGCTGTCAAAAGAAAATGAAAATGACAGAAAAAAGCTGAGCATCACCATTTCTTAAAGAAAAAAGAATGAAGTGTGATGATGAGATAGTTCATTCATATACTAACCAATACTTATTGAGCATTTACTAAGTGCCAGGTACTGTCAAGCTCCCTTCCCTTGTGGAGCTTACATTCTAATGAAAGAGCCGTAACTGAGATACAGAAGCAAAATATGAAGTCCTAGGTGGTGCTGCTCAGTGGTTAGAGGGTCAGCCCTCACACCAAAGGGTCACGGGTTCGATTCCCCTACAAGGACATGTACCTGGGTTGTAGGTTCGATCTTCAGCCCTGATGGGGGCATGTGCAGGAGGCAACCAATCGATGTGTTTCTCTCACATCAGTGTTTCCCTCCCTTTCACTTTATCTAAAATCAATAGGAAAGTACCCTTGGGTGAAGATAACAACAAAAAATTATATTTTATATATACACACACACACACACACACACATATATACACACACATATACATATATATATTTATTTAATATGTTGGTGATAAAAGCTAAGGAGAAAAAAAATAGGGGAAAAGGAAAACTTAAGCCTCCTTTTGACTTTAATTATTTATGTAGGGATGCAGTAGGTCCAAGAAATCCTAAAATGTGAAATATATGACTGTGCTAAGGAGAAATTATAAAGAAGCTGCTCATTACATAAAGCAATTATTAAATTATATTGAGACTTTTTTTATAATATAAGATTTTAAAAGGAACATTAATTGAATGTTTACCATATTCTGTATAGTTTACATGCATGACCTTGTCTATCAGGGAGAAACTATTTCTGTCCTCATTTTACAGATAAAGAAACAATCAGAGAAAAGACTGAGTAAATGATCCAAGTTCACACATCTAGCAAGTGGTGAGCATTATCATATTTTTAAATGCAAGTCAAATGCAGTACAAATAGCAAATAAGAAAATCCAACTACTTCAGAAATCTCAAATCAGTGTTTTTATCTTTGGATACAGTTTTGCTTTTGAGACTCATTTGTAGCAAAAATAGTAATGTTTTCTAGGCAGTAAACTGACTGCATTTATGGAAGTGTGCTCTGTTATTCCTACTCCAGGAGCTATTTTTATCCAAGACAAATTTTAACATAATTAGGTTACATTGGTTTTAGTGCAAAATATCTTAATCTCATATCCAACAAGAAAATATACCGTAATAATATTTCTGCATCATTATATCCAATGGGATGTACAGGGATTTGGGGCATTCCCACTCCTTCTTCAACATCCAGTCTAAAGGTGTACTCTGAAAAAACCAATTGCATAAAATGAAAACAATTGATGAATCTGAACCAGGGGCATAAAAAAAATTTTTTTATTACTATTGCAGATTTGCTATATGTTTGGCATTATATTCAAAATTAAAAGTTCCCCCTAAAATCAATTATTGTTTTACCTAAAATGGCTTATTTAATTCAACAGTAAGAAATTAAACCATTTACATTCTAATTTTAAAATCTATTATAGGTATTGTAGAGTCCCAAACTTGTTTTGACATTTCACATCATTCTCTTGAATTTTATAAGAATATTTTATTTTTAAAGGCTATCTTGAATCCTTCTTAGAGAAACTTCAGTTAATCAGATGTCTAGAAAATGTGTCACATATTCTGAAGATGATCCTTTGAGAAACTCAATAAAACTGGCAAATCAATCTCTAGCAAGAAGATCAGGAAAAAGAAGAAAAAGGACATCAATTGCTCATATCAGGAATAAAGAAAATATTACTCTAGTACCTGCAAACAAAAAATAATAAAAATATTGTGAACAATTCTATGGCCATAAATTCAATAACTTAGATGAACAATATCCTTGAAAGACACAAACTATCAAAACTCACTCAAGAATAAATAGATGACCTAAACAACCATATACCTATTAAAGAAATTGCATTTGTAGTTAAAAGCATTCCTATAAACAAAATGTATGGTCTGGATGGATCTGCTGGAGAATTCTACCAAATATTCATAGACAAAATCAAACACATTCTTATAAACTCTTGCATAAGAAAATGAAGAAGATGAGATAGTCACCAACTCATTCCATGAGGTCAACATTACTGATACCAAAATGAGACACAGATATTACAAGAAAATAAAGCTATAAGCTGATATCCCTTGTGACTAAAAACTAATATTTTAACCAAATTTTAACACAAATCCAGCAGTACACAACAATATATAAAAGGATAATGCACTGTGACCAAGTAGAGTTTACCCCAGGATGGAAAGGTTGGCTTAACATTAAAAAATCAATCAACATAACATAACAGAAGTAAATAAAAACAACTTTTGATCATTTCAATAGATGCAGTAAAAGCAGTTGACAAAATCCAATATACATTTTTAGATACATGTGTTAAGATAAAAACTCTTATCCCATTACCATAGAAATAAATTCCTCAATCTGACAAAAGAATCTACAAAAAAACATGCAAATACAAACAATATACTTAACAGAGAAAGACTTTTCCTTGGGGCAGGAACAAGGCAAGAATATCTGCTCTAACAACTCTTTTCAACTAAGTACTGGAGGTACCAGCCAGTGCAATATAACATTAAAAATAAAAGGCATCTAGATTAGAAACAAACAAAATGTTTTTATTTGCAGGTGACATGGTCATCTATGTAAAAACTCTGATGGAATCTACAAAAGCCTAGTAGTACTTGAATTTAGTAAGTTTTCAGGATTCAATATAATCATATTTCTATTTATTAGGACTGCAGTTGGAACTTGAAATTTAAAATGTAATTTAAGATGGTATAAAATGCCTGACTGGTGTGGCTCAGTGGACTGAGCATCCGCCCATGAACAGAGGTCCTGGTTCAATTCCAGGTCAGGGCCCACGCCCAGGTTGCGGGCTTGATCCCCAGTAGGGGGAATGCAGGAAGCAGCCAATTGATGTTTCTAATTCTCCCTCTCTCTCAAAGAAAAAAAATAAAAATCAATAAAAGCATTTTTAAAAGATTGTATAAAATTATGAAATGCTTATGGATAAATATGAAAATAGATATGCATGATCTGTACAGTGAAACTTTAAATATGCTGGGAGAAATTAAACAACACCTAAGTAAATACAGAATTGTACCATGTTCAGTGATCTCAAGATTCAAATTTTTTTTTTTTTTAAGATATCAATACTCCCCAAACTGACCTATGGATTTAAGTCCATCTCTTTCAAACTCCCAGGAGGCTTTTTGGTGGGAATTAGTAAGCTGGTTCTAAAATTCAAATGGAATTGACCTAGAAGAGTCCCAAAAACTTTGAAAAAAGAAATGCAACTTAGAGGACTCACATTTCTGTCAGATATAACATAAAAAAGATGTAGCATGCCAAGTGTTGGCAAGGATGCAGCAACTGGAGCACTCACTCACTGCTGCTGGGATGTAAAATCGTACAGCCACTTTGGAAAACAACTTAAAATTTTCTTAAAAAGTTAAACACACCTCTCTCCCATTACCCAGCCATTCCATTCCTATGTACTTCCTCAAGAGAAATGAAAGCATACAAAGAGACATGTACACAACCCTTCAGAGCAGCTTTATGTTTAATAGCTCCAAAATGGAAAGCAATCCAAATTTTCATCAAGCAAGTGACTAAACAAACAAGTATATCTATTCAAAAGTGGACTGAATTATTGACACATATCAATATGGATGGACCTCAAAATAATTATGCTGACAGGAAGCAGATCAGTGTCTGTGTAGGGAGCACAGGGAGGGGTTCATAGGGAGCCATTAGAAAGAGATGAGAGGAAAAATGTGGGTTATGGATACATTTATATCTTGATTGTGGAGATGGTTACACAGATGTCACAACTTTTCACATTTTACATATTAAATAACAAACTCATTTCTAAAAATAGACATGTATAATCTAGAGAAGGATAAAATCACTAGGCGATTCAGAAACCCTATGTTCTAGTTTGGGAAGAGCAGTATTACTTTGGATATGAGGATCTGTGCTTCTGAACCCCCACTCTATCAAAGGCAGAGAAAGAAGTGAACTGACCTTAATAATAAAGGGGAAAGTCTCTGAATTCCTAACAGCAGCAATCCAAAATCTCAATGTTATTAATGTTATTCTATAGATGCTTGCTCTTATGCCTCCTATAAGGGCAAAAACTATTTTTGCAAAAATGGATAGACAATGACAGGCTCATCCTTTACCTTTAGCTGGGTAGCCTGGAGTGAGCGGGTCACCAGCACCATTCAAATTTAACACGTTCCCTCTCTGGGCTGCAGTTCCAGGAAGGTTCCATCCTTCGGGATATGACTGTACGTCAGGGGCAGAGTAGTCAGCGGGATCTGAGTACAAGATGATCCCTATGGCTCCTGCGGACACGGCATTGTTAACCTGCAGTCCAAAATGTAGAAATGGCCAATGAGTGGTGAAGAGAAGACGGAGTTACTAATGTCAGAACATTCTGACATTGCTTTTGATCATGCCATCACTCATTTAATTTTCTTAGCCTTGAATATAATTTCTCGGTAGACCTAACAACTCTCATTTATTCTACCCAGCTCCAGACAAGTTATCACTTCAGTGAACATTCCTGTTTTTCCTGAAACTGCAAAATAAACGTCTCCCTTCTTTGTATTTCTTCTCTATGTTATACATATATCTATTTTAGGATGGATAAAAGTATTTTAAAATACCTTTTAAATATATTTCTTGCCTAGGGTTAGGATTCTAAGAGATCGGTGGTATTATTAGCATTCCCATTTTATATATTTATACACACACACACACACACACACACACACACACACACACACTAGCAGGCAGTGTTATTGAGAACCTGGACCATGTCTCCATGTCTTAATCCCTTTTAACTTTCCACCCTCCAAAATCTAGTATGTCTTAGAGTAACCACTCTACAATATGTGTGGAACTAAACTAATTTAATATTCTACACAGAGTAGTCATAGTGAGTGAAAAATCGTCCAGTGTTTTTATAAACATTTTGCTAATCCAAACTGACCACAAATAAGAAAATCTACCCTATTAGATACTGTATTCTTCATTACCAGAAGTATTGTAGCAAAAAATAATCATCAGTTTTGATTAACTAACACATGTTCCAATATTCAGAAAGCACTCTCATGTAACATTAGTGGAAGTACGATCTGTCACAACTTTTTGAAGGGTAATCTGATGATGCCTATCAAAATTTGGAAACAATATACAGTATGATTCAGCCATTCAACTTCTAGGAATTTACACTACAAAAAAATCTTCACACAAATGTTCAAGTACATATTGACACAGATGTTCACAGTGGAATTATTTGTAACAGCAACAAATTTAAGACACATCAAGCATCTGTCAACAGAGACATGGTTAAATAAATTGCTCATCAATTCTGTGAAATATTATGTAGCCATCTAGAATAATGAGGTATTTACTTAATAACAGTTACACAGAAATCACTAAGTACAAGTCACTATCTGAAGTGCTTTCAAATATCAAGCCATTTAATCCTAACGAGGATTCTAAGAGATCAGTGTTATTATCAGCATTTTCATTTTACATATGAGGAGACACTAGACAGGGATTAAGCAACTTGTTCACACTAAAAGACTTAGAGAATAGGAAGCCCAGACTAGACCAGAACCCAGGCTGTATGGACCTAGACTCCTAGAGTCTTAACCGTGGAAGAATACCCACAAGTTATTGCTGGGGGAAAAAAAATAAAGTTAGACAATATATAGTGTTGATGCCCTCTTTGTTAAAAAAAAATAATATATGTAAGATGATTATAGAGGCATGTACTTATATTCATATTTCACAGAATTAGGTCTGGAAAGAACTGTTACGATTGGTTTTATCTGGGCAATGAAGTTGGGTAATACAGGAGAGCTCTTTTTTTTTTTCTAATTTATACACATTTCCTTCAGTTAAAAAGAAAACAAATATTGCTTTGATAATAAAATTGTTGAAAATAATTTCCCTTTCTAGATATATGAGGTAACATAAAAACAGGATTTCCTATGCAACCATGGAAATAGCAATAGTGTGTGTGTGTGTGTGTGTGTGTGTGTGTGTGTGTGTGTGTGTGTGTGGTGAAAGCAATTTCATAAACTGCGAGGTAAAATATGTTCATTTACGGGATATGTCTTATTCTCTCTAGGAAAACAAATAACACAATACTTTATTTCCTCTGAAGATTTTCCCGTATCTGGCGATGACGATCTTCCCCGTGCAGATGATGCCCATTTCTCTTTCTAGTTTGAAAAAATCTTCAGTACGAGCATAATTTACATATACAAGATCTCCCTGTAGGAAAAGCAAACAAACAAAAACAACACATAGTGCTGCTCGAATTAAAGAGAACAACAACAACAAAATACGTTTGCTCCAGAACACTGCATCATCTAAAGTTATCTGGGTTGGGCTTGCTTGATAACTAGATCCATGCTAATTCTGTAGAAGCAGTAAGAAAATATTTCAATAGGTTCAAACGTTTTTAAAATGACAACATGTAAAACAGTTTAAACCATGTGTTTTAGTTTGAAGAAATGATCAGTGTATATACTGAGTCATAGGAAATAGGATAAATAAAAGTCATTTTAAAATCCCAACCATGCTATTCATCTTAAAACTTCTGTTGTGTGATCTATAAAATCTCATCTATAAATCTTTAACAAAGTCAGACTATGAATAAAGGGAAAAAAGCTTGTAAAAATATCTATTGCCCTTACTGAATTAAAGACATGTTCAGCAGTTCCTTTATTTCAAAAGGCACATCCACTCCACTGGGGTCTACTTTTATGTATTTATCTTTGTTCTTTTCCTGGTGTTCTTCTCTCCCTCCCTCTCTCCCTCTCTCCCTCTCTCCCTCTTGTGTGTACACAGTATTGAAGCTCAAAGATCAGCAGGTACGATCCTCCTAATCTGGGCTCAGGCCTCCACATAGGTTTTATGTAACAGAGAAAGCTTTAGAGTTGAGTAAGAACATGTCTTTTCTTTACCTCTGGCATGCCTTGGGCTGAGAAAGCATTATAAGGTGGGACAATATTTGTAACATTTTCATATCCATCTGGTGGTGGCTCAAGGGAAGATGTTTTAAAAATCTAGAAAGCAGTGAAATACATGAAGTTAGGAAGAAGTTTTCTAGATTGCTATTAAAGAATAATGCATTTTTGCCCCCAAATATACACTTAAGATTCAACATCCTGAAACTAGGTTCTGTAATCAAATAGATTCCACTGGCAATAATGAGAAGCAGCTTTATCATTGTTATCATAGTAGATATCACTGTTCAAAATGGTAGAAATTCTATGAATGCATGCAATTTCAGGCAACGAAAGTCCCCGTGTGACGTATGAAAACGGGGCTTCGAAGGTGGCTCCCGTGATTCTTCTATTCCTTTCAGCTTTCTTTGTGGCCCCTTTTTTCATCTGCATTAAAATAATGTTCCCTGTGTTTTGTCCCCAGTACAGTGCTAGCCTCATTTCATACTCCCTTCCTGTGAGATGTCATTGACTGAAAATTTCACCCATACCTAATATGCTTATTTAAGGGCCTGATGGACATTTCAGCTTGGATATCCAAACTCAACATGTTAAAATTTGAATTTATCGGCTCTCATCCTGGGCCTACTTCTGGTTCTGCATTCCGTACTGCTATTATTAGCATCACTAGCTAGCCACTCACACCAGACACCCAGAAATCAAAGTGAACTCTGTCCTCACCCGCTTCTTCCAATCCCTAGTCAAGTCCTGCCAATACTGTTTCCTAACTGTTTCTCATATCAATCCCTGTTCCTCACTCCTGCTAACATCCTAATCTAGGGCTTCATCATCCTTTACCTGTACTGTTGTCTTAGACTCCAACCTTAATTCTAGTCTAGGACATCTGCAGACTGCCCAGACTATCCAAATGCCTCTAGCCACACCCTTGCATGGTTTAGGAGCCGTCAATGGACTCCACTGGCTGAGATTTAATTCCTAGGACACTGTATAAGCCCTTCTGAGATCTGACCCTTGAACAATACCTGTTTGAACTGCATGGGTCCACTTACATGCAAATTTTTTTTCAATAAGTATGTACAGTACTGTAAATGTATTTTATGATTTTCTGAATAACATTTTTCCCTCACTTTATTTTAAGAATGCAGTTTATTATACATATAACATATAAAATATGTGTGAATTGAATGTTTATGTTATCAGTAAAGATTTACAGTTAACAGTAGGCTATCAGTCCAGTTCTGAGGAGTCAAAAGCTATATATAGACTGTAGGTTGGTGCTCCTCACCCCATGTTGTTCAAGGGTCAACTGTATAGTGGTTTATCCCTTAACATGATTCACTCTGTATTTTACACTCTTGAAATACAGAAAATCTTTAAATTCCCCCCAATAATACTAAACTAGTATTTTCCAAGCTTTGCCAATATTTTCTCTCCTGCCTAGAATTCTCTTACCTTGATTTTTTTTTATGTGATTGATTAACTCTTTAGACTCTTCCATGACTCACATTTTGACTATTTCAGGAAGCCTTCTCTGACTTACAGGGTGGTTTGGACATAAAAAGGGGTTCTATAGAAAGTAAGCTCACAGGGTGATCTGATCATAAATTCCTAACTGGGCAGGTCATGGTGGGTTAGTCACACCCTAGGCATATATTTTGTGTGTGTGTGTCTTTAAAATAAAGTTTATTGTTCTATTTAAATACAAGGTTCATTTACATATTTCTCCATGATTGTCTTTTGTAAAAATAGACATTTAACTTTTTAGTAAAAGGTTTATCTTTGCCTTCAGCAAGTCCTGTCCATTGTTTCTGTGCATCTAGGTTAATATACCTTTGAAATAACTACCCTCAAGAGCTCGTGCAATCTTTTAATTATCCTGTAATTCAATCCCCACTTTATTTTCTCACATTTCCAAGTCATCTTCCTTATGCTTCTGCCTTCATGTCAAATGCATAAAAAACTGCAACCCAGCATATGTCATCAGTTTGGTTCAAATACTCATAAAAATCTCTACAGGTTTGAATGTCCTTATGTCCACACTAGGCCAAGTGACCATTTTCACCGTAGATAAAGACCCCAGTCGTACTCTTCATAGCACTTCCTGTGCTGATTTGAAATGATGTGTTCCAATGACTGCCTGACCTCATTTAAGCAAAGGAACCATGTTCTAGTCTTTATTCTGGTCTCAGAACCTAGCACTGTGCCTGACATTTAGTAAATACTGAATAATTAGTTTGCAACCTATTAACTTTTCTAGAAAATATGAGTTCCATTGCACTATCAACAAATTTGTTTTTACTTGACCCTAAATTCCAATTCACGTAAAAAGGCGAAGTTGTAAAGCACGAGAAATACCAACAATTCTACATCACCTCAACTCCATGTTCATCCAGGATTGATATGTAGCTGGCATTTGTCTCATCAGGGTATGAGAGGAGAACATCATAATGAACCAACTTGGCTGAGTCCAGTCCAAATTTCTTCCACTGGGTTTGGATTTTCTTGGCAAGCAGTAAATTCTGTTCTGTTCCTGCTAGATGAGGGAGCTTTGTAAAAGAACTAAAATGAAGATAAAATACAAGGGAGAGTTAAAGACGACTATATTCAGATGATGAACCTAAGAACTATTCTAGATGCATTACTCATACTTTAGGCATTAACTTCTTATTTCCATGTCAGAGATACAAAAGCCTGCCAGCATGACCAATTTCTAGATATGCTGGGGGGGGGGGGCATGCAGAGTTTGCCACCCCAAAATGTGCCTGTTGGGATAAATAAGCTGGTTATTTTCAAGAAATAAAAATCTCTTTATTAAATATGAAATCTATGCACTTCTATTTTCATATTCCCTCTGGTTGTTCCTGCCTGTTATCTAAGAAGTACACATTAGAGGCTGATTGAGTTGAATTTGAGCAATGTTCCCTTGGGTTTAGGTTTTAAATGATTTGGAACATTTAAGTGACCTCACAAAAACAGTTCTTAATGAGAGACACTTTGCCTGAGGTAAATAACATTTTAAAACAGTTTCCCTTGCCCTGGCCAGTTTGTCTCAACAGTTAGAGCATCGGCCTGCGGTCCAGAGAGACCCAGGTTCGGTTCCCACTAAGGGCACGTACCTCAGTTGCAGTTTGTCCTCGGCCCTGGTTGGTCGTGTGGGTGGCAGCCACTCAATGTGTCCCTTTCAAATCGATGTTTCTCTCTCTCTCTCCCTCCCTCCCACTCTATCTGAACAAAAAATGAAAAAATTTCCTTGCGTGAGGATAAAAAAAAATAATAAAACAGTTTCCCAAACCCCTTCTCCCTAATCAGTAGAGCAATAATATTTTTGTAAATTGGTTTTTAAGTCAACCACAGGACAACCAAAACAAAAGAAAAATGAACAGTTATTGAAAACTTACTATATGCCAGCAACTTGACCAGGTACTTTGTTATCATCGTAATTAGCGACTTAATATTAATAAAGGGAAGAAAGCAAAGGGAAGCCAGACATTGGAAGCATGGTCACATGGAAGCTTCCCCAGGAGGCTACAGCCGCACACAGCATTGTTCCTCCAAGGGGATTACACCCCTCACTTCCCCCATCGGGTACTGGGTGGTTGGGGGGAGATGTGGGGTGAGAGGTAGGTACATGAGCAGTAAAAGTCAGGGTGGTGCTGGGGAGGTGCTTGCCTGTCAGTCTGGCCTGGGGAACAATGGACTGGTTGGGGGGGGTGGACCCCACCAGAAGTGCGTGAAATCGTGGAAAGTTAATTGGTTAGTTTAAAGAAGCTCCTGGTTAAAATCCCCAGACAACAGGTTCCCTTGCTCTTGCTCCGTGACCCACACCCGCCCATGTGCTTGCCTGTTCCCTCTCCTTAGACATGTGGCCTTAAGCAGCCGCATGGCCAATGGACGGCAGCTGGGACACAAGCTATGCTAGCCAGATGCTGAACTGGACTGGACTTTAATATGGAACAGAAATTCTGGGCCGTGGGCTTTATTCTGGTCCTGCTGAACACAAGAATAGACTTCTTCTGCCCTGGCCGGTTTGGCTCAGCGGTTAGAGCATCGGCCTGCGGTCCAGAGAGACCCGGGTTCGGTTCCCGCTAAGGGCACGTACCTCGGTTGCAGTTTGTCCCCAGCCCTGGTTGGGTCGTGCGGGTGGTGACCACTTGATGTGTCCTTTTCATGTCAATGTTTCTCTCTCTCTTTCCCTCCCAACTCTATCTGAACAAAAAATGGAAAAATGTCCTCGGGTGAGGATTAAAAAAAAAAAAAGAATAGACTTCTTCCATGGTGAGACAGACAGAGATGGGAACTTTGTGGGGAACCCCTTTAATTTTACATCATCAATAAAGTTTTCCATGAAATCTCATCTTCCTGTGGGGGCCTGAGGAAATTCTTTTCCTTGTGACACCCCAAGAACTTACTTCCACGATAACACTTTCACATGGGTTATCTCAGTTCATCCTCACAACCCTTCTTCCATTGTTTGAATTTTAAAGATGAAGAAAAAGAGAGAGCCATGGCCGGTTTGCCTCAGCAGTTAGAGTGTCGGCCTGTGGACCAGAGAGTCCGGGTTCGGTTCCGGCTAAGGGCACGTACCTCGGTTGCAGTTTGTCCCCAGCTCTGATTGGGGTTGTGTGGGTGGCAGCCACTGGATGTCTCTCTTTCACATGGATGTTTCTCTCTCTTATCCTCTCTCTCTCCCTCCTGCTCGATATGAAGATAAAAATGCAAAAAGAAAAAAGAAAGAAAAAGAGTATTTAAATAACTTGCTCACAATTCTAAAACTACTGATCACCAGGACTAGAATTTGAAACTCATAACTGTTTGACCTTGATAAACAGTAATTATTTTTAAAACATTCATCCAATCATATTCATTAATCAGGGTAAGGATGTTGGCTCCCATCACTTTTATTGAACATGGTACTGGAATTTCAGTCAGTGCACACACACATACACACACACACATGACAAAGAAGGAGGGGGAGAAGGAGAAAAATGCATACAGTTTAAAAAGGGAGAAATGAAATGGCCCCTCTTTAAGAATGGCATGATTGTCTACATAGAAAATCCTAATTAATCTACAAAATATTCATAGAACTAACATGGGAGTTTAGACAAGCCACAGGAAACAAAACAAATGAGAATCAACAGTATTTTTACATACTAATAACAGCAAAAACATGGAAATGGAAATTAAATACCATATGATTTATGCTCCAAAGAGAGTAAAAATCTTAGATATAAATCTAATAATCTACATACAGAATCCGCATCCTGAAAATTACAAAATGGTGATAAAAGCAATGAAAGAAGACCTAAGTAACTGGAGAGACTTCCCATGTTCATGGATTAGAAGACTGGACATAGTAAAACTGTCAAGTATGCCATATTGTGCTATAAGATTAATGCAATTCCTATCAAAATCCCAGCAAGGACTTTTCAAGACATAAATATTTATTGTATGTATATATATTTTAATACTCACCCAAGGATATTTTTCCATTGATTTTCAGATAGAGTAGGAAGGAGGGAGGGAGGGAAAGAGAGAAAGAGACATGGATGTGAGATAGACACATTGATTGGGTGCCCCCCACAGGACCCCAACCAGGGCCAGGGATCAAACAGCAACCAAGGTACCCTGCCCTTGACAGAATCAAACCTGAAACTCTTTGGTCTGGGGGAACAGATGAGCCAAATCAGCCAGGGCATTTATTGTATAGTTTATATAAAAAGGCAAAGGATATAGAATAGCTACAATAATTGTTTGAAAGAATAAAGTGAGAGAAGTCACTCTATGCATTGCTAAAGCTTAGGATACAGCTTCAATAATGAAGACAGTGTGGATGGCGGGGTGTCCGCAGCATGGATGGATCCTGAGAGTATCATGCTAAATAAAATAAATCAGATGGAAAAGGACAAGAACCATATAACTTCACTCACATATGAGATATAAACCAGAAAGCAACAAACAGACCAAAAAACAAACGCATGGACAACAGTGTGGTGGTTACCATAGGGAAAGGGGGGAAAAGAGGGTAAAGGGGGTCAACTATATGGTGACTGCAGGAAACTGGGTGGTGAGTATATAACGCAATATACAGATGGTGCATTATAGAACTGTACACCTGACACTTACATCACGTTATTAACCAATGTGACCCCAATAAATTTAATTAAGTAAATAAATAAAAACAATATGGTACTAGAGAGTGTAGACACATAGATCAACAGAGGAATTTGAGAGAAACAGAAACCCAGAAATAGACGCACCCAGCTATGTCCAAATGAATTTTTACAAAGGGTGCAAAAGCAATGAAATGGAAGGACAGCATTTTAACAAATGGTGCTAGGAACATTGGACATCCATAGGCAGAGGAATAAACCTCATCAAACCTTCTTCCTTATGTAAAAATTAACTCTAGATGAATCACAAAGTTTAATGTAAAATGTACACTATAAAATGTGGGTTGAGGGAGAGGGGAAAGGGAATCTAACTAGTCACATGCATCTAAAAGCATGATTCGTAAAACAAAAAACTGATAAACTGGACAAACAGAACCTCACTAAAACTAAAAATTTCTGATCTGGAAATGCCCCTGTTAAACATGAAAAGTACAGATGGGGCAAAATGTCTGTACACCACAAAGCTTACAAAAGATTTGTATCTAGAAAATATAAGAACTCTCATAGCTCAAAAGGAAAAATAAAACTAACTAGAAATAGGCAAAAGACATGAACAGACATTTCTGTGAAGCATGTAGAGATGGTGAATAAGCAAAGGAAAAGATGTTCAATATAATTAAGAAGCCACTTTGGGAATGGAAATTAAAACCACAATGAGGTACCCTGGCCGGTGTGGCTCAGGTGGTTGAGCACTATCCCATGCTCTGAAAGGTCTCAGGTTCAATTCCCAGGCAGGGTACGTGCCGGGGTGGCGGGTTCCTTTCTGGTGGGGCCTGTATGAGAGGCAACTGATTGATGTTTCTCTCTCACTGTCACTGTCCCTTCTCTCTCTCAAAAATAAATACAAACAGCCCGGGCAGTGTGGCTCAGTGGATTGAGTGTTGTCCCATGGACTGAGAGGTCCCAGTTCCATTCCCAGTCAGGGCACATGCCTGGGTTGCAGGCTCAATCCCCAGTAGGGTGTGCAGAGGCAGCCTATTGATGTTTCTCTCTCATCAATGTTTCTATTTCTCTCTCTCTTCCTCTAAAAAGAGAATCAGTACAAACGATTTTAAAAAATAATAAAAACATATTTAAAAATAAAACAAACAAATGGGTATCATCATGTACCTGTCAGAATGAATAAAATTGTTCTACAGTAGTTTGGCAGACTCTTCTATAACTAAAAATGTACACCCTAGCAATTTTCACTCTTGGGCATTTGTGCCAAGAAATGAAAGCCTATGATTACATAAAACCTGTACACAAATGTTAATGACCTAAAACTGGGAAAAATGGCAGTGTCCCTCAATAAGTGAAGAGTTAAACTGCAGTGCATTCCCCAAGATGAATGACTTAAGGGATTGACTCAATATTATAGAATGTTACTTCTCTTCCAAATTCATCCATAGAGTCAATGAAATTTTAATAAAAATTCCAGCAGGCTTTTTTTTTTTTTTTTTTTTTTTTGTAGAAATTGAGAAGTTGATTTTTAAATTTATTTGAAAATACAAATGTCTTAAAATAGTTAAAGAAATTCTTAAGAAGAAAATTTTGTAGGATTAATTCTGATCCTACAAAATAAGTTTGATTTTCAGACGTATTAAACTACACCAAACAAACAGTGCACTATTGAGATATGGAAATCAAGAGATCATTAAAAGAAAATCCAAAATCCAAAAATAGGCCATATATATTTTATGGTCAAGTGATTCTGGACAAAGGTGCCAAGGCAATTTAATAAGGAAAGGTTTATTTTTCAACAAATGCTGTGGAAATAAATTAATATTGTATTTTACAAAATCAACTCTTGCCCAGCCGGTGTGGCTCAGTGGTTGAGTGTGAACCCATGCACCAAGAGGTGGCCAGTTCAATTCCCGGTCAGGGCAAATACCCAGGTTGTGGGCCAAAAATCATCAATTCTTACCTCATACCATATAACGTGAAGTGGATCACTGACCTAAATGTGTAAGCTAAAATTATAAAATTTCTAAAAAAACAAACAATAAAACTTCCCAAATTCTCATAGGCAAAGTTCAATAGCACAAAGAGGATGAAACATGAAACAAAAATTGGTCAACTGAACTTAAAATGTCTGCCTTTCAAAAACTCCATTAAGTAAACAAAAAAGGCCAACCTTATAACAGAATATTCACAATACATATCTGACAAAGGTATTATATTCAGAATAGAGAAATCCTACAACTCAATAATGAGAAAATAAAACAATTTAACCCTTGCGGGAGTGGTGTTGTTGGTTGGGTGTCATCCTGTGCACCAGACAAGGTTGGTTCAATTCCCAATCAGGGCATGGTCCTGGGTTTTGGGCTTTATCCCAACTAGGGTCATGCAGGAGGCAGCCAATCAATGTTTCTCTCTCCCTTCCTTTCTAAAAGGAACAATCTTAAAACAGGAAAATATTTAAGGAGAGACTTTATAAAAAGATATACAAGTGTTCAATAAGCATATGAGAAGATGCTTAACACCATGAAATGCAAATTAAAAGCACAATGAGCTGCCACTACACACCCATTGGAATGGTGAAGATGAAAATGACTAACAACACTAAATGTAGACACTGGAATTGGGGGGTGCTGGTACATTCACACATGATCCCTAGAAACAGAAAATGTTACAATCCCTTTTGAAGTCTGTTTGCCATTTGCTTTTGTTAAACATATGCTTATCAGCCAAAAACAGCCATCCAAGAGAAATGAAAACCTATGTGGATACACAATCTTGTAAACACATGCTCATAGCAGCTTTATTCACAATTTAGAAAAAAATAGAAACAACCCAAAAGTCCATCATCTACACATTGTAGTATATTCATCCAATGTAATAGTACTCATCAGTAGAAAGCAATAAACTGATACATGCAACAACCTAAATGAACTCCAAAATCATTATGCTGAGTAAATACAGACACAAAAGAGCACTTACTGTATGATTACATTTATATAAAATTCTAGAAAATGCAAAGGAATCCACAGTGACATAAAACTGATCAGTGCTTGTCTAGGGCCAAGGGGTGAAGGGAGGAATAAACTGCAAAGGGCATGATGTAAATTTTCTGTACTGAGACTGAGAAGCGGTTTGTTGAGTATATTATACGTCTGTCAGTACTCTCAAATTGTAGGCTTTATATGGAAGCAGGTTGTTTTATGTAAAGTATACTTCAGTAAAGCTGGGGTGTTTCTTATAACCCCTTGAAAGAGTCTGAATATAGGTATAAATGTCATGGAGATTGCCTTCAAGGAGTTCAAAATCACTCCCTCAAATATTACTGTTTTCTTACCTAAAACTGGTGGATTTACACTGATCCTCTTGCTTTTGTTTTGTCCTATTTGTGTTACTTATATTTGCAACATCGGAGAGAGGTTTAATCTATGGCAGACAGAATCTGAAACTTTAACCTCCTTTCCTCTAAATCAGAGTTTACAACCAATTAAATCTTCCTGGCAGAATACAATGTTTAAATAGCATTGCTGATTAAACCCAGGCATTGAGAAACAAAGAATAACATTCAGTCACGGCCCAAAGTTAACGTGAAGTTGAAACATTTCTTAATAAAACAATCAGATACTTTTTCTGTAGATGAAGTTCAGGGAGACTTTCAGAACATTCAAATAGATTTCACCCTAAGAATGGTTTAGGGACATTTTTAACCACCATAAATGAATGTGACATCATATAATTTCACACAAAGCAGTTTATCCATATGAATATAACCAATGGTAATACACTTCTCAGTCTGCAATATTGTAAACACTTTATTTTTAAGATCAAAAATGCAAAACAAACTTACCGAAGAAATGATTTAATATTTTCGGCTTTCATCTCGGAAACCAGATTCCACCGTATACTTTGATGATAGCGCAGTGTGGTGACTGTTCCTTTGAGAGGCTTAATAAACCAGCCTGGGGGGCAGAATACACATATGCACATACACATACCACTTACACACATAGTTGCTTTAGACTTTTATAAAAACTAGAAGCCAAAAATAGCCCTTCCCTAAGTACGAAATAGATCATGGTGAGCTTTACAGAAATACTCATTAAATGCAGGGAGCCGTCCAATTCCACTGTGCGATGTAATTTTGAGCTGGTTAACACGAGTTTTATGTGGGGGAAGTTTTCATTTCCCCACCTTAGACATCAAGGCAAGGGCCTTTGTCTTGTCTCCCGGTGGATCTAATTCTTAGCACAGTGCCTGACACACAGGGAGCATCCCCCGATGTTTATTTCATAAATGTTGAGGGAAGGGCAATTTTTGCAGTGCTGCCAATATTTTTCTTTAATTGCAAGCTTTAACTCATTCTTAATGCTTGGAACTGAAATCACCATTTTCATCCCTGGAGATAGTGACAACTCCTAATTGTTTTTCCAACAGCCCTGTTCAGTACCCTGAACTCAGTGAGCATCTTTATTAGGAAGGCCCAAATTCCATTCGGTTTCCAGTTTGGCTGAAACTCTGGGAGTTCACATCCTCACTGAGACTGAGCTCAGCTGGCCTGCAGAGACCAGCACAGTCTTTTCTCAGAGGAGGAGCCAAGGCCCTGGGCTTGGGGGGCGGGGTGCACTTACCCACCATCAATCCTGCAAGGAAAGATGCCAGCGCTGCAGCCAAGCACATGCAAAGGTACAGACGGCCCCTGGACCTCGCCATGGCTTCTTCGCGGTTGAACTTGGAGCGCAGGGTGCAGTAAGGAGCTTCCAGGGTGCAGATGAGCCGAGAGAGCGCGCGTGGGGACTTGGTAAGCATCCAGGCTCCTCCTGCAGGGCGTGGCCATGGCTGACTTTCAGCAAAGCCCCGCCTGCGCCTCCCAGGTCCCTCCAGAGAGGAGTGAAAGCCAAAACCCAAATCCTGGTGCCTTAGATCCCCCGGGGGCCTCAAGGGGAGAGAGAAAGCCCTGCAGGGGAAGAAAACACATTCTCCCAGTTGGCAGGCGACTTCCAGTCCGTGGATCTTGCAGTAACCCAGGCAAAGTCTGTGCTGGGGGCTCTGAAAGTGTCCCTCCTTGTTACCTAAAGAACTCCACTTACCTGCCTGTTTGCCACCCCCATTCTAGGAATTGCTGAGTTTCAGCTGGAAATGCATTTAAATCTAGCTTTTCCTTCCCTGTAAATCACCCTGCTGCCCAAGATGCTCGGTCCTGGTTTTTAAGTGGTCACAATGGGGAGCATGAAGTATCCTGGATGCTTCACTGTAGCATAGGAGATCCTCCACCAGACATCAGAATAAAACATAGCATTGAGTTAGCTTGTCCCCCTTAACTGAACGATTCTCCAAACTTCTTCAATTCTTAGCCGCTTCTTCTGTAACGGGTTCTTCCCTACCTCACTAAAGGGTTGTAGGTTCAAATTAATTAGATTATCCGTGGAAAGTTCTCTGCTTCATAACTGACAGCAGGTTCTCGACAAACACCATCCTTCCTGTCCTGCCCCTCCTGCCACATTTATGGATGTTTCTCCTTTAAAGTGTTTTGTCTTTATATAAATGAACGTTTTTTGAACAAGAAAGAGTGTGTAGAAAGTTTGCAAAATGCTGGTCCCTGTAAATAGGACGCCTGAGTCTGTTCATTTCACCCTAGAGGAAATCTGTAGCAACTTCGACTGGATTCCTCATATGCAACCAAAAGCAGTTCTGCAGCTGAAGGGAAACTGCCTACTGAGGGGATCATGAAGGAGACTGTACACCTGTGGTTCTAGCCTCAGTCTCCGCTTTGTTTTCCCAGGCCCTGATGATCTCAGCTGTGAAAAATATGTAAATGGAGCCACTTCAGAACGGAGTTGGAGTCACGCCTCAAACTTGGAAAGGGCAAACTAACTGGGACAAGCCAGCATGGTATTCCAAACAACTGTTTGCAAGGCAGACATTCCGACCACAGGGCTGAACGTTCACGACATTCTTTAGACTCAGCAGCACCATGTTCAGCTACAGAATAACTTAGTCTATGTGTACCTGTGGAAACCCCTTCCTTCACTTATCAGCACCAACAGAATTCCTTCCTTCTGTTACTGTGATTATTCTCCTTCCCTCTCTCAGAAAAACTCTTTGCCTTCACCCCCAATCAGAACACTGTCTGAGTGTCTGCCCGAATCTGTGCTTCCTGAGAGCTGTTCTTTGGGAGATCAGACACATGCTGCTTGCCTGTCACTTCGGCCTTTTCCTTGGGATTAACGTAGGTAAGGCACTTTACTCTGCTCCTAAGGAGTTTGCAGAAGAGTCTAATATTTTTCCTTGCACTGTAATTGTTGATGAATGCATCTGATGGTTTATCTCTTGGCGCTTTTGTGGAATCCCTGATACTTACCTTTAAGCCAAATGTCTTTATTGAATTAATTGACTTCAAAATATTTCTATGTTGTGAAAGTCCAGTTTCTACTTTGGCAGTTGGGTGACAAGGGTCTCCTCAATAACACAGACAATATCAAATGTTATTTGTGTCAATATACATAAAAATGCGTTACACATAAAACTTTTGAGGATTGTTTATATCATTTATTAATTTCTAGGCCCCCGGCTTTTTCTAACTGCTACCCATGGGATTATTATTGACCACATTTCTCTCAAAGGCAGATCAAAATTATCTCTAGGAAAAGGCTTGTTACAGAAACAGGAGTTAGAAAGTAGTGATTAAAATGACTGTTATTGGTGAAATTTGTTTTCTCCTATTCCTACCTCAGTTTTATAGCTAAAGTTTGATGAATGGAAGACATCGGTGTATTAATTAATAATTTCCCAAGTTGATTAATTTTCCCAAATTAAAATTAGCTTATTCCCTAAATCAATATTTATTAACAGTCTATATAGCGTGACAGACATTGTGAAAAATTTCAAGAATCTGATCCTTGCCTTTAGGAAACCCAGGATACAATGAGAAAGCAAATAGTGAATATGTAATTAAACATCAAGTGTTCGAAGGAGCAGTATTACCTTAAATGTGAAGGTTGTCGCTGCCTCAGTAGGTGACATCTACAATCTTTATCTTGCCAATCCATCGTAAAAAGTCCAGTTAGTTGGTTCAGTATGTCTTTAGCCTTGTGTTAATACAGACACAGATACATTATTTTATCTTAATTAACCTTATAATGGAAGGCTGCTATCACAATTTCTAATTATTTATATCTTGGAAGATATCTGTTTCCTGTAAGCGCAGTTAATAAAGCAACATTGTTGATTTATGCCAACCTTTTTCAATCTTTCCTTCAAAGCTAAAGAGTGTATAAGAAACATGTAGTATTGAAAAATGCATCTCTCAGTAAAACTATTGAACACATTTGACCTGCTCATTATTCAGTGAGCTTCTATTTTTTTTTTCCCTGTATTGATTTTAGAGAGATAGGAAAGAAGAGGGAGAGAGAGAAATATCAATGAGAGAGAACACTGATTGGCTACCTCCTGCATGCTCCCCACTGGGGATTTGGCCCACAACCTGGGCATGTGCCCTGATCAGGAATCAAACCAGCAACCTCTTGATCCATGGGTCTACACTCAACCACTGAGCTATACCAACTGGGCTCAGTAAGCCTCTAATATGACAGAGCTACTTTGTCCATTCACAAACTTAAATTGCTCTTACATAATCTTTTCACTACTCTTCACATCTTGAAAGAGGCAGTCTTGCAACTTCAAAGTTCAAATCCCATCCAGTGGGTCCTAGCGAGGTTTGAAAACAAAGTGTGGTGCATGTCCTAGTAAAGCAGTACATATAAATTCCTTAATGGACATACAATAATTACGGTTTAATAGAGAAAGGAATACTGTCTACCTCTGTGAAGTTTCATATTGTGTTTGAAGATGTTGCCTTATCTTTCATAGAGAGGGATAACTTAGATGCTCACTGCGGGATATGGACAAGATATAGACATGAATGATGTCACAAGGTGACATGATGATGGTCTGGTCATCCAGACAGCAATGTTCACTGTCTGAAAGTGAAAGGTTGGTGTTATGATGGCTGAGATTCATGAGAAGAGATATATTCTCGTTGAGTATTTCTAAACCCCTAGGTTCCCAAACTGCCCAAAACACATTTCAAACTTAAGATCTGAGAATGTTAGTACATTGTGCAATAAACCATAACCTATAGAGCAGGTGAAAAGTGAGACCCAAGTATAGATAGTGGCAAAAGGGTAAAAGACTAAGAAAAGTGAGAAGAAATTTCTAAAGAAAAGCACAAAACCATGATTGGATGGTTTCCTTCTGATGTCACAATTACTCTACTCAACAGTAACTGGATAAATCAGAAAAGACCCACCAAAGTCAAGTGTAAAACGGAGAGAAGACCACCAGCCCAAACCCTCCAATCAACATTCCAGGTGGGAACTTCCACTGGTAAATTCTCCTAGTTGGCCTTTAAACGAAAAATTCTTGTTCAGTGTTTCTTATTCCTTATCAACATGTGCCTTCAGCCTATTTTCCGTGATGGCTTTTACCTGATAGTGCTGGGGTCAGGGAGCCCATCATGCTTACTCCTCCAGCTCTCTTATCCTCCAGTCTCGTCTATATCCTCAGTCCCCGTGGACCTTCAACATCATTAGATTTTGAATAAATCTCTAGATTCTTGATCTTGCTTTTAACAACTCTTTTTCTACTTCTATCTTACCTAACACCTTTTACACTTGAGGAGGCCAGCTTCCCTCAAACCAGATAAATGTCCACTTCATGGGGAAGTGGAACTGAGTCCCACAGGGACTTATGGGGTCAGAGAGGAAGGATGGCCCTTTTCTCTGCCAACAGTATTTTGCTACGTAGAGTTTAAAGTTCCTACCCTTTGATTATATCACTTGCTTCCCATTTTTTCTTTGTCCCAATTGAGCCCCGAGACGTTCTCCCACCTGCTGATGTGGCTGGAATGTCTGCCTTGTCGATGTGGGTGCAGCTCTGGCCCTCCCCTCTCTTTTCTTTTGCACCTTGCATCCAATCTACTGGTCAGTTCTCTTGGCTCTGCAGTCAAACTATATCTTGACTCAGCTGTTTCACCAGTATTTCTCTAATCTGGTACACAGTCATCTCTAATCGAGACTTCTGCCACAGCGCTCTGCGTGGTCTCTGCCCTCACTGTTCTCATGCACGACCATCTTTGACTTAGTGGAGTTTTCTTCCAGATCAGGGTACTACTCAAGTTCTTCAAAGCTTTCTCATTAAACATAAAAACAAGGCTCAGACTTCTTGGGCTGGCAACCAAATCCACTTCATCTAGCTGTTGAAACTTACCCTCCTTTGAGGGAAGGAAACACACAAAACCCATATGCATCAAGACCAGGAAACCACATCAGCAGCGGTCACCAGCATCACAAAGAACCAGACAATCCCAAAGGGAGGCCTGTGCAACTGTGCTCTCCTAGTGACAGTGTAGTACATCCGCATGTCTACAGATGAAGGAGGCATTGCTAAGTGGCAAATGGCCAAGAAAGTTCCTGGCCTTGTTCCTCAGTATAGTCCCTGGGTCCCCAACAAAGCGAAACAGCAGGAAAAAGGTATTCAAATTTTATAATGAGAGGCAAACTAAAAGTATTCATATTTTTATGCCAGTGAGCTGAGAATAAAGTAACGGGTAGCTTTTCTTGGCCAGCTGGAAGAAGCAAGGACAACATGGTTCATAATGATAGCAGTGTAATTCCTATCCCATAAGCCTTGCCACAGTAAAGAGCAAGCCTATGATTCCTGAAACTGCATCACTCATATTTGGAATTCAGTGCTTATTCTCTTCTTGCTATATCTCAGACCATCCTGAGAAAGGCGGCCGGACACGTGCCAAACTTCTATTACTGCCTTGCTGAATACCTTCTTTTTCATAAGCCCAGACAAGCAAGGTTATTAATAAGTGAAAGAGGTTTTCAGATCATCGAAAGCCTTCACTGCTCTTGCTTCGAGTGGTGAAGCTAATGCAGACTGGTTTGCACATGAAATGGATCAAGGGAAGAAACAGTAAGAGAACCATGGTGTGGTCCAAAGACTGGGAAATACCTGTTTGATGCATGCTCTCTGGCTTTCACAAAGACCAATATTTTAACAGCCTTTCATCCTAATTCCTAAAACACAGGTCATCCTTCCACAGCAAAACTAAATCTCCACCCAACATAGACATTTTGCTTATTCCTCCTAAAGTCTCTTTCCATAAATAAGAATGACATTAAGATAATTTTTTTAGACCTGGCCAGTTTGGCTAAGTGGTTAGAGAGTCGGCCCATGGACTGAAGGGTCCTGGGTTGATTCCCAGCCAAGGGCACTTACCTGGTTGGGGTCGTGCAGGAGGCAACCAATGAATGTGCCTCTTCCACATCGATGATTCTCTCTCTCCCCTTCCTTCCATCCCCCCCTCCCTCCCTCCTTCCTGTCCACGTAAAGATATATATATATATATATATATATATATATATATATATATATATATATATATATATTTTTTTTTTTATCCTCACCCGAGGACATTTTTCCATTTTTTGTACAGATAGAGTGGGAGGGAGAGAGAGGAAGAGATAGAGAGAGAGAAACATCGACGTGAAAGGGACACATCGAGTGGCTGCCACCGCACGACCAACCAGGGCCGGGGACAAACTGCAACCGAAGTACGTGCCCTTAGCAGGAACCGAACCCGGGTCTCTCTGGACCGCAGGCCAACGCTCTAACCGCTGAGCCAAACCGGCCAGGGCAAAGAAGAAGATATTTTTTTAAAAATTCCTTTAAACTGGAACCAAAATCTGAGTGTAATTTGCATATTAAAGAATAGGACAAAAGCCCCTGCAACTAAATAAACAAAACTCAACTTTAAATGTGTAAAAACAATTCAAAAGATGACTAAAGCCACTGCAGACATTGTCACAAGTTTTTCTTCCAAAAGATTTAAAAGGCATGTCACTCCAATCAACTAGGAAAGATAATCGTCACCCTGGTCATTCTTGTTTTCATCTTCGTAAAGAAAAAGGTTATGGTAGCAGGCATGCTATAAGGCTGAGGCCGTAATATCTAAACACAGAGCTCTGCATTGCTTAAAGAAGAGAGACTCTGCCCTTGCAATACATTAGCCTGCAGAGACCCCCTGGCCAGCCAAATGCAGCCAAGGAGACCAGCTTTCCTGAATTTTACACCTTATTTGATTAGTTTTGGTGAAACCAAACTTAAAACTGAAATATAAATACAGAATTTAGAATGAGGTGATTCTTGTTTACTGTCCACTTTAAATATTGCTTTGGATTCTTGCTTTGTAGGCATTGGAAAATGGTATCGCACCCTCACGAAAGGGTGTTTTATCTGTAATTAAAACTCCTCAAAAAAAAAAAAAAAAAAAGATAATTTCCGTATGATCTTGCAATTCCACTTCTGGGTATTTATCCGAAAAGAAACAAAACATTACCTCAAAATGAGATCTGCACCCCCATGTCCACTGCAGCAATAAGAAGGCTAATACGAGGGGTCCTGTGAAGGGGAATAGCCAGGTTAGTTTAGGCAAAGATGCTTCTAGACTTGTCCAGATAGACTGGGCTATGTGACCCTAACTGAATTCCTTTAGCCACTGGACATTATCTAGAATAATGTCCTCGACCCAGCGGCTGCATTAACATAGAAAAAACAAGATGTATTTGTCATCATCGTGCACAGACCTCCCTCTTTGACCAGTACACAGTCTAATGCAATGTGATTAGTTATTACCATGCAGGCAAGAGAGTCGAGGGATTTTGAAAGAAGTTTGAAATTTCACCTGTATCTCTGCCTATATTTGCCGCGGTGGCAGTGATGTTTTTTGCTGTTATAGTATTGTAAGTAATCCCTCCCTCGAGGCCCGCAGTGGTAATTACAGCTATGACTCCTGCTGCGAGGCCTCCGACTTTCCTTTCTTCCTTTGAGGACTTCCAGGCTCAGGCCTTGATGAGGTTGAATTAGGGGTGAAGGGATGGATTAAGGTATTGGCTGGGGTGACATATCCTACTGCCCATTAGCCATCCTGTTTTTCTGGGTTTAGGCATTGGATAGCAATTCCTCTCCTGGGGGCAGAAATGTTTAGTGTACCTAAAAACATCATTACCGCTCATAAGCAAGGAAGTCCAGTCGTATTTGGGCCTAGGGAGGTGTTCCCACAGTAAGTCTCAAATGATTAAACCACGGCAGAGGGAAGAGAGGGCTAGTGCCACAAGCAGAACTGCACCCTGGTGGTGACTAGTGTCCCTGGCATGATGTTTTAGGCATTGCATCAGGTCCCTTTGAGCTTGCACATATAAACTCCCATTGCAGGGGTCGGACACATCATGAATAGTTAGAGTACAGGTGCCCCTCATAAGGGTATAGTGAGAGATATTATACGTGATGCCCGCTTTCACAGTCTGTATTCGTACTGAGCATCAAGATTAAGGGAGCCTTTGCCCTTCTGCTCCATAGGAGGTTTCTGTCCTCCCTGAGCTTGCCTTAGGACACCTGTGTCATCGATTGACAAGTGCATCGTCCCAGTCAAGTTCCCCACCAAGCACTGTCCCCAGGGCAGGTGGTGCCCAGCCCATGCAGACAAGCACTTGGCGCCAGAAGCCCCTTGGGGTTCGCCCCCTTCCCCCGCCTCCTGGGTTAGTGAAAAAATGGTAAGAGTAGTGGTATTTCACCCAGGCCTGCCCCTTCCCCCTCCCCCTCGAGGGGAAGGAGAGGCGCTGGGGGTTATGTTAGGAGAGGAAGCAGGTTCTGGGAGGAGACAAAGTAAAGAATGAGAGTGGTTGGTGGGGAGAGGAGGAGTCAAGGTTAAAGCAGCATGGGGTGTGATAGCACATCTCTGCCTACTAGGGAGTGGGGCAGGCCGCTAACACTGGAAGAGCAGAGAGAGATGTAAGGGCCTAGAGAACTAGCGAGTGTCTGGTTCCCTGGGTTGCAACATTTGGCCATCATTTTCCACAACTGGAACCCCAGAGCATTGAAGAAGTCCCCTGAGCTCGGGGAGGGCAGAGTAGGCTGACCCGGTATCAATTAAAAATAAAACTGGCCTACCTGCTACTATCAGAGTTACCCGAGGTTCAGAGTTTGAGATGACAGTCGGTCGGGGTGTCTGTTCTTGGGCACCTTCCGTCTTCAGCCGCCAGGCCAACCAGATCAAGGCCAGGGTTGCCCCATCCGCCCGCCCGAGGAAGGGATGGGGGTGGCTCTGTGCAGTCTGTCTGCAGTGTGACTCCCAGTGGCCCTCCACATGGAGAACGTGGCTTAGCGGTGGTCGGGGACTGGGGCACTGTCTCACCTGATGGCCAGTCTGATTGCATTTAAAGCAGGGACCTGGGGGCCCGCCCTGCTGATTCTGGTGGATGACCTTCTCCTGTCCCCTGAAGGGGGTTGGCTGACCCCTTCAATTAGTGGGGCCCTGATGGCAGAGGCAAGCATTTGGAATTCTGCTACTCTTTGCTGTTTAGCCTCTTCATCTTGATTATGAAAAACCTTGAAGGGTAGATGTAGAAGTTCCCCTTGAGGGGTTTGAGGGCCATCTTCCAGTTTTCGTAACTTTCTCCTAATGTCTGGGGCCTACTGAGAGAGAAATCTCAGGTTTAGAATGACCGTCCCTCCTGGGCTCGTGGGGTCTAAGTGAGTAACTTCTCATGGCCTGTGTCAGGCGGGACAGAAAGGTTGCAGGGTTTTCATTCCTTTCCTGGATTATTTCAGACAGTTTTTCATAGTTAACCGCCTTGTGTGAGGCTTTTTTACGTCCTTCGATGAGACATATTACCATGTGGCCCTGGCTTTCCTGCCCGCCTCATTGTCCTGATAATTCCACTGGGCCCTGGCCAGGGACTGCCTCGGCCCCACCGGGTTAGTGGGGCTGTCGTCTCAGATTATCGGCATGGCCCTGGGCAGTAACCCAGACTCAATTTTTATCTTCCAAATTAAGGGTGGAAGAGAGAATAACATGAATATCATTCCACGTTAGATCACAGGACTGGGTAAGGTACTCAAATCCCTGAGTAGAATTGGTGGGATCCTCAGTAAAGGATCCTAGTCTTTTATTTGGGACCAATATGAGAGAGAGAAGGGGACATGCACTCTGACAACCCCTTCAGCTCCTGCTGCTTCCGTGAGGGGGCATTCGGATAGGGACCAAGGATGGCTCCCCATGGCGTGTGTGAGGGAGTCATTTGAGGCTGTAGAAGAGTGGGAGCCAGAGTAGGAGGTTCGGGGAGGGTCCCCACACACAGAAGGGGCTGGAGGAGGAGGCCCTGCCAGAGGGGCTGAGGGAGACAGAGGTGGAGCGCGACCGCTGGGTCAGAGGAGGAGACAGGAGAAGTCAGCACCCCATCTTGAGAGGGAGGTTTGGGAGGATTAGACTGGAGCAAGAAGATTTGGGAGGGAGAGCAAGACTTGCATAAAGAGGAGTGTGATCTGAGTGCAAAGGGGCCTGGATGTAATGAACCTCAGACTATTTCCTTGCCTTTGACAAAAGTTATCTAGGTCGGTGAGAATGTAGAAAGTGCTGTTCTCAGGCTATCGTGACCCATTGTACTGAGGCCACGCAGTGTTGCAGTAAAAAATGAGTCACTTGTGACGCAAGTCCTGAGCAAGCCCTAGGGTGTGTAGATGTTTTAGGAGATGTCCTAGGGGTGTTGTCCCATGTTGCAGTGTGAGATATCGCGGCCTAGCGGTCGGTCTGACAGATGCACTAGTGGAAGAAGAAGGTGTCCCCCCTTTTCCCCTAGAGATGCAACTCACCTATATCAGCCATCCCTAGATATATGGTGAGCTGAGGGAACCTGGTTTCCGAGGAGCGTGTCTCAACCAGCACTGGATTTTGGGAGGGATGATCACACAGACGTGACCGAGAAAACTGGCTCTCTATGTCCCAGACAGGGGATAACAGGACAGCCCGGAGAATCAGACCAGTAGGCAAAAAACCACTCACCACAAATTAGTGTCCAGTGTTGATGCTAGGTCAGCAGGAAAGGTTGGAGATCTGGTATCCAGATGAGGATGTGATTGATCCCAGTCCGACAGGAGGCCCAGAGAACTCCGGGGGCCCACAGTTTCCCCCTATGTGGGATCTTCACAGACCTCCCAGGTTCAGCACCAAATAAAAGGTCTGAGCCGGCAGAAGATCACATCCACAACACAAGGCCAGTGTAGAGCAAAATGGCTTTATTGCATGTGCCGGGGTGCAGGCAGGCTGAGCCTAAAAGGGTTCAGCATCAAATAACAGTTGGGGTGTAGGTTATATACTTTATTTCTAGCTTCCGGCAGTCCCTGCTGACGTACTCTGCCTGGCCCATTGTCCACTGTGCATTTGGGCTGGCCTGGTATCTGGTCCTCTATCTGCTGGGTGATTCACTGTCTTGCAGATAATCTGATAATCCCTCCTCAACAGAGGGCTGAGCCAAGGTCATGCAAGCAAGGCGTTTTTCACAGTTTCTGCCTTTTGCAAGCTTTTACCTTTACCCTTTAAAAGGTTACTAACCCTTTCAAGAACAAAGCAAGGAAAGGGAGAGGGCCTAAGCCAGACTTCCAATAGGCACTGCTCAAGACACTCTGAATTTTTAAGGTTTTTCTACTAATACCGTAATGGATAGAGATTTATAGTTAATGGTATGTGTCTGCTGATGTAAGAAACTTCTAAACCTGTAGAGAATTTTTATGAGTTTATTTATTTATTTTTTATTAATCTTTACCTGAGGATATTTTTCCATTGATTTTTAGATAAGAGTGTAAGGGAGGGAGGGGGTGAAGGGGTGAGAGAGAGGGAGAGAGACAGACAGACACCGTCATGAGAGAGACACACAGATTGGTTGCCTCCCAGCCAGGGGCTGGGGACCAAAGCTGCAGCCTTTCGCCGGACACTTTAACCACTAAGCCAAACTGGCCAGGGCTATAAGAGTTTGAGTCAAACTGATGACATGCTAGGAAGCAAGATCTCAAATGCTCTACACAATAACAGTTTTGCAGCTTTTTTTTTATGGATCTGACGTCAAGGAGGGAACAGAGGAAGATGACCTGGAGGGGGAGAAAGCAAGGCCAGGATCGGATTACAGGACAGTTAACAAGATCCTAGGGTCTCTTGAGGGTGGTTAATTCACAGGTGTGTTAACCTAGGTGCACAGAAACAATGGACAGAGCTTGCTTAAGGCAAAGATAAACCTTTTCGTAAAAAGTTATGTGCCTGGGGTCTGACTACCCCTCCATGATCCCCAGTCGGTTTTATGATTTAAAAAATAAATCTATTGGGTGACATTAATAAAACTGTATTGGTTTCCGGTGTACAGTTCTATAATACATCATCTGCATATTGGGTTCACCACCCCAAGTCAAATCTCATAAGGTTACTTATCATAGAACACCTTTTTTTGATTCACATGTCCTATAAGAATATAGTGAAATAGACTTTTCAAAATTTATTTTATGGTGAGCATTCAGTTTTCTCAACTTGTTATTTTGTTGAATTTTTGAAGTCCTATATTTAGAAAATGTCAAATTGCAGGGATTCAGTGTTCATTGCTCATCCGGCAGCAACAGGTAGCAGGCCTTCACAGAGCGGTTCCGAGTGGGAAAACTGTCGGGGGCTCAACCACTGGATTGACCGGTCCTCAGTCTGCCTTATTCACAAAGCCTGTGTGGGAAACTCTAGGCAAGAGTTTAACTGAAGTGCAGTTTCATTCATTTTGGAGAGAAAAAGCAATTCACTTCCAACTCAGTCTACTTTTAATCAGTGGAAATAACACCATATTTATGAATATATCCATATGAATATATAATTATATATGAATATATATCTATATATGAATATATACATTATATGAATATATATTCACATATATATATAAAATAGTTGAATGATTCTTGAGTTACCCAAATCTAATTTAAGTAAAAAAAAAAAAAAACAATTTTGCAAATTTCTTTTTAAAATATTTTTGTTTTTTTCTTTTTTTAGAGAGAGAAGGGAGAAAGAGATAGAAACATTGATGTGAGAGAGCTATATTGATTGACTGCCTCCTGCACAACCCCCACTGGGGATCGAGCCCACAGCTTGGGCTTGTGCCCTGACTGGGAATGAACGGGAACCTCTCAGTCCATGGGATGATGCTCAATCCAATGAGCAAGACTGGTCAGGCAAATTTCTCCATTTTTAATTTGCAAATATTTATAAACCTAAAGTAATAATTTTACTTCTAATGCAAGAAATTTCAAATGTCTAAGAACTATATTACCCTATATTTAATATTTCTAAAGCACTATTATTTAAAGTCAATTTACCTTCATTTCTTTTTGATTTTCAAATTCCTTCTCTATAAGAATAGAATTTTCTTGGTGTTTAATTTCAAGGGGTAAGTACTGAAAAGAATTTTCAGAAACATAACAAAAGTTTATCTATAGGAAATCATTGACATCCATACCCACAGTTTAATTTATTGTTTTTTTTTTAATACAAAAATAGAAAGAACATGAGGTCCAGTGTAATTTAATATTTAATGTAGAGTATAATGAAATACTTACTGTGTTTTTATTTAAAAAAAAAAAAATAAAGAAAACAAAAACCCTCTCCTGTCAACCGTATCACCTATAACCTACATCATTATTGGAGTGGACTTTTGGTATGTGTCAGATTCTCTTTTGCAAGCAACATACACTGACGCTAACTTGAGCTGAAAAGTAATATAATAGTAACTCACAGAACTTCTGCCAAGTTTAGAAAGTTAGAGAAAATTTTTTTAGGTGGGCAGAAATCAAGGTAGCCAGGCACCCATAACTGCGACAAAGTTCATGTCACAGGAACAATTTGGCAGGACATTGGGTGGCTCTGACCCAGCTCCTGGGTACACTTGCTCTCCAGACCACCACACACCACCACCCGAAGAGCACTGATCATGTGACTGTTCGCCAGCTCTCAGGGGAAGAAAAAGAAATGTGTAGATTTCGTAGCTCCCCTAGTGGGAAGGAGTGCTGAACCCAGGAAGAACCAGAGTGGAATATTTCACCAACATAGAAGTTTCAAAAGCTAGACAACCAAAAATATGGCAGCAACAATCACAGATTCATCATTCATTCACCTGCCCAATATCCACATACATTCTTTTTGTAATTATGTTTCCAAAAATCATATTTCCATAGATAGTGTTATAATCCTCATACTTAATAAAACTATTCTCAAAGCAGGCATAAAACAGGTTACAGTATTGCTTAGGGAAATATCTCTCAAGTGAGGTCCTCAAACTAATAGCACCAATATCACTTGGCAACTTGTTAGAAGTGCACACCCTCAGGCCAGTCCTAGATCCACTGAATCAGAAACTAAGCAATCTGTGCGTAAGAGTCAAGTCCTCGAAATGGGTTGTGATCATGCGCAAGTCTGAGAAACACTGGTCCAGGGTGACTGATCTCAAGAGCCAAAGAAAAACAGAGTTGTTTTTACACAATGGGAGGAATCAACTCAGGCTTGGAGTTACTGCAACCAGCATCAAGATTAGCATTTCTAAGCTGAAGCCCATTCTTCCTCCAGTTTTGTCATGATTCTATCTCTATGGTCTCATCTTGGTAACAAAACTGAAAGGCTAAACACTAATCTCATATCCTGCTTACATTTCACATTGAGAGAAAGTAGAGTTCACATTCTAAAATATGTCTTTTGGGATACTGATTATTTTAAGCTAGTTATTTTAAAGAAAAGGCTTATAAAAAACCTTTGACCTTTCCCCCTAACTGCCTAAAAGGAATTTTAATAGAGCACCAGCTCTAAGAAAGGAGATATCATCACAGATAACTACAGTTCGATATGAACAAAATGTGACAGGAAGGAACCCAGAAAGGCCCATTTGAGCAAAGTTCTCTCTGTGTCCCACTGTTAAAATAGCCCAGAAAACATGTACCAAACATTTGCTTTTCTATCTCCATGTGACTTGCCTTCCAGCTCTTTAAAGTCCCAAACTACAAACCCCCCTTCTCCTTAGCTCCAGATGGAATACAAACCTCCACTGCCCGAAGTATCCTTGGGCCTCCTTATTTGTAGGGAATCCCTGTGTGTGCATACATATTAAATTCAGTTATTTTCTCCTGTTAATCTGTCTCATGTTACTTTGATTAGTCCAGCCAGAAGAATTTGCAAGGGTCAAAGAAAATAGATTCTTCTGCTCCCACAATATGCAACAGGGAGAGAGAAAAGAAATAGAAAATAAAGTATAAAATATACACATGATTCAGTAAGATATGAGATGTGGGATTAGAGTCCTTCTTTCAGCAATTGGTCATTTTTATAGTCAAATCTCTTTCAAAGGTATTTGACCATTTGAACAAAGATAATATCAGAGTAGTGTGGAATTTACAGTATATGTAAAGTAAGACATACAAAAATAATAAATCTAGCCTATATGTATCCTATAAGATGAAATGCACTTTAAATATGATTTTATTTTTAGAGAGAGAGAGAAACATCCACGTGAAAGATAAACAGGTCAGCTGCCTCCTGCACACCCCCTATTGGGGATCAAACCCACAACCCAGGCATGTACCCTGACTGGGAATCGAACCGGGACCTCTCAGTCCATGGGACGATGCTGAATCCACTGAGCCACACTGGCCGGGCAAGAAATGCACTTTAAATATAAAGGCAAATTGGCTAAGAGTAAAAGAGTAAAATAAAGATATAATGGTAACACTAAGCCAAAAAATAACAAGATTGGCTTTTGCTGTATCAGAGAAAGTATATTTAATAGCAAAGAATATGGGCAGAGATAGGTAGGTCATTTTATTTTTTATATAATATTTTGGGGTACAGTAAAAAAGTTATTAAAATTTGTAATTTTAATTTTACTGTGTTTTTGACCATATCAGTAAAACTTTTTTCCCTTTCTTTTATTGTGATAAATAGGTCTAGGATAACATGGTCAATTCCTCGAAAGAACACAATGATTTTAGACATTGAACTAACAGAAGACCTTTACAATGGACAAGGCAAACAAGAATAGAACTGCAAGAAGAAATAACAAATCTACAACTGCAGAATATTTTGATACTCCTCCGTCAACTGACAGAACAAATCAACATGAAATTAATAAAAACATAGAACATGGAGCAACAATATCAACCAACATCAGCTAATTAACACAAGACATGCCACCCAACAAGTTTATGAATTCTTTTCAATTATGCAGACATTTAGCATGATAGTCCATATTCTATGCCATAAAATGAATTGAAACAACTTTGAAATGATGAAAATCCACACAAAATATATTTTCTGAGCATGATGAAATTAAGTTAGGAAACAATAATGAAGAAATTCCCAATTACTTGGAAACTAAATAATGTACTTCTAAATAACCTACGATCCAAAGAAAAAAATATGAAGGGAAATTAGTGTTTTATACTCAATTAAAATGAAAACATAACACATCTGTGGGAATCCGCAAAGCAGCACTTAAGGGGGTATTTATAGCACTAAAAGTATATTAGAAAAGGAGAAAGGTCTCACGTCAATGACTTCAGATTTACCCTAAGAATCTAGGAAAAATAAAGAAATTAAACCCAAAATACGCCAAAGCACAGAAATAACAAGCTGATCAGAAATCAGTGATATAGAAAACAAAAACAATGAAGAAAATCAACAAAACCAAAATCTTTAGAAGATCAATGAACTCGATAGACCCCCAGCCAGACTGAGCAGGAGAATAAGTAGTTGCCTAGAACAAAGGCAGCAACTCAAAGGGTCAGGAGGGTGAGGTCACAAGTCAGGGGAAAGCTTTTAGGTGATGGGTGTTTATCATCTTGTTGGCGGTGGTGGTTTTACACATGTATACGTATAAAAACTTACTGAATTGTGCAGGTTAAAGATGTGCTGTTTGTTGTGTGCCAATCATACTTCAATGATGCTGTTGAAAAAAAATGGAAAGGAGGTAGTCGCTTCCCTATGTTTTAGGCAGTTATTTGAACCAGAAACAATGGACTCAACCAAGATCAACCTATTAACTTATTTTAGGAGTTATACCTCAATTGGCATTCATATATTCTTTTAATGGAATGAATTTGAGAATAAATAACCAGAAAGGTTAATGAAAAGTTGAGACTTATAGCCCGGCCGGTGTGGCTCAGTGGTTGAGCATCAACCCGTGCACCAAGAGGTCATGGGTTCAATTCCCAGTCAGGGCACATGCCCAGGGTGTGGGCACAATCCCCAGTGGGGAGCAAACAGGAGGCGACCAAGCAATGTTCTCTCTCATCGATGTTTCTATCTCTTTCTCCCTCTCCCTTTCTCTCTATCTAAAATCAATAAAGAAAAAAATTAAAAAATAAATTGAGACTTATATATGAGCCTCTATTTCCCCCATATGTGTCATAGGTAAAACAGCATCTTCTCCTGTGCCCTTGACTAGAATAGAACCCGCGACTCATTGGTCTGATGCTCTAACACTGAGCCAAACCAGCCAGGGCTCTGAACTGACTGGGAATCAAACCTGAAACCTTTTGGTGTACGGGCAACACACCAGCCAATTCAGCCACCCAGCCAGGGCAGAAAACTGAGTTTTTAAAAGATTTCAAAATGGGTTTATAAAACTTCCTATCCTCCCCATCCCCCACCCGGTTTTATTGAGATGAAACTGCCATACATCACTGTATGCGGTGCACAGCATAACGGTCTGGTGCACACATTTTGCAAAAATGATTACTGCAATAAGCTTAGTCAGCATCTGCCATCTCATATAGATACAAGGAAGCCCTGGACAGTTAGGCTTAGTGGTTGAGCGTTGGCCTGCGGACCAAAGACTCCCGGTTCGGTTCCTGCTAGGGGCAGGTGCCACCGAAAACAAAAAACAAATAGATACAATGTAAAAAAAGAAATAAAAAGGAGAAAAGGAACTCTCAGGACTTACTCTCAACAATTGTCCTATACGTAATTCAGCAGTGTAAACTCTAGTCATTATGAATGTTGTACATTACATCCCTACTACTTTTTATTTCTCTTATAACTGAAAGTTTGTGACTTTTGACCAATTTTCTCTGATTCTTCCTTCCCCCACCCCCTGCCTGCCTCTAGTAACCACAAATCTGATCTTTATCTAGGAGTTTGGTTTTTAGATTCCACATAAAAGTGAGATCCTATGGCCACTCCTGTCTTTCTCTGACTTAGTGTGATGCCCTTAAGGTCTACCCATGGTGTTGCAAATGGCAGCATTTCCTCATTTTTTATGGCTGAATAATATTCCAATGTATACATATATAATTTCTTTATCCATTCATCCATCAATGGACACTTAGGTTGTTCTCATACCTTGACTATTGTAAATAATGCTGCAATGAACATTGAGGTGCAGATACCTTTTCAAGTTAGTGTTTTCATTTCCTCAGGATATATTCCTGGTTGAAATTGCTGGTCCACATGGTAGTACCATTTTTTAAATTTTTTTAAGAGTCTTCATATTGTTTTCCATGGTGGCTGTACCAATTTATAGCCCCACCAAAGTGCCCGAGGGTTCCCTTGTCTCTGCATGCTGCCAGCATTTGTTACCTGTCTTTTTAAGGACAGCCATTCTAACATGTGTGAGGCCATAGCTCCTTGTGGTTTTAATTTGCATTTCCCTGGCTCTGTAGTATTGAGCATCTTTTCATGTACTGTTGGATATTTCTATATATTCTTTGGAAAAATGTGTATTCGGGTGTTTTGCCCATTTTTTTTATTGGACTTGTTCTTTGCTGTTGAGTTGTATAAGTTATTTATATATTTTAGACATTACTCCCTTTGTAGGTTGTATTTTCATTTTGTTGTTTCTTTTCCTGTGCAGAAACTTTGATTCGATGTTATCCCACTTATTTTTTATTTTGTTTCTTATACTGTAGGTGTCATATCCAAAATTTATTGCCAAGTCCCACATGTCAAGCAGCTTTTTTCCGTCCCCCCCCCCCCAGCTGTTTCATGGTTTGGGGTCTTACACTTACGTTTTTAATCCATTTCAGTTTTTTAGAGTAGTGTAAGATAGAAGACTAGTTTCATTCTTATATAGGTGAATATGCAATCATCCCAGCACCATTTGTTGAAGAGACTGTCTTTTCTCCACTAAGTATTCTTGGCTCCTGTGTCAAATATTAGTTAGCTATATATGCTTGGGTTTGCATATGGGTTCTCAACTATTTGTCTGTTTAGTTTTTTGTTTTGCCAGCACTAAACTGTTTTGATTACTCTAATTTTACAGCATAGCTTGAAATCAGGAATTGCGATGCCTCCTGCTTTGTTCTTAGGACTGCTTTGGTTATTTGAGGTTTCCTAGGTGTGTTTTTTCTGCTTCTGTAAAAAGGTGCCATTGGAAGGACTCATAAGGATTGCACTGAATATACAGATGGCTTCTGGTAGTACTGACACTTTGACACTAGCAGTTCTTCCCATCCATGAACACAGGATTGTATCCATGTGAACTGCTCACCTGACCCAGGCTTGTTCAAGCCTGCTTTATCCCTGTAGCCTTCAGGCTAATCGCTCCTTGTACACAGAGGTGCTAATCATTAGAGGAATTCTGCTTGACGCACGAGTTTTACAAAAACAGAGCCTTACCAGAAAGTGCCTGTCCTGAGGCGGTAAGGAAGTATATATTATTTAACAGAGATTTGCAGGAACCTCAGGACGCAAACTCACATCAATTAAGGTCAAAGGACTAAGCACAGTCCTCCTCTGACCCCTGCTGGTGCTCCTTTGGGTCATCAATCTCTCTGCACCCCCAACTCCTCTCCCCTCCCTTCCCCTCCCCTCAAGAAGCCCGCACTCCCACTGGAGGTGGACCCGATGCCCCACTCCTCCCACACCTGCTCCATCAGTAAATCTGTCCTCACTCCAAACTCGGACGTTCTGAGTTTTGGCCTTTGAAGCATCAGACACCAGGACATTGAATCAGTATCAGGATATCTTTCCACTTATTTGTTAGACTTTACTCTTCATATTCTGAGGGAACTGACCTCATGGCACATGGGTCACGTTAGACACAAAAGTCTATCAGTGTCCTCCAGTGCTGGGTATTTTCAGGAGCATTTTGGTTCGGTTTCCACCTCCGTCCCAACTCTGAAATTCACTTGAGGTTTCCAAGAGGACAGAGATAATGCTGCTCCTTGTAGTTTTTAACTTATTATGCCAGCCTCTCCCTACACACTGGCTCTCAGGTTCAGACCAAATGGCTGCACATTAGAATCACCTGGCACTTTAAATGATTGACATCTCGCCCCAAGGATTCTAACTTTATTATTCTGATCCCAGGGACTGGCGTAATTAAGAGCCCATAGGTGAATATTTAGCTAAGGCTGAAAACCACTAGCCTATAATCTTGTTGCTCAAAGTTTGGTCAAAGGTCAGCAGCATCAGCATTGCCTGAAGTACTCTCAGGCCTCCCTTTGAATCAGGAAGTATCTGCAGCTTGACAAAATAGCCAGGTGACCTAAGTGTACTTTAATTTATAGAAATACTGGTCTAGAAAACATCCCAACTCCAAGAGGACTCAAGTTCTTAAACTACACTGATATCTTGAATACAAGTCTCTCAAAATGTGTTCAAGGTTAACTGGAATATTTTTAATACTTTTGAATTTTTGCCTAACTTTTTCTTTTCTGAGGTTAAACCATTTTATCAAAGGTGATGGGGAGAAGAGTTTGCAATCCCCCACCCCCATATGCCTCTTTGGGGTATTATTTTAAGTGGGTTATTTTTAAGAAAGGAAAAACCTTTGACCTTTCCCCTTACTCCCTAAAAGAATTTAGATAGAGGACCTGCTCCAGGAGGGGAGATTGTCATCACAGATAACTATAGTTTGATATGAACTAAGCATGATAGAGAGGAAGCAACCCAGAAAGGCCCATTTGATCAAAGTTCTGTGTCCCACTGTTAAAATAGCCCAGAAAACTTGTACCAAATATTTGCTTTTTCAGCTCCATGTGACTTGCCTGCCAGCCCTTTGAAGTCCCAAACCAGAAACCCCCCTTCTCCTTGGCTCCAGGTGGAATACAAACCTCCACTGCCCAGCGTATCCTTGGACCTCCTTATTCTTATGGCACTCTCAAATATACATACCTATTTGGTCATTTTCTCCTGTTAATATGTCTCATTTTAATTCGAAAAGCAGAAAAAGTTAGAAGGAAGGAGGAAATTTGTGTCCCCACAAGGGGCTCAGAAGAAGGATGGAAGGGCTAGGAGGACGATGAGACCTGAAGTCCTCCAGGAGGACGGGTCTCCCCAGCCTCATAGTTGCCAAAACCTTTTATGTAACTTTTAGAATCTACTTTAATTAAAAACAAACAAACAAAAACACCCTGCTTGGTTAGCAATTTTAACCAAAATTATATGACAAATTATTTAACAAATTAAGCGACTTAAATATATTACCACCTGGCCGGTGTGGCTCAGTGGTTGAGCGTTGACCCATGCACCAAGAAGTTGGTTCGATTCCCGGTCAGCGCACAAGCCCAAGTTGTGAGCCAAATCCCCAATGGGGGGCATGCAGGAGGCAGCCAGTTGATGTTCCCTCTCATTGATGTTTCTATTTCTCCTTCCTTTCTCTCTCTCTCTAAAAATAAATTTAAAAAAATATATTACCATAAATATTTTAAAATATATTACCACAAGTACCATAGTTCCCTAATAAAAATATCTACAAACAATTGTTTTTAAGAAATGAAAAATAAAACCTCTCAAGTTGCATCATATTTGAGGAATTCAGAAAGTGGAAAATGGCTTTTGCAAGAGTTACACACCCTGGTTACTTTTCATAATAGCATGTAATGGACAATAGGTCCACACGGTGGCAGTAGTGCATCAATTCCAGCCTCTAAAAAACACTAAGATTTTGCTTATTCATGGTTAAAATGGGCTTTCCTGAACTCATTCTAATGTAGAATTTGACTAAATATTTTTTTATTACTTATAGTCGGATGATTTTAGTGGTTTGAATTATTATTATTATTTTTTTATCCTTACCCAAGGACATTTTTCGATATTTTGTTCAGATAGAGTGGGAGGGAGAAAGAGGGGGAGGGGGACAGGGGGAGGGAGAGGGGGAGGGGGAGGGAGGGAGGGGGAAGGGAAGAGGAGGGGGAGGGGAGGGGGAGGGGAGGGGAAGGGGAGGAGGGAGGAACACATTGAGTGGTTGCCACCCACACGACCCAACCAGGGCCAGGGACAAACTGCAACTGAGGTACGTGCCCTTAGCTGGAACTGAACCCGGGTCTCTTCATACCACAGGCCAATACTCTAACCACTGAGCCAAACCGGCCAGGGCTATTTTCCTTTTTTAATATGTTTAAAGGAAATAGTGCTATGCATATTGACCCCATTTGACATGTGAAGGTATTTTAATTTCAGAACTATCCCCTCTAAAAAAAATGCTAATATTCTATAACCGGTGAAGATTAAGTTTTTATTTTGTTAAAAAGTAAAGGATCCTAACAAATATATCTTATATTTAAAAGAATGTAAAGCAATTGAAAGGCGTCAGGATAGCCAGCTGGAGCAGTTCGAGCCAAAGGCACACAAATGAGCTCTGACTAAATTCACAGCTGAAACAAAAATTAATTCAAATGGATCAGAGAAAGTAAAGCCATAAAACTTTTCTAAAAAAAAAATAACATAGGAGGAATATCCTTGGACCTGGGGCTAGGTAGTAATTTTCATGCTAAACACAATTCACAAAAATAAAAACATTTATAAAATCAGATTTCATCAAAATAAAAAAAAACTTTGCCCTGGGAAAGACCCATAAAGAATGAGAAGACAATATGCAGACTGGGAGAATTAATTCATGCCACATATCTGACAAAAAAACTTGTATGTAGAATACACAGAGAATTAACAGTGAAAAAAAACAAGCTATCTACTCAGAAAATAGGCCAAAGACATGACTAAACATTTTACTGAGAGTGCTACACAAATATTCAATAAGCGCAGGAAAAGATATTCAGTTATCAATAGCTTTTAGGAAGATGCTCATTGAACCCAGGATGAGATCTCACCGCACACCTATCAGAATGGCTAAAACAAAAATATGGGTGCCCTGGCTGGTCTGGCTCAGCGGTCCGCAGACCGGAGAGTCCCAGGTTCAGTTCCCACTAAGGGCACATACCTCGGTTGCAGTTTGTCCCTGGCCCTGGTTGGGCAGTCAGTCGATGTGCTTCTCTCACATCGATGTTTCTCTCTCTACCTCTCTTTTCCTTTCTCTCTTCTTCCCACTCTATCTGAAGATACACACAAAAATGTCCTTGGGTGAAGATAAAAAACAAAGGGGGGGGGGGGGGCAACACCAAATGCCAGCAAGGAAGAGAACATGGAAGTTCTTACAAAACTAAGTATTTGCAAAACATACGACTCAGCAATTGAACTCTTGGGCTGAACTCTTGGGCATTTATCTAGAGATGTCAAATGGGTTTATGTTCACACAAAAACATTAATATAAATGTGTATAGATTGTATGCATGCATAATACATAATATCCTTAATCTGGGAACAGCTCAAATGTCCTTTAAGGGGGTGAACAGTCACCCTGGTATATTTCATATCATGAAATTCTACTTAGCAATAAAAAGGAATAAATTATAAATACATAAAAAACCTGGATGGATTCCAAGGGAATTATGCTGAGTTTAAAAAGTAAATTACAAAAAGTTTCAATTTATTAAAAATATTTTTCATACTTCATCCCATTTATTAAAAATTCTTGAAATGCCAGAATTGTAGAGATATCAGATTAATGGTTGCCAGGGGTCAGGGACAGAAGGAACGAGAGTTGGCTGTGGGTGTCAAGGATAGGACAAGGGATCTTGGTAATGGAACATTCTGCACCCCGATTGTGCTGGTGGTTCCATAGATTCACACGCATAGTAAAAGCATGCACACACGCAAATGAGTATGTGGAAAATTTGTGAAATCTGAGTAAGGTCTGTGAATTGTATTAAGGTCAGTTTCTGGGTTGTGATAATGTACCCTAGTTATGAAAGATGCTACAATTGGAAGAAAATGGGTGAAGGCCATAAGTACTCTTTTGTATATTATAGCTGACAAGTACATGTGAATCTCTAATTACCTCAAAATTTAAAAAAATAAATAAAAACAGTAATGCTTATTTTCAACATACAAAACATTCAGAGAACATACAATTGCATAAAGTTAAATTATTTGAACCATTTACTCAATCTATATATTTCTTAATGATTATACCCATCTTGCTTGAAGGTATGTCCATGTATAGTTGTATTTTTTAAAATAGATTTCAGAGAGTTAGGGAGGGAGACAGAGATAGAAACATCAATGGCTGCTTCCTGCATGCACCCCACTGGGGATCAAGCTTGAAACCCAGGTATGTGCCCTGACCTGGAATTGAACCGGTGACGTCCTGGTGCACAGGATGATGCTCAACCACCTAGCCATACTGGCCAGGCTATAGTTGTACTTTTTTAGATGTTGTTAATGGATCTTGGAAACTGCAACTTCAAGTGAATCGACATTGAACAAAACCAATTTTACCATAGGCTAACCGCTATAAACAAGAATTAGGTTCCTAAGGTATATTTAAAGTCATAAAATCATCACCAAACTTCAAAATAAAGACCCAAAGCTGTTCTAATATTAAAAACTGAAATAAATGTGAGCCGTGCATACATTTAAGAAAGATTAATAAAAACAAGATAATGTTTCCCCAGCCCACTTAATCCATTTCGGGACTGCAGGGGGCTGAGGCCTCTCCCCAAGCTCAGGGTGCACATTAAGACCCAACCTGGACAGGACGCCCTCCCACGGAGGGCACACTCACAGCCACTTCCACTGTCTCAGACTGGGACAGCGGAGATACGCCCATTCGCCTGTGCAGGTCCTTGGGCTGCGGGAGGGAACCAGAGGACCCGAGAAAACCCACGCAGACGTGGGGAGAACTGCAAATCGGCCCCAGGCGGGAATCAATTTTTTCTCTCTCTCATCAACATTATAACAAAACAAAGTTGAACAAAATGACATTATTTAAAAAGTGTAAGTTACTTTTTAAAAATTTAGTGTAGTTGCCCCCATAAAGGTTGTTATTAATTCCCTCATTCTTAACACTTTCATAGTATTTAAGTTTATGATTAATGGGTGATGGGTTTGTGTTTTTGGTTATGTTGTTTGCATATCTTCTCTATTAAAAATGTTTTATTTCACAAAGGTAGAAATACAGGGAGGCTGTGTTCTATATTTCTGTTGCATAACTTGGAATTAAAATGGCAGGTTCAAATCATATGCACATTAAACATATTAATGGACATATTAACATATCTATGCAACATGTTAGTAGTAGCCGCATCGTTTTAATATCTCTGAATCTGCCACAAAACCTGACGGAGCAAGTAGAATAACAAGACAGCGTCTGTGACAAGACAGAGTGATGAGGCACCCCGGTGAGCGCCCCCCCCCCCCGCCGTGCGCCCCACACCCCCCCATGCGCTCCCCCCCCCCGTGAGCCCTCCCTCCCCCCGTGAGCCCCACACCGTGCAAGTGGAGCTAAACCACAAAGACCCAGGGAGTCACCATCTCTCCTGGAGGATGCAGGAGAGGACACAGGGTTCCCAAAGGCTCTGGGAGCTGTGACACCTGGAAGTCCAAGGCTAACAGACACACCTCCCCCTATTCAGGGATCCCTGCTTGTCAGGGGGAGAGCGCAGCTGAGGCCAGGAGGGCCTTCTAGGGCCTCAGCTCCTTAGGAGGGAGAGGGGATGGCAAAAGCAGATGGAGTGGTGGTCTGCACCCCCATGAACTCACTGAATTAACCACTTCCAGGACAAGACCCTGTTCTGAGGAGTAATTTCAGAAACTCAATTATAAGTAAAGCTGGGCAAGGATACCAAGGATCAAGAAAAGAAAGTGCAGATTAAACACGCCAGAGGAAAGGAGAACTCAGATTCAGCAAGTTCAAGCACAGGTGTAATCTCTTTACCTTCAAGTTCCAGAGTCACCAGACGCTGGGAATGTGAAATAATAGGAAGTCTTGATTCAATATGATATGATCTTCCGACCCTTGCTACTAATCCAATCATTTTCCCTTTTCAGAATGGTCACATGACAGACAAAAAGTACCTAATATTTTCTGGGGAAAATAAGAAAAGAGCTCTAGCAAACTCCTACCTCTGGGTTGACACACTGATTTGAAATATCACCAGTGCTTGAGTCTGCGTAGCTCTTCACTGGGGGCAGTACGCCCCTCCCCCTGTAAAGCTATTAACTCCACCTGTTGATACCCAGCATCCTGTCCTGCTAAGAGGCAACAGCAGAATAAACACATTCTTTCTCATCCTCTTCCATTTGCTCTCTCACCCCTCTATTCCCTGGACATATACATTTCTTTTTCTCCAGAATTAAAAAACAAAACAAATCAAAACAGCTTCCTTCCTTCAGTGTGGAGGTGGTGAGCATGAATATATTTAACTTCAAATCAAGGAAGACAAAAACACATGCAGAATGTAGCTGACAGAAAGGAATGCAATTGTTAGGTGATCTGATAAAGTAGAAATGATAGAATGATGAAAAAAATGGGAGAAAAGGAGGAAGAGAAGGCATTCCGGAGAATACACTCACTGACTGCCCCTTCTCTAGTGCCTGGGAGGTAGAGAGTTTGTGTGTGGAAGTGTAGCCATATTTACTACTGCCAAGGGACGCACTTAATGCCAGTATTGTATCCAGCTGGGGGATGAAGGCGAATACAGGTAATGTTGTCTTGGACTGGAGGCAGTAACTGCTGTCTAAAGAAAGTGATGACTTGAGGGAACTTTTCCAAGTAGCCATTGTTGTAACCCAGGAGAATCAACCTCACTGGGACACAAAGTAATTTTGAATATTTGGAGCTTTATTACCTGCACAGGGACCACAGCACCCTGTAGCAGACTTTCAGCCCTTTTATAATTAGGGCTAAACAAGCACTAATTATTGACAAAGAGTTAACCAGGTGTAGTACTTATATTCTTCAGTTTCTCCTTATTTACAGCTGAAGAATGTTACTTTTCAAATTCCCCGTGGAGGTCAAACTGGTTAATTTCTCTCACCGGGCTAAAGCTGCCTATAACATTCCCCACTGGTCTTACGTACAGATCAAATCTTTGATTCCTGTTGTTCATCTAATGGCAATGAGAGGCTAGGACTAATAATTTGACAGATTGGCCCCTCTCTTATGAGAACTATTAAAGGTCTGCGAGAAGCTTTCCTAGAAATAGGAGTATGAGGGGGCCTGGTAGAGCAAAGAGTAGTGAGCCGGGGGGACCAGTTATAGCTAAGAACCTGAATGCTCTGCAAAATCTGTTGACAATTGTCCCATGTCGGTTGATGGGTACGGAAAATCGTCTCCATCAAGGAGATTAATTCTTGGGGCTTCTCCGAGAAGGAGGGGTTTTGGTGTTTCCAATTGTATAAATCACTAGTTGAAAAGAGGACATAGATATGACGCTGTCCTGAAGGTGCCCCTGGCTGTGGAGGCACCTCACGGAGAGGTTACGTTAGAACCGAGGAGTCTGGGATTTCTTCCCTTTTACTGTAAGGGGTTCCTCCGCGGGCACGCGGGACTATCTAACTTCGGGAAAGGAGCTGATGGAGTGCAGCCCCCGATTTTGGCTTTCATTTCTTTCCCCTCCATTTTTGAGGGTGCTAGGCACTTTCTTAGATAGCCTGGTTTGTCATGGGCTATATCTATCCACACACCTATATATATTTGTTGGTTGGGGTGTGGAGCCTTATATATCAGCTCTGACAGCAAACAATAGGGAAAGGTCAAATGACCCCTCAGGTGGCCAGTCTACACCAAACGACGGCCATTCTAATGCACATAGGGTCCTGAGGAAGCCTGGGTCTGCTGGCTTCCCATGGTCACAGGACCCCTTAAAGAAATCAGAGAAGTTACTCAGCATGCACGGGAGCAGTGTTTGGGCCTTCGAGTCGGCTTGCCCCATTCTGTAGGAAAGAAAAGTAGCCGGCACACGACAATAACAACACAAGGACGGACAATAAGACAGTGAACGCCCACTTTCATTCATACACCAGATGCAGCCAACCTTCCCAGAGCACTGCAGCACTCCATAGCAGACCTTCAGCCCTTTTATAATTAGGACTAAACAAGCACTAATTATTGACAGAGAGTTAGCCAGGTGTAGTACATATATTCTTCAGTTTCTCCTTATTTACAGCTGAAGAATGTTACTTTTCAAATTCCCAGTGGAGGTCAAACTCTGGTTAATTTCTCACCGGGCTAAAGCCGCCTACAACAGCCATCAGAACAAAAATCCAACCTTCCTAAATATTTCAACACTAAAACAAAAGTAACAGATACAAACAAGATAGTGAAATACAAATATATGCATGTAACACATAGTATAAAATACTATACCCCAAAATAAAAGCAGAGTTCACATTAATCAAAGTCAATGCACTTTATTCTCTTATAAAAAGCAAAAAGATATTGTCCAATGAAACCACACAGCTCAATTCCATGCCGAATGTAAAATACATAATATTTGAGAAAGGTGAAAAATTAAAGGGCTGGCAATGAATACGAAAGGATGTCTTCTCTTAATGTTTACAGAGGGATAGAGCAGTGGTAAGCACACGACACGTCTGCTCGTGTTTTTACACTTACACACGTGGATGTGTTTGCACGAGTGCGTGTGTATTTGAACATGTAAAGAGACACTGTTATATAATTAGAAATAGAAATTGCAATGGTGAGTGAAAGAAAAGCATAGCAGCATCTGCATTGAGGGCTGAGGGGAAAGAGCCAATGTTGGTACTTAGTGATGACATTACCATAGGCAAGTTATTTCCAGTGAAAATATCTTTGCCCTGCTACTGAAATCAGGTGTGATCCGGGGACTTCGTGATTGGTTCTCACAGATCAATCAGCTGTGATGCTGCCGAAACCGTAGGAAGCATCAGACTTAGGTTTAGCTGTTGTATTTGTGATGGCCATATTTTGCTCTTTAGGGAGGCAGTGATGATGCAATTATATTTTGGATACTTTGTCTGATTCCAAACAAATAATTTCTCCAGAATGTAAGTGAGACATACACCTTGATCCATATGGAGTGACCCTTGGTAGACCTGGGGACCGACTGGGTTTCTCTGCAATGACCTCACCATCCTGAACAGGTTGAGAAATGGATTACTTTTCTCTTCCCCAGGGCTGGGAGCCAGGTTAAGATTCCAGGAACCCTAAAGGAAGCCAAAAATTATTATTACGTCTATAGATTTAATTTACTTTGTAGCTCTTTTATCAGAATAAAATCAATACTGCACAACTGTACTAAATACATTTATAATGTTTGTTTCCTCTTTCCCCTGATGATAGGAGACCCACAGGTATATGAGGATCTTGCTTCATCTTGTAATGTGTTCAGGGCCACAGATTCTCCTGGAAGAGTTTAGAGAGGCTCCCCAAGTTGTTACACCAAGTGGGTAAATGTAAGGTAGAATCCAGGTGACAGCATGACCTTACTCCAGAAACACCACCTACGCTTCACCTCGGAGAACTGTTCTCAGTATCAATGTTTCAAACTTTGTAAGACTGATTATACACCAAGACAATCACTATGCAATTGTTATAAAATTTGGTACAAGAATAGCTGAAATGTGTGTGCATCACTTTTGAAATTTTTGTACGCTGATTTACTTTATTAAGTATTCAATAGAAACAGCAGCATATAATGAAATGTTTGCAATATATCTAATAATAAACACCTGAGTCTCCAGGCACCTAGTTTAAGAACTGGATCTTCATGACCGACTCTGAAACCATCTGCTGACCTCTGTGCTGATGTCCCCTTTCTCATTTCCAGGAATGAGCATTGAGTTCCGTGTGCTTTATTATTGTTTTATTATCTTTGTCCTTTATTTAGAAAATACTTTGATACAGTAAGTTTGCTCATTTGGCAGTTTTTTAAATGTTATGCAAAATAGAATTCATTATGTCTTCTGTAATTTCCTTTTTAAAATAAAATTATTGCCCGGCCGGTGTGGTTCAGTGGTTGAGCATCGACCCATGCACCAAGAGGTCGCCGGTTCGATTCCCTGTCAAGGCACATGCCCAGGTTGTGGATCAAATCCCCAGTGGGGCATGCAGGAGGCAGCCAATCAATGTTGTCTCTCATCGATGTTTCTATCTCTCTCCCTCTCATTTCCTCTCTCTCTAAAGTCAATAAAAGGGAAGAAAATTAAAATAAAATAAAATGATTGTCCTGAAATTCTTCTGTTGTTGTATTTTATTCATATTTTCTATAATATTGCATCTCATGAGCATTAGAGATATACCTCAGTGACTTTGGTTGTCATGTCATTTTTTTCAGATTGATCTTCTGTACTAAACATTGCTAATATAAAAATTCTGCTGTATTTTATAGGACACGCATACAAGCCTTTCTCTAGGGTTGTATTTGTTTTCTATTTCTGCCATGCCATTTTGCCACAAACTTAGTGGCGTCAAGGAGCACAGATTTATTACCTTAGAGGTTCTGGGGTCAGAAGTCTGGTACGGCTCTTCCTGGACTAAACCAAGGTGTCGGTAAGTCGTGTTCCTCTCCGGAGGCGCTGGGTGATCCGCCTCCGCCGTTAGCGGCACTGGCAGAATTCAGTTCCTCGCGGGTTTTAAGACTGAAGCCCTTCAGGGTGTAAGCAGAGCGAGGAGGCCCTTCCTCAGCCCGGATCCCAGCAGCCCTGGGGCCCGGACACCTCACCCTCCACCGCCCCTGCTGGTGGTGCTGAGCTTGCGGAACTGGGTCGCGGTTTGTTCGTAGGGGCTTTCCCACGCGGATATAAATCTGGTCATCATCTATTCAGAGCCCCGCCATGGTTGTAAGAGAAGAGACAGTGGTTGTGGGGTGTCCTTGAGGACCTGTTGTCCCTGAGCCGAGTCCCCCAGCCACAGATGGGTCCTCCTCCCTCAGCTGGACAAGATTCTCCCCCACAGATGGAGGCCTCACTGCCTCCACCACCCTCCACATTCAGTCCTCCCATGAGAGAGAGGATGCTTCTCCTGTAACAGCCTGTCCCCTGGGGCCAAGCCTTGTCCTCTCGGGTCAGGCCACCCCGGAGGAGCGAGAATCACTCAGCCCCACTGTCTGACTGCTCCCGGGGCCCCTCCTCCAGTCTGGCCTTGGGAGCAGAAGTGCGGGGAGGGTCCCTGGGGGCTGGAGAGCTGTGTGCTGCCAGGACCTTCAGAAGGAGTCCCTGTCCGTCTGGAAGGAGGGACTGAGGGTCACCTGTGAATTCATAGCTCCCATGACCTCTGCATCCTTCCTTCCTCCCAGGTCCCTTTTCCAAGGAGCAGTGCAGACACGGAGACACGGCCCCCAGAGCATTTCAAACAAACCATCTTTATTCATAATTGACACACAATGCCCCAGCGGTGCTGCTCCTACCCACTCTCCCACCCCCCACCCCCACAGCGGTCCTGCCCCCCCCCATGTCAGTAGAGCAGCCAGGATCAGCCCCCGGATGAGAGGGAGCCCTTGCAAGGCTCCTCTGGGGGACAGCCAGGTCACATCTAGTCTGGGACCCCAGGGGGCTGGCAGCCGGAGGGGCACCCCACTGCTCCATCCTGGCTGCAGTGCCGCTTCCTCCAACCCCCTGTGTCAGGCTGCTCACACTTTCTCTTCTGAGGCTGGGACTGGGCAGGTCCCCGGGGCCCCTGACCTCCAGGGCAGGCAAGGCCCGAGGCAGGGACAGTACTCAGAGAGTGGACAGGACAACAGGCTTTTAGGAGAGATCAAGGGGAAGGCCAGGTGGGGTAGGTCCTCCTCATCCTCTTGGGACCTGTCCACTGGCCTGTGAGTCTCCCTGACAAGAGAGGTCTGTCTAGGAACAGAGGCATCCCTGGGTCCCAGTCCAGAGTAAGTGTGCCAGTGACCCTGGGGAGCAGAGTGGGGACATTGAGCCCGGAGTAGTGGGCACTCCTGACATCCTGGAGAGATAGCAAAGGTTTTGGGCCTAGACAGGTGGGTTTCTGCTCGACCGTGCCTTGACGTCAGTCTCTGCTGGGCAGGCTTTGTCACTGACCTCCAGCTGGGGGTGGTGGTCATGCCTCTGGGCATCTTGGCTGTCCACAGACTCAGAATGACTTGAATCTGACCGGGGTGCACCGTGACTCAGGGGTGCCTTCTCCCCCTTCGAGGCCAGGAGTAGCTTCTCTAACAGCTGGAAGAAAGCAGGGGACAGTGACTGGCTCTGAACAACCATGTGAGAGGAGGAGGAGTGTGGGTGATGGACAAGGGCATCGTGGGGAGGAGAAAGGGGGTGACACCGTGACTCAAATCCAAAGCAGACATGTGGCTCTCCTGCTGTCCTCCTGAGCCACATTCCCAGCTTTGTGTCCTTCCCTCCCCTTCTGGGCTCCCCGTCCTCTCCTTCCTGTCACCCTGTCCTCTCCACAGCTGCTCCCTGTTGTCCTGCACCGCACCACCCTGAGCTCCCCCTCCGCATGCCATGCTTTCAGGCAGGGGTGGGTTCTGGGTGCTCCCTCCCATGGCTCTGCTGGGGTCCCCACACCCCTGATCTACCTGGAGTCCCTTCTTCCACGAGTCAGGTAGGGCCCCTCCGTCCTCTACCTCACCTGGTGTCTCTCTCCCATGGCTCCCTTGAAGTCCCCCTCCCATCTTCCTAAGTTCCCTCCTCCCCTGGCTCACTGGACAAGGGCGAGTCTTTCCTCCTGCTCCAATAACTCCTCAGCTAGAGCCAAGATTCCAATTGTGCCGGGAATTGGGAGTGAATGACCTCCTTTTCCTGGGACATGAGGAAGGGACTATAAGCAGGACTTGCAGGAAGAGTGGAAAAGTGCTGGAGTGCCACCCCCTGGAATCTTGCAGACATCAGAGCTCTGAGCCCGCTTCCCGTGGTGGCGACATCTTCCTGGGGAGACAGCTTGTCGTGCAGCTCAGGAGACCCGGTCCGGGTCGGCCCCATCCTCTTCCTGCTGTGACTGCTTTCTGTCCTCTCCCCCTTCGCCACCTGTCTCCCCCATGGCTGAGTGGGCCAGCCTTTAAAACAAAACCCACCTCACAGACATTCCATGGGCAAACCAACCACGCTCCACTTCTGTTTTCTGTCCATGAAGCAGGGATGTGGACTATGAGCAAACCCTTCATCTCCAAGGTAAAAGGCAGGGCAGAGGGTACCACGAGATACACAACAAGAGGAAGTAGGTCTGAAAACTGAGCTGCCACAGAGGGGGAACAATTTGGGACGACTCAGGGAATCAAGCCCTGTCTGGGTGGAAGTCACCCAGCTTCCCTGCCCCTGTGGAATCCCGGACAACGATTAGCTCCCTGGACTCAGGAGAAGGAGCTCTGGGTGGAAACAGAGGGGCAGCTCTGGGCTGCAGCAGTTGGAGTCCCTGCCAGCTTTGCCCTCGGGGAGGACATCTCACTGTAGACTCGGCCACAGACAGCCCTGCACAGCTTTGTGGCTGAGACTACCTCCCCGCAGCTCCGTTAGCTTAGTACACTCAGTGGAAGTCCCTTAGGAGGATACTGGGGGGCAAGCTCCAGTGCCTGAAGAACAGGACACAGGACCAGGCTTTCCCATGACCCTCCCTGTGCCACCACCACCACATAGCCCACTATTAACCCACACACACACATCGAAGTGGCTTGTCTCCCCTCTGGAAAGAATCCATGTGCCTGCTGCTGTCCGTCCTCCACACCCAGGCATTTCCCCTGAGTCATCCTGACCCACCTCTCAGGAGCCCTGCTGGCCAGTGCGGTCACAGGTTTCCACTGGCTCCCAGCCTCCCCGGGTGGCAGGTCCTTGCAGGTCCAGGGCTCTCTCCTTCCCCCACTTCAGTCCGCACTATGTTTCTCAGTGGAAGAGTCACACTTTAATCCCGTTTCGAGGGACAGCATGTTCTGTCCAGAGCGGGAAGCTCTGCAGACTGGGCTGGCCCAGCAACCTCCAGGCTTACCTCCTTCAGAAGCCATCTCCGCAGGCTGGGCACGGACCACCACCGTCTAGTAGCCTCCACAAGAGAAAATTCAGTCCAGGACCAGACAGTGACCTGCTCCAGTGGATCCTCAGCCTCCAGTGAAGGAGTTAAGAGTGACTCTAAACAGCAGAATATAGGAGTCTAGACATTCTATAGCGGGGGAGGGGCAGAGGGCTAGTGGCCTGGGTGGGGGTGGGGTGACATTCCATGGAGGGCTCTGGCAGGTAGGCAAGAACCAGCAGCTCCTTTCAAATTTTAAGTGGTAACAGTTGGTGTGTGACTCTTTAGGCATTGTATACATTGCTTTTTTTTTTTTTTAAATCCTCACCGGAGGACATTTTTTTCCATTTTTTTTTGTTCAGATAAGTGGGAGGGAGAGAGAGAGAGAGAAACATCGACATGAAAGGGACACATTGAGTGGCTGCCACCCACATGACCAACCAGGGCCGGGGACAAACTGCAACCAAGGCACGCGCCCTTAGCGGGAACCCAACCCAGGTCTCTCTGGACCGCAGGCCGACGCTCCAACCGCTGAGCCAAACCGGCCAGGGTACATTGCTTTTTAGACTCACAGCACAAAGATTTTACTTGATGTGCCTTTATTTCAGTTCTTGATCCATCGACCTAGTTCTGGGTCTCTCACCTCGCTTCCTATCTGGATCTTGGCTTATTTCAACACAGACTACATATTCTGAACAAAATTCAAACATATAACCTGAAAAAATAATGGGTACTTATGGGCACATGGAGCCGGGTGTTTGAAATTAGGACTGACTCAGCAGATCCAGCCTGCGCGTGGCCGTGTGCGCATCGCGTTTTAGGAAGCAGCCCCGTGGCCCCAAGAACCGTCCAGTGCTGGAAGCTCTGCAGGCTGGGCTGGCCCAGCCTTACTAGCAACCACCTTGCTCCCATTCATCAGGGGAAGGTCCCGTAGCCTACACGGCCAAGACCAGAGCACTGCCTTTTGTTTCTCAGAGTATTATGTTGCTCAGTGTTTAATTTTTTTACCTTTTTAAATGATTTTAGTGTAATGTTTTAAACAAGCAATGCTTTTGCATAGTTCACAAATTGTGTAAAATGGAAAATACAGCGATGAGTCTTTCTCCTGCCTCTTTGCCCTCGCATCACAGTCTCCTTACCCACAGAATGCTGGTGTTATGTTTCCTTTAAATCTATTCGGAGATGTATTATGTTACTAAAAGCAAATGCGTGCTATTTTATTTTTTAAAAATACTCTCAGCCTTTTTTCTTTGGTTAAAAAATTAATATGTGTTCCAATATATTTATTTTATGTGTGACATTATTTGGTATATACCATAATGATTGTCTTGTACTGGTAAAGTGGCTCCCCTCTTCATTTCCTGAGGCTAGATTTCTAAAACAAGATGTTCTACAGTCCCTTAAAATTCAAAGTACATGAAGAAATAGGTGGCCAGATTTAGCAAATAATGAATGCCCAATTGAATTTGAATTTCAGGTACACGGTGAATAAGTTTTTAGGATATTTGTGTCCCCTGCAATATTTGGAACATACTTTTACTGTATATTTGTTCACTGTTTTTTGAAACTGACATTTAACTGGCATCCTGAATTTTATCTGGCAACTCTATCAAACGTGTAACTTGTTAGGCTATTATTAGCTACTCCCCCCAATAACAAGGAGAGCTTGGAGTAGAGACTAAGCGTGCATATTTCATGCACGCATTTTGGATGCTACAGAATTTGTGAGAGCCGCCACACAGCACTGACTGTCTAGGGGGTAAGACAGAGATAAGGGACAGGAAGGCAGAAAATCGTCTGTTTCCATGTGTTAATGAGGCTTAACATCCTCAGGTCCTGGTTTCCCCAGCTGTGAAAATTCCACTTCACATGAGATGGATGTGCACATTGAGACAAAGCCAGAATTCCCTGGACCATATCCAACCCCACTCACAGAAACCTGCATCCACCTAAATCCCAGCCTGCCAGTCTGAGCCTGGAAGCTCATTGGCTTCCAAATTTCCTTGGTGCAACATACACCCTTGCTCTTTGGAATCTAGGCTTATCATTGCATGTGGTTCTATCTGCATGTGAATCGTAATAACACCCCTTTTATTTATTTACTTTTATTTGTATTTTTTTTTGGTGCGTGCCCCTAGCGGGAACCAAACCCGGGACTCTCTCTCTGGTCCGCAGGCCGATGCTTCAACCGCTGAACCAAACCGGCCAAGCCTTAATAACACCCCTTTTAAATAACTTGTTTTATACTTATGTTCATAGTGTGCAAAATATCTGTGTATCTCTGTCAAAATGATATGAGCAAGCATTTGTGTCTTGTGCTGTGAGAGGGGAGGATTGTCAGAAAATTGATCAAGGTTAAATGAAGGGTGACAACTGCGGAGAATTGTAACCAAATCTCTTGGGAAACAAGCCTCACTCCCTGCTGTAGCCGCAGAATTCCAACTGATAGTAGGGGGAACTGTTTTACTTTGAAAACATTCACTGAAAGAGGCTCCAATATAATATAAATTCTCCATATAATACAAAAATCTAGGGAGGAGATGGTGAAATTGTTCCCATAGTACCTGCTATGTGAATGGAAACTAGCCCAGTTACGTCTTGATCACTGTTATAACAGCAACCTTGCAATGGAAATATCTGTGAATCAACATTTATTGAAAAACACCCATGTACTAAATAAATATACCAAGAAAAAATGTTCCAGAACAGTAGATGAGCTTGGAAAAACTCTAGGAATGGACTCAGGGATAAGTATCTCTTAGTGTTTCCCAGGTCTAATTTTTTTTTGCCAGAATAATTTAATGAAACATTCCGACTTGCTAGAAGAAAGGATCTCCTACTCTTTAGAAATCACAGAAATGCAGTCCAATCAAGAACTTGCCCCACTGCAAGGACATGGGCTTTAGGAAGCCCTCTCCAGACTCCTCCTGGAGGGAAGGCTGTATCTAAGTGCACGGATGGCACAGCTGCAATTTCAAAATCCTAAGTGCTCGTTTCACATGTCCTAGTCTGAACCAGGGACCACCACAGAGGTTCCTGACAAGGAGGCCTTGCTGGAGAAGCTTTGTAGGAAGTCTCCAAACTCCTCCAGTTTTTCCTATCTATCAAATACAGCCTTGCCATGGCAGAAGGAAGTTTGCGGGGGGTGGGGTTGGGAGGCTGACGGGGGGTGGGGGCGGGTGCCTTGCGCCAGGAAGCGTGCACACGTGGAAGGGGATGCAGCTCTGTCCTGCAAAGGCTCCCGGAGTCTGATGCATGGTTGGCTCTGGGGCGAGCGCATGCGCTGGTGGGCGGTGAGCAGCTCCAACTATGCTCCTGGCCTGCTCCCAGCTGGCAGGGAGGCCTCCCGGGAGGGTTATGCAAATAAAGAAGTAAGGGATGCTGGGACTCTTTCCTCCGCAGGGGTCAGCCCTCTTCTCTGCTGTTCACGCTGTGGGCTATTTGTGCCGACGGTCTGTGTTCCTGCCCAGGGTCTGTGTTCATGCCCCCACAGCACGCACCCACAGCTCACTTCTGGTGGTGTTCACCACAGGGAATTGGCAACACTGGGAGCTGGTTGAATGGTGGAGTGGTGGGGAGGAAGGCTGGGGGAGCTGGGGTTTCAGTGACTGCCGGGCCTACAGTGGGGTATAATATGCATCTGAGCTGTTAAACTGGGTCATTCTGTGTCTCCTGCATTCTGAACAATACACGAATTCCATTACAGTTACGTTCTTCTGAATTTGAAAATCGTCCTCCCGTTCACAAGAAGTGGCTCCAGTCAGTGAAAATGAGTGGAAATGAGTGAAGCTTTCACATACATCCTGATACTTTTACTGTTGTCTTCCTTCTTAACGTGAAAATCTCAACCAGCAATTACGTTCAAACTGCACTCTTGTGAACGAGGTGAGCAATCAGAAGTCATGGGGCTTCCTGGACAGGAGGTGAGATGGGCAAGTGATCTCCCAGGCAAACTCCCTAAGATCAGCTGGGAAGCTACAGGTATTGTTGGCCCTTCTGGGGCATGCCTGGTGGGCAGGGCCACCCTTCACATGGGGTCCAGGTGGTGAAAGTCTACAGAGCCTGTGTCTTCTCTGGAATGATCATCTGTCCCAGGGTGGAATTTTAACTATCTGTATCACTACTTTTCAACCAACCTATCCCCATGGAAACCTCACTCTTTAGGGATAGGAAGGACTTTAGGGTTCAATGAAGTGATAGAGATGTAGGCAGAGAGGCTATGACCCTGCAAGAGGGCTGGGGGCTGAGACCTGGACAGACTGGGGAGTATTACTCTGATGAGATACATGTCTCTGCATTCCCAAACCTATTGGACATGCTCTCCTTTCTCTTCTGAAGACTCAGGGTGCTTCTAGCACTGAGATGAACCTCATCACAGCTTCATGTGTCACTGACAAAATGACCTGGCCCTCTTTTTTCTATTCCATGTTTAGCTGCAAATCCACCAAAGGGAACCACGTGATGATGTAGCCACCAGCTGACCCCATGGCTGCCTCCTGGCTCCCTTAGTTCCACCCAAGAATTTCTTGGATTTTCTTCCTTATGTTGAATCTCCTGGCCTTTTTTCTCTCATAGTGAATCTTCCTGCCAATCAAATGTGCCAGCCTCACTTGCTTGAATGCCCCAATATCTGCTTGTCTTAGTGCAAGTGGATTCCTAGGGGCTCTTACTGCCGTCTCCATAACATATACCCAATAAAATGACAGTATGTTGTATTGATCATATGGTGTGCTGTTGGAATAATGGAGTGATGCCTGCTTTTATATTTGAAAACATTTTAAATAAAAATGCAAAATAATGTATATACCAGGTTTTGGGTTTTTATTTTTTTTTTTGAGTTGCTTGGTTTGGTTTTGAAATGGGAAGTCATGAGTTTTAGGGGGGAGGAATAGGAGCATCCCAGGTCCTAGAATATCCCATGAGGTGGAATGGATGGAAGTTGCTGGGATGGCTGAGGTTGGACATAGCTGGTTGGAGAGAGCACGCGCGCGAGAGAAAGCGTGAGAAACATCAATGTGAGAGAGACACACTGATTGGTTGCCTCCCGCTCAACCACAATCTTGGCCAAGGATGGAACCTGCAACCCAGGGGCTTGCCCTTGAATTGGAATTGAACCCATGACCCTTCTATCCATTGGCTGACACTCTAACCAAAATTTCCAGGGCTATTTTTATTTATTTTAATGTAAATTATCATGCTGTATGGAATTCAATAAAGGAGAAATATGGAAGATCAATAAAATAAAGGGATCAAAGAAGCTAAGAGATAAGATCTTACTGTTTGTATGGCCCCAGACTTCATGTATTGAACCCTAATACCCATTGTGGTAGCATTAGGAAGTGGGGTCTTTGAGAAGTCATGAGAGCAAAACCCTCAGAAATGAGATTAGTGCCTTATACAAACTTCAGGGAGATCTCTTGACCATTCTGCCAAATGAGGATACAAGAAGTTTGCCACCTGTAACAGTGCCATCAGCCGACGTACAGCCTCTAGAACTCTTAACAATCCATTTCTGTTGTGTTTAAGCTACCTAGTCTATGATATTTTACTATAGCATTCCCAATGGAATCAACCTAACATTTTCTATAAATCTACTGTAGGCCAAACATTGTATAGACACTAATCTTAAACTTTACTTTTATCATACCCAACTGCAATTTTTTTCCTAGCTCATAAATGTATAGATGAGGAAACAGATAAGCAAAGAGATAATTTTTAAACTAATGCCGTCTTATTATAATAACAAATTCAGAATTTTATTTATTTATTTATTTATTTATTTATTCATTTATTTTTGTATTTATCTTCAGATGGAGCAGGAGGGAGAAAGGGAGGAAGAGAGAGAGAGAAAGATTGATGCAAGAGAGAGACACATTGACTGGTTGCCACCCACACAACCCCAACCGGGGCCGGGGATAAACTGCAACCAAGGTACATGCCCTTATCAGGAACTGAACCCAGGCCTCTCTGGTCCACAGGCTGACACTCTAACTGCTGAGCCAAACTGGCTAGGGCATCAGAATTTTAATGCATATTTGTCCAATTCCAGTATTTGTGCTTTTTTGACCAAATAGTGCTTCCTCTTACAGATTACATTGACTGGTCAGTCATCCATGCTAGACTGTGAATGTTATGAATTCAGAAACAATAACATGAGTTTCTGCATCCCATGCAATAAGACATGGCTTAGGAAACAGTAGGTGCTGGATGAATTAGAAAATGTATACTTTCAATTCACAAGCAGAGTCCTAACTGACTGTGTATCTCACTATCAGCCTAGGTTAGAAACATTTCTACCACCAAGTGGCAAAAATGACTTCTGGGATCTGCTAATTTGAAGTAAATAGAAACATGTCTTAAACCTAATTTTGCAAAGTTAATGTCAAGGAGGAGAAAAAGTGACACAATCTGCTAAAGAATTTTCCCAATAAATATAATGTGTCAGTCATCTAGAAGTCATAAGAAATTGATAAATCTCTAGGAACTTCAAGAGAATAAATGCAGGTATTTACACTTAGCATATCACTGAAACTGCAAAGACAGGACTCTCCAGACAATAAAAGTATTAGTCATTTTTTAAATACTAAATATCTCTGTTTTTCAATAAAAAATCTCTAAATCAGCTGTAATAAATATTTGTTTCAATAAAAGGAAACAAATATGTTTTTAAGGGGCTGCACTATAAATATAGCAAGAGCTAAGATGTGACTTTTGAAATCTTTATGCGTTAAATAAAAAATAAAAAAATTCTGCCTGGCCAATGTGGCTCAGTGGTTCAGCATCAACTCGTGCACCAAGAGGTTGCTAGTTCGATTTCTGGTTAAGGCACATGCCCAAGTTGTGGTCCAAATCACCAGTGGGGGTCATGTAGGAGGCAGCCAATTGATGTTCTCTCTCATCGATGTTTCTATCTCTCCCTCCCTCTCCCTTTCTCTTTCTCTAAAAACAATAAAGAAAAAATGAAATCTTCCTACAGACTGGTGAACACTCAAGAAATTGTACAGATGATGTGTTGTTGAATTGTACACCTGAAACCGATATAATTTTAACTACTGTCACTCCAATAAATTCAATTAAAAGGAAAAAACAACAACAACAAAAAAACGAATGAATCAAATTGGTGTGTTCAAATAAAAATTTAAATAAAATTGAAAATAAATAAATAAAAATATTTTCCTATACCAATGGTGAAAATGATGAACTTTGTGTGATAATGGTATGTTATTGATCTGGGTTCATCAATTGTGACAGGCGTACGTACCATGCTGTTGGGGGATACTGATAATAGGGGAGGCTGTGCATGTGTGGAGACAGGAGGTATATAGGAAAACTCTGTACCTTACATTCAATTTTGCTGTGAACTAAGCATTCCAAAAAATAAGGTCAAATAAAAATATTTTTCTTCTTTGTCAATATAGTTATAATCATAAACTGTAGAATTACATTTTTCCCTTTACTCTTCTTTCTTTATAACATATTCTGTGTTTAGCTGCTAGCAAAGCCTAAAGAACATTTAACTATCCAAGATAATTTAGGAACATTTTACTAGAGCTTGGCAGGCCCTGGGAAAGTGTTATAACCCAGTAATTCTCCATCTGCTAGAAGAAGGAACCTCTCCTGGGTTCCTTGAACCCGAGTTGTTTTTGCAAAAATTCTTGAAGAGGAAGGTATGCATCAGCCATGACCATAAGCTTAACTAATCAGGAGATGCCAGACGGGACAATGAGGCATTCAAGGCTAGGGTCTAGTAAATGTTAAGAAATATAAAATAAACAACTTGTACAGCTACTAACTGCTGACATCTGCTTCTGTACACGTAGCTTGCTTGCTCTGCTAAACTCTTGAGTAACCCCTGTCCTATATAAGCAACCCTCCCCCTGAGCTCGGGGCTGCAGTTCTCCTCTGTGTAGGTTGGCTGCAGTCCCTGCGCAGGTAATAAAGTTCCTAATATTCAAAATTACTTGATGTCTGAGTGAGGATGACTCTCCTGGGTTACAACATTTGGAGGCCCAGCGAGATCAACCGCGAGATCCCCCTTTTCGGTGGGGTCAACCTTCTCAGACTACTCGGAGGGCTGCCTCCTCGCCCTCTGCACCTACATTCGTTCTGGCTTTCGATTCGGCTAATTTGGACTAGGACTTCTGCCTCGAGGATCTGGGTAAGGGATTTCCCCTTCCATCTGTTTTCTGTTCGGTAGCTCCGGAGCATACTGGGATTGTTGCGGGCGGGACGCCGCTCAACCGCACTTCCCCCTCAGGGTTGGGACGCCGACTCCTGACCTGGGAAACGGTGGGTTTCCATCTGTTCTGAAATTGGTACCAGTCTGTTTTAATCTGGCACTTTCGGCTGCGGGAAACCGGTGGGTTTCCATCTGGCACTTTCGGGTGCAGGAAACCAGTGGGTTTCCATCTGGCACTTTCGGGTGCGTCTGTTCTGAAATTAGCATTTTGTGTCTTGACCACGGTTGTCTATTTGTGTTCTGTGTTCTCTGCTGCTCTAACTGTTTTGCTTTCGGTAGGATGGGACAAGGAAATTCTTCCCCCCAGACTCCTCTGGAATGTGTGCTTGCTAACTTTTCTGATTTCTTTAAGCGCTCCTGTGACTATGAAAAAGCCTGCGATCCTGGTTTCCTGAGAACACTCTGTGAACTTGAATAGCCTGCCTAAGGGGTTAATTGGCCACCCGAAGGTAGTTTCAATTTGCAATTGGCTTTTACAGTCCATCAGAAAATATATAGGAACCCTGGTCACCTGGATCAAATGCCATATATTGATATTTAGATTGATATAACTACTGACAAACCCAATTATAGTAAGAAATGTCAGTATCCAGAGGTTCAAATGAAAGGAAAAACGGTTTTGTTAACAATGCCTCAGCCTGCCCTGAAGGACAATTAACTCCTCCCAGCCCCCAAGGAAATTCTATCTTGTCCTTCAGGACCCCTCTTGAGGATGTTAACCTGAGTTTACATGTTACTAAAATGTCAATTAACCTGAGTTTGCCTACTTTGGGTTCTTATTACAGAAAAGCTAGAAGATAAATTTGGATCTGTTAATAATCTAACCCAATATCTGAATAGACATGGATATATTTGGATGCACTGGCTTATTTATGATGAGGTCTCAAAGCCTCTCTGCAAGGCTTATTAACATTCTCACAGGCAAAGTGTTTAACCATTGAAGTGCCAGCCCGGTCCAGCTGCAGAAAGGGGCATATTCTTTCCATGCCAGCCTGGGCTGCTCTTCTGCAGCGGGTTTGGTAGCAGCTAGTTTCCAACAGGCTTCTCTGAACTTTAGGGAGTTAAATATAGGGATCCCAGGCAGGGTGCGAAGTGCTCTTAGAGAGTTAAAAAACACTCTGCCCCGCATAAACATATGTGTTAGGATGTTGCTCCCCTTTCCTGAATCCTTTTGTAAACCTGGGGTCAGGGGAAATGTTCCCATTCCTCTGACTGCGGTAGGATCCAAATACTGTTGGGGGAAGGGCTTCCTTAGACACTTTTCACCCTGTTCTCCTGTTAGGCCTATTGGCCCAATTGGCTGAATTAGCAAAGGTAGTAGTAGCAGACTTAAGGAAAACAGGGCACACGGAATAGGGTCACCCTAGGAAGGGAAACATAAGGAAGGGTCAGGACAACAGGCCTAGGTCCCAATTAGGAATAGAAAAGACAAGGACAAAGTCAGGTGTAGAGGAACAAAATGAAAAGCCGTCCTTAATTTAGGAAAATGACAGGGCTAGGGCTCCTTCCAGCTGAGCCCTCTGGAGCCCAGAATAATACAACACAATAGGGGACAAACTAGTTAGTTTCCTGGTAGATACTGGTGCAGCAGACTCAGTCCTGACCGAGCCAATGGGACCCTAACCTACCCCTAGACTTCAAAGAGAACTATAGACCTTGGGAAAAATACTGTGACTCATTTGTTTCTGTTCCTGCCGGAATGCCCATACCCCCTACTCAGACGTGATGTCCTCCAGAGATCACTCAATTGCTGGCCACTGCCACTCCAGGCCAGCCCTCGCATCAAGTTCCCCAGGATATTGCTGTCAATCCTGCCAGCCTGCCTCCTGCATGATGACCCGGAGAAACTTCTGCAGGATTGCCTGGGGGAAATCAGCACTGCAGACTGCCGCCCAGACCTCAAGGATGACCCACTGCCATCATCAGATGAGGTATTATTCATGGACGGGAGCAGCTATGTCCAGGAAGAAATCAGGTATGCTGGGACAGCAGTAGTAACTCTGGACCGTGTTATTTAGTCTCAATCATTAAGCAGAGGAACTTCAGCCCAAGGGGCTGAACTCATAGCCCTAATCCAGGCTCTCTGATGAGACAAGGCGAAACCGTGGTACAAATAAGGATGCTCGACAGGTGGAGACCTCTCTAGATATCAGTCACCATGCCAAACACAAGTTCGCCTCTGACTCCTACTTACACTGGGTCAGAAAATGACTTAGCCAAGCAGAAACAAGCCATGAAGAAAAGCAACGAATGGTAGACACTGCCTGATGGGAGGTTATTAATCCCAGAGGCTCTAGGTCCGGCTTTAGTCAACCAGCTGCACCAGACTACCCAGTTAGGTTACACCAAGCTTACTGAACTCCAGTAAAGTCACAGGGAATAGGAGAAGGTAGAAGAAAGCAGGAATGTGTAGGTTTAAGTAGGGAAAGAAGGAGAAAAGCTAGGGGATGTGCAGACAGTAGATAGATTGAGCAAGCTCTCAGGTTCACGTCAGGGGAGGGAATAAAAAAGTCGCAGAGGGTCTGTGTAAGTTGAAGAAGGATTGTGTAAGTCGTAGAGGGTCTATCAGCAAGCTGAAGAAGGGTTATAGACAGGGAAGAAATAAAAAGAGAAGGATTGTGCAGAGGAAATAAAAAGATAAGGAAGGATAAAAGAAAGGGACATACATATTACAGGAAGACAGGACAGTGGAGGAATACTCAAGAAGGGAAGAAGATAGGACACTGAGAGGGGAGAGCTTGCCCCTAGTAATAGAATAACAGTCTGGGATATAATAAAGAGAGTAACAGGTTTAGGCTACTCCTGACCCTTAGATCAGACCTTAAAGGAAACCTTAACCAAATTTACTTTAGAAACCGGTGAAAACTGGACCACTCTGCTCCCCCTTACCCTCTTACAGTTCTTACAGGCTCTGCAGTCTTCCCAGAAGGCCATCAATGAACACATCTGCAGTGCCCTGCCTGTGCCCACCTCGAACCCTGTGCACCCTTTCCAGCCTGGGGACTCAATATAGGTAAAGAAATTCACCACCCAGGGACTAACTCTGGCCTGGAAGGGACCATACACTCTCATCCTGCCTGCACCAACGGCTATCAAGGTCGATGGCATCCTGGTCTGGCTGCACCATTCCTGGCTGAAGGCGGAAAAAGCGGAATGGACAGTGCAGGCCTCTCCAGATCCTTAAAAACGAGACTCTTGCATTTATCAGGACTCTAATTTTTCTGATTATAACTGTACAGGGGAATCTTTATAAATCCAGACCCCAATAGAACTCGGAACTTAGAAATGGAATATTAGGAGAAATCTTAAGAGATGTCACCACAAAGGGGATGTAATAACTCCATTCTGACCCTCAGTCACTACACGTACACACCCTAGCAGATTTTCTTTGTAAACATAAGGGCCTTGAGAAACCCAAAGAAAAATAGAAAGATAAGGGGTTAATAATAGCCTTGGTGAACTCAGAGGAACCATGAGAAAAAAGAGATTAATAGCTGCCCTGACAAAACAAGCTCCTCTCTCCCCCTTCTCTGTATCAGCCCCCCTTAACAATGCCAAAAGTGGTGCCAAGAGAATGTAGTTTTTTTCCTATAGTTTGTGCCTTTAAAAGCAGGCAACAAAGAAGGCAGGTTGCTGAGGATGTGGGGAATGCCCCCCACCCCCAGCTCTCCAATGTAAAGTGCTCCTTTACAATTCGGCTGTGCATCTCTAGTTATCTTGCTGACACCTTACAGCATTTAGAGCACTAAGGGAAGCTTGCTGTTTTTATGCTAATAGATAGGAGTCATCAGAGAGAGTACCCAGGTTCTTAGGAAGCGCCTTGCAGAACAGGCCAGAAGCGAAGAGGTCTCTAGTAGCTAGTTCGAAGGCCTTTATAACTGGTCCCCCTGGCTCACTACTCTTCTCTCTGCTCTAGCAGGCCCCCTCATACTCCTATTTCTAGGACTATTTCTGTGGACCTATAATTTTTTTTTTATCCTCACCCGAGGACATTGTCCCTTTTTTTGTTGTTGTTGTTGTCCAGGTAGAGTGGGAGGGAGAGAGAGGAACAGAGAGAGAGAGAGAAACATCAATGTGAAAGGAACACATGGAGCGGCTGCCACCCGCACAACCCACCAGGGCCGGGGACAAACTGCAACCGAGGCACGCGCCCTTAGCGGGAACTGAACCCAGGTCTCTCAGGACTGCAGGTCAACGCTCCAACCGCTGAGCCAAACCAGCCAGGGCGGACCTATAATTATAAACAAATTAATAGCTTTCATAAGCGAGAGGGTCCAATCTGTCAAATTATTAGTCCTGGCCTCTCATTACCAAAGGTTGCCATTAGATCAAAGATTTGATCTGTACATAAAACCAGTGGGGAATGTTATAACCCAGTAATTCTCCATCTGCTAGAAGAAGGAACCTCTCCTGGGTTCCTTGAACCCGAGTTGTTTTTGCAAAAATTCTTGAAGAGGAAGGTATGCATCAGCCATGACCATAAGCTTAACTAATCAGGAGATGCCAGACGGGACAATGAGGCATTCAAGGCTAGGGTCTAGTAAATGTTAAGAAATATAAAATAAACAACTTGTATAGCTACTAACTGCTGATATCTGCTTCTGTACACGTAGCTTGCTTGCTCTGCTAAACTCTTGAGTAACCCCTGTCCTATATAAGCAACCCTCCCCCTGAGCTCGGGGCTGCAGTTCTCCTCTGTGTAGGTTGGCTGCAGTCCCTGCGCAGGTAATAAAGCTCCTAATATTCAAAATTACTTGATGTCTGAGTGAGGATGACTCTCCTGGGTTACAACAGAAAGCCCTCCTGGGACTCACATGTAATGATTGTGTGTTGAGAGGGTAGATTGCCTTTACTGTGCTGGTGGAGATGAGAAGAGGCATATCACAGAATGTAACAATGAAAAGGATTTAAGCAATTGGTGATTGGTTGGATCAACGCCAAGAATATGCTCAAGGAAGGAACAGGTTTTGAATTTGGGATGAATTCTGGTTTTGACACTTCGAGAATGGTGTTCCAGAGGACAATTGTACTGTGGATATCAAGATCACTACTTTGTCATATGAATTTCTGTGGATATATATGAACTTAGACATCAATTTGGAACTTAATGTAAGAACAGATGTCAATAGGCAGGACCGGAGCATGGGTGAGTATGTGAGAGTGTGAGAGCATGTGAGTGAACATCAGCGTGGAAGACCAACCTAGAGCAGTGCAGAGGCACGAGGCAGAAAGTTCCTGTGCTGTGGACAGAAAGCAGATGGCTACATGGTAAGCAGCAAGTCAGTGAACTTTCCCCAGGATGGCCGGGAGGCCCCGCCATTTTGGAGGATCGCAGGTCTTCCCTGGGAGGAGATAACGGGGAGTGGCTGGGGCCCAGTAACCTGAGTCCACTAGAGCGCCCTGCACCATCCGTCCAGTGAACTCAGCTGTGTTGGCACGGTCAGCACACAGTAGGTGCCTGCAGCAGTAGCCAAAACCAGCCAGGAGCCGGAGCCTCACCCCCAACAGCAGCATGGGCTCACTCAGGCCTGTGGCACTGCGCACCCAGCCCTGGCCCCAGGTCTGCGGTGGCATGGAGGCCCGCCCAGGCTCCAGGTCTGCAGCAGCGCAGCAGCCCGCCCAGGCTCAAGGCAGCCCACCCAGGCTTGTGGGGGCACTAGCACCAGCTTGGGAGCCCAGCACCTCCCGCACAGCAATAGTGACTGGGCAGGAGCAGAGCCCCACCACCAACAGGCATTAGCAGTTCAGACTGGCAGCTGAAACCACCCCCAGTGGCATTAGCAAAGACTGATCAAGAGCAGTGCACCAGACCAAGCAGAAGAGCTAGGGCAGCTAGACCTGCCCCTGACAACAGCAGCAGTGGAGTTGGAGTGGAGCTCCTCCCCCCAGCAGCAGCAAAATCCCAGGTGCAGAGTATCCTCAGCCCCCAACAGAAGTAAAGGATTGGGACCTGAGAGCACCCCCTGGCAGCAGCAGCAGCAGCAGTGTGAACCAGGAGCTGACACTCGCCCCCAACAGCGACTGATCAGGAACTGAGCCCCACCAGGCAGCAGGGTTCCCCAATAGCACACCAGTGGGACCCACCCACCCCAGCTGTGTACTAGTGGAACCCCACACACCCCAGCAACATACTAGCAGGTCTCACACACCCCAGCAGGGCACCAGACAGACCTGCGCACCCCAGGTAGCACATTTTGGCAGCTAAGACCTATCCCCAGAAGCATCAGCAGAAGCCAATCAAGATTGGTGCCCCAGCCCAAGCAGCAGCGAGTCTCGGGGAGCCAAGACCAATTCCAGCCACCAGGTGTCAACCCTCCAGGACCCACAGCAGACAAGAGGAGTCATTCACCAAAACAGGCTGGGAGACACAGCAGTCTTAATTGATACACACTAACCTGCCTACACATTCCAACATCCCTCACCAGACTTAGAACTGCCAGATTGCTAAAATGGTGAGACAAAGAAACAACCCCCCCCCCCAAAAAAAATGAATCACCAGAAAAGAAACTACAGGAACCAGAAGAAAGCAACTTGTCAGATAAATAATTCAAAGCAATGATTATAAGGATGCTCAAACAATTTGGTGAGAACTATAAGCAACTAAATAAGAATTATGAAGAGCTCACTGGGAACTACTTCAGCTTAAAAAAAGAGGTAGAAGCTATGCATAAAGAGATAGAAGCTATGCATAAAGAGGTAGAAGCTATACATAAAAATCAAGAGGAAATTAAAAAATGACATAGCTGATATAAAAAATAACTTAGAAAGATTCAATAGTGGATTAGAAGAAGCTGAAGACTGAATCAGCAACTTAGAAGACAAGGTAGAAAAAAACACCCAAAAAGAACAGCAAATGGAAAAAAAGTTTAAAAAGGAGGAGGAGAGTTAAAGGGAGCTGTGGGATAATACAGAATATAACAACATTTGCATTATAGGGGTACCAGAAGAAGAATCAGAGAAAGGAAAAGAGAACCTGTTTGAAGAAATAATAGCAGAAAACGTTCCTTAAACTGATGAAGGAAAAGTCAGGAAACACAGAGAGTCCCAAGCAAGATGAATCCCAGAAGACCCACAGCTAGACACATCATAATAAAAATGGCAAACATTAAAGACAAAGAAAGAATCTTAAAGGAAGCAAGAGAGAGACAGAAAATTACCTACAAGGAAGCTCCCATTAGGCTGTCAGCTGATTTCTCAATAGAAAAGCTGCAGGCCAGAAGGGAGTGGCATGAAGTGTACAATGTAATGCAAGGCAAGGGTCTGAATCCAAGACTATTCTATCTAGCAAGGCTATCATTCATAATCGAAGGAGAAATAAAGAGCTTCATGGATAAAAAAAAAAAAAAAGCTAAAGGAATTTACCATCACCAAACCAGCACTGCAAGAAATGCTGAAGGGACTGTTGGAAGAAGAAGAAGGAGGAGGAGGAGGGGGGGGGAGGGGGAGGGAGAGGGCAGGAAGAAGACGAAGAAGAAGAAAGAGGGAGAGAGAGGCATAAAATAAAAAAGGCAACTGATAACTATCTATCAATAATAACCTTAAATGTAAATGGCTTAAATGCTCCATAGAGTAGCTGATTGGATAAGGAAACATGACCCGTATATATGCTGTCTACAAGAAACTCATTTCACAACAAGAGACTCACACAGGATGAAAGTGAAGGGATGAAAAAAAATTTACCAAGCAAATGAAAATGAAAAAAGCTGGTGTAGCAATACTCATATCTGACAAGATAAACTTCAAAACGAGGGCCATAATAAGAGACAATGAAGGTCACTACATAATATTAAATGGATCAATCCAACAAAGGATATAACCCTGGTAGACATATACCCACCAAATATGGGAGCTCCAAAATATATTTAAAAACGTCTGGAGGACTTCAAGAAAGAGATCAATAGCAATATGACCTCAGATGGTGATTTTAACACCGGACTTACACCACTGGATGGATCTTCCAGACAAAAACTTAACAAGGACATAGAGTTCTTAAATGACGACCTAGATCAGTTGGACTTAATTGATATTTACAGAGCATTCCACCCCAAAGCTGCAGAATATACATTCTTCTCAAGTGCAAATGGGACATTCTTAAAGATAGACCACATGTTAGGACACAAAGTAAGTCTCTATAAATTCAAAAACATTGAAATCATATCATGCATCTTCTTTGACTACAATGACATGAAACTAGAACTCAATTATAACAAGAATACACAAAAACATTCAAACACTTGGAGGCTAAATAGCATGTTATTAAACAGCAAATGGGTTACCAATGAGATCAAGAAAGAAATTAGAAACTTCCTGGAAACCAATGAAAATGAACACACAACAACACAAAAATCTATGGGACACAGTGAAAGCAGTCCTAAGAAGGAAGTTCATAGCACTACAGGCTTACCTCAAGAAACAAGAAAAATTCCTAATTGACTCTCTAACCCTACAACTTAAAGATCTAGAAATAAAACAAAAATAAAAACCCAGACCAAGTAGAAGAAAAGAAATAGTAAAGGTCAGAGCAGAAATAAACGACATAGAGACTAAAAAAAAAAAGTTCAAAAGATCAATGAAACAAAAAGCTGATTCTTTGAAAAGATAAACAATATCAATGAACCTTTAGCCAGACTCACCAAGAAACAAAAAGAGAGGACCCAAATAAACAAAATCGAAATGAAAGAGAATTAACTGACACCACGGAAATACAAAGGATCATCAAAACATACTATGAACAATTACATGCCAACAAATTGGACAATCTAGGCGAAATGGACAAATTTCTTCCAAAACCGAACCGGAAAGAGAGAGAAAATTTGAACAGACCCATAACAACAAAGGAAATTTAAGATGTAATTAAGAAACTCCCAGCAAACAAAAGCCCAGGCCCAGATGGCTTCACAGGGGAGTTTTACCGAACATTCATAGAAGATCTAATACCCATTCTTCTCAAACTATTCCAGAAAATCCAAGAAGATGGAAGACTTACAATCTCATTTTATGAGGCCAGCATAATTCTAATTGCAAAACCAGATAAAGACACTACAAAGAAAGAAAACTACAGACCAATATCCTCAATGAACACAGATGCCAATATCCTTAATAAAATATTAGCAAATCATATCCAGCAATACATCAGAAAAATTATTCACTATGACCAAGTGGCATTCATCCCAGGGATGTAAGGATGGTACAATATTTGCAAATCAATAAATGTGATACACCACATAAACAAAATGTAAGATAAAAATCGTATGATCATATCAATAGATGCTGAAAAAGCATTTGACAAAATCCAGCACCCACTTCTGATAAAAATGTTTAGCAGTGTGGAAATAGAGGGATCATATCTCAACACAATAAAGGTCATATATGAAAAACCTATAGCCAACATTATACTCAATGGGCATTTCTCTAAAAACATTTCTCTTAAGAAAGGGAACAAGCCCTGGCCGGTTTGGCTCAGCGGTTGGAGCGTCGGCCTGCGGTCTGGAGAGTCCCGGGTTCGGTTCCCGCTAAGGGCATGTACCTTGGTTGCAGTTTGTCCCCGGCCCTGGTTGGTCGTGCGGGTGGCAGCCACTCGATGTGTCCCTTCACGTCGATGTTTCTCACTCTCTCTCCCTTCCTCTCTCTCCCTCCCATTCTATCTGTACCAAAAATGGAAAAAATATCCTCGGGTGAGGATAAAAAAAAAAAAAAAAAAAAAGAAAGGGAACAAGACAAAGATGTCCACTTTCACCACTTTTATTTAACATAGTACTGGAAGTATTAGCCACAGCAATTAGACATGAAGAAAAAATAAAAGGGATCCAAATGGGAAAGGAAGAAGTAAAACTGTCATTATTTTCAGATGACATGATATTGTACATAGAAAACCCTAAAGACTCCATTAAAAATCTACTAGACATAATAAATGAATTTGGCAAAGTAGCAGGATACAAAATTAACATAAAAAAATTGACGGCATTCTTATACACCAACAATGAACTCACAGAAAGAGAAACTAAAAAAAACAATTCCATTCACCATCACAGCAAGCAAATTAAGATACCTAGGAATAAACTTAACCAAAGAAGTAGAGGACCTCTTCACAGAAAACTACAGGTCATTGAAAAAAGAAATAGAGGAAGACATAAAAAAGTGGAAGCATATACCTTGTTCATGAATTGGAAAATTAACATCATTAAAATGTCCATACTACCCAAAGAATCTATAGATTCAATGCAATCCCCACCAAAATGTCAATGATATACTTCACAGAACTAGAGCAAATACTCCAAAAGTTTATATGGAACCAAAAAACAAAAAAGGCCCCAAATAGCCACAGCAATCTTGAAAAAAAAAAAAAGAACAAAGTAGGAAGGATCACATTACCAGACATCAGGTTATACTACAAAGCCACTGTAATCAAAACAGCCTGGTACTGGCACTAGAACAGGCACATAGATCAATGGAAAAGAATAGAGAAACCAGAAATTGAACCAAAACAATATGCTCAATTAATATTTGACAAAGTTGGCAAGAGCATACAGTGGAGTCAAGACAGCCTCTTTAATAAATGGTGTTGGAACATAACAGTCTGAAAAATTAGGTAGACCCAGAGACGTGTAAGTATGGTACAGACTGACAAACCTCAGAAGAGGGGGTGGTGAGGGGAGGGAAGAGATAAACCACAGAACTTATATGCATGTATGCATAACCAATGGTCATGGACAACAAAGCCAGGTATGGGTGGGGGGAATGGGGAGAAGGGTGTCAATGTGGGGAAAAAAAGGAGAAACATCTGTAACAAAAATAAATTAATAAAAAATTAAAATAAATAAAAAATAAAATAAAAATGCCACAACAAAATCCAATCAGAGAAAGACAACTACCATATGATTTCACTTGTATACGGACTCTAATGAACAAAATGAACTAACAATAAAAATAGAGACTGACTCATAGATAGGGAGTGATGTGCAAATGATGTGTTGTAGAATTGTGCACCTGAAACCTGTATAAATTTTGTTAACCAGTGTAACCCCAACAAATTCAATGAAAACTTAATTTAAATCGAAAAAAAAATGGTGCTGGGAAAATTGGACACTACACACACACACACATAAAATGAAGCTAGACCACCAACTTACACTATACACAAGAATAAACTCAAAATGAATAAAAGACTTAAATGTGACTTGTGATTCCATAAAAATCCTAGAAGAAAATGCAGGCAACAAAATTTCAGACATCATACACTGCAGAATTTTCAATGATACATCACCTAAGGCAACAGAAACAAAGGAAAAAAATGAACACACAAGACTACCGCAAACTAAAAAGCTTCTGCACAGCAAAAGAAACAACTATCAAAATGGAAAGGGAACCCACTATATGGGAGAGCATAATTGCCAATGATACATCAGATAAGGAGTTAATTTCTAAAATATATAGTGTACTCACACAACTCAATAAAAGGAAGACAAAGAACCCAATTAAAAAATGGTCAGAGGACCTAAAGAGACACCTCTTTAACAGGACATACAAATAGTCAAGAGACACATAAAAAAATGTTCAATGTCACTAGTCATCAGAGAGATGCAAATTAAAACAACAATAAGGTATTACTTCACACCTGTCAGAATGGCCACCATCAACCAATCATCAAACAACAAGTGCTGGCGAGGGGGTAGAGAAAAGGAGACCCTAGTACACTGCTGGTGGGAATGCAGACTGGTGCATTCAAGATGGAAAACACTATGGCATTACCTCAAAAAGTAAAAATTAAATTGCCATTTGACCCAGTGATTCCACTTCTAGGAATATACCCTAAAAAGCCTGAAACACCAATCATAAAGAATATATGTACCCACATGTTCATAGCAGCACTGTTTACAATAGCTAACATCTAGAAACAGTCCACATGTCCATCAGTGGACGAGTGGATAAAAAAGCAGTGGTACATATACACAATGGAGTACTATGCAGTTGTAAGAAACAAAGATGCCTTATCCTTTGAGATGACATGGAGGGACTTGGAAAGTGTTATCCTAAGCAAAACAAGCCAAGCAGAGAAAGACAAATACCACAAGATCTCACTTATTTCTGGAATATAATGAACTAAACAAACTGATGAACAAAATAGACCCAGAGTCATAGAAGTAAGGTACAGACTGACAATCCTCCGAAGTGGGGGGGAGGGAAGGGATAAACCACAGAATGTATATGCATGAAGGCATAACCAATGGACATAGACAACAAAGCTGGGGAAAGGGTGGGAGGGAAAGAAGAGGAGGGTGTCAATGGGGTGAAAACGGAGAATCATCCGTAACAAAAATAAATAAATAAAAAAAAGAAAAATATGTAAGAATAATAAAAATATGAAGCATAATGAGGTCACGCTGAAAAAAATGTTTGGATTAAAATGAAAAAATACCCATCCCCAGGACAGGGGAAGCAGCAGAGGAAACTGAGAGGCCAATTCAAGAACTAGACTACTTAATTTAAGTAACTCCATTCTGACCAGCAGTTGATACACGTACACACCCTGACTCATCTAAACTCCAAGGACTGAAACCCAGAGGAATCATAAAGATAAATGGATTAATAATAGCCTTGGGAAACCCAGAAAAACCATAAAAATAAAGAGATTAATAATTGCCCTGACCTTTATAACAATTCCTCATGCCCCCTATCTGTATCAATTTTCCCTAAATGACGCCAAGGTGGCATCAAGAGGATGTGGTTTTGTCTTCATAAGCGGACTGCAAGAATGTTTGGGGTTGTTGATATGAAGAGAGTATGCCCCCGCAGCCCGCCAGTGAATAAAGCAATCCTCTCATTTACATTTTGGCTGTGTGTCTGTGGTTGTCTTGCTGACATGTCATAACAAGGTCATGCTGTAAAAGTGTATAGACTAAAATGAAAAAATGCCCATCCCCAGGACAGGGGAAGCAGCAGAGGAAATTGAGAGGCCAGTTCAAGAACTCAGGAGTTTGTGGAACGTGAAGAAAAGGAATGCCTGATGAGTGAGAGCCAGTCAGTAAGTGTGGTAAACGTATGGACCAAACCACTCTGCAATCTCCTTTTCTCTCTTGAACTTGCTAGCTCCTTGAGACTCAGTTCAAGCACCACTGGCATGAAGGATACCCACCTTTCCTCTGGTATTTCAGACAAGACACACATCGTGGCAACCAGGTGATTCCATGATATTTACCATTCAGTTTCGCACCAAATAACATACCAAGTGCTAATCCAGCTCAGTCTGGGTGTCTGGGACATTTCTGAGAGATTTTCCTCCCTGGTTCTTCTACCCTAAATATCTTTTCTTTAAATTTCTAGGGAAGAGAGAGGGGGAAATCCTTCAGCTTTATTGTGATCATTAATGTGTCCTGTTTGCTTCAACCTGCTGTCCCACTCAGGTTTTATTACTGTGGGGAGAAATCAATTGAAGTCTAGATTATGAAAAAGAGTGAGTGAATGTTGTAAATATATCCAGAAGCTTTGTGTCAATGATATATTTCCATCACAGGAAAGTATGCAAAATTGGCCTCAACTCTAGTCATCTTTTCAATATGGAACAAAAAAGTGTGTTTATTTCTGGAATAGGATGAAGGTTTAGTATTAGCTAATACAATAATCTAATTGCTAATACTAATATCTAAGGAAAATATTATTGATAAATTATAGAAGTGATTTGCTAAATAATAATACATATTATGTAAAATAACACAAAGAGGCATTTTATGAATAGGTTATAATTTAATGTAAATGAACACTAATCCACAAAATTTCAATAATTGCAAATCCATTGAACATTCATTTCAAAGTCAGAAGCCAGACAAGCACACATCACTGTTATTACTTAACATTGTTCTGAATATTATGACCAATACATTTGGAAAGAGAAAGGATTAGAGGTATAAAAAATGTTAACGTTACCATTATTTTCTTAAACTGATTATTTACCGAGAAAAACAATAATAATTCACTAAGATATCTAATTATCTAAATGCTCAATTCAGATATGCTCATTCCTGAATGGACTTCATATAGAAATGATACAGTTAATTCTATGATACCTATATTCATGAGAATACAATGTGGAAAGAGCCCGTAATACACAGGGGAAAAAATCTAATGAGAGGGCAGTAGCCTTAAATAGATTTTCAAACGTGTCAGTAAACCAAATAATCAAAGCAATTTGATATTGGGAGAATTCACAGAGCAGCAGAACAGAATAGTGTACATATCTATGTCTATGTCTATCTAAGTATCTATGTATTTATCTATGTATCTATACATGTATCATTATCTATCTACCTACCTACCTACCTACCTATCATTTATCTCCCCCCACCCCCCGAATGTTAAATAAAAGATTCAGTTTTACCTGGAAGTAATTTAGGCTTTTGCAAAGAACAAATGCAGGCACCGCTTGGAGAAGCAGAGCCCCAATTTATAATAAATTTATTCTATGGAAGAACTCATTCAAATGAAATAGTTACCTTTAAGAAATATAATTTTATTCTAAATTAGAATGTATCATAACGATATAAGAGTTAAATATACATACATAAATATTGCTTCCTATATGACACTGCTTACTATCACATTTCAGGGTGACCAACTGCTTTTTCCCATCATATGTAGTGCGAGTCCAAAAGTTCAGTTCTTTCGGGGACTGTAAGAGTCACAGGATCAGGGTGGATCAAACCACCTCTGGCAGACAGAACATGAGGAAAGCAAAATTGACTTCAGAAATATTCCATCTATTGCAGTGTGTCCCCCACAGACCAAGCATCACACTGTTTGTTTCAAGAGCTTTAAATGCACAGAGGTCCTAGAGGAAGCAGGATGGTGTAGGGGGACCCTACACAGCCTAATACTTATATTTCTTCTCCCAGCAGGAGCCTCTCCTCCCAGGTTTATGGGCCTGATATGGACAGCACTGTCCCAAATTCCCTTCTTCCCAAATGTTCTCCTTTGTATTGAGGAGAAGTAGGGGAAATGAAGGAACAAGCAAAGAAATGAAAAGGGACAGGGAGGAGAGCCCTTCAGTTGCACATACATGCCATGGAAGTTTGTTGGGAAGTTCTCTGCCCCACCATTTAGAAATGAACAAAGCTCAGTGGGAATCTGAGTCGGAGGTGTCACTTGAGGAACATGAGCAGGAGCTGCTGTCCTCACTCTCTTCATCTTCATCCCCACTGCTGGAGTCTGAGGAGCTACTGCCTTCTGCCTTTTCCCCATCGTCCTTATTTTCTTCTGATACACATGAGGCATGAGCATGGTCCCCAATAGTCTCTGGTGATTCTGTCTCTGGAGCCTGCAGCCCCTGCTCCTGTGCAAGGCCTTCTTGCAGAGTCCTTGCTGATGGAGACTGCACCTCTGTCCTGATGACCTTGGGCTCTGGGCCTCCATTCATGATCATGTTCTTACGCTTAGCACAGGTTCTCTCTCTGTAAGTAGCATAGTCTTCAGGAGACAGACTCTTGAGCCAGTGCTCCAGGTCCACCTTGTACTGTTTCTGCAGCTCCTCAGCCTGCTTCTTATACTGCTCCTTCCGGCTGGGTGGGATGCGCTGCCAGCGTCTGCCAATCTCCACCATGCGCTCCCTCGGGGGCAGGCCTTGCAGCTCCCCACTGGACCACACATCCTCGTGGAACTTGTGGTATGCGTTCATTGGGGGCTTCTTGAGCTCTCCATAGAATTTCAACTCAGGAATACAGTTTACTGGGGGAGATTTCATTTCCATAACGTTTCCCCCAAACTTCTTTTGGGCTTTGGTTGGGCTCCTTTTGGGGACAGCTGATGTCTTGGAGTTCTGGACTTGATCAGGGTGGTCCTTACTGAATTGAGCCAGCTTCTCCTTAAACTCCTGTTTCTCCTTCTGGAAATCCTGAATATATTTCAGCTTCATCTGCTCTGGGAGCTCCTTGTATTTCTTAGACAGGACCTTGGTCAGCTCTGGGTTGTTCAGCTCAGGGTGCTTTTGGGAGTACAGGAGCCGCTTCTCCTTGTAGAAACGGAGGTAAGCAGTCAAGGGCTGCTTGGGCATGTCTGGATGTTTCTTGAGTTTTCTACTTTTGTAAAGATTTTTAACATCTTTCTTAGCTTCCAGGACTAGTTCTGTCAAAGTCCGAAACTTTCTTATCTTACTAGAAATCTCTAACCATTTGAGTTTGCACATTTCTCCAGAATAATGTTTAAAAGCGACTTTTTCCCAGTCCATATGTGACTGGGTTGTTTTGAATGTGTGGCTATCATTGGATGGAAGATTATTCTCCAGGAGGTCCAGTAACATCATAATGTCTTCTTTGGGCCACTGGGCTTGTCCATTTGTCAATGCCATTTCCAGGTCTTTGGGCCACTTACAAGGTCCCAGCTATGCAGACACCACAGCAGTAACTTTAAAATCTTCACTCTTAAGACTTAGCAGGTAATCTATTTTGGAAGTTTTGCAGTGTGTGTGTTCTATATTTCTGAGGAGAAAGAGAAGAATGAATGAGAAAATCACAACCCACTTGGGACATGTTCCTCTAAATGCCTTAACTAAATAAATGACAAACTGTCCACCTCTGAGGTGAAACTTATGTTTACCATACGTATGCTATATTTCACGTTCCAGAATCGTCACATCATCTTTCACTGTAGTTTGCCCTCTGCCAGATCTCACTAGGACCTGTCTTTGATTCTGATCCAGCACACGTACCTCTTTGGTTTGTCCCTGGTCCTGGTTGGTGTTGTGTGGGAGACAACCAGTCAATGTGCCTCTTTCACACTGATGTTTCTCTGTCTCTCTGTCTCTCTCTCTTCATTCCCCCCCAACCTCTGTTTCTATCTGAAGATAAATGTAAAACTATCCCTGGGTGAGGATTAAAGAAAAAGAAAAGGGAATTGTCGAAAAGGGGAAGGACTGTGGCTCTCTAGTGCATCGAGGGTGGCCACCTTCTAAGTGCAGCTCAGGTGTCCTTGACGGAAGACATGAGCTAGAAATAAAGTGAAACAATCTATGGAGACATACATTTCACTATGGTCTTTTTATCTGAATCCTGAATCTGGAGTAAATTATTAATTGATAGGATTACCTGGAGTGCAGGGGAATGAATGCTTTCTAATGAATTATATTGATTTTCCCTTCAAATATCAAGGATCAAATGAGAATGTAGAATATTTACCATTTTATTTAACTTTTCTGTGTCCTTGATTGATTTTTAAAACCTGTCACTTTTGCTGTTCTACACGTTTTGCCAATTAAGCTTTAGATTTCATGCCAAATATGAAACTACACAAAAATCTAGACGTCTTTCTCTAGACATCACAATTTGTATGCACAGGGAGCACAAAATAAAAAAGAATTATGTAAATTTGTAAATGTCAAAACAATAACAGGTGGAAATTCTATAGCTTGAGTAAACTACAAATAATTATATAATGTTTTATTAACTAGATAAATTCTATTTTCTTAGGATGGTGTTACGCCTGCTGACAGTTAAAATAATAATAAGTGTGTTTTTATGTTTGAAGAAAAGAAGTATGCATCTTAACAAATATGTGCTTACCTAAGAATTGTATAATTGGTCCCACTGATGCTTGTAGGAACACCCACCCAGTCGGGTCAGGGTTTCTGTGATCTCTGGGCCCTGGGTATCTGCAGGCAGCTGTAACCTTCTGAGCTTTTCCCAGTCCAGACAACTTCAAAGGCCTCCACACAGAAGGATCCTGGCTTTTGAGAGCCCTTTCAATAGGGATTCCTAGGCTCCACCTGGATTCGGCTTCTGCAGGGGGAAGACCAACAGAAAGAGGGACTTTAGAATCTCCAGAAAGAATCTATTTAACTCCATCCTCCTTTTTGGTTCAACCTTGGCACTGATTTTTAAAGAATATCCACATGGCAAATTTTTCCACATTTTACTCCCATTCCCGCTTCCACATCTGACTTTATTTCAACATGGTATTTGGTCCTTCCCTTCGGTGCTAATTTCAGGCTTTCCCTATGGTCTAGAATCTGAAATTCTTTCATCTTCAGTCCTATTTAAATTGTTTCTGCCCTGCTCAATTTCTCTCCTGTCTTCAGAGATCAAAGTCACATTTGAGATCAAAATGTGAATGACTATAGTTAGCCATATGTTTAGAGAGCTAGAATATGGAAAAACAAATAAAGATGATATTGTGAAAGCAATCTGATAAAACTCCAACAGGCCATCAGGATATTATGACTGAAGTGATTAATTCTTTTTTTTTTTTTTTTATACAGTATCAGGCTTCATAAATTAACAAAAAATCCACTTCCGACCTCTGTTTCAAAATTTGTTTTGAATTTTTTTTCATTGATTTTAGAGAGACAGGAAGGGAGAGGAATAGAGAGATAGAAACATTGATGAGAGAGAACATTGATTGGCCGCCTCCTGCATGCTCCCCACTGGGGATCAGGCCCACAACCTGGTCATGTGCCCTGACCCGGAATCAAACCAGTGACCTCTGGTGCATGGGTGAACACTCAACCAGTGAGACAACTCCGCCCGGATGGTTTCAAATTTTATTACTAAGTTTCCAACAAGTAATTTATTATCTGAAAATATCCCACAGTGGGATATCACAAAGAAACCTAAAATAAGAAAATGCTTTAATAGTTACATTGTAATGCAGTATGTAAATATGAATTATTGGACTATTCAATATATTCATATACATAAACACAGCCAAAATTTGTACAGGAACATCTCTGGAGGTCTAAACTCCTTGTTTTTATCTATAGTAATAATATGTTGCTGTGAGTTTTAAAACTTATTATCTCTCTCTTTTTTTTAATATTGTGCAATATTTTGCTAGTGAAAATGAACTGCTCCGAAAAAGAAAAGGGATATTTATAAAAATATACTGCTGAATACGTACCTTTAAAGTAACTAAAAAAATCGTTTTGTAGGTATTTGTAGTTATAAATAAACTATAGCTGTAATTTAATTACCTCAAATTATTTAAATAAATCGATGTTGCATGTTTATGCTTGGAAGACTTAATTTAATGTTTGTTTTAATATATTTTCTATTATTCAAAATGACGACCTCCTCTTCCGCCACTATTTTAAATCTGGCTCCATGCAACACTTCGCTTGGCTGTGCTGCTGCCATGGCTGGACCAGCTGGCCAGCATCCCCCCAAAACCCATCCCTCCATCACTGCCTCGCCCCCTGAGAACTCCACCTCCATGGAGGACCTGAATGAGTCTCACAGCACAGAGGGATTCACAGAGCTGGGAGCACACTGCTGTCTATTTTGAATGTTAACCTTTAGCAAGATGTTAAAAATATTTGTGAGGTCAAGGCCGTGGCAGGACAGGGCAGTGATTTTATAGAGAGAGTCAAATATTTCTGAGGACAGGGCAAGAGTTTGCTTCTCAGTCAGGCACATATCTACGTTTCAGGTTCGATCCCAGGAGGCAACCCATTGATGCTTCTCTCTCATGTCTCTTTCTCCCCCTCCTTCTCTTGCTAAAATCAGTAAATGTATCCAGTCACTGACCTTTGTAACCTGCATGTGATTGATATTACCTTTTTCTGCAACACTTCCTCTCTCATATTTTAATTCCTTGAGTCCAGGCACCAGGCCTCCTTTTTCATTATCGTATCCTTCACTGGGCTAGAATATGGCCTTAACACATCATGGTGCTTAATGAATATTTATGAATAAATACAAATATGTATATATATACATGCAGGTGTGAGTGTGTGTGTGTGTGTATAAATAAAAATACTAATCTGAGAAATTACAATTACTATATCTGGAACAAATGACATGTGATATATGTTAATATTTTAACTAATACACATTAGAAAAGAATGCTGAGCTATGGTAGCTAATACTATAATTTTATTTATTTAAATATTACTAAATATTATTTTCAAAGTTACTAGTATTCTCATTAATATCTTCTCCAAGTAAATCTGACAGGACGTGCTTGTGGGTTCGTTTGCCCAATGGACCAAGGAGTTTTAATGCAGTCTCAGTCCAAAGTCCAATTCTCCAACCTGGCCCTAGATCTCACTAGTGTTTGTTAAAAATAATAATAATAATAAACATATCCAGATAGGTAAAAGAAAAACAGAGTAGTTGCCAAGGTGTTTTTATGTTAAAATATATTACCAATAAATCAATTCTTACATATCAAACATCATTAAAACATTTCAGGACCGCAGGCCGACGCTCTAACCGCTGAGCCAAACCGGCCAGGGCCATTAAAACATTTCAAAGGTAAACAGAGGTAAAATATTTCCAAGTTTCTGGACATTTGCTAAAGTCATTAACTAATAAAATAATCCTTTCTATTGTTTTGTAAAGCAACAATAAAAGCTCTTGAAGTCCAGTTATTTAGAAACAAAGACAGCATGAGAGAGTTGGTTTGTTGTATAATTAGTGTTTCTTGATTAGATTGTTTTGGTAGAGAACTGTTTAGGAGATTAGCAAAGGTGTTAATCTTTCTTCCCCCTTAAAGAGACATAATCATCCCTTACTAACACCTCTCTGAAGACCTCTTAAATGCTGTCACCTGGAACAAAACCGGTGTGATCTTCAGAGACACCTTATAAAGAGCCAAAGTCATTGTTTTCCAGAACAGAGATAGTGTTCTCCCTGGTTGGGGAGACTTCTGAAAGCTACTGCCACCACACTTGGAAGGCTTGATCCCTGAGCTGGTCCTCGTATTAATACCTCCAGAACAAGCACTGGTCCATTTCATTTTATCAGCAAGCTGAGGTTGTTTCTATAAAATCACGTTGTTTGCTGACTTAGTGAAAATGATTCCATCACGGTTTGGTCATCTTGTCTTGGACTGTGTGTTGGAATAAATATGATGGCTAATTTTAGTTCTCTTATTTTATGTATAACTTCACTATTCCTAGGACTCAGAAAGTAGTTGCCAGATATCTTGTAGTTTTGTGGATGTTGTAGATTCTAAAACAAAATTTTAGAAGTATTTGACTACTCTAAGCGTGGTGAATGCCTATGTACACAAGAGAGATGCTATTCTATAATGTCTAATGAGGTAAGAGTTCAAGGACTTGGAAAATATTGTTACCTTTTTCAGTATTTCACTTTGAAGTGAAGTAAATGTTTCTTAAGAAACATGAGTTTTGCCCTGGCCGGTTTGGCTCAGCAGTTAGAGCGTCGACCTGCGGTCCTGAGAGACCCGGGTTCAGTTCCCGCTAAGGGCGCGTACCTCGGTTGCAGTTTGTCCCCGGCCCTGGTCAGTTGTGCGGGTGGCAGCCACTCGATGTGTTCCTTTCATATTGATGTTTCTCTCTCTCTCTCTGTTCCTCTCTCTCCCTCCCACTCTACCTGAACAAAAAAATGGAAAAATGTCCTCGGGTGAGGATAAAAAAAAAAAAAGAAACATGAGTTTTGTGACTGAAATTTTAAATTAGGGCAGTTCTGTGGTAACTTCAAATCTTATATCCATGTATCCTTTAACCCAGCAATGATTTCTTTAGCAATATTTCCAAAAGAATTTTTCATAAACAAGAATATACACAAAGGATATATTGTGTAGCTATTTCAGCAGCTGAACAAATAAATGAATAGGAAATAAATGTTCTGAAATATGGGGTATCATTTAATAAAATATACTATATATTATTAGTCTGTTATGTCACTGACAATATTCTATTATTACAGATTTAGTCTATGTTATCTTGTCTTTTTTTTTTCCCTTTATTGATTTTAGAGAGAGCAAGTGAGAAGGAGAGAGAGATAGAAACATCCATGAGAGAGATCATCAACTGACTGACTCCTGCATGCCCCCCACTGGGGACAGGCCCACAACCTGGGTTTGTGTTCTGACTGGGAATCAAACCAGCGACCTCTTGATGCATTGGTTTATGCTCAACCACTGAGCCCCACCGGCTGGACATATCTTGTCTGTTTTTAACTAATGCATTTTATTACTATTCTAAAACAAGTGCTTATGTCCACATGACTAGAAAAACCACTGCAAGACAATTAACTGTACTGAATGATACCACATAAAAATAAAAACTGATTGATATCAGTCAATATCAGAGTGAGAGATCATAAAGGTTAAAATTCTAATGTATTACTACTATAATCAGAAATTTTTACTAACATTATCAATTCATTGAGTTCGAGAAGGTACATCCAGGACATTTACTTTAAGGTGTTCCTGCATGGTAAGTCTAGAATGAGACAAGGAGACCTGTTTTTATATTTCTTAAATTTAATGGCTCATAAAGGATTCATCCAGGAAAACAGTTGGGGTCTAGGTTACATACTCTGCTTCTAGGCTCTGGCAATTCTTGCTGACCTCCTTTGCACTGCCCATTGTCCTCTATGCAGTTGGAGTGGTCTGGTATCTCCTTCTGCATCTGCTGGGTGACTCATTGTCTTGGGGATAATCTAGGTAATCCGCACTTAATGGAAGGCTGAGCAAAACTCATGCAAGCAATGCATTTTCATGCCTTGTCTGCCTTTTGCAAGCTTTTGACTACACCCTTTAACCTTACTAACCCTTCAAAAATAGACAATGATTGCAGCCCTAGCCCATTAGCTCCATTGCTTAGACTCTAAGTGGTTCCCACCCTTCCTAATGCCAAGACCCTTTAATACAGTTCTGCATGTTGTGGTGACGCCCAACCATAAAATTATTTTCGTTGTTACTTCATAACTGTAATTTTGCTACTGCTATGAATTGGCATTGGAAATATGTTTTCTGATGGTCTTAGGCGACCCCTGTGAAAGGGTCATTTGACCCCCAAAGAGGTTGCAACCCACAGGTTGAGAACCACTGGTTTAGAGCATTGTCCTGACACACCAACATTGTGGGCTTGATCCGCGGTCAGGGAACATATGAGAATGAAGCAATGAAGGCATAAATGAGCCGAACAACAAATCGATGTTTCTCTATCTCCCTCTACCTTCCTCTCTTTCTGTAAAATCAATGAATTAAAAAATAAAAAATAAAACACACTATGATCTCAATCATACCTAACTTATTTATACAAACTGATTGGTCCAGAAGCAGATATACAGACTATGAATTAATGAATCAATATGTCTCTTTCTCTGTCTCTCTCTCTGACTCTGTGACTGTAAAATAAACACACCCTTCATCTCTATGCTAATCGTCTCTACATGTCTGGCCTCTAAAATGACTAATCAAACTGATTATGTAATTCTACATTTGTTTAATTTCATCAGTGTCAACTTTAACTTTGAACTCCTCAAAATATAAACAGTTGAATTTATGCCTCAAATTTAATAGTAAAACTCTCCCATTCAAACAATAAGTTGTAAAAATGTCCTGTGACTTCTAGTTTACATGAACAATTTCCTCCAAGTCAGCTTAGTCCTTCGTAGCACCTCCACATTTTGAACTGGTGAATGTTCAAGCTCCCGTGATAATCAGCAAGGAATAAATGGTTAAAAAAAATATATTGCCTTGGCCAGTGTGGCTCAGTTGGGTGGAGCATTGTCCCATACAACAAATGGTGGTGGGTTCGATTCTCTGTCAGGGCACATGCCCAGGTTGTGGGTTTGACACCCAGTCAGGACACATGCTGGAGGCAGCCAATCGATGTTTCCCTACATTGTTTATCATTTAAGGAGATCAACACTGGGATGTCCTGTCTACACTAAAAATCCAGAGATACCATTAGTGGAAGCATTACCAGTTTGTCTTTATTTTTGATATTCCCTCATTGTGTCCAGTACTCTTTCTTGGGAATTCTTACAGTTGTTTGAGTCTATTTTGAAATGTTCAAATCTAGTCTGGAAACTGAAAGTTTTAAAGACATAGCAAGGGTTTACAAGGGTTTTCTAATGAATTCAACACACTTATTTTTTAGGTTAATGTATATGAAGACTCTTAAATGCATACATCATGTCGACCATTTTCGGTGGTTTATTATTCCCTTAGTTGCATCAAAACTAGAGAAATCACTTTAAAGACCTAAAAAATCTAGTAGTAATATGGTAAAATAAAAAATAATCCAATGACTTATAGCAAATATTAATTACAAGTGCTCTAATCACAGATATTTTAAATACTGATGTCATTTCAAATAACTAGAAAAACTCATTGTTTGCACTCCAACAGGTAAATGGAAAATATTTATGTAAGAGAAATTAGGCATGAAGATATTCACCCTCAATTCAGTACCGCTCCGAGTGTTCTAGGAGTGGCCTCGGCTCTGGAAGTTCTGTGGACACCGGGGTCCCAGGAACGCTCTCTGCTCGAGCGGCAGCTACGACGCCTCTGGCTACGCTACAGAAGTGCTGCCTGGACAAGTGTGCTTCGCCTCCCCCTAGGCCACGCCCCCTCCCTGCGATTGGCTGATTCTTCAAAAGGAAGTGACATGGCGGGTTAGGCTACAGGGAGAGGTGCAGGCTGGCGGATTAGATGTATAATCTATAGGAAACAACACTTGGGGATTGACGCCCTAATAGAACACAAACATGTTTTGCAGTAAGACACATGAAATTTCAAATATTCGATACAGTGTTATTGACGACAGTCACCGTCTTACAATCGCTGTAGAAAATTAGTTTTAACAGAGCTGCAGGCTGTCTTTATTTTGTTGACACCTATAACAATTTAACAAATCACCGATGCCCCCCCCCTAGTGCTGTTACATGGTACTGTCCCATGAGGGGACTTTCCAACATGCACTTGCACTGTTATTTCCTGGGGTTGTCATTATGTCACACGGCATTTTAAGGTCCTAGAACCCAGGTTCGGCAATCTCATTCCTGTCTGAAATTATATATATAGTGACTAAGACAACATGACTAAGTTTTGCTAGGTACCATAGTAACTTCTCCATTCCCCTCCCCCAAACCCAGTCTTCCAAGGAAAGACAAAGACAAAACCCCTAGAATCTGGAGATTACAGGTTAATAGAAAAGATTACTCCATGCATAGAGATATACAAAAACATCATAACATCTCAAATAAGGAAGAAAGAGGAATCCTACAACTGAAGCAGCAAAGAGATGATTGAAACTGAGATTTCTTCCCCCTCATCTTTCCATGAAAAAAGGCCCCAGGAAAACATTGACCAAAGAGGCTTGAATCTTCCTATGGCCAACACAGAGCCTGGCCAAAAGCAGGAAATATCTACTCCTTTGGCATGACCCTAGTTCTAAAACATTTGCCTGAAAGGAAGTCCTCAATATTGATGAGCTTGGTTTAATAAAAACCTATTATGAACCTTTGTTAGGCTAAGGAAATACTGTCACAAATACCTGATAATTTGCAAATAAAAAACAGATGGACCATCTGGCCTGTTTGGCTCAGTTGTTGAGCATCGACCCATGCACCAGTAGGTCGCCGGTTTGATGCCCAGTCATGCCCAGGTTGTGGGCCCAATCCCCAGTGGGGGACATGCAGGAGGTGACCAATTGATGTTCTCTCTCATTGATGATTCTATCTCTCTCTTCCTCTCACTCTAAAATCAATAAAGGAAAACAAAACAAAAAACAGATGGACCAAATGATATTTTCAAAAGAACATGAGATCACACATCTGGTGTGGCTCAGTGGTTGAGTGTTGACACGTGCACCAAGAGGTCACTGATTCGATTCCTGGTCAGGGACATGCCCAGGTTGTGGGCCAATACCCCAGTGTGGGGGCATTCAGGAGGCAGCCAATTGATGTTCTCTCTCATAGATGTTTCCATCCCTCTTTCCCTCCCCCTTCCCCTCTCTCTATAATCAGTAAAGGAAAAAAAAATTAAAGAAACAAACAAAAAAAACGCACGAGTGCTCTGTGATGACTAGAGATTCCCTTGGAAGCTCAGTTTGCACCAGTTTGGGATAAACAGACCTTCAGTTCAACTCACATGATGGGGTGGGGACAGGTGGGGGATGCTATGATAACCCAGGGCAGCTACCTGAGCTGTAACAAATGTTAATATGCCTGGCACCAGACTGGCCCTACATTATGGCACCTCCACAGCCTGAGTGGAGTCGCCTGATTTTGTAACTAGCAACCACTGATGAATTCCAGTTGACATGAGTGTGGTTGCAGGGAAGGGTTGGTGAGTGTTTCTTGCTGAAGGTGAACACTTAGAGAACTGCTTTCAGAACTCCCCGGACAGCTAGAACTAGATGTGAACACTTAGGAAAAACCGCCCACATCAGGCATGCCTGGTCATCTGCTTTTCAGCTCATGTGAACCACTGTTGACTGAAAGATTTAGAACAAACCCAGACCCTAACGCCAGTTGTCAACCTGGCATTCTCAGTATGCTGGGTAGCAAGAGCCTGAATGCAGCATGTCTAAGCTCTGTCAGGACTGGATTTCAGATGAACTCGGGAAAGTATTTTATGGCACCTGCAGAGCACAGTGTATCCTAGCTCACTTCCTAATACGTCTGAGATGCAAGTACTGCTCACTAGCACACCAGGGACCCAACTTAAAATATTTCAGAGGTAGGTGGGGAAGGCGAGAGCAGGGTGGGAGCAGGGAGGAGAGGGTCAGTGAGGGGAAAGTGTGGGGGGGTGGTACCTGTAATACTTTTAACAATAAAGATAAATTTAAAAAATATTTCAGAGGTTCTCACGAAACCCAACTCTTTGTTACTTGGAGAAATCTTGGTAGTTCTTTTAGAGTTTTTTTTTTTTAATTGAATTTATTGGGATGACATTGGTTCATGAAAACATACAAGTCTCAAGTGTACAGCTTAACAAATCATCATCTGCACACTGCAGAGTGTGTGCATTGCCCCAGGCAAAGTCTCCATCCCTTTGTCCATCTCCATCTACCTCCACCCCAGTTTCCTTCTGCCGATCACCACACTGTTGTCTGCATCTATGTGCTATGTATATATGCTTTTTGGGTATTACTTTGCTAGTCCTTTTACCTTCTTGGGCTGTTCCAGAATATGGCTATTGTAAATAACACTCCAATAAAAAAAAAGGGGGTGCATACATATTTCAGTGTTCTTCAAATATATTCCCAGATGTGGGATTGCGGGGTCAAAAGGCAGTTCCATTTTTAAATTTTTGAGAACATTACTTGAAGTTGTCTCTGAGATTGAAGAACAGCTCACTGCCTTTTACATCTCTCAATAGTTTTATGTACTAGTTGATGAGTTATGAATGAAATTCTGATTTACTGAGATTATAAGTCTACTGCAGCTGCCCAGGTTACCATATCTTAAACTCCAGGTCACTGACTGAAGGAATGAAAAACTGAGATATATTTTACTACAGATCTTTATACACGGTTCCTACTGCAATTGATGTCCTCTTTATACAAACATTGTCCCCATAAAATGAAACCAGTTTTTTTTGTGCCGTTTAGGTATGAAAATAATTGAGATGATAAAGCCCATAATACTAATTTGTTTTTAGTGTGTGGGCTGTCTGTCCCTTATGAGTGGAGCATAAAATATCTTCTACGAGCCATAGTCACACCCACATTCTCTAAATTCCAACAGATGGCCAGTATAAATGGTCTTATGATGATAGTGTTAAAGGAAAAGTTGTCCAAGTTGACCAGGCAGGTTGCTTTACAGGACGCCATTCACTAGTGGATGTAACTTGACATCAGAATGGTCACCAGTGAGGGTCTTTGTTTTCTGGAAAATGTGGAGGACTGAATTTCATTCCTAAGCCCTTTGTAGAATTTCCAAAGGCTAGACAAGTTTCCTAAAATATTGTATGTACTCCACGTTTAACCAGAGATTAGGTAATCATAGGTATAAACAGAAGTTCAAGTCATCTTGTTTGGATTTATATAATCCCTTAATCTATTTAAGGAAACAATAAGAAACGTCTGCTGGTGGTAAATAATTAGCCTGGTTTATCTAATGCCATATTTGATCTTACGTTTTTTCACACTCCCATAAGTTGACCTCCAATATGTATGACTTCCAGTGACCCTTCACTCTAAACCTAAACTATATTAACTACAATAGGTATTTTGCATAAATCTTTCTAAAAATAGACTTTACTTTTTAATAAGATTATATAGGTTACTTTTTAGGTTTGCAGCAAAATTGAGTGGAAAGTACAGAGATTCTTCATATGTTCCCTCTCTCCACCCCTGCATAGCCTCCCCTATTATCAGCATCCCACACCAGAGTGGTATATTTGTTCTAATTAACAAAAGTACAATGACACATGATTATCACTCAGAGTGCCTTTAGGTAATCTCATACTTTACATTAGAGTTCACTCTTGATGAAGTACATTCTATGGATTTTGACAATTTATACTAAAATGCATTCACAATAATAATATCATACAGAATAGTTTCACTGTCCTAAAAAATTCTTCTGTGCTCCCCCTGAATCCATTATGCTAATTATGAATCTTATTTGTTGTTGTTAATCCCCACCCAGGGATATTTTTTCCATTGATTTTTAGAGAGAGTGGAAGGGAGAGAAGTAGGGGAAAAGAGAGAGAGAGAGAGAGAGAGAAATCATCGATGTGAAAGAGACACATTGATTGGTTGCCTCCCAAACTCATAGACCAGCCGGGATGGAACTTGCCTGCCCTTGATCTGGAATCAAACCCGTGACTCTTCTGTGGACTGGGTGACGCTGTAACCATTGAGCCACATCAGTCTGGGCTTATCTTTTTTTTTTTTGTAGTGGAGAATGCTTTTTTCTTAATAAGGCAATTAAATATAAATGTTTTATAATATAAATAAATAACTGTGAGTTCTATCAGAAATTTGACCTTTAGTTTGAAGTGGTTTATAAGCACTTGGTATGTATATGTTTTATTATAAAGAACTTTTTTTCTGTCTGTGGCCTCTTTAAACTTAAAAATATCTCACAAAATCATTTCAAAAACTTTTGATTGACTTTCAAGATAAATTTACTACTCAACAGCAGCACCTCTGGAGGAACTGAGTTATAGGTATGCAACTGTAAAAATATTGTGGACCATTGGTTCAGTGTTCTGAAACACACATTGGCTGTAGTGACTTCACAAAGGGTGGAGGGAGGTAGAAGAGGGTAAAGGGGGGATAAATGGTGATGGAAGGAGACATGAGTTTGGTTGGTGAGCACACAATACAGATGATGTATTATAGAATTGTACACCTGAAACCTATATAATTTTATTAACCAATGTCACCCCAATAAATTTGTTAAAAATTTAAAAAAGAAAAAAAAAAACCAACTCCCAAATCACAGAGCACAGTGACTTTATAGATCAAAAGTTTGGAGGGAGCTAACAAATTTCCCTGAAGATTGTCTAAACCTCTTCTAACTGTGAAAAACAAGAAAGAACCAAAACATTTTGATGAGCTGGGTCAGATGGAGCAGTCTCTTCTTTGAATAGGGGTCCTTTGAACTCTGAGTTAGTACATTATAGAAATTAACTTTTCCTGTGACTTGCTCCTCATGACCTCCTAATTTATTCTTGTTCAGTAATCCTCTTGAGTTGGCATCTATGCTTGCCATCATGTTGCACTATTATTTTTTGCTTCTCAATAAATTTAATTGTATCTTAAGGTTGTGGCTGAACTACAATGAGAGTAGAGGTTTTAGCAGTACGTATTTTCATTCTATATTTCTTTGTGGCTTGGTTTTATGTCTTTATCATGTTTTTTCCTTTTTAAAAATTTTCTCTTAACATGGACACATGCACACCTCCCCCACCCCCTGCCCCAACATACATACCTGTGCCCAGGGTTTGTGTTCATGCCACCACCCTACCCACCCACACCTCACTTCTGGTGGTGTTCACAACAGGGAATTGGCACCACTAGCAGCTGGATCAGGGTGGGGAGGAGGAGTGCCTGCCAGGGGTTTCAGTGCCTGGCAGGCCTACAGTGGGGTATAATAATGCATGTGAGCTGTTAAACTCCTGGGTCATTCTGTGTCTCCTGCATTCTGAGTAATACTCAAGCTCCACTGTAGTTACATTCTTCTGAATCTAAAAATCGTCCTCCCATTCAGCGAGAATTGGCTCCAGTCAATAATAATGAGTGGAAGTGGGTGAAGCTTTCACATACATCCTGATACTTTTACTGTTGTCTTTCTTCTTAACATGAAAATTTCAACCAGCAATTACATTCAAACTGTACTCTTGTGAATGAGGTGAGCAATCAGAAGTCATGGGGCTTCCTAGACAGGAGGTCAGATGGGCAAAAGTCCTCCCAGGCAAACTCCCTAAGAATCAGCTGGGAAGCTACAGGTATTGTTGGCCCTTCTGGGGCATGGCTGGTGGGCAGGGCCACCCTTCACATGGGGTCCAGGTGGTGAAAGACTACAGAGCCTGTGTCTTCTCTGGAATGATCATCTGTCCCAGGGTGGAATCTTAACTATCTGTAACACTACTTTCCAACCAACCTAACCCCTTGGAAACCTCAATTTTTGGGATAGGAAGGACTTTAGGGTTCACTGAAGTGACAGGGATGTAGGTGGAGAGACTTAGACCCTGCAGAGGGCTGGGGGCTGAGACCTGGAGAGACTGGGGAGTATTACTCTGATGAGATACATGTCTCTGACATTCCCAAACCTTTTAGACATGCTCTCCTTTCTCTTCTGAAGGCTCAGGATGCTTCTAGCACTGAGATGAAGCTAATCTCAGCTTCATGTGTCACTGACAGGATGACCTGGTCCTCTTTTCTCTTTTCCATGTTTAGCTGCAAATCCACCAAAGGGAACCACGTGACGATGTAGCCACCAGCTGACCCCATGGCTGCCTCCTGGCTCCCTTAGTTCCACCCAAGAATTTCTTGGATTTTCTTCCTTATGTTGAATCTCCTGGCCTTTTTTCTCTCATAGTGAATCTTCCTGCCAATCAAATGTGCCAGCCTCACTTGCTTGAATGCCCCAATATCTGCTTGTCTTAGTACAAATGGATTCCTGGTGGCTCTCACTGCTGTCTCCTTTATCTATCCCCAAATAGAATGACAGTTTGTTGTATTGATCATATGGTGTGTAGTTGGCATAATGGAACTCTGCCTGCATTTATATTTTAAAACATTTTATATTTTAAATAAAAACACAGTATAATGTGCCTACCAGGTTTTGGGTTTTTTTGTTTTGTTTTGTTTTGTTTTTTTTTGCTTAGTTTGGTTTTGAAATGGGAGATAATGGCCTGAGATTTATGGGGGAGGAATAGGAGTATCTCAGTTTCTGGAATCACCCATTAGGTAGAATGGTTGGAAATTGCTGGGATGGCTGACGTTGGACAGAGATAGCTGTCCTGGAGCTGATTATTTTGCAGTATGTGTCATGGGACATATACTACATTCTCCGTTCTCTTTACAGACAGAATGAATCCTCTGCTCTTACTTGTTAAAATAATTTTTAAGCGTGTCAATTACTCATGCCATACAGTAAATATTTCATTAGTTTCATGTGTACAACATGGTGATTAGACATTTATATAACTTACAAATTGATCACCCCAGTAAGTCTACCCATCTAACACCATACATAGTTCTTACGGTATTATGAACTATATTCCCTATGCTATACTTTACATCTCTGAGATGATTTTTATAACTGGCAATTTGTATATCTTACTCCCTTCCCCTTTTCCATCCCTTCTCCAAACCTTCCTCCCAACTAGCAACCATCAAAATGTTATCTGTACCTACCAGTTTATTTCTCTTTTGTTGGTTTATTTTCTTCTTAAAATTCCACATCAATAAGTGAAATCATATGGTCTTTGTCTTTCTCTGTCTGACTTATTTCACTTAGCATAATGCCCTCTAGGTCCACCCATGTTGTTGCAAATGGTAAAATTTCATTCTTTCTTTTGGTTGAGTAATATTCCATTGTCTGTAACACCACATCTTCTTTATCCATTTGTCTATTGACAGACACTTGGGTTGCTTCCATATCTTGGCCATTGTAAATAATGCTGCTGTGAACACAGGGATGCGTATACATGCCTTTTGAATTAGCATTTTGGGTTTCATTGGTTAAATTCCCAAAAGTGGAATTGTTGGGTACTTACTTCTTAGTTTCTTGTTATAGCCTTTGTTTTAAAGTTAATTTTCTCTGATATAAATAGTGCTACCTCAGGTTTTTTTTTAAATTTCCATTTGAATGAAAAACAACTTCCCTCCCTTAATTTTTGTGTGTCTTTCAACCTGAAGGAGGTCTCTTGTAGGCAGCATATGAATAAATCTAGTTAACTTATACATTCAGCCACCTTATGCCATTTAAAGTAATTATTGATATGTATGTAGTTATTATCATTTTATTATTTATATTTTTGCTCTTTTTTTCTTACTATTATTAAAGAAGTCCCATTAACATTTTTCGTAACACTGGTTTGGTGGTAAAGGACTCCTTCAGTTTTTCTCATCTGGGAAGCTATATATCTCCCCTTAGAATCTAAGAGATAGCCTTGCTGGGTAGAGTAATCTTGATCGTAGGTCCTTGCTTTTCATCATGTTGAGTATTTGGTGCCAATCCCTTTGACCTGGCAAAATTTCTGTTGAAAAATCAGCTGACTGTACTATGGGAGCTCCCTTGTACCTATATTTTTTTCTGCTTTTAAACCCAAACAGCTCCAGAAATACTAAACCTCTTTTCTCTCTCTCCAGGTTCACTGTTGGAGACCCAATTCATGAGGCCAATCAAGGGCCAGAGGGTAACTATGCAAAGGGCCTTGGCCACAGGACCGTTTGGGGAAGTCCCTGTGGGCTTACCACCACCCAGGCCCACTGGGACAGGATGAGGTAGTGGTTCAGACCCCTGATGGGACTGATTGCAGGACCAGTACATTTCCACATATTAGTGAGATTGCTGATATAGGGACTCTGGCCTTCTAGAATTTTCTCTCATGATCGGGAGATGTGGAGGGCCATGCTTCCAACTGATCCCTTCAAGTTCCAAAGTTGATTCAGAGGTCTTAGCCTTAGAGCTAAGGGGACACTCGAGTCCTGGTAAGTTTCTGGTTGGCCTCAGTAAGCCTAGCTTGTGTTGTAGGTCTTGGTGATGGTTCAATTGACTTTCTGGAAAATCATACAATCTCCTTCAGATCATTCATTTTTCACCCACCCACGTCTGCCTTTCTTGAGTCGTTTCCTAAGTCCAAAACCTTGACTTTAATTTGCAGATGATATACTGGAGCTGCCTCAAGGACCCCAGTCCCAAATCTGAGTTCTTTGTTTCATTTAGAAAAGTAATAAACCCTTGTGAGAGTTGGGTGTAGTCTACAATTAGGAATTAGCGAACTTGTGCCCTGTGTAAATTTTGTCTGTTTCTAACAAATTCTTAGAAAAGTTCACTATTAAGTCAGGACTAAATAATTTGTAGATAGCTTCTTGCACGGAAAGACTTTAAGGAGTAGAGGAGGTGTGCAAAGGAGAGGATCATGAAATGCTGAAGGAATTGACATTCAGGAACAGCTAGGGGTGGCCAGACGCAGTGATGTAGTTCTATCCAGGAAGGTGTGGCTGTGGGGCTGCGAGGCTAAGGAAGGAAGTGTATAGGACCTCTCAAAGCCATGTTCTCCCAACGCAGGAACACAAGGCTACAAAGTCAATGTAGCCCTGGCACTGTGGTTTGTCTAGAAACTATCTCTCAAGGCCACCTTGTGAGCAGTCATACTCAGGACTGTTATTTTTGAAAATCTACTTTCTTCCCTCTGGACTCTCTATAAATATGAAGTTAAAAATGTGCCCTATTGATGGTACTTTTATGCAGCTAATCTTCCTGGACTTTTATGAGGTGAAAACATGTCAAGATAGCTTTCCTCACTTAATGAGTCCAGGGCTCTCTGTTTGTTTTCATCGTGTTCAATAGTATGGCCTCTTATGTTTGCCATCTCCTGGTCTGCTTCTCTCACACTTATTTGTTTGCAATATTTTCTTTCTTTGGTCCTATCACCTTAGTCTTGCTTCATAGATATTTTACTCCCAGTACTTTTTTTGAGTAAGAAGCTTGATTCAGGCAGGGAGTTTTAGTTGGTTCTGTTTGAGAGTTGTGAAAACTGGATGGTATCAGGCCCTTCAGATCTTATTGGAAACCCCTTGGGTATTTCAGTGTGCAAGCCTCCACCCTACCCAAGGTCAGCAGCTATTCGTAGATTGCCCTGCCATGCCTGTCAGTGAATCCCTTTTGCTGACCTTGGGTTCTAAGATTTACCAGATGTCCTGCCCCTCACTATGTTTCCTTCTATAGAGATTCTGATAACCCATGGATCTTTAGATATCTCTGATTTTTCTGCATCTGTTCATATTTTGGGACTTGCCTACTAGTTTTGTTGTAGGAAGTGTCCATGAAATTTTATTTGTTATCCTAGTTTTTCTTCTGTTTTATTTAGAAGTTTGGAAATATTCTACAGGTACACTACACTTCTTTTACATTTTCAGAATTCCCAAGTGTAATTTTTAGAAATGTTTGAATAAATGAAGAGTACCTCCAAACTAAGTGACAGTTTTTTTAGTGGTTTTAGGAGTTGTCTGTAAAAGAGAACCAGGACAAAGGAATTGTGGAAGTTGTTCTGCAATGCATCATACCCACTTTTAATTTTTGGCTAAGTTGTTACCTTAATCTGAACATCACTTCACTACCCATTTTCTTACTTAATCCCTCATTGTTTAAAGACAAACTCTGGAATAATTTTCTTTCAGTAAAATTTTTACATTTCAAAAAAGTGTGCTGTCTTTCTATCAATTTCCATTGCATCATCGAACTCCTACTATTATTTCATAAAAATGTATCTGTATAGCAATGGCGCTTATTTTTAAAAATTTCTGGAATGATGTTTTGTGTCAGAGCTGAAACCAAACTGCAGCAAGATTATAGGTCATGGCGGCATGTATATTGTAGAGTAATTTTATTAAATGTATTTTCATTTATTTATTTTATTATTATTTTTTGTTAATCATCAACTGAGGATATTTTTCTGTTGATATTTAGATAGAGTGAAGGGGGGAAGAGAGAGAGAGAGAGAGATATGTGAGAGAGACACATTGATTGGTTGCCTCCCGCTCAACCCCAACCTGGGCCAAGGATGGAACCTGCAACTCAGGTGCTTGCCCTTGAATGGGAATTAAACCTGTGACCCTTCTATCCACTGGCTGACACTCTAACCAAAATACCCAGGACTATTTTCATTTATTTTAATGTAAATTATCTTGCTGTATAGAATTCAATAAAGGACAAATATGGAAGATCGTGACAATAAAGGGATCAAAGAAGCTAAGAGATAACATCTTAATGTTTGTGTGGCCCCAAACTTCATATATTGAACCCTAATATCCATTGTGGTGGCATTAGGAGGTGGGGTCTTTGAGAAGTCATGAGAGCTGAACCCCCGGAAATGGGATTAGTGCCTTATACAAGCTTCAGGGAGATCCCTTGACCATTCTGCCAAATGAAGATACAAGAAGTTTGCGACCTGGAACAGTGCCACCAGGCAATGTATAGCCTCTAGAACTCTTAACAATCCATTTCTGTTGTGTTTAAGCTACCCAGTCTATGATATTTTGCTTTAGCATCCCCAATGGAATCAACTTAACATTTTCTATAAATCTACTGTGAACCAAGCATTGTATAAACATTACGCTTAAACTTTACTTTTATCATACCGAACTGCAATTTTCTTCCTAGCTCATAATGTATAGATGAGAAAACAGATAAGCAAAGAGATAATTTTTAAAATTAATGCCATCTTATTGTAATAACAAACTCAGAATTTTAATGTATATTTGTCCAATTCCAGTATTTGTGCTTTTTTGACCAAATAATACTTCTTACTGATTACATTGACTGGCCAGTCATCCATGCTAGACTGTGAATGTTATGAATTCAGAAACAATAACATTCATCTCTGTATCTCATGCAATGAGACATGGCGTAGGAAACAGTAGGTGCTGAGTGAAATAGAAAATGTATACTTTTAATTGACAAGCAGAGCCCTACCTGACTGTGTATCTCACTACAAACCTGGGTTATAAACATTTCTACCACCAAGTGGCAAAAGTGACTTCTGGGATCTGCTAATTTGAAGTAAATAGAAACATGTAAGCATAATTTTGCAAAGTTAATGTTAAGGAACAAAACCAGTGAAACAATCTGCTAAAATTTTTTCCCAATAAATATAACGTGTCAGTTATCTAGAAGTCATAAGAAATTGATAAATCTCCAGGAACTTCAAGAGAATAAATGCAGGTATTTACACTTAGCATATTACTGAAACTGCAAAGACAGAATTCTCCAGACAATAAAAGTAGTCATTTTTTGAATGCTAAATATCACATGCATGACTTCTATGTTTATTCAATAAAAATCTCTAAATCAGCTGTAATAAATATTTGTTTCAATAAAAGAAGACAAAAATGCTTTTAAGGGTCTGCACTATATACATAGAGATAGCTATGATATGACTTTCAAAAATTTTATGTATTAAGTAAAAAAATTTCTTCCACCCAGCTGGGGTGGCTCACTGGTTGAGCATCGACCCATGCACCAAGATGTTGCTGTTTTGATTCCTGGTCAGAGCACATGCCCAAGTTATGGGTCAAATCCTTAGTGGGAGGCATGCAGGAGGCAGCCAATTGATGTTCTCTCTCATTGATGTTTCTATCTCTCTCTCCCTCTCCCTTTCTCTCTCTCTAAAATCAATAAAGGAAAAAAAAAATTATCCTACAGGCTGCTGAACACACAATAAATTGTACAGATGATGTGTTGTTGAATTGTACACCCAATCCTGTATAATTTTGTTAACTAGTGTCAGTCTAATAAATTCAATTAAAAGGAAAAAATAAAAATGGATGCATCAACGTGGTGTGTTGAAATAAATATTTAAGTAATATTGAAAATAAATAAATAAAAATATTTTCATGCACTAATAGTAAAAACTATGGACTTTGGGTGATTATGGTATGTTGATATGGGTTCATCAGTTGTAAGAAGCGTATGTACCATGCTGTTGGGGGATACTGATAAAGGGGAGGCTTATGCATATGTGGAGACAGGAGGTTTATGGGAAAACTCTGTACCTTCCATTCAATTTTGCTGTGAACCTAAAACTGCTCCAAAAATAAAGTTAAATAAAAATATTTTCCTTCTTTAATTGTCAATATATTCTTAATTATCAACTGTAGAATTACACTTTTCCCTTTACCCTTCTATCTTTATAACTCATTCTGTGTTTAATTACTAGGAAAGCCGCAAGAAATTTTAACTAGCCAAAACTATTTAGGAATATTTTACTAGAACTTGGCAGGCCCTATGAAAGCCTTCCTGGGACTCACATTTAATGATTGTGTGTTAAGAAGGAAGATTGCTTGTACTGTGCTGGTTGAGATGAGAGGAATATCACCGAATGTAACAATGACAATGATTTGGGCAATTGATGATTGGTGGGATCAATGCCAAGAGTATGCTCAAGGAAGGAACAGGTTTTGAATTTGGGATGAATTCTGGTTTTGACACACTGAGAATGGTATTCCAGAAGACAATTGTACTGTGGATATCAAGATCATTACTTTGTCATATGAATTTCTGTGGATATATATAGACTTAGACATCAATTTGGGACTTCTTAATGTAAGAATAATAAAAACATGGAGCATAATGAGGTCATGCTGAAAAAGTGTATAGACTAAAATAAAAAAAAATGCCCATCCCCAGGACAGGGGAAGCAGCAGAGGAAATTGAGAGGCCAGTTCAAGAACTCAGGAGTTTGTGGAACGTGAAGAAAAGGAATGCCTGATGAGTGAGAGCCAGTCAGTAAGTGTGGTAAACGTATGGACCAAACCACTCTGCAATCTCCTTTTCTCTCTTGAACTTGCTAGCTCCTTGAGACTCAGTTCAAGTACTACTGGCATGAGGGATACCCACCCTTCCTCTGGTATTTGAGACAACACGCATATCGTAGAACGCATATGGTTCCATGATATTTACCATTCAGTTTCGCACCAAACAACATACCAAGTGCTAATCTAGCCCAGTCTAGGTGTCTGGGACATTTCTGAGAGATTTCCTCCCTGGTTCTTCTACCCTAAATACCTTTTCTTTAAATTTCTAGGGAAGAGAGAGGGGGAAATCCTTCATTCAGCTTTATTGTGATAATTGATGCGTCCTGTGTGCCTCACCCTGCTGCCCACTCTCAGGTTTTATTACTGTGGGAAAATCAATTCAAATTTAAATTATGAAAAAGAGTTAGTAAATGTAGTAAACATATCCAGAAGCTTTATGTCAATGTTATAATCTCATCATGGGAAAGGCTGAAAAATTTGCCTCAACTCTAGTCATGTTTTTAATATGGGACAAAAAAGTGCACTTATTTCTGTAATATTATGAGGGCTTAATATTAGGTAATACAACAACCCAATTCCTGATACTAATATATCTAGGGAAATATTATTAATAGATGATAGAAGTGATTTGTTAAATATTAATACACATTATATAATAAAAATAACACAAATAAAGAGGCATTTTATGAATAGGTTATAATTTAATGTAAATGTACATTAATCCACAAAATTTCAATTGCAAATCTATTAAACAATCGTTTGAAAGTCAGAAGCAAGACAAGCACACATCACTGTTATTATTTAACATTGTTCTGGATATTCCGACCAACACATTTGGAAAGAGAAAGGATTAGAGGTATAAAAAATGTTAACGTTACCATTATTTTCTAAAACTGATTATTTACCTAGAAAAACACTTAATCATAATTCATGCCCTGGCTGGTTTGGCTCAGCGGTTAGAGCGTCAGCCTGCGGTCTAGAGAGACCCGGGTTCAGTTCCCACTAAGGGCATGTACCTCGGTTGCAGTTTGCCCCAGCCCTGGTTGGGTCGTGCAGGTGGCAACCACTCGATGTTTCCCTTTCACATCGATGTTTCTCTCTGTCTCTCTCTTCCTCGCTCTCCCTCCCACTCTATCTGAACAAAAAATGGAAAAAGTGTCCTCGGATGAGGATAAAAAACAAAACAAAACAAAAAAATAATTCACTAAGATATCTAATTATCTAAATGCTCAAACCTGAATGGATTTCATATAGCAATGATACAATTAATTCTATGATGTTTATATTCATGAGAACACAATGTGGAAATAGCATGGAATATACAGGGGAAAAAATCCAATGAGAAAGCAATAGCTTTAAATAGATTTTCAAACATGTCAGTAAACCAAACATGTCATTAAAGCAGTGTGGTATTGGGACAAGAATTCACAGACAGACCAGTAGAAAGAGTAGTGTATATATCAATGTCTATGTAAGTATCTATGTATATATGTATGTATTTATCTATCCATCTACGTACTCACTATCATTTATCTTTCCACCCTGAATGCTAAGTAAGAGATTCAGTTGCACCTGGAGCAACAGGAAGTAATTTAGGCTTCTGCAAAGAACAAATGCAGACACGAGTTGGAAAAGCAAAGCCCCAAATTATAATAAATTTATTCTATTAAAACACTTATTCAAATGAAATAGTTACCTTTAAGAAATATAATTTTATTTGAATGTAGAAAGTATCATAAAGATTATAAGAGTTAAATATACATATTGCCTCCTCTATGACATGGCACACTCTCACATTACAGGGTAACCAACTGCTTTCTACCATCAGACATAGTGCAAGAGTCCAGTTCTTTCAGGGAATGTAGGAGTCACAGGATCAGGGTGGCCCCAAACCAACACTGGCAGAAAGAACATGAGGAAAGGAAAACTTCTTACTTCAGAAACATTTCGTCTATTACAATGTGCTCCCCACAGCCCAGTCGTCTCACTGTTTGTTTCCAGAACTTCATTGCCCAGTTTCCAGAGGAAGCTGTACTGATGGACCCAATACAGGCTAATGCTTATAGTTCTCCCAGCAGGAGCCTCTCCTCCCAGGTTTATGGGCCTGATATGGAGAGCACTGTCCCAAATTCCCTTCTTCCCAAATGTTCTCCTTTGTATTGAGGAGGAGTAGGGGAAATGAAGGAACAAGCAAAGAAATGAAAAGGGACAGGGAGGAGAGCCCTTCGATTGGACATACATGCCATAGAAGTTTGTTGGGAAGTTCTCTGTCCCACCATTTAGAAATGAACAAAGCTCAGTGGGAATCTGAGTCGGAGGTGTCACTTGAGGAACATGAGCTGGAGCTGCTGCCCTCACTTTCTTCATCTTCATCCCCACTGCTGGAGTCTGAGGAGCTACTGCCTTCTGCCTTTTCCCCATCGTCCTTATTTTCTTCTGATACACATGAGGCATGAGAATGGTCCCCAATAGTCTCTGGTGATTCTGTCTCTGGAGCCTGCAGCCCCTGCTCCTGTGCAAGGCCTTCTTGCAGAGTCCTTGCTGATGGAGACTGCACCTCTGTCCTGAGGATCTTGGGGTCTGGTCCTCCATTCATGATCATGTTCTTACGCTTAGCACAGGTTCTCTCTCTGTAAGTAGCATAATCTTCAGGAGACAGACTCTTGAGCCAGTGATCCAGGTCCACCTTGTACTGTTTCTGCAGCTTCTCAGCCTGCTTCGTATACTGCTCCTTCCGGCTGGGTGGGATGCGCTGCCAGCGTCTGCCAATCTCCACCATGCGCTCCCTCGGGGGCAGGCCTTGCAGCTCCCCACTGGACCACACATCCTCGTGGAACTTGTGGTATGCGTTCATTGGGGGTTTCTTGAGCTCACCATAGAATTTCAACTCAGGAATACAGTTTACTGGGGGAGATTTCATTTCCATAACATTTCCCCCAAACTTCTTTTGGGCTTTGGTTGGGCTCCTTTTGGGGACAGCTGATGTCTTGGAGTTCTGGACTTGATCAGGGTGGTCCTTACTGAATTGAGCCAACTTCTCCTTAAACTCCTGTTTCTCCTTCTGGAAATCCTGAATATATTTCAGCTTCATCTGCTCTGGGAGCTCCTTGTATTTCTTAGACAGGACCTTGGTCAGCTCTGGGTTGTTCAGCTCAGGGTGCTTTTGGGAGTACAGGAGCCGCTTCTCCTTGTAGAAACGGAGGTAAGCAGTCAAGGGCTGCTTGGGCATGTCTGGATGTTTCTTGAGTTTTCTACTTTTGTAAAGATTTTTAACATCTTTCTTAGCTTCCAGGACTAGTTCTGTCAAAGTCCGAAACTTTCTTATCTTACTAGAAATCTCTAACCATTTGAGTTTGCACATTTCTCCAGAATAATGTTTAAAAGCGACTTTTTCCCAGTCCATGTGTGACTGGGTTGTTTTGAATGTGTGGCTATCATTGGATGGGAGATTATTCTCCAGGAGGTCCAGTAACATCATAATGTCTTCTTTGGGCCACTGGGCTTGTCCATTTGTCAATGCCATTTCCAGGTCTTTGGGCCACTTACGAGGTCCCAGTTATGCAGACACCACAGCAGTAATTCTAAAGTCTTCACTTTTAAGACTTAGCAGGTAAGCTATTTTGGAAGTTTTACAGTGTGCGTGTTCTATATTTCTGAGGAGAAAGAGAAGAAATGAATGAGAAAATCACAACCCACTTAGGATATGTCCCTCATGTAATGAAATGCCTTAACAAAATAATTGACAAAGTGTCCACTTCCTAAGTGAAACTTATGTTTACCATACATATGCTACATTTGATGTTCCAGAATCGTCACATCATCCTCCATTGTAGTTTGCCCTCTGCCAGATCTCACTAGGACCTGTCTTAAAGAGAGCAGCAACTGGCTACTCAAGGCTCAATGTAAGAAAAAGGCCTGGGAAGAACAAAAAATTAAAATAAAAAGAGAAATGTCCAGCCTGGCTGTTTTAGCTCAGCCGTTTGAACATTGGCCCACAGACCAAAGAGTCTGGCGTGTGATTCTCGTTTGGGGCACGTACCTCTTTGGTTTGTCCCCAGTCCTGGTCGGTGTTATGTGAGAGGCAACCAGTCAATGTGCCTCTTTCACATTGATGTTTCTCTCTCACTCTCTCTTCTTCACCCCCTTCATTCCCTCTCTCTTCCTATCTGAAAGTAAATATAAAAATATTCCTGGGTGAGGATTAAAGAAAAAGAAAAATGCCCTGGCAGTTTCACTCAGTGGTTAGAGCGTCAACCCGGGAACAGAGAGTCCCGGGTTTCAGTTCCGCTAAGGACACGTACCTTGGTTGTAGTTTGTCACTGCCCAGTTGCGGTCGTGTGGGTGGCAGCCACTCAATGTTTCTCTCTCACATCGATGTTTCTCTCTCTCTTCCCCCCCAACCCTCCTGAAAAAACTAAAAAGAAAGAAAAGGGAATTGTTAAAAAGGAGGACTGTGGCTTTCTAGTGCATCAAGTGTGGCCACCTTCTAAGTGCAGCTCAGTTGTGCATGATGGCAGGTATGAGCTAGAAATAAAGTAAAACAATCAATGGAGACATGCATTCCACTATGGTCTTTTGTTTTCAGTGACTCTTGAACCTGGAGTAAATTATTAATTGATAGTTTACCTAGAGTGTTGGGGAATGGATACTTTCTAATGAATCACATTGATTTTCCCTTCAAATCTCAAGGATTAAATGAGAATATGGAATAGTTATCATTTGATTTGTTAACTTTTCTGTATTCTTAAGCCTCTGTCACTTTTGCTGTTCTACACATTTTGCCAATGAAGCTTTAGATTTCATGCCAAATATGAAACTACACAAAAATCTGGAACTTTTCCTCTAGATATCACAATTTGTATGCACAAGGAACACAAAATAAAAAAGAATTTTGTAAATTTGTTAATGTCAAAACAATAACAGGTGAAAATTCTAAACTAAAAATAATTACATAATTTTTTATTAATTTGGCAAACTCCATTTTCTTTGGACAATCTTAAGCCTGCTGACAGTTAAAATAATAATAATTGTGTTTTTAGGTTTGAAGGAAAGAAGAATGCACCCCCTACAAGTGTGTGCTTACCTAAGGACTGTATAATTGTATAATCCTCACCCAGTGGATGCTTGTAAGAACACCCACTCAATCAGATCAGGGTTTCTGTGATCTCTGGGCCCTGGGTATCTGCAGGCAGCTGTAACCTTCTGAGCTTTTCCCAGTCCAGACAACTCCAAAGGCCTCCACACAGAAGGATCCTGGCTTTTGAGAGCCCTTTCAATAGGGATTCCTAGGCTCCACCTGGATTCGGCTTCTGCAGGGGGAAGACCAACAGAAAGAGGGACTTTGGAATCTCCAGAAGGAATCTATTTAACCCCACCTTCCTTGTTGTTGGTTCAACCTTGGCATTGATTTTTAAAGAACATCCACATGGCAAATTTGTACACACTTCACTCCCATTCCCGCTTCCATGTCTGACTTTATTTCAACATGGTATTTGCATATAGGTCCTTCCCCTCGGTGATAATTTCAGGCTTTCCCTATGGTCTAGAATCTGAAATTCTTTCATCTTCAGTCCTATTTAAATTGTTTCTGCCCTGCTCAATTTCTCTCCAGTCTTCAGAGGTTAAAGTGGCATCTGAGATCAAAATGTAAATGACTATATTTAGTTCTATGTTTAGAGAGCTAGGAGATGGAAAAACAAATCCAGGTGATTTTGTGAAAGTAATCTGATGAACCTCCAATTGGCCATCAGGATATTATACTGAAGTGATGACTTTGTTTTTTACAGTATCACGCTTCATAAATTAAAAAAAAAATCCACTTTCCACCTTTGTCTTAAAAAAAGTTTTTTAAAATATTTTTTCTGTATTGACTTTAGAGACAGTGGAAGGGAGCAGGAGAGAGAGATAGAAACATCCATGAAAGAGAACATCGATTGGATGTCTCCTGCATGCCCACTGTTGGGGATTGGGCCCACAACCTGGGCATGTGCCCTGACCCGGAATGTTACAGGTGACCTCTTAGAGCATGGGACGACACTCAACCCATGAGCCAATGCTTTAAAATTTTATTACTAAGTTTCCAACAAGTAATTTATTATCTGAATATATCCCACAATTGGATATCACCAAGAAACTTGAAATAAGAAAATGCTTTAATAGGTAGATTGTAATGCAGTATGTAAATATGAATTAATATTGGATAGTTCAACGTATTCATATACATATATACAAGCAAAATATGTAGAGGAACATTTCTGGAAGTCTAAACTCCTTGTGTTTATTTATGGTAATAATGTGTTGCTGTGAGTTTTAAAACTTATTATCTCTTTTTTTAATATTGTGCATTTTTTTTTTTGCTAATAAGAGTAAACTGCTCCAAAAAAGAAAAGCGATATTTATAAAAATACACTGCCAGATACATATCTTTAAAATTACTCACAAAAATAGTTTTGTAGGTATTTCTGTTATCAATATACCATAGCTGTGATTTAATTACCCACAATTATTTAAATAAATCAATACTGTATGTTTATGCTTATTATTATTATTATTTTTTAAATCCTCACCCGAGGGTATTCTTCCATTTTTTGTACAGATAGAATGGGAGGGAGAGAGAGAGAAACATTGATGTGAAGGGACACATCGAGTGGCTGCCACCCGCACGACCAACCAAGGCCGGGGACAAACTGCAACCGAAGTACATGCCCTTAGCGGGAACCGAACCCGGGTCTCTCCGGACCGCAGGCCGACACTCTAACCGCTGAGCCAAACTGGCCAGGGCTTATGCTTATAACACTTAATTTAATGTTTGTTTTAACATATGTTCTTTTATTCAAAATGATGACCTCCTCTTCGGCCACTATTTTAAATCTGGCTCCATGCAACACTTCACTTGGCTATGCTGCTGCCATGGCTGGACCAGCTGGCCAGCATCCCCCCAACCGCAATCCTTCCATCACTGCCTCGCCCCCTGACAGCTCCACCTCCATGGAGGACCTGAATGAGTCTCACAACACAGAGGGCCTCACAGAGCTGGGATATTTTGAATGTTAACCTTTAGCAAGATGTTAAATTATTCGTGAGGTCAAGGCCATGGCTGGACAGGGCAGTGATTTTAGAGTGAGCGTCTAATACTTGTGAGGACAGGGCAAGAGTTTGATTCTCAGTCAGGCACATACCTATGTTTCAGGTTCAATCCCAGGAGGCAACCCATTGATGCTTCTCTCTCATGTCTCTTTCTCTCCCTCCTTCTCTCGCTAATATTAATAAATGTATCTAGTCACTGACCTTTGTAACCTGCATGTGATTGATATTACCTTTTTCTGCAACACTTCCTCTCTCATATTTCAATTCCTTGAGTCCAGGTACCAGGCCTCCTTTTTCATTATTGTATCCTTCACTGGGCTAGAATATGGCCTTAACACATCATGGTGCTTAATAAATATTTATGAATAAATACGAATATGTATATATATGTGGGTGTGTGGGTGTGTGAGTGTGTGTGTGCATGTTTGTATATATATATATAAAGAAAATGCTAATCTGAGAAATTAAATTACTGTATCTGGAACAAATAAAATGTGTTATATTGTTAAGATTTTAACTAATATTGGAAAAAATCCTGAGCTATAGTAGCAAATACTATAATTTTATTTATTTAAATATTACTAAATATTATTTTCAAAGGTACTCGTATTCTCATTAATATCTTCTCCAAGTAAATGGTAGGAAGTGCTTGTGGGTTCTTTTGTCCAATGGACCAAGAAATTTTCTTTTTTTTTTTTTTTAATTCCTATTTTTTTAAATTATTTTATTTTTGTTACAGATGTTTCTCCTTTTTTTCCCCCCATTGACACCCCCCTCCCCACCCACCCACAATGGACCAAGGAGTTTTCATGTATTCTCAGGCCAAAGTCCACTTCTCCAACCTGGCCCTAGATCTCACTAGTGTTTATTAAATAAATAAATAAATAAATAAATAAATAAATAAATAAATAAATAAATAAATACGCTTATCCTCAGGAAGGTAAAAGAAAAAAGAGTAGTTGCCAAGGTATTTTTACGTTAAAATCTTACATTAAAATATAAAAATATACCACTAAATAAAGCAATTCTTACATAACAAAAAGTTAAAATATTCCAAGTTTCTGGACATTTGCTAAAGTCATTAACTAATAAAATAATCCTTTCTATTGTTTTGTAAGGCAACAATAAAAGTTCTTTCCTTTTTTTTTTTTTTTTTTTATCCTCACTCGAGGATATTTTTCCTTTTTTTTTTTTTGTACAGATAGAGTGGGAGGGAGAGAGAGGAAGGGAGAGAGAGAGAGAAACATCGAAATGAAGGGACATATCGAGTGGCTGCCACCCGCACGACCAACCAGGGCCGGGGACAAACTGCAACCAAAGTACGTGCCCTTAGCAGGAACCGAACCCGGGTCTCTCCGGACCGCAGGCCGACACTCTAACCGCTGAGCCAAACTAGCCAGGGCAACAATAAAAGTTCTTAAAGTCCAGATATTCAGAAACAAAGACAGCATGAAAGGGCTGGTTTGTTGTATAATTAGTGTTTCTTGATTAGATTGTTTTGGTAGAGGACTGTTTAGGAGATTAGCAAAGGTGTTAATCTTTCTTCCCCCTTAAAGAGACATAATCATCCCTTATTAACACCTCTCTGAAGACCTCTTAAATGCTGTCACCTGGAACAAAACTGACGTGATCTTTAGAGACACCTTATAAGGAGCTAAAGTCATTGTTTTCCAGAACAGAGAGTGTTCTCCCTGGTTGGGGAGACTTCTGAAAGCTACTGCCACCACACTTGGAAGGCTTGATCCCTGAGCTGGTCCTCGTATTAATACCTCCAGAAAAAGCACTGGTCCATTTCATTTCATCAGCAAGCTGAGGTTGTTTCTATAAAATCACGTTGTTTGCTGACTTAGTGAAAATGATTCCATCACGGTTTGGTCATCTTGTCTTGGACTGTGTGTTGGAATAAATATGATGGCTAATTTTAGTTCTCTTATTTTATGTATAACTTCACTGTTTCTAGGACTCAGAAAGTAGTTGCCAGATATCTTGTAGTTTTGTCCATGTTGTAGTTTCTAAAACAAAATTTTAGGAGTACTTGATTCTACACGTAGTACACATTACAATCTACTCTAAGTGTGGTGAATGCCTGTGTACACAAGAGAGATGATATTTTATTACCTAATGAGAGAAGAATTCAAGGACTTGAAAAATATTGTTAACTTTTTCAGTATTTCACTTTGAAGTGAAGTAAATGTTTCTTAAGAAACATGAGTTTTTTGACTTAAATTTTTTTTTTTTTTTTATCCTCACCCGAGGATATTTTTCCATTTTTTGTACAGATAGAATGGGAGGGAGAGAGAGGAAGGGAGAGAGAGTGAGAAACATCGACGTGAAGGGACACATCGAGTGGCTGCCACCCGCACGACCAACCAGGGCCGGGGACAAACTGCAACCGAGGTACGTGCCCTTAGTGGGAACCGAACCCGGGTCTCTCCGGACCGCAGGCCGACGCTCTAACCGCTGAGCCAAACTGGCCAGGGCTTGACTTAAATTTTAAATTTACTACTGTACAGTGGTAAACTCAAAATATTATATCCATGTATCCTTTAACCCAGCAATGTTTTCTTTAGCAAACTTTCCAAAAGAATTTCTCACAAACAAGAATATATATGAAGGATGTATTTTGTAGCATTTCTAGTAGCTGAATAAATAAATGAATAGGAAATAAATGTTCTGAAATATGGGGTATCATTTAATAAAATATTGTACATATTATTAGTCTGTTATGCCACTGACAATATTCTATTGTCATTGGTTTAGTCTATGTTACCTTGTCAGTTTTTAACTAATGGATTTTATTAATATTCTAAAACAAATGCTTATGTCCACATGACTAGAAAAACCGCTGCAAGACAATTAACTGTACTGAATGATACCACATTGAAAATAAAATAAAACTCACTGATATCAGTCAAGATCAGAGTGGGAGATCTTAGAGGTTAAAATTTTAATGTATTACTACTATAATCAGAAATTTTTATTAAAATGATCAATTCATTGAGTTCAAGAAGGTACATCAGGACATTTACTTTGTAGGTGGCCCTGCACAGTCAACCTAGAATGGGACAAGGAGACCTGTTTCTATATTTTTTAAATTCAATGGCTCATAAAGGATTCATCCAGGAACAACATTTGGGGTTTAGGTAACATATTCTGCTCTTAGCTTCTGGCAATTCCTGCTGACCTCCTCTGCATTGCCCATCGTCCTCTATGCAGTTGGAGTGGTCTGGTATCTCCTCCTGCATCTGCTGGGTGACTCATTGTTTTGGGGATAATCTGGATGCTCCCCACTTAATGGAAGGCTGAGCAAAGCTCATGCTAGCAATGCATTTTTCATGCCTTGACTGCCTTTTGCAAGCTTTTGCCTACACCCTTTAACCTTACTAACCCTTCAAAAATAAACAATGATTGCAGCACTGGCTCCTTAGCTCCATTGCTTAGAGCTTTGTCCTGAAACACCAAAGTTGTGGGTTTGATCCCTGATCAGGGAACATACGAGAATCAAGCAATAATACATAAGTAAGTGGAACTACAAACCGGTGTTTCTCCCTCTTCCTCTACCTTCCTCTCTTTCTGTAAAATCAATATATTAAAAACAAAAACAAAAACACAATGGTCTCAATCATATCTAACTTATTTGTACAAACTGATTGGTCCAGAAGCATATATACAGACTATGAATTAATTAATAAATCTGTCTCTCTCTTTCTCTGACTTCGTGACAGTAAAATAGAGACACCCTTCATCTCTATGCTAATCGTCTCTACATGTCTGGCCTCCAAACTGACTAATCAAACTGATTATGTAATTCTACATTTGTTTAATTTCATCAGTGTCAACTTTAACTTTGAACTCCTTAAAATATAAACAGTTGAATTTATGCCTTAAATTTAACAGGAAAAGTCTTCCTTTCAAACAATAAGTTGTAAAAAATGTCCTGTGACTTCTAGTTTAGGTGAACAATTTCCTCCAAGTCAGCTAGTCCTTTGTAGCACCTCCACATCTTGAACTGGTGAATGTTTAAGCTCCCGTGATAATTGCAAGGAATCAATGGTTAAAAAACAACAACAACACTGCCTTGGCCAGTGTGGCTCAGTTGGGTGGAGCATTGTCCCATACAACAAATGGTGGTGGGTTCAATTCTCTGTCAGGGCACATGCCCAGGTTGTGGGTTTGACCCCCAGTCGGGGTACATGCTGGAGGCAGTCAATCAATGTTTCTCTCACATTGTCTATCGTTTAAGGAGTTCAACACTGGGATGTTTTGTCTACACTAAAATTCAGAGATACCATTATTGGAAACATGACTGGTTTGTCTTTATTTTTGATATTTCTTCATTGTGTTCAGTGCTACTTCTTGGGAATTCATACAGTTGTTTGGGTCTATTTTGAAATGTTCAAATCCAGTCTGGAAACTGAAGATTTTAAAAACATAGCAGACAGGACATGTACAAGGGCTTTTCTAATTAATTCAACACCTTTTGTTTTTTAGGTTAATGTGTATGAAAACTATTACATGCAGACATTATATTGATCTTTTTAAGTGGTTTATCATTTCCATAGTTGCATTAAAACTGGAGAAATCCCCTTTAAGGCCTAAATAATCTAGTAGTAATATGGTAAATAAAATAAAAAGTAATCCAATTATTTATAACAAATATCAATTTATTACAAGTGCTCTAATCACAGATATTTTAAATATTGATGTCATTTCAAATAACTAGAAAAACTCATTGTTTGCACTCCAACAGGTAAATGGAAAATATTTATGTAAGAGAAATTAGGCATGAAGATATTTACCTTCAATTCCGTACCCCTCCGAGTGTTCCAGGAGTGGCCTCGGCTCTGGAAGTTCTGTGGACACCGGGGTCCGCAGGAACGCGCTCCGCTCGAGCGGCAGCTACGACGCCTCTGGCTACGCTACAGAAGTGCTGCCTGGACAAGTGTGCTTCGCCTCCCCCCAGGCCACGCCCCCTCCCTGTGATTGGCTGATGTCTTCAAAAGGAAGTGACATGGCGGGTTAGGCTACAGGGAGAGGCGTGGGCAGGCGGATTAGATGTATAATCTATAGGAAACAACACTTGGGGATTGATGCCCTAATAGAACGCAAACATGTTTTGCAGTAAGACGCATGAAATTTCAAATATTCTATACAGTGTTATTGACGACAGTCACCATTTTACAAACGCTGTAGAAAATTAATTTTAACAGAGCTGCCAGGCTCTGTTATAGGTGTCTTATTTTGTTGACACCTACAACAATTTAACAAATCACAGATGACCCCCCCCCCCCGTAGTGCTGTTACATGGTACTGTCCCATGAGGGGACTTTCCAACATGCACTTGCACTGTAATTTCCTGGAGTTGTGATTATGTCACACAGCATTTTAAGGTCCTAGAACCTAGGCCCGGCAATCTCATCCCTACCTCAAATTATACATATAGTGACTAAGACAACATGACTAAGTTTTGCTAGGTACCACAGTAACTTCTCCCCTCCCCTCCCCCAAAACCTAGTCTTCCAAGGTAAGACAAAAACCCTAGAATCTGGAGATTATAGGTTAGTAGAAAATATTACTCCATGCATAGAGATATACAAAAACATCATAACATCTCAAGGAAGAAAGAGGAATCCTACAACTGAAGAAGCAAAGAAATGACAAACTGAGATTCCTACCCCCTCATCTTTCCATGGAAAAAGGCCCCAGAAAAACATTGACCAAAAAGGCTTGAATCCTCCTATGGCCAACACAGAGCCTGGCAAAACCCAGGAACTATTCACTCCCTTGGACGAAATTGTAATTTACTGAGATTATAAATCCACTGCAGCTGCCTGGGTACCATATCTTAAACTCAAGGTCACTGTTGAAGGAATGAAAAGCTGAGATAGATCTTACTAGACAGATCATTATACACTGTTCCTACTACAACTTATGTCCTCTTTTACAGAAATATTGTCCCCTACAAAATGAAAGCATTTTTATTTGTGCCATTTAGGTATGGAAATAATTGAGGTGATAAATCCTATAATACTAATTTGTTTTTAGTATGTGGTCTGTCTCTGCCTTATCGACCAAAGCATAAAATATCTTCTACGAGCCCCAGTCATACACACATAATTTTGAAAATCAACTTCTCAATTAAAAATACTTGCAAATGCACACACAGTGTTTAACTCCTTATTTGAATGACATTTATGCTATTAATCTATTTGGTGAGAATTGACATATTTACCATATTATGTTTTACAATCCATGAATATATGATATCTACATTTACAAGACTCAGTTTTAAAAAAATTTTTTCAAGTGTTTAATAGTTTATATGCATAGAATTACAGTTTTTATTAAATTTATTTTTACATGTTTGAGTATATGTTTGATAATATAAGAAACATTTTAAATTTCCTTTCCCATTTTTTAGTGTTGTTTTATACTGATTAAATGCATTCTTGACTTCACTAATCATAACTTCGAAAAGCTTTCTAAGTATACCATCGTGTTATGCTAATAATGCAAATTTTGATAGCTTTCTTTCTCCTGAATTATTTTACAATGTATTTCTTTTACTTGTCTGATTGCATTAAATAGGACATCCAGCCTAAGGTTGAATATACATGTTAATAGCTGACATTGTCATTTCATTTCTTATTCTTAAAGGAAAGCTTTCAAATTCTCCTTTGAATATGCTATTTGCTATAATTGATTCTAAAAATTTTTTATAAGACTATAATTTTCACTCCCCTTTTTGTTTGTTAATAAGTGTTTTACAATAATGAATTGGCATTGAATTATATCAAACACTTTTATCTTGAATCTAAATTGGTAAAAGCATAGGCATAAAATTATTCATCAAATCTTATTGCCTCATTCGTATCTAAGTAATCTGCATATTTGCATTTTTAAAAATTCCTTGTCTGACGATATGTTTTTATTCACTTTTAGAGAGAGAGGAGAGAAGAGAGAGGGAAAAAAAGCATTGATGTGAGAGAGAAACATAAATCTATTGCCTGCCGTATGTGCCCTGACTGGGAATCAAAACTGCAACCTTTCCGTGTACAGGATAATGCTCCAACCAACTGAGCCACTCAGCCAGGACTGCATATTTGCTTTTTTACTTTTGATCATATATTCTTGTTTTAAACACCCTTCTCTCCTTTTAGGGGATGGGTCTTTCTAGGGCTTATCAATTTAATTGATGTAGTCAAAAAGTCAATTTATTAAAATTAACTTATTTTTGTTATAGATGTTTCTCCTTTTTCCCTCATTGAACCCCTCCTCCGGATCCTGCCCTCCCTCACAGCATTGTTGTCTATGTCCATTGAAAAGAACCCATTTTTGATGTTATTGAGTTTTTTCATTATATTTTTTTAAATTTCAGTATTTAAAGTTCATTTGACATTTATTTTGGCATAGATTTGCTTTACTTTATCTACCTCCTTGAGGTAGGCTTTTTTCTTTCATAATACAGTCCTTTAATACTAAAATTTTTCTAGTGGACACAGTATAAAAAGTACTTAAAAACAGTAAAAATAAATTATAACAATATATTTAACCCAATATATCCAAAACATAATGATTGTGGCATACAATTAATATTAAAATATTAATGAGATATTTTACACTTTTGTTAATGCTAAGTTTTTCACATTACCCTTGTATTTTACCTGACAATACAGCCCAGTTCAGACTAGTCCCATTTCTAGTCCCATTTCAACTGCATGTGACTACCCAATTAGACAAACCACCCATCTACATGGAGACACCTTGTTTTCAAATCCTTAGCTGACAGAACAATTTCAAATGGTCTTAGGAAGTGAGGGTGGGTCGAAACCCACATTCCCTAAATTCCAACAGATGGCCAACATAACTGGTGTTTTGATGATAGTGTTAGAGGAAAAGTTGTCCAAGTTGACCAGGCTGGTTGCTTTACAGGACACCATTCACTGGTGGATGTAACTTGGCATCATAATGACCACCAGTGAGGGCCTTTGTTTTCTGGAAAATGTGGAGGACTGAATTTCATTCTTAAGCCCTTTATAGAATTTCCAGACTGGACAAGTTTCCTAATGTATTGTACTACACATTTAACCAGAGATGAGGTAATCATAGGTATAAATAAAAGTTCAATTCTCCTTGTTTGGATTTATATAATCCCTTAATCTATTTAAGGAAACAACAAATGTCTGCTAGTGGTAAATAATTAGCCTGGTTTTTCTAATGCCATATTTGATCTTACATTTTTTTTATACCCCCATAAATTGACCTCAAATAAGTATGACTTCCACTGACCCTTCACTCTAAACCTAAACTATATTAACTACAATAGGTCTTTTGCATAAATTTTTCTAAAAAATAGACTTTACTTTTTAGGTCTGCAGCAAAATGGAGGGGAAACTACAGAGATTCTTCCTATGTTCCCTCCCTCCAGCCTTGCAAAGCCTCCCCTATTATCAGCATCCCACACCAGAGTGGTATATTTGTTATAATTGATAAAATTACAATGACACATGATTATTGCTCAGAGTGCCTTTAGGTATCTCATAGTTTACATTGGAGTTCACTCTTGATGATGTTCATTCTATGGATTTTGACAATTTATAATGAAATGCATCCACTATAATAGTATCATACAGAATAGTTTAACTGCCCTAAAAATTTCTGTGTGCCACCTGAATCCATTATACTGATTATGAATCTATCTTTTTTTGTTGTTGTTAATACTCACCTTAGGAGATATATATATATATTTAATTTTTAGAGAGGAAGGGAGGGAGAAAGAAAGGCAGAGAAAAACAAATGTGAAAGAGACACATTGATTGGTTGCCTCCCAAACTTGCTAGACAGGTCAGGATGGATCCCAAGTTCCCTTGACCTAGAATCAAACCCCTGTCTCTTCAGTGCCCTGGGTGATGCTCTAACCATTGATCCACATCAGCCAGGGCATCTCTCTCTTTTTTTTGTAGTTGAGAATGTTATTTCTTATAAGGCAATTAAAAATAAGTAACAGTGAGTTCTGTCAGAAATTTGACCTTTAGTTTGAAGTGGTTTATAAGCACTTGGTATGTATATGTTTTATTATAAAGAACTGCTTTTTTCCTGTCTGTGGACTTTTTAAAGTTAAAAATATCTCACAAAAACATTTCAAAAACTTTTGCTTGACTTTGAGGATAAATTTACTGCTCAACAGCAGCACCCTCTGGAGGAACTGAGTTATAGGTATGCAACTGTAAAAATATTGTGGACCATTGGATCAGTATTCTGAAACACACATTGGTTGTAGTGACTTCACAAAGCGTGGAGGAAGGTAGTAGAGGGTAAAGTGGGGATAAACGGTGATGGAAGGAGACTTGACTTTGGCTGGTGAGCACACAATGCAATACAGATGATGTATTATAGAATTGTACACCTGAAACCTATATAATTTTATTAACCAATGTCACCCCAATAAATTCAATACAAATTTAAAAAAGAAAAAGAAAAACTCCCAAATCACAGAGCACAGTAACTTTATAGATCAAAAGTTTGGAGGGAGCTAACAAATTAGGTGAAACATTGTCTAAACCTCTTCCAACTATGAACAACAAGAAAGAACAAAAACGTTTTTGATGAGCTGGGTAAGACCGAGCAGTCTCTTCTTGGTATAGGGGTCCTTTGAAATCTGAGTTAATACATTATAGAAATTAACTTTTCCTGTGACTTGCTCCTCATGACCTCCTAATTTATTCTTGCTCAAAATTCTCTTGAGTTGTCATATATGCTTGCCATCATGTTGACCTTTTATTTTTTGCTTTTCAATAGATTTGTTTGAATCTTAATGTTGTGGCTGAACTTCAAGAAGAGTAGAGATCTAGTAGTATGTATCTTCATTCTATATTTCTTTGTGGCTTGGTTTTATGTTTTTATCATTTTTTTTCTTTATTTTTATTTTTTCTTAATGTGGCCACATGCACACACACAGAGACATGCCCCCCTCCGCCCCCCCCGCGCACACACATATACACACCCAGGAAAGAGAGTTACAGATTAATTATTAATATAAACTTTTTGATTTAAAAGAGCCTTTAAGAAGATATGGTAAGACTTCCAGTCAAGATGGCGACATAGGTAAATGCACTATCGCATCCTCCCACAACCACATCAAAATTACAACTAAACTACAGAACAACCATCACTCAAAACTCTTTGAAACCAAGCTGAATGGAAGTCCTACAACTATGAAATTAAAGAAGCAGCCACATTGAGACTGGTAGGAGGGGCGGAGGCAAACGGGCTGGTCCCACACCCACATGTGGCAGAGAAAAATCAGGAGGACACCTTGGCTGGGAAGGACCTCCCTGAGTAGTAAGCGGGTCCCACCCCACACCAGGCCCTGTAGCTCAGGGTTCCAGTGCCAGAAAGAGAATCCCCATCACTTCTGGCTGGAAAAACCAATGGGAACTGAGGCTGAGGGAGGTTGCATTCACTGGAGCCCCAGGCAGCTCCTCTTAAGGGGTCCGCTCATGGATTTACTTGGACTTGTTCCCTCTGAGCTCTAGCATGGGGGAGGCAGCTCAAAAGGCACCAGAGACATACGGGAAAGAACTGAGTTATTTGACATTGGGGCAAGAGCTGGAGAGGCAGCTTTCTCCTGGACAGACCTGCTGTCAGAGGCCTTTATTCCTTTGGTGAGCCCTTCCCTGGGGCAGCAGATAGCCACCATATCTGGGACTTCAGCAACCTGGCTCACACTATTTGTCTTGCCCTGGTGATTCTCCGAGACCATGCCCCACCCAACTTTCAGACCCACCCAAGCTGTTACCAGTTGCTTTACCATAGGAATGGCCTGTCTTGGATCCTGCCTCAGATTTTCCTAAATTCTCTCAAACAAGAAGCATCTGGTCTCAGCAAGTCCCATCCCTCTTGTTAAGTGTATCTAGGCCTGGCACTAGAAGCAGCAAGTCTTGGTTCACAACTTGGCTTTACCTAGGCACCTCCAAACCCAGCACAAAAAGCAGCCATCAGCAGACCACTTTGTAGCTTATGCTGCATAGCCCCAGGTAGAACACAGGCAGTGTTTGACCTGGCCCCAGAGCCAGCACATCCAGTGGACAGCTGCAGAACATTGCGAAGCATCACCACCCAACCATCTCCACAAGTGACACACTCAAGAAATGGACTCAATGGGTACCACAGCCTTGCTGAAGTAAGTCTAGCTCTGTGTGGTGGGCGCCTACACAGCTAGCTGATCATCCAAGGTAGTCTGAGGTCAGTGGATAGTGGGCACAGCCAGTCCTTGCAGCTGATCAGCCTGAGTAAAACCCTCTCATTGATATTCCACCAGCAATCAAGACTCAATTACAACAGAAGGGGGTAAAGTCTACACAAAGGATATACCTCAAGGGCCCAGCTGGGAGACCAGGGAAGCTGTGCCACAGGACCCTATAGGACACCTACTACAATAGGCCACCCTAGGAAGTCAAGGAGCATAGCGACTCTACCTAATACATAGAAGCAAACACAGGGAGGCAGCCAAAATGAAGAGACAAAGAAACAGGTCCCAAATGAAAGAACAGAACAAAACTGCAGCAAAAGAACTAAAAACAGAAATAAGCAATCTAACAGATGCAGAGTTCAAAACACTGTTTATAAGGATGCTCAATGAACTGAGAGAGAATTTCAATAAACTTGATGAGAGCCTCAAGAGCATAATAAAAGACCAGTCAGAAATGAAGAAGTCACTAACTGAAATAAAGAATAATTTACAGAGGTTCAATAGTAGAGTAGGTTAAGCCAAGAAGCAAACTATCAATTTGGAATATAGGGAAGCAAAAAACACCCAATTAGAACAGCAAAAAGAAAAAAGAATCCAAAAAATGAGGATAGTGTAAGGATCCTCTGGGACAACATCAAGCATACCAACATTCGCATCATGGGGGTGCCAGAAGGAGAAGAGAGCGAACAAGAAATTGAAAACCTATTTGAAACAATCATGACAGAAAACTTCCCTAACTTGTTGAAGGAAACAGACATACAAGTCCAGGAAGCACAGAGAGTCTCAAACAAGATGAACCCCAAGAAGCTCACACCAAGACACATCATAATCAAAATGCAAAAGGTTCAAAACAAAGATAGAATCTTAAAAGCAGCAAGAGAAAAGCAGTTAGTTACCTACAAGGAAATTCCCATAAGATTGTCAGCTGATTTCCCAAAAGAAATTTTGCAGATCAAAAGGGAATGGCAAGAAATATTCAAGGTGATGAAAAGAAAGGACCTATAACCAAGAGTACTCTATCCTGCAAAGCTATCATTTAGAATTGATGGACATATAAAGTTTCCCAGACAAGAAAAAGCTGAAGGAGTTCATCACCACCAAATCATTATTATATGAAATGTTGAAGGCTCTTCTTGAATAACAACAAAAACATGAACAATAAAATGGCAATAAATACATATCTATTGACAATTGATTCTACAAACAAAATGAACAAGCAGAACAGAAACATTCTCATAGATACAGAGAACATTTTGTTGGTTGGCAGATGGGAGGGAGTAGGGGGAATGGGTGAAAAAGATGAAGGGACTAAGAAGTACAAATTGATTTTTAGACTGACAAACCTCAAAGGAAAGGGAGATCGGAGGGGGGGGGGGAAGAAATAAACCAAAGAACTTATATGCATGTATGCATAACCAAAGGACACAGACAACAGAGTAGGAAAAGGCAGAAGGGGGCAGGGTGGGAAGGAGGGGGTCAATAGGGGAAAAAGGAGGAACATCTGTAATACATTCAACAATAAAAGTAAGTTTAAAAAAAATAAAATCAATAAAGAAAAAAAGGAAAAGAGAGAAAATATTGTAATATTTTGTTATATTTATTAGAAATATTTTTCTCAGTATGCTGTTTTCATTTGTTTACACATCATTTACTTTGTGATTTTTTTCCAGTTGTTAGGTTTTCAAGATCCTAATTCACCTAGAATTATTAAGCCACACCCTTGTTTTCCTCTGATTTTATGGTTGCATTCTTCACATATAACTCTCTATTTCATCTGGAATTTATTTTGGTTTTTGAATATATTTTGGATTGAATATGAATTAAATTTCAATTTTCAAAATACTAGTATTTTATATTTATTTTATTAAATTGTAAATATCTATTTGCATTAAATACAAATTTAATTTAAATTATTTAAAAATGTACTATTTGGCATTTGAATTTAATTTCTTTCCAAAGAGCCTCAAACCATTTATTGTAAACCCAGGAGGAGTGTCTTAGTGAAGTAAATGTAGTCGGTAGCATAGAAATTGAAATATAAGAAATCATAGTAACAGGCCCTAATAACCAGAGATGAAATTCCATCTCTATTGGTCTCTATTAGACAGGTAACTAATAATGATCACAGCCACTTTTTTAGATATTCAGCTTTTCATTGAAATACATTAATTCTAAGTCCCAATTAAGGGATTAACCAACCCCTCTTTTTTTATATATATATATAAATCTAGTGGTTAATTTACAAATGCAACAATATCCTAGTACTGTAATTATCTTTTTAATGTCTATTTCCTGAAATGCTATGTTAGAAAGGGTATATCAGGGACTGCATATATCTAGGGCATAACACCTCATTTTAAGCACAATAAACACTCTATGAAAAATAAAAACTAAGTTTAAGTTGCTTATTTATTTATTTATTTATTTTTGCTAACAATTGAAAGGTAGTAATGATGGTTGCTGATATGGTTTGGAATAATGGCAGTTGAGCATGAATGTAAGGGACTGCATCAATGACATAGCATTGGGTTATACTAGCCATCTACTGAGAATAAGAAAGTAGTTGATTTGGGATCAACTAACAGCAGGAAAAGTCTAGATCAGCCACTGATAGGATAGAATGAGGGAAATGACTAGAAAACCAAAGTATATATTATTATTTCTGCACTAATATTAATGATGAGTTGTTGTTAACCCTCATCTGAGGATCTTTTCCCACTGGTTTTTAAAGAGAGTGGGAGGGAGAGAGAGAGAAACATCAGTGTGAGAGACACATTAACTGGTTATTCCCTATACTGGGGTCAGGGGTCAAACCTGCAACCCAGGTATGTGCCTTTGACCTGAATCCTCAGGCTGACACTCTAACTGCTGAGCCAAACTGGCCAGGGTGATAATGATATTTTTAAATATTGGAAGTACATATTTATTTAGGATTTATACTATATTAGGTCCTAAAACAAACTCTATGCATTATGTAATGTGACACCAACATTCACTGGGACATTGGTCCATTTCCTACATTATTTCTCGTTAGATGTATTTTTAAGAGGCAACACATAGCAAAGGTAAGAGCACAGACATTGGAGACTTACTTATTACCTTAGTTCAAATCACCAAATTTTTCATGACTCAGTTTCTCCACCAGAAATATTGGATTAAGACTGTATATGTAAAATAGACAAAACACATTTATAGGAAAATCACGTGGTAAGATCTCCATAAATGTAAGTTCTTTTTACCAGTAACAGTAAATGAAGAGATTGGCAAAGTGACCTGAGTTGACCTCTTCATGTCACATAGCCAACTACAATGTCTCCTAAGCTTGAGCCTCTTTTTTTAGTTCAAGAAATCACCTTGATTTAATTAATCAGCATCGGTTAATTTCTAACAATATATTTAGGAAATATAGTTGGTAGGGGAAATACAATGGTGAATTTGCAATTTAGTGTGGGTCAAAAACAATTAAAACAAAAAACAATGCAATACTGTATGATGATGAAATGGGGACAGATAGTAGGGAGCTTATCTCTACATTTTGTTCTGTCTCCCATTCCATCACTCATGGCCCAGGTGATGATCTTAAATAATTTAATGATGTAGGACCACCATAATTATAACACACACACACACACACACACACACACACACACACACACACACAGAGTCTCTATGCTCATAGAGTCTCCATAGTTGCTGCCTCCCACACACAAATACCATTTTTTTTATATATAAGGGGAAAATCAACCAGGCTTAAACTTAACTTGTATAATTTAACCAGTTTTTATTATCAACCTTCAAATCCAGAAAATGTATAACAAAACTCTTTCCAAGTAAGGTAATTGTTTTGTTCATTTACTAATATATACCTTCAAAGATTTGCTAAGGGCCCCTGATATCCTAGCCAATGTGTTAGCTTCTGAGAACACAGCTCTGAATACAAGACACTTCCTCCATCTCTCGTCATATATACTGTTGAAAAAGAACAGGACCAGCTATACTGGGTTCTGTGATATGAAGGACTATCCTAGTCCTGAAAGTCAGTGGAAACTTCCTTGTCAATTTAGTTTTTCCCCAGAGGGTGAGTGGACTTCTAGGATCAACTAGAGCAAGAGGCAGGAAAAGAAAGTTGCTGGCTAACATGGCCAGGATAGATAACCAAGTATGTTCATTATGTGCAAACCCTGCATTCCGGATTCGGACCATGAATAGTGATTGCACACTGATGTATGTTTTGGTGACCCTAGCGAGCTCATGACATCAAGAAAATAAAATGAACAAAAGTTTGCATTTCAGATGATCTTTATATTGAGTAATAATAAAAGGAGATTACATTAAAGCAGAAGAACATAAAGGACAATAAAGTATCATTGATAGGCTTCAACTGAGAAGGGCTCCCTCAGAATGGAGATCCTGGACACAGACAGGTTCCTAACTTAGCCCTACTTATGTGTGGCCAGTGTAAATGAAAGGCCTGAAAGGAAAATTGAATGTGTCATCTAGATTGCTCTGGAGTGGGGAAGGCTTAATGAGACAGTGCTTTATGAGAGAACACTTCGCAACATCCACAAAACTTACACTTCCACTGTCCACATCAAGGAACACACCAACCCTGCCCAGAGGTTTCTCTATGTACTGACGAGTCATCGGGGCAGTGGTCCAGAGAGTGTAACAATCCTCCTCCTTCACACATAAGAGAAGAAATGTGTCCTGAGATTCAAGTAGTGTGCCCCTCTTCCTCAACCAGGAATCCTTACAGACCCCTACAGCCCAGTCCCAAGACTTGCTCACATGCAGCTCCCAATAATGTTTGCCAGAGGTGAAGGCCTGGGCTCCCCATGCAGCAAAATAGTTCGATGTTCCAGGATCCAGAGACATATGTAGATGGTCACGCGTAAACCTCAGACTTCTCACATCATCAAACAGCCTGAGATTATGATTGGTTATTTCACAGGGGAAGGAAATTTCCACTGCAAAGAAAAGAAAATACTCCAACCAAAACCAATGTTAAAAATAAAACTGTCTATGAGAAAAAGGGTCTCCCTACTGTCCCACTGACATAAAAACATTTCAACATTAGTAAGATATTTCTGAATAGAAAATATTGGATTCAAGTGATGCCAACATATCTTTTGAAAAAAAAAATCTAATTACAATAAAAAAGGCTTTGCAGAAATCAGAGATCATAAAGGAGTATAAGGTCCTGTCTGCTTCTGGCTGTTTAATTTCATAAAACCCGAAAAGCTGGACACCTGGGTAGTACCACCATATCCATAGCAATGAAACTTATCTTGATTGCCCCTTCATGGGCGAGAAAAGCAATTTTAGTCTACATAAATGGAGCCCTGGGCAGTGAGGCACAGTTGGTTGAGTACTGTTTCATTCACTGAGAGATCTTGTATTTATTTGATTCCTGCTCAGGGAACATGCCTGGGTTGGGGCTCAATCTCCAGTAGGAGGTGCAGGAGGCAGCCAATTGATGCTCCCTCTTTCATCGATGTATCTCTCTCTCCCTCTACCTTCCTCTCTCCTTAAAATTAATAAAAATATATTTTAAATAAATAAATAAATAAATAGACAAATGGAGATCACTTTGCCAGGATAGGATGACAATGATAATGCACCAGTTAAGTAGGCAAGTTGACACTGAAGAGGAAGCCTAACCACCTTCTTAGGTGTGATTTCCTACTAAGAACTGTCCGCTTTTGATAACTGGTTCCACCTGAGAACTCAGTCTTCCACTTACCGATAGATTAACCCTGCAGGCTTAGGTACCATGGAGCTCTGTGTGTGGCCTCATTGACCACCAACTTGCTTTATTGTTACTATTCTGAAATTCTTGGTTTCTGAATTTAGTTGGTTTTTTTTTTTTTCACATTGATGATTATTTCAGATTACACCCATTGAAACACGTCATAAATCCATTTACTAGATATTGTTAAAACAAAAATATATTAGAATCTAATTCACTGCAGTTATTTTGAAGTTGAAATATCTCGAACTGATGTCCACTTTTCTATGGCTCAATGAACAACTGACATTTCATGTGTTGATATTTCTAGGGCTCAAGAAGCCCTTTTTTGGTGCATGTCTTCTTTTTTCTCATTATAGAATTTATCAAATGTATAGTAATTGATAAGGCCGGAGTCACCTCTATCATTACAACAGCTTTGATTTTATCTTTTCCTATATTATGGTGGCTCCATGACTAAGTAGGATATTTACAGGATATTCTCCTCTGTAAGAGCAAGCTTAAGAGAAAAATATCACCAACAAAAAAATCATAATTGAAAGACCCTGCCAGGTGGTCCCACCAATGGGGTGGCACTCACCTCGGAAGCGGTTAAGTCTATCCATCAGTCCAGTGATGGGTCGTGCAGGGAGTTCTGGCTGAAGAGGTGGAGGCATGTGCAGCTGCACCTGCTCACTCCTGTAAGTTAGGAGATGCAATTAATCTCTCTGGTGCCATCATCATTCTACTGAACATTCTTTATCAAAATCTCTTTGTTCACAATCATGGGATGGTATTGTACCATTCTGAGGGAATCTCTTACCTTTCTTCTTTACCTGCTGCCACCCCATTTCTCAGAGGTTCTTGTCTCTCTTACCTAATTCTGGGAAAATTTAGTCTTTGCCCTTCAGTTCTTATTGATTATGAAATATAAAACCATAAATGACCATTCTTCTAGAAAGGTCTGCATTTATCCTGACAATACATACCTCCCTTAGTCACAGAAGGGAAAAATACTAACTTCTGATAAAAAGGAACAAGAAGTCATTTTCTTTAAAACACGTATAAACAGATGCACATGCAAATAATTGAGAAAAATCTGAAAAAGTACGTCTTCACTATCTTAGTAGTAGCTCGATCTCTTTCAAAGCCCACACGAGCCCCAGCTAGCATTGAAAACAAAACTCACCTTCTCAGCTTGTCCCCTAATTCCTGTCAAGAAAGAAAATAGAAGCTTAGACTTAATCATAAGCAGGTTATTTTATCAATCAGTTTTTGAGTTTGAGGAAGTTCAGAAAAGTAATAATCCCCTCACCTACAAAGTGTCTCATAAAATTCCTTTTCCTTTTCCTCCCTAAAAATAATCCTGACACAACATATTGTCAGAATCTAAATTCTTTTTCAAATATGTTTTTAAAATTTTATTTTTATTTAAGTATAATATTGGTATACAGTGTTATATTGGTTATAATCATTTCGGGTGTACAATATAGTGATTCAACATTTTTATACCTTAGAGTGACCACCCCACTAATTGTAGTAAACATCTGTTACTGTGTAAATATATCACAATAGTATTAACTCTTTCCCATTCTCTTTTTTAACCACCACGCTTCTCACCCCCCATTTCTGGTAACCATCTTTTTTTATCTGTTTTTATGTTCTTGATGAATTCAAAACACTGAGTGTGAAAAGAGAGAAGACAAGGGTAGTGATTGTGTGTTGCTGTTACTCTCAGCTCTCTGCACATGGATCTTTCCCAAGGCCTGTCTCCAAAGGGAAATATGCCCCAAATTAATGGCAAATGAAACCAATGATATCCCAACAGAAGGAGGGAGCATATAGGAGTTTTACCAAATGTCTCTACATTGCCCACTTGTAAACCAACATGAAAAGGTCTGGGATAAGTTTTTCCTTTCTGGTGTTTAGTGAAGCAAGAAATGAAAGGAGATTTTAAAAAAGAAAATGTTCCATAGGGAATGTCCATAATCACAGTTCCATAAAGCTTCATTGTTCATAGTTAAGTTAGGAATGGCAGTTTATCTATGTTATTCCCAATTGGGAGACACTGTCTACCATAGATACAGGAGATGAAGACATGTATCTTTGTAAAAAAGAAATAAGGGGAATCAAAGGTCTGTAGGCTTCTGATAATATAAAAACTCCCAGACATATGCTCAGTTCCTACCTGGAGAAATTCTACATCTGGTTTCAGACACATGTCCATAAGCTCATCATACATTCCTCTTAGGCTTATCTTCTTTTCATTCAGTTCAGCTTCAAGTTTCTCGAGTTGCTCAAACATCTTTGACCCTTCCTTAACAAGACTCTTTAAGTATTGTTTGTCTTCCTCATGAAGAACCAGTTGTAGTGTCTCATAAAAAGCCCTGGTTTCATCTTGGTGTCTATAGAGATAAGTCTGCAGAGAGAAGAATTTCCTAGATCACATACTCAGGTCAACCTATCCTCCTCCACTTAAACAGCATCTAGTTTGCTGAGTCATGTTCTCTACCAATAAGCTTCGTGCATCCCAAATTCAGGTCCTCCCACCTGTCAGACACAACATATTCATTCCTCTTTCCTTCATTTATTTTCCATTCATATATAAATTATACCAAGAGCCTTAATCCTGTGCTTTGATCATTTTTTTTTCACACTCGTTCTCTCAAGACTACATGCAAGCAGTTAAAATGTACGATCAATTAATCAATCATTACATGCAATATTCTGATCTCTGCATTAGTAAATTTGTCCTTAGTGTCAAACCCTCCCTACTCCACTGACTTGACATCTGACCTTTAGCAGTAATGTTGCATTTTGCTCAGGATTAGGAGCCATCAGAAGAGTTCTTCCTGAAATCCTTACCACCTTCCCTTAAACTGATGTCCATCCTCCCAGCCCTTGTCTCTGCCCTCCTTTTCTCTGTGGATGGGCTTCTGTCCCCCATTTAAGGTCAAGGCTTCCATGTTGTTCTAGAGAACAGTAATCCTCATTCCATTGCATATTTCTTCCCAAAAGTCATGGATTTGCACTAATCTCACGTTTTTTCTTTATTTCTTTTCCTCCGTTTTCTTTTTCTTTAGCATGTTACATTTTCTTCTACTTAAAGCAACATCATTCTCTAGCTCCTACACTCTCACTTCTCACTATCAGAGGCACACATCTTAAATTGCCATTCTCCGTTCCTTTTTCTCTCATGTCAGCCGGATGCAGATGAAGATACAGTCTCATACTCACCATCCAATAGACAGATATTCTGCCATCTTTACTGAGATTTTCTTGAATTCTTTGAATCTTTTCCCATAAAGATCTCATTTGGTTTGAGAGCATTGCCTGTTTAAAAAAAAATAGAAAAGAAAGAAAATGCAATTTTATAACCAGAGAAGCAAATAACTTGAGATTTCAGACTCTAAATGATGGAGATAATCAAGGGATGTTAGATGAAAGCACTTTAGGGAGAGAAGGATAATGATGTTTCCCTCTTTGCCTTCACTAATGATAGATTTTAGATTTCAGCCTGTAGAACCCCACAATGCAACATTGTCCTTTGTCTAGGGAACTGATCAGAATTGTACTTAACATGGCTGCTTCTCAGACAGCGAGGCCTCTTGCATCAGAATTTGGAACTAGTGATACTGGTCCCCGGCTACTTCCAATATACTTTATCCTGCTTCTTTGTCCCATGCTAGCAAATATGTACCCACAGAAAATCCTTTTTGCATTTATTTGTAGCTTTTACACCAGAGATTCTTTCTCAAATGAGGGGGCTTTCCAGTGTCTTGCACACAATATTATACCATCAAAATACAGATGATCATTAACTTAATTATACTCCTAGTAAATACAATGTCCACAAAGGCAGATATACAAGTGTGTTTGCCTCATAGCTTCATCACTGGTCCTTAAGTGGGTACTTGACACTCTATGAAGAGAAGATTCAATCATCATGACGAACCTCATGTCCTTGTGTTGTCTTCGCTGTACTATCCTCCAGTGTTCAAAGTGCTCTTAGGAGAAGTACTTACCCGGTGTTGCTCAGCCGCGTCTTCAACGGGGCGGTGTCTGTGGGCCTCGTGCTCCTGAGAGTCAGAGCAGTGCACGCAGAGCAGGCTCCTGGCGTCTTCACAGAAGACCTGCAGTGTCTCCCTGTGTAGCCCACACCTACTGCCCTCAGAGCTGAGGAACTGCCTCAGGTTGGCTTTTCTTGCAACGGACACCAGGTTTTTCAGAAGAATATTAGTTTTTAAGTTTGTCTGTTCTGATGGTTGTCTGCACAGTGGACAACAAGCAGGACTTTCAACTTTCTCCCAGGATACACAGAGACACGACCAGCAGAAGCTGTGCCCACAGCCCATGGTGACTGGGTCTGTAAAGTAATTCAGGCAGATGACACAGGTGAGTTCTTTCTGGAAGTTTTGTGGGATGTCTGAGTCCATTTTTCTGAGGGAAGAAAATCAGGAGTTTATTCCTCTGCCCAGGAGACACAAAGGTCTAAGCAACATTTGACTCAGGTTGTCTCCATAGCAGTGTGTCTGGAGTACCAGGGGCTTGCCAGGGCATGTGGCCCAAGTGGAAAGCAGAGACACAGGACAGCTCTCACACCCTGCAGAACCCATTCCTGGCTTTCTAACCCACACTGTCTACCTCCTGCCCCCTTTTATTCTGCATAAAAAAGAATGCCAGATCTTATTTTCTCCTAATACCTTGAGTTTCGGGCATTTAACCCAAATTTATAGCTCCAGGTGCTGAGTCCTGAATGCTGTAAAATTCCATCCAATACTCAATGCCTGTCATTGACTTAGATCAAAATATTTGACTTCAGTTTTCATTATTTCATATAATTGTCAGGCATCTTACCTCGGATATCCCTTTTCATCTCAATTAGAATCCACATTCCAAAACATTTATTTATTTTTTTACAAAACAGTATGTGAACATGTTAAGAGTTAAAGAAGTGGAAACCAAACATTGTCAAAAAGATCAGATTCTAAGCAGAATCTACTCACATAATTATGCCAATGTGTTTCATTTGCCCTCCTCTTTTTATTATCTATATCACTTAATCAAATAAACCAAAATTTAAAGAGAATTGCTGATATTTCAAGTCTTCAAAATGCTTATCAAGCACTTCTTTACATTGTGACAAATGTAATTTGAATATAGTCATAATTGTAGTAGGCAACTAGATATCCATGTCACCAGGGCAGAGAACCCAGGGTGCCTAGCAGTGGAAAAAACTACAAGCCCTTGCTGGACCACTCCCTTAAACATGAACCCCTGGGGATAAATAACATCTAAGCCTCAGCTGTATTTCAGCTCCAGGCCCAGAAAAGCAACAAAACCAGGCAGATCAAAGCCATGCCTGACATCAGGACCAGCTGCATTGACTAATGATCCCCTCCCCTGTCGCTAACTGATCAGTAGAGACCATGATGACCCTGAGGAGACAGGCCAGGAAAGCTGATGAATATTCTACTGAGATCCTCTCCTGAGATCTCATCTATTACAAGCCCTCAGGATGGAGGACCCAGCATGGCTCTTTCTATGGAGCACAGCTTTGCCTTTCCCCACCCCATTTATTCCCCAGGGAGTCTCTCTCTCTCTCTCTCTCTCAAGCATGCCCAATCCTCTCCACCCTCTTTCATCTCTCAAGGTCTCTCTCTCTCTCTCTCTCTCTCTCTGTCTCCCCACTAAGCTCCAAGGGCCCTTCTTTTCATTGTTTGCTGTTTTTGTTTCCTGAGCCCATTTTTTTGGATGGCTTCTACCTCTGTGACTTTCCAAATAAACTTTGTTTTATTATTTGAGTCTTGGCACTGAATTCTTCTCTTAGCCAGAACTCACCCAAGAACTGAGGAACTCAAGAACTGAGGTCCCTTTAAAGCAAAATTCTTCTCAAATCTGTGGATGTGTTATCTGGTTATATATTATAAAAGTCACCTCTGTCATGTATGCAGCTATGCACTACATTTAGAGTAGACTGTAATGTGTACTACATATAGAATCAAATATTCCTAAAAAAATGTTTTTAAATCTATGCTGAGTACAAATCTACAAGGTATCTGGGCACTGCCTTCTGAGTCCTTGTAACTATAGGAACAGCTAAGGGATATACCAGCAAACTACAATGAATCGTAGTGATTTCAATACACTTATCAAAACAGGAGTGGAATCATTTTCACTCAGCTGGCAAACAATGTCATTTGATAGAAACAAACTCAGTTTGGTGATTACTTACAATTAGGAATTTTTGTTTGTTTTCCTTTAGGAAAGTTGTAGAAACTCCCGTATGGGCATTGGCTTACTCACCGAAGGAACATGTCCATGGTCTCCAGTGCTTTCTGTAGAAGGAAAAACAGGAAGAGGTCAGCTCAGGAATCAAACTTTCTGGTGGTTTGAAGTATCTTTCAGAAGTCTCCCCAGCCAGGTGACCTCCCAAAACACGCTCTCTCTTCTGGAGAAGATTGAGTTTGGCCCTCGGTATATCTGTATATTGAGTCTCTAAAGAACACACCCATTTCTTCGAAGGATTACATTTCAGAGTCTTTAGATAAATGTTAACAATGAGTGATTAAGCGTCTTCAAGCCTGAGGACAGGATTAATTTAACACCTTTGCTAATCTCCTTAAATATACCCTATACATATAATCTAGTCAAGAGTCACCAACTTTACAACAAAGCAGATATCACACTCTGCCTTTATATCTAATTTTCTATATATCAGGACTTTTATTTTTAATTTACGAAAAGATAGAACGGGTAATTTTATCAGTTAGTGATTTTAGCAAATGCCTTTAAAAACTTGAAAATAAGTTTCCTGAGATTTGTTTAAATATAATCTGTCACAGAGGAGTGTTTTCTTTGATGGATTGATTGGCTTTTGTCACTTTTAAGGTAATACTTTAAGAATCCCTTTGGCCTTGGTCTCCAGTCACGTGATACAGATTGGTCTTTGAGACTCCTAAACCTTTCAAACTTTGGGGGGCTCTGAAATCTAAAGCATGCCCTCGTTTTAAAAAAGGAGTTTAGACCGGCCGGTGTGGCACAGTGGATTGAGCATCAACCCATAGACTGAGAGGTCCCAGTTTGATTCCCAGTCAGGGCACATGCCTGGGTTTCAGGTTAGATCCCCTGCGGGGGGCATGCAGGAGGCAGCCCATTGATGTTTCTATTTCTCTCTCCCTCTCTCTCTAAAAAAATCAGTGAAAACATATTTAAAAAAATAAAAATTGAAAGTAAAGGAGGAGTTAAAGTTTATTATTTTTTAGTTGATAAAATCAGATAGGAAGCACCTTTATGAAAAGATATGTAAAAGCTACAGAAAGCCAGAAGAGGAAGGGCATGTCATTTTGATGTGGACAGAGATCAGTAGCAATGGTTTCTTTCCATCTAGTCTTAGAAAGATTATTCATTCACTCTGTGCTTCCTTATCCCCAAGCACTTGGAATAATTCTTCCTTTGTTAGTGTCCTGCCTCATCTATACATAGTTCACCCTCAAAGACTTCTGGAAAACCCCCACAACTAACACTGACTGCATTAGCCTAATCCTCTTAAGAGAAATCACATTTGAGAAAAAGACGCAGCTTTCAAGAATCAAAAAAGGGAGATCAAGAGAAATGCATGTGAATTTTGTAGCCGTGCGGTTGGAAGATCACAGTGCCTAGAGAGCTAGAGCGGTCCAGAAACGCTTCTTCTACAGAGTGAAGGAAACATCGCCTTAGCAAAAGGTCTGGTTAATCTGACATCCTTTCTCAATACATTTGTAATAACATCATTCTTCCAACACCAGGTAAGAACATACTGTTGAGGCCATTATTCTTCCTTAGCATCCTCTTTAAACACCTATTTATAACTCTGTATATATCAAAATGTGTTATTTTTTCCTAGGCAATGAGTGGCTGGACTAGAGCTAATGTGTTTGTGTTTTTCTTTTATATTATTACTTATTCAATATTATTACTTACATTTTGTTTTGTTTTTCAAATTGAGTTTATTGGGATGACATTGATTGTATACATTTCAGGTATACTATTTTACAGTATATCATCTGTATATTGTACTGTGTTTACCAACTTAGATCAAGTCTCCTCCCATCTCCATTTATCCCCTTCCCCTTCTACCTCCCTCCACCCTCCTCCTCTCTGGCAATCACTATACTGTTATCTGTGTCCATGAGTCTTTCTTTCTTTCTTTTTTTTGCTTCATCCCTTCACTTTTCTCATCCAGTCCCCAACTCCCTCATGTGTGAAACCTGTCAGTCTGTTTTCTGTATCCATGAGTCTGTCTCCACTTTGTTTATTTTGTTCATTAGATTCCACATATGAGTGAAATCATGTGGTACTTGTCTTTCCCTGACTGGCTTATTTCATGTAACAATACTCTCCAGGTCCATCCATGCTGTCACAAAGGTAAAATTTCCTTCTTTTCTTTTTTAAATCCTCATCTGAGGATAATTTTCCATTTATCTTCGGATACAGTGGGAAGAGGCAGTGCGAGAGAGAGAGAAAGAAAGAGAAATATCAATGTGAAAGAGACACATTGATTGGTTGCTTCCCCCAGCACCCTGATGACCCTGACTGGGTTTGGGGTCAAACCGCAACCTAAGTATGTGCCCTTGACTGAATCAACCCACAACTCTTTGATCCACGGCCGATGCTCTAATGGACAAGCGAAACTAGCCAGGGCAAGTGAAAACAGCCAGGGCAAGATTTCCATATTTTCTACGTCTGAGTATTATTCCATTGTATAAATATAACACAGCTTTTTTTTTTCTTTTTTTTTTCCTCACCCGAGGACATTTTCCCATTTTTTTTTGTACAGATAGAGTGGGAGGGAGAGAGAGGAAGAGAGAGAGAGGGAAACATTGATGTGAAGGGACACATCGAGTGGCTGCCACCCGCACGACCAACCAGGGCCGGCGACAAACTGCAACCGAGGTACATGCCCTTAGCGGGAACCGAACCCGGGTCTCTCTGGACCGCAGGCGGATGCTCCAACCGCTGAGCCAAACCGGCCAGGGCTAACACAGCTTTTTTATCCAATTATCTACTAATGGGCATTTGGGCTGCTTCTAATTCTTGGCTATTGTAAATAATGCTGCAATGAACATAGGGGTACATATATTCTTTCAAATTAGTATTTTTTTTAAATATATGCATTCCCAAAAGTGGAGTTGCTGAGTCATAAGGCAATTTCATCTTTAACTTTTTGAGGAAACTCCATAAGCAAGTTTTCTATGATCTTACATGATATTTATTGCCTTATCTTACATGTTCTAGATTGTGAGATTTATTTATTTTAATTTTTTTTTCTTTATTGGTTTTAGAGAGAGAGGAAGGGAGAAGGAGAGAAAGATAAAAACACTGATGAGAGAGAACATTGATTGGCTGCCTCCTGCATGCTCCTCACTGGGCATTGGGCCCACAACCTGGGCATGTGCCCTGACCAAGAATTGAACCGGTGACCTCTTGGTGTATGGGTCAATGCTCAACCACGGAGCCACACCGGCTGGGCTAGATTGTGAGATTTAAAAAATCAGTTAGCATAACTAAATTATTTATCCGTTTCTCATATTTATTTTTCTCTAGTAACTAATGCAGTAGTTCCAACTGGGAGTAATTTTTTTTTCCTTGCAGGGTTACTTATTGATATTTGGAAACATTTTTAGTTGTCACAACTGGAATTCACTACTGGAATTAGTGAGGAAAGACTATGGATTCTGCTAAACAAAGGACAGCCCCTCCCCCTCAAATGACAATATTTATAATGTTGAAAAATTTTGAACTATAGAATCTTAACATGGATTCATAATGATGTTTTTATTTAGCCAGTAACTATTGAGAACAGCTGATCAGTAGAAGCCATGCATAAATGAAAGCTATGAGACTAAAATACTGTTGGCCTAACATGTATATGATTCTCTGAAATCACATCGGAGGATTAGTCTAAATTCGTATTAACTAGAGAATGATATTTTGATTTGGGATTATTTTCACTGTAATTTAAGACATTCTGCCTTTCAGTCTGTAAATGTATTTCCAATTCTGTGAATAACACATCTGAAAGCATTCTTGCCTCATTTATTGCTTATTTATTAACAACTTGTGCTATGTATCAAGGAATAGCCATAACCAAGACAGACAACATCCCTACCCTCATGAGGGCTACAGTCAGGGAGCAAAACATTACACAAATAGCTATGGAAATTGTAGTTACAATTTGGGTTAAGGCTATAAAGGGAAAAAAAGGGGGGGGGGATAAAATGAAATGTAAATTTAGGCTAGTATAAGGGAGTGGCTTTGAAAACAGGCTTGAGGGTAATTAGGGTGTGTTTAGATGGGATCCTGAGCTGAGAAAGAAGGTGATAAGCTCAAGTGACTGAAAAAAGCCACCGGACCTGGAGGGAACAAGAAATAAAAGTGGAATGAGGTATACAGACACCAGAATATTCAGGATCTTATAGCTTTCAAAAGTCTTTTAATTTTGAATACATTTCCCTACCTCTTTCTTACGTTTTTTCAATGATTTGTTGGTATACAGTTCTTTTCTATAATAGAATCATCCCCTACCAATATTTTAATATGAACAATGTTATTTTTTTCTATTTTTTTCAATCCTCTAATTTTTCTCTTCTCCCCCACCATCATTTTTATAAATTGTGCCAGCTAGGACCCCCAGGACAAGATGGTATGGAAGCAGTGGTAATGACTGTCCTTTTCCTAATTTCTGATTTAAAAGAGAATTCTTCTAAGAATTCCCCATTTACAATGGCGTTGGTTATATTTCTTTTAAGATTGTACTTTCTAAAATTAAAATTTTCTTGCCACGGTGCCCTCCTGAGAGCTCGCCCAGGCCTTTCCCTTCCCCCCCTCTGCCCTCTGAGGCTGGCATCTCCTAAGATCTAGGGGACCTGGGGGACTTGCAATCAGAGAAGCAGTGGGCAGAGGCAGCTGAATCTGAGCTAACGCCCTGAACCTTTGTCCAAGGCCCCTTTTCTCTGACTTCTCAGGAGCCAAAGCATCCCAGCCTAGGCTCTCCTGTTGCTTCTATCCTAAGCCGTTCCTTGTTTTACTGTGCCCAGCTTTAATGAACATACTCTTGCCCTGGTGTGTCTCCATGGATAGAGCGTCAGCCCCTAGCACCAAAAGGTCTTGGGTTCAACTCCCGGTCAAGGGCACATATGTGGGTTGCGGGTTTGATCCCTGGCCAGTTGGCCCCAGTCTCCCCGGGTCAGCCTTGTAGGCCTAGCTGGGCTCGTGTGGGAGGCAACCAAACAATGTCTCTCTCACACTGATGTTATTTTCTCTCTCACTCTGTCTCTCCCACTATTTCTAAAAAAATCAATGGAAAAAAAATATCCTGCAGTGAGGATTATCAAAAACAAAAACAAAAATATACTCTCGAAATAAAAAAATAAAATAATTTTATTTTATTCAGAACTTTCTAAATGTTCTTGTAATAATGTTGCATTATTTTAGACTCTCTTTAGGTCCTAGAAAATGATCAACATATAGCCCTGGCCAGTTTGGCTCAGGGGTTGGAGCATCGGCCTGCAGACCAGAGAGTCCTAGGTTAGGTTCCCGCTAGGGGCACGTACCAGACAAACAAACAAAAAAGAAAATGATCAACATATGTGTTTGAGAATAATGTGTTCTGTGATTACAGTAGTCCTCCCTTATCCAAGGGGGACACATTTTGAGCTCCCCCCACCCCCCCCAGTGAATTCCTATGATTTTTCCTATATGTACATACCTTTTTTTTTTTTAATCCTCACCCAAGGACATTTTTCCATTTTTTGTTCAGAGAGAGCGGGAGGGAGAGAGAGAGAGAAACATCGATGTGAAGGGACACATCGAGTGGCTGCCACCCGCACGACCAACCAGGACCGGGGACAAACTGCAACCGAGGTACGTGCCCTTAGCGAGAACCGAACCCGGGTTTCTCAGTACCGCAGGCCGACGCTCCAACCGCTGCGCCAAACTGGCCAGGGCATGTACATACCTTTTAACTTAAAGGAAGCACTTTATGGTTTCTTTATGGTATATATGAATTGCCAGCATTGCTCTGCTTGGGCTTTGGGCCTATTAAGTGAAATGAAGGTTACTTGAACACAAACACTGTCATGCCAGGACAGTTGATTTTATAACATAACCCTAATATCTAAGTGACTAATGGGTGGGTAAGGAACACAGAGTGGATTTTGGCCATTCTAATAGATGTGTAGTGGTATTTCATTGTTGTTTTAAAGTCCTTTCCTCTTTAAGCATTTATTTTTCATTTCAATATTTTAAATTTTCCCTTCTTTTCTCTAATCCTTGCTTGTTGAGTGAACTGCTGGTTGTTTTGTTCAAGTGCAATTAAGACAAGCTGTCGGAAGATTGATGGGAAGGCATACTAGAATGGAGCGTGGGGACTTTTCTTTTTTCTTTTTCTTTTGAACTTGAGAATTTTTTTGTTTTGTTATTTATTTATTTATTTATTTATCCTCACCCAAGGATGTTTAGAGAGAGGGAAGGGGGAGAGAGAAAGAGATGTGAGAGAGAAACACGATTGCTTGCCTCCTGTCCCCACTGGGGGCCAGGGATAGAACCTGCAACCTAGGTTTGTGCCCTTGACCAGGAAATTGAATCTGGGCCCCTTTGGTGCCTGGAATGATGCTCTATCCACTGAACCACGCCAGCCAGGGCGAGCTTGAGGATTTTTAATAATGCAAATAAAGCTTGTTAAAGCTCATCATAATCTCAACTCCTAGTTGGGCCAGTTTTTATTTAAATTTTTTCTTTATTGATTTTAGAGGAAGGGAGAGAGAGAGAGAGAGAGAGAGAGAGAGAAACATTAATGAAAGAGAACATCAATCGGCTGCCTCCTGCCTGCCCACCACTGGGGATTTGGCCCACAACCTGGGCATGTGCCCTGACTGGGAATCAAACTGGTCACCTCTTGGTGCAGGGGCTGACACTCAACCATTGAGCCACACCGGCCGGACAGGCCAGGTTTTATTTATATTTTCTATTTGCACGTTAAATTATAGAAGGAACATAGCCTAAGTGGTATGTGATTATCTCACTTTTCACATAAAAGAGTAACTTTTCTTTCTCCACAGAAATATAGAATCACATGTCCAACATTAATTCACCAGTGTGGTATTGAGAGTGAAGAAAGTTGAGATCCTGCTGAGGTGCCTAAACTGCCAGGACCATAGAAGTGGCCCAAAGGCCTAGATATGGCATTGCCTAACAGTCAAGACAACTGGTGTGAAAAAGACATAGCACAGCTACTAGCAAGCATGGAGAATAACCTTCCACCCAAAGACAACCACACATTCAAAACAACCCAGTCACTGATGGACTGGGAAAAAGTAGCTTTTAAAGATTTTTCTGGAGAAATGTGCAAACTCAAATGGTTAGAAATTTCGTATAAATTGAGAAAGGTTCGCACTTTGAAAGAATTAGTCCTGGAAGTGAAAGAACATGTTAAAAATTCCTACAAAAGCAAAAAGTACAAGGTTCATCCTGATTTACCCAAGAAGCCCCTGCCTCCCTACCTCCGCTTCTTCAAGGAGAAGCGGCTCCTGTACGCCCAAAAGCACCCCAACCTCAGGAAACAGGAGCTGACCAAGGTCTTGTCGGAGAAATATAAGAGACTCCCAGAGCAGATGAGGTTGAAATATTTTCAAGATTTTCAGAAGGAGAAACAGGAGTTTAAGGAGAAGCTGGCTCAATTTAGGAAGGACCACCCTGATCTAGTCCAGAACTCCAAGACATCTCTTGTCCACAAAAGGAGCCCAACCAAAGCCCCAAAAAAGTTTGGGGAAAATATGAAAAAAGTGAAGTCTCCCCAAGAAGACTACTTTTCTGAGTTGAAATTCTATGGAGAGCCCAAGAAGCCCCCAATGAACGCATACCACAAGTTCCACGAGGATGTGTGGTCCAGTGGGGAGCTGCAAGGCCTGCCCCCGAGGGAGCGCATGGTGGAGATTGGCAGACGCTGGCAGCGCATCCCACCCAGCCGGAAGGAGCAGTATAAGAAGCAGGCTGAGGAGCTGCAGAAACAGTACAAGGTGGACCTGGATCACTGGCTCAAGAGTCTGTCTCCTGAAGACTATGCTACTTACAGAGAGAGAACCTGTGCTAAGCGTAAGAACATGATCATGAATGGAGGCCCAGACCCCAAGATCATCAGGACAGAGGTGCAGTCTCCATCAGCAAGGACTCTGCAAGAAGGCCTTGCACAGGAGCAGGGGCTGCAGGCTCCAGAGACAGAATCACCAGAGACTATTGGGGACCATGCTCATGCCTCATGTGGATCAGAAGAAAATAAGGAAGAAGGGGAAAAAGCAGAAGGCAATAGCCCCTCAAACTCCAACAACTGGGATAAAGATGAAGAAAGTGAGGACAGCAGCTCCAGTTCATCTTCCCTGGGAGACGCCTGTGGCTCAGATTCCCACTGAGCTTTGTTCATTTCTAAGGAGTAGGGCAGAGAATTTCCTAATAAAAGTCCTTGGCATGATATCCAATTAAAGGTCTTTATTCCTTGTCCATTTTTATTGTCTTCCTTCTTTCTTTCTCTCCTCAAAAGAAAAGACGAGATCTTGGGTAGGACCTTCTGGCTCTTCTCCATACACCAAATCTACCTCCCAGAGGAACTTCATCCAATTATGGCTCTTGAAATAAACAATGCAATGATTGGGCTCTGGAGGGCACTGAGTTTTCTGAGGTGAGAAGTTTTACTCCCTCTTCCACCTGCCCAAAGGAGTAGGTTCACCCCTGAGCCAATAACTTGTACTTTTTCTGGGGAACTGTTTCTCAGGACTCTTGCACTGGAACTCGGGTGGGGAAGATTTGATTGACTGGAGATAAGATAGTTGCCTTTAAGAAAATTGTTGGTGTCTTTACTGCAGTTGTTATTGTGGACAAAATTATTTATTATATTAATTTTTAAAAAGTTGGAAAAACAACAAAAAAGTTGTTATACCCCTAATATGGGTCTGCCTACTCTCTGAAGAGTGGTATTCCCTGTCCTGTGAGTGGACGGGGCTTGTGGGCAGCAGCTTCCTGCATGTATTTATCTCTTAACGGTCAATGAGATTTTTCTTACTGATTTCAAAAATTGGAAATTGCATTTTTAAAACTCTCCTTTTCCATTTGAATTGACTGCCCATTGGCATCATTTGCTTTGACTCTTGGCACCAATTTTCTAGGTCATGTCTGAATTTATCCTGGTTTCTGTCCCAGCCCCTTTCTAAGGTTCCATGTGTAAATGAATCACATTTTACCCCCAATGCATTTATTACATTACATACCTGCGTGTATGGATATGTATATAACTATTTTATTCCACTGATCTGTGACTTCATGTACTGGTAACACACTGCTTTAATTATTTTGGTTTCGTGACATATTAAAGTCTGTTGAAAGGCAGGGCCACCTCATTACACTTATCTTTTTTTAAACCTTCCTGGTTATTTTCACTTTTTGTTCTCATGGACTTTAGCATTGCATAAGCCCTTGTATTCTTTATATGTAAAAACAGTTGGGACTTGACAGTTCATCTCACTCTTTGATGTCTTAGTAAAATATTTCATTATTTATGCATTTTTATAAGCTTACAATTACAGTGGCAGAAAATAATGACAATATTTACAAATTTCGTACCTCTGCTTGTGAATCATGCTTTTGAATCACATATTTTCAAATTCATTCACCATCTACTGCTCTGTAAACCTTGTCTTAGTTGCTTGGGATACAGAGATGAAAGTTAAAATTCCTGACTTGGCCTTACTCACAGTCAAGCAGGGAGGAAGGACCCAGTAAGTGTAATCAGTAAGAGGCAGAAAAGCACAAATTTGGGACAAATACAGGATAAAAATCTGAATTTTTCTATTGTAATAAGGTGGCATAGATTAACATCATAATGTGTTTATCCATCTCCTCATAATGCATCATAAACTGGCAATGAAATTACAATCATAGAGGATGTAAGTGAAGATTCAATTTAATGCATATAAAATCCCTGGCTCAGAGTTGACTCACATAAGTACAAACAAACAACAAAGGTAAGTTGATTTCTTCCTTTCCGCCAAATGCGGATGCCACCTTTTCCAAGTCGTAGGATTCCCACTCTCCTCCTTTGCTCACCGCAGCTTTTTCAACCAAATGTGGAGGTTTACTAGCTTTTCTAGGCGCCCTCGCCTCCACGTGACTGGCTGCTCTGTCCGGGAGCGGAGCCTACTCGGGGCCCCTGGGACCGCACGCTCAGGAGGAGAGAGACCACCCCGCTACTCCCTTCTGCCTGCACTGGCCTCTTTCCATGTGTTTTCCCAGGTCCGGTGACTTAAGGGGGCCCCTGGTCCTCACTGAAGTGAGCAGGAACCAACTCCGGAGAAAAGCACGCCCGGCTGTCATATGAGCACAGGGATAGGCAGGAGCAGGGACAGGTCCAGGAGACAGCAAGGCAGCCGCAGAAGTCCGCGGGGTTCCGGTCAGGACCCAGCCTCCCCCCCCCCCAACCCCCCCCCAGGCCAAGCGTCCTTGAGTAAAGTCCCGAGTCTCCAGGAGCCCCGCAGACGCTGCAAGCAGATCCGGTCTCTGGGCGGACACTCGAGCCACCTGCCTCCTGAGTGCAGTCTCTTGAGCCGCCAGGATTCCTTGGCACCGTCAGTCCCTTCTATATCTGTCCTTTTCTAAGCTCCTGGAGAATCGCTCATTTTATTCCCTCAAGTCCTTCCTGCTCCCTGGGTCATGGCTACTCCTGGAAACTTTCCAGGGCTAGTGGAGCCTAAGCTCAGACCCTCTTCAGATCCAGTCCTTGGGCAATGGGAGCTCCTTCCTCTTCAAGTGTCTGGAAGCAAGTGTCTGAGGTGTGGCCCCAAGAACGGCGGGAGTCTCTATTCCTCTGGCCCCGCCCCCATGTAGCTCCTCCCTGCAGGACAGCCTCAGGGAAATGGGGATTTCTCTGGTTTGCTGCAAGGGTAAGGGCGTCCTTACCCTTCTAGGCCTTGAGCTGGATTTGTTGGAGTACGGACCCCTTCTAGTAGCTAGACACTGGAACCAGGGACGGTACCTAACCTTGAATTTGGCGGCCACATACCCTGTAACACAGGTCCATTTCCCCTGAGTTAGATTTCAGAGACGCATGTTACCTTGCATGGCTCCAGTGGGATCCAGGGACCAACTCTCTCTTTATATACTCAATATTTCCCCATAGATCGATTTGTACATATAATTATTTTTCCAAAAAAGAAACAGAGCTAAATGAAAAATTTCATTTACATATAATTTACATTTTACTAGGTAACACAAATAGCCACAGTGAAATTCATCTGTCTAAATAAAAAATGAAATTTAAAAAGAGACAAAATACAAATACATTTAATGCATTTTTGACCCTGCACACCTGACTATAAATTCCTAAAAATTATTGGAAGTGTTTTGAGTCAGGCCACATAATCTTTTTTTTTGATCCTCATCCAAGGACATTTTTCCGTTTTTTGTTCAGATAGAGTAGTAGGGAGAGAGAGGAAGAGAGAGAGAGAGAGAGAGAGAGAGAGAGAGAGAGAGAGAGAGAGAAACATCGATGTGAAAGGTACACATCGAGTGGCTGCCACTCGCACAACCCAACCAGGGCCGGGGACAAACTGCAACCGAGGTATGTGCCCTTAGCGGACACCAAGCCCGGGTCTCTCTGGACCACAGGCTGAAGCTCTAACTGCTGAGCCAAACCGGCCAGGGCGTCAGGCCACATAATCTTTAAAAATTTTATTATTTCCTTTCTTCATGAAAAAATAAATAAAAAGATAAAGAACGCAGAAATGAATTCTTGTTAAGCAGAAAATGACAATTTTCTCACCCATAAATTCTAATCTATTTTTGGGAGTCAAGTTTTAATGCCAAAGAGAAACAACCTGAAGTATTATCACGCTCACTATTTACCTCGAAAAAAAGTTAACTTTATTCCTCAAGAACTAAGTAATAATAATAGAATGATACAGATCAACATGTTTGAACTGAAAGATTATTTATATTCCTATCTGCAAATACTACTAACTACCATCAAAACTCTCCAGCCACAGATAGTTCCAGCCCCCAGAACATCTTTTCAGTAACCTCCACGTGGTCTGTTTATTCTCAGGTTTGTGTGGTGGGACTCTAAACTATAGAATGGTTGAGTGGCAGGTGACAATGCTGAAATTCCGAGCCAGGTCACAGAAAACCAAGGCCCTGGCAGGTTGCTTGCCTTCTGGCTCCTCACTTCTGCAGCAGCCAGGAAAGGAATCTGGAGTCTCCGCCATTGGAGAGCCGCTGTGTGTACATGTATAGGGGGGGGGGGGGGGAGGGAGCGGGGCATGCTGGGAGAGACAAGCTGGAATCCTCTCCCTCCCCACCATCCCCACCCTACCTAGGGGCTTTGTTTCCTATTTTAAATGTTTTTTATTTTTTAAAATCTTCACCCGAGGTATTTTCCCATTTATCTTCAGATAGAGTGGGAAGTAGAGAGAGAGAAACATTGATGTGAAAGAGACACATGCACAGCTTCCTACCACAGGACCCGGACTAGGGCCTGGACGAAAAGCAACCGGGGTTCCTGCCCTTTACCAGAATCAAACCCAAGACTCTTTGGACCATGGGCTGTTGCTCTAACCGCTGAACCAAACCAGCCAGGGCCCTTTTTTTAAATGTTTTAATATAAGTAAAAGATAACCCATAGACATGGAGAAAGTATTTTCAAAACATGTATTTAATAAAAGATTTGTATCCAAAGAACTCTTACAATTCAATAATAAGATCCGCCCCCCCCCCGAAAAGAAATCCAATGATCAAAAAGAAATCCAAATCCACCATTTAAAAGACTTGAGTAGGCACTTCACTAAAGAAGATATGTAGATGATAAATAAGAACATTGTCTTAGTCTACTTGGGCTTCTGTAACAAAAATGTTGTAGACTGGATGGTTTATAAACAACAGAAATTTATTTCTCACAGTTCGGGGGTCTGAAAAGTCCAAGGTCAAGATGTTGGCAGATTGTTTCTGGTGAAGGTCTGTTTTCTGGTTTATAGACAGCTGTCTTATCTTTGTGTCCTCACATGTTACAAGAAGTAAGGGAGCTTTCTGGAGTCTCTTTTATTTTATTTTTAAATTTATCTTTATTGTTGAAAGTATTACAGATGTCCCTTTAGGGCACTAATCCTATGCATGAGCTAATCCACCCTCATAAGCTAATCACCTCCCAAAGACCCCACCTCCAAATGATATCACATTAATGACTAGATTTCAAAATATGAGTTTTGTGGGGACACAGTTATTCAGTCTATACCATACATGAAAAGATGCTCAGTATCATTTGTAATATATATGCAAATTAAAACTACAATGAGGGCTATGAATTGTATGATTACATTTATATGATATTTCTAAAAGGGCAAAACCATAGACACAGAAAGCAGATCAATAGTTGCCCAGAGGTGGGGACCAGAGTAGGGACTGACCATGAAAGGTCATGACGGATCTTTTTTGAAGGCTGCGAGTATTCTAAAAGTGGATGTGATGATGATTGCACAAAACAAATTTAATAAAAATGTGTCAAAGTCATCAACTGTACATATGAAGTATGTGAATTTTATAGTATGTACATTTTACCTCAATTAAGCTGGAAACATAATTATGGGCCCCCAAAAGCTTTTTATTTATGGGGTTATGTCAGGCTATGCCACATTAGAAATTTAACTGAAAAATAATAAAATATTTATTACATAATTTAAAATAACATTTCTAAAACCATCTAGGGCAAAGGCCAAATAATATCTAAATATTATTATAAAAATAATTTTGATATTGCATACCCCACGGTTCTCAAAACAACACTGAGAATCTCTAGTGAGGACATAATTTCCTGATAACACTGGCTATGAGGATGGCATAGGGAACAAAATGATGGGTGGGGCTGTCTGGACCCCTGGATCTTAGGCCTATACCTTGCTGCTCGATGTCCTGGGCCCTGGAAACCAAGGACACTGCATGGTAGTCATTCTGCAGCTCTCTCAAGGCACTGTAGTCATATGGGCCGAAGGGCTGCAGACCTACCGCTCCCTTCTCCCCACTTTAGACCTCAAGAAGCTACAGCAGCAAGTCATAGCCTGACCTTCCAGCCTTGTGCTATTGAGTGCTATTTTGTTAAATTGTTCATTCTTTTGGAACCTAAAGTGTCATCTTTAATGAACATTGAGCTAAGTCATAGATTTTCAAAGTATGGTCCAGGAAGCAGCAGCAGCATCTTATAATTGGTTAGATATGCAAGCTCCCCAGCCCACCTCAGACCTACTGAGTCAAGAATCTCTACAACTGAGGCGCAGCCATCTGTGATCTAACAAGACCTGCAGGTGATTCTGATGCACCTACTAGGCGAAGTTGGTGGTGATGTTAATCTCAGAAAGGAAACACAGCACAGATGGGAAGGGAAGCCTTTCTTCCTCCTCCATCTCCACCCCTTCCTGAACCTGGACCATCTGGGTAGAGATCCAGAGAATCACTTTTGGGTGCTGAGGGCAAATGGGATCAGCCAACAGAGGTTCCTTGAGGAGAAGCACCAACTGGAAGGTGAGGAAAGGGAGTTGTATAAAACAAGATTACCTTGCTTCCGGTTACTGTTTGCTTTTCTCTCCCTGTAGTTTTCCTGAAGCCTTTAATAACGCCTTTAATCAGAGTTCCAGTGTCATCTCTTGACCCATGTTTGAAAAGAAACAGGTCCTGGTCAGTTTGCCTCAGTGGTTGGAGCGTTGCCTGCGGACCAGAGAATCCCGGGTTTGGTTCCTGCTAGGGGCACACATCAAAAAAAAGAAAGAAAGAAAAGAAAAGGAACAGGGCCAGGATTCAACAAGCATATTAATGTGGGCCACCCCTACCCGAGGTTACCTCGGTGATGATGGCAGTTATTCAGAAAGGCTTCAAAAAACTAGAGCTGGGCTAAGAATGGCCCTCTGTGTCTGGAGGCCCCCCTCCAGAGCACCTTGGTAGGTTCTGAGCTTTACTTCTATTAATCAAAGAGGCTTCGTTATTGTTCATTCAATGTCTCTGGAACCACAGCAATGGCAGTCTACCTCCACGCTCCTAATAGAGCCTTACTCACATAGTTTGGCTACTTGCAAAAATGTTAAAATACAAAATAACAACAAAAAAATTACATGAAATTATTTTTACCTACTATACAGAAATAGTTTCTGTTAATAATTTTGTTAATATTTCTCAATATATTAGGTATAGGTTTAAAAAAATTTTATGCTCTATTGGAGGAAGTGTGAAAAAAATTAGCACCCCCCCAAATGGGATTGATTAGTAAGGATACTTTTATATATCCTGAGAGAGGGGTAAGGGAAAGAGAATCTCCATGGAATAAAATCAGTTGCACTTACCCTACTTGGAAAAAATGTAAAATAAGCAGCACTTCTAGAGATTAAGTGATATTTAAAAAATATATTTCACTAATGAGTAATCACAGCGATTTCTGTACACTGTTGAAAAACTCCGTGTCTGAGTGGGAGTGGGTGAGCTTGCATGCACACAATGTACATGAGGAGAGGTGAGATTCTCACCATCCTTCCCCAAGACTTTGTCACCTTTGAGGGCATCTCGTCTCCGGAGAATAATAGCAAGAAAAAGAGGCCATGTTTTTTAAGGATAAATGATATTCAGGATTTTAAAAATTGTTTTTGTTTTTTGTTTTTTTTTTACTTTTTGTCTTCATTTGGTTATTGGGAGAAGCTGGTTTAAGGGAAGGGCTAGGCTAAGCAGAGGTAAATATTGAAGACATGTTGTACTTAATGGCTTTGAGGGGAACAGTACAGATGGTTATTTTGACTGTTATCTTTTATTGAGTTGCTTTCTATAAAGAAGACAATTCATCCCATTTGTTTTGTGGTTATTCCTTCCCTGTTTCTGGGAGGCAATTGCTTATTTCTGAGGAACAGAGGGAGGACAGCCCCACTGAGAACCTCTTACCCCAGGAAGCTCCTTAAGTGCCTGTTTTCAGGAAACCCAGGATGGAGAGTGGGGGTGAGTGATTGGTGACCCTAGGAATACTGTCGTCATGCTGTGGTGGCCACACTCCCAGAGAATGAGGAATGGGGGAAAGTTGTGAGAAGCTCTGCTGTCTGATAGTGGGGTGCTTGCTCTCGGGGCTAATATGGGGACTAAGATCCACACCTTTCTAATCTAAGGGAGCTGTATTCAGGGACACCTGAAAGCTACGGCATCACTGAACAAAAAGAAAGTTGAGTCCTAGATGTGTGTCCAGTTGGGTGTTTGGAGAAAAGGGGCTCTCAGGACTCCAACTCGCTTGTCGCTATTATACCGTGCCTAGACACCTCTCACACTTGATTGTCTCCCATCCTTTGGTGGCTCCACTATGAAGCTGAAGGAGTACCTTATCTCACTGACTTCTAGGGCAGCGGAGACTCTCCAGGCTCTGAGAAACCCTTATGAAAAGCCACAGCAAGGTTTAAAAACATGGTTCTGAATTTGTTCTGGAGGTAGTGGGAATTGAGATGCAGCAGCATCGAGCCCCAATGGTACAAATTGAGAACTAAATGAAAGAAGATCCAACTGACTAAAGTCCAACTCCTAGGTTGAGAGTCCAGTCGCTGAAACCTTTGGCCATTTTCCTCTCTGTCTTGGGAGCCAGGGTGTCGAGCTCCAGGTAGTGATACTCAGATCTGTTCCTGTTGGGTCATGACTGTGGGGCTCTTGAAACTCTAAGAGTGAAAAACAGATGAAATCTCCATCCTGATTAATATTCCAGTGTATCTGTTTCCCACATCATTCCTCCAGTATACATTTTCAAGGTTTGAAAAGCTTTTAATGGCTTTCCTGCTCCTTTACCTATCCCTGTCTCCACTGAGGCTTTCTCTCAATCTCCTGCTCTGCTTTTATTCCCATCTCTTTAGGTCTCTTTACTTTTCCTTTCATTCCTATCTTTTTGCCTTTCTCATGAATGTGCTCTCTCTCTCCTTTGTTGTCCTTTTGTTAATGTACTTAATAATGGCCATAATTAAAACTGTGCAAGGCATTGATCCATTTATGCCCCTCTGAGATAGGTACTTTGTTTTGCAGCTGAGGAAACGGAGGCACCTCCAGTCAACTGGTCTAGTAAGCAGTGGGTCTGGGATCAAACCCAACAGGTAGCTTCAGGGCCTGTGCTCTAAGCCACAGTGCAGTATTTCTCACCAGTCTTTTTCACTTTGGGTATTAGTGAACAGCAGAAACTTCATGCTAACTCCTTGAAATGGAATTTCATACCACCCGTGAGAAATTTTGAAATGGACAGTTTGCCTGTGGTCTCCTTTATCAGTTTTCCCTATTCTCTACAACTTTGTCACTGTTCCCCAACGGATGCTCTTTCCCTTGAATGCATTGTTTCATTCAGTTCCAGCAAGGAAAACTTACTCTGTGTCAGGCACTATTTGAGCCTCCCCACCCCTTATCTGCCCTGAGGGTTAGTGTAAACCTTTTTTTTTTAAGCAAATACCTCTATAACGACATCTCTTTTTTGCACTGCTTTCTCTAAGTTCCTCTCTCCTTGTGATGTCTCTCCTGTCCTACTCTCATCTCTGTTCCTTTACTTGGTCGTCTTTACTTTCCTCTCCCTCTCTCTCTGTTATATAATCCCAAACCCCCTGTGTCCTGTGAGACGTGAGCCCCCACAGGTCTGCAGGACCAGTCGGACAGGAGAACCCTCATTCCAGCTCCATGCAGTGGACCACAGACAGGGACAGTACCACACGTTTTGGAACGCCTCACCTTTGCTGCCTCCTCCCTCAGAAACCTGCATCCTTGTGGTTGTGTTCATCAACAGCAGGCCACCCCCACTTCACATTCTGAGAATTTTGGTGACATATATTTTATGTTTCATATTGTAGAAGTGAAGAGCAAGAGCAGAGCCCTGCAGTGTGGGTGGAGACATTCCAGACCTTTGCACTGAGACCTGGGCCAGACAGAGGCCTGAAGGAGAAGGGTTTCAGAGCAATTCTGGCAGAACTCATGGGTCAAAAAGCCAGGGTAGAGGGACATATACCTATAGAGTCAGAGGCCAATGGAAAGCATAGACTCTATCCCTTCAAAGCATAAAGTTAATATAAAACTAGATTTTAACAAAGAGATGACATGTCTCAGAGCCAGTATCAAATACCTTCACAATCCAAAAAGTGGGAGGTCACAGGAACAAGGCTGGCTGTCCCTCCTGCATATGGGAGACACAGAGTCGTGAGATTATAGATTAGCCTCTGTCTGAGATTGGGGCCAAGATCTCTCTCTGCTGAAAAGGTCCAGTAGATGACTTCCTCACTCTCTCTTCAGAAACACTCCTAGGAACACAGGCCCAGTCCCTAGCTCTTTTAGGACATCCACAAAGCCTGTAATAATGAGTCTGTGTAGCTGAATATGGAGATATCAGAAGGGGCTTCCTGCCAAGGGTAGGTTCTGGCCTTCTTCACCACACTGTCCTAGAATGACCACGTCTATTCCTTGTGTTCTTTGGAGATGGACAACAACTCCCCTACCCTCCCTCCCCAATCCAGTGCTGTCTATATCTGGGTCAACACTGTTTCACCAGTTGTATTCAGGATGACTGTCCAGTTGACACTAATCCCTAAAGAATGAATATGTACTGTACCAATTATACAGAGAATCAGTAGACTCTTTGTTAAGACTCTGGAGTTTTGGATATGTGAGAGACTCATTAAATCCTACTGTCTTTAGGAGCCTCCCTGTCTGAATCCAGGTCCCTGTGATTGGCTTATAAGGAAAATAGATGTAGCAGGTTGTATTTCTCCTCCCTCCCTCTCCCCCCACCAAAAAGTACAACAATATATTCCATCCTCATTATCTTCCTATAATGTTTTTTTTTTTTTTTTTTTTTTTTTAGAGGGAGGGAGAGAGAGGAAGGGAGAGAGAGAGAGAAACATCGACGTGAAGGGACACATCGAGTGGCTGCCACCCGCACGACCAACCAGGGCTGGGGACAAACTGCAACCGAGGTACGTGCCCCCAGCGGGAACCGAACCCGGGTCTCTCCGGACCGCAGGCCGATGCTCTAACCGCTGAGCCAAACCGGCCAGGGCCCTATAATGTTATTTTAATACTGCTCCCCTTGAGAGTGTCCCATCCCCTTGAATTTGGGTAGCTTTGTGACAATTACAGATGAGATACTCTGTGTAGCAGAAAAGGTGGAATAACGTCCACCTGACTCTATAGGGATGCTTTCTCTAGGAAGCTAACTACTGACTCGTGATTAGCTGGATTTTCACTTCCACTATATATTCAGTTACCAAGAGAATAATCACTAGTAGGTCTATAGACCCAACTGACTTATTATATCTTGGATTTTGACCAGAACTGCATTTGTACTTGATACTCATTTGTTTCCATCTCACATGAAGTGATAATTATGCTTTGAGTCTTCATGTATCCATTAAAAACTCACAATCTGTGTGAATTCAAACTATATGCATATTCCTACATATCTAATGAACATCGGTTCCTTTGGATAAAGACTGAGGAATCATCATGGTATGTAATTTGTCATGATATCACTGGGGACTTACTCTTAGGTATAAGCCCACCTTATCGATCCAGGAAAACTGAATCTGAAATGGTCTCAATCCTGGGAACTGCAAATAGGATCATTACTTAAAAGGAATAAACAGTCCTTGGCATCCCACTCATTCTTTCTTGCTTTCTTTTGATGACACGTTAAAGTAGTCCCCTTGGCTCCCTTTCTATCTATTTTGCCCCTGGGATGTTGTTTATTAACCGTCTCCAGGGTTCTAGCTCTCTTGGTTCCTGCTCAGTCCTTGCTAGTCATTACAAAAATTGTAATCTGCTGGCATCTTGCAGTTAAATGCCCTAACACCTGAATGCTATCAATAGCCAAGGTCTGTAAACACTTTTATCATCATCTCAAACTTGGAATGAATAGCTACCACTAAATTTCTGACCAAGGCTAGTTCCCTCTCGTCAGCCTGTTCCCCATGACCTTGGTGAGTGTGTATCCTCTTGGCTTTCTTTTCCTTTATCATTCATTCATTCATTCATTCATTCATTTATGTTAATCTTCACCTGAGAATATTTTTCCATTGATTTTTAGATAGAGTGGAATGGAGGGAGGGAAAGAGATAGAGAGAAACATTGATGTGAGAGAAGCACATCAATAGGTTGCCTCCAGCATGATGCTGACTGGGGTTAGGGATTGAATCTGCAAGCCAGGCATGTGCCCTTGACTGGGAATTGAACCTGAGACCCTTCTGCTCACAGGTTGATGCTCTAATCGCTGAGCCAAACTGGTCAGTGTTCTTGTCTTTCTTGAGTGCTGTGCATGATCATCTGTCCTCATAATATATCCACTCCAAAATAAAAATGCCCTTTTGCCTTTTAATTATGTTCTCTACCATCTGACAAAGCAATTCAGGCATTTCTTTCTTTCTTTCATTTTTTTCTTTTTTAATTTTTTTTTTTTTTTAGAGAAAGGGGAAGTGAGAGGGAGAGAGAGTGAGAGAGAGAGAGAGAAACATTGATGAGAGAGAACATCAATTGGCTGCCTGCCCCCCACTGGGGATTTGGCCCACAGCCTGTACATGTGCCCTGACCAGGAATCAAACCAGTGACCTCTTGGTGCATGGGTCGATACTCAATCACAGCCACACAGACTGGGCCAATTCAGGCATTTCAGTGTTGCTAAGCATAAACTATTCATCACTTTTTCCAGGCTCATAGGAGCCAACAATCAGCCAACATGCCCCATCCTTTAAAGATGTTGTCAAGGTATTATATTCTATATCCTGAGAAAGTGCCCCAGGCCAGTAAACTCTCTCATTTCCTATTTTATGTTCTAGCTCCATTGTCAAATATTCGTAAAATCCAGTCCTAAAGGTATTCCCACAACCTCTGTAAGTAAATGCTGGATAATTCCTCTAGCTTCTTAGCAGTATAGTACCTATATAGTCTCTCTTTCTCTTTTATGCACATTATCTTTTTTTTTTCATCCTCACCCCAGGACACCCGAAGACACTTTTTATTCATCTTCATATAGATAGAGAGAGAGGGAAGGAGGGAGGGAGAAAGAGAAACATCGATGTGAGAGAGTCACATTGACTGGCTGCCATCCAGGGTCGGGGACAAACTGCAATGGAGGTACGTGCCTTTAGCGGGAACCAAACCCAGGTCTCTCTGGACCATGGGCAGATCTCTAATCGCTGAGACAAACTGGCCAGGGCTATGCACATTATCTTAATTATCCCTTTAAAACTAAGACTATAGGTCAGGTTCTGAGGGCTAAAAATGTATTTCCTAGGTATGTTTGGACTGCAAATTAGCAAAAAGCCAGACTCAAACAAGCTTACTTTGATAATATATTTTGTTTTTGTTTGTTTTTTTCTTTCAAGAGGAAGTTAAATGTGTAGATTTCAGGGATGGTTGATTCAGTAACTCGAGAACGTCATTTAATATCTAGGTCCTTCCCCTTTCTCCTTTGTTGTCCTCAGTGTTAACTTCATCCCAAGTCTCTTTCTCCAGCGGGAGTGAAGGTAGCACCTATCAACTATGGGGTGATTTCCACTGAGTCATTTAAAAATTTTTAAAAATATTTATTGAATTTATTGAGGTGTCACTGGTTAATCAAATTATATAGGTTTCAGGTGTATAATTCTATAATACATCATCTATATATTGTAGCGTGTTCACCACCCCAAGTCAAGTCTCCTTTCATCACCATTTATCCTCACTTTAGGTTGTATTCCTCCCTCCTCCCCCCAATAAAGTACAACTTCACCACACCGTCCTTTCCCTCTGATAATCACCATACTGAGTCTACGAGGGTTTTTTGTTTTCTTAATCCCTACACCTTTTCACCTGCTTCCCAAACCCCCATCAGTCTGTTCTCTGTATCTATAAATTTGTTTCTATTTTGTTTGTTAGTTTATTTTGTTTGTTATTCCACATATAAGTGAAATCATATGGCACTCGTCTTTCTTTGACTGGCTCATTTCCCTTAGGATAATACTCTCCAGGTCCAACCTTGCTGTCACAAAAGATAAGATTTTCTCCTTTTTCATGGCTCAGTAGTATTTTACTGTGTAAATGTACCACAGCTTTTTTGTCTACTCATTTACTGATGGGCACTTGGGTTACTTGGCTATTGCAAATAATGCTATAGTGAACATAGGGACGCATATATTCTTTTGAATTAGTATTTGGATTTCTTTGGATATATTCCCAGAAGTGGAATTGCTGTTTTTAATTTTTAATTTTTTTAGAAAACTCTATACTGTTTTCCAAAGTGACTGTACCAATCTGCATTCCCATCAACAGTGCACAAGGGTTCCCTTTTCTTCACATTCTTGCTAGCACTCGTTTGTTGATTTATTGATGATAGCCATTCTGACAGGTGTGAGGTAATACATCATTGTGGTTTTAATTTGCATTTCTCTGATGATTAGTGATATTGACCATCTTTTCATGTCTATTGGTCATCTGTATGTCCTCTTTGGGGAAAGTCTATTAAGGTCCTGTGCCCATTTTATTGGATTATTATATATATTTTTTGGTGTTTTGTTTTTATCTGTAAAAATATTTTTTTACTAAAGCATAGTTGACATACAATATTATATAGTTTTAAGAGTACAACATAATGATTCAACATTTATGTTATGATGCGATCACCATGATAAACCTAGTAATGTTCTGTCATCATACAAAGTTAATACAATATTCTTGACTATATAAATGGAAGTTTGTACCTGTTAATTGCCTTTACTTTTTTTACCCAGCCTCCAGCCCCCTCCCCTCTGACAACCATCATTCTGTTCTTTGTGTCTATGAGTCTGTTTCTATTTTGTTTAGCTTGTTCATTTCTTTTGTTTCTTTAGATTCTACATATAAGTGAAATCATACGACAACTATCTTTCTCTGTGTGACTTATTTCACTTAGTGTAATACCCTCTAGGTGTATCCATGTTATGGCAAATAGCAAGATTTCATTCTTTTTATGGCTGAGTAATATTCTATTACATATATATCACATTTCTCTATCCATTCATTTATTGATGGACATAGGTTGCTTTCAAATATTGACTATTTGTAAATAATACTGCAGTGACAATAGGGGTGCATATATCTTTTCAAGTTAATATTTTTGTTTTCTTCAGATAAGTACCCAAAAGTAGAATTACTGGATCATATGGTAGTTTATGTGTAATATTTTCAGGGACCCACATACTGTTCTCCACAATGGTTGTACCAATTCACAATCTCACCAAAGTGCACGATTGTTCCCTTATTTAACATCTTCACCAACACTTACTTGTTGACATTCTGATAGGAGCCATTTTGATGGGTGTGAGGTAATATCTCATTATAGTTTTGATTTGCATTTTTTTAGTCTAATTTTTATTTATTTTTTAACTTATCTTTATTGTTGAATGTATTACAGAGATTCACATCTTTTTCCCTCATTGACTTCCTTCTCCCCAATACTGCCCCCCTCCTGCCTTCCCCACACTATTGTTTGTGTCCATTGGTTGTGCATATGTGCACAGAAGTTCTTTGGTTTATCTCTTCCCACCCTCCCTCCCCCCTTTCCTTTGAGGATCATCAGTCTAACAACTAATTTGTACTTCTTGATTTCTTTACGTTTTTCACCTATCCCCCAAACCCCTCCCATGTGGCAAGCAACAAAAAGTTCTCTGTAGCTATGAGTCTATTTCTGTTCTGCTTGTTCATTTTATTTGTAGAGTCAATTGTTGATAGATATGTATTTATTGCCATTTTATTGTTTATATTTTTGTTCTTCTTCTCCTTCAGGAAGATCCTTCAACATTTCATGTAATAATGGTTTGGTGGTGATGAACTCCTTTAGGTTTTTATTGTCTTGGAAACTTTTGATATGTCCATCGATTCTAAATGATAGCTTTGCAGGTTAGAGTAATCTTGGTTGTAGGTTGTTTCTTTTCATCACTTTGAATATCTCTTGCCACTCCTTTCTGGCCTGTAAAATTTCTTTTGAGAAATCAGCTGACAGTCTTATGGGAGCTCCTTTGTAGGTAACAAACTGCTTTTCCCTTGCTGCTTTTAAGATTCTCTCTTTGTCTTGAACCTTTTGCATTTTGATGATGATGTGTCTTGGTGTGGACCTCTTTGGGTTCATCTTGTTTGGTATTCTCTGTACTTCCTGGACTTGTATGTCTGCGTCCTTCACCAAGTTAGGGAAGTTTTCTGTCATTATTTTTTCAAATAGGTTTCCAAACTCTTGCTCTCTCTCTTCTCTTTCTGGCACCCCCATGATGGAAATGTTGGTACATTTGAGATTGTCCAGAGGCTCCTTACACTGTACTCCATTTTTTGGATTCTTTTTTTTGTGTTGTTCTGATTGGGTATTTTTTTGCTTCCTTATATTCCAAATCAATGATTTGCTTCTTGGCATCACCTACTCTACTATTGATTCCCTTTAAATTATTCTTTTTTTGGGGGGGGGGTATGTGCCCCTAGCGGGAACCGAACCTAAGACTCTCTGGTCCGCAGGCCGACGCTCCAACTGCTGAGCCAAACCAGCCAGGGTTGATTCTCTTTAAATTATTCTTCATTTAAGTTAGTGCATCCTTCATTTCTGAATGGTCCTTTTTTGTGTTGTTGATGTTCTCATTAAGTTCCTTGTAGTTCTCCTTAATTCCTTGAAGTTCTAACTAAGTTCCTTGAACATCTTATAACCAGTATTTTGAACTCTGCATCTGACTAATTGCTTATCTCCATTTTGCTCAGTTCTTTCCCTGGAATTTTGTTCTGTTCTTTCATTTGGGTCATGTTCCTTTGTCTCCTCATTTTGGCTTCTTCCCTGTGTTTGTTAGTATGTATTAGGTAGAGTTGTTATGTCTTCTAGGCTTCATAGGGTGGCCTATTGTTGTAGGTATCCAGTAGGGTCCAGTGGCATAGCCTCCCTGATCACCCAAACTGGGCCCTTGCGGTGCACCCCTAGTGTGGACTGTACACACTTCTATTGTAACTGAATCTTGATTGCTGTTGCCATATTAATGGGAGAGATTTACTCAGGCTGATCAGCTGCAAGGACTAACTGTGCTCACTGACCAATGGGCTTTGACTCTCTTGGAGGATCAGTGGTGTAGGGGCCCAACACATAGAGCAAGACTTACTTCAGCAGGGCTCTGGTACCCACTAAGTCCACTAAATGAGTGTGTCATTTGTGGAGGTGGTTGGGTAGTGGTGCTTCAGTGTGGTGTGAAGCTGTCCACTGGGTGTACTGACTCTGAGGGAAGGCCAGCCACTACCCGGGATCACCCAACAAAAGCTACAGAGTGACCTGCAAATGGCTGCTTCTTGTGTTGGACTTGGAGATGCCCAAGAAAAGCCAAGTTGTGAACCAAGGCTGGCTGCTTCTAGTGCCAGGCCTGGGGCCACTTAATGAAAGGTATGGGGCTTGCTGAGACAAGATACTGCTTGTTTGAGAAATTTTAGGAAAATCTGAAGCATCCAAGACAGGCCATTCCTGCGGTAAAGCCACTGGAAACAGCTTGGGTGGGCCTGAATGTTGGGTGGGACAGGGCCTCAGGGAATTACCAGGGCAGGACAAATAGTGTGAGCCAGGTTGCTGGAGTCCCAGATATGGCGGCCATCTACCAACCCAGGGAAAGGCTCATCAAAGGAACAACAGACTCCCACAGCAAGTCTGTCCAGGAGAAAGTTGCCCCTTCAACTTTCACCCCAATGACAAATAGCTCAGTTCTTCCCCATATGTCTCAGGTGCCTTTCAAGCTGCCTTCTCAATACTGGAGCTCAGAAAGAGAGAGTCCAAGTAAGTCCATGTGCAGGCCCTTTAAGAGGACCTGCCTGGGGCTCCAGAAGCCTCAGCTTCCCTCAGCCTCAGTGCTTGCTGGTTTTACAGCCAGAAGTGATAGGTTCTTCTTTTCCTGACACTGGAACCCTGAGCTGGGAGTCTGGTGTGGGACAAGGACCCCTTGCTCCTCACAGAGGACCTTCACAGTCAAGGTGTCCCTCCTGATTTTTATCTGCCACACATGGGTGTGGGACCAGCCAGTCCATGCCTCCACTCCTTCTACCAGTCTTGATGTGGCTTCTTTTTTAATTTTGTAGTTGTAGGACTTCCATTCAGCTCAGTGTCAGGTGGTTCTGAATGATGGTTGTTCTGTAGTTTAGTTGTAATTTTGATGTGGTTGTGGGAGGAGGTGATAAAGCATTTACCTATGAACTTAAGTCTGGTGTTAAGTTTTATAAGTTCTTTATAAATTTTGAATATTGAACCCTTATCAGATGTATCATTGGCTAATGTGTTCTCCCATTCAATGGGTTACCTTTTCATTTTCTTCATAGTTTTCTTTGCTGTGCAAAAGCTTTTAAGTTTCATGTAGTCCCATTTATTTATTTGTACTTTTGTTTCCCTTTCCTGAGGAAATATATCAGAAAAAATATTGCTATAAAGAAATGTCCAAGATTTCACTGCTTATGTTTTCTTCTAGAATTTTATGGTTTTGACTCTAACATTTAAGTCTTTAATCCGTTTTGAATTTATTCTTGTGTATAGCATAAAGAAGGTGATCTGCTTTCATGTTTTTTGCACATACCTGTGTAATTTTCCCAGCACCATTTATTGAATAAATATATCTTTGTCCCATTGTATGTTCTTGCCTCCTTTGTCAAATACTAATTGACCATAAAGGTGTATGTTTATTTCTGGGCTCTCTATTCTGTTCCTTTAATCTATATGTCTGTCTTTATGCCAGAACCATATGTTTTGATTATTATGGCCTTGAAGTTTAGTTTCATATTAGGTAGTGTGTTTCCTCCAACTTTGTTCTTCTTTTTCAACATTCCTGTGAGCACTTTTATTCTCATTCAGGCCAAATATTTTTCTGGCTGGGCTTTGCTAAGACAAGGAAGCCAGTAGAGGATGCAGGGAATCCTGAAGAGGTTTCCTATTGACTCCTAGGGGAAAAACAATTTTATTGAGATATAATTGACAATAAACCGCACATACTTAAAACGTACAATTTCAAAATGTTCACTATATAAATGAAACTTTCACCGCAATCAAGATAATGAACATATCCATCCATCATCTACAAAAGTTTCCTTTGCTGTTTTGTTTTTATTATTGTACTGTGGTAAGAACACTTTGCAGAAAATCTACCCTTTTAACATATTTTTAAAGTATAAAATACAGCACTGTTAACTAAAATATAATGTTGCAAATCAGACTTTTAGAACTAGGTATCTTTCTTATTTCATTGGCCAGCATTAAAGCACATAGTGTGTGCTTACCAATCAGAGAGGAAAAAACTGTGATAGTTTTGGAAAAAATATGACCCACTGTCTGTGACTAAGAATGAGTCCAGGACCTTTAATTTCTTTGTCTTTGTAAAAGAGATAACATATATGAAAAATACTAGCTTTTTAATAGAAACTAAGACATAGTGCTGCAGGCCAAGGTCTGCAAACAATAATGCATGTTATCAGTCTGTAGGATTCTCTGTGTGACTTACCATCCTATTCAAAATATCACCTGTCCTACTGTAGTGCATAGGGGTGTTGATGAGAGACGGCTTAAACTGAACTCCCATGCACAGGTGTAGAGAATACTCTTTCCTTTTATTTTCTCAGAGACATGGATTCTGCTTTCGTGCGGTGCTCCCCCAATAGGCTCATCTGCTCCATCTGTGAGGACTACTTCACAGACCCTGTCACCATTATCTGTGGGCACAGCTTTTGTACTCCTTGTCTTTGCCTGTTGTGGGAAGATACCCAGACTTCTACTTGCTGCCCTGTGTGCAGGGCTATATCACAGCAAATGGACTTCAAAAGCACTATTTTTGCTAAGAAAGCAGTTCCTACTGGAGAGTCAACTATCTACCAGTTACCAAGCTCTGTCAAGCAGATCTGTAAGACACACCAAGCAATGAAGAGTTTCTTCTGTCCAGCTGACAAGAGTCTGTTGTGTTTGCTCTGCTGTTATTCCCCAGGGCATGTGACTCACAAACACTGTTCAGTCAAGAAGGCTGCTGAGCACTACAGGGTAAGTAATGCCTCCAAATGCACTTTGAAATGTGGAAAACCTCGTGTCTGCTGGAAAAGAGGAAAAATGCATTGATTATTATTATTCTTTTCTGCAATAAATAAATAGAATTTCTGAACACCATGTGCCAGGCACTATTCTAAAAAACAGGAGAAACTAGGCAAATGTCCTTGCTCTCTTTTTAAAAGTCTATTGGGCTAAGGGAGAGGAATAGGATGGAGTTGATGAGGATCAGGGTGCTGGTATTTTAGTATAAGTAACATAGATAAATCTAGTTGCAGTGGCAGCCACGGGCTACCACAGCCATGATCACACTGAATCTGCTCTAATGAGAGCAGACTTAGAAATACTGGCCAATACATTTTAAGAGGGCCTTAGAAAAACTGAGGGCTAACATTTCAACATTAAATATCAAGCAAGATTTACTTCTGAAAATTGACCAGATTATGTACAATAGCAGTGCCAGAATCCTCAGATAATGGATACATTTTTCAAATTCAGGAACTCTATTTTTGGTTGATCTCTCAGATTTGGCAATTACTGTTCCAAGGAAAGTCAACGACATTTCTGCTCTTTTTCCTGTTTATTTGTCTCACATCTATTCCCTTATCACTCTTTGAGGTATAGTCATCCCACCATATCCAGTGGTGTTACATTCTAAAACCCCCAGGGAATGCCTAAAAACTGCAGATGGTACCAAACCCCATAGACACCGTCTTTTTCCTACATATACATATATTTTTAGTGCTTACCTTTGGCATATTCAAATTGAAAGCATCACTTGCAATTTCCACTTTGGGATCATTTATTAAGTAAAACATGGGTTACCTGCACACAAGCACCATGATACCATGACAGTGAATCTAATAATCAAGACAGCTGCTAAGTGACTAACAGGAAGTAATGTATGTATACCTTGGATATACATACATTATGGATATCTTGGACAGAGGGAAGGTTCACATCCCAGGTGGGATGAAGCAAAATTTCTTCACATTACTCAGAATGGCACACAACTTAAAACTTAACAATTGTTTACTTCTGGAATTCTCCACTTACTATTTTCAGACTGCAGTTGACCTTGGGTAAATACAACCATGGAAAGCAAAACTACAAATAATGGGGAACTACTGTATCTGAAATGTACTACTTTTTTTTTAGTGCTCATATTTATAGTTCTTTTGCAGGAGAATATTCTGATGCAAATGAAGTCTACTTGGAAGAATAAACAGAAAAATCAGAGAAATCTAAACAAAGAGACCAAGATACTCAAAGTATGGAAGGTAAGCAATAGGCCCTGTTTTCCTTGGGACCAGCTTGGGAAAGATATCATAATAACTTACAGTGAAAGAACTTGAATTAAATCATAATGTCTCTTGAATGATTAATGAGAAAGAGAGCCATGCATGTTTCCCTAACCTTCAGTGTGAGATCTCATGTTGAACTCAGTATGTAACCAAAATATTTTTTCTGATTTTTTTGTATAAAACAATATGTAGCACAAATACATCAGCAGGGACAAGAAAATGCACTATCACAAATTGAATGCAATGATCACTGGAATGGAGGTAATAGAGTTTTATAGGAATTTAGTAAACTTTAAATGTGAAGAAAAGCATGGCAGACAAGTAAAAGTCAATCTGATGCTGTGTTAGTAGAATTAGTAAATGCATGGGCATTAGTCCCAGAAAATTCTGAGGGCCATGAAAGCTAAAAGTAAGACATGGAATTGTTTGGGACCTTCTTGTAGCTCTATTGATTAGTAGATAGGGTTTGAGTCAGGAAGTGATGAGAAGGCTAGAAATGCAATCATGGCTAGGTCAAGAACGTGAATGCCTAGCTAAGAATTTTGAATTGTATCATTCATTGATTCACAAAATAGAATTGAGAACCTAAAACTGAAGACGTAAACTACTTTTTATCTTCAAAGAAGGAGACTTTTACACAAGCAATGTTATACAATAATGGTTCATTAACCGGAATCAGTACATGAAGCTGTAACATGGCCAAAGGGGGATAACAGCATCATCTTGATCATTTAGGATGAATTTCCTAATGAACCATTCATTCATATGAGGCCCGGGATGTACTGATCACTGTTGTAGGCCAGCAGAGAGGTAGAGACATTGACAAAAATAGAAACAAATCACTGACCTCGGGAGCTTATAGTCTAGTGAGAGAATTCACTCTAACAAATAAAAAAGTAAAATTTATAATACATGACTTTTGTGAAGTACTTGTGAACAATTAAAGCAGAGACTGGGTATAAAGAGTGCAGGGTTGCTCAGTGGTTAGAGCATTGGCCTATGGATCAAAGAGCCGTGGGTTCGATTCTGGTCAAGGGCATGTACCTTGGTTGCAGTTTGGTCCTAGCCCTGGTTGGGGCTGTACAGGAGGCAACCAATCAATGTGTCTCTCTCACATCTCTCTCTTTCTCTCTCTCTCTTTCTCTATCTCTCTCAATTTCTCTCTCTCTCTCTCCTTCTCTTCCCCTCCCACTCTATCTGAAGATAAAATGGACAAATATCCTCAGGTGAGGATAAAAAAAAAGTGTGCAGGTTTGGGAATGTATGCTGATTAGGGAAGACCCATTGGGAAGGTTCCTTCAGGGCAGAGAGCTAAAGGTTGGGGAGTGGAGCAGCTCTCTGAGAAGACACCTTTCTGAAGCAGACTTAACAGAAGGTACTAGTGAAAGGAACGAGTAGTAAGTAGTGTCAAATGTGGAAGGAGAGTAAAGCAATGTAAGAATGAATGCTATTACAGTGATACCTCGGTTCTCGAACATAATTCGTTCCAGGAGGACGGTCGAGAACCGAATTGTTCGAGAACCGAAGCAATGAAACCCAATAGGAAAGCGTGACTCCACAAAGCGTGACTCTCTCTCTGCACTCACACTGATGACGCAAGCAAGGCGCGCTGGGCCGAATGAACGCCATTCGGCTCAACTCGGCTCATCTCGGAAGTTCGAGTTCCAAATATTTGTTCGGATTCCGAGACAAAAGTTTCTCGAATCTCCTGGTCGAATACCGATTTGGTCGAAAACCGAGGCGTTCGAGAACCGAGGTATCACTGTACTTGGATTTAAATAAAGAAGGCTCTTGGTGACTTGGAAGATGGAAGGAAGAAGTCATTGCCTGGAGAAATGATTAAAATTGGGCACATGGGCACGGTGAATTTGATCAGAATTCGTTAATAAGTTTGGTTTTGATGGGGATAAAAGTGTTAGCATAGAAGCAAAATAAGGTTATTAGAATAAGGATGTTTAATTGGGGTTTTCCAAAATAATCAGGTAAATTTACACATGTTTAAAGGCTGTGTGAAAAGAAGGGAAAATTGTGTGTGAAAAAGTGATTGAGTGAGAGCATGAAACAGAGACAGACACACTGAAAGAGGGGACAGAGAGATAGCGTGGCAGAGACAGAGAGAGACAAAGGGAGACAGGTGAAGAAGAGAACGGAGACTGGGGGTTAGTAATCTAGAGAATATCTCTGAGGGGACAATACAGGATGGACCATCCAGGAGGAGGTAGGTGTAGCCCTGGGTACTAACAGGCAGGCAGAGCTAATCATCAGTAAAAACAGTTTTTTGGACATTGAGGTAATTTAAAAAGATTATGTCTGATGTCTTCTTTTTTCTTAGGAAGTAAATTGTCATCTTTTGCTGACAGCAAAACTTCAGTGTGTGAATATGAGTATGGAGGAGAATGAATTATGATTTTGATATAGTAATGAATTATAGAAAACAATAAGAAAGTTGACCTTAAATTTCTATTTTTTAATGAAAATGTGAAATTTGAGGGAAAGTAGTCAGAAACAATGGTGCAGGGAAATAAATAAATGATAAGGAAGGAAGGGAGGGGAAAAAGGAAAGAAAGAAACAAAATGTGTGTTTTTTTAATGGGGGGAAGGCATAAAGCTGTACGTAGTACTTCCATGGTCTGTGTTACCCCCACCCCAAATGCTATGCTGCAATTCTGCTCCCCGAGGTGAAGGCAAGGGGAGGTGGGCCTTTGGGGTGATTAGGTCATGAGGGCAGAATCCTGATAAATGGGATAAGTGACCTTATGGAAGGGGCTCCAGAGAAGTACCTTGTCCCTTCTGCCATGTGAGGAGTCCCGGAAAGCTGGCTCTTGAGGAACTGGCCTGTCACCAGACACCAAATCTGTCAGCATGACTTCCCAGCTGACAGAATTGCGAGAAACGAATGTCTGCTGTTTAAAACCTACACAAGGCCCTGGTGTTTTGTTATAGCAATTTCAACAGACTACAAGTAAACTGTACATAACACATAGATGATCCATGATAAGGGAAGAATGAAAAAAATCTACATATGTGATCTAAATAACCCAATGTCCCTGCAGGGTTTTGTAAATCTGCGGATGATGATGATCAGAGCTGAATATCCGAAGGTGTGTCGATACCTCCATGAGGAACTGCAAAAGCATTTAGAGAGCTTGACAAATGAAGGCAGGATTATTTTTGAGCAACTCAGGAAAAATATAACCACAATGATTCATACTGGGAAACTGCTGAGAAGAATCTATGCGGAGCTGAAGGAACTATGCTGTAAAGCGGATGTGGACCTGCTCCAGGTAAGGGCCGAGGCAGGATGTTAGGGTTCCGAACATCAGCTGCTTGAAAATCATCAGTATCCACTGAAGTCTCTGTTCTCTCTGACCTCCATTAGTTCCAAAGTTTATATTCTGCCTCTTCTGACTTTGAGAGGGCAGATTTTTGTCCTCCAGTATAACCTGGTGACCCAGGGTCATTTGTCTTATGCAGGAGAAGGAAAACTGTGTGAAAAGGTTAGAGTAACAGGTCCAGAAAATGTTTTCTTCTGTAATACCCACAGCTTCTGACCAACTGCAACAGAACAATTTAAGACTGGATAATTGAGTTTCATATGCGGACTTGTCAATAGGTGGACATGTGGGATGTTTCACTCTTTCTATTTTTAAGGTCTAGGTTTGGAGCCCACACATCCTTGTAAGAACTTCGGGGAGACCTCTGTGAACCTCGCTGTAGACTGGGATAAAGCATAGTCATATTTGTTCACCCTAAAAACATCTGATTTTTAATTTTATCAAGTCCATGACTTGATCAACTGTATATAAATGTGAGATTATTTAGTTAACAAGAATGACACATGCATTTGCCAACAGAAGGAAGCTGGAGATACTGAATTCTCCAGTCCACTCTCATATCCTCAAACTAGGATAAACAGAAGAGCCACCTTGTGCTGAAAACTAAGCAAGCTTTCCTCTCCCTCTCTTACAGGATCCAGGAAATGCAGTGATAAGGTAAGTTTACCCATCCATCGAAGTCTTGGAAACTGTGCCAGTGGTCAGGCCATTTCTGTTGAGATGGACCCCCACTTTTTGTGAGGAGTTTCTGTCTGTATTTATTTCTTCTTTCTGTAAAAGGCCTCCAGGCTTTATAGTGACTATCTCTAAGTAAGACTGAGGGTCGAGGGGGTATGGTTTTAGTTGAAAGGTTTAATGTAGAGTTTGCAAGAAGACAATTATTTTTCTTGCTCGTGATTTTCAACATCCTCATTGTTTGAGGATAATTTCAGGTCTTATATGGAAAAAGCAAATAAACATGGAGAGGCAGCAGGTAGAAGGACAGTGAGAAGAGGAAAAAGGGAGCATCAAGAAGAAAGAACCCACGATAGAGCTGAGGCTCCCTAAGTACAAGGTGGCACATTTCAAAACCTTGGCACCCCGTGGATTTCAGGAATTCAATGAGAACTGCGGTGTGGCTCCACTAGGGAAGCTGAAAGGGAGGAGGAAACTGATGCATTATGAGTGAGGTGATATATTCTACTGGGATTGATGTGGTAACAGTAGGGAAGCAGATTATAAAATACTGTAATAACTGTAGTATTTCTCAATTTGTAGAATTAAATTTATAATCTTTAAACTTCATTGTGAGGGTTCTGAGGAAGCCTCTTCAATGCATCATGAATGAGACCCTTGAGTCTGCAGGAAAGTGGGTGTTTTTCTTTGCAGGCATCAGTTAGTGCAGCTGTACATGCCTCAGCCCATGGATCCACAGCTCAGTACATGGACCATCTCTGGGATGTCAGAAAGGCTAAACAACTTCCGAGGTGAGAGGCAGCGCTGTGGTGTGACAGCAGCAACATTTCCTACGTGAATAGGTACACATAATTGACCTCTCCTCATTGCTCTATTATTTTTTTCCAGAGAACAGGGAAGCAGATAAATATGCAAAACCTTATAAATAACTTTATAATTCATTGTGAATTAACTGTCAGAAAAAGCTAATGGAAACAGTCAATCAAATACAGTGATACCTCGGTTCTCGAACGCCTCGGATTTCGACCAAATCGGTATTCGACCAGGAGATTCGAGAAACTTTTGTCTCGGAATCCGAACAAATATTTGGAACTCGAACTTCCGAGATGAGCCGAGTTGAGCCGAATGGCGTTCATTCGGCCCAGCGATGCCCTTGCTTGCGTCATCAGTGTGAGTGCAGAGAGAGAGTCACGCTTTGTGAGAGAGTCACGCTTTACCTGAACTTTAACCCGTAGACATACGGGTACACTTTTATTTCCTTGTTGAGACTGATGTTTTTCTACATATTATATACAAATTAGGGCCAGTAAATACGCCATTTTCTGGGGCTTGGAACGAAATTAATCCAGTTCCATTATTCCTATTGGGTTTCATTGATTCGGATTCCGAGACAATTGTTTCTCGAATCTCCTGGTCGAATACCGATTTGGTCGAAATCCGAGGCGTTCGAGAACCGAGGTATCACTGTATAACAGTTTATTATATGATTACTTTCAGTGAGTTTAAAAAAAAAAAAAAAGCTCTCTGGTACATAAAACAGCATATTCATTCAGTGTATTTTAACTTTTAGCTGTTAACTGTGATTATATGTAGATGTTTGGATATTTAGAAGCACTTTAATGTTATTAAAATGTTTATCTACATATTTAATAAATGTACTTCAAAAGTCATAAGATTTTAAAAGGCATAAAAATATGTTTATAAACAACAGGTACAACCACAAAACAAAGGGAACAGGATTTGTTGTGTGCAGGGCAACTTGAGACAAATGTAGAGGATGAGGCTGGCAGACGCAGGGGAAGCTGACCTGGGAAGGGAGGAGATTCTGACTCGATGGTGCAACTTTAGAAATTCTGGGAGAAAACACTTGTAAAAAAAAGACATAGATTTCCAGTTAATTTTCTTTTTGCTTGTTTAAATATTATGCCCTGATATCTTGGGCAAAGTGATCACTATTTACGAAATAATAATAACAATAATAATAATATGTTTTAGATATAGTGTATAATATATTTATTACTGTTATTATATTTTGTTACAGTTGATTAATGAGAAGGCTTACGTGAGTTGAGGGCCATTTTGCTATTTACTTGGTATCTATGAACTAGCTCCCAAATTTTTAATGAGCTGGTGAAAATGATACCAGAGTCTGACATTCTACATTGTTATGCATACTCAAATTTTACTTTGATCTAAGTGTATGGTCAGAGGTTTACTGCTCTGTAGATAGACAAGAAGTCCTTGCTGATCTGACTCTATATTTCCAATGACATACTCTCTATATTCACTATGATAAAGGGGTGTTCTGAAACCATCCAATACTGATTCATGAAAACTAATTGTTACATGTTCTGGAATTTTATGAGCAATTCCTAAATGGTTGTTACTTTGAAAGTGGCCATGGTGGGGTGGGAGTATTCCCAGCAAATGAAACAAACCCTTGTATTTTGTTTCAGAGATTTCCTTGTTAAATCTTTGCTAGAACACCACTGTGCTTGGCCCCAGAATTTTTCAGCTATGTCCTTTGACATCACTGTTTTCTTTTTACTGAAGTGTATATTACCTTGGAACATAAGACAAACATGTGTGACTCACCTCTGTTTGAAGAACTGAGACGTTTGCAATGCAGTCAAGACACGTCCCATAACCCAGCAAGTTTAGAGTTTTCATCTTCATGGGGAGCTCAGATCTTCACTTCTGGCAAACACTACTGGGAGATGGATATGGGTCACTCCTGTAATTGGATCATAGGACTTTGCAAGGAATCCTGGGCAGACAGGAACAATATGCTACTTAACTCTGAGGGTATCTTTCTACTTCTGTGTGTCAAAGTGGATGACCGTTTCGCTCTCTTCTCTACCTCCCCACTAAGACGCCAATATATTCAAAGACCCCAGGGCTGGGTAGGGGTGTTTTTAGATTATGAATTTGGTATAGTTAGTTTTGTTAATGTTGCCAGCAGTTCCCTCATCTGTAATTTCCTCTCATGCTCCTTTTCTTTCCCTCTCAAACCTTTCATTTGCTATGGACCCAAATGAGCAGAAACAGGATACAAACATGACCTAGGTCTTGGGAATTTTAATAGCTGAGGAGGCTTGTATCCTAGTGACTGCTTGAATGGAGAAAATCAGTTATACCTCATTGTCTTTAAATCCATTTACCTCCAGGAGATATATTTGTTGTATTATATTTTAAAGTGGTATATTTCATTTTAAGTATGGATATTTGCTTTTCTATTTTATTTAAATAAATCTAATCACTTTTTTATACTGTGTAGGATATATGTACTTTTCATTTGCTCTCTAAGCTTACTAGAGGTGAAAAATACTTGGGTGCCGAAATCCAGTTACGTGAATAAATGCAAAGTACATAGAATTCTCCTCTCCTTCCAGAAATATCTTGTCAAAACCCAATGTCAGTGAGGAATTCTCTCTTCCCTTCATTCATCTGGCTAAATTCTATTCCTCTGTCAGTTCTCAGTTTATTGAACTAGACTAGGTCACATTACAGTATGACCTCAGGTCCGCCGATCCTTTTCTTTTGTGACGCTCACAACAGAATTTGGGTGTTTTTTGTTTTTTTTTTTCCTAGTTTGCAAATTACAAGGAAGGATGGTCAGTGTCAGTGCTCTGCACAGCCACATTCCTGGAATGAATACCAGGCGGAGGATATGAGACACATAGAAAAAGTATTTGAACAAATGAATGCATAGATGTGTAGGAAAATTACTAAAAGCATAGGCTATAGAATCAACACAAATTACTATGATGTAGACCCAGTTAGTAGGACAGTAAGTGCTGAGAAGTATTATTAAATAAAAAAGTGCATTATGGGGGAGCAGCTATACACAGGGACCTGGGGAGAAAATGAAGTCTCCAGAGGGAGCCCAAGAACGAGCAAGAGAGGGTCAGCCGATGAGAGAGAAGGGTCGCCAGCATGTCCAGTCCTCATGACCTCCCTGGCTCTGCACAACTTAGTTGGGTAAAGACCCAGTCCATCCAGCCTTTCTGCCCTCGTGAGACATTGAAGTTGGTGATGAGGTCCAAGAAGATTTCTAAGACTTTGTAGAGCAGCCTGGAAACATGCTTGCTTCCTCTGACTCTCCTCCCTCCCACTGCAGGTAATTATGAATATTTTTCTATGGTAATTATAACTCCTCAGATTTTACAGGAGAAAGTTCAGCAGCTTCAAAGGATTTCTCCTCCTCCTGGACCCATTTGAGCGTTTGATTCCAGGTATTGGGTCAAGGATGAAGGAATGGATGGACAAAGAGATGAAGACAGAGATCCCTTTGGTAACATTTTTTTTTTAAAGATATGTTTTTATTGATTTTTTAAAGACAGAGGAAGGGAGAGAGAGATAGAAACATTGATGTCAGAAATGTTGATCGGCTGTCTCTTGCACGCCCCCTACTGGGGATCAGGCCCACAAGCCAGGCATGTGCCCTGACTGGGAATCAAACAGGGACCTCTCAGTCCTCTCAGTCCATGGGAGAAAGCTCAATCCACTGAGCCACTTCGGCTGGGCTCCTTGGCAACCTTTTAAATGAAAATTCTCTAACAAACACCAGGAAGAAAAAGATAGGTTTCTCACAGCCATAGGGAAAAAAAATAAAATTACCAAACTGGGAAAGGAAAATGGGCCACTCCTCTAAGAGAGGGGATGCAGGATAATCTTGGCTTCTGACATTACCAGGGTGTTCCTGAGAGTTACCCTGCTCGTTTAAAATACTATACCTACTGGACAGAATGTCCATCTCCTTTAGCAAAGTGCTGAAATCTCTTAGAATGACTGGGTCAGAGAAAGAAGAAAGAACAAAAGATTATAATAGGAGAGAAAGAAAACAAAAACTATCCACAACTAACTTTCTCACAGGTCTTCACAGACAGACTCTCCTGGAAAAGTTGTGAAACATACTCCTCTATGGTTAGCATCCTCTTTTTTAATTTGTTTTTTAATTAGGGTAATTTGATTCTTTGTTAGAACTTTTTATATTTAAGTTTGCAAACATTGAACACGGGGGGGGGGGCAAGAACTACCCGCACCATCCTTCCCCCCAGCTCCTGCTGTAGGAGCAGCATTTCGAAGAATAGGGCTCCATATGGGGGTTTCCACTTGAACCTTGCCTAACTCTTTCTCCGGGCCCCGAAATGCCTTCATAACCTGGGAACTGGACCCTGGGCAGTGTCGGGGGAGCTCTGGGTCACCCACCTCCTGGACTGCAGCCTGGGAGCGCGGGGTCTCCTCTCAGTCTTCCGGGCAGCGTTCCTCTCTGAGCTTTGCGCCCAGAGTTGACAGGTGACAGTAAGCCAAGTTCAAGATCATCTTGACCCAGCTGGTGTGGCTCAGTGGTTGAGCGTGGACACATGCACTATAGAGGTCACCAGTTCGATTCCTGGTTAGGACACATGCTGAGGTTATGGGCCAAATCCCCAGTGGGGGGTATGCAGGAGGTGGCCCGTAGATGTTCTCTCCTGTTGATGTTTCTATCTTTCTCTCCCTCTCCCTTGCTCTCTCTCTAAAATCAATAAAGAAAACAATTTTTTTTAAAAAGATCATCTTGGACACATCCTTTTGGCAAGAAGGCCGACCATATATCCAGATTTCAGCCTCACCTTCGAGGACCCTCTGATTGACGAGAAGCAGGGTCTGCGACACACACTGGACATGTGGAATGTGCTCTCCACTGGATGAAGATCGCTTCCACCAGCCACCGCGAGGTGAACTTCGTGTACTTGGAATGGAACCAGCAGGGCTGCTTGGTGATGTTACTGAGCACCTGGAAGAGAGTCCCTTCCCGCTGCCCCAGATACAAAACCTTTAGGAACCGCTTGGGGGTGGCCATGCTGCGGCGGGCCTTGCAGGGAGCGGTGGTATAGATGCAAGCCTGAAGGTTGCTATTGGGCCTGGCTGAGTCCCCCCACTTTTTAAATATATATATTTTATTGTTGACAGTATTACAGATGTCCCCTCTTTTACACCTCTCGGCCCAGCCCCTACCCATCCCCACAGGCCTTCACCACACACCATTGTCTGTGTCTTTGGGTTATACATATAAGTATATACATTCCTTGGTTTATCTCTTCTCATCCTCCCCTCTCCCACACCCAGATATCTCAGCCTGTTTCAAAATTTTATCAATTGGAAAAATACATAAAGCCCAGAATCAGGTGCAAGTCCCAAACTCTAAGATATCTGCAATCTGTTTTTTCCATTTTTTCTAACTGTGTCTTTATTTATTTTATTTTTTTATCCTCACTTGAGGACATTTTTTGCATCTATCTTCAGACAGAGCAGGAGGGAGAGAGGGGTGGAGAGAGAGAGAAACAGAGAGACACATCGAGTGGTTGTCACCCACAGGACCCCAACTGGGGGTGGGGACAAACCACAACCGAGGTATGTGCCCTTAGCAGGAACAGACCAGGGACTCTCTGGGCCTTAGGCTGACACTATAACTGCTGAGCCAAATCGGCCAGGGCTGTGTCTTTAGTCTTTTATTACCCTTTGTATCTTTATTTCCATCTTCCTATGCATTTTTTTACTCTGATAGTTTGCTTTTGGTTTATCTTTTTTGATGCATAACTTAGATATAATATCACTTATCAACTTTAATTGTACAACTTTAATTTAGTTTGATAAGTTTGAGTAACGTATAGAATCATGTTCAAAGCAGATTACAAACGGTAGCTTATATGTTAGGCAACACAACAAAAGAGATGAGTATTTCTTGAATAGGAACATATTTATGAAATTGGACTTACAGATTCACATTTAATCAGGAAAATAAATGTGTTTCACAGAATCAGACAAAATTTAAGCGTCATTTGAGCTGACTTCCCACATCTTAGAAAGTGCTGTTCACTGACAGCAATTTTGTGTCTCTTTTATCGATGATATGGGACAAACAATGCCCTCAGAGGTCCCTGGTATTCATAAGGTAAGAAACCATAACTGAAATATTTGGAAACACAGTGAAAGTATACAGTTCCACTTCATTGACCCCAAAATATACCTTCCCTGTCCAGTGATCTTTAAACATTATGGAATAACGATGAAGATATTGTCAAAAGAATGTTCTATTTCATAACACAAAGCTAATATGCTCCTACATCTAGCTCCCCATGTTGCCTACCCTGTCCCAAGTCTAACCCCCTCTCCCATTAAAGTAATCATATCCTGGTGATAAATATGCCCTGATTGTAATGATCATGTCTTAAAATTTAGATAAATAAAATCACAGAGCATATACTCCTCTGTGTGTGATTTCTTTCTTTTAAAAGTATGTTGGTGAGATTTATATACTCTCCTGTGTGTAGCAATTGTCTTTATTCTTTTGTCTCAGAGTATCCACTTTATGAGTAGAGCACAATTTGCTCGACTTTTCTGCTTTTTATGAACGTGTTCATTTCCACCTGGATGAGCGTCAATACTGCTGCCATGAAAACACGGCGTGTGTCCACTTTGTGATGATACGTATGCATTGCTGCTGGGTGTGTCACTCAGAGTGAAATCGTTGGCTCGTAATACAGTAACTTACACTAACAAAGGTTTGCCAGTTTACTCATTTTACAATAGATGATTGCTCGGTTTCCTTCATTCTTTTGCTACCACTGATTATTACCTGTTTTAATATCTGTGTCATTTTGTGGTTGACAGTGTGGTTTGAACTCGCATTTACCTGAGGACACATGCAGCTGAACACTTTTCAGACAAGCCTTTTAGATTCTTTTTTTTTTTTGGTAAAATGTTTGTTCAGATTACCTCTTTCACTTTTTAACCAAGTTGACTTGTCTTTCTTTTTGACCTTTGGAATTCTTCCTATTTCCTCTCTAGAGTCATATGCTAGATACAGATATGTCAAATATCTTCTCCCATTATTGCCTTGCTTTTTCAGTGGTGTTTCAATGCACAGAAGTTATTACATTCCAATTTATTTTCCTTTATGGTTAGTAACTTATGTTCCTTACTTAGGAAAATTTTCTCAGTTACGTGGGAGTGAACACATCACAGACGTATTTATTCATTTGTTCACCTTATATTTATTATGCTTTTTGTTCTAAGTACTGCATTGGATAGTTGAAATAGTAATAACTAACATAAATACTGTCCCTACTCAGAATTTTCAGTCTAGTAGTAATCACTATCTACTGATTTGATAAAAATTTGTTGACTATTATGATGAGATAGTATAATATGCTCAGAAAGTTTGGATTAAGAGGAACTACATTGGTCTGTGGAGTCAGGAAAGACTTCCTTTAAAAACTGTTACTTGGGAAGGAGTCTAGGGGGCAAAAAAGGAGAAACATCTGTAACAAAAATAAATTAATAAAAATTGGGAAAAAAAAAACAAACTGCTACTTGAGCTGAGATGTGATGAAAGACTAAATTTAGAGAAATGATAAATTATGACAGACATCAGAATCTACCCAACTAGGTCAGACTTAGAGGGGAAATTAAACACCATTTCTTTTGTTTACTAAACTGAAATATCTACTCCTTTGTTTTTCTACCCAGTTTGGTTCAAATATGCAAGTAAAACACACTGGTTACAGTGTGGAGGAACACTGTTGTAAATATTATGCTAAGGGAAAGAAACCAGACCCAAAAAGCCACACATTGTGTGATTTCATTTACTTGAAACGTGTATATGTACTAGACAGATCCATAAAGATTGAAAGTAGATTAGGGGTTGACAAAGAATGGGGAGAAGTAAATGGGAAGAAAATCTTAAGAGGTATTGGTTTCTTTTGGATGTGATGGAAATGTATTGAAATTAGATAGTTATGATTGTTGCACAACATTTTAACATTCCTAAAAATTACTGAATTAAATATATTAAAGGGGTCATCTTTATGGTATATAACTTTTACCTTAATACAACTGCTGTATTTTTTTTTTTTTTAACACCATTGAGTTCATTGATTATATTTCGGAAGTGCTCCATTATAAATATTTTTTTTATTAAAAGAGAATTTATAAACACATGTATAAATTTAATATGGTAATGCCATTTCATAAACATAAAATAATTATTTTTCCTTAAATTAAAATATGCTTGAAGAGAGTCAGGTATCATTCTGTTGCCTCCCAGGACATTTCATGAAAAAGTTTTCTCAGACATGGAAGTTCATCATATAAAAGGCCAAAACCTTTTCATGGAAAAGCAAAGACAGGGCTTCAGAGGGGAAGAGAAGGAGGAAGAAACTACACTACATACAAGGGACTCTTCGCCAGCATCCCAGAAGCTCACAGTTCCATTGCCATAATCCAGAAACTCTCCAATCTTACCCAGAAGCCTTTCACATAGTGAGTTAAGGGTGAGCATTTAGTGGAGAGATGAAAATGATCATTGATTTTCAACAAAAATAGAGGAGATGCTTCTTCAGAATCGATAATGACATTGGTATCTCTTATCAGGGAATCTTTATAGTCATCCAGAATCTAAGTTGAGGAGTGAGGCCCATCCACCACCTAGTAATGCCGACCAGAGGTGAAGGTCTGAGTTCCCCATGTTTCAAAACTCCACACTCTCGGGGGCCCCCTGGACCTGCTGTGATGGTCAGCACCAAGCACCCCACTCCTAACATCCTCAGAAAGGCTCATACAGTGGCTGATGGTTTCCTGACTCAGATCATTATCCACTGCAGAAAGGCAAAAATCAGGTCAATCGGTGTCATTTCCACATCCTGAGGGGCAGTCTCTTCATTTGCCCCTTCTCCAAGGAAATAAAAAATAAAACCAACAAAAAGAGTGCAGACTGGCTCATCTACAAGGAACAAAAGTTATCACTACTTCTACAGCTCACTGAAATCCTTCAAAGTATACGGAAAAAGAAAAAACACACAAACAAAAACTTCTGCACATGTCATGAACCATGTGAAGCAGTGATTTGATGTCAACCCCTGGACAGTTTGTCTCGGGTCACACCTAAAACTTTTTCTTTACTTTAAAAATCTCTTCTTGTGTTGATTGTCCTTGATACTATTTAATAAGTAGACAGCACTTTGCTATTATGTGGGTAATTATTGGAGTGTAAATTGTACGTGGTACATTTTCAAGAATCAAATATTTGATGAAAAACACATTATGCATAAATTAGAAGTTTCTGAAGAGAATGCTCTGGCTTTATATTCTCTGTTCAGACCTACATTTGGTCTAATCTCGATTTTAGCCCTTGGGTCTAGACCATGGGCCTAATATGATTGGGCCATGCTCACAGATCCTGCTCCTGTCAGTGGTTTTGAAACTGATCACAACATTAAAATTATTCTGCTTATGACATTTTTAGTCTTTTCTTTGGCCTTTCTGATTTTATAAATAATAAATATATTTTTTGTGTGCAATGCATGATAAATGCATTTGCAATATACAAAAGATTAAAAACCATCAATGCCATATTTAAACTTTTAAGAGGGGTAAACTAAATAAATATACAATATTAATTGCTACTAGAACTAAATATTCTATCTTTTTGTAACCACATGACCAACCTCATAGTTCTCTTCCTCTATGTATTTCAAATGTAATTAAAAATAGGTATCTTATTAGTTTCAATATACTATAAGTTGCAAAGTACAGTCTTGATCATTGTGATATGACTATACAGGGAGAAATATTGATACTAGATTTTTAGGTCTTAAAAGTGATTTCTCTAGTTTTAATGCAAGTATGGAAATCATAAACCACCTAAAATGTTCAACATAATGTATGTGTGTAAGAGTCTCCATATACATCAAACTAAAAAATGAATATGTTAAATTATTTAGAAAACCCTTGTAAGGGTCCTATTTGCTATTTATTTAAAATCTTCAGTTTCCAGACTAAATTATAAAACTTTAAAATAGGTCAAATAACTGTAAGAATTTCCCAGAAGTGGCATTGGTCACAATGGGGGAATATCAGAAATAATGACATACTGGCCATGCTTCCACTAACAGCATCTCTGGATTTTCTAGTGTAGAGAGGAAATCCATGTTCCTTTTTTTTTTGTAATTGATTCCAGAGAGAGAGAGCAAGAGAGAGAGAAACATTGATGTGAGAGAAAAACATCCATTGGCTGCCTCCAGCAGCCAATGGAGAAGAAGTGGTCTCTGGACAAATGTGCCATTTCTATGATTCCACTCACCTAAGGCCACACCCACTTCCTGAGATTGGCTAATGTCCTCAAAAGACACTGACATGGTTGGTTAGGTTACATGGAACATATAGAAAACAACACTTGGGGGCTGATGCCCTCACAGAATGTAAACATGTTTTGTAGTAAGATGCACACAATTTTAAATATGCAATACAAAATTATTGACCATAGTCACCATCTTATAAACACTGTAGAAAATTAATTTTAACAGAGGTGCCATGCTACCTGTATTTTGTTGACCCCTATAACAATTTAACAAATCACTGATGCCCCCTCCATGTTAGTTGTTTAACTAAATCATCAAATGTTTGGGAATTTAGATCCTATTTTTATAAACATATGAAAATAATCTAACCTTGCTAGAAATTTGAAAAGTAAAAATCTAAATAAAATCCACATTTTAAAAATTATTGAAAAACAATTGATCAGCCTGGCTGGTGTGACTTAGGGGTTGAGCATTGACCCAAGCACCAAGAGGTTGCTGGTTCGATTACCAGTCAGGGCACATGCCCAGGTTGTGGGCCAAACCCCACTGGGGGACAGCCAATCAATGTTCTCTCTCATTGATATTTCTCTCTCTCCCTCTCCCTTTCTCTCTCTCTTTAAAATCATTAAAGAAAAAAAAAATAAAGAGAAATGAATAATCAAACCCACATATGATAGAAAGAGGTGAAGTAGCTGTCCTCTTACTCAATGTATAGGATTGTAAATTAATGTAAGCATCATTGACCAGCAATGATACTTCACACAACGTATTCTGAGGAGACCAAGTAAAAGAAAGGGATAGTGCATATATTATTAAGGTACACATAGATGTGTATATGAGGACTTTTTCCAAAATTAATTCTGTGGAAATTGCCTCAAACATTTCTCAACATGTTGCAAGTCATCTTCATAAGCATATAGAGGAAGGTTTCTAGTGTTCTCATTTTTCAGCCCAAATCAAATTAATATTTAAACAGGATGCCCCCTGTAGTGCTGTTACATGGTGCTGTTCCTTACAGGGACTTTCCAACATTCACTTGCACTATTATTTCCTGGAGTTGTGACATGCAGCATTTTAAGGTCCTATAACCCAGGCCTTGCAATCTCATTCCTACCTCAAGTAATACATATAGTAACTAAGCCATCATGACTAAGTTTTGTTAGGTAACATAGTAACTTCAACAACATATAAAGATAGTATAACCTTGCTAAAAATTTAAAAAGTGAAAATCTAAAACTAGAATGTCAAAGAATGAGTGTTCCCTAGGCTAAATAAATACTAATATCTCAAATATCAGACACTTTGGAAATAAGAAACAGATGGACCAAATGATATTTTCAAAAGAACACGAGTGCTCTGTAATGCCTAGAGATTCCCGTGGAAGATCAGTTTGCACAGGATTGGTAAAAACAGACCTTCATTTCACCTCACGTGACAGGGCGGGGACAGGTGGGGGATGCTGTGAGAACCCAGGGCAGCTACCTGCGCCGTAACAAATGTTAACATGCCTGGCACCAGGCTCCCCCACATTCTGGCACCTCCACAGCCTGAGTGGAGTCGCCTGATTTTGTAACTAGCAACCACTGATGAATTCCAGTTGATATCAGTGTGGTTGCAGGGAAGGGTTGGTGTTTCTTGCTGAAGAACACTTGGAGAACTGCTTTCAGGACTCCCTGGGCAGCTAGAACTAGATGTGAACACATAGGAAAAACCGCCCACATCAGGCATGCCTGGTCTTCTGCTTTTCAGCTCATGTGAACCACTGTTGACTGGAAGATTTAGAACAAACCCAGACCCTAACGCCAGTTGTCAACCTGGCATTCTCAGTATGCTGGATAGCAAGAGCCTGAATGCAGCATGTCTAAGCTCTGTCAGGACTGGATTTCAGATGAACTCGGGAAAGTATTTTATGGCACCTGCAGAGCACAGTTATCCTAGCACACTTCCTAATACGTCTGCGATGCAAGTACTGCTCACTAGCACACCAGGGACCCAACTTAAAATATTTCGGAGGTACTTATGAAACCCATCCTAGTGATAGTTTTGAAAAATGTTTTTCAAGGAATGTGTTCATATCATAAATTGTCAAATGCATAGGCATAAAATTGTTTATAAAATCATTTTATTGTCTCATTAATGTCTTATTAATGTGCATGTTTGACTTTCTATTCTTGATCTTATATCCTTGATTTGAACACCCTCCCCCTTTTTTTCCTGAATAAGTCTTGCCAGGGGTTTATCCATTTAATTGATATATTCAAAGAGTCAATATTTGATGCTGTTGATATTATCTACTGTAATATCTACAGAATATTTAGTATATTCTGTAGTTATTATTGTATATTCCTAATTTATTTGGCATGGATTTGCTTTTCTTTATCTACCTCCTTGAGATAAGCTTTTCTTTTTTTAAAAAAATAATATATCCCTTTAATGCTACAAATTTTCCTGTAAGCATAACTTTAATTGCATCTCAAAATTTTTGTTTGGATGCATCCTTAATGTTACTAAATTAAAAAAAATAATTTCCACCATTGTTTTTCCTTTAATCCATGGAATTGTATGAGAACTACATAGGAGAATAAGTACTGTGTGCCAAAATGGGTGGACTGTGCCAGGCTGGGACTCCTGTGCTCAGCCTCTTTCCTCACCTCCTTTTCTCTGGGTCACAGGTAGCCTGGCACTGCAGACCAAGATCCCTGAGTGTTTACACAGACTGGCTTCTAGCAGACACTGGAAGGATGTTAGAAGGTAAGAGGAAGGGAGAAGTCACTGTATTTCTCCACTCCCGGTCTACCTGGGGCACCATCTCCTTCATGGTTCCTGCCCCCCTCCATGATTTTGGCTTTGAGTTTAGTAGTATCTCAGTCTCCCTATTCCATGGTTGAGGGTGGCAGTGGCTCCTATTGATGCTAATGTCTGGTTGGTTCATGGTCTCTTGTTTGGCTTCTTAGCTCTTTCTTCACCAGTAAAACCAAGTCCTTGCATTACACCCCCCGTCTTAAATGCCTAGACTGATTTTATTTTTCTTTAGATTCTTACAGATCTAGCTCCCTTTCATATTTTTAAAGTCTCAAAACAACAAATTATAATAAGATTCAGAACCATGTAATAAATTATACCTTAAAAAATAAAATAAATTCAGTGATCTCTTCTAAAGTAAACTAAGGATGCCCTATTTGTGTTTCCAAGATGAAAACATAATCTTTTCTCTTTCTCTCTCTCTTTTTTTTTTTTTTTTTGGTCAGATATTTTGATTAACATGTAACTATGAGCTATGGATCAATAAATTTGAAGTAGTGTTTTTTACATCTGTCTATCTACAAACTAAAGATTTTAAAGATATACGAAGAACTGCATTCCACTACCTGGGTTCCCAATTGATTCAACACAATCATCCAAATTATATGAAACACTTGTTTGCAGTTTCAGGTGTCTGGGGTGAACCAAACAAGAAAGCTGAGCCCTCTTCCCAAGGAAACTTATTACATAATAAGGAACATAGACAAATACAAAACAATTATGCCCTATTTAATGACAAGATTTAATAAAATACAAATTAATGCTTAATTCATTAAAATTGTTAACTAGTAAATATGTTTTACAGAAATATACTCTGACCCCCATCTGTATTTTTAAATTTTCTAGTGTCCACATAATAAAAAGTAGTTAAAAACATTTAAAATAAATTTTAATAATATACTTAACCTACTACATCTAAAACATTATCATGTCAACATATAATTACTATAAACATATTAATAAGATATTTTGCATTCTTATTTTTTTTACCAGATTTTTTACATTGCACATGCATTTTACCCTGACAACACAGCCCAGGTCAGACCACTCACATTTCAGGTTCTCAGTGTCTGCATGTGACTACCCAATAAGACAAGACAAAATTAGACAAACCACCCATCTACATGGAGACACTTTATTTTCAAATCCTTAGCTGACATAACAATTCTAAATGGTCTTAGGAAGTGAGGGTAGGTAGAAACCCATATACTCTAAATTCCAACGGATGGTCAATATAAATGGTCTTATGATGATAGTGTTAGAGGAAACGTTGTCCAAGTTGACCAGGCTGGTTGCTTTATAGGACACCATTCACTGGTGGTTGACAACCAGTGAAGATCTTTATTTTCTGGACTGAATTTAATTCATAAATCCTTTTGTAGAATTTCCAAAGACTTGTACTACACTCTTAACCAGAGATTAGGTTATGGTTGGTGTAAACAGGAGTTAAATCTTTTGATTCGATTTGCGTAACCACTTAATTTAAGAAAACAATAACAGCCCTGGCCAGTTTGGCTCAGTGGTTGAGCATCGGCCTGCAGACCAGAGAGTCCTGGGTTCGGTTCCCGCTAGGGGCACATACCACCAAAAACAAACAAACAAACAAAAAAACAAATGGCTGCTGGTGGTAGAAGTTTTTCTAATGCTATTATTTGATCTTACATTTTTATGCCCACATAAAGTGACTTTATGTATGCCTTTCAGTGACACTTCATTATAAACCTAAGCTATATTAACTACAATAGATCTTTTGCATGTTTTTTTTTTCAAATAAACTTTTTAGAATAGTTTTATGTACACAGCAAAATTGAAGAGAAGATACAAGAAATTTCCATGTATTCCCTGCCCTACACATGTATAGCTTCCCCCATTATCAATATTTCCCATTAGAATGGTATATTTGTTACAACTGATGAAACCTACAATGACACATTTTTTTTTTTTTTTTTTTTTTAATCCCAGAGTCCCATAGGTAAACTCGGAGTTTACATTAGGGTTCACTCTCAATGATGTACATTCTCTTAATTTAGACAATTAACAATAAAATGTAATCATCATAATAGTATCATACAGAATAGTTTCATTGCCCTAAAAATCCTCTATGCTCCACCTGTATTATTTGATTATAAATCTTTTTTTATAGTGGAGAATGTTTTTCTTATAAGGCAATTAAAAATAAATATTTTCTGATATAAATAAAACCTGAGCCCTGGACAATTTGGCTCAGCAGTTAGAGCATCGGCCTGTGGACCAAAGAGTCCCGGGTTCGATTCTGGCCAAGGGCACGTACCTCGGTTGCAGTTCGTCCCTGGCCCCAGTTGTGGTTGTGCAGGTGGCAACCAATCGATGTGTCTCTCTCACATCGATGTTTCTCTCTCTCTCTCCCACTCTGTCTGAAGATAAATGTAAAAATATCCTCAGGTGAGGATTAAAAAACAAAACAAAACAAAAAATACTGTGAGTCCTGTCAGAAACCTGTCCTTTAGGTTGAAGTGGTTTATAAGCACTTGGTATGTATGTTTTATTTTAAAGAACCACTTTTTTCTGTTTGTGAGCTTTTTAAAGTTAAAAACATTTCACAAAACAAGAAAAGTTTGATTGATTTTGAAGATAAATTTACTACTCAACAGCAGCACTGTCTATGGGAACTGAATTATGGGTATGAAACTGCAACCATTGTGGATCATTGAATCAGTACTCTGAAGCATAAATTAGTTGTAGTGGCTTAGAAAAATGCCCAAGTAGCAGAGCACAATGAATTCACAGATCAAAAGTTTGGAGTTGGCTAATGAACTTTCCTGAAGCATTGTCTAAACCTCCTGAAACTATGATAAAGAAGAAGGAATCAACACATTTTTGATGAAATGTGTCAGGCTGAGCAGTGTCTACTTGGTATAGGGGTGCTTTCAACTCTGGGTCAATACGTTGTAGAGATTAACCCTTTCTGTGACCTGATCTTCATGTCCCCCTAATTCAGTGGTTCTCAACCTGTGGATCACGACCCCTTTGGGGATTGAATGACCCTCTCACAGGGGTCGCCTAAGACATAACAGTAGCAGAATTACAGTTAAGAAATAGCAACAAAAATACATTTTATGGTTGTAGGGCACCAAAACATGAGAAACTGTATTAAAGGGTCGTGGCATTTGGAAGGTTGAGAACCACTGCCCTAATTTACTCTTGTTCAGTAATCCTTTTAACTCTGCATCTAAGCTTGCCATCATATTGCCCTCCTACTACTACTTTTATTTTTTATTTTTTTGCTTCTCCTGGTAATAGATTTAAGCCTATCTTAAGGTTGTGGCTGAATTTCAAGAAGGGTAGAAATCTTAACAGTATGCATTTGAAATCTATATTTCTTTGTGGCTTGGCTTTATGTCATTATGCCTTTCATATTTTTCTCTTAACTTGAACACACACACAGTCACCCTTAGGGGAGGGAGATGGAAATTAATTATTAACATTAATTTTTTTTATTTGAAGTGTCTTTAAATTAGTTATGGTTATATTCATTGCAAATATGTTTCCAAGTATGCTGTTTTCATTCACTTTGTGATTTTTCAAATTTTTAGGTTTAGCAGCTCACCTAGACTTATTAAACCACACCCCCATTTTCTTCTGACTTTATGGTTCACATGTAATGGTTTATTATATCTGAAATTAATTTTGGCATTTAAATATATTTTAGATTGAATATAAATTAAATCTAAATTATCTGATTAAAATATAAATTTGAAAAAATATATTTTGGAATAAATATAAATGAGTTTAATTATTTGAAACTTCACTATTTGGCTTTTGACTTTGACTTCTTTACAAATAGCCTCAAACCATTTATTGAAAACCCAGAGGATCTGACTTACTCAAGTAAATGTGGACATTGTCTGAATTGAAATGAGAAATCTTGGTGACGGGCCCTAATAACCAGAGATGAAAGTCCACCTCTATTAATCTTTATTTTATTTTATTTTATTTTTTTTTAATCCTCACCCGAGGACATTTTTACATTTATCTTCAGATAGAGCAAGAGGGAGAGAGGGAGGAAGAGAGAGAGAAACATTAATGTGAGAGAGACACTTCAACTGGCTGCCACCTACACGACCCCAACTGGGGCCAGAGACCAACTGCAACCAAGGTACATACCCTTAGTGGGAAGTGAACCTGGGACTCTCTAGTCCGCAGGTTGATGCTCCAACCACTGAGCCAAACAAGCTGGGGCAAAATTCTACCTCTATTGATCTTTATAACCTTTCCAGTTTTCAAAGCATTGTATGTTTTATAAACTTTCCTATCACATGAGGATGGGGCATTAAACTTGTGGATTAATAAATCCCATATAAGAAGATGGAGATTTAGCTCTGGCCGGTCGGTAAGTTGTGGCTCTGTGAACCAGAAGGTTGCAGTTCGATTCTCAAAGGCACATGCCCAGGTTTCCAGCTTGATCCCCAGTAGGTGGCATGCAGGAGGCAGCTGATGATGTTGTGCTCTCACATTGATGTTTCTCTCTCTCTCTCCTTCTCCCTTCCTCTCTTTCTAAAAATTAATAAACTATATACAGCAAAAGATGGAGATACATAGTACTATCCCTGAGATAGGAAAGTAGCTTTGATATATAGTCACTTATTTTTATTTATATATAAGATTCCTAGTTGATACTTATTATAAATGTATTGACAGAGCAAAATACAGAGAACATTCCAAATGCCCACCAGCAGAAAAATTAACAAATGCATTTTGTTATGGGCCAATTATCCAACTTACTACAGTACTTCCAAACTTACTCCTCATTGCCTGCTCTTTGTAAATAGATCTGAACCCTTTAAACATGTTTTCCTTGCCAAGAGGCATGATGTTAAACTTTGTGAGTAGAAGGCACTGGAGAGACATTGAAAGGAGGGGTTTTCCTTCCCAGTTCTCCTGTGCTCCTTGGCAGGCAGCTCTTGCATGCAATGCCTTCTCCAGCATCTGGCCCCTGAAGTGGACGTAGCTTCATCAGCGCACCCATCCTGGAGCACGGGCTGCTGCTATAACATCTACCTGGTTCTTGCAGTTCAAGGTGGCCAGCAAAACCAGCAGCAGGAGCTTTTTTGACCAGTTTTGTAGTCAGGTACCTTTGGCAAGACACTTTTCTATAAAGAGCTTCCCACAGAGGTCTAGAGTCAAGTTTCTGGGGGATTTTGGGATGTAGATGTGCAGCACCACAGCTGCTTCTCTGCTGTGCAGTGAGGCCCATGGGGTGGGAAGACTGTTCATCGGCTGCTCATCTCAGACCTAAGGACAGTGAGCATTCCCGGTATCTGCTATTGTATTCTCTAGAGTTCTCTTTGACTTTCAGTAGAAGCACCTCGTTGCTGCAATGCTGTTACAATCAATCATTCTTTTTTTTTTTTTTTTTATCCTCACCCAAGGACATTTTTCCACTTTTTGTTCAGATAGAGTAAGAGGGAGAGAGAGAAAAAGAGAGAGAGAGAAACATCGATGTGAAAGGGACACATCGAGTGGCTGCCACCCACACGACCAACCAGGGCCGGGGACAAACTGCAACCGAGGTACGCGCCCTTAGCGGGAACCGAAACTGCAGGCTGATGCTCTAACCGCTGAGCCAAACCGGCCAGGGCTCAATCATTCTTTATATTAACTTTTCCTATTTGTGTGTCTTCATGGTTTCTCTGTCTTGACTTGACCTTGACTCATAAGTGTTATATTCATGCAACAGAATGCCTATGTCAGTGAAATTTATCCAACCACAGCCATAATAATGCATGGATCGACCTTCAAAGGTTAGTGAAAAATCAAGTCCTAGAATAGTGCACATGGTATATATAATGTAATGTATTACAAATAATTCAAAAAATGCACAAAGCCAAAAACACATAAGGGATCTAGCCATATGTGGTAAAATTATAAATAATAGGAAAGAGCAGCATAAAATTAAAGAAAGTGAGTATCTCTGGCAGAAGAGAAGGCCACAGGTCGACAGTGCAAGGGTGAGGGACCAAGGGTCCTGGTAGTGATCCTTTTCTTTGTCTGGTTATTGGGGTTGGGGGTTTACTATTGTTATTTTCTGTATTGTTTTTCACTGTACATATTGTCTAATGAGTGTGATAAGATAGCACCTCTCAGCCTCAGGAGCCAGGCAAGGCTTGAGGCCTTTGGCTTAGAGCAGTGCTACAGATTTCCTCTTGTGCTCTTACAAACGGATGTTTTCTCCATGCCCAATGCCAGGAGTAGGTTTGGAAATGCTGAATTAGACTTGATTCCCTGATAATGCCACATAAGCGTTTTAATGTATTAGGCTGTTGTCCTTAATTATAACACATAGCCCGACTTCGGAATAACCTTTTGCAATTATAGAATAAAAATCATCTATCTCTCCTTTTTGATCCATAGGGAGAAGACAAAAATACTAAGATGCACACAGCTCCAGTGTTTTGCTTGTCAATACACCCCTGATGGTTTTTCTGAGCGATGAACATACCAGCTGAATGTGGGTTCTCAACAGAAGCGCTCAGGCCACGTCTCTCAGGGTCCCCGCTGCAGCCTGCACCGTGAAGGCTGCGACAGAGATCTGCCTCCTCACTTCTCGCCAGGCCTTGTGGGGATCCACTTTGCTTTCAATATCAAACAGAGCATCAAAAATTCCTGGGAAGGACTCCCCCTCGTACTTGTTGTGGCTGCTTGGTGCAGAGATGACATGCCTGTTGATAAAAAAGAGTTTGCTGTCTCTTAGTTGCTCAATACAAGAGAAAAACAGGAGCATGCTACAATCCCTGGATCATGTCGTTCTAATTTTATGGTTTCAATAAGCCACTTCTCAACTCAGCTTCCAAGTTCAATCACCTCCAAGGACTAGTCTATGAAATATGTATTAATTAGTTATATTTTGACTTTAAACAGATGACTTAAAGTGGTTCTGAACAACAAAAATAACAATGATAACAAAAATAGCTTGTCACCTACTATGGACCATGCTTGACAGAATTTACCTATAATCTTTTTAATCCTTAAAAATAAACTCTAAAAAGTTAATATTAGTACTTCAAAGAAGAGGAAACTGAGGCCTGGGAGATTAGGTGATTAAGTGATCTGTCTCAAGGCATATTGCAAATAACTACTGACTTCACACTATATCACTCTGTCCCCTGAATTATAGCAGAAGAATTCTGATTATTAAAGTCTTATTTGTGACTAGCCAACTCACTATTTTGTTTTTCTTTCTCTTTACAAAAGAAGCCATGCAAACATGTTAGAATGCCTAGCTTAAAGCATGAACAATCAATTAAAAACAATTCTGCAGTCTTCAATCTAACTCAGGCAGAAGGTGAAGCTTTATGGACAGTTATGTCCACTTCTGTAACAGCCCTGAGAAGGAAGAACAAGTCCCAGAGTGAAAAAGAAGAAAAGAGGCACAATCATGGCACCACTGGTAAACCCGTCACCCTGTTTGGGTAATGCCCTTACTTCCAATTCTAATCCTTTGATAATCTCTAAACAGAAAGATGAGATCATTTCTGATGGTCAATGATTAATTTGGGGACAGAAATAATTACATCTGTAAAAATTTTAAAAAATAATTTAATTGTCAACATTAAGAGAGTGAGTAAATTATAATATATTGTATATATTTATGTATAAATACAGCGTGGGCAAAATTAGGTTTACAGTTATGAGCACACCTGTATATATTCATTGTGTCTTATGTGTATACATGAACACAAATCTATTTAAAATGAGGGAAGGGATAAAATTATATACATTAAAACATAAACATGATTTTATATGTGACTGATGGAATTGGGGAGATTTTTATATTCTCCTTGTGACTTTCTGGATCTTCTAGATTTCTTACAATGAACATATACCCTTTTATAATCAAAAACAAGATACTGACAAGAAAGATACATAGTGATCATATTATATTATAAGAAGAAGAAACATATCAAATACTATATGTATTTTAACATTTTCTATTTGCTTGAAGTAAATCAATTATATATATTTTTTTCTGCAGTGCAAAGAACAGAAATGCTATTATAATGAGTTATTTTCCCCCTTACCTATAGAAAGGCCTGTCTGGTAACCCTAAAGGGTCAATAAATGCTCGTTCCAGAAACATCAGTTGATCATTCATAATTCTTAATAACATTGGGCTAAAAAGGAAATGAATACAGTTATAACATCATGAAAATGTGTGCACTACCTAGAAAACCAAAAAAAAAAAAAAAAAATTAGAATGAAACTAAACAATGCTAATATATTTTAAATTCCTATACTGTCACATTAAAAACAATAATGTAGTTATATTTTAAAATTTTATAAAATACTATTTTGGTGAGGGTTATAAAATCACAGATTATGTGTGCCAATAAAAGAATGACAATACCTTTTATTTATATTGAAATAATAATTAATTAATAAACCCAGGTATTTAAACACAGGTAAGACTGTTTTCATCTTAGGTATCCTATTAATTTACTCAAGGAAGTAATTTCAACACACACACACATATTCTCTCTCTCTCTCTCTCCCCCTCTCCCTCTCTCATCTTGAGGCTAACACTGAAAATCATCAAACATTCTGTACACAGAGAAATGCAATTTGACATAACCCCGGGAAGTAATACTCAGAGCATCAGAGTTATGTACATGGGATCTTTCACTCCCGAAGCATACTGGCCTCCCTAGGGAGACTGGAGAACTAAGCTCTTTAGGCTGAATACAGGAAGGTGTGAGCAGGAAGGTACCATGAAGTCAACACTGTATCCTTTGATGGGTCCCTTGATTCAAGACCAGCAGAAGTAAAGAAGTGCCTCCTCCTCAGATTTCAGTTTTAGCTGAGAAATTCTACATCCAGTTCAGTTTTGTTTAGCCAGCATTTATTATTATGAGATGCACTGCACTGCTCTGGATGTTCAGAATTTGTAAACATAGTAACACAGACACAAACTGTACCTTAAGTATCATTTATAGCAAATAAAACAAATACAGAAATGCATAAGGAAGTGAAAGCTGAGTATTCTAGAAAGCCATAACTGGAGCCATAGCTAGGTTGCCAGGGGGAGAAAATATCATTTTAAGAATAGAAATTCAGCTTCATAAAATATATGGTGTTTGGGATCTTTTCAAAATTTATTTTTCATTGTTAATTTTTTTTTTTACACATAAAAAAATTGGAAAGGATTATAAATTATAAGACAAAAAATCTCCATAATCAGCCCAGGATAACACAATTATCGCACAAATTGTTTTACTTTTTCTCCATGTTTGTTCAATAAAAATGAAATCAACTATATTTAAAATTTTATATCATTTTTGTTTACTTCACATTTTATTATAAATATCTTATTTCCTTTATAATCATCAATTTTAATGCTTGCAAAATGTTTAAATTGGTGGACATCTACATCATTTTTTAGTAATTTCTTTTGTCTTAGGCATTAAGATTAGTTTTAATTATTTGGTATTATAATTCTTTTTTTTTGTTTTTGAGAAGCCTTTTGTTTTCTTTCAAACTTGCGACTTTTCCTTAAGAAAAGATTCAAGAAACAGAAATACTATAGCAAATTGTAAGAACTATGTGATGGCTATTAAAACTTTAGCAATACATATTTATATTTTTCATTTTCTTTATTGATTTTAGAGAAAGAAGAAGGGAGAGAGACGGAAACATCAATAAGAGAGAACATCGATTGGCAACCTCTTGGTGCATGCGTCAACGTTCAACCACTGAGCCACACCGGCCGGGCTGCATTTATATTTTTCAAAAGGTTAAACAACTCACAATGCTTCAGTGAATAGCCTGTAGCAATGGATACAACCATATTTTAAATAGTTATTAATTTGATATGCAAATAGTATAACAATATTTTCATTTGTATTTGAATTCTCAATGAATTTGAATATTTTTTATACCTGTTGCTGTACAGGTGGTATCCTCTTTTAGAATTTTTTATCTTGTCCATTGCCAGTATTTCCAACTTTGATCTTTGGGATTTTCTTACTAATTTTCCAAAATATTCTTTTTATAATGTCTATATTACCCCCTTTCCAAATTTGCTGAAAATGAGGTTTTCCAGGCATTTTTTTTTGGAAAGAAGTCTTAGTGAGGACAATGAGAGCTCTTGCCCCCGGTCCGCTCAGCACTAGGGCACTAGTGAGGAGACAGGCTGTCCCTTGGGGACTACCAAGAGGTTTCCCACTCTTTTATTTTTGTTATTGATAATGCATTTTCATATTATCAACCACTGCAATGTTCTCAAATCTGACTGCATTGTCATTTCCTCGTTGCTTCTAAACTTGGATTTCAATTCCAAGAAATTTCTATTTTTAGTAAAGAAATCTTCCACACCTGTTGCTTAGGTCTGCATACAATGTGAAATGAGTTCACTTTTTTATCAGTTGCTAAAAAAGCTTATACAGCATTATTTTTGAATATGTCTTTCTTTCCCCATTGATTTTTTATGTATCTTTCATTACAAATACACCCTCATATATATCACTAGCTTATTTGTAGACCGTCTGCTTTTTCTGTGTGTTCTTACATAAATCCCCAAGGATTTGATATTTGTATTATCATATGTTTAATATAAAGTAGATGTTCACCCTCAAAATTCTACATAAAAAAATTCCTTGTCCTTGTCAGTTTGGCTCAGCAGTTAGAGTGTTGGCCCATGAACAGAAGGGTTGAAGGTTCAATTCCTGGTCTAGGGCATGTACCTGAATTGCAGGTTCAATCCTGGCCCTGGTTGGTGTCGTGTGGGAAGTAACCAATCGATGTGTCTCTCCCACATCAATGTTTCTTTCTCTCTCTCTCTCTCCCCCCCTCCCTCCCTCCCTTCCACTTTACTTAAAAATCAGTGGAAAAATATCCCCGGATGAGGAGTAACAAAAACAAAACAAAACAAAAATTTCCTTAACATTCTCACATTATTTTTCTCCCATCTTAAAAATCTGTTCAAATTACATTTTATTTTTGTGACTTCATACGGGATTAATCCTAAAATAATGGCTTTACAATATTTGTTATTCCAGATAAATAGAATTTTCCCAGGCAGAAGTGAACAAAAAGAACTCTTTGTGGAGGCAATGACATTAAGAAGAGGGAGAAAGAAGGTGTGTTCAGGAATAAGAGATTTTGGTTGAAGTAAGATGGACAGACACAGGAAGAGCAGGAGACAAAGCTGGAGAAGGCTTTGGTCACACAGTGGAGGCTCTTCAGTGTTAAGGGGGGATTTTGTACTTAATGAGTGGGTAGTAAAGGTGGCACCAGCATTTCTCAGCAGCGCCTTTGCCACTCAGACTGTCAGAAATAGGCAGCCCTGTATGTGTCAGAGTGGAGAAACAGGAGCAGCAAAAAATCTTGTAAAGCTATTTCAAAATAGATGGCAATTTGTATCTCTTCTTAATTATATCCATTATATACCTAACTTGTATATTGTAGAACATACTTGTTTTTGTCCAAGTCTTGGAGTCTCTCACTGAACTTTGAAGCAATTTCTGTAAAGTTCTTCACTGCAGAAAATAGTGAATCTGAAAGAGAAATTAGTACCTAATGGCATTTTTCTATTGTTTAAGCAAAGGGAACAATAAAGAAAGCTGTTGTCCTTTGTATTTTACAAGGCATTTATATTTTGTATGTTACAAGATGAGCAAGAGTGAAATAAAAAATACATTTATAGATGTAAGCAATATGTTTGATCATATGGAACAGCAATAAGTAATAAGTGGACCTAAGGTAGGTCATCATATTTAAGAGATTAACAGAAATATACAGGTAAGGAATACTGAAAGAGGAAGTGTAGCATACCAAATGACACACTGTATGTTTTCATTTCTTGTGGATGTCTCATTGAAATATTGTAGATTTTGTCAGCATACTTTCTTAAAACTACAGCATAATCTCGACAGTCAAAAGGGAGCACTTTGGAATTGGCTAGTTCAAATACCATCCCTCCTCGAACCTGGGCCACAGCATGGTGATACTTAAAAGTTGGATCATAAAACTTTTCCACCAATTCATATGTTTCATAAACACTGTGATACAGTGGATAGCTGCTGAATTTGTTTATTTCCTACAAAAAAAGAGCAAAGAACAGAATATACCTCTTGTAAGATAGCTTATAATCAAATACATAGTGCCATATTTACTATTAATATTAGTGAGACTATTTTGGTCAGTAATGAATAAACTGAAATATTTAAGTACCTCAATAAGCCACTAGCTAAAGGGTTAATATAATATTAAAACCTGTCCCAGGCGTTTACTAATTAAAAAATGTGTGTATGTAACATCAATGATACTATAAAAAAGTATCTTGAAAAAGGCCTAACAGTCATGCCTTTAAGAGAACAGGAGATGTGGAAATGTTTCAGAAACAAAGAAAAGTTATGTTGCATTTGAGTAAAAAATTAAGAAGACAGAATATGTAGAGGAAAATAAGCACTATGCAATATAATACAGGGTAAGGCTGCAAATTGTTTAATGACTGAAATCCCTTGAACAGACAATTCTGTACCAAGTAGTAAGCTGAAGGAAGAGTTAAGTGTCTGAGCAGCGAGGGTTTTGGGAGTGGATCCAAAATCTCACTAAGGAGAGAGAGGAATGATAGAATGGGTACAAGAAACCAGGAACACACGCAAAAGGCAAGAGAGAAAGACATTTTTTCAATCAGTGAATTGTTGATTTATGCCTTTCACCCATTTTTTTTTTTTTTTGGCTGCTTTTTATCTTTTATTGATATAAAAGAACACCTTTTCTCTGGTGTGTTGAAAAGACTGAGACTCTGGAATCAGCCTGTCAGAGTTTGAATCCAGGCTTAGGACTCACTACAAATAATTTTTGGTGGTTAGTAACCCAAAGGTTATTAACCTTTCTTGCTGCAGTTTTCTCCAAGGTGAAATGTAGATAATATTAAAATCTACCCTCATCACTACCCTATCTAACCCTGCCTAACTTCCTACCCCAATAGTAAGAGATGAAAGACTTCCTTTTAGGGGAGAACAACTGGTACAAGGGAAAAGGCCTATACATTCTCAGTATTGGTTGCCTCCAAATGAAGCTCCTAGAACAGACATTCTTGATAACTCTCCTGTCTTAATAAAAAAAAAACTTTTTCAATAAATAATGAATGACAGAGTTGAGAAAAATATTTCAAAAAGAGAAAAAGACATAGAAACAAAAGAGCAAAAATACATCAAAAAAGTTCCTCAAATGCTAAACTAATAGTAGTTCAAAAATGAGAAAAGAGGGAAGAAATAATCAAGGAAAACACATTTTCTCCAACTGCAAGACATACGTTCTCAGACCAGAGGGCCCATTCTGTGTATAGCCCAGTGGATGAGAAAATGGCATAACCAAGCCATAAATGTATACCAAGGACAACTGAGTAAAATACATGAGATTCTGTAATATTCCTTTAAAAAATTCCAGAGATAAAACAACTTGCATCAAATGACCCCAAAATTTCAACAGCAATCCTGAAGGCTAGACAACAATGAAGCCATGAGTTCAAATGGCTTCTGAAGGTAGAGGATAGTCAACCAAAAGTTCTATGCCCAGCCAAACTATGAAAGAATTGTGTGTGGCATAAATAACATTTTCAGACATGCAAGTTCTTTAGATTTCATACACCTTTTTCAAGAAGTTCCTGAAGGACGTGCTCCAAAAGAGGTAGAAAGTAGACAAGAAAAAGGAAGAAACAAAATCCAGAAAACAGAAGGTACAATATAGGAGATAAATGAATGTACTTTCAGATTTCTCCATGAAGGAAAATTTCACAGGCAAGGGCTGTAGCACAGGCAGAGAGAACCACCATAGAACCAGAGAAGCCAGAGAAGAGCCCCCAAGGGGGATAATGAAATCTGCCAGATCACCTGATGTGTTTGAATAGATGAAGAGTTTGTGGTAAATTAGTTATGGATACATGGAGGAAGAAATAAAGGTTTCCTAATCAACAAGTATAGTGCAACTATAAACTGAGAAAATGTGGTGAGAGTTAAGTATTTGTGGGTTGAGAGAAGAAAGCAATGTAAGAAAACTGAATGCCTATCTTCCCTAGTAAGAAATAAATAGATAGTACATAAAACTGATTACTTGAAAGAATTTTAATCTGCTGAACAGAATCAACGGTGGGCAGGCATGAAGGTGGGATAAGGGACCACTATTTTTCATTATAAATTCTTCTAGTACTTGTGACATTTTATGAACCAAATACCTATGTTTCTTTCATAAAAGTAAAAACTATAAAATTGTCATTATTATCAGCAACAACAATAAAGAAAACCATGACTTGTATATCTATTCACTGTTTATTATGTCATTTGTTATTATAACTTTCGTGGTTAATGGTTGGAGACATAGTCAGATAAAAATTAAAATATTTGCAGGTTTTGATACAAGATTAGTTTTGAATGACGATGAGTAGAGAGGAGTCAAAGACAATTCCTACATTTCTGGTTGAAATAACTAGGTGAATGCAATAACACTAAATGAAACAGAAAATATATTTAAGGGAGTACATGGAAGTCCAAGTTATAAGGCTCAAGATACCAGATGCAGGAAATGTCCCCAATAGTAGCACCATCTCAAACATTGAGATTTCTCCCTCTGCTTCAAATTCCTCTATTCCCATAGTGCTTTGAATGATTTGTTTGGCTAAAATATATTCATAAATAACCTTGAAGTACTTATGTATAGACTTACCCAATTTTTGGTATACCGTGCTCTGCCTGAAGCAATTCCGAGTCTTTGGAAGAACACCTCAAAATCATTACCAGATCCCAATTTGCTAATCCTTTTAGGAATAAAACTCAGGATTACTTGAGCAATTTTTTCATCAAGTACAGATTAAAGATTAAATTCCATTCTTAATATACTAAAAATTAAATATAATTTTTAGATGTATTGCCTTAGACAAGCAGTTCTGATCACAACCTTTCTACTATAAGAAGATTTTGGGTGGGGTGACCATTGTTTTTTGGGTTCCTATGAGTGGATGGGGATTATCCCCATACCAAAAATAATCAGTTCTTCAGGAGACCAACTAGGTGTCCTACAATTCAACTCAACACTGACCCTATATACCTGGAGATAGACTTAGATTCTACAGGTTAAGGGTTCATTCCCACAAGACTGTCCCGCCACTTTCCCTACTTCAGAAGCCAACTGAAGCCCAGGTTGTTACCTGTGCTTCTCACCTACCAGATAAAAACTGGAGGTTCCCATGACCTCCTCCCTGAGTTCAATTAATTTGCCAAAGTGGCTCACAGAACTCAGAGAAACATTTTACATAGTAAATCACTTGGTTATTATAAAAGGATATATAGTATATATAACTCAGGAACAGCCAGAGGGAAGAAATGCATAAGGCAAGGTATGAGGATAGGACACTGAGTTCTAGGCTCTCTCTCCCTGAATCTCCACATGTTCACCAACCTGAGGCTCTTCGAACCCAGTCCTTTGGGATTTTATGAAGCCTCCATTATATAGGCATGGTTGTTAAAAGCATTGGCCACTGTTGAATAATTCAACCTCCAGCTCCTCTCCTGTCCCTGGAGGTCAGAATTGGGACTGAAAGTTACAACCCTCTAATCATGTGGTTGGTTCTCCAGGCAAACAGCTCCCATCACAGAACAAGAATCACCTCTGCAGCTCTCATCACTCAGGAAATTCCAGGAGTTTTAGGAGCTCAGTGCCAGAAAGGGGACAAAGACTAAATGTATACTTCTTATTATAAATCACAATATAACAATAGTATATTGCTTTTTTTAAAGATCCATAAAGTAGGAAAATATTTCCTTTATTAACTTATCATCTATATTTATTGTATATAACACAGTTAAAGAAGCAGAGATTTTTCAAATAATTCAGGTGTAAATTCTATTCTTACCATTTTTAATTATTCATATTGTTGATACCTATAATCTTAAACTACTGAGACATGTTTCCTTGCTTGTGAAGATACAACTGTGGACTCCAAGAATAAAGATTCATTTGTTGTGACCTCTGAGAAGAAGAAGTTTATCTGGTGAGATGGACTCCCCAAGGTCAACCCAGGGCCCACATTTTAGAACCGAGAACCTAGTTTGTTGACGGTGGCTCCTCACATAGTCAGTTTGCCAGGAAGAGTCTCACACTGAGCTCTTCCTTCCTGCCCTATGCCTGCCTTGTTTATGCGGCCGGAGTCAACCACTGCAGGGAAACCCTGGGTTCCTCTTCTACACATAACTGAGACCTACCCAGTCCAATCAGGACTGCACAATTTGGATATCTCATCTACATAAAAGGGACCTAATTGAGAAGCGGGGTGGAAACTTTCACTGTAACAGGTGGCCTCCTGCCCTGGCTGGTGTGGCTCAGATGGCTGAGTGTCTTCCAAAGCATGGAGGGGTCACTGCTTCGATTGCTGGTCAGGGCATATGCTTGAGCTTCGGGCTTGATCCCCAATCATGATGTGTGCAGGAGGCAGCCTATTGATGTTTCTCTCTCTCCCCCTTCCTCTCTCTTTAAAATAAATAAAAACGTATTTTTTTAAAAATGGCCTCCCATTGTGAGGGTGAGGGGGTGAGTGGACAAGTGAGGTTGCTCCCTGATCTGTGTCTCATGGGCTGCAGGTCCTTTTTACTCAAACAAATGCTTTCTATTTTCTATCACAGTCTAAATTAATTTTCCCTTCCTTCCTTCCTTCCTTCCTTCCTTCCTTCCTTCCTTCCTTCCTTCCTTCCTTCCTTCCTTCCTTTTTTAGAGAGAGAGGAAGGAAGAGAAGTAGAAACATTGATGTCAGAGAGAAACATCAATCGGCTACCTCCTGCATGCGCCCTACTGGGGACTGAGCTCAAAACCCTGGCACGTGCCCTGACCAGGAATCAATCTGGGACCTCTCCGTCCATGGGGCGATGCTCAATCCACTGAGCCACACCAGCCCGGCTAAAATTATTTTTTATTTACACAACCCAAACTGAAATAGTGTCTAGGTATTTCTTAGAGTAACTAAAATATTTGTTAATTGTACAATGTTCAGAAAAAAAGGTAATTATTATAGAGTGCATAGGGGACAGAAATAGGAGGGGGAATTACTTTCCACCATTATAACCTTTGATTTATATACCATGTGTAAATATTACCTAGTCAAAAGGAAAGCATTTTTTGATGGCTTACAGATTTCCCATTCAAAATACACAATACTATTTTATTTGAGAACCTGAACATCACTTTTGCTTGATTCTCCATCAGATGATGAAGAATTTTGAAAAATTAAAATTTTGTTATTAATGATTGAAAGAAAATACCCTTTTATTTCCAACACAGTCCCATACTAAATTCAGTAGGGAGTTTTATCTGTTTGTTTGTTTACCTGGGCATGCCAATAAACTCTGGTGAGGGACTTTTTTTATTCCAGCTCTCATAGAGAGATTTGCCTTCAAAGCCTTCATCAGGACTTTGGAGCTACACAAGTTGAGAGAGAGAGAGAGAGAGAGAGAGAGAGAGAGAGAGAGAGAGAATACTTATATCAGATGTTTTAAAATCTAAATGTCCATTAACCAGGGAATGAACAGCTAAACTATATTCAACAAAACAAGCAAGCATCCTGGCCAGATGGCACAGTTGGTTGGAACATCGTCTGGTACACTGAAATGTGGGTTTGATTTCTGGGAGGCAACGAATTGATGTTTCTCTCTTTCCCTTCCTTTCTCTTTAAAATCAATGAAAATATCCTCAGGTGAGGATTTTAAAAAAAACAACAGAAAACAAAACAAGGGAAGCAATTCATATATTAGCAGTCATTAAGACTTACAATAATGAGCTTCTGACAATATGGAAAAATGCTAATGTTATTTATAAGTGCAACTACTATTAAAATAATACATGAAATATATGGAAAAGAGGCTGCACCAAATTATGCCAGGTCACTGTATTTGAAGGAATGGTTATATTATTTTAAGAATTTTATTTATTTTTCTGAATTAAGGGAAGCTACTTTCAAAAACATTATTTCTCCTCTTATAAAAACAATAGAAAAGAAGCAATTAGTTAAGAAAGAAGATTCCTTTTAATATTGCTTCTTTGCCAGTAAGGTTGCTAAAATCATTAAATAATACATAATGATGCAAATGCATAAATATTTTAAATAGTTGAGAATTTATTGCAATTGCATAACATACTGGGTTTTAAATACATTTTCCGGTCTTACAGACTAAGGGAGTAAAATATGACCTATTGTTGAATTCTAGACTTAGAGCATTAGATGTTATGCCAAAAACATTTAGCAAATAATCTTTAATTGATGTTCTATAGTTACTTATAGGTTATTGAATAATGTATGGTATAGAATGTTTTTATTTTCTATTTAATAAAAGTCCTATGTTCTATTTTCAACAAATTCAATTTCAAAATGTTTATAGAGTACTTATGATGTTTAAGACTTTTTGTGAATGTTGGGGGTACAAAGTTTGATAAGACAAATTTCATATTCCCACTATTTTACTCAAGTTTATAAATTTACACAACCCTTTGGTATAAGGGACAGTATCACTTCATTTATTCTAAGAAATGCACATCTGGAATATTATAAAAACATATAACTAAATTCTCAGTTTATCACTAAAAGTTGAAAAGTTGCAATTCACTTTTCCAAAAAAAAAAAAAAAAAAAAAACAACCCAAAACAGAATGAAACAAAACTGAAAATTGTCAAACATCACATAATTTCAACGCTGACCTGAAGAGGAGTGTTTTTGCAATAATCCCAGGGTGCCAAATGTCCAATAAACAAAATAAGTAACATGAACAGTGGAAACTCTCTGAAATACTGTTTCAGATATTTAAATTTTTACACATTTCGCAAATGATAGAGTGCCTCTCTTTTTTTTTAAAGCTTTGCAGTTTTTATTTTTATTTATTTAATTAATTAATTTTTTTGTTCATCTTCACCCAAGGATATTCTTCCATTAATTTTTTGATAGAGTGGAAGGGAAGACAAAGAGAGAAACATCATTGTGAGAGAGACAGTTCAATTGGTTGCCTCTTGCATGACCCCAGCCTGGGCTGGGGATCAACCTGCAACCCAGGTGCCTGCCCTTGACTGGCCAGGGCGATGACGGAGCTCATAAGAAACAACATGAATAGACATTTTTCAAATTAGTGTTTTGTACTTTTGTAGAAAGAGTTAAATTATAAGGTTAAATTCCATGCTTTTGAAACCAAAGTTTAGCAATATTTGTCTTATTTAAAATCCCTACCTGAAAGGAAATGTCACCTTTAACTTGGTATTTACATTTCAATTTGTACTTTTATTAAATAGTCAAGTCTTTTGTTTCCTTTCCAATGCAAATCAGGTAATTAGCAGTGAAAAAAAACTGTCACTCATTCATTATGACTAACTTTAGGAACTGTGGATTTATGGGGCAGGAGAACTAAAGTGAAGAGTTGCCTGTCCTTTAGGAATTCAGGCATCAACTCTCCACCATGTTCAGTACCTTGAGCTGCTGTCAGAATGAAAATGACTTTAGCTGTCAGCCCAGCCCTGTACAGCTCAGAGGATTGGAGCCAAAGTCAGGAAGTCAGGAAAGGGGTACATGTCCTCACCTAGACTCTGCCCCAAATGGACTTGTCCCTAAGAGCCAGCACTTGGTGTTTGTTTGTTTTTTAATTTACTTTTGTTACAGGTGTTTCTCCTTTTTTCCCCATTGACACCCTCCTCCCCATCCCCCCAACCCATCCCCAGCTTTGTTGTCCATGTCCATTGGTTATGCGTACATACATATAAGTTCTGTGGTTTATCTCCCGCCCCCTCTTTTCTGAGGGTTGTCAGTTTGTACCCTACTTCCACCTCTTTGGGTCTACCCTGTTCTTCAGACTGTTTATGTTCATTATATTCCACAAATAAGTAAGATCATGTGATATTCGTCTTTCTCTGCTTGGCTTGTTTCGCTTAGGATAATACTCTCCAGGTCCCTCCATGTCATCTCAAAGGATAAGGAATCTTTCTTTCTAAATCTGCATAATACTCCATTGTGTATACGTATAACTGCTTTTTGATCCATTCGTCTACTGATGGACACTTGGGCTGTTTCCAGGTCTTAGCTATTGTAAATAATGCTGCGATGAACATGGGGGTACATATATTTTTTCTGATTGGCATTTCAGGCTTCTTAGGGTATATTCCTAGAAGTGGGATCACTGGGTCAAATGGAAGTTCAATTTTTAATTTTTTGAGGTAACATCATATTGTTTTCCATAGTGGCTGCACCAGTCTGCATTCCCACCAGCAGTGCACTAGAGTCCCCTTTTCTCCACACCCTCGCCAACACTTGTTGTTTGATTTGTTGATGGCAGCCATTCTGACAGGTGTGAGGTGATACCTCATAGTTGTTTAATTTGCATCTCTCTGATGATTAGTGATGTTGAGCATTTCTTCATATGTCTCTTAGCCATTTGTATGTCCTGTTTGGAGAGGTATCCATTTAGTTCCTCTGCCCATTTTCTAATTGGGTTCTTTGTCTTTCTTTTGTTGCGTTGTATGAGCACTCTATAGATTTTGGAAATTAACTTCTTATCTGATGTATCATTGGCAATTATGCTCTCCCATACAGTGGGTTGCCTTTCCATTTTGATGATTCTTTCTTTTGCTGTGCAGAAGCCTTTTAGTTTGATGTAGTTCCATGTATTCATTTTTTCCTTTGTTTCTGTTGCCTTAGGTAGTGTATCAGTAAAAATTCTGCTGTGTATGATGTCCGAAATTTTGTTGCCTACATTTTCTGTTAGGATTTTTATGGATTCATGGGTCACATTTAAGTCTTTTATCTATTTTGATTTTATTTTTGTGTATGGTGTAAGTTGATGGTCTAGTTTCTTTTTTTTTTTTTTTGCATGTAGCTGTCCAATTTTCCCAACACCATTTATTAAAGAGGCTGTCTTTACTCCACTGTATGCTCTTGCCACCTTTGTCAAATATTAATTGAGCATACTGTCTTGGGTCCATTTCTCGGTTCTCTGTTGTGTTCCATCGATCTATCTGCCTGTTCTTGTGCCAGTACCAGGCTGTTTTGATTAAAGTAGCTTTGTAATATAACCTGATATTTGGTATTTTGATCCCACCTACTTTGTCCTTCTTTTTCAAGATTACTGTGGCTATTTTGGTTCCATATGAACTTTTGAAGTATTTGTTCTAGTTCTGTGAAATATGTAGTTGTTATTTTGATGGGGATTGCATTGAATCTATAGATTGCTTTGGGTAATATAGACATTTTAATGATGTTAATTCTCCCAATCCATGAACAAGGTATGTGCTTCCACTTTTTTATATCTTCCTCTATCTCTTTTTTCGATGTCCTGTAGTTTTCTGCAAATAGGTTCTTTACTTCTTTGGTTACGTTTATTCCTAGATATCTTAATTTTTTTGCTGTGGTGGTGAATGGAATTTTTTTTTTTTTTAGTTTCTTTTTCTGTGAGTTCATCATTGGTGTATAAGAATGCTGTTGATTTCTTGATGTTAATTTTGTATCCTGCTACTTTGCCAAATTCATTTATTAAGTCTAGTAGATTTTTGATAGAGTCTTTAAGGTTTGTATGTATAATATGTCATCTGCAAACAATGACAGTTTCACTTCCTTCTTTCCAATTTGGATCCCTTTTATTTTCTCTTCATGTCTGATTTCTGTGGCTAAGATTTCCGGTACCATGTTAAATAAGAGTGGCTAAAGTGGGCATCCCTGTCTTCTTCCTGTTCTTAAGGGATATGCTTTTAGTTTTTGCCCGTTGAGTATGATGTTGGCTGTAGATCTTTCATATATGGCCTTTATTATGTTGAGATATGATCTTTCTATTCCCACATTGTTGAGCGTTTTTATAGAATGGGTGCTGGATTTTGTCAAATGGTCTTTCAGCATCTATTGATATGATCATGTGGTTTTTATCTTTCATTTTGTTTATATGGTATATCACATTTATTGATTTCTGATTATTGTACCATCCTTGCATCCCTGGGATGAATCCCACTTGATCATGGTGAATAATTTTTTGATGTATTGCTGGATCCGATTTGCTAGTATTTTCTTCAGGATTTTGGCATCTATGTTCATCAGGAACATTGGCCTGTAGTTTTCTTTCTTTGTAGTGTCTTTTACTAGTTTCGGAATTAGAATTATGCTGGTCTTATAAAATGAGTTTGGGTCTTCTTCTTGAATTTTTTGAAATAGTTTGAGGAGAATGGGTGTTAGTTCTTTAAATGTTTGCTAAAACTCCCCTGTGAAGCCATCTGGGTCTGGGTGGGGTTGAATCTCCAATAGAGGGGCCGCCGCCTCCCTCCAGAGCCCTGGGATGGAGCAATATGGCCACCATCCTGCGTGGCTGCAACTCAGCAAAAGCTCTGAGCGCCCTCCAAATCCCGAGTGTCCTGACACAGCTCCAGTCCAGTCCGCCCTCCCTCTGCTAGAGCCCAAGGTGAGTGGCTGTGGCTATTTTAGTGTCTGTCCCGGCTCTGCGCTGTGGAGCTGCTTGGGAGTGTAACCCAGAGGGCTCTGCTCACAGCTAAGACTGCTGCTTTCATGGGCTCCCAGCCCCCCTCTTGCGCCTCCGCAATCCTACCAGAATAGATTCAGTGTACCTGGTTATATGGTGCTCGCAAGCTGCTTTTCTGTTGCTGTTTCCCGACGATTTGTCTTTATTTTAGTTGTAATTCCAGTTTGGTCCTGGGAGATGGTCTGTGTAGCTTCCATTCACTCCGCTGCCATTTTGGAATCCCCAGCACTTGGTGTGTTTTTAATCATACCCCTTCTCAGTTAGAAACTTTAAGTCTTCCTGCATCCTGAATTACTTGATATCATTCATTAGATTAAGGAATATAAGCCAGTTTTAAAATTAAGGAATTAAAGCACAGGATCAAGACCCGGTTCAGCTACTGGACACATTGTATAACTTTGGTGGCTACTGCTTTTAAAGCTCCAGTGTTCTCATTTTTAAGTGGGAATGAAGACACATTGCCTCAGGGTGGTGTGGGGAGAAATGAGATAATGTGTGTAAATGTTTTATTAGATGTAATGTTCTATGGAGTGGATATTTGCTATATGAGAAATAGATAATACAGGCCCAGATTGTAAGTCAGATCCCCAGTGGGGAGCATGCAGGAGATGACCAATTGATGTTCTCTCTCATTGATGTTTCTATCTCTTTCTCCCTCTTACTTCCTCTCTCTCTAAAATCAATGAGGGAGAAAAAATTTTTTGAAAAGTCATAAAACATTAGAGATGCTTAACATAATAATGGTACCTCAAGATAACAGCATTTGCAGCACTCAGGTTTTCTAAAATTACATGTAATTATTTATACCTCCTTTGTTAGGTTGTATACCAAGCTGTACATCAGTGGGGTACAATCGACTCTCAGAGTGTAGTTTCCTGAAAGATAGAGGATAATTTTTTTACTTCATTTATTTATTTCAGTCTTTCATCCAAAGACCACCTAACTCCTTAGCCAAATGATCATTTTAAAACCTGAGTTTGATCAAAACTCATCGTCTTCAGTGCCATAGATGAAGCCACCGCACTCTGCCCACACAGACTTTTTCTCCAGGTCTTTGTACACATTGTTCCCCCAGTGTTCTGCACTACAGCTGCATGACTAACTCTCCTACTTCACTTAGACCTCTGGTCTAATGTCATGTTTTCTGAGGTTTTCTCTGAATGAAAAAGTCAAGATGCAGAACCCAGAAGAGGTAGTATCTAAAAAGCCCGTATAAGGTAGTGAGAGGCAACATAATGCAGTGGTGAGAAGGATGAAGTGGAAAGAGACCAGTTTGATTGGAATCTCAGCTATGCCCTTTACAATCTGGGCGATCCTGGGAAAGTTAATGAATCCCTCTGAATCTCAGTTCCCTCTTCCATACAAGAGAAGTAATAATACTTACCTCACAGGCTTATTGAGAGCATTAAATAAACTTTTACATGTAAAGCTATACTGTTGGTTTGTGTGAGCTAAATTCTACATACGTTTGTATCATTTGTTTTTGATCTGGAAAATGATAGGGAGACAATGCAGCACTTTACAACAGAGAATGACATGATCAGCAAAACCCAATGATTTAAAAACATTCATTAAAAAGGACAGATGGGAGAATGAGTTTAAAAAATGAAAAGCACGAAAAACATACTAAAAATAAAATCTTAAAAAAACTAGCAATAAAGAGAACATTATGCTACTTTTGAAAAATATATGGAGTATTAGTCTGGCATATATTAGTCGTGGCAAAGTGTCTCATCTTACTATGTGTTTTAAAATAAGGGTAATGATAATACAAGCTGACATGTTTTAACATTCAGTTTGTTTAAGCCACAGGTCTGGGAGTTTTGCAAATATTAACCTTTCAGTCCTTACAGGAGCCTTTGAGATATGTGTTCTTAGTAACTCCATTTACAGGTGAGAAAACTAAGATACAGAAAATAAGTACCAATCTGAGGTCACAAAACTAGAAAGTACCAGTGACAGGAATAAGGCCAGGCCCTTAGCCATGAACCTAAGAAGGAAACAATAGCTCGAATGTACTGCATAAACTAAGTTAGGAGGCAATGTAGCTCACACATGTTGACAAAGAAGAAAATGTAAAGGCCAACATGCCTCCATCCAAAGGGGTTTGCAGGCTAGGTGAAAAAGATGACGGGATGGAGAAGCACAAATTGGCAGTTTTATAATAGTCACGGGGATGTAAAATACAGCATAGGGAAGATAGTCAATAATATTGCAGTAACTATGTATGGTGCGAGGTGGGTACTAGACTTATTGGAGTGCCACTTAGCAAGTTATGTAACTGTCTAATCACTATGTTGCACACTATGTTGAAACTAATATAATACTGAGTGTCAACTGCAATAGAACACCACTTTAAATTAAATATATATATATATATAAACATCCATTACTTTGGGAACAACAACAAAACATGATACCTTTCTTGCTACCTCATTCTAAAATCAGCGAAATCTTTAGTCCCATGATTCACTTATTCATTTGACAGGTATTTACTGAATTCCTACCATATACAAGTAATCTACCAGATGAAGCACAGAGTTCGGCTTTCCCGAATTAGCACTCTGGGCCTACAGCTGCCGTGAGTCTGGGCAGGAGCCTGGAAAAGCAACAGCAGATTCCCTAGTCACATGCCAATCAGCTTGCCTTCCTTATTAGTGCATAATTTATTAACCAAACTGCTCCTACTACCATGATCACGTCTTTTCCTATGAGACCAATGACATTCACCTTCTATAGAGGAATCAGCATTAATGTAGGCCACACCGCGCTCCTGAAGGAGTCTGGAATTCTCCTATAATATGAAAGAAAGACAATATAAACATATAGCTATAACCTTACCCCAAAACTGCATCTACATTAACTGTGTACAGATTTCTGAACTACGCTGGCCCAGATTATCCACAAACTTGACATATAAGATTACCAAAATTATTTTTGAAAGAATTTTAATAAAAACTATTGGTAAGAATAATCAGTAAAACATCTGTGAGACTAAAATGTAAGCTAAAACTGTCCACATTTTTCATCTGCTGAAAGGAACCATACTATAATTTATCCTTTGAGAAATTCTCCTAGCAAATATGAACAACCTAAGAGATCCTTTCATTGGAAGTCTTCTCATGAATATCTCATTATTTAAGTATAGAATCTTGCCTGATTCCCAGAGAATGAGTTATTTCAAACATGCTGGTTTAAAAAACAGTACATTTCAGTAGTCTGTGTCATGAAGTTTTCCTGTAGGATGCCACCATCTACTGGTCAACATCAATCATTGCAGTTTTAAAATGAAAGCAAGTATACTCAGCAAGCTTTTTGTTGTTGTTAATCCTCACCGGACAATATTTGGATATTTTTTCCACTGAGGGAGTTGGGGGGTGGGGGGATAGCATCAAAGTGAGAGAGACTCATCAATTTTTTGCCTACCAAACTCGCCCTATCAGGACCAGGGATTGAACCTGCCACCCAGGTAGGTGCTGTTGGCAAGGAATCAAATCTTTGGCAGACCAACGTCCTAACCACGAAGCAAAACCCTCCAAGGCACAAACTTTTTTTGAGACATCAAGTGGATTCTGAATCTCTTAAACATGCAGTTTCCAAAGCATCTGACTCTAAGAAAGAAAATAGAAAAAACTTGGGGTATATAAATGTGGTTAGCTTTAGGAGCTAATTTGGAAAGGGTAATAGAAACATGATATCTTATTTTTCTACTTGATTTCTAGTGAATTTACTTAGTTCCTATCACACTCCAGAAAATCAAGTTATTTTGAAAGTGGACATTAACTGGCTCTAACATGTTCAAATGGAAGTTAGTTCTTTTTATTGTTGATTTTTGAACACGGATATGTTGCTTTAGATTTTCTGGAAAAAAGTTTAAATATTTTCTCACTGGAGTCACTTGTTATTTTTACATCCTCAAGAATTAAATCTGAACTGCTTTCTTATTATGAAAATATATATTGTAGCAAATGACCAACTAACCTCTGCCCACTCAGTAGAACCAAGAAGACCAAATTCTTCTGCATCCCAGCTTGCAAACAAAATTGTTCTTCTAGGCCTCCATCCTAAAATATATGTATATACAAATAAATGCTGAAAAAAGTGCACAATATGTCTAAGACACTGCCAAGCCCAACAGGAAAAATGACAACAAACAAAACCATCAATTGTTTAGGTTTGCGATGATTGGCTATGCACAGGAAACCCTCTGTCACCTACAGCTGCCCAGTGCGGACAAAGGGCGCTAGATGTGGTCTGTGTTCCCAGAGCAGATAAAACAGAGAAAATCCTTGACAGCTCTTCCTGTTCTGGCATCACATGATTGTTCAATGTCAGCTGGTTGTGATTTCACCCAGCTCTGCCAGGATTAGTCCACAGAAGCTCAGCTAACATCACCAATGTCTGCTGTGACTGAAAACTACATAATTCAGTAGGGAGGTCTTATGGCTCCGAGTCATGAACACTGGCCCTACTAGCAGTGTGACCTAGGGAAAGCTATTCAAACTTACTAAGCCTTAGTTTCTGCATCTGTACAGCAGGAGTAACAAAGTAAAGATACCTTGATTGTTGGAAGGATACAATGGAATACGATTTATAAATACAGCACTTTGTAAAAATTCTAAGTTGCCATTATTTTAAGTACGTAACTATATCACTTGTGCTTATTGAGAATGTGTATCCCTACACCTGTTGAGTCCAGTGTTTCATTTTTTCTCAGGTTTGTTAGTAGTATTATTCAGATTTCCTGTAACATTATTTCTCATCTTTGGCATGCACTAGAATTGTCCCAGCAATGTTTTGTACTTACCATAGGGAATCTTCTTACAAAATCATGAAAATCTTTGTAAGAATATAACACACTACTGAATTCATAAACTGTAAATTCAGGTTTCTATAGTTCTGTTTTCTAAAAATATAGCATAGCTAACTAGGGGGAAACATATAGAGCACATTTACACTTTATTTAAAGAAAGACATTGTGGTTTTATGAATTGAAAGCCAGAAATTTGAGTTTAAGCCTTGGTTCTCTGACTTTGCCACACACTAGCTATGTAACCTTGAGTGAATTACTTGATTATATAAAGCTTAGTTAGCTTAGTTGTAAAATGCAAAAAGAAATAACTAGGTAAACATTTCCCTGGTTGCTATTAGTTCAAAATAGATAGCACGTGAAAACACCGTTTCTCTAAGAAAATAAGTACCGTGCACACTTAACCTATTTTTTACCATTGTGTTTATTATTGCTAAAAAAAATATGGATCACATTTACAGCCCCAAGACACCTTGTTTGCAGGGTCAGTAAAGAGAGTAGACTTTTGCTCTCATTGTATAAAAATTATTTTAAAAAGCAACTATTTCAATTAAATTTTATTTGTTTTTTTTTATATGAAGATTCTAAAATGACTGAAGTATGTTGCTAACAGTATAACCCTAAATTTTGGACAGCAATCCAAAGCTGGGGGTTTGAGGATGCAGACACTGAATTTTTGACAGTATCCTATTAGTCAAGAAGACCAGTATTTTTCCGAATAAGTTTTGATCTCCTCAGTTACTTAGCACACTTGACCTGTGGTATGAGGCTGGAAGAGCCCGAAGAAGTTCTGCTCACAGTTCCCAGACCAGGAAGCTTTGGCTTATCACCTAATCCTGGTGTGTGCCCTTCTGTGAGGAAACCCATTTCCACCTTCTTAGTTGCTAAGAACAACCATTAACAGTGTAATTCCTTTATTTCAGATTATAGTTCAATATAAAAGTATCAATAAATATTAGTATATACACATAAACATGAATAAGCAATATAGTTAATAATTAGCATAAATAATATAGTCACAGTTCATTGAAAGCTATTCTGAGCTACTCATATGACAGTTTGCCTGTGTCCTCTCAGTTCACCCTCACACAAACCTGTGAAGTAACATTTTCACACGCACTCAACAGAGAACTAAGCTGAGACTCAGAGAAGTAGGTTTTTTACCTCTTTGTTTAAATTACCTTCTTTTTTCAGAATTCCAAAACTCCTCACAATTTCGTGAACTACCGCTGCTCCACTCTGAGGGTCAATGCCACCAAACACCCATGAGTCACGATGACCTCCAAGAATGACATATCTGTCTAGAAAGCATCATTGCAACATTACTTGTCACTCCAGGTAAACAACATAGCACACTGCAAATGACTGAAGAGCAGCTGAACTCAGAGCATCAAGACTCAAGGAAGCCCTGGCCGGGTTGCTCTGTTGGTTAGAGCTTCGTCCTCATACGTCAGGGTGCGGGTTCAATCCCCAGTCAGAATCAACCAATGAATGTGTAAATGAGTGGAACAACAAATTGATAACTCTTTCCTCTCTCTCTCTCAAATCAATAAAAAATAAGTAAAAAGACCCAAAGGAAGACAGCGACTTGTGTACACATTATATATTTTTTTTCTGATTTTGACATACAAAGAAAATATGAAAGTGATAAGCAAATTACAGTAATTATAGGTATATGTGTAATGATAATTAGGTATAAATTTATCCTATTCACTCCTCTCTTACTGACTCAGCACTGTTTCCAGTATTTTCAGATTAAGAGAACAAAATGGCCCCATACCAAGTTCTCCACTTCCTAGTCCTTCTATTTATTTTCAAGGTACAGGTCAAAGATTTCCCACCTTGCCCTGGCCAGTTTGGCTCAGCGGTTAGAGCGTCAGCCTGCGGTTCAGAGAGACCCGGGTTCGGTTCCCGCTAAGGGCACGTACCTCGGTTGCAGTTTGTCACTAGCCCTGGTTGGGTTGTGCAGGTGGTAGCCACTCGATGTGTCCCTTTCACATTGATGTTTCTCTCTCTCTCTCCCTCCCACTCTATCTGAACAAAAAATGAAAAAATGTCCTCAGGCGAGGATAAAAAAAAAAAATACAAGAGGAAAAAAATAACAAATATTTTCCACCTTTATGAACCATTCCTAGTTTCCAGGGTGGGAGAGAAATGCTTCCCCACCTAGCCCTCAGGGCAATCTTTTCATATCTGGAAGAGCACTTACCACACTTAAATGTATGGCTCCCCTCCCAGCCCTGAGTTCCTTGTCCTCACATGGTGTCTTTTTTTATCCTGCCATCCCCAGTGCTTAGCTCAGAGCTGGCAAAAATAGGCACTCAGTAAGATTCAACAGACAGGCAGTTATGTATTGTTTAGTTTTCACTGGAAACATATCAATATTTTCGATCACTGAAGGACAGCATTGGCTTCTTGTCAGAAACATATAGAGTTTAATTGGATCTGTTTTGCTAAAAACAAATAACCAAATAATTTCTGAAGAACTGAAACATAACGAAGTAAGACTTTTTATTAGATGTATTAATCTCCAGGTCATCTGAAATCCTATGGAAATCATGTGTCTAAACAGTTCATCAACGTCAATGAAAAAAAAAAAAAACTGCAAAAAAATTCATTAATTCAAGGTTACTTTAATTTTCTTTCTTTTTTTTCCCTTTATTGATTTGAGAGAGAGAGGAAGTGAAAGGGAGAGAGAGATAGAAACATCGATGAGAGAGAACATCAACTGGCCGCCTCCTGCACGCCCCCCACTTGGGATTTGGCCCACAACCTGGGCATGTGCCCTGACTGGGAATTAAACTGGCGACCTCTTGGTGCATGGGTCAACGCTCAACCACTGAGCCACACCAGCCGGGCTTGGTTACTTTAATTTTCTGAGTGATGTCTTTTATATAGATATTTAGAATTATCATGAAGATATATCCACATGCAAAACTATGTAGTAAATAAATCCAGAAAACTCGAGAAAACACCTATAATCCACCGCTCCTTGCCCTTCCTCCCTTTGATCCTCTAAGCCAGTGGTTCTCAACCTTCCTAATGCCGCAACCCTTTAATACAGTTCCTCATGTTGTGGTGACCCCCAACCATAAAATTATTTTCATTGTACTTCATAACTGTAATTGTGCTACTGTTATGTCTTAGGTGACTCCTGTGAAAGGGTCGCGACCCACAAGTTGAGAACCGGTGCTTTAAGCAAAGCATGCACATTTTATCCCCAACCTTGGTCATCTGACCAACCTAGCCCCACCATTTACTTTTCTTTCGTTCTTTCTTCCTTCCTTTTTTTTTTTTTTTTTTTTTTTTTTTTTACAATATATATCACAAATACAAAATTATTTCATACTTATGTACTTTGTGTCTACGTATGTTCCATTAGGGTAGAACATTGTTTTGCTTGTTCACCTGATAGTCCCAGAGCTCAGACCGGTACCGGGCACAGAAGACTTGTCCCTCTGATATTTGCTGATTGTCTCACCTGGTTCCACGGCTCCTCGGAGAGTTCCAATCACATTGCAAATCCTTGTCACTTTGTTGTTGGAATGGATGTGCATCCTGACTTTTCTGATGCAGACAGAAAGAACACTTTAGAAAAACACTGGCTAACAGACTACCACACAATCATACACAATTGTTCTTTTTTTTTTTCTTTAATTAAAAAATGGTTTCTGCCCGATGTGTGTGGCTCAGTGGATTGAGCATCATCTCATGGACTGAGAGGTCCCTGTTCGATTCCAGGTCAGGGCACATCCAGGGCACATCCCTGGTAGGGGGCACGTGGGAGGCGGCTCTCCATCCCTCTCACTGTAAAAAAACAATAAAAACATTTTAAAAAATACAAATTTTTTTAAAAAAGGTTTCTGCCCTGGCCTGTGTGTCTCAGTTGGTTGGGCACTGTCCCGTGCACCAAAGGACTGCCAGTTCAATCCCGTTCAGGGCACATGCCATATGCCAGGAATGTGAGCTCGATCCTGGGGAGGGGTGTGCAAGAAGCAGCCGATTGATGTTTCACTCCCACATCGATGTTTCTCTCTTCTGTTCTTTCTCTAAAAATCAATAAAACATCTTAAAAAACAATAAGAAAAAACTACTTGTTTGCCCCCATCTGTAATAGCCTCATTCTCTGATCCCCTTTAAAAAAAAAAAAGCCCGGCCGGTGTGGCTCAGTGGTTGAGTGTTGACCCATGCACCAAGAGATTGCTGGTTTGATTCCTGGTCAGGGCACATGCCTCAGTTTGGGGGCCAAATCCCCAGTGGGGGGCATGCAGGAGGCGGCCAATCGATGTTCTCTCTCATTGATGTTTCTATCTCTCTCTCTCCCTCTCACTTCCTCTCTCTCTAATAAAAAAAAAATCAATAAAGAAAAACATTTTTTTAAAAAAGAAAAAGTTTTTTTCCCTTAAAAAGAGTTAAAATAGCCTTGGCCAGTTTGGCTCAGCAGTTGGAGCGTCGGCCTGCGGTCCAGAGAGACCCAGGTTCGGTTCCCGCTAAGGGCACATACCTTGGTTGCATTTTGTCCCCAGCTCTGGTTGGGTCGTGCGGGTGGCAACCACTTGATGTGTCCCTTTCATGTTGATGTTTCTCTCTCTCTCTCTCCCTCCCACTCTATCTGAACAAAAAAATTGAAAAATGTCGTCGGGTGAAGATAAAAAAAAAAAAAAAAGAGTTAAAATAAAAAGAGTCTCATCCTGGCCAGTTTTTCTCAGTGGTTAGAGCATCGGCCAGCGGACCAAAGAGTCTTGGGTTTGTTTACGGTCAAGGGCATGTACCTCGGTTGCTGTTCAGTCCCTGGCCTTGGTCCAGGTCCTGCAGGAGGCAACCAATCAATGTCTCTCTTTCACGCTGATGTTTCTCTCTCTCTCTCTGTCTCTCTCCCTCCCTCCCTCCTTTCCTCCCACCCTGTCTGAAGACAAATGGAAAAAGTCTCCTCAGGTGAGGATTAAAAAAGAGAGAGAGAGAGACTCTCTTAACTGTGTAGAGAAGTTTCCAGTAAAGCCAGGACCAACGTTGTAGGGCACGTTGAGATTTCCTTTCCAGCTGCTATCGGGTGCTGCTGTCCCACCCATGTTTCTGTGGAACACAAAACTTATTGTTAGCTGAAGGAAACTTTGAAGTTACAAGTTAAAATGTCAATGAACTTGCTTTCTTGTGTGTCTGTTCATCAGAGCTTCTCTGAGTCAGCGACAGTGCAAAGTGCTTTGCATCTGATATGACATTTCGGTCCTTACTACAACCCTTACGAAGCCAGTGGTATCATCAGAGATGGGGGCACATGGCGGAGCGAGCTTAGGTAACACAGGAGTCCTGCAGACCAAGTGGTACAGCTGAGATTCAAACATTTGTTAAGAATTCAAACGCCGTGTTACCAATTTCCAGTGGTAAACCATGTGAAGCGTGCTCTCCAGGGCATACTCTGAAGAGACAGCTCAATAACAAACTTTTCGGGATTTTCCACCCATTATGTTACTTCTCTCACTGATGAATACATTCAAAATATGTATATGGTCATCATTTACAAAAGTACTTTTACACACATACATTAGGGAGAGAGGAAGAACAAGGGAAAGATTTCACTTCAATCAGCAGTCCCTGAAAGTTTCACACATTTTTTTTTCATTCAGAAAGGTGGGATTCAGACAGACCAGCCAGCACATGCCACCGGCCCTGGTTAACTCCTCGCAGGGGACTGAGAAAGAGATCTGATAATATTTATGGGATGGTGGGGTTCTTGCAGGTCTATTTCAACGCCTCCACCTAGACTGAATTAAGAACATGGATTGAGTCTGGCTTGTGTGGCTCAGTAGATTGATCATCTCCCATGGACTGAGAGGTCCAGGTTCAATCCCAGGTCAGGGCACATGCCCAGGTTACGGGTTTGATCCCCAGTAGGGGGTGTGCAGGAGGTAGCTGACAGATGTTTCTCTCTCACAGCGATGTTTCAATGTCTCTCTCCCTCCCTTTTTCTTTAAAAAATCAATAAAAACATTAAAAACAAACAAACAAAAAAACATGGATTGACTTTTTCTTGATCCGAGCATGGAAACCAAATGTACCTTTGCTAAGTAACAGCGGATAAAAGAATATATTCAAGACAAACTTGAGAGTGGAAAACATCAGTTTCCTCCTTTTTCTGTGCCTGCCTACAAGTGCTTGTTCCCTTCCTACATATTGGAGAACAATATGTTCTTCTTGACCTAGAACCTGACCTAGAATCGACTGCATACCCAATACTGAAACAATAGATAAGATTATCTGCTCATGAAAAAAGTAATTATAAATAATCGGTTTTAAAATGCTATATCGAGGAAGGAAAAATGGCGGCGGAGTGAACGGAGCTACACAGACCGTCTCCCAGAACCAAACTGGAATTACAACTATAACACAGACAAATCGACGGGAAAAACCAACAGAAAAGCAGCTTGCGAGGACCATACAACGAGGGACACTGACTCCATCCCGGTAGGCTTGCGAAGCGCGAGACGGGGCTGGGAGCGCACGGTCGGCAGCTCGGCAGCGGCCTTAGCTATAAGCGGCGCCCGCGGGTTACACCCCCAGGCGGCCCCACAGCGCAGCCGGGACAGAGGCTGAAACAGCCACAGCCACTCACCTTGGGCTCCGGCGGAGGGAGGGCACACTGGACTGGAACTGTGTCGGGACACTCGGGGTTTGGAGGGCGCTCAGAGCTTTGGCTGAGTGCAGCCACTCAGGACGGTAGCCACATTGCTCCTTCCCAGGGCTCTGGGGAGAGGCAGCAGCCCCTCCCTCGGAGATCCAACCCCACCCTGTGGGCCATTGAAGTGTTAATTGAGGCTCACTAACGACCAGCATCTGCCCCACCCTCGTGAAAGCCCCTTGGCTGAGCACCAGAGGGAGTTTTTCAATCAACGGACAACCCAAAACTCATCAATTAACCTAGACTGCTAGCCTCCAGGCAAAAAGCTAGAGGATAACAGTACCTTTCCTGGGCTGGCAACTTTAACCAGGAAAGTAAGACTTGACAGTGGTGTTCAACGCGGGTCCTCCCTCGCTCATCTAAACACAGGAGAGGGAGCCACAAACAGCAGAACACCAACACCCACAGGGAGAACTTGACAGGCTCCAAAGCCCACAGTGATAGCTAAAATGGTGAAACACAGAAACAGAAGCCAAATGAAAGAGCAAGACACCTCCACCGAAGATGAGATCAATGTGGAGCAATTAGGCATGTTAACAGAGCTAGAATTCAGAGCCATGATCTTGAGGAAGCTGAACAGCATGAGTAAGGACATAGAGACACTGAAAATAAGCCAAATGGAAATTAAAAACCAACAAGAAGAGATAAAAAATGACATATCCGAAATGAAAAACACATTGGAAGGTTTAAAAAGCAGAGTAGGGGAAGCTGAGGACCGGATCAGTGAATTAGAAGACAGGGTAGAAAAAATCAACCAATCAGAAAAACAAAAGGAAAAAACTATTAAAAAACAGGAAGACAGCTTAAGAGAACTATGGGACAACTGGAAACGTAATAATATTCGCATCATAGGAGTCCCCGAAGAAGAAGAAAAGGAGCAAGGGATAGAGAATATATTCAAAAAAATAGTGAGAGAAAACTTCCCTAATTTGGTGAAGGAAGAAGGCATTCAAGTTCAAGAAGCACAGAGAGTCCCAAGTAAGAAGAACCCAAACAGGCCCACACCAAGACACATAGTAATTAAAATGCCACAAATTAAAGACAAAGAGAGAATCCTAAAAGCAGCAAGAGATAAGCAACAGGTTACCTACAAAGGGAACCCCATAAGGCTTTCAGCTGACTTCTCACAAGAAACACTACAGGCCAGAAGAGAATGGCATGAAGTAATCAAAGTCATGAAAAACAAGAATCTGAATCCAAGACTACTCTACCCAGCAAGGCTATCATTCAAAATAGAAGATCAAATAAAGAGCTTCCCAGACAAAAAAAAGCTAAGGGAATACATTAGCACCAAACCAGCACTGCAAGAAATGCTAAAAGGACTGCTGTAAATAGCAGTAGAAATGGGAAGAAAAATAGAACCACACTAAACAAAAATGGCAATAAATAAGTACATATCAATAATCACCTTAAACGTAAATGGATTGAATGCTCCCATAAAGAGACACAGAGTAGCTGATTGGATAAGAAAGCATGACTCATCTATATGTTGTTTACAAGAGACCCACCTCTCCACAAAAGATTCACATAGGTTGAAAGTGAAGGGATGGAAAAAAATTTTCCAAGCAAATGGAAAGCAAAAAAAAGCTGGGGTAGCAATTCTCATATCTGATAAAATAGATTTCAAAATGAAGACCATAACTAGAGACAAAGACGGCCACTACATAATATTGAAAGGATCTATCCAACAGGAAGATATAACCTTGATAAACATATATGCACCCAATATAGGAGCACCAAAATATATTAAAAATCTTCTGGAGGACTTCCAAGGAGAAATCGACAACAATACAATCATAGCAGGGGACTTCAACACCCCGTTGACAGCACTGGATAGATCCTCTAGGCAAAAAATTAGCAAAGAAACAGAGACTCTAAATGAAGCACTAGACCAAATGGATTTCATAGATATCTACAGAGAATTACACCCCAAAACTACAGAATACACATTCTTCTCAAGTGCACATGGGACATTCTCAAAGATAGACCACATGATAGGACACAAACTAAATCTCTACAAGTTCAAGAAGATTGAAATCATATCAAGCATCTTCTCAGATCACAATGGCATGAAACTAGAAATCAATTGCACAAAGAACATGCAAAGACATTTCAACACATGGAGGCTAAATAGCATGTTATTAAACAATGAATGGGTCACCGAGGAGATCAAGGAAGAAATTAAAAACTTCCTGGAAACCAATGAAAATGAACACACAACAACACAAAATCTATGGGATGCAGCGAAAGCAGTTCTGAGAGGGAAGTTCATAGCACTACAGGCCTACCTCAAAAAACAAGAAAAATTTCTAATTGACTGTCTAACCTCACAACTTAAAGAATTAGAAAGCAAACAAAAAGAAAACCCCAGAGCAAGTAGAAGGAAGGAAATAGTAAAGATCAGAGCAGAAATAAATGACATAGAGACCAAAAAAACAATTCAAAGGATCAATGAAACAAAGAGCTGGTTTTTTCGAAAAGATAAACAAGATAGATGGACCCTTAGCTAGACTCACCAAGAAACAAAGAGAGAGAACCCAAATACACAAAATCAGAAATGAAAGAGGAGAAGTAACAACCAACACCACGGAAATACAAAAGATCGTTAACAACTACTATGAACAACTATATGGCAACAAATTCGACAATCTCAGCGAAATGGACAAATTTCTAGAAACACACAGTCTCCCAAAACTATTCCCGGAAGAGATAGAAAACTTGAACAGACCAATAACAACTAAGGAAATTGAAGAGGTAATCAAGACTCTCCCAGCAAACAAAAGCCCAGGCCCAGATGGTTTCACGGGGGAGTTTTACCGAACATTCAAAAAAGAACTAACACCCATTCTCCTCAAACTATTTCAAAAAATTCAAGAAGAAGGAAGACTTCCAAACACGTTCTATGAGGCCAGCATAATTCTAATTCCAAAACCAGAAAAAGACACTACGAAGAAAGAAAACTACAGGCCAATATCCCTGATGAACATAGACGCCAAAATCCTGAACAAAATACTAGCAAATCGGATCCAGAAATACATCAAAAAAATTATTCACCATGACCAAGTGGGATTCATTCCAGGGATGCAAGGCTGGTACAATATTCGCAAATCAATAAACGTGATACACCACATAAACAAAATGAAGAATAAAAACCACATGATCATATCAATAGATGCTGAAAAAGCATTCGACAAAATCCAGCATCCATTTCTGATAAAAACGCTCAGCAATGTAGGAATAGAGGGATCATATCTCAACATAATAAAGGCCATATATGAAAGACCTACAGCCAACATCATACTCAATGGACAGAAACTAAAAACATTTCCATTAAGAACAGGAACAAGACAGGGATGTCCACTTTCGCCACTCTTATTTAACATTGTACTGGAAGTCTTAGCCACAGCAATCAGACATGAAGAAAAAATAAAAGGGATCCAAATTGGAAAGGAGGAAGTGAAACTGTCATTATTTGCAGATGACATGATATTGTACATAGAAAACCCTAAAGACTCCATCAAAATCTATTAGACTTAATAATTGAATTTGGCAAAGTAGCAGGATACAAAATTAACGTCAAGAAATCGACGGCATTCTTGTACATCAATGATGAACTCACAGAAAGAGAAACTGAAAAAACAATCCCATTTACCATCGCTCCAAAAAATTACGATACCTAGGAATAAACTTAACCAAAGAAGTAAAAGACCTATTTGCAGAAAACTACAGGTCATTGAAAAAAGAAATAGAGGAAGATATAAAAAAGTGGAAGAACATACCCTGTTCATGGATTGGAAGAATTAACATAATTAAAATGTCCATACTACCCAAAGCAATCTATAGATTCAATGCAATCCCCATCAAAATACCAACGACATATTTCATAGAACTAGAACAAATACTTCAAAAGTTCATATGGAACCAAAAAAGACCCCGAATAGCCACAGCAATCTTGAAAAAGAAGAACAAAGTTGGAGGGATCACAATACCAGATATCAGGTTATACTACAAAGCGACTGTAACCAAAACAGCCTGGTACTGGCACAAGAACAGGCATATAGACCAGTGGAACAGAACTGAAAACCCAGAAATGGACCCAAGGCAATACGCTCAATTAATATTTGACAAAGGTGGCAAGAGCATACAGTGGAGTAAAGACAGCCTCTTTAATAAATGGTGTTGGGAAAACTGGACAGCTACATGCAAAAAAATGAAACTAGACCATCAACTTACACCATACACAAAAATAAACTCGAAATGGATAAAAGACTTAAATGTGACCCGTGAATCCATAAAAATTCTAGAAGAAAATGTAGGCAACAAAATTTCGGACATCATACGGAGCAGAATTTTCACTGATACATCACCTAAGGCAACAGAAATAAAGGAGAAAATGAACACATGGGACTACATCAAACTAAAAAGCTTCTGCACAGCAAAAGAAACAATCATCAAAATGGAAAGGCAACCCACTGTATGGGAGAACATCATTGCCAATGATGTATCAGATAAGGGGTTAATTTCCAGTATATACAGAGTGCTCATACAACTCCACAAAAGGAAGACAAAGAACCCAATTAAAAAATGGGCAGAGGAGCTGAATAGACACCTCTCCAAACAGGACATACAAATGGCCAAGAGACATATGAAGAAATGCTCAACATCACTAATCATCAGAGAGATGCAAATTAAAACAACTATGAGGTATCACCTCACACCTGTCAGAATGGCCGCCATCAACAAATCATCAAACAACAAGTGTTGGCGAGGATGTGGAGAAAAGGGGACTCTAATACACTGCTGGTGGGAATGCAGACTGGTGCAGCCGCTATGGAAAACAATATGGTGCTACCTCAAAAAATTAAAAATTGAACTTCCATTCGACCCAGTGATCCCACTGCTGGGAATATACCCTAAGAAGCCTGAAACACCAATCAGGAAGAATATATGTACCCCCATGTTCATAGCAGCACTATTTACAATAGCTAAGATCTGGAAACAGCCCAAGTGTCCACCAGTAGACGAATGGATCAAAAAGCTGTGGTACATATACACAATGGAATACTATGCAGCGGTAAGAAAGAAAGATCTCTTATCCTTTGAGACGACATGGAGGGACCGGGAAAGTATTATCCTAAGTGAAAGAAGCCAAGCAGAAAAAGACAAATACCACATGATCTCACTTATATACGGAATATAATGAACATAACAGTCTGAGGAATACAGTAGACCCAGACACATGGAAGTAGGGCACAGACTGACATCCCTCAGAAGAGGGGATGGGGGGTGGGGGGTGGGAAGAGATAAACCACAGAACTTATATGCATGTATGCATGACCAATGGACATGGACAACTAAGCCGGGGACAGGGTGGAGGGGGGGTGGGGTGGGGGGTGCCAATGGGGTAAAAAGGTAAAATATCTGTAACAAAAAAAAAAATAAAAAATAAAATAAAATAAAATAAAATAAAAAAAAAAACACAAAAAAAAAAACAAAAAAAAAAAAAATAAAAAAATAAAATGCTATATCAGGCAAATGCTTATTTTCCTTTTCCTATTTCACTACGGAGACAGAAATAATAAATATAATTTAAAATAATGTCCCATCAAATTTATCTATTTACAATAAAATTTCACACACAAAGCATCGATTAACAAGAATGGGCATTTTACACTGGCAAAAAGCTTAATCAACAGTTAAAACAGCAAAGAATTTAGTATGCATAAAAAGGCATAAAAGGTAAGTGAAGAAGCATATACATACATGCTTTGTTATACATAAAATATTTCTACAATAAGCCCGGCTGGTGTGGCTCTGTGGTTGAGCATCAACCCATGCACCAAGAGGTCGCAGGTTGGATTCCTGGCCAGGGCACATGCCCAGGTTGTTGGCCCAGTTCCTAATGAGGGGGAGGGGGCATGCAGTAGGTGGCCATTTGATGTTCTCTCTCATCGATGTTTCTATCTTTATTTCCCTCTCCATTCCTCTCTCTCTCTCTAAAAAAAAAATCAATAAAAAGTTATTTTAAAAGTATTCATACAATGATATATGATACATGTGACACTGAATGCCTTTGGGGTAAAGGAGAAACCTTTTACTGTATACCCCTTTGAATTTTGAACTATATAAATGTAGTTTTTTTTATGTAACTGCGATCACAATATACATTGTTTTGAAATCTGCTTTTTTCACTTAATAGCATAGCACATACATGTTTCTGTATCATTAAATTATCTTGTACAGAATGTTTTTAATGGCTTCCAGCACTGTTATAGCCAGTGTGTTTAAATATTTATCAATTATTAAAGATTTGTGTAGTTTTGTTTGTCACTTGTAGAAGTAATGTTAACATCACTTTCATCTTTTATTTTTTCACATTTATATTTTAAATATCATGACTATTTAGACTTTATTTATAAACATGTTTCGACAAAAGCATAATCCATGGTGCCCTAAAAATCCATGCCAACCCTGAATCCTAATCCATGTGGTAAAGCTAAGAGTCCCAAAGATAAAAACACCAGGAAGCTATCCCTTAATGTGCCCTCAAATTGGAGAGATCCCTCCAACTCTCTGACGTCAGGCTCCTCAGCTCTAAAAACGACAACACCGCACTAGGTTACATAAAGTTTTTTACAGTCACTAAAATAAAGCCATCAAGAATGTCTTCAACTAGATGAAAAGGGACGAAGCGGCCAGACGCAGTGGTCCCTAGCAATCCTGCTTTCAGAAGTCGGTGTTCCCTCCGGTCCTAAAGGGCAGGGCAGGCAGGAGAAGGCAGGGGAGAACGTGGCAAAGCCAGGTTAAGCAATAACACATTGGGAGACATTTGAATAAAGCAAGCATAGGGGGTAGACGAACAGACATGAAAATTGCTCTCAGGTCCTCCAAGAAGTAGACAGTAAGAGGATTAGGGGAGTAAGAGATTTAAAATAGCAGGGATGGAGGGAAGGCTGAGAAAGCCATTGGCCGGCTCTGCAGGTCTGAGAGGGGTCATGAGAAAGAGAAGGAAGGAAAGAGTGCTGGGCGGTAGCATCAAGTTGAGCAAGGCTGTGGGGGAGTCCTGAACCAAAACTTCCCATCAGAACAGCCCCGTGATTTCCATATGCGCCTGGTTTACATCCTGGATGCGCTGAGTCCACCCTGGGAGCCCCTGTGGGGGGCAGGGCTCTGACTCGGGGTGACCCGTTTCACAGCACAGCGGCTGCAGCAGTTCGTCAGCGTGCTCCCGCATCTGGAGATCTGGAAGGCTCATGTTCACGGCTGTCACACACTGCATACCAACATGTAGAGCAAACTCCAGGACAGAACCATGATTCTATAAAATGGTGATAAAATCGGCTGCTTCACCCACCTCAGAGAATTTCAATATCAAATAATAGAGATAAAAACCAGAAGTGGAAGTCTGCCAATAAAGAGAAGTAGGCCATCTGTTTGTTTCTTACAAACTTACTGCAGGAGCTTCTGTGCATCAAAGTATCCGATGGGATGAACAGGAATCCTCGGAAGGCCAACAGCGTCTGGGATTTCACGTCTATAAGCATATTCTGAAAAAAATGTTGAATATTTTTCTAATAAAAATTTGATCCTTTTCAAAATATTTTCTGTAAGTCATGTTAAACATATTTTCATATTGCATCTACTAGAATTGTTAACATAAAAAAAAGGCAATTTCAAATGTTAGCCAGAATGTGGAGTGACTAAAACTCTCATACATTGCTTGTGAGAGTGTAAAATTATACAGTCACTTTGGATAACTTCTTTGAAAAGCAATGTTAAACAGAAATGTGCACTATGCACAGCAATTCTGCTTCTCGGTAAATACCCCCCCAAAATGAAAACATATCGTATGTCCACAAAAAGACCTGTACCAATTGCTCATCATAGCCCCATTTATCTTAGCCAAGTACTGGACACAGTCCAGGTGTCTGTCAACAGGAGAATGAATGAATAGTAGAGTCCCACAACAGAATGCTACTCAGCAATTAACAGGAACAAATTACTAATACACTCAGTAATATGGATAAATCTCAAATCATTATACCGAGTGAAAGTGGCAAGGCATAGAAGAATACCTACTGTTTGATTCATTTTACATTAAGTTAAGAACCAGGCAAACTAATCAATGATGACAGACATCAGACAGTGGTTGCTTCTGAGGAGTGCAGTGAAAACAGACCAGAAATTTCCGAACTCATGGAAATGTCCTTTATTGTATATTGAGAAACATAGATGGAGGCAGTTTTTAAAAATTTATTGAACTGAACTCTTAGGATCTGTAAATTTTAGTGCATGTACACCCACATTCTGCCATTTCTTTAGTTTAAGAAAAATTGTAAATTGTCTACTAAAAACTTCACGATTATAAAGTCTATTTCTTTTTATGGGTAAAATAACAATGGTATGTTGCATGAAATTTGTTTAAAAATAGTCTAGAGTAATAACAATCAAAAGTAAATAAATAAAAGATGAACAGATAAAATAAGATTGACAAAATGTTGATAATTACCTCTTTCACACATTATATATTGTTATATATTATGTATATTACCTATATGACATTATGTATGTTAGAACTGTTCCATAATAAAAAGTATACACACACACACACACACACACACACATATACACATATACATATATATATATACACATATATTTTTTTAAAAGAATAGGGCACCAATGGGAATTCGATAAATATATGCCTCATAGGGATAACATGACTCTCCTTACTAAAATGCCATCGTTTAAATGAGAGAATAATCCACAGAAATATTCAAGTTACTCTCATTTTATGTCCATAGTTTTAGCTTTACATAACTAACAGATCTCGGGAGAAATTGCTTTATTTTTTAACTTGGGAATTTAAAAATGACGTTTAGTCCAGGTATGTTTATGTAATTTTATTATAGGATAATAGTTGCACTTAAAAAAATAATCTGTGACAATGTACCATGTTTCAAAAAGATTTACAAAGCCAAAGTTCATAAACTTTGGTGGAATCTACATTTTGGTAAAAAAATTTAAAAAACCCAGATGAAGAGTAAATATGGAAATGCCATAGACACTTTGGCAACCTATTGCATCCAAGTTACACACCTCAGTTAGTTTTAAACCACACAAACTAAATGATCATAGTTTTTTGTAGATGTCATCAAATAGCTAAGAACATTCAAGTAAATTAGCTCCCTTTGTTAATGATCTACAGTGAACAGGAGACTATTTCAGCACAAGACAAGCATGTGGATGCTGGAGCCAGACCACTTGACCTTGAACCCCAGGTCTTCATTTAGTGATGTGATAATCCGGGGCACACTGCTTACTTCTCCTAACCTCATTTTCCTCCTATCAAATAGAGACGATAACATTACTTACCTTAAATAATTGTTAATCATGTGAAGAGCTGGCGTTTAGGAAAAACTCTTGAAAGTTATATGATTGTCTTTATATAACAAAGATGCAAAAAGTGTCTTCTGGACTTTATGTTCTAAATGTTCCATCTCAGGGCATATAGAACTTCTGTTCTACTAACCATTATCCACAACTGTGAAATTCCCAAACTGTGAAAATCATACATTTGGAAGCAATTTACTTGGCAAGAAAACCTGATTTGATGTAAACTCATTTGACAGCGAAATTTGACTTAAGCAGATGCAAGTTTATTTATACTAGTTCTATAACCCAGCTCGGTATGATTATTCATACATTTTGCTGCAAAAATATTTATGTACTTGCTTTCTGTATTGTCCTAGACTTTGTGTGTGTTATGCAATGTATGGTATATGCACTGTATTACTTTAAAATATCTGAAAATGTCTGAGTTCCAAAACCAATCAGGCCCAAGGGTTCCAAACAAGGGGTAAAGGATCGGAACCAATAATGTTTAGAGTTCAAAATTCTTCCATTTATTTCTTAGATGCAGAGAGAATAAGAAAAAAAGACATATTTTGTTGTCAAAGGAAGTCCTTTAATAAAATCAATTAAAGTGTTAAGTCTCCTCCGATAATTAAGGCCTGATCACTCACCATTTGCTGGGTAACCAGGTGTGAGAGGGTCCCCCGCACCGTTAAGATTTAAGATATTTCCACGCTGGACACCACCTCCTGGAAGATTCCAGCCATCTGGATAGGGTGCCACCCCCGGAGCAAAGTAATCAGCAGGGTCTGAGTACAGAATGACTCCTTTGGCCCCCGCCAGCTGGGCGTTCTTAACCTGTGAAACACAATGTCTCTCTTGCTTCAGGTTGGTTGTTCCAAATTTGGTTATATTCTCAAAAGTATTTTTAAATAAGTAACCAAGCTCTTCATCTTTAATCTTTTATCATTAGACCTACAACTAAGAACATCTCACAGAGAACTGGCTTCCCCAACCCCCTACTACAAGCTCTAAAGTGTCAGCCCTCACAGAGCCTATGTGGATACAGCAATGCACAGGTAGCAAGTTCATGCTGTTTCCTTCTACTAGTCTAGAAGCACAACAAGCGAGCCAGATTCCCATTTTTTCTATGGCTGAAAGGGAATGTTTTTAAAATTTAATTTCCCCCTTTTTTTTTATCCTCACCCGAGGACATTTTTGCATTGATCTTCAGATAGAGCAGGAGGGAGAGAGGGAGGAAGAGAGAGAGAGAGAAACATCGATGTGAGAAAGACGCATTGAGTGGTTACTACCCACACTCCATGAAAGATAAATATATAGATCTATATATCTATATATCTATACAAATCAAGTGATAGTAACTTTAAAAACTGCTATGTATGTATAAATTGGTTTTCCTCATTACTTATAACAATTCATATTAAAATTTAATGTGGTAAATATTTTCAAAGTTAATATTTAAAACAAAGCCACTGAATCAAGGTTAACCACAAATCCAGCGCACACTTCTTTGTAGACCATAGGCATAATTTGCAGGTATGGAAAACTCTGCTCGATTGCCCCTGATCTATGACAGTGGCCACACTGCAGTGACCCACTTTTAAACCCCGGTCTGTAAGCTAGCAGAAGTGTCCTTCCTGTCAGGTGGGCATGTCACAGAACATGAGAGGATCATGGTCCCCAGAAAGTTTTAAGGATATGATTCTATACATATACGATACAATGCCACTTTACATTTATGGAGAACAAAAAAGAGAATTTTTACCTTATTGCCTCTGAAAATTTTCCCATATCTGGCAATCACAATCTTCCCAGAGCAATTGATTTTCATATCCCGCTCGAGTTTAAAGAAGTCTTCAGTTCGTGCATAGTTTGCATACACTAGATCACCCTGTGGAGACCACGAATGATTTAGTACATATAAGATGGGATACACAGAGGTTTCTCTGCATAGGGACTGTTTCACATCTTTGAAACAGGGAAGAGGCAAGGGCATGCAAGAGGGTCAGAATAGCACAAGCCTTAGGTAAGAGATTCAGAGAGAAAATAACTTGAATCCAGAAGTCAATTAGCTGGGACACGGGGGGTGGGCAGCAGAATGTATATATGTATATATGTAAATATGCACATTGCTGCACAGTTTGAAGGGGTCCAGGCACCTTAGGGTAAGAAGCTCTTGATGAGAACTTTATTCTCTTTGAAGTACATTCAGAAACAGTAGCATAATGGGTCTTCACAACCACTAGGTAAGGAAGAAACAAGGGACAGCATATACAACGAGACATACCAAAAAACCTAGGTGTGTCATAGGCTCTACCTCCCAGGTTCTCTACCTCCCAGGTTTGTGTAAGTGCCCTCAATGACGTTCACACAATGACGAAATCGCCAAACATGCGCTTCTCAGACTACTGTCACTCATAAAATGGCCTGTTAGATTAGATCAGTATTCTTCAAACATATTTTGCTCACCCACTTCCTAAATTGATTTTGAAAAACAATATTTTTAAGTTGACATCTAAAATTTTTTTTACCATACCTTAAGGAGCCGCAAATAATGAAATTTCCAGCATATTATAAGCATTAACGTTTTTGAGGCAATTTTACCTCACCTTTTATGTGTCCAAAAAATTTAAATACTATCATGATTTACTATTTAGCATCATCATTTAAAACAATACAAGAGCCCCGCTGGTGTGGCTCAGTGGTTAAGCGATGACCCATGCACCAAGAGGTCACCGTTCAATTCCCAGTCAGGGCACATGCCCAGGTTGTGGGCCCAATCCCCAGTGGGGGGCATGCAGGAGGTGGCCAAATGATGTTCTCTCTCATCGATGTTTCTATCTCTCTCTCCCTCTCCTTTCCTCTCTCTCTAAAAATCAATAAAGACAAATAAATGAATAAAATAATCAAGAATACTCACACTTCTCTTTAGTCAGTTTTATCATTACTTTTCCCCTTGAACTTGTATTCTGTCCCTTTACCCCCAAAACATTCTCCTCTAAAATAAAATAAATTTGTGCTGGACACTGGCATGTGCTGCCCAGACTTCCCTTCAGTGAGAGGTCCTTGCTCCAGCTGCGGGGAGGCTCTCTGCAGACAGCCTTCCCGTCTCTTGCTTAGGGTCAGCTACAGATAGCCTCCTTGCTCAAAGTCATGTCCTGTTTTAGAATGCCACACATTCAATGACTGATGGATGTGGAAGTAGTAAGACCTGGACATCTCAGTCCAACCCAGGACCATTTTGATGGGCAGTTCTGACTCCAGAGCTGCCCACCGCATCAGCTGATGGTGACCTTGAGCTGGCATTGAGGTGAAATGTCTCCCTCTGCTTGATACAGCTGTCTTCCTCTCCCTGCCAAAAATATCGATTCCAAGAGAACACTCCTTAATTAGCATCTAGTATGTTAAATTCCACTTTGGTGCCTGGGTATGCTTGAAAGTCTTTTATTAATCAGTCAAACTTTCCTTGATTAAGAATATATAAATTGCATTTTTAAACATATGTATTTCTTGTGGCAGGCTCTATGTGTTATAGAAAAATCTTCAGAAGTAAGTTATTATTATAATTATTAGTAGTATCCAATTGAGTCTAACAGTATCATTATAAATGTTTACAAATAGTACTTAAGCATAAAATTGTACTGAAATATCTCTCTTGATGCTATGGAATGTTTAAACACTGGGCCATGGATCTGTTACTGAATAAACTATTGCTAGAATGAGACAGGATAGCATCAGTTCTGTACACATTTCTTGTTGTTAGACATAAGTTCTCAGAAACCTTGGGATAGGAATGAAAAAGGTTTTGTCATGATATCTTCACTAAAATATTTAAATTCCTTCCAAGTTACAGCCCCCAACTCATACACGGATCTATTATCCAAGCTAATTCTAATGAAACCAGCAGGAAACTCAGTTAGGCTCATCTTTAATTTAGTTCAGTCATAAACCATTTGGTTTGTCAAATCATTTGTTATCCAGCTATTAGCATCTCTCACTCTTATGTCTTTGCTTGGAGCACCAGAGATTTTTCACAATTCAGAAAGATGCTTCATGTTGTTTAGAATGAGTGGGTGAGGTCCTTCATTAATACAATAAGAGAAAAATGACTGTAAATAAGGAGATGGGGACAGAGTACCAGCAGGATCTCACCACAGGCTAGTTCTCAATTCCATTTGAGAGTACATCGAGAAATTGATGCAACTCATCTCGTTAAAATGATCCCAAGTTTGCCTTTGAAAAGTCTTCACATATTCTAGCTTGAAGCCCCTGTCTTGGACGATTTCTAACATCCTATACTTTTATTTTGGTTATTGTTTTCCTCTTTGACTACATTTCTTATATCATGTGTGCAACAAATTTATTACAGATATTAAAATAAAGTTGTTTCCAAACTGATTCTAAGATTTGACAAATTTATTGAAGGTGTATTATTTTGTTATGTGCTCAGCAGTATTTTAGGAATTAGAGAAATGCCAAATCCTTGTCCTTGAAGAAACTTACTTTCATGTGGAGAACAGAGATAAGATAATAAACAATAAAGTTAAAAACTAAGTAAATTATACAGTATATTAAAAGGTGATAGGTGCTGTAGAAAAATTCAAAAAAGTTTAAATAGAGTAGGCAAACAGTGAACTGGTACTCAAGCAGGACAATTTTAAATTAAAAGAGAAAACTACATCAAACTCAAATCTTCTGCACAGCAAAAGAAACAACAACCCAAATGGAAAGGCAACCCACTCTATGGGAGAGCATAATTGCCAGTGATACATCAGATAAGGAGTTAATTTCTAATATATATAGAGTGTTCATACAGCTCAACAAAAGGAAAACAAAGAACCCAATTAAAAAATGGGCAGAGGAACTGAATAGACACCTCTCCAAACAGGACATACAAATGGCTAAGAGACATATGAAGAAATGCTCAACATCACTAATCATCAGAGAGATGCAAATTAAAACAACAATGAGGTATCACCTCACACCTGTCAGAATGGCCGCCATCAACAAATCATCAAACAACAAGTGTTGGCGAGGGTGTGGAGAAAAGGGGACTCTAGTGCACTGCTGGTGGGAATGCAGACTGGTGCAGCCACTATGGAAAACAATATGGTGTTACCTCAAAAAATGAAAAATTGAACTGCCATTTGACCCAGTGATCCCGCTTCTAGGAATATACCCTAAGAAGCCTCAAACACCAATCAGAAAGAATATATGTACCCCCATGTTTGTAGCAGCACTATTTACAATAGCTAAGATCTGGAAACAGCCCAAGTGTCCATCAGTAGACTAATGGATATAAAAGCAGTGGTACATATACACAATGGAGTACTACGCAGCTGTAAGAAAGAAAGATCTCTTATCCTTTGAGACGACATGGAGGGACCTGGAAAGTATCATCCTAAGTGAAACAAGCCAAACAGAGAAAGACGAGTATCATATGATCCCACTTATTTGTGGAATATAATGAACATAACAGTCTGAGGAATGGGGTAGTCCCAGAGACGTGTAAGTGGGGTACAGACTGACAATCTCCAGAAGAGGTGGTGGTGGGGGAGAGATAAACCACAGAACTTATATGCATGTATTCATGAACAATGAACATGGACAACAAAGCTAGGGACAGGGTGGGGAAAGGGGGAGGGGGTATCAGTGGGGAAAAAGGGAAACAACTGTAACAAAAATAAATAAATTATTAATTAAAATTTAAATAAATAAATAAAATACTTTAGCTTTAAAAAAACCCAGAAAAGTCTATTGAGAAGGTGACATTTGATTCTTTGCTTCAGCAAAAAGGTTACTTTTAGCTTTTTTATTTCTTTGAAAAACCAATGCAATGCCAATGCACTGTTATTGCTAGTATGTATGTCTAATTTATCACTGTTAGCCCCCTCAAAAGTTCATTCTTAATTAAAAAATTAAAAAGTTAAAAGTAAAAAAATGTGATTTCAGTGAATTGTGTTTTAGTGTAAGTGTCCTACTTGAAGCTTATTCATATTTAATATCACCAACTTTGGGGAGACTACTTCTTTAAATGTCTGTAAATGTTGGCTCTATTTTGATACATCTGTAGTCCTCACAAAGCAAATTATAATAAAAAAGGGACTAAAGAAGACAGTTTTAAAATGACAATATATTTTGAAAATGAAAACAAGTGTGATAGATATGCAAGAAGTCACTGTGAATTAGAAAAAAGCTTTGTTTTCAGACAATGACCTTGTAAAATTTACACTGCACCATTGTTCTGTGACTGGAAATAAATACAATCTTGCAGTGTTATCCTAGAATTTTCCATTTCTCTCAAGCTTCCATCTTCCTGCTCTTGTTAATGGAGACAGAAGTGAGAGGCAAGACCAGTGATTCTTAAAGCATGGTTCTTGAGCCCTCAGAATCAACACCACAGGGGACCTTGGAAACAAACTCTCAACCTTCACCTATGACCTACAGAAACTCAAGGGGTAGAGACTAGAATTGGAGTTTTATAAACCCTCTGGATTATTTTGATATGTGCTGAAGTTTGAGACCCCTAGAATAGACCCTATTTTATGGACATTGTCACATCACTAATTTCAGATAGGCTAAAGTAAAACCCAGTAATTCACATTCAAAAGGATTCAGATGAAGATCCAAAAATCACTGACAGGGAAATACATTAAGCATACATACGGACATACATAATTTTATTTTTTAAATCCTCACCTGAGGATTATTTTCCATTTATCTTCAGATAGAGTAGGAGGGAGGAAGGAAGAGAGAGAGAGAGAGAGAGAGAGAGAGAGAGAGAGAGAGAAAGAGAGAAACATCGATGTGAGAGAGACACATCGATTGGTTACCTCCCATACACCCCTGACCAGGGCCAGAGATCAAACTGCAACTCTTTGGTGCGTGGGCTGACACTCTAATCACTGAGTCACACCGGCCAGGGCAACACACACACATAATTTTAAAAAGTGTTAACACTCCACTGGCTGGGTTACAGGGGGTGCAGTGAGGCACACCAGCCAGCAAGCTCATCTAATATTTGAGCACAGACAACAATCCCATGCAGAATCACATGCTCCTTCTGTCCTCCCATTAATCTGGAAGAGTTTAAGTCTACTTGAAAATTGTGAGTTAATAATATCTATGACTCTCTTATGAGTAGAATAATTCTGTCGAAGTTCAAAAAATTTTTAGGCAATTTTACTGATTATACAGTACAACCCCAAACTAATGTGGATATAATTTTCCCCTTATAACATTATCTTCCCATCCAGAAATATAATCTGTATCTTTATACATAATATTTTCACTGCTCAATAAATTTCAGTGTTCAACTAGATCACACTCATTTAACTTTAAGATTTTTAGAGTGTATTTTGTATTTTATGGTTATTTTATTTATTTTTTATGTCTATTTTAAATTAAATTTGTTACATTTTCTGCCACTATATACTATTTGTGTACACACATACACACATATATTTAACTCCAATCTGGTAATATTAATGTTATTTTTATAATAAAGATGAATTAGTGCTTTTTTATATTCTGCTTATACAGACATAAATAATGAAGGAGGGGGATTAAGAAGACCCAGAGTGTATAAACATAAAGATAACAATTAGACAATATCAAAATTAAAGGTTTATTTTAAATAAAGGGCAATGGAGGTAACATGAACAGATATATGAAAAATTAGATGATATTTGCAACATTTAAGCCAATATGAGATGAATAAAATATTTAAGAAACAATATGTTTTGCCCTGGCCAGTTTGGCTCAGCGGTTAGAGCGTTGGCCTGCGGTCCGGAGAGACCCGGGTTCGGTTCCCGCTAAGGGCACGTACCTCGGTTGCAGTTTGTCCCCGGCCCTGGTTGGTCGTGCGGGTGGCAGCCACTCGATGTGTCCCTTTCACATCGATGTTTCTCTCTCTCTCTCTCTTCCTCTCTCTCCCTCCCACTCTATCTGTACAAAGAATGGAAAAAATGTCCTCGGGTGAGGATTAAAAAAAAAAAAAAAAAAGGAACAATATGTTTTATTGTTATATCCTTTATTTCTATCTCATGTCAATTATAAAATTATTAAATAATTACAGGGTATTTATGTTCTAATTTTATTTTTTTACTTTTTATTTATTTTAATCCTCACCCAAGGATATGTTTCCATTTATGTTCAGATAGAGTGGGAGGGAGGGAGGAGAGGGACAGAGAGAAAGAAACATTGATGTGAGAGAGACACATTTATTGGTTGCCTCCTGCATGACCCAGACCAGGGCCAGGGACAAACTGCAACCAAGATATGTGCTCTTGGCCAGAATCAAACCCGTGACTCTTTGGTCCACCGTCTAACACTCTAACCACTGAGCCAAAAAGGCCAGGGCTATGTACTAATTTTAGGAAAATATTTTCTAATATTGTATCATTAAGTATAATCTTAATTATTCATTTGAAGTAAAATTTATATAAGCAATAAAAATATTCTAAGTTTGTGACTTAAAAAAATAATTCTTTTTTTCTTTATTGATTTTAGAGAGAGAGAGGAAGTGAGAGGGAGAGAGAGATAGAATCATCACTGAGAGAGAACATTGATTGGCCACCTCCTGCATGCCCCCCAGTGGGGATCAGGCCCACAAACTGGGCATATGTCCTGACCAGGAATAGAACTGGCGACCTCCTGGTTCATGGGTCGATCCACTGAGCCATACCAGATGGACTTTTTTTTTTTTAAGTGGAAGGGAGGGAGAGAAAGAAAGGAAATATTGATATGAGAGAGACATGTTGACTGGTTGCTTCCTGCACCACCCTGACCAGGGCTGGGGATCTAACCTGCAACCCAGGTACATGCCCTTGACCAGGAATTGAACCTGTGACCGTTTGGTCTGAAGGGTGACGCTCTAACCACTTAGCCAAACCGTCCAGGGCAGTTTGTGACAATTTTAAATTATAAATAAGTTAATTACTCAAATACTTAAAAATAATACAAAATAATGATTATTTTTACCTTATTAAGAAACATGGTATTACCTGATATTAAATTGTCCTCATAAATCCTAACTGATTGGTGAAGATAGATTTTAAAATAGCAATTTATTTCTAAATGCAAATCAAATTTTTTACCCAACATGTGTCCAATAATAGTCCAAGCCCTTACCTCTCTATTGAGTGATATTTTAATATACCCAATTGTCAATTAGCAATTTCTTGTGAATTAGCACCTCAAACTCAGTATGTCCAAAATTAAATTTATTTCATGTTAAATATTATAGTAGGAGACAGAACTTGTTAAAAGGTAGTAATAAGTTATATTCAACTCTTTTATATGTAGCTTTCTTATAAAAATATACTGTGCAAAAATCTGGAGATTGTCAAATTTAAGACGACTGTTAGGCATAGTGCCTTACTGAGCAAATCACATTAAACTTTCTAGAATGGACATTTGTGCTCTTCATTTGAAAATGAGAACAATACAATTATTCTAATTCTTTGAAAATTAATCAGTGCTATACAACAGTAAGACATATTATTTTCATACAATAGATATCACTTGGCAATAAAAGGAACAAACTTCCAATAAATGCTGAAATGTGAATCTCACAGACGATGCTTGGTAAAAGAAACTGGACACAAATTATTACATTCTATACAACTCCATTTATATGTATTTCTTGAACAGGCAAAGCTAATCAAAGATGGCAAAAAAATCAGAAGAATGGTTGCCTTACGGTGTGTGGAATTGATTGAGAAGGAGCATAAAGGTACTTCCGGAAGTAATGTTAATAATCTATGTGTTGATGGAGTTTGAAAAGCACAGGTATATGCATTTGTCAAAAGTCAGTAAATGTACATTTTGGATTCATGCATCTCATTTCAGTACATTTTATCTTAAAGAGCACTATGAACACAAAATAATAAATGTTCTTTTTTCTTACTAAGAAATTCTAGTTTCTTAAATATGGAAAAGGGTGAATTTGGATTGTATAAAAAAAAAAAAAAACCCCTTTTAATGCCCCCTTAATCATTGTCTGGATGTGTGAGAGGGTTCTGACTGTTCATTTTATTTCATTGCATCGGATTTTTACCTCCGGCATTCCTTGTGGAGAGAAAGCACTAAAAGGTGGCACAACGTCTGAAGCATTTTCATATCCTGGAGGAGGGGGTTCAAATAATGATGTGTTGAAAACCTAGCAAAACAAAATACAATTATCAGAAGTAAATCAGGTGAAGTTTGAATACTAGAATCAAATAAGGATGACCGTGTATTATCTTTTTTGTCAGTGGAGGGCTAGTCAATCCTTCAGTGTTTTGAGAACACGTATCAGATATCTAGCACTGTGCTAGAGGCTGTGAGATGAATAAATTATAGACCCTGAGAGGAGCTACAAACATCAGCTTTTGATTTAGGTAATCATAGTCACTTATAACAATGCAAGGATAATTACTTAGGAGTAAATTAAATAGTAAGTTCACTTCAATAAAAAATATTACATTTTAAAAGAAATCCATATTTGATAGTATATAGACATATAAACAACATTTACTCTAAAAAGAACTAAAAGCACTGAACCAAATATAAAATATTATCTTTTTAAGTGTATCACTGAATTGGAAAAAAAGAAAAAAAAAGAAAAAAAAAAGAATCAGAAGCCAAAAAAAATAACACAAAAGCAGGAAATCCATGAGGAGCACTAAAATCTGTTTTTCTCTTAGCTGGATCTATCAAAGTCTGGGATTGCATGGAGGGGCAAAGTGGTTAAAAGACAAGTCCAGAGCCTGTCCAAGTAATACAACCTAACAGGAGACCTCTGCATAAAAGCTGGGTCTTCAAAATACAACCTCCTTTAGGGTGAAGAATAAACTAGAAATAAACCTGTCCTACAAAAAGTGACGGCTGTGATGGAGGGGACACTGTTGCCCCAGAGAATTCATGATTCTATAATTATGTATTTACTAATACACAGTACTTAGGTCACTTATACCCTTTTATTATATGGATTTTACTCTTCCTTTTCTTCCTCTAATGCTTCTTTTTTTTCCTTCCTTTTATTTTTGCATTTGTTATTTGTTTTATTTATTTTTGTAGTCTGGAAACTGAAAAATCTGATTCCTACTTAACAAAGTTACAGCAAATATCAAAATTAATTATGAAAACACTGAGAACATTCCCCTCAAGTCAAGGAAGTTTACCGTCACCATTTCTTCTCAACGTCATGCCAGTGCAGCAGTACAAAGGGTGATGGGAGTTGGGGAGTGAATCTGGGCTGACGTTACATTGTCCTAACTAGAGCACCAGTAAGCTGCTTCTCCTGAGGCTGACAGAACCTAACATAAAACCAAATCAACTACTACCCTCCAAAAATCCTCACATCTTCCATAATTCCCATAATTTTTCTGGGATTCAAAAGGGTGCAAACTCATCTGAATCACTGGGAAAGACTGTAAAAGAAAATATATTAACATGCGATAAAAATCCATCTCGAAATGAGGTCACTACATCAGCAAGTCTTTCAGCCAAGGGAGTACTCAAGCTTGTCTCACTTGATTTGCCTTTTGTACTACTCTTCAATTTTACAGCACTATTGAGCAAGTGGGTTTTAAAGCAAGTTTATGAGTTATTCTAATAACTAGCAAAACTGTTGTAAGGTCAAAGATATAACTTTTTTGGGTGACTTTTTCAAAGGTAGACTATATATGAACCAGTGCGCATTGCTCAGTTTCCAAAATTCACCAATAGAGCCTCAAATCAGGTATGCTGAGCACAACGAAAACAATTTTGGCTTACAAATTTCTATTTATGTTTTATGACAAAAAAGTCAATAAATAGTTTGATCTATATGGTATTTCATTTCTTCAGAAACAAAGTAAAAGAATGTGTCTGTATATATTTAAAATATTTCTGAAATCTTACAAAACACTAATATCTGTTGCTTGTGGGAGGCAGAACTTGTCTGTGTTGAACAAAAGAATAAAAGTTTACGGTTTAGCACATAGCTATGAATAGTTAGTCACAATAACTAAATCACACTGGGAGATGGGGAGACAGTATGAGAGTGTTTATAGTTAGGACAGAGGAATGAAAACGGAGCTGAACTGTCCGGATGTCAAAAGATGATGCCTCAATCTGAAACACAAGCAATATAAGCATGCTATTTAAGGAAGAAGAAGTAAATAGCAAAAGAATCAACTCATGGTTGAATAGTGATTGCTTCAGGGAAGGGAGGACTGGGAAGGAAGGAAGGCATTTCAGAGAACAATGTGATTCTTTATGTGCAGGTGTAACTTGGATGAAAACATAAATGAAAATAAACTAATGATATAACAACAACAACAAAAATTAAGAAGCTTTAGGCAACTAACACCATTCAGGAAAATCTCCAAAATGATACTTCTACATGATATGCTTATATTATGTAACAGGCTTTAGGGATTGCATAAATGTCTGTAATGGCAAAAATGATAAAATGGAATAACCAAAGCAAAGGTACAGTCAAAACTGGGAGTTGAAGAAGGAAAAAAGGACTGAAAGTTTGCTATTTTCCTGATTGTACATAAACAATTCCCAAATTTCACAGATCAAGATAGAGGTTTAAGCATATGTATATTTTTAACATTATTAATATTGATCAAGCTTAATCACTGATCAAGTTGGACATACATTAAGCTGTATACAATTTAGAAGCCCCAGTTAAGAAAAGAACTGAAGGAAGCTATCTAAATTGAAGGGGTTTATTTTAGTTAGGTACAGTAGCTTTAAAACTAAGGTATGCTGACTCACAATGAATATATGAGTTCTGAGCATTCATACTGAACATATTAAATGGAAATAAGCCAGTCAGAGGAAGACAAGTATCACATGATTTCACTTATTTGTGGAATATAATGAACAAAATAAGCTGATGAACAAAATAGACCCAGAGACATAGAAGTAGGGTTCAGACTGACAAACCTCAGAGGAGGGGTGCAAGGGGGAGGGGAGAGATAAACCAAAGAACTTATGTATATAAGCATAACCAGTGGACATAGACAACAATGCTGGGGATGTGGGGTGGGGGGTGGATTGGAAGAGAGTGTTAATGGGGGAAAAAAGAGAAACATCTGTAACAAAAATAAAATAAAATAAGAATTCTTGCTGCACACTGGTTGAAAATTACTGCAATAATAGAAAGAACCAACACAATTTACAAAAAAAAAACAAAAAAACCTCAATTACTTGCATTGTCTTCTGTTTCTTAACTTGCAGACAAGATTGTAAATACTTTAGATATCACTCTATAGACTCTCTTCAAAAACTCTTCCCCTTCAAATGCCCACATTTGAGTTCTATGTACAGAGATGAGCACATGACCCTATGACACATAACCATTAAGAACCAATAAAAACCTGCTGGCTCAAATTGCACACTGGGTCTCTGAATTTCCTAGCAACCCCAAACCTATGCAGTATCTTTTATAGTCTGAACCTATCAAAAATATAACTATTTTAGTTGCTTGGAAGGTTACTAATATCTCATATTTTAAGTTAATGTATAATACTAAAAAAGAAAAATTAGAGATTGTTATCAAGCATTAATTTCTCAGAATCTTTCCAACATCACATTAAATCCAAAAAGTATAAGAAAGTTGATATTGATAATTAAATATCAAAGGCATCATTCATCTGTTTCAATAATATTGATTTCTATCAATAATTGGACATATATAGTGCATTCTTTCATAGAAAGTATTTGAAAAGAATAGATGGAGGAATTTCTTTTCTACTCTTTTTTTTTTTTTTACCTCTTTTCTGTCTTCATCAATTATTGAGATGTAGTTGGGATGAATCTTATTTGGATAGGACAACAGGACATCATAATGGGCTAACTCAACAGAATCCAAGCCAAATTCTTTCCACTGGGATTGAATTTGCTTCGCAAGCTGAAAGTTTTGTTCCGTTCCTGCTAAATGTGGAATCCGTGTAAAATTACTGGCAAACAAAAATTGAAAGTGGTTAGAAATTAATGTTTAGTCAGCCTTTATCTCAAATCAACAAACAATTAAGGCACATTTACATAAAACTACTTAGAAATGTGATACACTAAAAAGGGAAAATGGTAGCATTGTTGCATCAAATAGATTTTCAAAGTGCATTTGAACTTTTCATGCTCAAATTTGTACTCATTCAAAGGAAAAACTGGAGAAACTGATCTGATGAGAGAACTGTTGTGTGCAACCCTGTGGATATATCCCTGAATAGTAAGTTGATGAAGGAAATGTCGTATTCTTTCCTTAAGAGCCATGACTCTTGGAACTTTCATGGAATTACCTGTTTTTATTTCACTGTGCAAAATATTTGAGAGAGAAAAATATTTTGATCCAAATACCAAGGTGTGACATGCCAAGGATTACTGATAATTACAATTATTTTTAAATATTGAAAATTATAGTCAAGTGAGAAACCTTTTCATTAGCAACCATTTATGAAGTATTTTCATTAAGAAAGAATCTGAACATATTTACACAAGCCTAAACTGAACCTCTTGTACTCTATCCAGCATGCACAGTAATACACTTAAAAAGCAATGATGATAATTAGTTTGACCAGAAATATCTTTAACAAGTAAATTATGTAACCAAACTTTTGGTTACTAGATATAACTTTCATGAGATACTGGTGTTTTTGTTTGTTTTAAAATTTTTTCTCCTAGAAATTTGTTATTTCCCCGAACATTCAGCTCATTTGATATTGTCAACTTAAACTCCTTAAAGAAAAAACAAAAAAAGAGAAAATTCCACAAGTCAAAGCATCATATATCATGTAAAGACATTTATTTATTTCTAGATCATTAACTTCTTGAACTTCATGAATCTCTGGTTCTAAATATGGAGGTTTTACTAAAATCAACAATCTTCCATGCTTACTGTGATTTAAAAAACCCTTATAGGCAACATTGCTATGACGATCCCAATTTCAAATGTTTAATTCTACGGTGTATCTGAACTTTTGATATGAAAAATCAGATGCCAAGAAAAATAACTCAAAATTAAAAAAAATTCTGTGATTAATTTTTATACTTATATTAAAATAATTTAAATTATGTTTACAAAAAATAGTATTAAAATCCTCATTCAGTAAAATTTTAAGTGCTTAACACCTTACATAGGATTTCTATTGTGCATTTTCAAAATACAGTAACGAAAGAACACAAATTTTTAATTGAATTTATTGGGGTAACGTTGGTTCACAGAACCATGGAGGTTTCAGGTGTACAACTCAACAAAACATCATGTGCACACTGCATCGTGCGGCCATCGCCCCAGCAAAGGCTCTTTTCTTTCCCATTTTCCATCCCTTTGCCCACCTCTACCTAATCCCCACCCCTTTCCCTCTGGTTATCACCACACTATGTGTCTATGTGTTTTGTATATATACAAATTGTGAGATATATATGTTTTTTTTTTTTTCTTAATTCCTTCACCTTCTTTCATCCAGATCCCCAAACCCCCTCCTTCTGACAGCTGTCAGTCTATTCCATGTATCCATGCCTCTGTTTCTATTTTGTCAGTTTTTTTGTTCATTAGATTCCACATATAAGTGAAATCATATGGCATTTGTCTTTCTCTGACTGGCTTATTTCACTTAGCATACTAATCTCCAGGTCCATCCATGCTATTGCAAAAGGTAAAATATCCTTTATTAAATTTTTTGGTGGCTTAGTAATATTTCATTGTGTAAATGTACTACAGCTTTTCTATCCACTCATCTCCTGATGGACACTTGGGCTGTTTCTGGATCTTGGCATCAATAAGGCTTCAATAAACATACCGGTGTATATATTCTTTCAAATTACTGTCTTGGGTTTCTTTGGATATATTCCCAGAAGTGGGGGATCACTGGGTCAAAAGGCCGTTCCATTTTTAAATTTTTGTGGAAACTCCATACTGTTTTCCACAGTAGCTGCACCAGTCTACATTCCCATGAACAGTGCACAAGGGTTCCCTTTTCTCCACATCCCTGCCAACACTTGTTGTTTGTTAATTTATTGATAATAACCATTCTGACATTCTGACAGGCATGAGGTGGTATCTCATTGCAGTTTTTGTTTGCATTTCTCTGTCGATTAGTGATATTGAGCATTGTTTCATATCTATTGGCCATCTATGTGTCCTTTTTAGAGAAGTGTCTATTCAGGTCCTTAGACCATTTTTCAATTGAGTTATTTGTCTTCTTGGTGTTGAGTAATGTAAGCTCTTTATATATTTTGGAAATTAATCTCTTCTCAGATGTATCACTGGCAAGTATGTCCCCTCATTCAGTGGGTTCCCTTTTCATTTTGATGGTTTCTTCCGTTATGCAAAAGCTTTTAATTTTGATGTGGTCACATTTGTGTATTTTTTCCTTTGTTTCCCTTGTCCATGGAGATATATCTGCAAAAATATTGCTATGAGAAATGTCTGAAATTTTACTATTTTCTTCTAGGATTTTTATGGTTTCATGACTTAACATTTAATTATGTAATCCAATTTGAGTTTATTCCTCTGTATTGTGTAAGTTGATGGTCTAGTTTCATTTTTTTGCATGTACATGTCCAATTTTCTCAGCACCAATTATTGAAGAGACTGACTCTACTCCATTGTATATTCTTGCCTCCTCTGTCAAATATTAAATGACTATAAAGGCATGTGTTTTTTCTGTGCTGTCTATTCTATTCTGCTCATCTATATGCCAGTTCCTGCATTAGTACCATGCTGTTTTGATTACTATAGTCTTGTAGTATAGTTTGATATCGGGTAGGATGATATCTCTAACTTTTGTTTTGTTTTGTTTTTTCTCAAGCTTGCTGAGGCTATTAGGGGTCTTTTTTGGTTCCATTTAAATTTTTAAAATTTTGGAATATTTGTTCTTGATCTGTGAAATATGCCATTGGTATTTTAATAGGAATTGTGTTGAATCTGTTGATTGCTTTGGGTAGTATGAACATTTTAATGATGTTATTTTTTGTATCCATGAACATGGTATATGCCTTCAGTTATTTTTCTCTTCCTCAATTTCTTTCTTCAGTATCCTATTATTTTCTGAGTACAGGTCTTTTACCTCCTTGGTTAAATATATTCCTAGGTATCTTACTATTATTTTTTTGTAATAGAATATATGATTGTTTTCTTATTTTATTCTTCTGATAGTTCATTTTTGGTGTATAAAAATGCCACAAACTGCCTGGCCGGTATGGCTGAGTTGGTTAGGGCATCATTCCATACACCAAAGGATCACAGGTTTGATTTCCAATCAGGGCACATACCTAGTTTGCAGGTTCAAACCTTGGTTGGTGTATGCTCAGGAGGCAACCAATCAATGTTTCTCTCTCACAAAGATGTTTCTCTTCTCTCTCCCTCTTCCTTCCTCTGTCTCTCTAGAATCAATGAAAAACATATCCTCAGGTGAGGATTAAAAAAAAAATGCCACAGATTTATGATATTAATTTTGTATTCTGCTAATTTGCTGAATTCATTTATTAGATCTAGTAGTTTTTTTTGGTGGAGTCTTTAGGGTTTTCTATACACAATATCATGTCATCTACAAATAATGACAGTTTTACTTCTGCCTTTCCAATTTGGGTGCCTTTTATTTCTTCTTGTCTGATTGCTGTTGCTAGGACTTCCACTACTGTGTTGAATTAGAGTGGTGAAAAAGGACATCTCTGTCTAGTTCCCGATTATAAGGGAAACACTTTTAGATTTTGCCCATCGAATATGATGTTGGCTGTGGGTTTCTCACGCATGACCTTTGTTATGTTGAGGTATGATCTTTTTATTTCCAGTTTGTTGAGTTTTTATCATAAATGGGTGATGGTTTTTATCAAATGATTTTTTTGCATCTATTGCAAATTTGTATTCATAATTTTAATTCTATGGAGCTTAATATAGACATATGTGTTTATATGATTATGTAACATCTATGCACAGATATAAATGTATATATAAGACTGTCATTTATATAAAAGTATTACTTGTATTCAATAAAGAATCTTTCAATCACTATAAGGTACTTCAAGTATTTTTGAACACATACACTAAGTAAATTTTTTAAATAAATGAATTTCATGTTTCGAAAAGCTAAATAGTCTAATCAATTATATATAATCATTGTATACAAGGGTTTTATTTTCAGTTGCTTTGCAAATACTTTTTAAATTTACTCATTTACCTCTTTGGCTCTACACTAATGATAACTATTTCAGGAAACACGGAGCTAGATCGTAAACTATGTCACATTTACTCTCTCTAAGTTCATCCTCATCACAGCCGTATCATTGTCCTCATTTTATAGATATAGAAAGGAGGGCTCCGGAAAGTTAAGTATTCACTCAAATTTACTTAGCTATCAATGGGCAAAGATGAAATTCAAACTCAAGTATGACAGACTCCAAAGTCCAAGTTTATTCTTTTGACCGAAATATACTATCTTCCTCTAAAACACGAGTCAAGAAAGTAAATTCCCCTGACCAAATCCTGCATATTTCCTGAAATGTACTAAGAATGGTTATCACATTTCACAGGTGAAAAATCAAGAGGAATAATATTTTGTGATATAATTACATAAAATTCAAATTTTAGTGCCCATAAATAAAGTTTTATCAGGACTGCCACACCTGTTTGTCTATGCCTTTCCTGTGGCTTCTTTTGTGCTACAATAGCAGAGCTGAGTAGTTGTGACAGAGATCAGCTGGTCTACAAAGGCAGGCCCTTTACAGAGAGTTGGCTGACTCCAGCTTTAAAACATCTATATCAGTCAAGTTCAGCTGAAATATATAATCCTGTCCAGATAAAATGTGATACAAGATCTTCAACAAATAAAATGAAAAAAAAAAAAAGTCAGTCCCTGTATGTGCAATATTAGATCAAAACTTTGAAACAGAATAAAATTTTCCAACAAATTGTCCATATAAACTTTCAAGTATATGCTTACTATAAGAACGATTTGATGTTCTCAGCTTTCAATTCATCCAAAAATGCCTTCTTCATGTTATGCTGTGGAACAGTGTTAGTAGCTTCATTGGAGGATTTTATAAACCATCCTGTAGAACACATACAAATATAAGAATAAGAAGTGAGCTCATACACAGGCCCTATTTTTCCTTATTGTTGTATCTATCATATGTAAAATATAAATCACCAGTGACCTCTAGCATTCACTGAAATTTAATTTCTCTTGCCTACTTCTACTTGGGAAAAATCATGCACACAAACTTTCAAATTACAAATCAATTACAAAATATTTTTAATCTGATTTCATTGATAAGATTGCTGTTATTCTAAGAAATGTTTTATGAGGAAACTCACAATAAAATTAAATACTGTGTTTCAACAACTGGGGATAAACAAGATCTTTTAAAAAGTAACAAAAAAAGGCGATCCAGTCGTGGCTGGTTTGGCTCAGCGTTTAGAGTGTGGGCCCGTGGACTAATGAGTCGCAGGTCTGATTCTAGTCAAGGGCATGTACCTGGGTTGAGGTTCATCCCTGGCCTCGGAGGGGTCATGCAGGAGGCAACCAGTCGATGTGTCCCTCTCACATTGATGTTTCTCTCTCTCTTTCCTGCTCTCTCTCTCTCTCTCCCCCTTCCTTCCCACTCTATCTGGAGATAAATAGAAAAATATCCTCGGGTGAGGGTGAAAAAAAAATTAAAAAAAAAAGGCAATCCACCTTCTTTTCCCTTAAAGCTTCTATCTCCAGTGAGTGCTCTCTGCTGATCCAGAATAAGCATTTAGTCAATATATATAATGAATTAATTATGGATATATTTCAAGTATATACGCTATTTAAAAGAATTGAAGGACACTCAGACCTGTAATTTGTTCTGGCTCTGAAACTAAAAGAAAATATGCTGAGATTTTATGTTTCCAATGGAAGAAGTCTTGAGAAATTCAACTTCAGAAAGCTACAGTGAAACTACAATTTACCCAACATCTCTGCAAGACACCCAGTGCACACAGGCCAGAGGCAATGCGTAGACAGATGATGATGTAAGCTTTTGTAGCTGGCTTTTAAACTGAGGGAAGGGGGCATCACTAAGGATTTATTTTGAGAAATGATATGGTCTGGGAATAACATGGTTACCAAAATCAGCACCCAGCCAGCTTCCAGGGACCTTTCCAGTTATTAATCACACACACACACACACACACACACACACACACACACACACACACAGGCATATTGAAATCAATGATTGGCAGAAAATGGAAATATAGTTCCATCTGTACATACAACAAAGGATTAGCCTGTGGGATCTGGGAAGGACACACTGAAGATTAAATGCTTGAATTGAGATCTAGAGAATGAACAGGATGAAGAGGAAGAAGGCCTGTTGGAGAGAGGAGAGCAGAGAATCCTAGAGAAGAATAAACAAACATTAATCAAGAACCTGTTCTGTATCCGACACTGAGCACTGAATACTAGGATGGAGCTGAGGCTATATTAAGAATCCCAGGCCCAGAACAGATGCAGATTCTAACCCACATGCCAACCTTGCCATTTTTACAGCCGAGAAAACTGAATTGAGAGAACCTATCTCATTTAAGCCCCCAAACAACTCTAGGCAGTTACTAATATCCACATGTTAATATAAGCAGAGGGTGGCTCAGAAGTTTGTTTTTTTGTTAATGATCACAAGGTCACACAGCAGGTGAGAGCAAGGATGAGTTAACCTAGCTAGGTGGTCCATGCCCTTGTCTCTTAAGTCCGGGAAAGGAAATCCGGAGTTCAAAGTAAGGCAAATTACCTGGCAATAACTTAGGCTAGTCTTGTGCATTAATGTCCAATGAGAAGCACCCCATCATCAAGAAGGAGTAAGGAAAAGTGCCAATATCCCAATGGCGTACTGAGAACTTTAGGTGCTATTTTATTTACTATTTCCAATAAACTGTAGATATTAAAGGCATCCTATAGATTGGGAAGCTGAGGCTGAGAGATTGGGCCACTTGTTTAAGGCCACAAAGAAGTGGCAGAGTCAAAATTAGAATGTACAAGGGTCTCAGCTGGTCTGAGCTGCCCCTGGTTTTCTTAACGAGTTGAGAAATCGGCACATAAGTGACAACAACGCCAAAGAACTGTTAATAAAGATCTATTTAGAGAACGGACAATAATGTCAGCCAGTTCTCCAAAGTTTCTCTGTTTTTTACTCCTACGGACGAAAGAATGAGGAGAAAAGGGCTCGCATGTAGCAGTGCCCGATGTTTACCTACTGCATACAAGAAGCAGCTCCAGGCGCAGGAGTAGATGCAGAACCCAAACTGGTTAGAGTCATTCCTTGCAAAGCACCCTGGAGATTTGCTTCAGTCTGCTCCAGAGACCTGCCGCTCACCCTAAAATGCACCAGTTAACAAGGGCTCGAGCTGGTGCACCTTCTGAGGTCCGGTTTCAGGGCCTCTCCCTTCTACTCCTTATACTGGATGACTGTCCTACAAGACCATGTCCAGAACCCAACCGTGCACCTCCCTCCGCCCCCCAGCAACCCCACCTAATTCGCGGGGGCTCATCCCCATCTTCCCCAGGACCAAACCACAGTCCCCGGGACGCCACATCGCGGTCGCGGACCCCACATCGCAAAGCGCGGAACTGCCAGCTGGGCTCCGCGGTGTGCGTGGCGAGCGCCCCTACCGAGGAGAAAGCCGAAGACGAAGAGTCCGGCGGCCAGCAGCAGCGCCCCCGCGCACAGCCAGCGCGGGCGGCGCCAAGCGGCGAAGATCGAGTCGGTTTCGTGAAGGGGATTCCACATCGCGCCAGGCGCCAGGGCCTCCTGGGACCTGCGCCTCAGCTGCGGCCCCACCGAGGGCCAAAGGCTTCCTCCAGCTAAGGCTTGGAGGGTCAGTTACCTCCCTGCAGGCTAGAATCCACCCCCAGCCCCGGGTCTAGTTTCTCCGCCCTAAAGGTACTTCTTGCTTATGCTCAACCAATCCCAGAGAGAGGGAGGCAATAGAAATGACCATAAAAAGAAAACCCGGCCCCTTTGGAGAAATGATTACAAAAAGTCTCGTGGAAAGTTCTAGCTTTTGTTTATTTCGAAATGAAAGGGGAAAAAAAGGAAGGAAGGGAAAGAGGAACAAGTGTGTCTCCTTTCTTCAACCCCAGACCAAACTCTGCTTCTCAAAAAGACAGCTGAGGATTGCCAGTGTAATGTAATAGAATGCTCATCTTTTGTCTGTCCAGGAAAATATGCAGGGGCCTGGCTCCTGGCTAGTTGGTAGACTAAATTGTCTCTCTATATTTTTCAGCTCTGAAATCCTATTAAATACTATAGCACTATAATGAGTAAAGTCTAGTAGAAAAAAAAAGTGTTCCATTCTGACACTGCATTGGATAGATAGTCAAGGAGGAGGTGGTGGTGTCCATGTGAATTACCACTGTGCTCTTTCTCCGAATGAATATCATTGATTTCATTCTTTTGGGGAAAGTTCTGATAATTACATGAAATGATTCATCTAAAGCACACAGTGCATTGACTACCTTGTAGAATGTGCTCATAATACTAATTAGTTATAAAAGGTATGCCTTCCCCACTACATTGCAAGTTCCATGAGGGGAGGAGGAATAATTCTTTTTGTAAGACCTGACAGATGCTTATTCAGTCTCTGATACTAATACACTGATCTCTAGTTTTTAATTTTAATTGTTAGCATTTTTGTACATAATTTTACTCTTTTATTTCCTTTCAGATTTTAAGTTTCTTGGTGCTAGGGACCGTATATATTCCTTTCTATTTTCTAGAGTTACACAAGCCTGGAATGTAAAAAACACCCTTTGAAATGAGTGAATGATATGCTAAGCAATAAAGTGATTATAAGGTATAAGAAATGATTACTGTTATTGAAGAACTTTAGTCAAAATGGGAAGACAGGGCCTAAAAAAAGGATAAATAACAATACCAGAAACCAGATTATGAACCAAAAAGAACAGCAACAGCTTGTGTTCAGACCATATGGGCTTCTTGTTCATACTCAAGGATTCATACCCAATAGCTCTTGCTGGAAGAACATCTTGAAATGTTTTACAGTGCCATGTACCCATCCATACACACACACACAAATGTGTGACACTACTTTGTGGGTAGGCAGATAAGGTAAAATACGACCTGACCTTCTTGGGCCATGGTGATAATTAAGAAATGTTTTTCAGACTGGATGAAATACTCAATGAGTACATACTAGTAAAAGATGAAAATGCTCTCTCTCATTACTGAATTAAATTTAAATACTTTCATTTTGTACCATACTGTTCTAATGTCTAAAAGAATTTTGTAACTAGGTAATAACTTTTCATCATCTAATAGTTACTATACAATCCATTCATTTAAAAGTATATATATATATGTAAATATATATACATGTATATATATATACATATATATATATGTATTTTTTTCGTAAGCTGGGATTTCTGACTCTTGGAACTGTACTGTTTGGTGAAAAGCAAATGCTCCATAGGTAGTAGCCATTATGGCCTCCACTATGCTTGGCTAAAATTGACTACAGTAGCCCCTGCCATCCCGACATTCATGGTTTAGCTTTCTTTAAGTTTACTTTCTGTAGTTGCAGTTATCAGCGGTCAACATGGTCTGAAAATATTAAATGGAAAAGTCCGGAAATAATTCATTAAATTGCCTGCTCTTCTGCATAGCATGATGAAATTGGTGACATCTTTCTCAGTCCCACCCTGGACAGGAATCATTGCTTTATTTAGCGGATCCATCCAGTAGCTGCCTAGGTTATAATATGCCATAAAGTGCTTCCTTTAAGAAAAAAGGTGCAAGTTCTTGACTTAAGGAAAGAAAAATAATGGCTATGCTGAGGTTGCTAAGTTCTCCAGTAAGAACAGAGTCATCTATGGGTGAAATTTTGAGGAAGGAAAAATAAATTGATGCTAGTTTTGCTGCCATACCTCAAATTGCAAAAATTATGGCCACAGTGCATGATAAATGATTAAGATGGAAAAGATACTCAATTTGTGGGTAGAAGACAAAACCGAGTCTGTCAGGGCTCGATGATCCTCCTTCTGATGCATCTTCAGAAGGCCAGTAGTCGCCTAACACTGTCACTATGCTGACATCATTTACCTCAGCCGCCACGCCTACATCATTTACCTCACTTCATCTCACACAGGCGTATCGTCTAACATCATCACAAGAAGGGTGAGTACAGTACAATAGGATATTTTGAGAGAGAGACCACTGCACATAACTTTTATTGCCATATATTGTTATAATTGTTCTTTTGTTATTAGTTGTTTATCTTTTACTGTGCCTGATTTAAAAATTAAACTTTATCATTGGTATGTGTGTATAGGGAAAAAAAACAGTATATTTGGGGTTTGGTAGTATCTGTGGTTTCAGGCATCTGCTAGGGGTCTTGGAACATATCCCTGCAGATAAGGGGGGACTACTGTATTTATAAACCAGAAAAAATAGTTATGGAGGCAAACCAGCCTTGGAGAGAGTGTGCAGAATCTAACCTTGTTAGGGTAAAATGATTTAAAACATTATTGGCCAAGAAATACCTGGGGAACTCAGGTGGAAGGAGGCTTGAGATCACAAACAGGTGAGATTAATTTTCCAAAGTCTCTATTCTGTTTTTAATTTCCCAACTCAGAAACTCTGCATGGATTCCAGTGAACTATATAATGATTCTAAATTCTTTAACACTTCTGTCTACATTTGAACTCTTTGTAGCAGCATTCTCCATTAATTTCCTTGTCATATACTTTTATGTAATTTGCTTAGTCTTGCTAATTTTGTTTACTCATCTATAAAATAGGGATGATAAAAGTCCTGTTTACATATAGTAGTTTTAAAAGGTTAGCAAAGAAGTCTAGCACTTAGATAATGGAATGAAATTCTGTACTTCAAAGAAAAGTTTATATAAAATCATTATCTTATATGACCCTAATATATGTACCCAGAAATCTCCTGCATTTAAAACCAATACATTATCATTATGGTAACCTAAAGTTAAGGAAGACTCATTCTTTTTTTTTTTATCCTCACCCGAGGACATTTTTCCATTTTTTGTTCAGGTAGAGTGGGAGGGAGAGAGAGGAACAGAGAGCGAGAGAGAAACATCGATGTGAAAGGAACACATCGAGTGGCTGCCACCCGCACAACCGACCAGGGCCGGGGACAAACTGCAACTGCGGTACATGCCCTTAGCGGGAACCGAACCCGGGTCTCTCAGGACCACAGGCCGACGCTCTAACCGCTGAGCCAAACCAGCCAGGGCTGGAAGACTCATTCTTATAAAAACAGTAAATAAATACATTCCAAAAAGTAAAAATGAGATATTCTATGCACAATACTAAGATCTCTTTCACAAGTTGAAAGAGATCATGTCAGTAGAAATGACAAAGAAGATAAGATGAATCTGTTTTTTGTACAGAGATGAACTAAATAAAAGAGTATTACACACATCATCTCTGGGATCTGTTGAAAAAGAAAGCAATTTAAATTATTTTAGCTACTTTTATCCCCAGTCTTGAATACATATTTACTTTTCAAAAATGCTTACTCAAGGAAAGAAAATACTTTACTATTTCCTGAATTCTACTTAAAGTATAAATACAGCATTTCTGAACTCTAAATTATACACTAGACGGCATAGCACAGAAAGATAAGAATTTTAACTCACTTCTCCAAGTGCTTTATATATACTTTTTTTTTTTTTTTTTTTAATGTTCAATCTTTTTAACTTGGAGGCTTCAAACTCTTTGGACTATACATTTAAAATCTGTGCATTTTAGCCCTGGCTGGTTAGGTTCAGCAGTTAGGGCATCAGCCCACAGACCAAAGAGTTGTGAGTTCGATTCCCAGTCAAGGGCACGCACATTGGTTGCAGGTTCACCTGACTCAGTTGGGGATGTCAATCTGTGCATTTTATTTTATATAAATTATAAATCAAGGAAGTTGATTTAAACATAAGGTAGGGCATAAACGAGAATATTTCTTAATGATTCATTTAAACTCTACTATTTCAGAGTAATTAATCCCCATTTTCTTTATACTAACTTGACTTACTCTAGAGGAATCTTTGCAGACAAGTTTTTATTTTTATTTTTTGGAATTTTGAAAAGTAGAAAACTTAGCTATATGGTACTCTTTCCAATCTAATAATGGAATAGGATAATAAAAGGACAGTTTTTATTAAAATAATTTTTGTAATCTTTAAGTAAAATGCATTTTTCTGTTAATTTTTATTACTAGAATAAATGGTGTTTATTATTTTAATAAATGTATATAGAAGTATAGGAAATGAGAAGCTCAAATAATCTTTTTCTTTCCCTTCCACACTTGGTCACCCTCCAGAAGTAAGCACTGCAAACATTTTGCTACTACTCTTCCCTAAACACTTTTTTTTTTTTTTTAATGCATGCATACAGTACTTTAAAAACACAAAATGAGATCATGCTATGTCTTTATTTTTAAGAAAGCTTTTAATTAATGTATGCAACATTCAGTATACAAGTCATAATTGTACAACTTGATAAATTTTTACAACGTGAAAACATCGGTAATTCAGCATCAACATCAAGAAACAGAACATCACCACGAACTCTAGATGGCCTCCTCAGTCCCCTTTGCACTCCCCTTCCCACTGTAAGATCCCCACTATTCTCCTGCTCTGAATTCTAACCCCAATGTTTAGTTCTGCCTATTCTTGACATTTCTGTAAATGGAACCACATCGTATATATATATGTACTTTTGTGTTTGGCTTCTTTCACTCAGAATTATGTTTGTGAGGTAGTTTCAGTGATGTGCTAGTAAATCAACTCTGCCAAGGAGGAGAAAGGCCCTGATTTGTAGCATTTCCTGATTTCTATGATTCAATTACTCCCACCATAGTAGATTTCAAGCTAACAACATGATGTAACTGAATGTGCAGTTGGAAAGAGATGCCCATAATTGCCTCTTATAACCTGGTAGCAACAGGCTTTCACATACCTCTGGACCATGTTTTTCCACGTAGCAATAATTCATTCATTCTCAGTTCTATGGATTAACCAATTGTATAAATATGGCACATTTTATTTATCCATTCTCCTCTTTATAGAAGTCTAGATTGTTTCCCATTCTTAGCTATTAAAAATTGTGCTCCCATGAAGATTCTTGTGCCTACCTCTTGGAAATCATATGTATTTATTTCTGTGTGTATTTATCTAGAAGTCACAAGTATGTTTATGTTTAGCTTTAGAAGATGGGTCTACTTTTTATGTATGCTGTTACCAGCAGTGTATGTGAAATTTCTATTCCTCCACATCTTTGCCAATTAAATTGTATTTCCCTGATGGCTAATGAAATTAGCAGATTTTCCTATGTTGCTGCCCATTTATACTTCTTTTTTTTTTTTTTTTTCAGAACAACAGTTTACGTGTTTTGGCCATTTTTTTTTTTTTTTACTGAGTATTCTACTTTTTTTTTTTGTTTGGTAGAAATTTATATATTTATAAATTATATATACGTGTATATATATATGCCTAAAATTTTAAAATTTATTTGTTTTACTCAAAAATGCAGACTTTTATACCAGTGCATAAGTTATTGCCTTGATTATTTTTAGTAGCTTTACTGTCTAATATTTTAAAGAATAGATGTGAAAAATGGAATTTTCATTTTTAAGCTTACCAGAAATTTCTCTGTGTTATTGATTCATATAAAATTTTAATATATTGAATCAAAGCTGAAATCTGCCCTGGGAAGTAGCACTAGAAATCACATGAGAAAACATTTAAAAGGAAGGAGTGGCCCTCAAGAACTTGAAGGATGAAAAGTCATTCTCCTGAGAGAGGAAGTAGAAAGGACTTTTTATTCCACACACAGTAAAATAATCATAGGTTGTTAGTCATTTAAGTGTGGTGAGAAGCAAGGTGAGTGTGATTTGTAAGGGGCAAAGATTCTTTGAGATTTGTTTGGAATATAAAAGTAACTACTCAGCCAGAAGCTATATGAGAAGAAATATAGGTAAAGATCACAGTTTTGAAGGTACTTAATGGGAATTCTGAGAAAAACATATTATTAAGATATAAACTGAAGGGAATTGAGTTAGCATGTATCTAAAGAAATATCTTCTTCAAGCTCTTGAGAGAATATGGGGAACAGTAAACTGAAGTTTTAATTAAAATGTAATTTTTGGGGGGAGGGAGGAGTATGAATTGGAGGCATGTTTTATGGTTTATTTCAAATTAGAACTAAAAGCTAGAATCTCTGTTGTTTGTTTTGACTTAAAAAAAAAAAAGGAAATCTTATACATTGTTGGCAGGAATGCAAAATGGTACAGTGTCTGTGGAAAACAGAATGAAGGTTCTTGAAAACCTTAAAAAAAGACAACTACCATATGATTCAGCAGTTCCACTTCTGGGTATTTATCCAGAAGAATGGAAAGCAGGATCTAGAAGAGATATTAGTACTGCCATGTTCATTGTAGCCCTGTTCACAATAGCCAGGATAGAGGAACAACCTAAATGTCCATCAGAATGTCACACACACACACACACACACACACACACACACACACACACACAGAGGAATATTGTTTATCCTTAAAAAAAAAAAAATTCTGCAATATGCAAAGCAACAACATCAAGATGAAACTTGAGGCCATTATGCTAAATGAAATAAGCCAATCACAGAAGGGAGAATACTGCACACTTCTACTTACGTGATAGATCTAAAATAGTCAAACTCACAGAAACGGATAGAACAGTGGTTACCAGGAATTGCTAATCAGGGCTATAACATTTTAGTTATGCAAGAAGAATAAGCTCTAGATATTTGGTGCACAATATTATGCCTATAGGTAATATTGTGCAGTACTGTTTGTACACTTAAAAATCTGTTTAAAATGGAACAGAATAGAGAACCCAGAAATTGACCCAAGACAATATGCTCAATTAATATTTGACAAAGGTGGCAAGAGCGTATAGTGGAGTCAAGACAGTTTCTTCAATAAATGGTGTTGGGAAAATTGGACAGCTACTTGCAAAAAAATGAAGCTAGAACACCAACTTACACCATACATGAGAATAAACTCAAAATGGATAAAAGACTTAAATGTAACTTGTGAATCCATAAAAATTCTAGAAGAAAATGTAGGCAACAAAATCTCAGACATCATATGCAGCAGAATTTTCACTGATACAACACCTAAGGCAAGAGAAACAAAGGCAAAAATGAGCACATGGCACTACATCAAACTAAAAAGCTTCTGGCCCTGGCCAGTTAGAGCGTCGACCTGCGGTCCGGAGAGACCCGGGTTCGGTTCCCGCTAAGGGCACGTACTTCGGTTGCAGTTTGTCCCCGGCCCTGGTTGGTCGTGCGGGTGGCAGCCACTCAATGTGTCCCTTCACGTCGATGTTTCTCTCTCTCTCTCCCTTCCTCTCTCTCCCTCCCACTCTATCTGTAAAAAAAGGGAAAAATATCCTCAGGTGAGGATAAAAAAAATAAAATAAAATAAAATAAAATAAAAAGCTTCTGCACAGCAAAAGAAAGAACCATCAAAACAGAAAGGGATCCCATCATATGGGAGACCATAATTGCCAATGATGCATCAGATAAGGGATTAATTTCCAAAATATATAGAGTGCTCATACAGCTCAACAAAAGGAAGACAAAAAACCCAATTAAAAAACGGGCAGAGGAACTAAATAGACATCTCTCCAAACAGGACATACAGATGGCCAAGAGACATATGAAGAAATGTTCAACATCATTAATCATCAGAGAGATGCAAATTAAAACAACAATTAGGTATCACCTCACACCTGCCAGAATGGCTGCCATCAACAAATCATCAAATAAGAGTTGGTGAGGGTGTGGAGAAAAGGGGACCCTAGTACACTGCTGGTGGGAATGCAGACTGGTGCAGCCACTATGGAAAACAATATGGTGTTACCTCAAAAAGTTAAAAATGGAACTGCCATTTGACCCAGTGTTCCCACTTCTAGGAATATACCTTAAGAAACCTGAAACACCAATCAGAAAGAATATATGTACCCCTATGTTCATAGCAGCACTATTTACAATAGCTAAGATCTGGAAACAACCCAAGTATCCATCAGTAGATGAATGTATTAGAAAGCTGTGGTACATGTACATAGTGGAATACTATGCAGATGTAAGAAAGATCTCTTATCCTTTGAGATGGTATAGAAGGACCTGGAGAGTATTATGCTAAGCAAAACAAGCCAAACAGAGAAAGACAAATATCACATGATCTCACTTATTTATGGAATATAATGAACTAAACAAACTGCTGAACGAAATTAACCCAGAGACATAAAGGTGAGGTACAGACTGACAAGCCTCAGAGGAGGGGGGCGTGTGGGGGAAGAGATAAACCACAGAACTTACATGCATATATGCATGACCAATGAACATAGACAACAACGCTGGGGATGGGGTGGGGGGGAAGGGGAGGAGGGTGTTAATGGGGGAAAAATGAGAAACATCTGTAACAAAAACAAATTAATAAATAAAAAATTTAAAGTAGCTCTCACATTAAATATTTACTACAATAAAATAAAAGTAGGTGGCAATTCTAAAACCTAAAGGATCTAAAAGGCCCAAGTTATAACCAAGACAATAAATTAATGAAGATTTAGCTTCTAAAATGCTAACTCTTAGATTCATTTAGAGCAGTGGTTCTCAACCTTCCTAATGCCGTGACCCTTTAATACAGTTCCTCATGTTGTGGTGACCCCCAACCATAAAATTATTTTTGTTGCTACTTTATAACTGTAATTTTGCTACTGTTATGTTTTAGGCAACCCCTGTGAAAGGGTTGTTCGACCCCCAAAGGGGTCGCTACCCACAGGTTGAGAACCACTCGCTGATTTAGAGTATTAACTAAAGAAATGTAAAAAATTTTTAAATTCTTTTAAGGATTCATGCAAATATGACAAGTACATCTTTTTAAAGTTGTGACTTTTATTTATTTATTTATTTATTTTAGGCTTTTTTTTTTATCCTCACCCGAGGACATTTTTGCATTTATCTTCAGATAGAGTGGGAGGGACAGAGGGAAGGAGAGAGAGAGAGAAACATCGATTTGAGGGAGACACATCAAGTGGTTGCCACCCACATATCCCCAACCAGGGCCAGGGACAAACTGCAACGAAGGTGCAACCCTTGGTGGGAACCAAACCCGGAACTCCCTGGTCTGCGTGTGCTCTAACTGCTAAGCCAAACCAGCCAGGGCTCAAAGTTGTGACTTTTTTTTTTTTTTTTCCTCAAATCTTTATTGTTGGATGTAAAATGTATTACAAATGTCCACATTTTTTCCCCATTGACCCCCTCCTCCCCACTCCCGCCCCCCTCCCACCTTTTCCCACACTATTGTCTGTGTCCATTGGTTATGCATATACGTTCTTTGGTTTATTTCTTCCCACCCCCCCAACCCCTTTCCCTTTGAGGTTTGTCAGTCTAGCAATGAATTTGTGCTTCTTAATCCCTTCACCTTTTTCACCCATTCCCCCAACCCCCTTCCCAACTGGCAACCAACAAAATGTTCTCTGTATCTATGAGAATGTTTCTGTTCTTCCTGTTCATTTTGTTTGTAGATTCCATTGTTGATAGATATGTATTCATTGCCATTTTGTTTGTTCATACATTTTCTCTTTTTCTTCAAAAAGACCCTTCATCATTTCATATAATAACGTTTTGGTAGTGATGAACTCCTTTAACTTTTTCTTGTCTGGGAAAGTTTTTATATGTCCATCAATTCTAAATGACAGCTTTGCAGGATAGAGTAATTTTGGTTGTAGGTTCTTGGTTTTCATCACTCTGAATATTTCTTGCCACTCCCTTCTGGCCTGCAAAGTTTCTTTTGAGAAATCAGCTGACAGCCTAATGGGTACTCCCTTGTAGGTAACTAGCTGACTTTCTCTTGCTGCTTTTAAGATTCTCTCTTTGTCTTGAACCTTTTGCATTTTGATGATGATGTGTCTTGGTGTGTGCCTCTTGGGGTTCATCTTGTTTGGGACCCTATGTGCTTCCTGGACTTGTATGTCTGTTTCCTTCACCAAGTTAGGAAAGTTTTCTGCCATTATTGTTTCAAACAGGTTTTCGATTTCTTGTTCTCTCTCTTCTCCTTCGGGCACCTCCAAGATGCGCATGTTGGCACGCTTGAAGTTGTCCCAGAGGCTCCTAACACTATCCTCATATTTTTTGATTCTTTTTTCTTTTTGCTGTTCTGATTGGGGATTTTCTGCTCCCTTATATTCCAAATCGATGGTTTGCTCCTTGGATTTACATACTCTATTATTGAAGCTGTGTAAATTATTCTTTATTTCAGTTAATGCCTCCTTTAATTCTAACTGTGAATCTATGATTTCTAACTGGTCCTTTTTTATGCTCTTGAGGCCCTCCCTAAGTTCACTGAGGTTCTCACTAAGTTCATTGAGCATCCTTATAAGCAGTATTTTGAACTCAGTATCTGTTAGGTTGCTTATCTCCCTTTCGCTTAGTTCTTTTATTGGGGTTTTGTTCTGTTCTTTCATTTGGGACCTGTTTCTTTGTATCCTCATTTTGGCTGCCTCCCTGTGTTTGTTTCTGTGTATTACTTAATGAGAGGTATGGGGCTCACTGAGACCCGGTGCTGCTCGTTTGAAAGAATTTAGGAAAAACCTGAAGCAGGATCCAAGACCGGCCAATCCTATGGTTAAGCAAGTGGCAACAGCTTGGGTGCACTTGAAAGTTGTTTGGGGTGGGACGGGGCCTCAGGGAATCACCAGGGCGGGGCTACCAGTGTGAGCCGGGTTGCTGGAGTCCCAGATATGGCTTCTGTCTGCCGCCCCCGGGAAGGGCTCACCAAAGGAACAAAGGCCTCTGACAGCACGTTTGTCCCCGAGGAAGACCCCTCTCCAGCGCTTGCTCCAGTGCCAAACAGCTCAGTTCTTCCCTGTATGTGTCTGGCGCCCCTCGAGCTGCCTCCCCTCCAAGCTTAGAGGGAGAGAGTCCGATAAGTCCGTGTGCGGGCCCTTTAAGGAGCTGCCTGGGGCTCCAGCCGCTTCAGCTTCCCTGAGCCTCAGTTTCCGCTGGTTTTTCCAGCCAGAAGTTATGGGGATTCTCTTCCTGGCACTGGAACCCTGAACGGGGCACCTGGTGTGGGACGGGGACCCCTCAGTCCTCAGGAAGGACCTTCCCAGCCGCGGGAGCCTCCTGATTTTTATCCACCACGCTTGGGTGTGGGACTAGCCCGTCGCTCCGCCGCTGCGTCGCCTCCCCTCGCGCCGCCACCCCTCCTACCGGTCTGGATGTAGCTGCTTTTTTTTTCTTAGTTCCGTAGTTGTACGACTTCCATTCAGCTTGATTTCAGGCGGTTTTGAATAATGGTTGTTCTGTAGTTTAGTTGTAACTTTGATGTGGTTGTGGGAGGATGCGATACCGCGTTTACCTACGCCGCCATCTTGACCGGAAGTCCAAAGTTGTGTCTTTTAAATCACACATACTTGGTTGTAAATCTATCTCAGTTATATACACAATTATAGGTAAATAGTTCAGTTTTACCCGTTTTATATTCTCTACCACTCCACAGAAAATGCTCTTCTCAAGGCAGTGGCCAATTCTTCTCTCCCCCTCCCCTCCCCCCTCCTCCCCCCTCCTCTCCTTCCTTCCCCTCCCCCCTCCTCCCTTCCCCTCCCCTCTCCTCTCCTCTCTGAAATAACTGAGCTTGGTGAAATTGTATAACCATGAGAATTATCTAGACCCATACAACATCTTTTCTTACCCAATATAAAAAGCATAACAAAAGTGTAGGTTTCTATGAAGATCAGAAATACATAAATCTATCTAGGAAGGCATTTTAAATAACATGAGAACCAAAGAAAATCAAATCCAGTGATGTAACCACCAGAGTAGGGTTGCAGAGTCTTGTGAGAAGAAGAATCAGGTAATATCTAAACTTTAGCATGAAAAGATATACATGGAATATAAAACTACATGATTATTTAGTAAGTTGATATAGCTGGTGTCAGAGGCATACGTGTTGGTATCCCAGGTGAGTATCTCATGTATATAAAGCACATTTCAAACACCTAAGAGTGTCCCTGAAGACTCTGTGGTGACACCAATGTTTCCCTTGTGAGAAAGCATATTTTTACCTCTAAATATTTAAACATAGATTAAACATAGAAATGTATAGGTAATTGAATCCATTAACTAAAAGAAATGTATGCATATTTAGTATTTCAAAAAAATGTAATGTCTGATTTTGGGGGTAATTTGGCATACTCAATTAGCTTTGATTCTAATGTAAGTTGTATAATTGAGTAATTGAATTTATCTTCTAGGTCTTAAATTGAAATTACTTACTGTATTTATATGCAGTTTTACAGGAATATGTAAAAAAGTTAAAATTCCCCATAAGTATAAATTAAATTTACTAGGCTTATAAGGATTAATGTCAAGTGCTTGAGAAGGTTTGTAAGACAATCGAAGCGACTAAAAATTAATAGAATAAATTAAATGTATAAGTGCTGTTTAAAATGTTTGACAGTATTTAATTAACTAAGTGTGTATAATAAGACTAAAAGTATAAAAATGCCATAGCTGTTAAATATTTGTTAGATTTATAAGTAGAATAAAATATCTATGCTAAATTAAAGAAGAATTTAAAATTTTCATTTCAGTCAACGAAATATTGGTTATAAAAAATCAAAGTAAAATTCTGAACAGTTTTTTTCTATATAAAGTCTGCCCTCAAGGACATTGTTTTTCAAAGTGTTGCAGTGTAGACACTCAGAGAGTTTAGCACATTTAATTGATAGTTCTCCAATTAACAACTTTCTCTTCTAGATCAGATGATACTCCCCTCATGCTGGCTGGCATTCCTTTGCAGTCTTCTTGCCAGCACCTCCTTTATCAGCCCTTTAAATGTTGGGGTGTCTCAAGGCTCTGCCTTTGGCCCTGTGCTCTCCTCTTTCTATAGTATATCTTGTGAGATTTCAAATTCTATTTCTGGCAGAAACTGGCTAGAAGTTTACCAAATACATCTTGTTTTCTAGGCATATAAATAGAGACTAAAAGTCTCAGTTCTATTTCAAAGCTGGGTAGGCCCATATAACTGTGTAAGAGCTAATAAAACATGGGAGGAATGATGCATGTCACTGTTAAGCCTAGCCCTTCAAAACTTGCTGCACAAGCCTCCACACTCTCTTTTCACCACAATCATTGGCTGAAAGCATGGGATCTAGCAGAGGAATCGGGAATTCTGGAGGATGGCCAGCCTCATGATGGAGGAACACTGGTTCCTGAATCATCGCTTGGAGGAGTGACCAGCAATAAAAAATGCCCAGTTGGACTTTAGAGAAGTGAAACATACATATATTGCCTCAAAAAGCTTTATTATTTCCATTTAGTCCAATGCATAGGAGAGGGCTCCGGGATGGTTAAAAGAATGGCTAGTGGTTTGGGGAGAGGCTTAGGCAAAATCCAGACAGCAGGGGAATGCAGAGGGGCCCCTCAAAGTCCTCTGGGCTCCAAAGGCTCCTAGTAGTGCTTAAGGATGAACCTTTTGAACAGATATTTGCCCAGCCCCACCTAGGGGCCAGCCAGCCTGCAGAAGTGAGTCAGGTGTCACCCATCTTCTTGATGAGTTTCACCTTCTCACCCAGGAAGTGGTTCTCCAGGAAGTCACAGAGAGGAGGGTCTGTCCGGGTAGAACCCAGGGCCTGCAGAGCCACAAGGGCCTGGTTCAGGTTCCTCTCCAAGGCTACGGTGGCTTCCATGGTGTCCTGAGTTTTGCCTCACTCGTCTTGGGAAGGCTTCAGCACATCCTGGAAGAGAACGCAGCCACCATGCGGGTATTGCAGCTTTAAGAGATGTTCAGCACCCTGGTGCTTCTTCTCCACCAACTCAGGAAAGGAATGGCCCACGCCCTCCAGAGCCACATCATCTTGGTCGAAATAGAAGCCCAGAGAGAGGTAAGTGTAGGAGGCCCACATGTGCAGGTTGGCCAAGTGATTGATGGCAGCCTCCACCTCGGTGGAATAATTCTGACAAATTTGGGAGCTCATGGTTGTTCGGCAATAAGGAGAAAAGATTAAAAAAATGATGTTGACTGGTCTTGGAGTCTGAGTATGGCTGAGGTGGTTATGGTGTTGACTGGAAAGAGGTTGGAGGGTGGTCGGAGGCTGCAAGAAGGGTCACCCCTGGGAAGGGGCGTTCCGTCTAAACACTTGAAGCAAGAGAGAGATCCAAGGGATACCGAGGGCACTACCGGAAACTTTTTTTTTTTAACCCAATGGATTTGTTTGTTATAGAAGCTGGTGTCACCAAATATCACTGATCTTAATAGATTCCTTCATTTTTTTTTCATATATATATATCAGAAAGAGGGCGAGCGAGCTATGTATTATAGGAACTGATGGTTATGGAGCCCAGAAGAAGGGGTGTGCATGGGGGTCAGGGGGTTCAGCAGGATCTCTGGTATAAATCTGAAGTCCTGAGATCTAGTTTTTCCAGTGTCAGAGGGCAGGAAAAGATAAACATCCCAGCTCAAGAAGAGGAAAAGGGAGCTTACCTTTCTTTCAACTTTTGCTTCTGTTCTGACTCAATCACACTGGTGAGGGCAGATCTTTTTTATTCCGTCTACTGAATCCAACCAATGCTAATCTCTTCCTGAGACAGGCTCAGGGACATCCCCAGAAATAACACTTTGCCAGCTTTCTCCAGCCCAGTCTAGTTGATACAAAATTAACCATCCTCCCTGCCAACAAATTTACTCTCCACCTCCTCAACTTCTCGGCAACCTCCTGGCAGGCTTCCCTATCTGCCCTATCTGAATGGATGGCAACATGCACCATTGCTCTTCCGGATAAAAACCTAAGTCATTCTCTGTCCATTCATTTATGAAATATTTACTGAGTATCTTTTATGCATCAGGAACTGTGTCAGGTGCAGCAGATATAATAGTAAACAAAGTAGCCTTGGTTCCTCTTCTTTTACTCATACCCAACTAACACTTGTGTTCTCCTAAAAAATATGGGCATATCCATCTCTTGGAAATCTTTATCTTTACCCTTTTCCTCTACCTAATGAAGTTTAAATTCTTCAAGATATGTGCACGTTAAAAAAAAGGTATACAAATCTATTCTTGTAGTGTACATCTCCCTTGAAAATGTCATGCCCTTGGGCACAATTAACTGAATGAAGAATGGAAACCTGATTCAATTTAGAGGAAATTCTTTTCTGGCTGACGCGTCGAATTGGAGTATGAAGTAGCTGGAAGTATTACCACAGAGATACAAGAACAGAGAAAGCAGGGTTAACTAGAGATAGAATCCAAATTGTATTTTTGACAAATGCATATGTTGTTTACCTGCTAATATGGCTTAAACTTTTACTAATATTTGTGGAAAAGATTTTGAAGAATTTTTATTCGCCTAATTTCCAAGTAGCTTCCCCCACCCCCGCCCACTTTTTTCCCTTCTGATAAAAATGACCTCCCTAAAGTTTTTTTTTTCCCCCCAAAGAGATAGGTTTTGGTTCTTTGGTAAGACCAAGTAGAACATTAACATCTCAAAGGCACAGAGAAAAAATGCAGGTTCCTCCAAAAAGTCTTTTTATCCTAAATTCAGACTTTTACAGTACCTGCAAGCCTTTTTAGATAAAAGAGGAAGGTTTGGGAATTGGTAAAAGATAGGAGGGCTTTGAGTTGTTTCTAGAGCCAGATTCCTGTTTTTTACCCTGCCATTTTTGACTGACCAGATGAATTTGAATTTGATGCCTTGCCCATAAGAGATGATCAGAGATAACTTCCTTAGACCTATCTAGAGGGCAGGCAGTCTTCTGTTTACTACAGGTCTGTTCTTACCAACCTGTAATAACCCTTTGAGGCTCCCAAGCTGCTTTACCTCATCCCTAGCTCAGGATGTTTTGTATACAACACCCCCTTTCTATAAATGAACCTCTCCTGCATGTGGGGTCTCTGACTCATATATGTCAAGTTCCCATACACATATATGTAGTAAATTTGGTTATTTTCTCTTGCTAATAGGTCTCATGTTTATTTAATTATTTGACAAGCCAGAAGAACCTTGAGGGCACAGAAAGTTGTTCCTCCCCCACAGTTGGTGCTGTGAGTAGCATAAACTCACTGGCTGGAACCCCACAATTCCTCATGAGGCTGCTGTATATGAGGAGATCCAGGGGCATCTGACACAGGCCAGGAGAAGGGAAGGGTTCTTACCATGTCAGCACACCCCCAGATCTCTAGGATCTGGTGAAAGTAAATGTCATGAGAATATTTTTCTCTCTTCTACATTTAGATTGGCAGGAGAAAATAATTGCAAAAGTAGTTTCTTGGGCTAGCAATTCTTCTTTACTTGGTGTAAGTACTCATGGGTTTTGGTTTTCGCTGTCTCTGTCTGGTTCTCCCCTTTCATCTTGTTATATGTCCTGAGAGCTGGGCCTTATGACTGGTGAGAATATTTTCCCTCTTGGCCTCTACATTCAGCAGGATGGTGTCTATTCTGTTCCTCCCAAACATGGTCTATTATCTTTGTCAGTTGGATGACAAATATGAAGCTTAGGGAATTTAAAATTTTATCCTGATCAAGGGGAGGGAAGCACAAAATTCCCTGTGTTTTGAAACAGTGGTTTAAAGACAGGGCTCTCCATCTTTCATAGCCTAGCTCAGTGGTATGCATTTAATTCCACACTCTATTAGGGAACTTGTATCCATAGTATTGGTTCGGGTCACTGTAGATCTTACTATCAAGGCCAGACAATGGATCTTTTTAATTGGAAAAACTTCTAAATTAAAAACAAATATATAGACTTATTTCTTAGAGAGCACTCATTGTTACAATAGCTAATCATTAAGATATTTTTATTTATTTATTAATTTTATTTTTCTTACAGATGTTTCTCCTTTTTTACCCATTGACATCCCCCCCGCCCCCGTCCTCAGCTTTGTTGTCCATTTCCATTGGTTATGCATACATGCATATAAGTTCTGTGGTTTATCTCTTCCCTCCCCCCTCCCCCCCTTCTTCTGGGGATTGTCAGTCTATACCCTACTTCCATGTTTCTGGGTCTACCCAATTCCTCAGACTGTTATGTTTATTATATTCCATAAATCAGTGATATCATGTGGTATTTGTCTTTTTCTGCTTAGCTTGTTTCACTTAGGATAATATTTTCCAGGTCCCTCCATGTCGTTTCAAAGGATAAGAGATCTTTCTTTCTTACAGCTGCATAGTACTCCATTGTGTATATGTACCATTGCTTTTTTATCCATTCGTCTACTGATGGACACTTGGGCTGTTTCCAGATCTTAACTATTGTAAATAGTGCTGCTATGAACATGGAGTACATATAGGCTTTCTGATTGGTGTTTCAGGCTTCTTAGGGTATATTCCTAAAAATGGGATCACTGGGTCAAATGGAAGTTCAGTTTTTAATTTTTTGAGGTAACACCATAGTGTTTTCCATAGTGGCTGCACCAGTCTGCATTCCCACCAGCAGAGTCCCCTTTTCTCCACACCCTTGCCAACTCTTGTTGTTTGATGATTTGTTGATGGCGGCCATTCTGACAAGTGTGAGGTGATACCTCATTGTTGTTTTAATTTGCTTCTCTCTGATGATTAGTGATGTTGAGCATTTCTTCATATGTCTCTTGGCCATTTGTATGTCCTATTTGGAGAGGTGTCTATTCAGCTCCTCTGCCCATTTTTTAATTGGGTTCTTTGTCTTCCTTTTGATGACTTGTATGAGTACTCTATATATTTTGGAAATTAACCCCTTATCTGATGTATCATTGGCAATGATGTTCTCCCATACAGTGGGTTGCCTTTCCATTTTGATGGTTGTTTCTTTTGCTGTGCAGAAGCTTTTGAGTTTGATGTAGTCCCATGTGTTCATTTTTTTTCCTTTGTTTCTGTTGTCTTAGGTGATGTATCAGTGAAAATTCTGCTGCGTATGATGTCTGAAATTTTGTTGCCTACATTTACTTCTAGAATTTTTATGAATTCATGGGTCACATTTAAGTCTTTTTTTCCATTTTGAGTTTATATCTTGCATATGGTGTAAGTTGATGGTCTAGTTTCATTTTTTTTTTTTTTTTGCATGTAGCTGTCCAATTTCCCAAACACCATTTATTAAGGAGGCTATATTTACTCCACTGTATGCTCTTGCCACCTTTGTCAAATATTAATTGAGCATATTGCCTTGGGTCCATTTCTGTGTTTTCTATTCTGTTCCACTGGTCTATATGCCTGTTCTTGTGCCAGTACCAGGCTGTTTTAATTACAGTGGCTTTATAGTATAACCTGAAATCTGGTAATGTGATCCCTCCAATTTTGTTCTACATTTTCAAGATTGCTGTGGCTATTCGGGGTCTTTTTGGTTCCATATGAACTTTTGAAGTATTTGTTCTAGTTCTGTTAAATATGTCTTTGGTGTTTTGATGGGGATTGCATTGAATCTATAGATTGCTTTGGGTAATATGGACATTTTAATGATGTCAATTCTTCCAATCCATGAACAGGGTATGTGTTTTCATTTTTTTATAACTTTCTCTATTTCTTTTTTCAATGTCCTGTAGTTTTCTGCAAATAGGTCCTTTACTTCTTTGGTTAAGTTTATTCCTAGGTATCGTAATTTTTTTGGCGCAGTGGTAAATGGGATTGTTTTTTCAGTTTCTCTTTCTGTGAGTTCATCATTGATGTACAAGAATGCCATCAATTTCTTGACGTTAATTTTGTATCCTGCTACTTTGCCAAATTCATTTATTAAGTCTAGTAGATTTTTGATAGAGTCTTTAGGATTTTCTATGTATAATATCATGTCATCTGCAAATATTGACAGTTTCACTTCCTCCTTTCCAATTTGGATCCCTTTTATTTTTCATTCTTGTCTGATTGCTGTGGCTAAGACTATGTTAAATAAGAGCTGTCTTGTTCCTGTTCTTAAGAAAAATGATTTTAGTTTCTGCCCATTGAGTATGATGTTGGCTGTAGGTCTTTCATATATGGCTTTTATCATGTCGAGATATGATCCCTCTATTTCCACATTGCTGAGTGCTTTTTATCAGAAATGAATGCTGTATTTTTTCAATGCTCTTTCAGCATCTATTGATATGATCATGTGGTTTTTATTCTTCATTTTGTTTATGTGGTGTATCACATTTATTGATTTGTGAATATTGTACCAGCCTTGCATCCCTGGGATGAATCCCACTTGGTCATGGTGAATAATTTTTTTTGATGTATTGCTGGATCTGATTTACTAGTATTTTGTTCAGGAATTTGGCATCTATGTTCATCAGGAATATTGGCCTGTAGTTTTTTTCTTTGTAGTATCTTTTTCTGGTTTTGGAATTAGAATTATGCTGGCCTCATAAAATGAGTTATGAAGTCTTCCTTCTTCTTGAATTTTTTGAAATAGTTTGAGGAGAATGGTTGGGCATTAGTTCTTTTTTGAATGTTCAGTAAAACTCCCCCGTGAAGCCATCTGGGCCTAGGCTTTTGTTTACTGGGAGAGTCTTGATTACATCTTCAATTTTCTTAGTTGTTATTGGTCTGGTCAAGTTTTCTATCTCTTCCCCGTCCAGTTTTGGGAGACTGTGTGTTTCTAGAAATTGTCCATTTCGCTTAGATTGTCAAATTTGTTGCCATATAATTGTTCATAGTAGCTGTTAATGATCTTTTATATTTCTGTGGTATCAGTTGTTACTTCTCCTCTTTCGTTTCTGATTTTGTGTATTTGGGTTCTCTCTCTTTGTTTCTTGGTGAGTTTAGCTAAGGGTCCATTAATCTTGTTTATCTTTTCAAAAAACCAGCTCTTTGTTTCATTGATCCTTTGAATTGTTTTTTTTTTTTTGGGGGGGGGTTTCTCTATGTCATTTATTTTTGCTCTGATCTTTACTATTTCCTTCCTTCTACTTGCTCTGGGGTTTTCTTTTTGCTTGTTTTCTAATTCTTTAAGTTGTGAGGTTAGACAGTCAATTAGAAATGTTTCTTGTTTTTTGAGGTAGGCCTGTAGTGCTATGAACTTCCCTCTCAGAACTGCTTTTGCTGCATCCCATCAATTGCTTGTTCATTTTCATTGGTTTCCAGGAAGTTTTTAATTTCTTCCTTGATCTCCATGGTAACCCATTCATTGTTTAATAACATGCTATTTAGCCTCCATATGTTCAAATGTCTTTGCATATTTTTGTTGCAATTGATTTCTAGTTTCATGCCATTCTGATGTGAGCAGATGCTTGATATGATTGAAATCTACTTGAACTTGTAGAGATTTAATTTGTGTTCTATCATGTGGTCTATCATTGAGAATGTTCCATGTGCACTTGAGAAGCATGTGAATTCTGTAGTTTTGAGGTGTCATTCTCTGTAGATATCCATTAAATCCATTTGGTCTAGTGCTTCATTTAGAATCTCTGTTTCCTTGCTAATTTTCTGTCTAGAGAATCTGTCCAGTGGTGTCAATAGAGTGTTGAAGTCCCCTGCTATGATTGTATTGCTGTCGATTTGTCCTTCAGAAGATTTTTAATATATTTTAGTGCTCCTATATTGGGTGCATATATGTTCATCAAGGTTATATCTTCCTGTTCGATAGATCCTTTTAATATTATATAGTGGTCTTCTTTGTCTCTAGTTATGGCCTTCATTTTGAAATATATTTTATCAAATATGAGTATTGCTATCCCAGCTTTTTTTGCTTTCCGTTTGCTTGGAAGATTTTTTCCCATCCCTTCATTTTCAACCTATGTGAGTCTTTTGATGTGAGGTGGGTCTCTTGTAAACAACATATAGATGAGTCATGCTTTCTTATCCAATTAGCTACTCTGTGTCTTTTCATGGGAGCATGCAGTCCATTTACATTTAAGGTGATTATTGGAATGTACTTATTTATTGCCATTTTTGTTTAGTTTGGTTATATTTTTCTTCCTATTTCTTCTACTAATTACAGCAGTCCTTTTAACATTTCTTGCAGTGCTGGTTGGGTGCTAATGTATTCCCTTAGCCTTTTTTGGTCTGGGAAGCTCTTTATTTGACCTTCTATTTTGAATGATAGCCTTGCTGGGTAGAGTAATCTTGGATTCAGATCCTTATTTTTAATGACCTTGATCACTTCATGCCATTCCCCTCTGGCTTGCAGTGTTTCTTGTGAGAAGTCAGCTGATGGGGGTTCCTATGTAGGTAACCTGTTGCTTATCTCTTGCTGCTTTTAGGATTCTGCCTTTGTCTTTAATTTTTGGCATTTTGATTACTATGTGTCTTTGTGTGGGCCTGTTTAGGTTCTTCTTACTTGGAGCTCTCTGTGCTTCTTGAACTTGAATGCCTTCTGCCTTCACCAAATTAGGGAAGTTTTCTGTCACTATTTTTTTGAATATATTCTCTAACCCTTATTCATTTTCTTCTTCTTCGGGGACTCCTATGATGCGAATTTTATTATGTTTTCAGTTATCCCACAGTTCTCTTAAGCTGTCTTCCTCTTTTCTAATCGTTTTATCCTTTTCGTTGTCTGATTGGTTGATTTTTTCTACCCTGTTTTCTAATTCACTGATCCGGTCCTCTGCTTCCTCTACTCTGGTGTTTAGACCTTCCAATGTGTTCTTTATTTCTTATATGTCATTCTTAATTTCTTTTTGATGGTTTTTGATTTCCAATTGGTTGATTTTTAGCATCTCTATGTCCTTACTCATGCTGTTGAGCTTCCTCAAGATCATGGCTCTGAATTCTAGCTCTGTTAACTTGCCTAACTGCTCCATATTTATCTCATCTTTGGTAGAGCTCTCTTGTTCTTTCATTTGGCTTTTGCTTCTGTGTTTCACCATTTTGGCTATCACAGTGGGCTTTGGAGCCTGCCAAGTTTTCCCTTTGGGTGTTGTGTTCTGCCATTTGTGGCTTCCTCTTCTGGGTTTGAATGAGCGAGGGAAGACACACTTTAAACACCACTCTCAAGTCTGTCTTTCCTAGTTAGAGTTACTAGCCCACGCAAGATTATATTAATTAAAAAATAAAAGGGATCCAAATTGGAAAGGAAGAAGTGCAACTGTCATTATTTGCAGATGACATGATATTATACATAGAAACCCTCAAATACTCCATCAAAAATTTACTAGACTTGCCCTGGCCGGTTTGGCTCAGCAGTTAGAGCATTGGCCTGTGGTCCAGAGAGACCCGGGTTCAGTTCCTGCTAAGGGCGCATACCTCGGTTGTAGTTTGTCCCTGGCACTGGTTGGGTCGTGTGTGTGGTGACCACTCAATGTGTCCCTTTCATGTCGATGTTTCTCTCTCTCTCTCTTTCACTCTATCTGAACAAAATATCGAAAAATGTCCTCAGGTGAGGATAAAAAGAAATTGATGGCATTCTTATACCCCAATGATGAACTCCCAGGAAGAGAAACTGAAAAAAAAAATTTACCATCGCAGCAAAAAAAATTAAGATACCTAGGAATAAACTTAACTAAATAAAGAACCTATTTGCAGAAAACTACAGGTCATTGAAAAAAGAAATAGAGGAAGATATAAAAAAATGGAAGCACATACCTTGTTCATGGATTGGAATAATTAACATCATTAAAATGTCCATACTACCCAAAGTAATCTATAGATTCAATGCAATCGCCATCAAAATATCAACAACATACTTCACAGAACTAGAACAAATACTTCAAAAGTTCATATGGAAACAAAAAAAGACCCCAAATAGCCACAGCAATCTTGAAAAAGTAGAACAAAATTGGAGGGATCACATTACCAGATTTCAGGTTATACTATAAAGCCACTGTAATCAAAACAGCCTGGTACTGGCACAAGAACAGGCATATAGACCAGTGGAACAGAATAGAGAACACAGAAATGGACCCAAGGCAATGTGCTCAATTAATATTTGACAAAGGTGGCAAGAGCATACAGTGGAGTAAATACAGCCTCTTTAATAAATGTTGTTGGGAAAATTGGACAGCTACATGCAGAAAAATGAAACTAGACCATCAACTTACACCATACACAACATATAAACTCAAAATGGAAAAAAAGACTTAAATGTGACTCATGAATCCATAAAAATTCTAGAAGAAAATGTAGGTAACAAAATTTCAGACATCATATACAGCAGAATTTTCACTGATAAATCACCTAAGGCAACAGAAACAAAGGAGAAAATGAACACATGGGACTACATCAAACTCAAAAGGTTCTGCACAGCAAAAAAAAAAACAACCACCAAAATGGAAAGGCAACCCATTCTATGGGAGAGCATAAATGCCAATGATACATCAGATAAGGGGTTAATTTCCAAAATATATAGAGTGCTTATACAGCTCAACAAAAGGAAGATGAAGAACCCAATTTAAAAAAGGGCAAAGAAACTAAATAGACACCTCTTTAAACAGGACATACAAATGGCTAAGAGACCTAAGAAGAAATGCTCAACATCACTAATCATCAGAGAGATGCAAATTAATATAACAATGATGTATCACCTCATACCTGTCAGAATGGCCACCATCAACAAATCATCATCAAACAACAAGAGTTGGCAAGGGTGTGAAGAAAAGGGGACTCTAGTACACTACTGGTGGAAATGCAGACTGGTGCAGCCACTATGGAAAACAATATGGTGTTACCTCAAAAAATTAAAAATTGAACTTCCATGTGACCCAGTGATCCCACTTCTAGGAATGTACCCTAAGAAGCCTGAAACACCAATCAGAAAGAATATATGTACTCCATGTTCATAGCAGCACTATTTACAATAGCTAAGATCTGGAAACAGCCCAAGTGTCCATCAGTAGACGAATGGATTAAAAAGCAGTGGTACATATACACAATGGAGTACTATGCAGCTGTAAGAAAGATAGATCTCTTATCCTTTGAGACAACATGGAGGGATCTGGAGAGTATTATCCTAAGTGAAACTAGCCAAACAGAGACAGACAAATATCACATGATCTCACTTATTTGTGGAATATAATGAACATAACAATCTGAGGAATGGGGTAGTCCCAGAGACGTGGAAGTGTGGTACAGACTGACAATCCCCAGAAGAGGGGGTGGAGGGAGAGAGATAAACCACAGAATTTATATGCATGTATGCATGAACAATGGACATAGACAACAAAGCTGGGGAAAGGGTGTGGAGTGTGGGGGAGGGGTATCAGTGGGAAATAGGAGAAACATCTGTAACAAGAATAAATAAATTAATTAAGTATAAAAATTATCTTAATTAGATGGCAGAACAGAAATTAGAATAAGAATCAAAGTTCACTCAAACCTCTTCCTATTTGCCTTTATCTATTTGCAGATATTGTAATAATCAGGACATTGAAAATATAATTGTCCTGTACTTAAGAATAAAAATGAAAGAAAAATAATGGCCAGATATTACTAAAAGACAATCTAAAAATTTTATGTTCTAAGAACTTGACTAGGTAACTGTCAGAATGAAAGCTCTAAAATATAGTCAGACTGCCCTGGCTGGATCACTCAGCGGTTAGAGCGTCGGCCCACAGACCAGATGGAGAGTCCTGGGTTCAGTTCATGCTAACGGCACGTACCTCAGTCGCTGTTTGTCCCTGGCCCCAGTTGGGGTCATGTGCATGGCAACCATTCGATGTGTCTCTCTCACATCGATGTTTTTATGTCTCTCTTTCTCCTTCTCTCCTTCCTCCTCTATCTGAAGATAAGTGCAAAAATGTCCTCGGGTGAGGGTAAATAAAATAAAAATAAAAATAAAATAAAATATGGTCAGATAGAAATGGGGGCTAAACTCCATTTATGACTAGGGTCCTACCAAACTGCTTCCGGCCCTCCAGGCAAATATAATCTAAAATTACAGTGACTATTATTATGAAGAATATGCCAATTAGGAAAAAAATGGGGCTAAATAAAATGAGCATTGATGAGGTTAAAGCAAGTGTTTTAGTACAGCTGTAACAAAGGCTGAATGGGCCAAATTGATCCATATTCCACCCCCCCCGAATTTAAGGGTTCCAAATAAGTCTGCTTTACTGTAGAGATAGTTAAAAGACTGGCAGAAAGTGATTACAATGAGAAACCTGAACTGTAATCACTTGGGGCAACAGTCAGGCTAGTGAAATCAAGTCATAGATTGATAACAGGGCCAGCCAGGGTCTTTTGGCTAAACCCCTTGCTGGGGACCCAAAACCTTTTTCTTCATGAGTAGCTAAAATGATTAGGAGATAGAAGAACTGGATACGGGAATTTTTGAACTGTGGTAACAAAACCCATTGGTGAAACCCTGACACAGGCTACAATTGGACTAAAAATTATGGAAATGTAAGAATTGATAAGATTATAAACATTGAAATGTTTATGTCAACTTTAGTGGATTGCATCTGTTTTACTTGATTGTATTATGGAAATAGACATTTTGTCTCACTGGGGAACTGGGACATGAAGGCTGTCAGTTCTTCCATTGGTTATCACAGGGAAAAACTCTTGGGGTTCACTGAATTGTTTAAAAATGCCAGAAATATTTACTGTTTGTTCCAGCTTAAACCTGACAAAATATTTGAAAGGATTTAGTAACTTTTTTTTAAACCAGAAATTTAGTCAAATTGGAAACTAATATCAGAATTTGATAGGATTTTTTTGAGCCCCCTCCCTATGCTAAAATAAAACTATGTACCCAGAGGGAAAGAAGCAAATAGAGATTATATTGTTAGACAGGTACATCAACCTGTGATGTCACTTCCATTTTAACCCAGAAAAAATATTTTATCCTGCAAATCTTTATGAAACCAGAAATGCAGCTCTATAAGCAGTTGAAGCCCACCTATTTTTGTCATCCCTAATTTCTAAGATTGAAGAAAAAATGAGATACTGTTGTTTACTAGAGGTCTGTTCTTATCATCCTGCAATGACCCTTTGAAGTTCCCAGGTGCATTATCTCTCTAGCTCAGGATGTCTTAGGGACCTCAATTCCCCTTTCTCTCTCTGAACCTCTCCTGCATGTGGGCTCTCTGATTCTCTCATGTATGGGGTTCCCATATACATGTATGTATTAAGTTTGATTGTTTTCTTTGGCTAATCTGTCTCATGTATATTTAATTATTAGATAAGCCAGAAGAAACTTGAGAGTAGAGACAAGTTTGCTCCTTCCTCACACGTGCAATCATTAGTGTGCTTTGTGTTTAGACAAAAGTAGGCAATATTTCAGACAAGTGAAATTTTTATAGTCAAGCTAAGTAACCAAATAGAAGAGAAGTCTGCCTTTATTATTATTATTTTTTGTTAAGTCTAGGCAGCTGAATGTTTACTTCCACCAAATAGCAGTCCCCACAGCCTGGGCATTGCAAGACTGGTATATTTACTGTCACAGATATGTAATGAAGCTGAGTTACACCCTTTATTCAGAATCCCTGGGGGAACATGGTGTTACATAATGAGGTATAAATCCAAGATTTTTAAAAGGGCAGAGTAGCTGTCTCGTGTTTAAGTTTCTATTAACCTTCCTTCAACTGAAAAGAAATGAGGCCATCAATATTTCTTTCCCTTCCCATTTTTATTATTGACTTCACATGAAGATGAAGTCAATTATTGACAGAAAGACCACTTTCTGGACTTTGTCATCTTAGATAACCTCGATCATTCTGTTAAAACTCTGCACACAGGGACATAATTTGGGTTAATAAATAAGTGGGATAGATGTTTGTGCTAGCTCATATTTTGACAGGTAGGATATCCCTGTTATTATTATTATTGTTATTATTATTATTATCATTGCTTACTGTGGGGGTACATTCTGGGTACTAGATTTTTGACACCAAGAGGAAGAGAAAGTTGTTGCAGCTCAAATATCAAGAAGTTCTATAACTCAGGACTTTGGAACACAGTGATTTTTCAAGAAAAATGAGAAAATGTCTTTCCTTTAAAGAAAAGAAAAACAGTCCAACCGGTGTGGTTCAGTGGTTGAACATCGACCCATGCACCAAGAGGTCACTGGTTCCATTCCTGGTCAGGGCACAGGCCCAGGTTGTGCGCCCAATCCCCACTGGGGGGCATGCAGAAGGTGGCCAATCAGTGTTCTCTCTCATCGATGTTTCTATCTCTCTCTCCCTCTTCCTTCCTCACTCTGTAAAATCAATAAAGAAAAAAATTTTTTTTTAAAAAGAAAAGAATAATATCTATGTACTTTTTGACACCATCAATTTAAATGTTCTTAGGGCAATATATTATCAAAGATAAATGATGAGGTTCTGTCAGAGCCAGTTCCTCATGGGGCACAAATGGTGCTAAATGTGGATTGTGCACCCTGGAATTGCTCACCTTTAGGCCCTGGTCTGGTATAAATATTAAATTTTTTTTAGTAATCCTTTAAGCAGTAGTGGCTATGATACTCATTTTTATTCTGGTTTGGTTGAACTTTTCTTTATTGCTTGGGCTACATTCTGCAAATCCTCTTCTATATGTCTTCACAGTCTGTTCTTTTACCATACCCTCTTTGCATTCAGACGTTTCTTAGTACTTAAAATAAGTTAACCATATATATGTACATCCATAATTTTCAAAATTCACCATACTACCCTATTATATGTAAGAATACCTCTCTTTCCCTTCTCTGTTTCTCCCTGTGTGTTGACCACTGCTGTGCGTGCATCATTTAAAATTTAGTTCTCTTCACAGAAAGAGTATATTATTCATGAAGATCTCAAATAAAAAAGTTCCTCCCATTGGACAGAAATATGGATGACCTGGCATTTCCCATGTAACAAGCATTTAACATCTTCCTTTGAATTAATTTAGGATTATGATTGGTTAATCACTTTATGTTCCATAAGATGTTAGGGAAGTATGCTAATTTAACACATCTTCCCTATATCCTTTTGTATTTTTCATTCTGTTGTACTTTGTGAATCTTTTGTAAGCACCTCACCTCAAATCTTTTTTTTTTTTTTAAATTTGGACTGAGAATAGAAATATGTCACTCTGTGCTTCTGTATACCTATTATATGTTAACTGTGTTCCCCCAAAATTTATATTGAAATCCTAACCCCCAGTTCTTCAGAATTTGACCTTCTTTGAAGAGAGGGTCTTTATACAGAAAATCGAGTTAAAACGAGGTCATTAAAGTTAGCCCTAATTCAGTATGACTGATGTCCTTATAAAAAGGGGATATTTAGACATAGACATTTATATAGAGAGAATGCCTTGTGAAGAAGAATTCAAATGTCAGGGTGATGCTTCTAAATGCCAAGGAATGCCAATGATTATCAACAAACCACCAGAAGGTAGAGTAGAGTCATGGAACAGAGCCTTCTCTCAGAGCCTCATGTTGATTTTGGACTTCTAGCCTCCAGAACTGTCAGACAATAAATTTTTAAGAAACTCAATTGTTATAGCAACCCTAGGATAATAATATGGTGCTCCGCTTAAAAGTTCTATCTTGTTGCCCTGGCCGGTTTGGCTCAGCGGTTAGAGCATCGGCCTGCGGTACAGAGAGACCCAGGTTCGGTTCCCGCTAAGGGCATGTACCTCGGTTGCAGTTTGTCCCCGGCCCTGGTTGGTTGTGCGGGTGGCAACCACTCGATGTGTCCCTTCACATCGATGTTTCTCTCTCTCTCTCTTCCTCTCTCTCCCTCCCGCTCTGTCTGAACAAAAAAATGCAAAAATGTCCTCGGGTGAGGATAAAAAAAAAAAAAAAAAAAAGTTTTATCTTGTTAACTGCAAACTTTTTCTTTGGCGTTTCTGTTGTCTACTGGAGTATGCATTCATCATGAAAAGTAACCTTGCCTGTCACGTACTTTTCTCTGTGGTAGTTTTGTAAGGGATACAAAATGAAAGGCAACCTAAAATTTATTTATCAAATATTTATTGAGTGCCTGATATAAATATGCCACAGTTACTCAATCAGAATATGGGTCATACAGTAGTGAACACAAGAGATGATGATCCCTACCCAAGGAACAAATAGTCTCAAAGATGACAGTGGGGTAGTGCATTAAGAACACACATAAAGAAAGAATAATTGTACATTATGATAAGTAAGTTAAAGGAAAAGAAGACAAACTATATTTAAAAAAAATTTTTTCTTTATTGATTTGAGAGAGAAAAGGAGAGGGAGAGAGAGATAGAAACATCGATGAGAGAGAATATCAATTGGCTGCCTCCTGCATGCCCCCCACTGGGGGTTTGGCCCACAACCTGGGCATGTGCCCTGACCAGGAATTGAACTGATGACCTCTTGGTGCATGGGTCAGTGTTAAATCACTGAGCCACAACAGCCAGGCTATAACAGTAACTTTATGCATACAAATAAATATGTGATAATTGCCAAGTCAGAAAGAAGCAGCTGTGTATAGAGAGTAGGATGCACTGATAACCTTGGCATGGGATGGTCTGGAAAGACCTTAAACTAAGGGAATTACAAGGAACAGTTGATTTTGATAGAGGGTAGGGAGAGAACTCATTTTCACTTGTCATAATGGGAAAGAGAAAGAACCTCTGGGTCACTAGTCCATTTGCCTGGAGCAGAGAGAAATAGAATAAGGAGATGTCAATGGTACCTGCTATTATTATTATTATCATTGTTACTATTTTAGTTCTGGAGGCTAGAATAAAGATTTACATTATCTAATTTACCTTCACATTTTTTGAGGTTGCTTATAGTTGTCCCAGTTTACAGATGAGGATATTGAAGTTTGCTCAACCATTGCTTTGGACTCATGTAATTCTACCATACTGCACACCACCAAGACTTCCTCATAGGGATAACTGTGACTTGGAATGAGGTTTCTGACTCTAAAGCTTTGTTTTTGAAAGAGTACTGTTCCTCAAACTGCACAGTCAGAAAATAGTTTGCAGGCAGATTTCAGAATATTTTGTATTCCCAGTTAAAGATTGTAAAGTTTACTTACAGTAAGCAAATGCAGAAATAAAACTTCTACAGAGTGGTAACGTAACCTGAAATTTGAAGGAGAAAGAAATTTTGGGAAGTAGAATCCCTTAGCACTCACTAAAGGGAAGATCCAGATGACAAATATAGGCTTAGTATGCACAAGAAGCACCTGAGGTGCCTTTTAATAATTCCTTTTTCTAGGCACCACCCCAAGAGATTGCTAATGTGAGGAGACCTGAGACAATATTCTGTTCTTGCCTAGCCAAAGGATTAGAGAGGCAGTGTGAGCCAAACTTCCTTCTTCATAGCAAGCTTTTTGTCAGCAGGGACCAGAATTTATTCATCTTTTCATTCTCTGTCCCCCTAGGACCTGCGATCTTACTCATAATAAGCATGTGAATGAATTCAATTGAACTGTCAGAGTGAAAGACTCTTGACAAAAAAGAACCATTAGGGTTGGGTGAACTGAAAAAAGAACATATTCAAGAGAACACAATTTGTAAGTCTGGGAGAAAGAACATCTGGGGCACAGGGATGGTGATACGTGAGCAAAAAAAAAAGATTAAAATAAAATCCCTACCAATTATATCTGAGTGATTGGCCTCTTAGGGTGCATGATTAAGTTCCTAGAAAGTCTTATTGGTGCTTTTCCTCCACAGACTCTTAAAACACTCTGGAGATACTTAAAGCACTTTGAAGTGTCACCATCAGGAGACAATATAAAGCACCACTTGATTAGAGTCTCCCACTCCGGGAACATGCAGGCACTGTTCTTTCTGCTGACTTCTATAGAGGGGAAGCAGAGAATAGCTTTTTCTACTGAAACGTTAGGAAAGCACAGTATGGTTGTTTGAGTTGGGAATTGGCGGTATGTGAAAGCCCTTCTCTAAAAGGGCTGGATGCCAATAGATGTCAGTGGAGTGAAACTTATTAAAATAAATGCAGGATCAAGTAATGCTGGAGTATTTTTTAAATCCTTATTAATTGACCTGAACATAACAAGCATTCCAATAAATCTCTGTTGAAAGAAAACTAGCACAGTTACAAACATAGGAGACATGTGCTCTCAAGTAGTTGCTGGTTTGTTCCTCATACCTCTACTGTCACTGGACTTAGATGTACAGTTGTTCCAGTTTCTCCTAGATCATTTCCCCTCTGTTTTCCTTAACAGTCATCCAACTTGATGCTCATATCATCAGAGTATATTACCTATTACTCTTCTCTATTGCTTTAGAATTGTATCATGTGTGTATTAACATCAGTTTTTACAACCCTCCTGTCATAAATCTTGGTAAATGATCATGGATTGAAATTTCCACACCCTGATCTCTTTTTCAGAGAACTTTCCTTCTCCTTTAGCAACCTAAATCTTGGTTGTACCTGAGAATACTCAGTCACTCCTCTGTTCCGCTACCACATGGACTAACCTGTCTTCTCTGTACATGTATTATCTCTTCCTTTGTGTTACTACCAATAAGAAATGGCCATAATCCTATCTGGTAACCTTTGTGTAACAGATCTCATTCTCCTTCACATCTGCAATTGGACTCTTTCTCTTACTTCAGCAATAATTTTCTCGACTGGGTCATTCCCATAGTCATGTAAACATACTATAACATCTTTTTTAAAATAACCTCCTTCCTTAAAATAACCTCCAACTATCATCTAATTTTTCTCCTTCCCTATACATCAAACTTTCTTGAAAGAGATTCTTGTGTTCACTCTGTCTCCTTTCTCTACTCCCATACTCACTTGAATCTACCCCAAAGGTCTAAACACTAAAACAGAAAAATAAAAGAAATAAAAAATGAAAAAGAAAAAGTAGCTTTTTACAATTACCCATGACTTTCATAGTGCTAAATTAAATGGTAAAATCTCAATCTTTTTGAACATTTTTGTTTGCCAATTGCAGTTGTATATGTATGCCATCTCTTTTTTATCTATCATCTATTGGTAGGCACTTAGGTTGCTTTCATATTTTGGTTATTGTAAATAATGCTCCAATGAACATAGGGGTGCGTATATCTTTTTGAATTGATGCTTTGAGTTTCTTTGGATAAATACCCAGAAGTGGAATTTTTGAATCATGAGGTAGTTCTATTTTTATTTTTTTAAGGAAACTTAATACTGTTTTTCATAGTGGCTGCACCAATTTGTAATCCCACGGGCAATACACGAGGGTTCTCTTTTCTCTACATCCTCCCTAACCTTAACCTCTCCAACACTCGTTGTTTGTTGAGTTATTGATTATAGACATTCTGACAGGTGTGATGTGATATCTCTTTGCATTTCTCTGATTATTAGTAACAGTAATATTGAGCATCTTTTTATGTCTGTGGGCTATCTGTATGTCTTCTTTAGAGAAATGTCTATTCGGGTCCTATTAGTACTTTTTGAATTGGGTTGTTTTTTAAATGTTAAGTTGTATGAGTTCTTATTTATTTATTTTTTATTAATTAATTTATTTTTGTTACAGATGTTTCTCCTTTTTCCCCCATTGATTCCCCCTTCCCCCTCGCTCCCCACCTTGTCCCCAGCTTTGTTGTCCATGTCCACTGTTCATGCATACATGCATATAAGTTCTGTGGTTTCTCTCTCCCCCTCCATCCCCTTTTCTGGGGATTGCCAGTCTGTAACCTACTTCCACGTCTCTGGGACTGCCCTGTTCCTTAGACTGTTATGTTCATTATATTCCACAAATAAGTGAGATCATATAATACTTGTCTTTCTCTGTTTGGCTTGTTTTTCTTAGGATAATACTTTCCAGGACCCTCCATGTCTTCTCAAAGGATAAGAGATCTATCTTTCTTTTCTTTTTTTTTTTTTTTTTATCCTCACCCAAGGACATTTTTCCATTTTTTTGTACAGATAGAGTGGGAGGGAGAGAGAGGAAGGGAGAGAGAGAGAGAGAGAAACATCGACGTGAAGGGACACATCGAGTGGCTGCCACCCGCACGACCAACCAGGGCAGGGGACAAACCGCAACCGAAGTACGTGCCCTTAGCGGGAACCGAACCCGGGTCTCTCCGGACCGCAGGCCGACGCTCTAACCGCTGAGCCAAACCGGCCAGGGCGAGATCTATCTTTCTTACAGCTGCATAGTACTCTATTGTGTATATGTACCACTGCTTTTTTATCCATTCATCCACTGATGAACACTTGGGCTGTTTCCAGATCTTAGCTATTGTAAATAGTGCTGCTATGAACATGGGGGTACATAAATTCTTTCTGATTGGTGTTTCAGGCTTCTTAGGGTATATTCCTAGAAGTAAGATCTCTGGGTCAAATGGCAGTTCAATTTTTAATTTTTTGAGGTAACACCATATTGTTTTCCATAGTGGCTGCACCAGTCTGCATTCCCACCAGCAGTGTACTCAAGTCCCCTTTTCTCCACATCCTGGCCAACACTTGTTTGATGATTTGTTGATGGTGGCCATTCTGACAGGTGTGAGGTGATACCTTGTTGTTGTATTAATTTGCATCTCTGATGATTCATGATGTTGAGCATTTCTTCATATGTCTCTTAGCCATTTGTATGTCCTGTTTGAAGAGGAGTCTATTTACTTCCTCTGCCCATTTTTTAATTGGGTTGTTTTCCTTTTTTTGAGTTGTATGAGCATTCTCTATATGTTGGAAATTAACCCCTTATCTGATGTATCATTGGCAATTATGCTCTCCCATACAGTGGGTTGCCTTTCTATTTTGATGATTATATCTTTTGCTTTGCAGAAGCTTTTGAGTTTGATGTATTCCCATGTGTTCATTTTCTCCTTTGTTTCTGTTGCCTTAGGTGATGTGGCAGTGAAAATTCTGTTGCGTATGATGTCTGAAATTTTGTTGCCTACAGTTTCTTCTAGGATTTTTATGAATTCATGAGTCACATTTAAGTCTTTTTTCCATTTTGAGTTTATTCTTGTGAATGGTGTAAGTTGATGGTCTAGTTTCATTTTTCTGCATATAGCTGTCTGGTTTTCCCAACACCATTTATTAAAGAGGCTGTCTTTAATCCACTGTATACCCTTGCCACCTTTGTGAAATATTAATTGAGCACAATGTCTTGGGTCCATTTCTGGGTTCTCTGTTCTGTTCCACTGGTCTATATGCCTGTTCTTGTGCCAGTACCAGGGTGTTTTGATTACAGTGGCTTTGTAGTATAACTGAAATCTGGTAATGTGATCCCTTCAATTTTGTTCTTTTTTTTCAAGGTTGCTGTCGCTATCTGGGGTCTTTTTTTGGTTCCATTTGAACTTTTAAAGTATTTGTTCTAGTTCTGTGAAGTATGTCATTGGTATTTTGATGGGGATTGCATTGAATCTATAGATTGCTTTGGGTAATATAGACGTTTTAATGATGCTAATTCTTCCAATCCATGAACAAGATATGTGCTTTCATTTTTTTTATATCTTCCTCTGTTTCTTTTTTCAATGACCTGTAGTTTTCTGGAACAGGTCCTTTATTTCTTTGGTTAAGTTTATTCCTAGGTATCTTAATTTTTTTGACATGATGGTAAATGGGATTGTGTTTTAGTTTCTCTTTCTGTGAGTTCATCATTGGTATATAAGAATGCCATTCATTTCTTGACTTTAATTTTGTATCCTGCTACGTTGCCAAATTCATCAATTAAGTCTAGTAAATTTTTGATGGAGTTTTTGGGGTTTTCTATGTATAGTATCATGTCATCTGCGAACAATGACAGTTTCACTTCCTCCTTTCCAATTTGGATCTCTTTTTTTTTTTCTTCCTGTCTGATTGTTGTGGCTAAGACTTCCAGTACTATGTTAAATAAGAGTGGCAAAAGTGGGCATCCTTGTCTTGTTCCTGTTCTTAAGGGAAATGCTTTTAATATTTGCCCATTGAGTATGATGTTGGCTGTAGGTCTTTCATATATGGCCTTTATTATGTCAAGATATGATCCCTCTATTCCCAGATTGCTGAGCACTTTTATCAGAAATTGGTGCTGGATTTTGTCAAATGCTTTTTTAGCATCTATTGATATGATCATATGATTTTTATTCTTTATTTTGTTTATGTGGTGTATCACATTTATTAATTTGTAAATATTGTACCAGACTTGCATCCCTGGGATGAATCCCACTTAGTCATGGTGAATAATTTTTTTTATGTTTTGCTGGATTCAATTTGCTAGTATTTTGTTCAGGATTTTGGCATCGAGAAAAAATATTTTTAAAATTATTCTTCAAATTGTTTGAGGAATGCAATTCAGAGATGACAATTAGAGTCAAATTTGTTACCCTGTTACTATATTGGAAGTCCTGCTCCATTTTAGAATTAACTGTGCTCAGTTCCTAAGGGAACTCTGGTATGACATTGTTTTGGTGTTAGTATATATTGAACTTTTGGCCGAGGGCCTTGGAAGCCAAGGCTGAAGAAGATCCAGCCAAATACTCAGAGACTTGAGGACTGAGAAATAACTCATTGATAGTTGTGTGGGCTGGAAAACCGTGTCTTCATACCCCTTGACAAATATCTAAATATCATTAGCACCAAATTGTGGTCATTGGCCTCCATGGTGACAATGGTTTGAGTTAAAAACAGGGAAAACAGTACGTGTTCAAATGGAGCTCTTGAGGGCCACATCTCAGGGCAGTGATTTGAGTATGTAAAAGCATCTACCAGGAACATGTTAAAGGTAGAGCCGCAGTTCTGGGGCCCAGGTGACACATGTAAGAAGGTAGCAGCATTGCAATTTGGAAAATTTCACAATAAAACACACAACTTTACACCTTTAGCCAAAGCTGTAGGACCTACTAGACCAACAGCACTGACCATATCGAGGCCAAGAGAGAGAGTACAGCTGGAGGACTAATACTGAAAGGTAAACACCACAGATAAATGCACCTGAAAACAATTTACTCTCAACTCAAGAGCAACAATTTAAATTATAACTCATTTGAAAATAAGTTACCAAACAGTAATACTATTTAATACCAAAATAATACCATTAATTGTTTGTTTTTAAACTTCAAATCCTCAGGTCACACTCCCTCCAATCCCCAGGACTTCTCATTTAGCCAAGTCCACAGTGAAGCTCAAGAATCTGCTTTTTTTTTGCTAAGCCTATAAAATGGTTCTGATACAGGGTTCTATGGGCCATACTTTGAAAATACCTCCCTAAGGAAGGAAAGTTGTAAGAGATCACTTTCACCTTCTGACCTACAGGACACACACATTTAAATTTGTGAAAAACTCAAGAATATTCTTGTTATTTGCTTATACAAAAAAATAAACTGAGACCTTAAGGCCCACAATGGAAGGAAATGAATTATACTAAAAATGCTCATTATTTAATCAATGTACAAAATATAGACAGGGAGAACATAACATTAGTAATCAAAATTGTGCTGTTTTCTACATCAGGTATAAGACAGGGAAAGCATTAATTTTAGGGTTTCATAGCGTCATGGTTGAAAAAGCAAAGCATATAGCCAGGTTTCCATTCTGACAAAACCAAACAAGCAAACAAGCAACAACAACAAAACAAACACAAACAAACCAAACATGACCCAGAAAGGACTCCAAAACTTAGAAGATTCACAGTAGCAGTGCTGAATTATACTAACAGACAAGAACAGGTATGCTCATTGTTAATGTTGGCTGATTTAACTTAGTGTACAACTTTTGTTCTTGCTTGATTTTATTTATTTCTTCTTCTAATCAAGGGAACTATACCCACTATCCGTATAAGTACTTACTTACTGAAAAGTAAGCATGGCACTTAACATTCATTTTCAATGTTATGTATGCAACAGAAACTTTTCTCCACCTCTTAACAATCCTTCTCCAGAGTTACCACATCTTCCCTGGCCTCTGAACCTTCCTTCTTCTATACCTTCTCTGATGTACCAATGTAGAAATGCCCTTTTGGGATACATGAGGTCAAATCTGTGGTCTAGGCAGGCCCAGGCCCTTACAACTGCTGTGGTGTTGCTCAGCATGCACACAGCGGGCTGGACCTTGGCCAGTTCTGCCCCCTGGCATCATCATGGACACGAATCTACAAACTGAACAGTCCTTGACTTCATGGCTGCAACTCATGGATTTCTATCCTTAAGGAACCCTGGTAATAAGTCTTTTTAAAAAATATTTTTTTATTTCATTTTTGTTACAGATGTTTCTCCTTTTTTACCCCATTGACACCCTCCTTCCCATCCCCCCCCCCCACCCATCCCTGGGTTTGTTGTTCATGTCCATTGGTTATGCATACATGCATATAAGTTATGTGGTTTATCTCTTTCCCCCCCACCCCATCTTCGGAGGGTTGTCACTCTGTACCGTACTTCCATGTCTCTGGGTCTACCTTATTCCGCAGACTGTTATGTTCATTATATTCCACATATAAGTGAGATCATGTGGTATTTGTGTTTTTCTGCTTGGCTTGTTTCGCTTAGGATAATACTTTCCAGGTCCCTCCATGTTGTCTCAAAGGATAAGAGATTGTTCTTTCTTACAGCTGCATAGTACTCCATTGTGTATATGTACCACTGCTTTTTTATCCATTCGTCTACTGATGGATACTTGGGCTGTTTCCAGATCTTAGCTATTGTAAATAGTGCTGCTATGAACATGGGGGTAAATATATTCTTTCTGATTGGTGTTTCAGGTTTCTTAGGGTATATTCCTAGAAGTAAGATCACTGGGTCAAATGTCAGCTCAATTTTTAATTTTTGAGGTAACACCATATTGTTTTCCATAGTGGCTGCACCAGTCTGCATTCCCACCAGCAGTGTACTCAAGTCCCCTTTTCTCCACATCCTGGCCAACACTTGTTTGATGATTTGTTGATGGTGGCCATTCTGACAGGTGTGAGGTGATACCTCATTGTGGTTTTAATTTGCATCTCTCTGATAATTAGTGATGTTTTGTATTTTTTCATATGTCTCTTGACCATTTGAATGTCCTATTTGGAGAGGTATCTATTCAGCTCCTCTGCCCATTTTTTAATTGGGTTGTTTGTTTTCCTTTTGTTGAGTTGTATGAGCACTCTATATATTTTGGAAATTAACCCCTTATCTGATGTATCATTGGCAATGATGCTCTCCCATAGGGTGGGTTGCCTTTCCATTTTGATGGTTGATTCCTTTGCTGTACAGAAATTTTTGAGTTTGATGTAGTCCCATATATTCATTTTCTCCTTTGTTTCTGTTGCCTTAGGTGATGTATCAGTGAAAATTCTGCTGCGTATGATGTCCGAAATTTTGTTTATTTATTTATTTTTATTTTTTATTTTTTTTATTTTTTATCCTCACCCGAGGATATTTTTCCATTTTTTGCACAGATAGAGTGGGAGGGAGGGAGAGGAAGGGAGAGAGAGAGAGAAACATAGATGTGAAGGGACACATCGAGTGGCTGCCACCCGCACGACCAACCAGGGCCAGGGACAAACTGCAACCGAAGTATGTGCCCTTAGCGGGAACCGAACCCGGGTCTCTCCGGACCGCAGGCCGACGCTCTAACCGCTGAGCCAAACTGGCCAGGGCTGATGTCCGAAATTTTGTTGCCTGCATGTCTTCTAGGATTTGTATGCATTCACGGATCACATTAAAGTCTTTTATCCATTTTGCGTTTATTTTTGTGTATGGCGTAAGTTAATGGTCTAGTTTCATTTTTTTTGCATGTAGCTGTCCAATTTTCCCAGCACCATTTATTAAAGAGGCGGTTTTTATGCCATTGTATGCTCTTGCCTGTTCTTGTGCCAGTACCAGGTTGTTTGATTACAGTAGTGTTGTTTTATAACCAGATATCTGGTATTGTGATCCCACCTACATTGTCCTTCTTTTTCAAGATTGCCGTGGCTATTCGGGGTCTTTTTTGGTTCCATATGAACTTTTGAAGTATTTGTTCTAGTTCTGTGTAATATGTCATTGGTATTTTGATGGGGATTACATTGAATCTATAGATTGTCTTGGGTAATATGGACATTTTAATGATGTTAATTCTTCTAACAAGGTATGTGCTTCCACTTTTTTATATCTTCCTCTATTTCTTTTTTCAATGTCTTAATCTTTTCTGCAAACAGGTCCTTTACTTCTTTGGTTAAGTTTATTCCTAGGTATCTTAATTTTTTTACTGTGATGGTAAATGGGATTGTTTTTTCAGTTTCTCTTTCTGTGAGTTCATCATTGGTGTATAAGAATGCCATCGATTTCTTTTTTTTCTTTTTATGAAATTTTTATTTACTTTTTTGTTACAGATATTTTACCTTTTTACCCCATTGGCACCACCTACCCCACCTCCGCCCCATCCTCGGCTTAGTTGTCCATGTCCATTGGTCATGCATACATGCATATAAGTTCTGTGGTATATCTCTTCCCACCCACCCACACCCCCCCTCTTCTGAGGGATGTCAGTCAGTGCCCTACTTCCATGTTTCTGGGTCTACAGTATTCCTCAGTCTGTTATGTTCATTATATTCCATATATAAGTGAGATCATGTGGTATTTGTCTTTTTCTGCTTGGCTTCTTTCACTTAGGATAATACTTTCCAGGTCCCTCCATGTCGTCTCAAAGGATAAGAGATTGTTCTTTCTTACCGCTGCATAGTACTCCATTGTGTATATGTACCACTGCTTTTTTATCCATTCGTCTACTGGTGGACACTTGGGCTGTTTCCAGATCTTAGCTATTGTATATAGTGCTGCTATGAACATGGGGGTACATATATTCTTCCTGATTGGTGTTTCAGGTTTCTTAGGGTATATTCCCAGCAGTAGGATCACTGGGTCAAATGGAAGTTCAATTTTTAATTTGTTTGAGGTAGCACCATATTGTTTTCCATAGTGGCTGCACCAGTCTGCATTCCCACCAGCAGTGTACTAGAGTCCCCTTTTCTCCACACCCTCACCAACACTTGTTGTTTGAGGATTTGTTGATGGCGGCCATTCTGACAGGTGTCAGGTGATAGCTCATTGTTGTTTTAATTTGCATCTCTCTGATGATTAGTGATGTTGAGCATTTCTTCATATGTCTTTTGGCCATTTGTATGTCCTGTTTGGAGAGATGTCTATTCAGCTCCTCTGCCCATTTTTTAATTGGGTTCTTTGTCTTCCTTTTGTTGAGTTGTATGAGCACTCTATATATATTGGAAATTAACCCCTTATCTGATACATCATTGGCAATTATGCTCTCCCATACAGTGGGTTGCCTTTCCATTTTGATGATTGTTTCTTTTGCTGTGCAGAAGCTTTTTTAGTTTGATGTAGTCCCATGTGTTCATTTTCTCCTTTATTTCTGTTGCCTTAGGTGATGTATCAGTGAAAATTCTGCTCCGTATGATGTCCTAAATTTTGTTGCCTACATTTTCTTCTAGAATTTTTATGGATTCATGGGTCACATTTAAGTCTTTTATCCATTTCGAGTTTATTTTTGTGTATGGTGTAAGTTGATGGTCTAGTTTCATTTTTTTGCATGTAGCTGTCCAATTTTCCCAACACCATTTATTAAAGAGGCTGTCTTTACTCCACTCTATGCTCTTGCCACCTTTGTCAAATATTAATTGAGCGTATTGCTTTGGGTCCATTTCTGGGTTTTCAGTTCTGTTCCACTGGTCTATATGCCTGTTCTTGTGCCAGTACCAGGCTGTTTTGATTACAGTCGCTTTGTAGTATAACCTGATATCTGGTATTGTGATCCCACCTACTTTGTTCTTTTTTTTCAAGATTGCTGTGGCTATTCGTGGTCTTTTTTGGTTTCATATGAACTTTTGAAATATTTGTTCTAGTTCTATGAAATATGTCGTTGGTATTTTGATGGGGATTGCATTGAATCTATAGATTGCTTTGGGTAGTATGGACATTTTAATGATGTTAATTCTCCCAATCCATGAACAGGGTATGTGCTTCCACTTTTTTATATCTTGCTCTATTTCTTTTTTCAATGACCTGTAGTTTTCTGCAAATAGGTCCTTTACTTCTTTGATTAAGTTTATTCCTAGGTATCGTAATTTTTTTGGCGCGATGGTAAACGGGATTGTTTTTTCAGTTTCTCTTTCTGTGAGTTCATCATTGGTGTACAAGAATGCCGTCGATTTCTTGACATTAATTTTGTATCCTGCTATTTTCCCAAATTCATTTATTAAGTCTAGTAGATTTTTGATGGAGTCTTTAGGGTTTTCTATATATAATATCACGTCATCTGCAAATAATGACAGTTTCACTTCCTCCTTCCCAATTTGGATCCCTTTTATTTTTTCTTCATGTCTGATTGCTGTGGCTAAGACTTCCAGTACAATGTTATATAAGAGTGGCGAAAGTGGACATCCCTGTCTTGTTCCTGTTCTTAATGGAAATGTGTTTAGTTTCTGTCCATTGAGTATGATGTTGGCTGTAGGTCTTTCATATATGGCCTTTATTATGTCGAGATATGGTCCCTCTATTCCTACATTGCTGAGCGTTTTTATCAGAAATGGATGCTGGATTTTGTCAAATGTTTTTTCAGCATCTATTGATATGATCATGTGGTTTTTATTCTTCATTTTGTTTATGTGGTGTATCACGTTTATTGATTTGCGAATATTGTACCAGCCTTGCATCCCTGGGTTGAATCCCACTTGGTCATGGTGAATAATATTTTTGATGTATTTCTGGATCCGATTTAATAATATTTCGTTCAGGATTTTGGCGTCTATGTTCATCAGGGATATTGGCCTGTAGTTTTCTTTCTTCGTAGTGTCTTTTTCTGGTTTTTGGAATTAGAACTATGCTGGCCTCATAGAACGTGTTTGGAAGTCTTCCTTCTTCTTGAATTTTTTGAAATAGTTTGAGGAGAATGGGTGTTAGTTCTTTTTTGAATATTCGGTAAAACTCCCCCGTGAAGCCATCTGGGCCTGGGTTTTTGTTTGCTGGGAGAGTCTTGATTACCTCTTCAATTTCCTTAGTTGTTATTGGTCTGTTCAAGTTTTCTATCTCTTCCCGGTTCAGTTTTGGGAGACTGTGTGTTTCTAGAAATTTGTCCATTTTGCTTAGATTGTCGAATTTGTTGCCATATAGTTGTTCATAGTGGTTGTTAACGATCTTTTGTATTTCCGTGGTGTCAATTGTTACTTCTCTTTCATTTCTGATTTTGTGTATTTGGGTTCTCTCTCTTTGTTTCTTGGTGAGTCTAGCTAAGGGTCCATCAATCTTGTTTATCTTTTTGAAAAACCAGCTCTTTGTTTCATTGGTCCTTTGAATTGTTTTTTTGGTCTCTATGTCATTTATTTCTGCTCTGATCTTTACTATTTCCTTCCTTCTACTTGCTCTGGGGTTTTCTTTTTGTTTGCTTTCTAATTCTTTAAGTTGTGAGGTTAGACAGTCAATTAGAAATTTTTCTTGTTTTTTTGAGGTTGGCCTGTAGTGCTTTGAACTTCCCTCTCAGAACTGCTTTCGCTGCATCCCATAGATTTTGTGTTGTTGTGTGTTCATTTTCATTGGTTTCCAGGAAGTTTTTAGTTTCTTCCTTGATCTCCTCGGTGACCCATTCATTGTTTAATAACATGCTATTTAGCCTCCATGTGTTGAAATGTCTTTGAATGTTCTTGTTGCAATTGATTTCTAGTTTCATGCCATTGTGATCTGAGAAGATATTTGATATGATTTCAATCTTCTTGAACTTGTAGAGATTCAGTTTGTGTCCTATCATGTGGTCTATCTTTGAGAATGTCCCATGTGCACTTGAGAAGAATGTGAATTCTGTAGTTTTGGGGTGTAATTCTCTGTAGATATCTATTAAATCCATTTGATCTAGTGCTTCATTTAGAGTCTCTGTTTCCTTGCTAATTTTTTGCCTAGAGGATCTATCCAGTGCTGTCAACGGGGTGTTGAAGTCCCCTGCTATGATTGTATTGTTGTCGATTTCTCCTTGGAAGTCCTCCAGAAGATTTTAATATATTTTGGTCCTCCTATATTGGGTGCAAATAAGTTTATCAAGGTTATATCTTCCTGTTGGATAGATCCTTTCAATATTATATAGTGGCCTTCTTTGTCTCTAGTTATGGTCTTCATTTTAAAATCTACTTTATCAGATATGAGAATTGCTACCCCAGCTTTTTTTCCCTTTCTGTTTGCTTGGAAGATTTTTTTCCATCCCTTCACTTTCAACCGATGTGAGTCTTTTGTTGTGAGGTGCGTCTCTTGTAAACAACATATAGATGAGTCATGCTTTCTTATCCAATCAGCTACTCTGTGTCTTTTTATGGGAACATTCAATCCAATTACGTTTAAGGTGATTATTGATATGTACTTATTTATTGCCATTTTTTTAGTGTGGTTCTATTTTTCTTCCCATTTCTACTGCTAATTACAGCAGTCCTTTTAACATTTCTCGCAGTGCTGGTTTGGTGCTAATGTATTCCCTTAGCCTTTTTTTTGTCTGGGAAGCTCTTTATTTGATCTTCTATTTTAATGATAGCCTTGCTGGGTAGAGTAGTCTTGGATTCAGATTCTTGTTTTTCATGACTTTGATTACTTCATGCCATTCTCTTCTGGCCTGTAGTGTTTCTTGTGAGAAGTCAGCTGAGAGCCTTATGGGGTTCCCTTTGTAGGTAACCTGTTGCTTATCTCTTGCTGCTTTTAGGGTTCTCTCTTTGTCTTTAATTTGTGGCATTTTAATTACTATGTGTCTTGGTGTGGGCCTGTTTGGGTTCTTCTTACTTGGGACTCTCTGTGCTTCTTGAACTTGAATGCCTTCTTCCTTCACCAAATTAGGGAAGTTTTCTGTCATTATTTTTTTGAATATATCCTCTATTCCTTGCTCATTTTCTTCTTCTTAGGGGACTCCTATGATGTGAATATTATTACGTTTCCAGTTGTCCCATAGTTCTCTTAAGCTGTCTTCCTTTTTTTTAAATAGTTTTTTCCTTTTGGTTTTCAGATTGATTGATTTTTTTTGTACCCTGTCTTCTAATTCACTGATCCAGTCCTCAGCTTCATTTACTCTGCTTTTTAAACCTTCCAATGTGTTTTTCATTTCTGATATGTCATTTTTTATCTCTTCTTGTTGGTTTTTAATTTCCAGTTGGCTTATTTTCAGTGTCTCTATGTCCTTATGCTGTTCAGCTTCCTCAAGATCATGCCTCTGAATTCTAGCTCTGTTAACATGCCTAATTGCTCCACATTGATCTTATCTTCGGTGGAAGTCTCTTGCTCTTTTATTTGGCTTCTGTTTCTTGTTTCACCATTTTGGCTATCACTGTGGGCTTTGGAGCCTGTCAAGTTTTCCCTGTGGGTGTTGGTGTTCTGCTGTTTGTGGCTCCCTCTCCTGTGTTTAGATGAGCGAGGGAGGACCCACTTTGAACACCACTGTCAAGTCTTACTTTCCTGGTTAAAGTTGCCAGCCCAGGAAAGGTACTGTTATCCTCTAGCTTTTTGCCTGGAGGCTAGCAGTCTAGGTTACTTGATGAGTTTTTGGTTGTCAGTTGATTGAAAAGCTCCCTTAGGTGCTTAGCACAAGGGGATTTCCCGAGGGTGGGGCAGATGCTGGTTGTTAGTGAGCCTCAATTAGCACTTCAATGGCCCACAGGGTGGGGTTGGATCTCCGAGAGAGGGGCTGCTGCCTCTCCTCAGAGCCCTGGGAAGGAGTAAGTTGGCCACAGTCCTGCATGGTTGCACTCAGCCAAAGCTCTGAGCACCCTCCAAATCCCGAGTGTCCCCACCCAGTTCCAGTCCAGTCTGCCCTCCCTCTGCCGGGGCCCAAGGTGAGTGGCTGTGGCTGTTTCAGCCTCTGTCCGGCTCTGCGCTGTGGAGCCGCCTGGGAGTGTAACCCGAGGGCGCCGCTCCCAGCTAAGGCCGCTGCCGAGCTGCCGACCGTGGGCTCCCAGACCCCGTCTCGCGCCTTCGCAAGCCTACCGGGATGGAGTCAGTGTCCCTCGTAGTATGGTCCTTGCAAGCTGCTTTTCTGTTGATTTTTCCCGTCGATTTGTCTGTGCTATAGTTGTAATTCCAGTTTGGTTCTGGGAGACGGTCTGTGTAGCTTCCATTCACTCCGCCGCCATTTTTTTCTCTCTGATTTCTTGATGTTAATTTTGTATCCTGCTACTTTGCCAAATTCATTTATTAACTCTAGTAGATTTTTGATGGAGTCTTTAGGATTTTCTATGTATAATATCATGTCATCTGCAAATAATGATAGTTTTACTCCCTCCTTTCCAGTTTGGATCCCTTTTATTTTTTCTTTCTGTCTGATTTCTGTGGCTAAAACTTCCAGTGCTATGTTAAATAAGAGTGGAGAATGAGCATCCCTGTCTTGTTCCTGCTTTTAAGGGAAATGCTTTTAGTTTCTGCCCATTGAGTATGATGTTGGCTGTAGGTCTTTCATATAACGCCTTTATTATGTCGAGATATGATCCCTCTATTCCCACATTGCTGAGCGTTTTTATCAGAAATGAATGCTGGATTTTGTCGAATGCTTTTTCAGCATCTATTGATAAGATCATATGGTTTTTATTCTTCATTTTATTTATGTGATGTATCACATTTATTGATTTGTGAATATTGTACCAGACTTGCATCCCTGGGATGAATCTCACTTGGTCATGGTGAATAATTTTTTGATGTATTGCTGGATCTGATTTGCTAGTATTTTGTTCAGGGTTTTGGTGTCTATGTTCATCAGGAATATTGCCCTGTATTTTTCTTTCTTTGTAGTGTCTTTTTTGGTTTTGTAATTAGAATTATGCTGGCCTCATTAAACATGTCTGGAAGTCTTTCTTCTTCTATTTTTTGAAATAGATCGAGGAGAATGGGTGTTAGTTCTTTTCTGAATGTTTGGTAAAACTCCTTCGTGAAGCCATCGGGGCCTGGGCTTTTGTTTTCTGGGAGAGTCTTGATGACCTCTTCAATTTCCTTAGTTGTTATTGGTCTGTTCAAGTTTTCTATCTCTTCCCGGTTCAGTTTTGGGAGACTGTGTGTTTCTAGAAATTTGTCCATTTTGCTTAGATTGTCGAATTTGTTGCCTTATAATTGTTCATAGTAGTTGTTAACGATCTTTTGTATTTCTGTGGTGTCAATTGTTACTTCTCTTTCATTTCTGATTTTGTGTATTTGGGTTCTCTCTCTTTGTTTCTTGGTGAGTCTAGCTAAGAGTCCATCAATCTTGTTTATCTTTTTGAAAAACCAGCTCTTTGTTTCATTGGTCCTTTGAATTGTTTTTTTTTGGTCTCTATGTCATTTATTTCTGCTCTGATCTTTAAATATTTCCTTCCTTCTACTTTCTCTGGGGTTTTCTTTCTGTTTGTTTCTAATTCTTTAAGTTGTGAGGTTAGATAGTCTATTAGAAATGTTTCTTGTTTCTTGAGGTAGGTCTGTAGTGCTATGAATTTCATTGGTTTCCAGGAAGTTTTTAATTTCTTCCTTTATCCCTTTCTGTAAGCCGTTCATTGTTTAATAACATGCTATTTAACTTCCATTTTAAAAAATGTCTTTGCATGCTCTTGTTGCAATTAATTTCTAGTTTCATGCCATTGTGATCTGAGAAGATGCTTGATATGATTTCAATCTTCTTGAACTTGTAGAGATTTAGTTTGTGTCCTAACACGTGGTCTATCTTTGAGAATTTCCCATGTGTACTTGAGAAGAATGTGAATTCTGTAGTTTTGCGGTGTAATTCTCTGTAGATATCTATTAAATCTATTTGTTCTAGTGCTTCATTTAGAGTCTCTTTTTCCTTGCTACTTTTTTGTGTAGGGAATCTATCCAGTGATGTCAGCGGGGTGTTGAAGTCCCCTGCTCTGATTGTATTGCTGTCGATTTCTCCTTGGAAGTCCTCCAGAAGATTTTTAATAAATTTTGGTGGTCCTATATTGGGTGCGTGCATGTTTATCAAGGTTATAGTTTCCTGTTGGATAGATCCTTTCAATATTATGTAGTGGCCTTCTTTGTCTCTAGTTATGGCCTTCATTTTGAAATCTACTTTATCAGATATGAGTATTGCTACCCCAGCTTTTTTTCCCTTTCTGTTTGCTTGGAAGATTTTTTTCCATCCCTTCACTTTCAACCGATGTGAGTCTTTTGTTGAGAGGTGGGTCTCTTGTAAACAACATATAGATGAGTCATGCTTTCTTATCCAATCAGCTACTCTGTGTCTTTTCATGGGAGCATTCAATCCATTTACATTTAAGGTGATTATTGAGATGTACTTATTTATTGCCATTCTTGTTTAGTTTGGTTATATTTTTCTTCCTATTTCTTCTACTAATTACAGCAGTCCTTTTAACATTTCTTGCAGTGCTGGTTTGGTGCTAATGTATTCCCTTAGCCTTTTTTTAATAAAGACTCTGGGAAGCTCGTTATTTGACCTTCTATTTTGAATGACAGTCTTGCTGGGTAGAGTAGTCTGGGATTCAGATCCTTGTTTTTCATGACCTTGATTACTTCATGCCACTTCCTTCTGGCCTATAGTGTTTCTGTTGAGGAGTCAGCTGAGAGCCTTATGGGGGTTCCTTTGTAGGTAACCTGTTACTTATCTTTTGCTGCTTTTAGGATTCTCTCTTTGTCTTTAATTTTTGGCATTTTAATTACTATGTGTCTCTGTGTAGGCCTGTTTGGGTTCTTCTTACTTGGAGCTCTCTGTGCTTCTTGAACTTGAATGCCTTCTTCTTTCACCAATTAGGGAAGTTTTCTGTCACTATTTCTTCAAATATATTCTCTAATTCTTGCTCATTTTCTTCTTCTTTGGGGACTCCTGTGATGCGAATATTATTATGCTTCCAGTTGTCCCATAGTTCTCTTAAGCTGTCTTCCTGTTTTTTAATTGTTTTTTCCTTTTGGTTTTCAGATTGATTGATTTTTTTATACCCTGTCCTCTAATTCACTGAGTCTTATTATTATTATTTTTGTTAATCCTCACTTGAAAATATTTTTTCTTGATTTTTAGATAGAGTGGAAAGAAGGGATGGAGAGGGAGAGAAGCATTGATGTGAGAGAGACACATCAATTGGTTGCCTCCTGCATGACCCCGACCAGGCCTGGGGATTGGATCTGCAACCCAAGTATGTGCTCTTGACTGGGAATCAAACCCCCAACCCTTTGATCTGTGGGTCAATGCTGTAACCGCTGAGCTAAACTGGCCAGGACTTTTTTTTGATGCAATGTTAAATGGGTTTGATTTTATAAATTTCTTTTTCTGATAGTTTGTTATTGGTTAATAAAAATGCAACTGATTTCTGAATATTAATTTTGTATCCTCCTACTTTGTTGAATTAACTTACCAGTTCTAATAGTTTTATTTTTAGTGAAATATTTAGGGTTCTCTCTATATAGTATCATGTCACCTGCAAATAATGACAGGTACACTTCTTCCTGTCAAATTTGCATGCCTTTTGCTTCTTTTTCTTGTTTGATTGCTGTGGCTAGGACTTCCAGTACTATGTTTAATAAAAGTGGTGAAAGTGGACATCTTGTCTTGTTCCTGATTTTAAGGAGAACACTTTTTTGCATTTCCCCATTGAATATGATGTTAGCTGTGGGTTTTTTATATATGGCTTTTATGATGTTGAGATTCAATATCCACAAATCAATTTCAGTGATCACTACAGAAACAAAATGAAGGATAAATATCATATGATTTTATCAATGGATGTAGAATAAAAAGCATTTGACAAAAGCCAGCATTCATTTATGATAAAAACTCTCAGTGGGAATAGAGGAAACACACTCTCAGTCTTAGTTCAGCTCTCAGCAGCTTTGATGCCCTGGGTGACTCTATCCTTTTTTCACTTGGCTTCTGGAAACTACTTTTTCAAATCTCTTAATCTCTTTGGTGGCTTCTTGTAGCTCTTTTTTTTTTTTTTTTTTTTTAAATATGTTTTTATAAATTTCTTAGAGAAAGGAAGGGAGAGAGAGATAGAAACATCGATGTCAAAGAGAAACATCAACCAGCTGCCTCCTGCACACCCCACACTGGGGATCGAGTCTGCAACCTAGGTCTGTGCCCTGACCGGGAATCAAACGGGGACTTTTCAGTCCATGGAGCAATGCTCAATCCACTGAGCCTCACCGGCCGGACTCTTGAAGCTCTTTTTACTGATTGGTCCTCATTTTTAAACTGGCATTCACTGGCGTTCAGTCCTTAAATCCCTTCTCTTCTCTATCAACACTCACCTCCAAAGTGATTTTACCCAGTCCTATGGCTTTAGATATTATCTGTATGTAATTATTGCTCACATGTCCTTTCCAATGAATTAAAGATTCTATTCAACTCCCTCTAGACGTCTGTTAATAGACATCTCAAATGTAATGTATCCTAAATTGGACTCTTGATGTCCAGCTCCTGCAAACCTGATCATCCTTTCCTGATTTCTTAGTGTCAGCTCCTTCCAGTTGCTTAAGAAACTAGGAGTCACACCCCCCCAAGTGACTTTTCTCTTTTTCTCATATGCATTTGATCCATCAATCAACACTGTTAATCATACCTTCAAAATGTATAAATAATCTAAAATGTAGATTTCTCAGGGAGGCTTTCTGTGACCACCATATTTAAAATTATACCCTTCCCAGCACTATCCATCTTTCATTCCTGGTTAATTTTTTAAAATAATATTTATTTATAGTCATCTGACTTACTATATATTTATTGACTGTCCTCCCCACTAGAATGTAAGTACAATAAGGCATGGGTTTTGTTCACTGTTTAATCTCCAGCCCCATGAAAAATATAAGTAACACTTGAATACTTCAAAATTAGCAACTCTAGCTTATTATTTTTTACCCCAAGTTTTTCTACTTACCAAATATAGAAATAAGAAATATTGAGAATATTAGGAATACCCCTGTATTATTGACCAGAAACAGTGATATACTCTTTTTCTCTACAAGGGCCAAGTTGATTAGTACTGAAGACATATCAGTGACAGTCATACTCATAGAATGAAATTTAATAAAAATATATTTAGATGCTAGATGATTTATATATATATATATATTTAGTATAAAATATATATGAGAGAATAAATTGAGAACTCATGTGGATTTCCCAACCCTTCCTAATATTAAGTCATAAAGGTCTCATTTTCTCTGAAACATTTCTGACTTCCCAGTCACTTCTTCCTCAGCATATATGACAACATATCTTAATTTTAGCTCTTGTCACATTGTATTAGAATTCCCTGTAATGAGTTCATTCTCTCAGGTAGGCAGTGATGTTCCTGAAGAAAGAGGTAATGGGTACCTATCTTTGCATCCCCGGTCGCTGGAACTGTTTTCTTTCTTTCTTTTTTTCTTCCCCCTTCTTATTGAGTTTATTGAGGTGATACTGGTTAACAAAATTGTACAAATTTCAGATGCACAATTCTATAACACATCATCTGTACACTGTATTGTGTGTTCACCACCCCAAGTCAGGTCTCTGTCCATCATCAATTATCCTCCCTGTATCTATTCCCCTCTTCCTCCTCATCTTGCTAAAACCTTTTTTTGTCACATTGTTAGTTTTCTTAAATCTTTGTTGAATAGACTATGTAATTTAGTCTCAGATGGCACAAGATTACCAAGAATTCACTGGTATTACAAAAAGAAAATTACTATAAAACAGTTTTGTAGACTCATTAATGAGGAAGGAAACCAGGAAATACATCTTCAAAAATTATATCCTCCAAGTTTTGGATTTAATTACCATAGAAAAATGTTAATAAACAAAAATAGGAAGGTGCTTTATTTTTATTCTTCCTATATTTTGTATTATCCTGATTTGGACACCAGATGTCACTATGAGACTGTGGGCCATGTCACTCCAGTAAACAAGAAGGAAACAAAGACAACATTGAAACATAGAGCACTCTTTTTCCTTGCAAAAATTATTTTGAATGCTAAGCCTGGTAGTTTTAGCATTTTATTTTTTTAATGATTTTCACCTAGTTTAGGCAAAAAACACTGGACTGGGAATCAGAAATCTTGTGTTTTAGCCCCATCTCTACATTTTTTAGTTCTTCCACTACCTGGTAAGTTTCTTTACCTTTATGGACTCTGAAAGAGGTCCTTATCTCAAAATAAGTGGGGCAAAGGAAGGTGGTCTCTATAACTTTCCAGCTCTAACTTCTGATGTTTCTATTCCTTCCTCTTGCTACACTTGTAGTGTAGTGACGCCGTTGTAATTGAACCCAGTTATTAATTACTGGAAAGGAGCAAAGGGAAGGCTGAATTTTGTAGGCATGTCATTTGTGCAGAAGCCAGGAAGTTGCAGTTTAGACACATGCCCAGTAAAGTCTGGATGACATAGGGAAGGCACTTTCCGGTCAGTCACACCTGGGAGCAGATCATTGGCCAGAGTAGGAGTGGCCACTGCAAGCTCAGGGAGATTTGAGATATTCAGTCTCCTGAACAAAGGAGTTCGCTCTCTAGGTTTGCACTCTTGCCCTCTTGCTTGATTCCTGGCTTGTGGGGTTCTCACACTCCTGCATTCGCCCACATAGCTCATGGCCATGTGGACCCCACACACAGTGGACTGATGGACTGCAACTAGCCTAATGCTGCACTGGACCCAGCTCCAATATGGAATGAAAACTTTGGACACCGGCCTTGCTTCTAGCTCTACTGAATCCCCACCTGGCATCTTCCAGGACTGAATGAAGGGAAATGGGACCTTAGAAACCCAAGGATGAATTCCATGCAAATAAAGGTCACTCATTTTCCAGCACAAATCTCAGAAAATTCTTTTTCTCGAGAAAGCGTAAGAACCCCAGTCCCACTAGCAGTGGAGAAAGACCATCCATGTATTTCTCCAATAGCAGTAGGAAGGAGCTCTTTGTTGGCAGTGGTGACTGGGAAAGTCAGCTCACATGAGAATTTGGGGTACCATGACACACTCAGTTTTATTTTAAACACAAGTTCTCCTGGGTTGTGACCCACTGTACAGCTGAAAAACCTCTATATTTTTTCTAACTTCCATATAGTCTCCAGATGTTGGATGACATGTTGTGTGAAATCTCTTTTCCATCTAGAAAATGCTTCATTTTTATTATAAAAACATTATACAACATTTGTTTCAGATGTCTTTAAGTGTGACATTTTCAACAATAGTCATTTTGGGAGGTTTCACTCTCACTGGGTAATGAATTTTTTATCTTCAGTATTTCTGAATACCTAATCTGAAATTCTCCTGTTTTCTGTACTACCTACCCATCCACCTATCTGAAACACATACAGCTTAATCTTTTATTCATTGTGTTCCACGGCAACCTGCAATTACACATTACCTGTAGAAGACTCAGAAACTGTTGTGTAAATGCCTCACTGATTTCTTTCTGTAAATATTTATGTATTGGCTAGATACTTACATTACATATAGTTCATTCTGTGGTGAGTGTTCTTACCATTCATTCTCATCTCAAACAGTTCCTTTGTATTTCTTTTACTCAGGGTTAAGCCACAGAGGAAGTATTTTTTTTTTTTTTAATCCCCACCCAAAGATATGTTTATTGATTTGTAGAGAGAGAGGAAATGGGGAGAGAGATAGGGAGAGAGGACGGAATATTGATGTGAGTGAGAAAGATCAGTCGTATTGACACAACAAAGTGAGGCCTGCTACAGCGGAGTTATGTGAGTGGGGAGCTACAGGAAGGCAAACCCAACCTGCAGGGGAGAACCAGAGAAGGCTTCACAGAGGATGTGTAGACTTACCCTTGAACTGACTTTCAAAAATATTCAGGTTTGGATGGGACTTTGGGAGACTATTCCAGAGGGGGCAGCAGAGACAAAGGAACAGAGGTACAAGTCTGCAAGTTAAACTGGAGGATAGCGTGTACACGGTCCGTGCTTATTGGTTAGGACGTGAGAGGAGTGACTTGCAGAACAGGAGACTGAATTAATATTACCCACTGCTTTCTCTTTGAAATGTATAAAATGTTCTCTCGTCTCTTCCTTTTTCTTTATGCATTTTGGTGCTTCCCACAGGTCAGTTCAGGTGCCTTTTAGGGAACTGTTCTTCCCGATCTTTGTTCATTTACATTAATTGACATGATGTATAGTCTGTGACACACTGCTACTTTTTACTTATTTGTTAGTTGTTTACTCAGATAGAATCACCCAGATCATGTTTGTACTTAGCAGTCGCATTGACTGATTATTATATAGATAATGGAAGGAAGAAAAGAAGAAAAGAATGGAGAGAGGAAGGCAGGCAGGGAGGAAGGCAGAAAAGAGCAAGGATGGACAGAATGAATGTTGTAGTGAGAGAGAGTTAATATTTTTCAAAAGTGAGATGGATTTTGAAAAATATATTAAAGTCATTAGTGATATAGCTGAGCAATCTGAATTATGTGAAGGTTTTAGAATACTTGTCATTGTCCAGGACTCTCCTGAGCACATGAAATAAGATGAAGCTCTGGGATAGATACACATGTAACCACGTGCATGCTTATTGATTGTGTTTTGTGAGGAAAAACAGCCTGATAGAGAGCTTTGCTCTAAAATATGGGGCATAGAATTTAAACTCAACATGTATGGATTATGTAGAATAATATCACATTCTAATATTAGATACCAAATTGAGACCCCTAAAAAGGCAATAGTGCAGGTCCTTTCATTGCATTGCCTCGATATTTTTATGTCAAACTGCTTTTTGTCTCAAGGCAGACTTGCAGGGGAAGCTTTTGCAGTGATAACTTCCAGAGATAAATAAGCTGCCTAGGTAAGAGGTTAGGAGAGGCTGAAGTTGGGCAGACATGGTGTGGGGCCTGGCTCCACCACTTAGCTATGTGACCTTGAGCAAGGTGTTTCTACTTGTCCTCCAAGTTTCAGTTTCCTTACCTGTAAAATGCAGATAATAATCTTTCTCCTCTCTGAGGTTTGGGGTTGATTAAACAAAATAGAGTATCTAAAGAGCTCAGCATGTGCCTGACACATAGTAAGAACTTGGTAAATAATAGCTGTAATTATTATTGACAAGACTGGAACCGTGAAAAAAAAAGACTGAACTGTAGGTCAGAGAATACAAGATCTAGTTCTAGCATCTTTACTTACTTGCTATATCACCTCAGTCACATACATCCCTTTTCTCATCTATACAAAGGAGAATTCTACCTTCTGTACCTACTTGGCAGCATCATATGCAATTATGTATGTAAAACACTACAATCTAAGGAATCACTTTTATTACAGCACTGATTTGAAAAATGCAGGGCTCCAGACCCTCAAGATTGAGCACCGGCCTTGTTTTGCCTGACAGCCTAGGACTGCTACTTGCAAAACTGTAGTACTCTGGTTGCTGAAACAGCATACATGGTGCCATGAAAAGTACAGTGCCCATTTAATGGGTTTATGAGGACACACATGCCAAAGTTGAGAGTCTCACTGAAAACTCAGGAGTCCTATGTGGGGTCTTATGGTACTTTACATTTTGAAAGAAAATCATAATAGTTGATATGGAGTTTGGTTTTCATGGTTGTCATAAACCATGTCAAGTGTTATTCATTTGCAGGTTATTTAGTCAATCATTCTATCCACTATTAGAAACTGATATGATTTAAAGATACCGCCCTTGTTGATTCTTTAATCTGCAATTAAGCAAGATGCACTAGCTACATTTTGTTTTTTCTCAGCAATACTGACGTTTCATTTTATTATTTTAAAATTTATATTTATTGTTGAAAGTAGTAAGATGTTCCTCCTTTTCCCCCCCATTGACCCCCTCTTCCCGGCTCCTGTCCCCCCTGCCTTCACAGCACTGTTGTCTGTGTCCATTGGTTTGCATATATGCATGTAAGTTCTTTGGTTTATTTCTTCCCACCCTCTTTCCCTCTGAGGTTTGTCAGTCTGTAACTTTTTATTTTTTTATGAATGCCAAATCTCACTTTTAAATGACAACTTTCTTCTAAATCTTTTCTTTAGGTAGTACTTTAAGACTTCAAGAAAACATGGAGGCCACCAAACCAATACACTTTAGAGCTAAGGAAACTAAATTCTAGTGAGTTTTACAGATTTACACAAGTTCCCATGGTTTTAGTAGAGGAATGTAAGTCTTCTTATGTATATGTCTTCTCAGATAGATCATATCATCCTTGAAAGTTAAGTCATATTTAAGAAAATGTGGTTATTTAATAACATTTGCATAAAATATGAAGTAATCTATGTAATAACTATCACTTGTATATATTGTTACATTTTGTTTTATTTTATCTATAATAATTTATCAAATCATTATAAACATAAATGTTTTACAAAGTAATTTTATAATTATTTTGTTGTATCTTATTCATAATCATTTGCAGAACACAGGATAGATATAATTCTTTATTAATCTCATGTCCCAAATGATCACACTGAGGTTCAAAGAGTTTGTGGCCTTGCTCAATGTCACAAATCTAGTAAAAGGAGGTGCCAATATTTTAACACAGGTCGTCTCATTTCAGGCTTAATTCAACACCACAGGAAGGGAGAGAGAGAGAGAAACATCCATGTGAGAGAGAAACATGGATCAGCTGCCTCCTGCACAACCCCTACTGGGGATTGAGCCTATAGCCCAGGCATGTGCCCTGACCAGGAATCAAACCTCTCGGTGCATGGGTTGACACTCAACCACTGAACCACACTGGCTGGACATCTACTCTAATCTTAAACACACAGACATTCCAGGGTGTGAATGTATGATGTGCTTTCCAGATCTCCCATCACTAAAGGACTCAATGCCCAGACAGCTGAGTGTGCTGTCAATCAAAACCTTCAACTATCAGCTTTCTCAGAGATTGTCTAGTTACATAGCCACACTGCACAAACACATACTCTTCCAGAGTGGCCCACATAAAATAACGAATCAATATCAGGGTATCAAGTCCTGGCTATGTTGACCCAATTGGGACAATGATAAAGAGTCTTTGTAACTACAGAGCTCCCCATGGGGTCAGCTGAGGCTGTTGTTGAGTTTCCCTTGCAGCTCCATGTTTCCCCATCCTTTCCTGCTTCTATCTCCTTCCTTCCTCAGGCACATAAGTGTGGACCCCAAGGGCACTTCTCAACAAGCATTTTGCAAACTAATTTGCTTCTTGGGGAATCCAACCTGTGATCCCCTGCCAATACCTTTGGTTGGTTAGCATGTCTAAATATTGAATGAAGTTTATTTTACCTAATAATTTGGGTGAAATATTAGCTCCTTGTCACAAATTCCAAAGTGTGTAGAGAGACTATTTGAATTGCACTTTAATTTCTATCATTCATTTTATGAATTTGAGGGCTGCTGATGGCAAATTTTAAAAAAATCTCATTTTGGTTACTGTTTTAATAGTGCATATGTAATATAATAAAGTAGGCAGTATTCTTATACAGTGCATGTGTCAGGCACTACAGGAATAGAGATGAATCAGCATGATTAAACAAACCCCACACATTTCGTGATTAACCGAGGGGATTATGTAGAAAGTTGATGAATACCTCTCCCTGCCTCTGCAGCCTCACTCCCATGTTCCCGGCATGTGGGTAATTTAACTACTTAGGGGTGCTAGAACAAAGGGCGGCTCTTCAGCAGAGGTCCTTTAAAAAAATTACATTTTCTTGTTAAAATCACCGAAGCAATGTTCCTGGTACTCACGATGAACTCTCTCTCCTCCTGGCCTTCATGGTGCCTGTTCTATGACCTCTGTACTGCCGCCCTTTCTGGAATTCACTGGCCACTAGGCAGCCTTGTGCTACTTCCCAGTAACCTTATGCCCTTCCAAGGTTTGTGGTCCCTCAGGTGTCCCAGCTTGAGATAATAGCTTCTTTCATTCTCATCATTGTAACCTCCTTTTCTTTCTCACTCTGCCATTTTTGTTTTTAATGAAGAGTCTCCTTCAATTTCCTTTGGAACATTTCTTCTCACTCACTGTTCAGGAGGCTCTCTTTCCTGTAGTGCAAATTTATTATGGATTTATATAAACTTTCCCCAGGAGTACTGCAGTTCAGCATTGGGTTTTATTATATTCAGTTTCTATTGGTATCCAGTTTATCTACTTTTACCATTATTTTATGCCACACAAATTAGAGGTACTAAGCGTTATAATATTTTTAACTCAAAAAACTCGAAGCTAGCATTGGAATAGGTGATAGTTTTATAGTCAGTGAAGAGGAACTTTAACAACATATATGTCTTTGATGCAGTGGTGAGCACTTGTCCCTTGGTACAATCAGGAGGTGGATTTCTCAGACCTCAAGTCAGAGTCCACATTTAAATCCTCAACACTCAGATCCCTATGATGTATGTAGATGTCCTTGGCCTTTAAATGCAGTATATTCCCTAATAGTTGTTTTGCAGCGAATGCACATTTCCTGGAGACTTGAAGTTGCTGCTAGCCTCTGATGCCCTGTGCTATACTTCTACAATAGGCACATCTTTATGGGCAAAGTTGTTGCCTTTTTGATTCCAGTGTCCAAACACAAGCAGAACCATAAGTCATCAGGATAGCACAGCATTCTAAAAGTACCTCTATTTCTTTCCATTGGCAGTATATCCCAACAGATTAAATTTTATCTCTTGTTTCATCTTATCTTTGGCAAGCCCATTCTGCAAAAGATATATCTCAACTGCAGCAGCCAAGCACAGGCAATCAACTCAGACTCATATACATAATCCCATTTCACCCCTTGATACAGACGTTTTGGCCAGACATACACTCTGATTCAATGCTTGCTTGTATTCTGTTTGCTGTTGTCTCAATTATTAACAATTTTAAGATTCATTACATTATCTTTTGCTCATCTTTCCTATTCATCTGTATGTAATCTGTGTTTCAGTCTTGGTCTCACCTGCTCTCAGCCCATCTCCTGATAATATCTCTACAAATATTCTACTTCAAAATGTCACAGATTAATTTGGTCAGCAGCTTTGTCACTTCTACCAAATTCTTTACCCATTCTTAATGCTCCAGCTCCCTTTCCATGGGTAAGTTGATGCAGTGGACACTCACTACTGAGCTCAAATGCTGCTGATATGCTCAAGTCCCGGAGGCACCAAATTGGTGCTCTCTGTAGCCTTCAAATCCAATAACCTGAAGGTGGGCTGCATTTCTTCATGAGGCAGTAGGGAGTGCTCCTTTCTCCCAATTTTAGTATGGCTCAATTCCACATGAGTATAAAATATTTATGTTTGTATCTCAATAATTTACAAAGTCTATAGTGAAACGACTTCTTTAGTTTTCTACTTATACTTCTCACTGTATCTAACATTATTAGCAAAAATAAGAGTCCATAGGACATTGAATAGGAGACCTGAGAGTGAAAGTAATTATTTTAAATATGTTTTTTATTGATAGTTTTAGAGAGAGAGAAACATCCATCTCCGGCCTCCTGCTTGCCCCCTACTGGGGATTGAGCATGTGCCCAGACCGGGAATCGAATTGGGGCCTCTCAGTCCATGGGACGACACTCAGTCCACTGAGCCACACTGGCTGGGGACAATGAAACTAATAGCTAACACTCAAAATGCTTCTTGATGCAGTCAAATTTAGGTTGATAATGGCGAAAACCTGTTTGCTTAGGTTTCTCTTTTATTGTAAGTCTCAGTCTAATGCCATGCCACGTCTGGGGGAGACCAGATGAAATTCATAAACAAAGTTAGGGTAGATCTAGGTGGAAAGTGACCATGGAGTAAGTCATTGAGCCTAAGAAGAAAGACTTATAGAGAGGTGGTATGAGGAGAAAAGTAGAATTATCAAGAGATCACCAAGTACATATCAGTTACCAACACCAGGTTAGCATCTGTAACCGACACTAGGTCGGCAGTGTTGCTGACACTAGGTTGGCACGTAGGGCTTGTGGCCCTAAGCTGGTGACCATTTGCTTGGCTACTGCACATCATCTATGTGAGGTTCCAAGTTAGCTATTCCTAGTACTATTGGGCAGGGCAACACATCATCACTTACCTGCTCCAGGTGTAAGAACCTTCTAGTAAGAAGTGCTGAGCAGCTATGCCAGGCAATTTGCTGAGTTCACCTGAGCTGTCTGTGCTGTGGTAACTCTTCACTTGGTTTCCCAGGACATTCCTAACTCCTGAAAACAGAGGATGGTGTCCTTGACCAGTGGTGGTTTGGAAGGGATTTTCAATCCATCCTCAGCATCTGCACTTGGGTAGAACTACTCCGTAATAAAAATAAAATCCATTACACAAATATTGATTACATATTCTGACTCTTTCTGAAGCAATGAAGAGCATTATATTTTTCTTTTGATCTTGAAAAAATTAAAATTTGTTCTCATGCTCTAGCTAGTTTTCTCAGTGGTTAGAGCATCAGCCCGTGGACCAAAGGGTCTCAGGTTTGATTCCCAGTCAAGGGCATGTACCTGGGTTAGAGGTTTGATCCCTGGACTCAGTCAAGGTTGTGAGGGAGGCAACCAGTTGAGGTGTTTCTCTCTCATTGATGATTCTCTCTCTCTCTCTCTCTTCCCCTTCCCTCCTTTCCACTCTATCTTAAAAAAAAAAAAAAAATGGAAAAATACCCTTGGGTGAGGATTAAAAAAAACAGATTTGTTCTCACCAATATGCATCATGTTCTATGATTTTTAGTGCTGGTTTAATTTTGTTTAAATTTGAAGTAGTGCTTCTTTCAATCTTACCCTCATTGAAAAGAAAAAAAAACAACAACACATGACTATAAAAGTAAGTGTAGCATCTTTGTGCTTAGCTGATTAAAATATCAACACACATATACTCTAAGAAGTTAAAGTGTATGGCAAATCAAATAAAGCAAATTAATTTTTTATTAAAATTTAATTTCTTGGCAATAGTTCTTTCTCTCTGCCTTTTAAGACTTAAACTAATGCTTCCCAGTTGTTTTATGTGTGAAAACTGTCTTCTTCTTCTAATATGAGTGATGATTGCTTGCTGGACAATGAAAGTGGCACCATTGAGACTAATTATAGTCATCACACTAGTCCTTGTTTACTTGAAATGTAGAGTATTTCAGTGAAGACATTTACTTGTTTTCAATATCCTTAAGAAGCCTCATTCATTAATTTATTTGTTATACAAATATTTATTTTGTTGATGTCCGCTTTGCATCACACTTTGCAAAAGGTGCTGAGGATATATAGTGAATAAGGCATAGACTTTGGCATCAAAGCGCTTATTGCCTAATGGGACCTAGAGACAGACAACAATAGGCTATGTCTGTGCATCCCTAAGAAGATGGCTTTGATGGGTTTATAATAGTTACTGAATTAGTACTTATTCCATGATTAAATATATTATTGGACTGTTACTGAAAGATTTGGTTAATACCACTTATCGCTAGCACCCATCCCAACCCTGTGAATATTAGTATGCCCAGGTTACCCTCAGACTGTTTTTCAGACCTTTGATGACATTTTCTTTTGCTTTGATGTGACATCTCCCAAAGGGGACCCTCTGACATTATTTGGCACCCTTAACAAATGTCTCAGTATGAGAGCTTTGCTCTGGAGCAATGTCAAAAAGACTGTCTCTGTAGTTGTCCCTTTTAAACTTACTGACTTCTCATTTAAGAATTTATTTAAATAGGTAGATCATTGGAAGTTTATAAGATTCACTTACGTCTTTCTTAATATAGGTTTGTCGGTTTTTTAAAAAATTGATAACATTTAGACACATATATATATAAGCTAGAGTATTCTCCCCAAGGGAAAAATCCTTGGGCCTCAGCTCTATCCCTACTTAGCCCTGTGAGCAGACCACAGTTAGATGTAAAACAGAGCAGATCTCCTTCGTTCGCCAGATGTCATCTGTTGTGCAACCTTAGCCAAGTTAATTTCTGTTTCCTAGTTTCCTCCTTTGCAAAATAGGGATACCATTCGTACCACTCTTACACAGTTTCTGAGAAAATACATTTATTTAAAATATATAAGTGTTTGGAATAATGCCTGACATACAGGGGTGGGCGAAAGTAGGTTAACAGTTGTTTGTATGGAAAAAGACATGCAGATTATTATTACAGTAGCTTTACTAGCTCTGTTTCCCATACTCACAACTCTAAACCTATCTTTGCCCTACCCCTGTATAGCTATTGCCATGTTAATCATTATTATTTTATTTCAATTAATGTATTTGGGGAATCTGGAGTTTGAGAAAATCTTCATTCCCCGTAGCCCTGCACATATAGGCATGTTGTCATGGGTAGCCTGCAGGGAGCCGACTTGGACACAGAGTGTATGCACAGCATTTCATGAGGAAGTGTCCTTGTGATCAAGACCTGTGGTAGGAAAGGAAAGAAAGCCGGACTGGGCTGAAGGAGTCACACTGCAATTCAGACCTGGTGAGAGCCCTGACAAATCCCACAGGCAGATCCAGAACTAAAATGGCCAATCAAAGTTGCTCCCCATTGAGACATAAAACTGTGCCATTACCAACCCACCTCAGGATCAAATGTGGGTTACCCCAGGATGGATATGACTGTGCTAGAGATACTTATCAAAGGGAGTGACAACCCCTTTGTTAAAGACTGTCTACAGACAGCTCTTCTGGAAAAGGGGAAACGCGTCCTTCCTTGAGGGCAGTCTAGATGGTTCAGCTCCGTGTTCTCTGTGTGTGTGCTCAGACTGCCTGGCAGAAGGGGCAACATGAGGTGCAGAGTATAGCACTGACCCCAGTACCAGACTGAGACCTGACTCTGTTCCTTACTCTGCAAGTTACTGATTCTGCCTCTCTCCCTTCTCTGAAAAATAGAGATGATAAAACCTATCGTATAGGCTGTTGTAATACTAAATCAATATTTATAACCATACTTAGTCTATTCAGTAAATGTTAGCTATTTCAACATCCTACAGTTTTGCAAACCAGACAAATTTCAAGTAATCTGTCCTGTTTTCAAACCACTTAAAATACCCATCTCAATTTTTGTTTAGAAAAGGGGGTTGCCATAGTTTCTCTCTACATTTACTTTAGATTTTTCTCCTTATATGCTCTGTTTTATCTTCAGTCAGCTGAAAGTCCAAGATCTCTTCCTGGGAAAAAAATCTGACAGCTATGGTGCCTCATATTCACTCTGTAGAATGACATGTAAAATGTGACAGCCCCTCAGTAAGCTAATCTTTATTATACTTCCAAACGATTTGTCATTTCTTGTCTGTAATTCATGTATATGTAATTAATATAGGAGCGGAAGAGGGCATGTATATTCAGTATTTCTCTTGAGATCCAGCCCCTTAGTAACTTGACCACTGATCTTCTAAAATTCTTTCTGTCCCTTGTAACTATTCTTTCGTTTTAGACCAGCTTTCTCTCCATGAGGATATATTGCTGTCTTCAGTTTGTGAGTTCTGCATTTTCTGACTTTAGGCATCAGAGAGACTGTACTGAAACTCTTTCTGCTTGAGTTTGGCCCAGTGATCCATCCTTGGACTAATCAATCAGGATTTGGGACAAAAAGTTATATAAAAACAAGACCATTAAAACCACGAGAAAGGGAGGAATCCTGACACATAGCAACACAGATAAATCTCAAAAAGATTATGGTAAATGAAAAAAGTTAGACACACACAAAAATACTATATATTATTCAATTTCCTTTGTATGAAATTCTGAAAAAACGAAAATGATAGTGAGAAAAATAAGGTGAATGGTTGCCAGAGATGGAAGAAGGGGGTTGAATGCAAAGGAACATGAGAAAATTTTCAGGAAAATATTCAATATTATGATTTTGATGGTGGTTACACAATTTTAGATTTGTCAAAACATTTAGACTCTTTAAATTGGTAAATTTTATTGTATATAAATTATACACCAATAATGATGACTTTTTAAAAAGCGATAAAAACATATGGCTGAGTGACAAGTAGTTCCAAGAGAGAAAAGGTGCTGGACAGGATATACCAGCAGTGTCCACCACAAATACAGTTTGGTAAGGTTGCTGATGGCAGAACGGATAAAACAAAGAGCTATGTAGGGATGGGGGTGGGGCTAAGAGAAAGTATTGATTAACAAATAAGTGAGAAGGTGTCAAATGTTTGCTTGGTCTGTGATTGAGAACAAGGTTTTTTTTTTTTTTTTTTTTTAAAGCTGTTTCCATGAAGATTTCAAGATATTTGTGAAGGTCAGCAAAACATATATTTCAAAGAATGTACCTAGTTAAAATACAAAAAACATGTGTATATGGAACATGTTGAAGGAATGGAAATGGAAATGGAAGAAGAGAGAATGAACTAAATGAAAAAAGAATTTTTTTTCTACAAAGAGGAGGGAAGACTATGCATTCTCAGGCAGAAAGGAATGAAGAATTCTGTTCCTTTCTATAAAGAAGACCAGAAAATGGGAAGGCAGAGTTATAGTGTGGAAGATTCCAAAGCTCCAAAGTAGATTTTTACAAGAAAGGAAAATGATTTTTCTCTGACTCTAACCACACCCCCCAACTTTATAACTGTCAGCATAAAATGGTTACTATTGGGTTCTACCTCATTTGCTTAAAGTTTGAGCTTACTTAAAATTTAGCCAGAGAGTAGCATTTTCTTCTTAGAATTACAAATATTCCGCCAATTAACTAAAACTTCTTATTTATGGCTAACACTTCTTTTCTCTTCACGCTTGGGGGATGCTCTTTCTCATTAGGGAATGTGCAGGAGACATCTGAGATTATTAAAAGTCTAACAGGGGCACTGCATAACCAGAAACTGAGTTCTATGGTTAGAGTGAAATTGCAGAATTATGCTACTCTTGCACTATCTATGGTAGTAAATTTATCTTGACAACTATGTCTTTTAATTCTTTTAAACTTTGCTGTGCTATGGTAAAATTGTGTGGTGTGATTTCATGAGCTCTGGAACAGCAATAAAAACCTTGACTTTTCATGACTGCATCAGTGCTCATTTTTTTAAAAATTTTTATTCCATAGATATTTATAGAGCAGTTGCTGTATGCCAGGCACTGCTGGGCATAGAATGTGGTAGTAGAAAACACCTACCCTCCTGGAGCTTATGGTCTAGCAGGCTAACAGACAGGTAGACAAGTGATTAAACAAATACAGTATACGAGTTATGCTTGTGCAAATAAAGGGAACTATAAAAGCTGATGGTAGTAGCAGCTAACAGTGAAAAGTTGTTAGAAGAAAGGCATAGAAACTTCCTATTGAAGTCAAAATTAGGAAACAAAAAGATACACGGCCAGGAGGAAGAGATAGAAGTCTGGAGATGAGGGAAATTATGCATTTATTCTTTCTTTTATTGATTTTAGAGAGAGAGGAACTGAGAGGGAGAGAGAGATAGAAACATCAGCGAGAGAGAACATCGATTGGCTGCCTCCTTCATGGCCCCCACTGGGGATAGAGTCCACAACCTGGGCATGTGTCCTGACCAGGAATCAAACCGACAACCTCGTGGTACATGGGTTGATGCTCAATCACTGAGCCATACCTGCAAGACAAAATCATCCTTTTTAAGAAAACAAAAGATGTTTATTTTTTGAGGGATTTACCTAAGAGAGTAAAGTAGGCAACTTGGAGAGACCATCTGGAGTTAGTGTGAAGAACTTTATGATTCAACTAAAAGAGATTAAATTTTTTGCTAAGGGTATCTAGTTGTTTGTCACTAGGTTTTTAAAATTTCCTTTGGCTTAAATTTTCACATTTGTACATTGGAGATTATACTGGATATATATTATTTATTTGCTCAGTATTTATTTCTTTGGAACATGAATTTTTCTCTATGCAGCTGTTAATTACACCCATCCTCCCAACTATAGGCATAACCAGATGACAATCAAAGCGCCTCATCTCTTTGACCTTAGGGACTGGTTCAGAGATGAGAACCTGATTCCAAGCAAGGCCACTTATTATGGAATTTGATATGTGCAGAGAAAAGGGAAAGAAATTTAGAAACATCGATCGGCTGTCTCCTGCACACCCCCTACTGGGGACCTAACTCGCAATCTGGAAATCAAACCCGGACCTCTCAGTCCATGGGGTGATGCTCAATCCACTGAGCCACACCAGCTGGGCTCAATGTTATGCTCTTAATGAAATAAAGAATAATAATAGATTTTTGCTTATGCCATGATTTGGAATAATAACTGATTTCAATTGCCTCTATGTTAGGCTTAGTTCTAAACACTATACTTTGCTTTTACTAGTGTATGAAACCGGAAAGTACTATGTTTACTTAAGTGCTTGTAGCCAAATATACTTAATTATTTAGGACAACATTTTTGTTTCTATCTGAACAATGTTATTTTTAATAGAGAGACTGGGGCATTAATTTTCTTTAATATGATTGTGATAATAAAGCTAGAAAACTTTTCATAGCTGAGCTTCCTCAGAGATATCTATGTTAGTTTGATTGCAGACTGAGTCCCTGTGTTTCTTGATTATTTCTTTGTTACAGAATTAGGGGGTTCCCTGGTATTGCAGTATATTTGCAACGTCTGCTATCTGACCTCCTCTATCAAATACTTCAATCTGTCCTTGACAGTGCATCATGCACATTCGAAAAGCCTGATTTATTTTTCTCTTCTAATGGTATATTATTGCTTCTGTCATATCCTGGTGCGCACACAATGCCTTTCTTAGATTCAAAGGCAAATGTGCCAGCATTTCCAGTCACTCGGATGACATTGTTAGGGAACACACTGATAAACTAGGGCTGAATCATTCACAATGCCAGATGTTCTTGGCAACTTTTCTTATATAAAAATATATGTCTTATATATTCCAGAAATATAAATTACTCTTAAGTTTTCCAGTATCTGATGTATTTTTCCCAAGCATTTCTTCAGTAAGCCTTCTAGATGGAATGACTCAAATAATAATAGTACTGGTTTTTCACCCAAGTTTGGAAACGTCCCTTCAAACACAAAAGTTCAGTAAGTCCTCACTTAACATTGATGGGAGGTTCTGTAGCTTTATGTGAAAAAACCTATGATAAGACCAGTTTTACCAGGGGCTAATTGATATAAACAAAAGTTAAACTCCTATAGCACATCAATGTTATAATGAAATAACATTATTGGAGGATCTGCTATATTTTTCCCCCTTATTCTCCCTTGTTAGAAATCAACCAATGTAGTGAGGCTGGAAGTCTCTTTGAAGGGCGTATTACATACATTCTAAGGAGTTAAAATAGAAATGACAGTTTATAAAACAAACTGTACTATGATTTGCATAATAAGCTGTACTAAATCATGCCATGCAACGTAAACTACATAAGCTCAAATTATGTTAACTGCACCCTATTTAGAACCATGTCCCAAGATAAGACCACAGATGAATTAGTTTACCCTAACTCTGAACTTATGTGTTTCAAAGAGAAGACCACTGACTATCCTACTAATTTTTCCTGTTTATAAATTCTCACCAACCCCTGTCCAGACCATGCTTACCAACTTTTGCTCTAAAATCATTATGTCTACCTCTTTCTCCCCATCCTCCAAATCCTATAAGTCCCTTTTCTTAAATTTTTCCTTCTGAGAACTGTTTACCCTTGTTAATGTTGTGCTGTGGCTTGCTCAGCCAGCTTAATAAACTTTGTGTGATTAACAGGTATCCCTGGTGACCTCTGCATGGGGGCTTGAATCATTCATGCACGTTGGCATCGTTTTTCTTATCCTTCATGGTACCCACATTGTACTTTTTTCTCCTACAGTTTAAATTCTTATAACTAGGTATGTAGCATTTAGTCCCTTCCTTCTAGTTAATGAAAAGATATCTGAGAAGAGATGAACACCAGGAAATTATTCTTGTTCAAATTCCATACCCTTTACTGAGGCAGGTTAAAACCAGGTAGTAGCCAACTCTTTTCCTTTTAAATAATGACCCTGACTCTACAGAAACTACAAAACAGAGCCACAAAAGACAACAATATACTCATGTGCTCCCAACGAGCAAGCACTAGCCTCTGGTGTTCTTTTTCTTACAGATGCTCCTAAAGTTGGAACCAAGGAAAAATATGCAGAAGCGACATAGCTATGCAAGCAGCTGGCAACTTGCTTTGGCCAGCACATAAAATACTCTTGCTGTGAAAAATTATTATTTTCAATATAAATAACATGTCTTCTTCATCACGACCTGTGTAGTTGGACTACATGATGTTAGGTCCTTTCCCAATTTAAGTCTACTTGAGGTTGTAGAAATTGTGAGGTAGGTAAACTCTGACTTTAATGATATTTAGTCCATTTCCCCTCCACTCTCCTCACATTGGTTGTTCTGCTTCCCCTCACCACTGTTCATTGATGTTTTTAGTGCATACATGTTGTCCTCTTTTGCCCAGGATTCTCAGCTTAGGGCTGTATCTAGGAGCTAAACATCATTTTCATTCACGTGGTTTTATTTCCTGCATTGGAACGAAAACAATCAAAATTAACATTTGAATAGCTGAGGATTATAATTCCAAGGAATATTTTATCAGAATATTTCTGAAAGGAACAATTACAGAGCCAAAGAATGAATTATTTATTCCATGTATTACCTATATGGAAGTTGCCTAATTTCATTTACATCAGATCTACCTGTGCAATAGGATTTTCTAATTTACCTTATGAGTACATTAAGGCCTCAAACATCATGTCTAGCAAAAGTTGTTAGACATCATACTCAAAACTGCACATGAACATTAACTGGCATATATTGGACATAACTATGTGCTAAACTACATATTTTACTTGTCTATTTTATTAAATTCAGGTTATTTAGAATGGAATTATAACCCCCATTTTCTGTCTTGCTCTGTCTTATTAGGTTTTAAGAGGTTAAGTAACTTGCTCATGGTAAGTGTTAGACTTTGCTCTCAAGGAGCTTTCAATCTGGTTGAATAAATAACAATATTCATGGAACAGTTACATAACAACATAGGAACATGTCACAAGACAGGACCTTATTAATTGCCCCTACCCGGTCTGTGGAATCTAAATTTTTTGAATTCTAACAAAGAAGAGATTATGATGAAATAGAGTCTACTTAGAAACTTCCGAAAGGAGATAGATAATTACAATGGATTTCAAAATAGGTATAATGGTAGAATGTTTTGTGTGAAGAAGAGTTGTGGTGAGCAGAGGAAAAATATATTCTTGAAAGGAGAAACTCTCAGAAGCAATGACTTGGATTATCAAATCACCAAGGAAAATTTTAGTATCTAGTGAAGTTATGAATGGGCCACGGAGGACATGGAGGAATAAAGAATGAGTAACCATTAGCGATGGGGGAGGTGAAAAGTGTAATTAGTAGCCACACTATGTCTGCACCCCAGAAGCCACTTGGTGCTATTAAAAGATTGGCAACTCCAGTTATTCTGGTGGAATTCCTTTGTACCTGCACTAAGAGTTGCAAAAGCCACATTTCGAAATAGAACTTGGAAGGACAGCCTGGTAACTTCCAAACATCAAGTATAACCATTTATTAGTTGGTCTGTTTGTTTTTGATGTTTGCCTTTTTCAGTCTTTTGAGAGGTAGTAAGATGGAAATATGTTTAAGTGGGAGTAAGAAAAATAAAAAATAAATATATTGCTATCATGTGGATGTACTAAGTGAGAAGGAAACGGATATTTTTAAGTGTCTACTGTGGATCACAAACTGTGATAAGATTTTCTTTTGTGTCTATTGTTTTACTTAATTCTCACAACAACCGGAAGAAGTAGGTGTTATTTACCCTTTTATTGCAAAGGAGGAAGCGGAGATTTAGGAAAGTTTAATACCTGGCTCAAAGTCATACAGTTACTTAGGAATAAAATCTTTATTTAAATCAGATCTCATTGATTTCTAAGTCCATTCATTCTCATTAACAAATCTCCTAAATAAACACACAACAACTCACAATTTTAGTGAGCAAACATCCTTAGGAAATTTAATAAACAAAATACTTACATCATTCAATTAGTGTTTCAGTTATGTTTTGCTATGTCACACACCATCCAACACTTAATGGCTTAAAACAATGACTTTGAATTACTTGTCATTATTCTGTGTTAATTGGGCTCAGCTCGGTGGGTCTTCAGTCACACGGGACCAGATGTTCTCTGGTTCTGCAGTCCTTTGGAGGCTTTGCTGAGCTAGACTTTCCAAGACAGGTCCCTCAAATAGCTGCAGTTGGTGCTGGCTGTTATCTTGGATCTTAGATGGAGATGGGGCTGTGGACTGGTGGCATGATTCTCTTCCATGTAGCCTCTCCACATGGCTCAGGCTTCTGCAGCATGGCAACTGGATCCTGAGAGCGCGCGTCCGACTGCTCGAGAGAATAAGCTGCAGATCTGGTAAGACTGCCATTTTTTTTTTTTTTAAATCCTTACCCAAGGATATTTTTTCATTTATCTTCAGATAGAGTGGGAGGGAGGGAAAGAGAGAGAGAAACATTGATGTGAGAGAGACACATCAATTGGTTGCCTTGCGCACCACCCCAACCTGGGCCAGGGACTAAGCTGCAACCAAGGTACCTGCCCTTGACTGGAATTGAACCTGTGACTCTTTGGTCCACAGGCTGACGCTCAAACCACTGAGCAAAGCAGCCAGGGCTGGTAAGATTATCTTAACCTTTGTTTACACAGGGTTTCTCCTGCCCTATTCTTTTGGTCAAAGCAAGTCATTAGGTCAGCCCAAAATAAGGGTAGAGAAAGAAACTCCATCTCTCAAATAAGTAGTGGCGAGGGCTTTAGGATCTTTTTAAATCAATTACAATTCCTTGTCTGTGGTAAGCATGGATGTGGAGAATACGGTGGGTGAAGAGGTGAGTATCAATAGCAAAGCTCTCTACAGGGACCATAGAATGCCGGCAGTGTGTGCTTGGTTTCCAAGGCCGAGACTCCAGCTGGAAACAGGAGTAGGAAATTCCCAAACAACTGGGAACAAGGCAGATGGACGTATATGAGGCAGTTCCTCATAGTTTTCATACTCAGGCTGCAGGTGCAAAATTAACATGTTGTCTATTAATTAAATTTATTTCTTAACCCTGTATTGGTTAGTTAGATATCACTAGAGGGTTTAGAGATAATGATATTCCTAATATCACTGATATAAAATTCCACTGGAACTAAATGCTTTAATTTCATATGCATATATTCTGTCAGTGATATTGTAAGTTTTACTGTCTGTGGATAGAAGCTCTGCCCTGTTTTCACAGCAGTGTGTTCATTCTTCGTGCTCAATAAATGACTTGCCCACAGATTCAACTTTTTCAGACTGTTGCAAAAATAAATGCTGCTCAAGAGAAGTCTCTCTCCCCACCTCAGGTGACCTTCTAAGCAAAAGAAAACAGAATGAAATCAGCCAACCATTTTATTTCACTGTCTAGTCATTTCAAGCAACAAAGTTTTAGTTAGTGTCTGCAGTGCAGAAATCTGCAGCCTATACCCCGGTGAAAAGTTTCATTGCACAGTGACCTTCCTCAGGGACAGGCAAGCACTTGCTGAAGAAGCAAGTTCTCATTATTAATAAGTAATACTTTGCATGGTTGCAAAGAAACCTTGTAACTGAAACATAAAACAATCGTCAATGTTTCCATCATTTCAGAATAGGAACGTATTTTAGTCTGAACTGCATGATTTCTGGAGTATATTTCTAGATGCCTCTGTTCTTTCATACCATATTCTTAAAGCCAAGTTGTAAAAATAAAACCTTTGGGCTACTTTTAGCCTGAAACAATTACTTTTGTGTCATATTGACACTTAAGTAGCATTAACTGCATAATGAATTATTTTTATTTTTTGTTATGAACATAAATTATTTGATCTTAAAAAGGCAAGCAACAAGTGTTTAAACTCAATTCTTTGAATTTTTAAAGAAGATTTTTATTTATTTAAATTTTTTTTATTGATTTTAGAGAGAGAGGAAGGGAGAAGGAGAGAGAGAGAGAGAAACATCAATTGGCTGCCTCCCACATGCCCCCCACTGGGGATTTCGCCTACAACCTGGGCATGTGCCCTGACCGGGAATCAAACCAGCATCCTCTTGGTGCATGGGTCGATGCCCAACTACCAGCTGGGCAAGAAGATTTTTAAAATGGAATATTTTTTGTTAAACATGATATATATTTGGCAGAGTAAAGTAAGGACAAATGAGTATTTAACCACTACTGAGAAAATAACTAATTATAATCATATGATAGGAATAGACAGTATAAGCATAGATACAAGAAATAATAAAACATTTTTAAATGTTTTTTTATAAATCAGTGTTGCAGTGAGAAAAATAAAGCTGCCGCTGATTATATCTTAATATCAAAAATCATCATAAAACATATTAAAAATAGAGCCATCTGTTCTTTAGTGTCTACAAAGTCTAAAAAAAGTGCACATCCAAAAGAACCCAAAAGGAGAGTTATTTATATGGATGTAATATATAAAAATATTTTGATACAAATCAATATGAACATAGTATTTGATAAGCAAAAATTGGAAACATGAAATAGTTTTATCTATTCAACTACATCATTCATTGATTTGTCTCCAAAATTCCAGTGAAATTTCTCCTAAACCACTAATCCAATGGCTCCATCGGCTCTTGCTTTATTGAAACTTTTTCTGTGTCTTTTCCACTCAACACTCTTTTGACATGGAGGACACCTCTGTGACCTGGTTGTCTTCTGTTCTGTGATCCCCTTTACCTGGCTCCTTTACAGTCTCCTTTGCTGGGTCCTTTCTTCACCCCCACCCCGTGTGTTCCAGGTGTCTGTCTTCATATCACCATTCCCATTTTACTTCATAGCAGAATATGAAATAGAGAAAGTGAAAGAGAGAATTGTATAGATGTAATTATACTATCTATCTATTTTTAGGCAGAGAATTTTATGTCGGCCGTTTCAACTGCTGAATTTATTAAACTATAAACTGCTACTTAGAACAAATGAAAACAGACTGTTTTACAATATGAAATATTCATTACTTACCTGTAAGTGGTGAGCTCAGTCAGTTTAAGACTGTCCATTGTTCACTGACATTCAAACCACTGGGCTTCATATGAATTAAATAATCAAAACTCAACAGTATATTATTTGTGCTATACACTTAATAGTTTATTTATCACAGGTTTTAGATACAACTGTTACTACATTTCAGTAGTATTTATTGATGTGGTAGAGTAAAAAGGAACATAAGTCAACTTAACAGGTTAATTACCTATGGTATGAACTGACAATTTTACACACACACATACACACACACACACACACACACACACACAATCAACTATAGCTATGAACATAGAGAATGTGTCAAGATCTGCAAATTTAAATCGAAAGTTGTAAAAATAACCTTGGAATTATGCATAAAGATTCATAGTTAACTTTGACTTAGAGCCTAGATAATGCTAGGGGAGAAAAATGACAATACCATGTGATAAGTAATAATAGGAATAAGAATAAAGGGCTGTCTGGGGGAATGTGAGAGAAAGGTTTTACCAAAAAATGTCACATTTTTGTCCTAAGAAGAATGAGTAAGAATTCACTACCCAAGAGGACAGAAAGTGTTTGGCTTACATTAATTCTATCATAAACATACGAGAAGGAAAGGAAGACTATGAAAGTCAGGTTATGTTTCAAAGGCATGGCTGATTTTAGCCCGGCCAGTGTGGTTTCATTGTGGAGCATTGACTCATGCACCAAGAAGTCACCAGTTTAATTCCCGGTCAGAAAACATGCCCAGGTTGTGGGCCTGATCCCCAATGGGGGGCATGCAGGAGGCAGCCAGTCAATGTTCTCTCTCATAGATGTTTCTATCTCTCTCCCCCACTCCCTTTCTCTCTCTAAAAAAAAACAAAAAGAAAACAAAAAACAAACCAATAACAGAAAAAAAAGGCATTGCTGATTTTGAATTGTTAGTCAATTTCAGATAAATATTCAGTTGTGGGTTGATGTAAACACCTGTTTATTCATTATTTCTTCATTATTCCTTTTTTTTTTTTTTTTTTTGAAAAAGTATTTATGAAAACACTGTTGTGTGCAAAGCACAATAGTAGATTCTGGGTAAGAAAGGAGCAACTCTGAGAATGCTCACTTAAGTGGGGAGACGGACCAAAGCCATTTCTGGAGTAATGCTAGTGGAGATGGGTACAGAGGTGGTGAAGTCACCAGCATTGCTCAGGGGAAAGTCTTCACTATGGAGGAGATAACTTTATTACAATAGTGTTTTTTATTGGAAAATATTAGATGTTTCTTTTGGGATAAAGCTTTGGTAGTAGAAAGATTACCAGAAAATAATGGGAAGAAAACTTTGTTTGTTGTAACAAGAATAGAAACAATAAGGGCTTTCAAATATATTGCATAGAACCTCAACACGAAAAAGGAATTTTTTTAGCTGATCAGTCTTATTTTTGAAAGGTTATGTTACTACACTTATCCCCCTCCAAAAAGAAATGACTGCTGACCTCTCAAGTCTCTTCCAACACTGCCAGTCTCTTAGTTAATAACCATTAGAAATGTTAAAAATAAACAATATTAAGTTTCACCTAAGTTTATGCGGTGCTGAGGATAACTTTTCTCAGATATTGGAATGTGTTATATTAGAAATACCTCTGATTTCTCTAAGTTCTCATCATATTTTGAAAAGGCATTACCTTCAAGTACATATTTTTTGATATTGCTACACCAGTTTGATAAGGAAGAAAAAAAAAGTGATGGTGTTTTACTTGTGCATTTTTTAAATTTAATAGCATTAGTTTTCTTGTGTATTTCTAAATTTAAAATATAGATTATTTTAATGTTATAGTCAGTAATATCTTGGGAGCTGCTTGTGTATGGCTCAGTTATTAATAGCAGCCTGGGCCCAGGCCTAGAGGAAAATCTCTCTATGTAGGAGGGTCAGGCCCTGAGTATAGGAACTGAGTGACTGGTGAGGAGAGGAAAGGCAGTTTAGGGGACAGAACGTAATAATAAGAGAAGCTCCCTGACAATGGGAGTGGGGAAAGCACAAAGAAAAATGTTTAGGCAGCAACATTTAGTGTCCGGGAGAGTGGCTGGAAGAACACCTGTCAGCAGGTAGCTCGCCGGATTCTAGGCACTGGCCTGAGTTTCATGGTTGAACTGTAACTTCCAGCACGGATCGTGGAGGAGAAAGGTGACAATCTCAGAGGAGCTAGGGTCTGAGACAGGTGAGAAATATTTTCCAGGCACAAGAAACAATTCAAGTGTTCGATGTCCAGGTACAGTGTGTTGGGAAGATGAGGGATTTATTTTATTTTATTTTTTAATCCTCACCCGAGGATATTTTTTCCATTTTTGGTACAGATAGAATGGGAGGGAGAGAGAGGAAGGGAGAGAGAGTGAGAAACATCGGCGTGAAGGGACACATCGAGTGGCTGCCACCCGCACAACCAACCAGGGCCGGGGACAAACTGCAACCAAGGTACACGCCCTTAGCGGGAACCGAACCCGGGTCTCTCCAGACCGCAGGCCGACACTCTAACCGCTGAGCCAAACCGGCCAGGGCAAGATGAGGGATTTAAAGAAAAGCACTAGTTGATGAGGTGGTTAGCTTCTCTTTGAACCTGACCTCTTCATCTCTTCTGTTGCCTTTCCCAATCAACTTTTGTTATCCCAGAAAGGGACTTAGAGGAAGAGTCCAATCAGAGTAGCCACCCAATGGTCATTAGGATCAACTCAGATTTGAATATTTCAAAACCAGTACTTCTAGGGTTCTTAAAATTACTTACAAATTATCCAAAAAAGTACAATTTCATTATTCACTATTAAGCATGTATACAGCTTATTGTGAACCAGTTATGGTTTAGGTGCTAAAAATAATTAGATGAAAGATATGACATCTGCCTTTGAGGATGTCATGGTCTAGAGGGCAACTGTCCAAAAAAGTACAATGCAGAAGATAAATTGTATGATCACAAAGCAGTTGAATAATGTTCATTTTTGTAAAGTATAACTTTTTGTCCAGAAACTCTCAGTATCTTCAGTGTCTCCCCTACCCATTTATAACTGAGTGAGGGACTTACATTCAGCTGCTAGGTCAGTGTACCACATGCCTAACCCTTATCTACCAGGAACCAGCCTGGAGAGCAGAGTCCCTGAGTTCGAGCTGTGGGAATAAAGACAACCACACAGATTTGGGATCAGGAGGACTGTCCTCAGATGGATCTGCCTCGATATGCTTTACTACATATCTTTTATACCTTACAGCAAAATTTTAGTGATATAAGACAACAGAATCTTCTTGATATAATGCACAGGGCTACAACAATGCTGTAGAATTTGTTTGGCTTGCAGATAACAGGAACGCCCAGTCTGTTATCTCAGGTATTTCAAGGTACATTGGGTCACACTTAGCCCCAAGCTGCACAAACACAGTGCAAGCCTAGTTCCTTGAGATTGTGGGAGAGGTCAAGTCTCTGACTCAAGACCTCTAGGCTCTGAGGACTCTGTCAGACATGTAGCCGTAGCTGGCTCCCAACACTTATCCACAGTTTAATTTTCCTCTGTACTTGGTATTCATATTCTTGTGATATAACCAAACTGAATCAACTGTCAATCCTTAGACTGATTTACTCTTTATGTACCTACACCTGTGTGGAAATTCCACCTCAATTTTCCACTTTTTTTCTCTCCATCATTCAAATCTATTTAAACCCATCAAAAATATTGCCTTCTTCATAGAGAGTTTTCTAAATTCTCCAGAAAGAGGCAATCTGCCCTTCATTTAGACTAGCCTAATAAATTCCACGGTTTACACTTACTGCTTATGAACATTGATCGCTGATTAGAGCTATACTTGAATCATCTCCATTCAGCTCTTATCATTGGACCATATTTGGGGATTTGGAGCAGGAACCATCTTTTGATGTCTTGATTATTTTGTATCTACCTCACAGTGCCTAAACCATAGCCCAGTGTAAGGTAGCAATCAGAAAATACCCAAACTTCCTAAATATAATGTAATCTCCCAGATTGAGTACACTTCCATATTCTGATGAGTATTGTACAAATAAAAAGATTTTACCCAACACAAACTAAGTATCTAACAAGCTCAATAAGACTGAAATCATATCAAGTGTCTTCTCAGATTACAATGCCATAAAACTAGAAATTAATTGCAACAAAAACATGCAAAGACATTTGAACACATGGAGGCTACATAGCATGTTATTAAACAACAAACGGGTTACCAACAAGATCAAGGAAGAAATTAAAAACTTCCTGGAAACCAATGAAAATGAACACACAACACAAAATCTATGGGATGCAGCAAAAGCAATTCTGAGAGGGAAGTTCATAGCACTGCAGACCTACCTCAAGAAACAAGAAAAATTTCTAATTTACTATCTAACTTCACAACTTAAAGAACCAGAAAGCAAACAAAAAGAAAACCCGAGAGCAAGTAGAAGGAAGGAAATAGTAAAGATCAGAGCAGAAATAACATAGAGACCAAAATAAATAAATAAATAAATCATTAAATCATTAAATCAAAGGATCAATGAAACAAAGAGCTGGTTTTTGAAAAGATAAACAAGATTGATGGACACTTAGCTAGACTCACAAGAAACAAAGAAAGAGAACCCAAATACACAAAATCAGAAATAAAAGAGGAGAAGTAACAACTGACACCATAGAAATACAAAGGATCATTACCAAATACTATGAACAATCATAGGCAACAAATTCGCAATCTAGGAAAAATGAACAAATTTCTGGAAACACATAGTCTCCAAAAACTGAATGGGGAAGAGATAGAAAACTTGAACAGACCAATAACAATTAAGGAAATTGAAGAGGGAATCAAGACTCTCCCAGCAAACCAAAACCTAGGCCCAGATGGCTTCACGGGGGAGTTTTACCAAACATTTGAAGAAGAACTAACACCGATTCTCCTCAAACTATTTTAAAAAATTCAAGAAGAAGGAAGACTTCCAAACTTGTCTAATGAGGCCAGCATAATTCTAATTCCAAAACCAGAAAAAGACACTACAAAGAAAGAAAAGTACAGGCCAATATCCCTGATGAACACAGATGCCAAAATCCTTAACAAAATACTAGCAAATCAGATCCAGCAATACATCAAAAAAAATTATTCACCATGACCAAGTGGGATTCATCCCAGGAATGCAAGACTGGTACAATATTCATAGATCAATAAATATGATACACCACATAAACAAAATGAAGAATAAAAACCACATGATTATATCAATGGATGCTGAAAAAGCATTCGACAAAATATAGCATTCATTTCTGATAAAAAGCACTCAGCAATGTAGAAATAGAGGGATCATATCTCAACATAATAAAGGCCATATATAAAAGACCTACAGCCAACATCATGCTCAATGGGCAGAAACTAAAATCATTTTTCTTAAGAACAGGAACAAGACAGGGATGCTCACTTTCACCACTCGTATTTAACATAGTGCTGGAAGTCTTAGTCACAGCAATCAGACATGAATTAAAAATAAAAGGGATCCAAATTGGAAAGGAGGAAGTGAAACTGTCATTATTTGCAGATGACATGATATTATACATAGAAAACCTTAAAGACTACATCAAAAATCTACTAGACTTAATAAATGAATTTGGCAAAGTAGCAGGACACAAAATTAACATCCAGAAAAAAATGGCATTCTTATATACCAATGATGAATTCACAGAAAGAGAAACTAAAAAAAAAAAATCTCATTTACCATCACAGCAAAAAAAATTAAGATACCTAGGAATAAATTTAACCAAAGAAGTAAAGGACCTATTGGCAGAAAACTGTGGGACATTGAAAAAAGAAATAGAGGAAGATATAAAAAAGGGGAAGCACATACCTTGTTCATGAATTGGAATGATTAACATCATTAAAATGTCCATACTACCCAAAGCAATCTATAGATTCAATGCAATCCCCATCAAAATATTAACGACATATTTTACAAAACTAGAACAAATATTTCAAAAGTTCATATGGAACCAAAAAAGACCCCAAATAATCACAGCAATCTTGAAAAAAAAAAAGAAAGGAGAAAGTAGGTGGAATCACAATACTGAATATCAGATTATACTACAAAGCTACTGTAATCAAAACAACCTGGTACTGACACAAGAACAGGCATATAGATCAATGGAATTGAACAGACAATCCAGAAATTGACCCAAAACATTATGTTCAATTAATATTCAACAAAGGTGGCAAGAGCATACAATGGAGTAAAGACAGCCTCTTTAATAAATGGTCTTAAGAAAATTGGACAACCACATGCAAAAATATGAAACTAGACCATCAACTTACACCATACACAAGAATAAACTCAAAATAGATAAAAGACTTAAATGTGACTTGTGAATCCATAAAAATGCTGGAAGAAAATGTAGGTAACAAAATTTCAGACATCATACACAGCAGAATTTTCACTGATACATCAAACAGTAAGTGCTATAGAGGGTGTGGAGAAAAGGGGACTCTAGTACACTGCTGAGGGAAATGAAGACTGGTGCAGCCACTATGAAAAACACTATGGTGTTTCCTCAAAAAATTAAACATTGAACTGCCATTTGATCCAGCAATCCTACTCTAGGAATATACCCTAAGAAGCCGGAAACACCAATCAGAAAGAATATATGTCCCCTATGTTCATAGCAGCATTATTTACAATTGTTGAGATCTGGAAAGAGCCCAAGTATCCATCAGTAGATGAGTGGATAAAAAAGTTGTGGTACATATATATAATGGAATACTATGCAGCTGTAAGAAAGAAAGATCTCTCATCCTTTGAGACAACTTGGAGGGATCTTCAGAGTATTATGCTAAGCAAAATAAGCCAAATAGATAAAGACAAGTATCACATGATCTCACTTATTTGTGGAATATAATAAACAAGTTGAACTGATAAATGAAATGGACCCAGAGACATAGAAAGGAGTATCGTTCAGACTGACAAACATCAGAGGGGTGGGGGGTGGAGGAGATGAACCAAAGAACTTATATGCATGTATGCATAACCAATGGACATATACAACAATGCTAGGGAGGTGGGGGGACAGGATGGGGAGGAGGCAGTTTTGGGGGGGAAAATGAGAAACACCTGTAACAAAATTAAATTAATAAAAATTTGGGGAAAAACACACACAAAAAAGAACTATGCATATATGCATAACCAGTGGACGCAGACAATAGTGTGGGGAAGGCAGGATGGGGGTGGAAGTGCAGAAGATGGGGTCAATGGTGGAAAAAAGGAGGGACATTTATAATACATTCAATAATAAAGATAAGTTAAAAAAAAAAAAGAATTTTGCCCAAGAAGACCATAATTGTACTTATCAGTTACATGCATATAAGATAGTCTAATAACTAGTTGTTTTGTTTTTATTGCTTTTTAGAGACAGAGGAAGGAAGAGCGAGAGAGAGATAGAAACATCGATGAGAGAGAACATCAATTGGCTGCTTCCTGCACACCCCTACTGGGGATCAAGCCCGCAACCTGGGCATGTGCCCTGACCGGGAATTGAACCAGCAACCTCTTGGTCCATGGGTTGATGCTCAACCACTGAGCCACACTGGCTGGGCAGTTTTGTTTCATTTATTAAATTAGTTACACTTACATATTTAAACCACATATTTTTCAAAGAGTATAATAAGAGATAGCATACCTTCAACTCTCATATCATATGAAAAAATTTACTCAAGTTCTTACATGAAACCCCATCATGAAGATTTTCATCTTTTACATTTACCATCATCATCATCATTATTTTCCAGGATATATCAATTTCACTGACACCTAAGAACTTTTAAAATATGTGATTCTTATGGTCTCTGTGATTTTATTTCAAATAGTAAAATCCACTTGTATATCTTCCAAGTAGTCCTTTTCTTTTTTCATTTCATCTGTGGGTGTGTTATTCATAATCTCCACAACATAAGCATCTATTATATTTTAAAATTAATAGACTATATTTTTGAGCAGTTTTAGGATTATAGAAAAATTGAGTGGAGCCCTGGCTAGTTTTGTTCAGCGGTTGGAGCGTTGGCCTGTGCAGAGAGTCCTGGGTTCAGTTGTCACTAGGCCTTAGCAGCTAGAGGCGTGTACCAAAAAAAAAAATTTTTTTTGAGTGGAAAGTACAGAGTTCCCAAATTCCCCCTCACTACTCCACTTTCCTCTATTATTGATGTCCAGAATTAGGGTGTTACATTTGTTGCAGTTGAGCTAATATTGATATGTTATTATTAACTAAAGTTCATAGTTTACATTTTTGTTTACTCTTGTGTTGTACGTTCTGTGGATTTTTGACAAATGTAGAATGATATTACATTATTATTCAGAATAGTTTTACTGACCTAAAATTTCCTGTGCCTCATCTATTCATTCCTCTCTTCTTCCCCTCCTACCCCTGAATTCCTGGCAACCATGATATTTATTTTTTTCTCCATAGTTTTGTCTTTGCCAGAATGTCATACAGTTGGAATCATAGAGTATGTAGCCTTTCAGATTGGCATATTTCACTCAGTAATATGCATTTATAGTTCTTCTATGTTTTTTCATGCTTGACACTCATTTATTTTTATTACTGAATTGTATTCTATTGCATGGATGTCCAACAATTTCTTCATTCACCTATTGATGGATATCTTGGTTGCCTCCAAGTCTTAGCAAATGTGACTAAAACTGCTATAAACATTCGTGTGCAGGTTTTTTGGTGGGCTTACATCTTCACTGTATTGTTTTTATTTTATTTCATTTCATTTCCAACACCATTTATCTCCTTTGCCCTTCTCCACCTCCTCCGCCCCACTCCACAATCCCACACTGCTATCCAGGTCCATGCGTTCTCTCTTTCTTTCTTTCTTTTTTTGTCAATCCCTCCCCCACATTACCCCACCACCACGAGAGCTATATTTTTTAAAGGAAGCTTTGAAATACATGTTTATACCAATATGTAATATATATAATTTTGAAGTCATGTTCCAAGGAATCATTACAGAATTTGATTTCATGTGTTACACCTTTTAAAATGTTTTCTTTTTTGTTGTTGTTGCCCTTACTGATCACTGTGGTTCCAACATTGACTGAAGTGGTTTGAAGCTGTGGAATCTTCACCTTAGAGTCAAACAGCTTTGGGCTTGTTAGCTGATTGTACCACATACAAGCTGTATGATCTCACTTAAGATAACCTTCCTGTATATTAGCTTACCTGCATGTAAAATGCCAACAGCGGTGCTTATATTTCAGTGCTGTTGAGAGTATTAATGGCAGTAAATTGTACCTATATTTATTAGCAATAATTTAAATAAAAACTTAGAATATGAGGCACATGTGAAAATTTCTAGCATATTCTTCAAAAAGAGCAGGCACTCTGAAAATTTGTGTGTGCCACAAAAATTCATCTTCCAGAGCCCTCAAAAACATATGGGATTGTGTAATTAAGACATTCAAACCTCATCAAGCAAACTCCCACAAAATAAATAGATGTGCATTAACACATAATTTTAAACTTAGTTTCCATCAGAAATGTGCAATTTACAGATTACAAAATTATACACACTCCTCAGATATAGTATAATTCTTGGAAAAGTAAAATTTTCTGAATTTGTTTTTAAGTATTTTATTAGTATATTAATGTTATTAATATAATTCATACACACACACACACACACATGTGTATGGGTTTTATTCCTGAATTTCCAAACACATTATCAACTAATTGCAGAGGTTAAGGCATACATTGACATCTTGAGGTAGTGCTATATTATAGACTGGAAAACGTCTGGGCTCTGTCGTCATAATGAGCCAGAGCTGAGTCCCTGCTTAGTGATTTACTAGGTATATAAATTTGGCAATTGATTTAATCTTTCTAAGTCTCAATTTCCTCCTCTGTAAAACTGAGCTAATAATTCTTATCTTTCTGGGTTATTTTATGAGTGGCAAGTACTATTTGTAAAGCTCTGATTTATAATAAATGATCTTCAAATAAGAACTCTTGCTTGGATCTCTTTATCTAAATCCTTTATCTGAGCCCTTTCCAGCATTCTATTTTTCAGCAAGATATGTAACTGGCTTAAGAAAATTGGCTCATAAAATAGATTTTTTTAATACAATTTTTCTGTATACCTGTGACTTAATCTTCTAAATCTAAGTATATCTTATATTGCATCACTGAGAATGAAAAAATAAAAATAGATTGTCAAAACTACAGAATTGTTTTTATGTTATTTAAATGTAAATTATTTAAATTTCTTATTCTCTGCAAACTTTCTCCCCTTGACAGCAAGCTGACAAAAGGCAGTTGCTAAGCTTTACTTCTTACAATCTGACCTCTCTAAAGCGTTACTATGCTGCTATGTCTGGTTCTAAGTCTAAACATTTCAGAGAAGATAACCTTTCATTCAGGTTGGGTCGTATGCCCAGAAGAGGACTTATATTTGTGGCCAGAGAGACAGAATTGTATAAGAATATGGAGACTGCATAGACTTAAAGGCTATTGGAACTACAAGACAGTAAATATTGCCTTTCCAATGACTTTATTTTATACATTAGTTAACTATGACAATGAATGATCAGAAGCTTGCACAAATGACAAAACCTGGATTGGAACAAGGATCCAGTGGCTTTCAGATACTTAAAGGGATTAAAGGGAAAATAAAAATAGATGAAGAGGAAGGAAAGGGAAAAGAAGGAAGAGAGGAGGAAGAAGAGAAAGAAGGAAGGAACAAAGGTTGAAATGGGGACAGAAATGGAAAGAAGGGAAAGTCAAGGAAAGGGCAACCGTCATTGTATTCATACGACAGAATGAGCAGGAAAGAGGTTATGAGTGGTTGGGTGTCGGGAAGCCATGTTATGCTTCCATTTAGACCCACCTGCATCTATAGACAATGAGCAATGCCTTATGTAGTACCAATAAGAAGTGGAATAATAAATGGTTCCATTGGTTTGAATTGTCATTTTTTAACTCAGTTTATCTCAATTTTACAATAGATGGGCTTTTAATTTTAACTTATCACTTTATCCTAGTATGGATTTATAGGCTGTTGCTCATAAAAGTGGTTCTTGGATGGACCATACTCTAGGTACCATCACAAAAAGGAAAAAAAAAAGTTTTTGGTTCTGCCTAGTTTGGAAAGTGAGCTTAAAATTGAACATTTATTGCAATGCACTTTAATTCCTTAATAGGTGCTAATTTTCATTAGAAATGTAAATTTAAACTCTTGCTAATAATATCTTTAGTGACTCCTTTGTATACCAGATAATAATTATTTGAGTTATTGAAACACTGTCATAGAAACAGTATGTTTTGTCTTCACCAAGATTTACCTCTAAACATATGGACTTTGAGGTAGCATTAGTTATGTATTATGGTGTTGTCCTTGAGCTATTCCAATATGGTGAATAATTTGTTCAACAATATTGACTTCTTATTTACTAAGTCCCAAGCAGGTACTTAAGAGTGAAAAAAAAATAGTTCCTAGGGAACTAGTTTATTTGTGAGAAAAAGGCTTATAAAAGGTCATCATTGACTTGTGGTAATAACAAACTAAATATTTTAAAGGAAACTTCCTGTATAACATAACAAAACGATGGGGAAAAAATGACATTTTCTTAAAGTCATCAGATAGCTAAGAAAGTAATAAACAATTAAAGGACTAATATCTGGAAGAAAACAGAAATCCAGAGAAAGGCTAGATTTTAGAATTGCTTCTGCTCTGTGGGCATTTGCCAATCTCAAACTGCAGGTGTCGGACAGGTTGAGCAGAACTTCTGGAAGGTTTGGAGAATTAAGTTGGAAGCCAGTGTTACTAAATGGACCCTGGTAATCCCTGTGATTGGGGTTGAACTAGAGTGGATGTTCTCTTGGTCTCAGGATGCCTCAGAAGAAGTAAATCAGCTAGTTTGTCATGTGAGTGGCCAAGAAAATTTCAGTTCCTAAAATTGGGTTAAATCAACAAAATTGGTAAAATATTCAGGTAAATCTAAGTGAATATTGATTGTGTAAAACAATAATATATTGTCTCATGGGGCTTAAATATGTATATAATTAAATAAATGAAAAAAATGCCTGTAAATGGAAGAGGAGGTGTTCTAAGGGGCTTGCATTGTCTGGGAAGAGGGTAAGTATCAATTCAAGTACATGTTATAACATTAGGAAAACTAATAAACTATAGTAAAAGAGGTATAAACAGAGTTAATTAGGGAAAAAATAGAAAATAATTTTAGTCCAAAGAATGGCAAGAAAACAGAGAAAATGTTATAAAACTAGGTGGGACAAATAGAAAATGCAAAGCAAGATTATAGGTTTAAACCTGAATATGAAAGATATTGAATGTAAATAGAGTAAATACTCTATCAATAGAAAATTGTTATCTCCCTGGAATAAAGTCAAACTCAATTTTACACTGTTTAAAAGAAATAAATGTAAAAAAAAAATACAGAAACATTGAATGAAAAAAAAGGGAAAAAGATATGGAAATGCTAGATTTCTGTAACATACAGAGAACACAACAGCAGAATAACATTTATTGACTGTAATTCTACATAGGTCACATTGTTTTTAGTCCCACAAGGAGCACCTAACAGCAATGAACCATTTACTGGTATAACCATATTCATCAAATTTAAAGAATTGAAATTATACAGAATGTGTTCTTTGGCTGCAACTTATTTAAGCTAGAGATCCCAAGCAAAAACAAGCCAAATTAAGCAAAAATAAATAAATAAAAAATAAAAATGTTCCATATATACAAAAATTAAGTAATACACTTCTTAATAACTCATGAGACTAAACATAAATCACAGTAGAAACAAACATAATATTTTGAATTGAATTATAATGAAACTACTGTACATTGTACTTATTGTATATAGATAAAGCAATGTTTACAGACAACTTTATAGCTTTAAGTGCATATTTAAAAATATATAAAGGATTGGGAAATTAATGAGTTCATCATTCCTCCTCAATAAGTTAGAAAAGGAACCAAAAAAATAAAACAAGAAATGAAAACGAAGATAGATAAAAATAATTACGAAAGCTGAAATGAATGACATGGAATAAAAATATATAATAGAGGAAATAAAATTGATAGTTCTTTACAAAGAACTATATTGATAGTATATAAATAAACTCTAAGTGAGGCCAATCACGGAAAAAGAAAATACACAAATAATCAAAATCAGGAATGAAAAGTGAACATTGATACTATTCTGCAGACCTCAGAAGATAAGAAAATATTTTGAACAACTTTATGCCAGTACATTTCAAAACTTAGTAACATTAATGAATTCTTTTGAAAGATATAGCATTCTAAACTGACACAAGAATAAAGAATCATCATGGTTTTGTATTTATTAAAGCAATACAATACATAATTAAATAATCTTGCAACATCTCTGGGCAAGGACAAACTAAAAATGGAACAGCAGAGAGTTCAAAAATATATCACCTGATTTTTAAAAAAAGTAACCCTGCATTGTAATGGGAAAAAAGAGTCTTTAAAATAAATGGATCAATTAGACAGCCATTGGAAAAAATATACTTATCTTTGGCCTATCTCACACCATATGCAAAAATTATTTCCAGGTGGATTGAAGATCTAAATGTGAAGGTAAACCATATATCTTTTTTTTTTTTTTAATCCTCACTCGAGGATATTTTTCTATTTATCATCAGACAGAGTGGGAGGGAAGGAGGGAGAGAGAGAGAGAAACATCGATGTGAAAGAGACACATCAACTGGCTGCCTCTCGCACCAACCGACCAGGGCCAGGGACAAATCCCAACGAAGGTACTTGCCCTTGACCGGAATCAAACCCGTGACTCATTGGTCTGCAGGCCAGTGCTCTAACAGCTGAGCCAGACCAGCCAGGGTAATCATACATCTTTTAAAGAAAAACATAGAACATCTTATTGACTTTGGAGTGGGCAGAATGTTTGAAAGTTATTAATCACAATAACAAATTATACTGTATTAAAACTTAGAAGTACTATTTACCAAAAATGCATCATGAATGAAAAAGCAGCCCATACAATGGGAGAATGTCCAATTACTTATATAAATAATACATAAAGAACTCCTACAATCAATAAGAAAAAGACAGGCAGCTCAACAGAAAAGAAAAAAAAAAAAAACAGGCAAAAGATTAAAACAAACATTTTACAAAAAAGGAGATTGCTATGTTCTGAATGCTTGTGTCCCCCAAAATTTATGTTGAAATTCCATTGCTCTGTATGACAGTATTATGAGGTGGGCATTAGGGAGGCAATTAGGTCATAGGATGAAGGCCTCATGAATGGGATTAGCACTTTTATAAAAGAGATACCTAGGTCTCTCTGCCATGTAAAGATATAACCAGAAGTCTGACACCCTGATCTTGGACTCGGTGAGCAATACATTTCTGTTGTTTATAAACTACACAGCCTGTGGTAATTTGTTACAGCTGCTAAAGCAGACTAAGACAACATGCAAATAGCAACTAAAAAATGTGAAAAGAAGCTTAATCTCCTTAGTCACTACTGAAATGCAAATTAAAACCACCATAATGCTCTCTACATACCAGAATGGCTAAACTGAATACTCTAGCAATGAGAACAATGTACAGTTATAGGCAAACATAGGGATTAATCTCATAAAATGACAAAGTAAAGCTGCTAGACAAAAATAAATAATACAAAATCTGTGATTAAATTGTATAAAGTATAAACTTTAACAAATCTAATCTATGGTTGTAGAGGTCAGGATAGACATGAACTCTCCATCCCTGTATTATGAGGGATTAACTTGAGGGAGTGTTGAGCTATACACATTTAGTTGAACTTTTTCTACTTGTATATATTTTTTGGAATATTTTAAGGTTCTCAGCAAAAATAAGAGACATGCGGTAAATTCTATATATCTCCTGCCCCTGCACATACATTGTCTTCCCTTTATTAAATCCTCTGCCAGAGTGATACAGTTGTTAGAATTGATGTAACTACATTGACACATCATAACTATCCAAAGTTCACAATTTACATTACAGTTCACTCTTGGTATTGTACATTCTGTGGGTTTGGACAAATGTGAAATGACAACCCCTGTCTTTTTGCTATCTCCATAGTTTTGCCTTTTCAAGAATGTCATATAGTTGGAGTCATACAATGTGTAGCCTTTTCAGTTTGGCTTATTTTATTCAGTAATATGCATTTAAGTTCCCTCCATGTCTTTTCTTGGCTTGATAACTAATTCTTTTTATTGCTAATATTCCATTGTCTTTGTACCACAGGTTATTTTTCCATCAGTGACTGAAGGACATCTTGGTTCCATCAAAGTTTTGGCAGCTGTGAATAAAGCTGCTGTAAACATCTATGCATAGGGTTTTCTGTGGACATAAAATTATAATTCTTTTGGTTAAATAACCGGAAGTGTGATTGCTGAGTCTTATGGTGAGAGTATATTTAATTTTCTAAGAACTCACAGCTTAGTCTTCCAAAGTGACTATACCATTTTGCGTTCCCACCAGCAATGAATGAGAGTTCATTCATTTCTCCACAGCCTGGCCAGCACTTGGTGTTTTTAGTGTTCCAGATTTTGAACATTCTAATGAGTCTGTAGTGGTACTTAGTTGTTTTAATTCGTATTCCCTTGATGACTTAATGTGGAGTATCTGTTTATATACTAATTTTGCATCTGTATATCTTCATTGGTGAGTTAGACATTAAAATATTTTGCCTGTGTTTTAATCAGGCTATTTGTGTCTTTACTGTTGAGTTTTAAGAGTTCTTTGTATATTTTGGATAATGATCCTTTATCATATGGGTATTCTGCAAATGTTTTCTCCCTCACTGTGGCTTACCAATTATTTCCTTAATGGATCTTGCCTTTGGCATTGTATCTAAAAATGTCATCATTCTACTCAAAGTCATCTAGATTTTCTTTAAGTCTTTTTCTAGGAGTTTCATATTTGTTACTGTTTTTTATTTTTCTTGTATTTAGTTCCTAGTTTTGTCTGCCACTCTTTTTCTGCTTTTGTGATTTTAATTCAACATTTTGCATGCTTTTATTTTCACTGTTTTCTTAGTATACACACACACACACACACACACACACACACACACCACACACACACATATTTACTTCTTTTAGTTGCTCTACTAGAGTTTGCAATATACATTTACAACTAAATCAAGTCCACTATCAAATAACACTATACCACTTCACAGGTAGTGTGAATACCTTATAGTAACAAAATAATCCTAGCTCATCACTCTTGTACTTTGCATCATTCCTGTCATCCATTTTACTTATATATTAGTATTAGCATACATAAGAATACATAATTAATGCATTGTTGCTATTATTATTTTGAACAAACTGTTAACTGTTAGGTCAATTAAAATAAGAAAAATAAAAAATTTTATTTTACTTTGACTTACCCTTTTTTTGGTGTTTTTCCCTTCTTTATGTAGACCTGAGTTTCTTACCTATACATTTTTCTTTTCTCAAACAAACTTTTAAGCCCTGGCTGGTTTGGCTCAGCTATTGGAACATCAACCCACGGACCCGAGAGACCCAGGTTTGGTTCCCACTAAGGGCACGTACCTGGGTTGCAGTTTGTCCCTGGCCCCAGTTGAGGTTGTGTGGGTGGCAGCCAGTTGATGTGTCTCTCTCACATTGATATTTCTCTCTCTCTCTTCCTCCCTCTTTCCCTCCAGCTCTATCTGAAGATAAATGCAAAAATGTCCTTGGGTGAGGCTAAAAATAAACACAAAAAACTTCTAATATTTCTTGCAAGTGCATCTACTGACAATAAGTTTTCTCAATTTTTGTTTGTCTACAATGTTTTTATTTTTTTTCTTCACTTGTAAAGAATAATTCCACAGGGTACAGAATTTTAGGTTGGCAGTTTTTGTCTCTCAATTTAAATATTTCATTCTAGTCTCTTCTTGCATGCATGGTTTCTGAGGAAAAGTTGGATGTAATTCTTATTTTTATTTCTCTATAAGTGAGGTGTTTTACCCCTCTGGCATATACACAGTGGCATTTATCTTGCTCGTTCTCTGTGCTTCCTGGATCTTCAGTTTGGTGTCTGGCATTCATTTGGAGAAATTCTGTCATTCCTTCAAATATTACTTCTGTTTCTTTCTCCCTTCTCCTTCTGGTATTCCCATTATGCATATATAACACCTTTTATAATTGTCCATGTCTGTCTCTTCAATCTTAGGGGCAATGATTTGCCCTGTATTCTATCCACTCTTATGGATCCAAGAAGAATTTTTGCTTTTTAAGTCTATTTAGCTTTTTATTTGGTGTTAGAATGGAATGACCTCCAAGCTTCTTACATGACAAAACAGAAACACAGTACATGTATTTTTATGTAGACATCTTCCTAGATGAAAGTGACAAATTCATATGATTTCACTGATAAATTCTATGGATTATTCAAGTAAGAAATGAGAAACTTTATACAAAATCTTCTAGAGAGTAAAAAAATGAGGAATACCTTCCAAGTTTTTTTTATGAGGCCATCATAAACTTGATGCAAAAAAACAAACAAGAACATTAGGTGGAAGGAACGTAATGGGTGAATTTCATTCATACACAGAGAAGCAACTAGTTTAAATTATTAACACACAAATTCAGCAAAATATAAAAAGCATAGTTTTTTTTTAAGAACCATATTGGATCTATTCCAAGAATAAAGGTTTAACAATAAAAACATTAATGTGATTTACACTCTTATTAGAAGGAAAACCATATGCACAGTAAGCTATTGGTAACATTCAACAACCATTTATGAAAAAGTACTCTTCTCTACATAGAAATGGATGAAACCTTTCTTATTCTAATAAAGAGTTTTAGCAAAAAGCTTATAGGAGATGTTGTTATGAAATGTTAAAATATTTTCCATTGATATAAGGAACATACAATAAATGCCTGTTGATATTTATTTATCTTTCAAGTTGTTGTATGTGTCCTGCTCGAGCAATTAGGCAAGGAGAAAAATGTTTTAAAGATTGAAAAGGAAGAAATAAAACCGTCATTAGTTGTGGATAATATGATTGTGCATAAAATAGCCAATGAATCAACAGATTAATTATCAGGATTATTAAGAAGTTAGCAAGAATATTGGTACAAGGTAATATACCAAAATTGGTTTTATTTCTATAAGCCAGCAATACACAATAAAAAATTTAAAGATATTATTTATAGGATGTCAGGGGAATGGTGGTGTGAGAGGTCCCCTTGGCCTCTTTCCCTGAAACTTTAACAAGTTGATCAACTATAACTCAACAAAGGATTCCATATAGAGGCACACCTGAGAGATCCATGCATTGAAGCATCTAAAGGCGGGCAAACAGCACAAACGAGGCAAGAAGGGAGGAGAGCTTAGCCAGCATCAATGCAGCCCTGTAGCTGGCAGCTCAGGGCCCTTGGAGGAGAGAGGTGAGCAAGCCAGCAGTAGCAGATATTTTCTTTGGCTAGGAGGAACTGGGAGTCTTAGTGGGAACTCCAGCAGGGTGAGTGGTGTAAAGAGCATCTGAGCCAGTTTAACGACTGGGGCAAAGGAACAGCACAGCACAGGGGTTCTGCCATGGTTGTCCACTGTCAAGTAGTCAGTGTTTCTGACAAAGAAATGGAACCACAGAACCCTGCCACCCCTTGGACTCCCAAAACTCGCTTCCCTTTGCCCCTGGCGTTGGGGCAAAGAACATATTATGTGCAAACAGAGCAATTACAGCAGAATTGCTGTTCCCCTCTATGACTGCCCCCTGGTTTGAGTGGGTAGGGGGCAACCCCACAGAGGTCTGGGTCACCATTACCAAAGAGGGCAAAAAAAACCTTACCTCCAAGCAGTGTGGCTACACTGTTTGATTGCAGCCTTGGAGGTCAGCAGTAGGATTCAAAGAGGTAAAAATTTTGTGGTTCAGTGCCAGCTACTAGAAATTAATAGAAAGACCTCTTCAGAGAAAGCTGCTAGAGAAGGGCAAATAATACATAGAAGCCTAGACAAAGAAGTCTATCAAATATCATGAATAACCCTGGTAGCGAGCCAGCTCAGAAAGAAAATGAAAAATCTTCATAAAGCAAACTGGAACACATGGAAATATGTGATATAAATGACAGAGAATTCAAGATTGCTGTTCTGAAAGTACTCAATGAGATGCAAGTAAATACAGCCAGGCAATTTAATGTACTCAGAAAACAAATAATTGAACAAAATGAGTACTTTACCAAAGAGATGGAAACTTTAAAATGAACCAAGGAGAACTCCTGGAAATGAAGCACTCAATTAAGGAGATTAAGTGTGAACTACTGAACATAGGAAACAGAGCTGACCAGATGGAGGGAAGAATTAGTGAAACCAAAGATAGGTATTTAGAAATGATGCAGAGGGAAGAAGAGAGAGAGACTTGAGCATAAAAAAATAAAATAAAATAAAATAAAAGAGCTCTAGAAGAACTCTCTAATTCCATCAGAAAAAGCAATATTAGAATAATAGGCTTACCAGAAGAAGAGAGGGAGAAAGGAACAGAGAGTCTGTCAAACAAATAGTGGATCAGAACTTTCCAAACCTATTGAAAGAATTAGATCCTCGAATCCAAGAAGCAACCAGAACACCTAGTTACTTCAATTCAAAGAGAACTTCTCCAAGGTCCATTGTATTAAAATTGTCAAAAATTAATGACAAGAGAAAAATTCTCAAAGCAACCAGTGAATAGAAGAAAGGGGCCTACAGAGGAAAACCCATCAGGATATCATTGGCCCTCTCAGTAAAAACTCTATAAAAACCAGAAGAGTATGGAACCAAATTTTCAAATGATCAAAAGAGAAATTACCAGCCAAGAATAATATATCCAGACAAGTTACCCTTTAAATATGAAGAAGAAATACTTCCCCAGACATACAGAAGCTGAGGAAATTTATCACCAGAAAACCTTCATTGCAAGAAATACTCAAGGGATTTATTCCACCTGAAACAAAGAGCATAAGGTCACAACACTATGAGCAAGATCACCAAAAACTGACAGCATAAACAGGAATAATTTGTGACAATAAAAACACAAAGCAGGGGGTGCTGAAGGTCTGAAATGGCAAAGGAGGATAGAGGTCAGATGCACTCAAAAGAAAAAAATGCTGTATATATGCAACTTCTTTTTCATAAACCTAATGGTAACCACACATAAAAAGACCCAAAATTGAGATACACAGCTTTATAAAAGGTGAAACAGGAAAGAAGTATGGAATACCACCAAAAAACAAAAACAAAAAAATGACAGAGACACAAAGAAAAATAACCAATGGAGGCACAGAACTACCAGAAAATAAAGGATAAAATGGCTATAGGAAGTCCTTATACATCAGAAATTAGCCTAAATGTAAATGAACTGACCTTATCAATATAAAGGCACAGAGTAGGAGATTGGATCAAAAAACATAAAACCCAATCATATGCTGCCTTCAAGAGACACATCTAAGCTGTAAAGTCAGAGGTAGATTCAAAGTGAAAGGGTGGAAAATGATTCTCCAGACAAATAATACCCACTGAAAGGCTGGTATAGCCATACATATAGCTGACAAAATAGATTTCAGGATAACAAGTGGCAAAGGTGGACATTTTATAATGAAAAAGGTGACACTACATCAAGAAAGCATAACTCTTCTTAATATATATGCACCCAATCAGGAAGCACCAAAATATATAAAGCATCTAGTCACAGAACTAAAGGGAAAAACAGATCAAAACACAATCATAGTTGGGGACCTTAATACTCCCTTGACAACTCTAGCTAGATCAGCGGTTCTCAACCTGTGGGTCCCAACTCCTTGGGGTGTCAAATGATCGTTTCACAAGGGTTGCCTAAGACCATCGGAAAACACATATTTCCGATGATCTTAGGAACCGAAACACGGCTCCTCTGTCCATCTCCAGGCAGGTCTGCCCACATGCAGATATGCCCGCATACAACATGAGGAACTGTATTAAGGGTCACGGCATTAGGAAGGTTGAAAACCAGTGAGCTAGCTCATCCCAACAGAAAATCAATAAAGAAATATAGACCTTAAAAGACACTCTACCCAATGGACATAATTGACATTTATAGAGACTTTAATCACAGAACACCAGATTATACATTTTTCTCCAGTGCAGATGGAACATTCTCAAGGATAGACCATATGTTGGGTCACAAAACTAGCCTCAATAAATTAAAGAACATTGAAATTATACCAAGCATATTATCTAGTCATGATGCCTTGAAATTAGAAATCAACTTCAAAAAGGAAGTGAAGAAACCCACAAATATGTGGAGATTAAACAACATACTACTAAGAAAATGACTGCATAAAAGAAGAAATAAAAAGTGAGATCGGCTGGCCAGGGTTCAATAGTTAGAACATCATCCCATGAACCAAAGGGTTGTGGGTTTGATTCCCAGTCCAGGGCATGTACCTGGGTTGCAGGTTCTATACCCAGCCCCAATTAAGGTTGTGGGGAAGGCAATTAATCAATGTGTCTCTCTCACATTGGTGTTCCTCTCTCTCCCTCTCTCCCTTCCATTCTACCTGAAAATCAATGCAAAAATAACCTTGCATGAGTATTAAAAAAAAAAGAGATGAGATTAAAAGATGATATGTAGAGACAAATGAGAATGACAATACAACATTCAAAACTGCTGGGATGTACCTCTTTTTCCCATCTACTCTCTCTAAAAAAAGTCAATGGAAAAAATATCCTCAGTAGCAGCAACAGCAACAAAAAACTTCTGGGATGCAACAAAAGCAATAATAAGAGGAAGTTTACATCACTACAGGCCTATGTCAAGAAACAAAAGAAATCCCAAGTAAATAACTCAACATTACATCTTAAGGTACTAGAAAAAGAGCAAAAACAACCTAAAGTCATCAGAAGAAAGGAAATAATAAAAAATTAGAGCAGAATTGAATAAAATAGATGAAAAAAAGACTATACACAAAATTAATACAACAAAGATCTGGTTCTTTGAAAAGAAAAATTAAATTGACAACCCCCTGGCAAGACTCACCAAAAGGAAAAAAGAGAAAAGACCCATGTAAACAAAATCAGAAATGAAAGAGAAGTTACCACAGATATCACATATATGCAAAGGACCACACTAGGAAACTATGAAAGACTATATGCCAAAAAATTCAATAACCTAGAAGAAATAGATGAGGTCTAGAAATATATAACCTTCCTAAACTAAATCATGAAGAACTGGAAAATCTAAATAGATAAATCAGCAGTGAGGAAATTAAAACAACCATTAAAAATCTCCCCCAAAATTTCCAGGACCAAATGACTTCATCAGTGAACTCTACCAAACATTCAAAGAAGGGTTAAAACCTATCCTTTTCAAACTCTTTCAAAAAATTAAAGAAGAGGCAATACTTCTTAATGCATTTTATGAGGCCAACATAACATTGATACCCAAACCTGGCAAGGCTAACACAAAAAAAGAAAACTAAGGATTAATATCTTTGATGAGTACAGATGCAAAAATACTTAAAAAACACTAGCAAAGTGAATATAACAATACATAAAAAAAAAAAATACATCACAATCAAGAGGTTCATTCTGTGGCACAAGGATGGTTCAACATTCACAAATCAATCAATGTAATATACCACATTAACAAAAAAAATGATAAAAACCACATGATCTTATCAATAGATGCAGCTAGCACTTGATAAGATACAACATCCATTTATGATGAAAATACTCAATAAAATAGATATAGAAGAAAAGTATCTCAACATTATAAAGGCCAATATTATACTCAATGGCAAAAAACTGAAAGGTTTTCTTCTAAAATTAGGAACAAGACAAGGATGCCCACTCTCACTATTTTTATTCACCATAGTTCTGGAAGTCCTAGCCAGAGCTGTACAGCAAAAGAAAAATATAAAAGGCACCCGCATCAAGAGAAAAGAAGTGAAAGTGTCACTTTTTGCAGATAATATGATTCTGTTCATAGAAAACCATAAAGACTCTGCTAAAAATAACTATTAGAAACAATAAATAAATATAGTCAACTTGCAGGATACAAAATCAAGGTACAAAAATCCACTGCCTTTCTGTACTCTAACAATGAAACTTCAGAAAAAGAAATGAAAAAATGTTTTCCTTTTGCAATTATAACAAAAAGAATAAAATACCTAGGAATAAACTTAAAGGTTGTGAAAGACCTATATACTGAAAACTACAAAGCATTATTTAAAGAGATTGTAAAAGATGCAACAAAATACTAAAATATTCTATGCTAATGGATTAGTAGAATCAATGTAATTAAAATGGCCATATTATCCAAAGTAATATACAGATTTAATGCAATCCACATCAAAATCCCAATGTCATTTTTTAAAGAGATAGAACAAAAAATCATCATATTTGTATGGAACCACAAAAGACCCCAAATAACCAAAGCAATCCTGAGAAAATAGAATGAAGCTGGAGGTGTTATACTACTTGACTTCAAATTATACTACAGAGTTATGATAATTAAATCAGCATGGTATTAGCAGAAAAACAGATACAGATCAATAGAACAGAATTGAGAGCCCAGATATAAAACCACATGTATACGGGCAGATAATTTTCGACAAAGGAGCCCAAAACACACAATTTGGTAAATGGTGCTGGGAAAATTAGAAAGCCACATGGAAAAGAATAAAACTAGATTATAGTTTGTCTCCATGTACAAAAATTAATTCAAAATGGACCAAAACATGGGTACTAAACTTATGGATCTTGGTCTTAGAGAACATTTTATGAACTTGACCCCAAAGGCAAGGCAAGTCAAGGCAAAAATGATATCTAACTAAAAAGCTTCTGCACAGTAAAAGAAACAGACCATAAAATAAACAGGCAGCCGACTGAATGGGAAATGATATTTGCAAATAGTAGCTCCAACAAAGGTTTAATATCCAAAATATATAAATAACTTAAAACTCAATACCAAACAAAAGAAACAATTAAAAATGGGCAGAGAACCTGAACACACACCTCTCTAAAGAAGACATACAAATGGCAAGCAAATATATGAAAAGATGTTCAACCTCACTAGCAGTTAGGGAAATGCAAATCAAGAGTACAACAAGACACCACCTCAACCTGTTAGAAAGACTATTATCAACAAGACAAGTAATAACAAGTGTTGGACCGGTTGTGGAAAAAAGGGAACCCTCATTCACTGCTGGTGGGAATGTAGACTGAAACAGGCACTATGGAAGATAGTATGGAGGTTCCTCAAAAAATTAAGAATAGCCCTGGCCGGTTTGGCTCAGCGGTTGGAGCGTCGGCCTGCGGTACAGAGAGGCCCGGGTTCGGTTCCCGCTAAGGGCATGTACCTCGGTTGCAGTTTGTCCCCGGCCCTGGTTGGTCGTACAGGTGGCAGCCACTCGATGTGTCCCTTCACATCGATGTTTCTCTCTCTCTCTCTCTCTCCCTCCCGCTCTATCTGAACAAAAAATGGAAAAATGTCCTCGGGTGAGGATAAAAAAAAAAAGAAAAAAATTAAGAATAGACGTACCATATGGTTCAGCAATACCTCTTTGGGGTATCTACCCCAAAAATGTGAAAATATTTATTTGTAATTGCATATACTTCTCCTGGGTATATACCAAAAAAACTTCAAAATGTCATATATGTGTACAATGAAATACTACTCAGCCATAAGAAAAGATGAACTACTGCCATTTGTGACAACATGAATGGACCTTGACAATATTATGTTAAGTGGAATAAGTCAGTAAGAAAAAGCTAAGAATCATATAATTTCACTCATGTGTGGGATATAAAACAAACTCATGGACACAAACCACAGTGTGGTGGTTGCCAGAGGGAAGGGGGGCGGTGAGGAGGTGAACAGGGCCTAATATAAGGTGACAGAAGATGATTTCACTTTGGGTGGTGGGTACACAGTGCAATATATAGATTTTGTATCACAGAAATGTACATTTGAAACCTATATTATCCTATTAACCATGGCACCCCAATACATTTAATTAAAAAATAAAAGACTATTTAGAATAGCATTAAGATGTCATGTACTAAAAAAAAAAAATCCAGCAGTAGCCTTCAAGAACCTCAACACAAAAACTGTAAACCATTATTGAGAGATCTTTTATATGAGTTCATTAAAAAAGTGAGAGGCAAATTCACAAGTTGACAAAAAACATGGTTAGAGTCCTGAACACAATTTTTCAATGACTGTTCAATAGAGATAAAGAGAAGTATTACAATATTCAAAGTAAGGAGATAGAAGAGAACAATAGAGAAGGAAAAACAAGTGATGTCTCCAGAAAATTCAAGAAATAATGGGAAATTCAAACCTAGATTAGGAATGATGAATGACCACCAAGGAATCACATTATCTGACCAGAAGAAAATAAAGGGAAGGTAGAAATAGTATACAGAAAATCTATACAGAATAGACAAAAGGGTGACAGGTACCTTTAAGAAGATTCCTATGAGGAATAACCTGTGATTCTAGAAAGTGAAGTGAAAACTCCCCTGAAAGTGTTGGGAAGAAATAAATTGCCAGCAGTAGATGGCGTATCAATAGAATTATTTCAAGCCACAGAGACTGAATCTGTCAAAATTCTAACAAGAATTTGTCAACAAATATAAAAACCAAAACAATGGCATACAGACTAAAAACATTCACTGTACATCCCAATCTTCAAGAAAGGAGATGCCAAGAAATGCAGTAACTATAGGACCTTTGCCCCAAGTTCTCACTCAAGTAAATCGGTGTTCAAGGTGGTATAACAAGAACGTCTACTGTACATGAAGCAAGAAATGTTTGTGTTTGATTCAGAAAAGAAAGAGGCACTTGATATCTAATTGCAAGACTTTGATGGATGATGGAGTTCTCCAAAGGATTGCAAAAGAATGTTAGTTTATGACTTATATACTGAAGTAAAGCCTTTGACTGCATCAATTATGAAAAGCTATGGGTTGCTCTAGAAGAAATGGATGTGCCTCAGCACTAGATTTTCCTGATGTATAACCTATATTGTGGACAAGATGTCACTGTCAGGAAAGAATATAGAGACAAAATGGTTTCCTACAGGGAAAAGTGTCAGACAAGGGTGCATTTAATCTCCATTTGTTTAATCTCCATGCAGATTATATCATATGAAAAACTGGGATACACTCAGAAGAAGAAGGAGTGCAATTAGTGGAAGAAATATTAATAACTTAAGATATGAAGATGCCATATTACTGGCAGAAAGTAGCAGTGATTTGAAACAGTGTCTAATGAAAGTAAGAGAAGAGTGACTACATAGGACTGCAGTTTAATAAAACACCAAGAAGACAAAATTCATGATGACAAAAGAAATGCGCAACTTTATTATTTTTATTTTAATTTTTTTTCTATATTGATTTTAGAGGGGAAGGAAGAAGGAGAGAGAGATAGAAACATCAATGAGAGAGAACATTGACTGGCCGCCTCCTGCATGCCCTCCACTGGGAATTTGACCCACAACTTGGGCATGTGCCCCAACTGGGAATTGAACCGGTGACCTCTTGGTGCATGGGTTGATGCTCAACCACTGAACCACACCGGCTGGGTGAAATGCACAACTTTAATATAGACAATGGAGACATTGAAATTGTTGAAAATTTTACTTATCATGGTCCAGTCATCAATTCAATGGAGACTGCAGCTGAGAAAACAAGAGAAGGCTGAGATTCAGCAAGGCAGCAATGGAAGAATTAGGAAAGATCACTGAGAGCAAAGATGAGCCATTAGAGACCAAGGCTAAGATCACGCACAACCTCATATTTGCAATTACTACATAGAGATATGAAAGTTGGACAGTGAAGAAAGCTTACAGAAGAAAAAACTGATTTATATGAAATATGGATTGGAGAAGAGTCCTACAGATAATCTGAGTAGCAGAAAGACAAGCAAGTGAATCCTAAGAGCAAATTATGCCTGAGATATCACTAGAGGCAAAAAATGACAAAACCAAAGCTGTCGTACTTCACGCACATAATGAGAAGCAGGGTTTTTTTTGAAAAATAGAAGGCAGTAGAAAAAGAGGAAGACCAAATATGAGATGAACTGACTCCACATAACAAGACATAGGCATGAGTCTACAGGAGCTGAGCAGGGCTGTTGAGCATAGGACATTGTGGACGTCACTCATTCACAGGGTCACCAGGAGGTGGAACTGGCTCAATGCCATATAACACACACACCACCCACAGAGCACCCCTTGTGTCTCCCTAAACAGTAGAAATGTCTGGTAATATGTCAAGAAGGTATTTATAGATTGTTAGCAGAAATATCAAAAGCTGAACAATAACTAGGGAAATCATTTGACATCACACAATGCCACTTTGTGCTACTAACCTCCTCTAACTTTCTCATTTTCATAACTTTTTAAAAATCTCATCAGAATTACTAGTTCCTGAACCACCTGTTGTTCTCCCAGAATATCAACCTCTTCATAGCCTTTCTCTTTTCCCTCCCCTCCCCTAATTGTGTCTCCACTATTATCTATTTGAATGAGTCTTACTATCTGTCCTCAAATCCGTTCTTGTTTATCATTCTTCCTCACCGCCCCTAAAAAATTTCAACTCCAGTTGAGTCTGACAATCCATCTATCCCAACATTTACAAAGAAGGAACAGGAACCGCTGAATTCGGGTAATATACCCAGATTCATATAGTGGTCATCCAAGATTGGCACCTATGTTTTAAGTCCTAGCCCAGAGTTCTTTCCATTAAATTGAACTTTTATTTTTCAACCATATTATTAATTTAATAATAATTACATTAATTTAATACAGGGTTTCCTGTACTTTTTCCCCTCATGAATAGCAATAAACTAAAGGCAGTGTGCTGGTGTATAAATCCATGTTGATTATTGGAGCATGTTGATGGTAAGCCCAGCATAGGTGGACTATAGCTTCTGTCAAAGCAAGCATACTGGCTTCTATCTCAGCAATCCTCCCTATAAAAATGACTATGGCTCTGGCTGGGTGGCTCAATTTGTTGGAGTGTTGTCCTGTACACTGAAATGTCATGGGTTTGATGCCCGGTCAAGGCACATATGTAGGTTTTGGGTTTGATATCCAGTCAGTTGGGGTACATATTGGGAGGCAGCCCATCAATGTTTCTCATATCAATGTTTCTCTCTCTCTTTCTAAAAAAAATCAATAAATATGTTCTTAGGTGAGGAAATGATAGATATAGATAGATGATAGATAGATAGATAGATAGATAGATAGATAGATAGATAGATAGATAGATAGAAAAAAGAAAATGGCTGCAAATACACAATGGTGAACTAAACTAACTGCAAACCTGAGCATACTGTTTTGAAGTCTTGATTAAATTTATACCTCCTGCATTCATAAATATATTACAGGAAAAGACAGATACAATTAAAGAGTAGCCAAAATGCCTATTTATTACCCGTTCTCTTGTATCAAAGCAAGGAGTTAATACTCAATTCAGTGGGATATTTATGCAACCAGTAAGTTCATTGTCTTTCCAGGAATTAATTTCTCCTTTGGAGTTATCTTAATGGCTCTGGAGTTTCAGCTCCAATGTTCAAGCAAACATTAAAGTCTGCTGAGCTTATCTCATATGTCTAACTGACAGAGTGGAGGTGTAGCAATAGGCATACTAAACTTCAAAATTATCCTCTTTGTTTCTTCATAATGATCTCTGTTACAAATCAGAAGTCTAACTACTTATCTGTTCATTGTAATTAATTTCTGATTTCTAGCTTTTCACTTCATTTCATCTGCATAGTTTCCTCTGACTAGCCTTTCTAGTTCCTTCTCAAAAGTACTGTCAGTGGTATATTTACTCATTATTAATTGAGTTCTTCTTTGAGAAGAACTCATTATTGCCTTCCTATCTGTGCTTCATTGATTCAAGATGAACAACTTTACTTGATATGTGACGTGATTGCCCTAATTTTTCTGATCACTAATTTATTTAAAATGTATATGTTAGGGTTTAACTTTGTTCTAGGAACCATGGTAATTGATAATAGAGTGTTGAAAATAAAACATGGGGACTCTTCTGAGAAGATTATGATCTAAAGGTTAGAGACACAAGTATCACAAGTAAAGAAAACATAGAGAAAATTTCTATAATAGTACTAATGTCGTGAGGTCATGACATTAGATCATGAAATCATGGATGAAGGAGCAATTCATTCTGCAGGATCTATCAGGAAGGGCTTCATATAAAGTTTCACCGTTGACCTGAGCCTTGGCAGATGATAAGGAGCAAGTCATAGTTTCACATGTTTAGTTCTTGGAATGCATGAGGGTTAAAAAACAAGGTCTAAAATTGAAGTCAAGTTTTGATGAATTTTATAGTCATATTTTACTTTAGGCTAGAGGTGATAGGAATAAAATCAATGGATACTTATTTATTTATTTTTATTTATTTTGTTAAACCTTACTCATGGATCTTTTTCCACTGATATTTTAGACAGTGGAAATGAGAAAGAAGGAGAGAGAGAGAGAGAGAGAGAGAGAGAGAGAGAGAGAGAGAGAGAGAGAGAGAAGAGTGAGAGAGAGAAGAGAGAGAGAGAGAGAGACATCAATGTGAGAGAGACACATCAACTGGTTGCCTCCCACATAATCCTGACTGGAGCCAGCGATTGATTCTGCGACCCAGGTATATGTGCCCCTGACTGAGAATCAAATCCCAGACCCTTTGGTTTACAGGGCCAATGCTCTAACCACTGAGAAAAACTGACCAGGGCAAATCAATGGAGTTTTAAACAGAGGAGAGAAATATGAGCAGATTATTCATGTTGGCATGGGGGTGTGGGGTAGGTGGGAGGCTCAGACTATAAATAGGGAGATTGGTTAGCTGTAAAGGAAGACGATCTAGAACCATTGCAGTTTAGAGACTACTAGAAAATGAGCTTTGGTTCAGTTTCCCTGAGAATCATTCCCTATGTGGGGTTGTCTTACTTTATTTACTGCTGCTAACACCACATTGGCTTCTCTGTTTTTGATTCCCAGGCTCAGACACAGAAACAGACAGACAAACACACAAACAAACAACTCTTTCCTTTAGTTTCCTTTCTAACAGCTGAGATAATTAGAAACTTTCTAAGAGGTTTTACTGAATACTAAGAAACAGTCTTCCAAAACCAGTATACTCCTGGCTTTTGAGCCCTGTTCTGTTCTACCTGTTGCGGAGATATTTTTATTAGCCCTGAAGGACTATAAGAAATTGAATTGACCCCTAGCCTGAATTTTTTTCTTACATATTCTTCTTTAGGTAAGGAAATTCACTGAGTAGTGACACATTTAAAAAAAAATAAAAAAAAATACAGAGCATATTTGTGGAAGAGGGAGAAACAACACTCAGTCCCACTGAGAGTTTTAACCAAAACACCACTGTCCCTGTCACTTGGCAGTCCTGAGGGGGAAGCTCCAGATGCTCCCTGTTTCCCTGGAAGAACGCTGCCCTCCTCTACCTCCACCCCAGCTCTTTTCAGAAGATTACGTGTGCTGCTTGCACAACTTCCCATTGCTCACTTCTACACATGGTGCATGCCCGGGGCCAGGTAGACGGTGATGACTTCGGGGAGAGAGCAAATTATTAATGAGGCTATTTTAGTGATTTTGAGGTCAGTAAAGTGATGAGCAATTGAATTGGACTAGTGCTCAAAAAAAAAGGGAAAAGGAGGAGAGTTGAGAGGAAAGGATGGACGGATATGAGATTTATTGATTGCTATTGGTGAGTGCTCGAGTGGGTAGAGAAGAAGAAGGAGTGGACTGTCTGTGAAAGCCTTTTATTAGTTCAAGATCTTGTGTGGACTTTTCCCAGAGACAGCTTTCCAAGTTCTCTGCCTTCACCAATGGAATTTTACGTTCTACTTCCTACAGGAAAGCTTATGGGGAATGTATGCATGAGAAAGTGCTTCCGAAGGTCCTATTTTTGTTTTACTTATTTATTTTTTGGATTCTTTCCCCAAACTGCAATTATTTTCTTACTTTTCAGTTATTTGTCTCACGTGTCCTCACATCTGTTTTCATCAGACTTTATAAAGAGGACTATTTATAACTAATCTAACATTAAAAATATTTAGCATGCATTAAGTGTATATAGGTGCTTATTAAATCAATGCCTTGGGTGAAGATGTCCTAAGGTTCAGAGGCTTTTAGAAGTAACTTTTTAATTTTATTTTAATCACACTTACCCTGCTGCTGTTTCTCCAACAAAATAGGCACTTCCTTAGTTCAGAGTATTCCTATTTCTTGTCCCTTCTGCCTACGATGTTCTTCCCTCCAACATCTACCTGAATCATTCCTTTCTGCTCTCCAAAATCACCTTGTTCCTGACCACTCATGAAATGGCAAAGGCTGCTGCTCACCCTCCTGCCACTCCCAATCCTGCTTTACTTGGACATGCTTTGTTTTATTTTCCCCCATAGCACTTATCACCATCTGACTTCCTATATAGTTACTGTTTATTTGTTATGGTCAATCTCTCCCGCTAAAATGTAAGCTCCAAAGGCCAGGGGTTTGTTCACTGCTGTCTGTCCTCAGCTCAAAAGACAGTGTCTGGTACAGTGTAGAAGCTTGATAAATATTTATTGAGCGAATGAATAAAAAATTCCTATGTTTTATATAAAATATCTATATAGAGGAACTACAGGCTAGAGAAATGAATCAATTTGCTGAATACAACACAGCTAACATTAGCAATTATTGTTATCGCTATCATTATTTTAGTTCCATTTTTAAGAACCTATGTTTTGATATCTCCAGTTATCACAGCAACACTACGAGATGGATATCCTGGGAAGTTACATAGATTGCTCAAGGTCAGCTGGCTAATGGATGGAGAAATTGTTTTCTGACTAAATAGTGACAGAATCTATGTTTCTTAGCTATTATGCGTGGTTGCGCTGTCTGCTTGTGTTCCTTTGCTTTCCTTCTGCTTGCATACTAAAGAAGTGCAGGATAATCATTATGCCTTTGCCTACTGATTAAATGTATTTTAAAACTTTATAAAATGGTCATAAGAGGTATTGAGAGTAGCCTAGAACAAACGTGGAGAGATAGGTAGTGTATTACTTTCCTGGGACTACTGTAACCAAGTACCACAAACTGGGTGGTTTCCAACAACAAGAATGTATTGCCTCAGAATTCCGAAGAACAGAAATAAAAGATGTAAAAGCCAGAGGTTTGAAATCAAGGTGCTGAGAGGGACATGCTCCTTTTGAGGAGAGAATCTGCCCTTGTCCCTTCCTCACTTCTGATGGTCTTCGATCCCCAGAGTTCCTGAGCTTACATATGCATCACTCCAATCTCTGTCTGTGTCATCACATTACATTCTCCCTGTGTGCCTTTGTCGTCATGTGGCCAACACTTTCTCTCTCTGTGTCTGTGTCCAGATTTCTCTTATCTGATAGGGGCACCAGCCATATTGGATTAGGGCACACCCTCATTGACATTATCTTAATTTTATTATGTGAAAATACCCTATTTCCAAATAAACCCGTATTCATAGATACCAGGGGTTGGGATTGCAGCGTATTGTTTGAGGGGACACAATTCAATCTATAACAGTTGGACAGCATCAGCATGGTAGGATTATAATAATGGGTTTAGCACACCAAGCCCTTCCTCGGGTTAGAGGTTCCTGTGCATCATCTCCGTTGTCAGCGGTGTTTCTGTGCCCACTCTGCTTGCACTCCAGTGGCTGTGCTAAAGCCACTGCCCACCAGCTCATGAGAGCCACCTGTTAAATTTTCTGAAGCAAATTGCTTAAAACAGCAATTATTAAAAATGTAATTATAAAAACTTATAACTAAATTTAGAGTAGAGGTAATAAATTCTCAAAACTAATTGTCTAATTATTTTGCTTCACTTGACTATTATGTGTATATATTCTTTAGGTTATTAACCTGTTATGTTTGTATAGTGAGAAAGGTGGGCTCACCATAGGCATTAGAATAATAGGTATCTTGTCTAAAAGGATAGGTCAGTATACCTGAGGTGCTCTGGGGTACTGTTGAAGCCAGGTTGTAATGTAGGGACAGAAGAAGAGGTGGGCATTATTGCTGGCTTCCAGGTCCAGCTGAGTTCCTTCAAGAAGCAGTAACACTTGTAGTTGGGGAGCAATTCAATCCAACCCTAGACCTAATACCAAAGGGTCAGACACAGGAAGCGTGGTGGTGTGGAAAGAGCAGAGGTCTGGAAAGTAGAACCCCTGAGACATTAAAATCAACTACCTGTTTACTAAGTGACCTTCAGCAATTGCTTACTCTCTCTGCAGTCTGGTTTCTTTAATCTCATAAAGGGGGTTAATAATACAAGCCTCATGGGCTGGCAGAATCCCTGCTAACTGGTAAGGAAGTTTTGTGTGAACTAGTAAAGGACACCTGCTCTGAGCTGATGCCGTTCCTCTAGCTAGTGGCTTGGCAAGGAGGTTTGAAGAAAGAAGTATCTCTTCCTTCTAGTGGTCATAGTCAGGGTGCAAGACGATTCGCCCCTAAATATAGGAAGCAAACTACACAGCCGTGTGTTATGGTCCTGGGGTTGAGGTGAAGATAAAATAAGATCACATATTAAAATATCAAGCTCTGTATGAGACAGAGAAACAGAGAGCTGTCACAAATGTGCATTCTCATTTCTAAAAGTCCTTCTCCTTTCTGTCCACCCCCATAGCATTATCAAGTAGGATTTCCTTGTCCTTAGAGAGAAACTTAGGTCAGCCCTCTTCCCCTGCAAGAACTTGAATTGGCTAGTTGCGAGTTATGTACCTCCACCCCATGTAATCATTCTTAAAGTGTATTTTCCTTCCAGGGGTATCCTGGGTAGATGCTGAGGGGGATGATGTTCAAAGAGAATAATTACAGCTACCTTTTTCCGTGTGCCAGTGAACCTGGTTAGTCTCAGCTCTAACAAACAAATGGGTGAAACCAGTTTTTTCTTGTTTCTTAAGTTATGTCAGTACCTGGCAGTTGTTTATGTTTAAAGAGTCAACAGAAGGCAGGCAAAGGACCGGCGAACGTGATAAGTGTTTAAGGATGTGATTTACTACTCAGCAATATGCCAGTGATGTGGCATGAATCAAAAACAAGGAGAAAAGATTCCCTTAGAGATGCAATCAATTGATCTGGCTTGGGTTTCTCCTTCCCCAGAGCGGTCGTTGTCAGTAAAGAGCTTTCAGCTCTGCCCTGGCGGTGACTGTTACTGAAGTCCACGCTGCAAAGTCATCTTCACTTAAAAATTCTAGCATTCACCGTCAGACAGGTCATAGACTAGGCTTTTATATCACCGCACACCTTGGGATTTATCCCTGGAACTAGGAAGCCAATGTAGCCAGTAATTATTTTAAAAATTTGTTTTCAGAAATGAATTGTTCTCATATCTGTCAGATGTGGCTCAAGGTTCTTTTTCAATTTAATCTTCGTTAACAGCATGAAAAACTGTTAAGTTAAATGGCTAGGCATAAGGAAGTCATCACTCTATATCTGAACTCTGGGGAGCCACTAGTTGTCATGGTAATGTGACTGCACGTGAAAGTTAGCATTGGCAACCTCACATTTTCATTAAAGTGGCATACCCATTTGTATGAACTTCTGCCCAGAGCAATGTTATTGGGTTTGATTCTCCCCACCCCCACCTCCACTGTCCCATCATAGTGCCAAGGGATTTCATATTTCAGAGCCAAGTTGGTTAGAGTTCACTGCACTTATTATTGATCTGTCTCACATAGAAGTTGAGCTACATTCAAAGCTCAACACATGTATGAATAGAAAGCTGACTATATATTTGTACTGTTAATCCTGTCAATTACTCTTCCCTGATCCCCATTTTTTTTCCTAATGAATGGTTTTAATGTGTTTTTTTTTTTATCTTTCCTCCTCTCATACTAGGGTGTTTCTCTTCAAATGTCTTCCTCTGGATTTGTAATGTTGTCATTACTCTTGAAGATGTAGCTTTCTTTTCTGTTTCCGCCCCTACACACACACACCCCACACCCTTCCCACCTCCTCATGCCTTCATTCCAGACCTTGTTTGTCTTACTTATTTATTCATTTGATCAATTTATTTATTTTGTTGATAAATGTTTAGTATATATTTATTATATGGTGGGCTAGGTGCTGGGTTCCAGGTATAGAAAGGCAACGATTAGTTGATAAGAAAAATAAAATTTTGCTGACTATCCTGTTTTTGATCAAATAGTGTGTATTTCAGGGATGGCAGCTACCTTCACAAAGGTTTAGCACACAAACTTTTTATTGAGTCCCACAGATTACCGAATAATATCAATTTTCTTTTTGATCCCATGTTATCGTTTAAACATTCTTTTGTGAATCTAAGGGCTTGAATAAATAAATTAACCACTAGAAATGTCAGAACAAGATATGCTATTATGTTATTATGCAGATTAAAATGGCTATTAAATATGATAAATACATATCTGCTCCCTCTCTCTACTTACACACACGTGATAAGAAACAAGTCTCCTGACACATAATTAAAGAGTTTCACTTTGGAGAACCTTACAGAAGTTCCCCGTGATGCCTCATTGTGCTTCTGTACCTGCCTCTGTCCATCCTGCTTCTCACACTTAGCATGTCTTTCCCACCTCAAGTTCCCACTAAAAACCTGGAGAACACTTCATCTTTTACAAGTCTACTTCAGTGTCGCTTCCTTTTTGAAGTATTTCGTAACAGTAACAGGAAATAAAAGGATAAGCAATAATAATAAAAGCATTCTTTTAAAATTCTGGAGATAAATTCCAGCAGAAACAGCAAAAGAGAATGTAATGAATTACCTGGAGAAAAAGAAACCCAGGGAAAGGCCGAGTGGAGCAGAAAATCATTGTTTTCCATTACAGACCTTGTAGCACATGTTTAGGCTTTTAAAATTATATATGTTATTTTGAATTTTAAAAATATAAATGAAAAATGTCCTATATGCTCAGCCGGTGTGGCTCAGTGGTTGAGCATTGACTAAAGGTCACTAGTTTGATTCCCGGTCATGGCACATGCCCAGGTTGTGGGCCTGATCCCCAATGTGGGGCATGCAGGAGGTGGCCAATCATGTTCTCTCTCATAGATATTTCTAACTCTCTCTCCTGCTACCTTCCTCTCTCTCTAAAATCAATAAAGAAAAAAAAATTAATGTCCTATATGCTTACTGAAAAACATATCAATTATTCTGTAGTATTTCACGTTAAGTTATGTTACCCTTATTTGGATTATTTTTCCACTAAATTTAAATGATCAACAGAATCAGATGAACAATAAAGCATAAATTTGATTTCAGTATCTTGAACAATCACTTGTTAAATCCTGTCATTTCTGTGTTCATATGTCTTCTAATTACAATCTGCTAGGAAGACATCAGATCAATTTTGTTTAAATGTAATTCTGCCAAACCTTTCTACTTAATGCTAACTAAATGTCAAGGTCTACCATGTATTCTTAGAATCCTTAAGAATACGAGACTCATGAATTGAGAAAGATATTTAATCTACTCGAAAGACAGGATATTGAATTAAGTAACATATGGAAATATCTTACATGCCTCTTTCCCAAAATCTATATCTTTGTCTATATCTACATCTTTCCCTTCCTCTAGACACAAATACATATATAGTTATAGATATAGATGTCTAAAGACACGTTTTAAAAAAACTCTGGACAATCTGCTTTGAAATAAACCTTGCAAAAATTAAAAATCTAGGAATATAAGGGAATCATCAGTAAAGAAGGGTAATGGGAGAGAATAGAGCTCTTGGATATTAAAGCATATTGTGCAACATAGTAATTTAAAAAATGCAATTGGTTTATTAATGATTTAGATAGTTTTCCAGGAATAGAAAACTCACAAATATATACGTGAAGGTAGTTTATAAGTGTGGAATTTCAAAACATAATAAAAAAATTTTAATAGTGTTTATTGTTTGTTTGGAAAAATAAATAAAACATTTTTTTAAAAATCTTGGATTCATATTTATGACTTACAGTAAAATAAATTGTTTTCATCTTTCTTGCTGCTCTTTCTCTTCAAATATCTCAAAGTTTATCCTTTCATATTTTTTAAGTATTAGCTGCTATAAAGACATATAACAATTTAAAAGTTGCTATAAAGACATAACAATTTAAAAGTTGAGGCTTAATTCTCCCTGTTGAAAATAAGAGAACCCCAATCACTTCCTTTTCTTAGAGCTTTTACTTTAGAAAATGTGTCTCTTTGAAACATGTAAATATCTTTTTGGAAACTAAATAAGGCCTTTTGCGAGCTTGATGAATCAGGAAGGTCTTTCCCAAGGACCTGGGAGTCTTCTCTTTTAAAGCTAAATATCCAGAGAGATGGCACCCCTATCTCCAAATTTCTGTGGGAAGATAGGAGTTCAGTTTGGGTAAATGCCTTGCTCCAAGTTGCAAAGCTACTTCCTGTCAAAAAGGAGAAGGTTGTTTCTCCTCTAGATGAAGTCAAATAGCTAACACAAATGGTCACCCTCAATTACTAAATACATTTAGGAGATCCTGTCGTGTTCTCTTACTGGAATTCAAGTTATTATTTACCTTGAATATATATATATATATATTCAAGGTAAATTATATATATATAATGAATTGTATGTCCTAGGCATATTAAAGGTTAAAATTTCTGTTTTTGCAATCTTTTTGTGGATTGCCTGTGATGCATGTCACATTCTGGTTTAATGCTTATTCAACAACAAAACATTTTTGTTTCTCTACTACCTTTGTGGAGAGCATTTCTGGATTGAGAGGCAATTATTATTTTTTTTTAAAGACTGGGTTTTTAAAAAATAGTTATTTTAATTTAGTTTTTTTTAAATCTTTATCATTGGAAGCAGACAATTTGGTTTTAATTAAATTTCGCCAACATTGTTAATATGGAATTCTTCTGTAGATAGGCCTGTTTTGATATTGGTTATCTTGCCTAAGTTGGGATTGTGACCGTGTGGGATAGAGTGTTGTGGGATAGGACAAGTTTAGTGACATGCTTTGTTTGGTGGTGAATAGGTGCACAAATCTATCAGCTAGGACTAAAACCAAGCAGGTTGATTCTAAAATGTCTTACTGCCATTTGGAACTGAAGTAAAATGGTATTACTTAGATGATTTGGGGCACAGTCTTCTTCAAGTGGTATTGGAGCAGTAGTATAATATGTAATAAAAAAGGTATAAGTCTGGAGAATTCACTGCCTTAGTGATTTGGACTCAGCATTGAGCACTTGATAAAGTTTGTTGTATGGGTCAGAGGGCGAATTTCCACCAGCTTATTCCTGGTAATCCGATAAAGTGTCTCGATTCTACAGCTTTTGATCCAAAGTTGGAACTGAATCATAAGAACTCAAGGGGACAATCTTTAAGTAGTTATTAAATGCCTACTCAAGTCCAGATCTGTGCTTGCAACTGAGGAGACACAAACAAATGTGATTGAAGCATTCTTCTTTCTCTTTGATCCAGTTGCTAATTCATGTAGGATGAATGTGAGTGGGAGAGCTGAAGGCAGGAAGAATAGTTAGGAGGCTAGCAATAGTCTGAATGTGAGGTGATGAATTATAAGAAGGTCATCAGAATAAAAATGGAAAGAGATGGAAAGAAAACATTAACAAACTGAAGAAAGAATGAAAGGAACTTAATTCTTTATCCTTCTTTAAAGGATAAATTAAAAGAGATCAATTATCAATGATAAATACCAGATAATACAGTAAATAAGATTATGGATTTTGGTGTCTGTGAGAACTGAATTCAAGCCTCAGATCTTCCATTTTCTAGATTCTAAAGTTACAAGATTTCTCTAAGTTTCATTATGTGTAAAATGGAACTAATTGTACTTGCTTTAGAAATTTATTATACGTTTAGTGTTTTACAAAGTACAGGTTGTGACTTGTTAACTGTGAAATTAATTTTATAATTTAGTGAGGAGCAATCAGCATTTTTAAAGACATGATTTGGAAGGAAAGAGTAGAATGCATCACACACATAAAAATAAGTGTTTTATAACACTTTGTGCCAGTGAGACATGCATACACACACACACACACACACACATACGCGCGTGTGTGTGTTTTGTGTGTGTGCATGTATAAAGGATGTATTGGAGTATAAAGTAAAGTATATTTATTGTCATGGATTGTGTTAAAAACAAATTTGAAAACGCAGCATTATATATAATACATGGACAGCATTTTGTATGATACTCACACAAAGGAAGTGAACAAGATTTGTCACAAAAATTAAGACAGGAGAATGTGGGCTGATTAATGGTGTGAAATACAGCAGAGAACAAAGAGGATAAAAATCAAGAGAAGGTTATTGTTTTGGAGATAATTAACTTGTAGAAAGTCAAAGGTGATCTGCAAAAGAGAGATGTAGTCTGCAGATATTTATTGTTAATAAATATACTTACATCGCTTTCTAATGTTAAATAATAGTAAAGCACATAAAGAAAAGCGATAATGGAAAGAAATTAACAAGATGATTTTTACACAGCTATTACCACAAGCAGTGAATGGCAGCTCCATCCTTTTAAGTTTGCTCTTTAGGAGGAGGTAAAATCGTTACACTGCGCAAATAGATATAGATGATATAAATATATTTTTCTTGTTCTTGAAAAATCTTCACTTTAAAAAAGAAACAGGTTTGGGGACTGGAACACATGAAACCTTTATGAGACTCCCTTTTTTTCTTTCTATTTTTTTAACCTGTCAGTAGGGAATGCTGCTTTGGTCGAACTCCAGGAGGGCGGGGGAGTCAGGAGATAAGCTCTGTGGCTTCTCCAACTGGTGTCTGCAGGCTGCAAACACAGCGCTGGCTTCCAGTTCATGGTAAAAATAAAATAAAATAAAATTCTCTGGTGCAGATATCATTTCACCCACCTTTTTATAAGCATACTGGATTTGTGTTGAGGTTCTTAAGGTGTTCAGATAGTTATCCCCACGTGTCCGGAGGGGTGGCATGGAAGGAGAAAGCAGAGAATTGGGACCTGTGGCCAAAGAAGTCAGACACCTCACTCCTTTCCAGCGTTAGAGGGTCCGCTGTCCTCGCACTGCAACTTCCCTGACCTCTTCTCCACACCCTCGACCCCTTTGCTCTTTTTCTCCACCAAATCCCACCTTTTCCACTTTCTCTAGGATCAGTCACCCTTTTCTACAAAATTTATATATACTCCAGCTCCCTCTGCCTAATCTAATGTCATATAAAATTATCCATTTTAGAGGTTAATTTTCCAAGGCTGTTTTTCGGTTTAGTTACTTTTGCTCTGTGAGGGCTTTGCCACTCTCTTTGCCCATAACTTCCCTGTCCTACGGGGAGAGAGGGCAGCACTGAAGGTCCTTATGTTCTTGGTCTCATACATGGAGGGGTGCAGAGAGATGCTGGGGATCTTGGGCTACATACTGTAGTTGTCCACTCCAGCTGCAATTCTCAACCCTAGGAAGCTATGCACTTTGTATACATTATTTCATTTAATCCTCACACAAACTCCATGAGAGGCAGGCACTGGAAAAGAAAATGATGACTGCCTCAGAAACCACGAGGAACTGGAAAGATTATGTATCTTGACTAGGTGCTGTAGTTAATCTATGGTGGAGTCAAGTCTCTCTCTCTTCAGTCCATGCTCAAAGCCATGCTACCAGCTTGTGGAAAGTCAAATATGTTTTAAACAGTACAAAAAAATAATCAAAATTTTCATATCAAGTGTTCCCGCTGTGTGCAGGATTGATTGCACAGGGCCAAAACAAAGGCCTGGAGACCAATTCGAATTCCTCCTCTGAGTTGCTATAATTTCACAGATTTATCAATATCATATGAGAGCTGGGAATGTATCTTATTTTTCTTTTCATTAACTTCAGCTAACACAGTGCCTCAATATAGTAGGCAAGAAGGTGTAATACTTATCGAATGAATAAATGATTACTATTATAATGATGTAGAAGACAAATTATGAATGCCTAAACTAAAGCAGTGGGGTTAGAGGTTGGAATACATTACAGAGCTAGGTGAATCCATTTCTGCCAGGCTAATAAATTAATGTTACTTTTAACAGCCAAAATTTTTGAAATTTATAGGGTTTTTCTAATATTTTTAATTCAAAGTGAAAACTCTAATGTTGGATATATCACAGACCACTGAAAGGCCAAAAAGAAGTAATCGGGGCACATAAACCTATGAATGCTCCTTAATGTGTTCCAAGCAGTCAGCCTCATCCTCCAGATGTGGCAGATGGGGTACAGATTAGGAAACAGGGTGTAAAGCTCTGATTCTCAAGTCAGAAGACTGGTTCCAAGTCTGTTTTGCAGGAGTAGGTATATGACAGTTAAATAGAAGCCTCTGGTTTCTCATCATGACGATGGGTTAATGTTATGGGAACGAGATGAAATCATAATAATGGTCCTTTTAAAACAGTATTTTTGCTACCCAAATTGGGGTGTTAATTAGACCACTTCTAGTGCAAAGACTGCAATGCCTCAATCATATTTATAATTGAGTTTTATCATGTTAAGTCTGGTGGCTTATTGTTATCTGTAAATTTCCCTATTGTGACAATATTAATACTGACGTTGGAAGTTATTAAAACTGAATATAGATATATTATAAAAGCTACTAGAAATTTTGTGGATTTAAATTGTCTGTAATGAATATATATTATTTTTATAATCTGCAGAGAGCTGGAATTGTTGTTTTTGAAGTCTTTAAAATTATATTTGCCAATGAGATTTACTTAGGAATTGTGGCAGAGAAGAGGTTTATAAATTTAAAATGAGAAAAGTCACTTTCATTGGTTTAATAGGTCGATTGCCAACGTCAGAGTCTCAGTACGGTATTTTCAAATGCTTCAGCTGGACAGCAGCAGCCTCATTTCCGTAGTGGGAGCCGAGGCAGGCAGATGTGACAGAACTCGATGCGCGGCCTCTGACGACAGCATGACCTTTGGCTGGAAAATCGTTCAGAGCAGCATTTGTTCTGCAATAACTGTCATGTTATGTACAGACAGAAACGGGACAAAAATAAAAGTTATTTTGGTTCCTTCTATTCAACTTCAAGACTGCATCAGCAAGAGGACGCATTGCCAGCTAATCTAAATATAAAAGTTTATGAGACTTTGCTAAATAAATATCTTGTTACTCATAACAGAATGAGCATCTGGACTAGGTGATGCTGCTACCAAGCCTGGATTCAGTAAATTCAGTAACTGAGTGGAGTCTTAAGATGTGTATTTTCTTTTTCAGAAGACTTCAGAGCATCATAAAAAGGCATGAGCTAAAAGAGAGAGTTGAAGGGCAGTGTAGCTTGGAAATAGGTAGACATGAATTCAAATACAAGTACTAAATTTTTCTAGCTGGATGACCAAAAGCAAGTTACTGAACTCCTCTCTGCCTCACGTTGCCTTTAGTGTACTGCAAAATTGGGGTAGTTGTACATGCTTAACAGCATTGTTGTAAAGATTAAGAAAAACTATGAAGTAAAGAATAATTTCTTCTAAAACTCTGTAGGTGTTCAACACCCATATTCTCAATGCCGGAGTCCCAGATAGAGGGCCCTCTACACTCCATTTGAATGTTTTGAATATGCTGCTATGCAAAGGTGCTTATTCCATTTTTTAACACTTCCTTTATTTTAAGATTTCTCTTTGGTTATTTTATTAAAGTGCTCAGACTCTCTGACGCACCTAGTAGTTTGTAGTTCTGTCTTTGCCTGATTTTGCATTTAAGAAATTGCTTTAATTCTATTCTGGAGAAGAAAAAAGCTAGAGAGTATTGATCCCTCTCCTATCAGAGGTTATTGTCTAGGTAAGAAGGCCAGGCAAAAAATAAACACATAACAAGGGAACAGAGATCAAGAAGATGTAACCCTGTCTAGGGAGCCCAGAATAGCATCTTAAAGAAAAGAACATTTAAGCAGAGACCTAAGGGAAAAATGGAATGGTTTTAGCACAATTGAATCTTAAATATTTGTTGAAATATATTGTGATAAATTCAACCAGATCATTGTCTATGCCTGGGCCTGAAACTTTTGGACCATAGTCCTTGATGTTATGAAAGAGTCTGTAGTAATAGGAAAATGGTTCTTATGATTTAAAAAAATAATAATACACCTATATATTTTTAAAAATTAGTGCACAGGATAACATAAAATGAAAAGAAATAGATTCTCTTCTTTTATCTTCAGCCTTACTTTTTGGAGCAACTACTTTTAAACATTTCTAATTTATTTCTCCTAGTGGTCAGCTTCATTATTATTAACAAAATATTTATGATTCTGTTGCTCAATGTATTAAATATAGTATCTATTCACCTTACACAATGAAAAGTAAGGAGGAAAACTGACTCACACTATTACCATGTTACATTTGCCAGTTTTTGACAATTATATTACTACATATCATCATTCTGTATGTAAATTTATCAAATGTGTTAAATTCTACCTTTTTTAAGTTTTTACAGGTTGATTAAGGTAAAATCGACAAATAAAAATTGTATATATTTAAGGTGTATAGCCTGATGTTTTGCTATACATGTATTTTGTGAAATAATCACCATGATCAAGCTAATTAATTATCACTCTTCATAGCTATCATTTCCATTATGTTTTTCTTTTTTTTTTTGGTGATGAGAAATTTAAGATCAATCCACTTAGCAAATTTTAAGTATGCAGTACAGTATTGTTAAATGTAGTCACATTACTGTACATTAGACCTTTAAAACATATTTATCTTGCAAAGCTGAAACTTTTACCCCTTGATCAACACCTCGTCATTTCCATTTCCCCAGTTCCTGGCAATCACAATTCTACCCTCTGCTTTTATGAGTTTGACTATTTTATACTTCACATATAAGTGAGATAATACAGAATTTGTCTTTGCGTGTCTGGCTTATTTCACTTAGCAGAAAGTCCTCTAAGTTCACACATGCTGTCACATGGCAGAATCTTATTTTATTTTTAAGGCTTATAATATACCATTGTGATATATAATATGTATATATAATTGTATTATATAAAATATGCATATATTTTATATGTGTGTATGTATATTTAATATATTGTATAGGTCTATGTGTGAAATACAATACTATATATTATATATGATGCAATATTTATATATGTGTGTGTGAAATACAATACTATATATTATATATGATGCAATATGTATGTGTGTATATATATACATACACACACACACACATATATATATATATAACAATTTTTATTTATTTGTCCATCAGTTAATATTTAGGTAGTTTTTATATTTTGGTTATTTTGAATACTGCAATGAACATGGGAGTATAGATATTTCTTTGAGATGCTGATATCATTTACTTTGGTATAAACCCAGAAGTGAGATTTCTGGATCATTAGGTAGTTTTATTTTTAATATTTTGAGGAACTTTTCATACTGTTTTTCAAATTGGCTATACCAGTGACTCCCACCAGGCCAATGTTAAAAACTTTACCCCTTGTTTTCTTCTAGGAATTTTCTGGTTTCAGGTCTTATCTTCAAGTCTTTCATCTCAGGTCATTTTGTGCATGGTGTGATGTAAGGGCCCAATTTCATTCTTCTGCAGCTTGAAGGAAGGGTTTGGAAAATTTTCCAGGTGAGAGAAAGTATAGGTCTGCACCAAACTACTGCGAAGTGTTCCTTCTCACACAGTGCTTCCGTCTTGGGGAATTTATCTTCTTCCACAGCTGGAATAAATAGGATCTACTTTTGTTTATTGAGTTTTCAATGGTGTTTTTAGAAAAAAAGTGCCGGTAATATATTATGACATAGGGTGGCTATAAATTTTTTATATTGCTGCTCTGTAGTTTCTCAAATAATTTTGTTAAAATTGTTCACTGGGTTGTACAATTGAAACTAATGTAATATAATATAATGTAATGAGACAAGAAACTGGCATAACATCACTTTTGCTACATTCTGTTGGTCAAAGTAGTCACACAACCCACCCAGCACAAGAGGAGCCCCACTAAAAATAGAGAGCTATGTAGTTGCACCATATAATAAATGACAAGACCACTGTGTGAAGAGCCTTCAAACTACTCTTCACACCCTGTGGCAGGAGTTCTCCATCTTTTGAAAAAGATGACAAAAAATTTTTTTTCAATTTTGATAGTATAAGTGAACATCTATAAATAACATCACTGGATCTAATAATGGGCAGTTTGGCCCTGGGCTAGGTGTCTCAGTTGGCTGGAGTGTTGTCCAGTGTACCAAAAAGCTTGTAGGTCCTATCCCTAGTTGGGGTGCATATGGAAGGCGACCAACTGATATTTCTCTCTCACATTGATGTTTCTCTCTCTCCCCCCTCCATTCCTCTCTCTCTCAAATCAATAAACATATCATCAGGGAAGGATAAATAAATAAATAAACAAACAAAAAATCAAATAAATAAATATCAGCAGTTTGGTCTTGAGGGAGGAATCTATGCTTTTCCTCTAAACTTACAATTCAAAATTAACTTCACTTTTAATAAGCTAGAGAGAAAAAAGAAAATATTTGTGTGTTTTTAATACAATTCTGTATATAGAATATATGTAAGGATGTTTATAAGTATCATACACTAACAACACAAGAGGCATTATTTTTCTCTGCAAATATGAGTATGCTTTTTATTGCTTTTTGTGTTTTTTTTTTTTAATTAAATCCTCACCTGAGGATATTTTTCTGTTTATCCTCAGATAGGGTAGGCAGAAGGAAGAGAGGGGGAGAAACATTGACGTGAGAGGGACACATCGACTGGTTGCCTCCTGCACAACCCCAACCAGGGCCAGGGACAAACCGCAACCGAGGTACGTACCCTTGCCTGGAATCAAACCCACGATTCATTGATCCACAGGCCGACGCGCTAACCGCTGAGCCAAACTGGCTAGGGCTATGAGTATGCTTTTTAAATTAAAACATCTTATTATATATTTTAACACTCAATATGAAAAATCAATAATATATTCAGTAGGTCATTATGTTTGTATAACATCATTTTAAAACATTATAAAAATAAAACAGTTCCCAGTTTTGACTAAGGATGTTGGCTGACATTTTACTTTCAACATGTTACATTCTGTCTTTATATTTTTAAACAATGGCAAAAATTCAGAATATGGAGAGCCAAGCTGCTCTGGTTGGCTCTGAATGCCTTGCTTTTTTGGGTTCCAGTCAAATATTCGATATCAGTTCGGTTTACTTTTACATTGTTAATTTCAAAAGTGGGCATAATCTCATTTATGTAGTTTAGATGTACATCTCTAAATTCTTCAAAACTATGTCATTGTTTTCAAAATGAAGATTCACCACACACCCGTTTCACTGGAAATGATTGTAGTGTCAAAGTTAAAAACAAGGTGTCATGTCAGACAGTCGTATTTGAGTTCTGGCTTCATAACTTTTAAATCTTAGGAAATTGAATCGAGCTGTCAACTTAGTGAAGGTAATTGAGTGAAAAATGGGATGGTAGTACCCATGCTATACTAGTCATAAGGTCTGGCAAATCATAATCATCGCCACAAACATCGTCTTCACTAATGAGGAGGAGGCACCAAATAGTAACTGTTGTAGGAGGAGGAGTGTTAGTAGTAACATGCTAGTAAAACTAAAAGTCGTGTTAAAAGTATTTACAGTAGCATTTACTGAATGGCCTTTGATGTACCAGGTATTATTTGAAGTATTAAAATGTGTACATAGATTTAACTCTTGCAGCAACTCTGTAATCCCAGGTCTTTGGGTAACTGAATTGAGAGTGGGAAAAGGAAGGAAGGAGACATCACATATTGTTATAAAACTGCACATATTGTTATAAAAAAAAAAAGACTGCTAAGGTTATTGGACTTGACTGAGTGAGCAACAAGCTTCTGTCAAAGGTGATTAAAGAGGAGATAAACAGGGTTAGAAACCCCAGGAGCAGCTTGAAGGAAGGTTTGATAAAATTTCCCAGGTAAGAGGAAGTTCAGGTCTGTGCTAAAACACTGTGAAGTGTTCCTTCTCATTCAGTACTTCCATCTTTGGAAATGTATTTTCATCCACAGCCAGAATAAATGTGATCTACTTTTGTCTATTGATTTTTCAATGGTGTTTTTAGAAAAAAAATTATCTGTAAAATATTATGACATAGTGTGACTATAATTAATTTTTATATTGCTGCTATGTAGTTTCTCAAATAATTTTGTTAAGAATGTTCATTTAGATTCATTTAAATACTGTACTTTTTCGTTAAACATTTGTTTAATTTCTATCTTAATCATCTTGTATCCTCGGATTTTATTAGCACCGTGCCTACTCCGAGAAGATGAGAGAGAGAAAGTATAGAAAGTGAAAAGCAGAAACGAAGGGAGGAAAAGGCTGTTCATGATAATAACTTGCATTAAAGATCTGAAGCAGCTTTGTGCTAGAGCATCTGGTGGGTCATTGTTATTTAGGTCCTTTCTGATGGTAGTTCAAAAGGTCATCTTTCACTTTTTTAGTTGATAAACTAATGCTGTTCTTGGAACAATTATTTGATTTTTAGATGTTACTGAAAAATCAGTAAGCTCTCTATTTGTTTTATTTATTTTTCCATCACCATTTATCCTCTCTATACCCTTCTCCACCTCCACCCATGCCTCTACCCCTAGTGATCACCACACTGTTGTCCATGTCCATGAGTTCCTTCTTTTTTTGTTCGTTTTTGCTCAATTCCTCTACTCCACAATTTCACCCCCAGAGCTGTCAACCTGCTCGCTGTGCAGCATTTAGGTGAAAGGTAGTTGAAAAGCACATAATCAAATAACTAATGAAGTAGGATAATTAGTTTACAATAAAATTTAAGATGAAGAATATGATCATAAGTCTATTTGTAATATCTGACATTCATGAAAAAATGGGTGGCTACAAATTGGCAGTTATAGAATAGTCATGGGGATGTAAAGTATAGCATAGGAAATATAGTCAATATTATAATAAATATGTGTGGTGTCAGATGGGTACTAAATGTATCGGGATGATCACTTCATAAATTATATAAATGTCTACTCACTGTGTTGTATGATTGAACTAATGTAATATTGTATGCCTACTGTAATTGAAAAATTAGAGCAAAGCCAAAAATGCACCACTCAGTCTCTCGCCATTCAGTCCACCTCCACTCATCGCGGCTACACTGGTTGCAGGGGACAGTACTGGGATTTCATAAGCTTGCAACCCCACTGCCCATCACATACCCTGATAGAAGTGCTGCCCTGAGATCAAGGAGGCCTGGTCATAGAGGAGAAACCCACCTTCCCAGGGAACACAGGGCATTTTCTAAGCCCAGTAGAGATCTGAGAAGCCATAGTAGCGCAAGGGAAACTGAAAAAATTGCACTTTGGTGACACCTGCTGGAAGACAAAAGAAAGACATCTTATTAGCCTAGTAAATAGAGAAGTGCCCCTTAAAAAAACAACAAGCAGATATCATTCCCATAGATGCCTAAGCAGAGAAGAAATCCATCACATGCCAATAATAACCAAGGAGGTAATCAGGCAACTCAGAAAGTTAAAAATCTCCAGAAAATACACTTAAAGACATAGAAATATATGATTCAAATGGCAGAGAATTACAGATTACAGTTCTGAAAAAACTCAATGAGATACAAGAAAAAAAGAGATAGAAAGTTTAATGGACTCGGAAACAAAATTAATGAATAAAGGTAGTACTTTACCAAAGAGATCGAAACTTTTATTTTATTTATTTATTTTTTTTTTTTAATTTTTTTTTTTATCCTCACCCGAGGACATTTTTCCAATTTTTGTACAGACAGAGTGGGAGAGAGAGAGAGAGGGAAACATCGATGTGAAAGGGACACATCAAGTGGCTGCCACCCGCGCGACCAACCAGGGCCGGGGACAAACTGCAACCGAGGTACATGCCCTTAGCGGGAACTGAACCCGGGTCTCTCCAGACCGCAGGCAGACGCTCTAACCGCTGAGCCAAACTGGCCAGGGCGAGATCGCAACTTTTAAAAAGAACCAAATAGAAATTCTGGAGCTGAAGGACTCAGTAAAAGAGAGGAATAATGAACTTGTGAGCTTAGGAAATAGAACCAACCAGATGAAGGGAAGAATCAGTGATATTGAAGATAGAAATTTAAAAATGACACAGATGGAAGAAGGGAGAGACTTAAGAGTAAAAAGTAAAATAAAAGAACTCTATGAGTATTTTCTGACTCCATCAAAAAGAGCAATGTAGGAATAATGGGTATACCAGAAAGAGAAGAGAGGGAGAAGGAAACAGAGTGCCTATGCAAACAAATGGGTGATGATAATTTTCAAAACTTATGGAAAGAGCCATGGCCAGTTTGGCCCAGCGGTTGTGTCGGCCTGTGGACCAGAGAGTCCCAGGTTTGGTTCCCACTAGGGGCACGTACCACAAAACAAAACAAAACAAAACAAAACAAAACAAAACAAAAAAAACTTATGGAAAGAGCTAGATCCTCTAATCCAACAAGCCAACAGAACACCTAATTATCTCAATCCAAAAAAAAAAAAAAAGCTTTCTCCGCGGCACATTCTATTAAAACTGTCAAAAATTAATGGCAAAGAAAGAATTCTCAAGGCCGCTAGCGAAAGGAAGACAGTAACCTATAAGTGAAATCCCATTAGATTATCATTAGATTGTGTAAGCGGAAATCTTACAAACTAGGAAAGAGTGGAAACAAATGTTCAAACTATTGAAACAGAAATTATCAACCAAGAATAATATGTCTAGAAAAATTATCCATTAGATATGAAGGCAAAATAAAGACTTTTCCAGACATACAAAAGTTGAGGAAATTTACGACCACAAGACCTCCATTACAGGAAATACTGAAGGGGTTATTCAACCTGAAACAAAAAGACAAAAGGATACACAACTATGAGTAAGATGACAGACAGAAGCAGGATATTGCAACCCTTTTTTAGAGTAGGGTAATATTCACTTAAATATAACATAAAGGTTAAAGGAGGTAAAAACATTAAAAAGGAGAGAAGACCATAGCTACTGTTGTTGAGAACTAAACTCAGAGCATAAATTGGAATACTTTGTGACAATAAAAGGGGAGGGAGTAACGATCTAACATTTCAAAGGAAAATGGAGATAATATTCATTTAGAAGAAAAATAACTACTGTATTTGCATAATCCTAATGGTAAACACACACACACACACACACACACACACTCCAGAACTGAGGCACATAACATACACAAAGAAAAACAGAGGGGAAAAAAAAAATCATAGTATACTACAAACTAAAACGACAAACAGAAACAGAAGGGACAAGAAACAATGGAAACACAGAGCTACCAGCAAACAAAACATTAAATGGCTAGAGAAAATCTTCAGACATCAGTAATTACCCTAAATGTAAATGGCCTGAACTCATCAGTAAAAAGGCACAGAGTAACAGATTGGATCACAAAACAAAACCCAACCATATGCTGCCTTCAAGAGACACATCTAAGCTACAAGGAAAAATATAGACTCAAAGTGAAAGGGTGCAAAATGATTCTCCGAGAAAATGCAGTACAATCCAGAGAAAAGCTGGTGTAGCCATACTTATATCAGACAAAATAGACTTCAAAATAAAAAAGGTAATGAGAGACAACGATAGACATTTTATAATGATAAAGGGGTCAATGCATCAAGAAGACATAACCCATCACTATATATTCACTCAATCAGGGAGCATGTAGAAATATAAAGCAACTAGTAACAGAACTAGAGGGGAAAACTGCCAAAAACACAGTTATGATAGGAGACTTTAATACTCTATTGACATCTACAAACAGAAAATCAATAAGGAAATATTGGCCTTAAATGACACAATAGACAAAACAGACATAATCAGCATTTATAGAACCTTTTATTCCAGAACATCCAATTATACATTCTTCTGTAGTTGCATGTAGAATATTCTTAAGGAGAGACCATATGGTGGGTCCCAAAACTAGCCTCAACAAATTCAAGAAGATTGAAATCATACCAAGCATATTCTCTAACTATGGGGCATTGAAATTGGAAATCAACTAGAAAAAGAAGGCAAGAAAAATCACAAATATGTGGAGATTAAAAATGTGCTACTAAATAATTACTGGGTCAAAGAACAACTGAAAGGAGAGATGAAAAGCTACATAGAGACAAATTAGAATGATATGTGACAAAACATTGGAGATGCAGCAAAAGCAGTGATAAGAGGGAAATATATATCATTACAGGCCTATTTAAAAAAAAAAAATCCCAAATAAGTAACCTAACATTACATTTTATTTATTTATTTTAATTTATTTATTAATTTGTTTTTGTTACAGACGTTTCTCATTTTCCCCACTGACACCCTCCACCCCTTCCCCTACCTCCCCGTCCCCAACTTTCTTGTCTATGTTTATTGGTCATGCATACATGCATATAAGTTCCGTGGTTTATCTCTCCCCCCACTAAACCCCCTCCTCTGAGGCTAGTCAGTCTGTACCCCACATCTATGTATCTGGGTTAATTTTGTTCAGCAGTTTGTTTAGTTCATTATATTCACATATAAGTGAGATCATGTGATGTTTGTCTTTCTCTGCTTGGCTTGTTTTGCTTAGCATAATACCCTTCAGGTCCTTCCATGCCATCTCAAAGGATAAGAGATCTTTATTTCTTACAGCTGCATAGTATTCCATTTTGTACATGTAAGACAGCTTTTTCATCCACTCATCTACTGATGGACACTTGGGTTGTTTCCAGATCTTAGCTATTGTAAATAGTGCTGTATGAACATAGGGGTACATATATACTTTCTGATTGGTGTTTCAGGCTTCTTGCGGTATATTCCTAGAAGTAGGATCAATGGGTCAATTGGCAGTTCAATTTTTAATTTTTTGAGGTAACACCATAGTGTTTTCCATAGTGGCTGCACCAGTCTGCATTCCCACCAGCAGTGTACTAGAGTCCCCTTTTCTTCACACCCTCGCCAACACTAGTTGTTCAATGATTTGTTGATGGCGGCCATTCTGACAGGTGTGAGGTGATACATCATAGTTGTTTTAATTTGCATCTCTCTGATGATTAGTGATGTTGAGCATTTCTTCATATGTCTCTTGGCCATTTGTATGTCCTTTTTGGAGAGGTGTCTATTTAGTTCATCTGCCCATTTTTTAATTCGGTTCTTTGTCTTCCTTTTGTTGAGTTGTATGAGCACTGTATATATTAGGAAATTAACCCTTTATCTGATGCATCATTGGAGATTATGGTCTCCCATATAGTGGGATCCCTTTCCATTTTGATGGTTGTTTCTTTTGCTGTGCAGAAGCTTTTTTAATTGATGTAGTGCCATGTGTTCATTTTCTCCTTTGTTTCTGTTGCCTTAGGTGATGTATCAGTGAAAATTCTGCTGTGTATCAAGTCTGAGATTTTGTTGCCTACAGTTTCTTCTAGGATTTTATATGGATTCATGAGTCACATTTAAGTCTTTTATTCATTTTGAGTTTATTCTTGTGTATAATGTAAGTTGATGGTCTAGTTTCATTTTTTTGTATGTAACTGTCCAATTTTCCCAGCACCATTTAATAAAGAGGCTGCCTTTACTCCACTGTATGCTCTTGCCACCTTTGTCAAATATTAATTGAGCATATTGCCTTGGGTCCATTTCTGGGTTCCCTGTTTGGTTCCACTGGTCTATATGCCTGTTCTTGTGCCAGTACCAGGCTGTTTTGATTACAATGGCTTTGTAGTATAACCTGAAATCTGGTAATATATACAGAGCGCTCATATGACTCAACAAAAGAAAGATAAAGAACCCAATTAAAAAATGGGCAGAGGAGCTGAATAGACACCTCTCCAAACAGGACATACAAATGGCTAAGAGACATATGAAGAAATACTCAACATCACTAATCATCAGAGAGATGCAAATTAAAACAACAATGAGGTATCACCTCACACCTGTCAGAATGGCCGCCATCAACAAATCATCAAACAACAAGTGTTGGCGAGGGTGTGGAGAAAAGGGGACTTGAGTACACTGCTGGTGGGAATGCAGACTGGTGCAGCCACTATGGAAAACAATATGGTGTTACCTCAAAAAATTAAAAATTGAACTGCCATTTCACCCATTGATCCCACTTCTAGGAATATACTCTAAGAAGCCTGAAACACCAATCAGAAAGAATATATGTACCCCCATGTTTGTAGCAGCACTATTTACAATAGCTAAGCTCTAGAAACAGCCCAAATGTCCATCAGTAGACGAATGGATAAAAAAGCAGTGGTACATATACACAATGGAGTACTATGCAGCTGTAAGAAAGAAAGATCTCTTATGCTTTGAGACGACATGGAGGGACCCAGAACGTATTATCATAAGCAAAACAAGCAAAACAGAGAAAGACAAGTATCATATGATCTCACTTATCTGTGGAATATAATGAACATAACAGTCTGAGGAATGGGGTAGTCCCAGAGATGTGGAAGTGGGGTACAGACTCCCCAGAAGAGGGGGTGGTGGGGGACAGATAAACCACAGAACTTATATGCATGTATGTATGAACAATGGACATGAATAACAAAGCTGGGGACAGGGCAGGGAGGGAAGAGGAGGGGGAATCAGTGGGGGAAAAAGGAGAAACATCTGTAACTAAAATAAACAGATTAATTAAAAAAAAAAAAAACAAACAAAAAAAAACACAAAGAAGACTTAGTACCTATCTGTGTCAAACTCTTCCAGAAAATTAGAGACAACATTTTCTAACACATTTTATGTGACAAACATAATACTGATACCAAAACCTAGTAAAGATAACACACAAAAAAGGAAAGTTATAGACCAATATCTGATCAATACAGATGCAAGAATTCTAAACAAAATATTAGCTAATCAGCCCTGGCTGGGTGGCTCAAGTGGTTGGATCATTGTCCTATACAACAAAAGGTGGCAGGTTCAATTTCCTGTCAGGGCACATACCTAGATTGTGTGTTTGATCCCTGGTGGAAGGTAACTGATTAATGTCTCTCTCTCTTTCTCTCAAATCAATTAAAAAATATCCTTGGGAGAGGATAAAAAAAACAAGTACTAGCAAATCAACTACAAAAATATATTAAAACATACATTACAATTAAGTGGGGTTCAAAGATGGTTCAATATAAACAATGATCAATATGATATACCACATTAACAAAGTAAAGGACAAAATTATATCAACAGTTGCAGAAAAAGCATTTGACAAGATACAATATTCATTTATGATTAAAATGGTTAATAAAATGAAAATAGAAGACTTCCGGTCAAGATGGCAGCGTAGGTAAACGCGGTATCGCGTCCTCCCACAACCACATCAAAGTTACAATTAAACTACAGAACAACCATCATTCAAAACCGCCTGAAATCAAGCTGAATGGAAGTCCTACAACTACGGAATTAAAGCAGCAGCCACATCCAGACTAGTAGGAAGGGCGGAGGCATGAGGGCTGTTGGCAAGACGGGCTGGTCCCACACCCAAGTGTGGTGGATAAAAATCAGGAGGATACCTTGTCTGGGAAGGTCCTTCCTGAGGACTGAGGGGTCCCCGTCCCACACCAGGTGTCCCACACAGGGTTCCAGTGCCAGGAAGAGAAGTCCTCATAACTTCTGGCTGGAAAAACAAGCAGGAACTGAAGCTCAGGGAGGCTGAGGCGGCTAGAGCCCCAGGCAGCTCCTTAAAGGGCCCACGCACAGACTTATCAAACTCTCTCACTCTAAGTTTGGAAGGGAGGCAGCTCGAGGGGCACCAGAGACATACAGGGAAGAACTGAGCTGTTTGGCACTGGAGCGAGGGCTGGAGAGGGGGCTTTCTCTGGGACAAACGTGCTGTCAGAGGCCTTTGTTCCTTTGGTGAGCCCTTCCCTGGGGCGGCACACAGTCGCCATATCTGGGACTCCAGCAATCTGGCTCACACTGGTAGCCCGGCCCTGGTGACTCCCTGAGGCCCCGCCCCGCCCCACCCACCTTTCAGGCCCACCCAAGCTGTTGCCAGTTGCTTAACCATAGGATTGGCCTGTCTTGGATCCTGCTTCAGGTTTTTCCTAAATTCTTTCAAACGAGCTGCATCTGGTCTCAGCTAGCCCCATAACGCTCATTAAGTAATACACAGAAACAAACACAGGGAGGCAGCCAAAATTAGGAGACAAAGAAACAGGTCCCAAATGAAAGAACAGAACTAAGAAAAGAACTAAGCGAAATGGAGATAAGCAACCTAACAGATGTGGAGTTCAAAATACTGCTTATAAGGATATTCAGTGAACTCAATGAGAACCTCAGTGAACTTAGTGAGGGCCTCAAGAGCATAAAAAAGGACCAGTCAAAAATGATGGATGCACAGTCAGAATTGAAGGAGGCATTAACTGAAATGAAAAATAATTTACACAGCTTCAATAGTAGAGTACGTAAATCCAAGAAGCAAACCATCGATTTGGAATACAAGGAAGCAAAAAATGCCCAATCAGAACAGCAAAAAGAAAAAAAGAATCCAACAAAATGAGGATAGTGTAAGGAGCCTCTGGGACAACTTCAAGCGTGCCAACATTCGCATCTTGGGGGTGCCAGAAGGAGAAGAGAGAGAACAAGAAATCAAAAACCTGTTTGAAACAATATTGGCAGAAAACTTCCCTAACTTGGTGACGGAAACAGACACACAAGTCCAGGAAGCACAGAGAGTCCCAAACAAGATGAACCCCAGGAGGCCCACACCAAGACACATCATCATCAAAATGCAAAAGGTTCAAGACAAAGAGAGAATCTTTTTTTTTTTTTTTTTTTTTTTTTTTTAATCCTCACCCGAGGACACTTTTTCATTCTTTGTTCAGATAGAGCAGGAGGGAGAGAGAGAGAGAAACATCGATGTGAAAGGGACACATCGAGTGGCTGCCACCCGCACGACCAACCAGGGCCGGGGACAAACTGCAACCGAGGTACATGCCCTTAGCGGGAACCGAACCCGGGTCTCTCCGGACCGCAGGCCAACGCTCTAACCGCTGAGCCAAACCGGCCAGGGCACAAAGAGAGAATCTTAAAAGCAGCAAGAGAAAGGCAGCTAGTCACCTACAAGGGAGTTCCCATAAGGTTGTCAGCTGATTTCTCAAAAGAAACTTTGCAGGCCAGAAGGGAGTGGCAAGAAATATTCAGAGTGATGAAAAGCAAGAACCTACAACCAAGATGACTCTATCCTGCAAAGCTGTCATTTAGAATCGTTGGCCATATAAAGAGTTTCCCAGACAAGGAAAAGTTAAAGGAGTTCATCACCACCAAACCGTTATTATGTGAAATGATGAAGGGTCTTTTTGAAGAAAAAGATAAAATATATGAACAAAAAAAATGGCAATGAATACATATCTATCGACAATGGAATCTACAAACAAAATGAACAGGTAGAACAGAAACAGAGAACATAGATACAGAGAACATTTTGTTGGTTGTCAGATGGGAGGGGGGTTGGGGAAATGGGTGAAAAAGGTGAAGGGATTAAGAAATACAAATTCACTGCTAGACTGACAAACCTCAAAGGGAAAGGGGCTGGGGAGGGGGGGGGAATAAACCAAAGAACTTATATGCATAACCGATGGACTCAGACAACAGTGTGGGAAAAGGCGGGAAGGGGGCGGGAGTGGGGAGGAGGGGGTCAATGGGAAAAAAATGTGGAACATCTGTAATACATTCTACATTCAACAATAAAGATTTAGAAAAGAAAAAAATGGAAATAGAAGAAAAATGCTTCAACATAATAAAGGTCATTTATGACAAACTCTCAGCTAATATCATACTCAATGGTGAAAAACTAAAAACTTTCTCTAAGACCAGGAACAAGACAAGGATGCCCTGTGAATCCATAAATATTCTAGAAGAAAATATAGGCAACAAAATTTCAGACATCATGCGCAGCAGAATTTTCACTGATACATCACCTAAGGCAACAGAAACAAAGGAGAAAATGAGCACATGGGACTACATCAAATTAAAAAGCCTCTGCACAGCAAAAGAAACAACCATCAAAATGGAAAGGCAACCCACTGTATGGGAGAACATCATTACCAATGATACATCAGATAAGGGGTTAATTTCCAAAATATACAGAATACTCATACAACTCAACCAAAGGAAGACAAAGAACCCAATTAAAAAATGGGCAGAGGAGCTGAATAGACGCCTCTCCAAACAGGACATGCGAATGGCCAAGAGACATATGAAGAAATGCTCAACATCATTAATCATCAGAGAGATGCAAATTAAAACAACAATGAGGTATCACCTCACACCTGTCAGAATAGCCGCCATCAACCAATCATCAAACAACAAGTGTTGGCGAGGGTGTGGAGAAAAGGGGACTCTAGTACACTGCTGGTGGGAATGCAGACTGGTGCAGCCACAGTGGAAAACACTATGGTGTTACCTCAAAAAATTAAAAACTGAACTTCCATTTGATCCAGTGATCCTATTTTTAGGAATATACCCTAAGAAGCCTGAAACATCAATCAGAAACAATATATGTACCCCCATGTTTATAGAATGCATGATTCTTTATAAAGAAAAATTAAAAAACTTCAACAAAACAAAAACAAACAAACCAAAAAAACTATTAGGAGCAATAAAGAAATACAGTAGTTTCAGGATATGAAATCAATGTACAAAAAATGCATTGTGTTCTAATATACTAACAATGAAATTTCAGAAAAGAAATGAAAAAAAATCCTTTTGAAATTGCCACCATAAGAGTAAAATTTCTAGAGAGATAAACTTAGCAAAGGATGTGAAGGACCTATACACTAAACACTATAAGACATTATTAAAAGAAATTGTAAAAGACAAAAAAATAGAAATATGTTGTGTGTTTATGGATTGAAAAAATCAACCTAGTTAAAATGGCCATGTTACTTAAAGCAATATACATATTTATTGCAATCCCCATCAAAATTCCAATGGCACTTTAAAAAAGAAATAGAACAAATAATCATCAGACGTGTATGGATCCAAAAGACCTTGAATAGCCAAAACAATCCTGAGAAAAATAAACATAGCTGGAGGTATCATGCTCCCTAACTTCAAAGTATACTACAATGAGACAATCATCCAAACAGCATGGTATTGGCAGAAATGCATATGCACATACTAGTGGAACAGAATTGAGAGCCCAGAAATAAACCAACCTGTATATGGATAAATAGTTTTTGACAAAAGAGCCAAAAATATATAATGGAAAAAAAAGGGGGGGGATTCTTTAAATAAATAATTCTGGGGAAATTAGATAGCCACATGCAAATAAATGAGACTAGACTGCTATTTGTTACCATACACAAAAATAATTCAAAATGGATCAAAGACCTAAATATAAGACCTGAAACAATAAACTACACAGAAGAAAACATAGGTGTAAAACTTATTAACCTTGGTCCCAGAGAGAATTTTATAAATTTTACCTCACAGGCAAGGGAAGTAAAAGCAAAAATAAATGAATGGGACTGTATCAAACTAAAATGCTTCTGCACAACGAAAGAAACTGTCAACAAAACAAAAAGGCAACCAACAAAATGGGAGGAGATATTTGCAAAAACACCACTTCTGATAAGGGGTTAACATTTAAAATATATAAAAAGCTCAACACCAACAACAAAAACAAATAATTCAAATAAAATGGGAAGAAAACCTGAACAGACACTTCTCCCAAGAAGGCATACAAATGGTCAACAGATATATGCAAAGATGCTCAACTTCACTAGCTATTAGGGAAATGCTAATCAAAACTATAATGAGATACCACTTCACACCTGTTAGAAGAGCTATGATCAATAAGGTAAGTAATAACAAGTTTTGGAGAGGTAGTGGACATTGATACAGCCACTATGGAAGACAGTATGGAGCTCCCTCATAAAATTAATAGCCTTATCATTTGGCCCTACAACCCCTCTTCTGGGTATCTAGCCAAAAAAATTGAAAACATTGATCTGTAAAGATATCTGTATCCCTATGTTCATTGCAACATTATTCACAGTGGCCAAGACATGGAACCAAAGTGTCCAATAGGTGATTCGATAAAAAAGATGTGGTACATATACTTAATGGAATACTACTCAGCCATAAGAAAAGATGAAATACTGCCATTTGTAATAACATGGATAGATCTTGAGAATATCATGCTAAATAAAATACGTCAGATGGAAAAAGTCAAGAACCATGTGATTATATTTATATGTGGGATCTAAAACTGAAAGAACAAATGAACAAACAAGACAAACACTCATGGACACAGACAACAGTATGGTGGTTAGAAAAGGGAAAAGAGGTTCGGGGGAGGTAGTAAAGGGGAAAGGGGGTCAAATATATGCTGATGGAAAGAGATTGACTTTGAGTGGTAAAAACACAATAACATATACAGATGATGTATTATAGAATTGTACACTTGAAACCTATAGAATTTTATTAACAATGTAATTCCAATAAATTTAATAAAAATTAAAACCAATATTTTAGAACTGCAAAAATATATCAGCTCTTGTTAAAAAAAAAAAAAAAAGTCCATTTTAAGTCACTTCTCTGTTTTATAAAACTGGACTCCAAATTTAAAGCACTGCACTTAGGAAGGATTTACAAATCCAAAATCTTACTTAGAGACTTCTCTCTTAGAATTGAGTTATTATCTACTCCTATGCACAAGCAGTCATGAGGTAAACAGCTCTATGTAAAAAATATACTAGAACTGAACAGTAAAACTGAAAAGGATAGAAGCATAGTGTAAAGAAAATTCAGTAAGGACAGCCAAATTTGCAAAAGCACTATGTCCAAAATGTTCATCTACCTCAGGTGTGTTTTCAGGCAAGATTCCTGGCAGCTCAATCTAATGAGTAAAAGCATTCAAAAGAGCAGAATCTGGGAGTGCTCCGAGACCTTTCTAAGCTAGTTTCTCTTCTGACGGTACTCTAACTGACTCAGAAAATTGGATCTAGCCCCAGGAAGAAGTTCTCTGGAGAGAGCTGCACAGAGAAATCTGAACCAAGTCCTGTGAGATAGGATATGGGGCAAAACAAGATTCTATGGGAAACTGGACTATTATGAGGATGGACCACATCCACTATGGTGTGTATGGTGTGGAGAGAGTGTATGTTTGTTGGAGAGGAGGGCAGATGTGCAGGGCACATGGACAAAATTAAGGGAAAGATTAAGACTGTAGAGTGTGCCAATACAGGTAGACAAGAAATTGAAAACACTAAATCAGAAACACAAAGTCTGTATTTATGCTCACAACAAAAACCATTCTTCAGAATTGCCAGGAAAGAGTCTTCCTGTTTATTCTAATCACAGAGCAATGTCACAGAGACAGCATGACCAATGAGTCCTTGGAGAATTAAGACAAGCACAAAAACAGGAGTTGAGATTTGGAGTACATGGGAAAACGGAATGAAAGCTGCCCTTTTTCTGATAAGGACTTTGTTCTATTTGTTCTCCCAACATAGTTGGGCACCTGCGGACAAGGCAGGCCCTGTGAGGTGAGTCAGGTGATGTAATCAGACTTCGCCATGGAGGCCTGTGTTGGGGGAAGGGAGTGGAGAGTGGAGAGGAAAAGCAGCCTGGCATGGATCAAAAGGAAGAAGTCAGGACAAGCTGCATTGAATCAGCAACCATTACAATAAACAATATTCATGGATCTATACTGGAAAGTGGTTCCTGAATCTGCATACAGGTATATAACCTGGGGCTTGTGTTCAAAGATGGGGCTCTGGTTCTTGGGAACTAAGTTAATCAATGAATTAATATTAATTGTTATAACAAGAACTCCCAAATTTTAGCCCCTTAGCAGAAAAGAATTTTATTTTTTACTTACAATGAGATGGAAGCAGATCTAACAGCTTTCCTGAGCAGCTTTTCTCTGCATAGTGAACCCAGGAAACTAGGGCATTAGGTAATTTCTTCTGACCCTCCAGTCTGAGTTAGATATTCCTATATCGTGTCAGATTAGCACAGGGGTTTCCCTCTACTACTCCACCAGCCTGTGCTGTTGTATTACTGTGAACATGTTTTTACTAGACTGTGAACCCTTAAAGACAGCAGCTATGTCTTTAGTTTGTGTCTGGCGTAGTAAAAAATGGTTGAGGCAGGAAAAAGAAAGAAGAGAGAATAAAGACAGGAATGGAGGGAAGATTGTATAAAGAAAGATTATATAGAAATCAGTAAGAAATTTACATACATGGCGATGTCACTTGTTAGCAATAGGATAATATGATCAGAATTGGGGCAAGTAATAAAAAAATACCATTTATCGAGTGCCTGCTGTACGTCAAACATGGTGTTAGGCACTTTATATAGTTTGTATCTGATTCATACTACTATAATTTGAGATATATAGTATTAGCTCCATTTGTAAATATCTAAGGTTTAGTGAAACTAAAGTGATTTTTATCAAGATCACTCAGGAAGCTTGCATGTGGGATTTTAATTCAGGTTTGTTGTACCCAAAGTTTGTACAGATCTTAATGCTGGCTCATTTGGATTCCTAGTCTACGTGTGTTCAAATCACTGTCTGGTCCTCAGCATGTGGGTGAGGCCTGCAGAGTTAGAGATCCACTCAGATCCTTGTAACAAAAGACATAAGCCCCTGGAGTCAACTTGATCTTTGAGGCCAGTGAAGTTTTGCCTATTTACCCCCTTGATGAAAATCAACTCTAGCATATTTGATATGCTGTTGGATTGCAAGTAAAGAAAGACATGTGGAACCAACTTGAGCTAAACAGAACAACAAATTATAATTTGCGGACAGGGAATGTCATGAAACCCTTGGGGAGAATGTAGCTGAGCCACAGGAAGGCCTGAATGTGGGTTCTGGGAATGGAAACTTTCGAGGACCCAAGCAGAAAGCTTTCTCACATCTACTTTTCTCTGAGCAGATGCTTCTCCTTCTCTAGTTTTCTCTGCTTCCTGGTCTACAAAGCCACACACATTCCTCTTAATTTTTCTTATTTGTCATTAACTTTAAAAAGCCAGAGGAGGGACTCCAATTTGTTTAGTCTACCCCGAAGCAATAAACTCTAGTCAGGAAGGAGAGAAGGTATACATGTGGGAGTGAAGTAAACCATCGTCTAAAAGAACAGACTTCTGGAGAACCAGCCTGGATCAGCTAAGGACTGTAAGTGTACGGAAGGAGACAGGGAGAAGAAAGAAAGGAGTCTTTGTGTGCCACTCTAAAAAGAGTCCAGTACTCTGACCACACCGACAGCCTGAACCTGAAAATTACATGGATTTGGAGCCAAGCAGATATCAGTTTGAAGATTGTGTCATCAGCCCATGTAATCTTGCACAGATTATTTTTACCTCTATTTAAAATAAACTTGGCTTATTTTTTATTTATAATATTGGAATTATAATTCATATTCTCTTTCATAATTATTGTGATGCTTGATAATAGAGTATGTAAAATAGCATACCATGAGTGCTAAAAACTGATATTTGCTATTATTGGTTATCATGTATTTTCATTTCTTTTGCGTGTTTTATTATATGAAAGTAAGCTCACTACCCCCCCCAAAACATGTAGGGTTATAATAACATAAAATACCAGTGAAATGGGAGCCATTATGCTAGGAGTACTATCCACGGGTTTCTTTATCAAGTCCAGTCTTTGAACATGTATCTGATTTGGTAAACAACCCTGATTTATTTTCCAGTGTTGGGTATATTTACCAATGAAAGTGTTCCAGTGAGTCACTGAAAAAGATGAAAGCATTTAAATCTCTGGAAACAGGATTTTAGAGTTTGTATATTCCCTCTGGACATAGTTTATCTTTTAAAAAATGATTGGTGGTCTATATTTTGTGTTCTGTTTTTGTTTTTGTTTGGTTATTGAGAGCTTCTTAAAGAATTTTATGTTTCTAAACATCCCAGGAGACACTCTGGCATTAACATGAAAGTAAGTATCCAGCCCTGGCCAGTTTGGCTCAGCGGTTAGAGCGTCGGCCTGCGGTCCGGAGAGACCCGGGTTCGGTTCCCACTAAGGGCACGTACTTCGGTTGCAGTTTGTCCCCGGCCCTGGTTGGTCGTGCGGGTGGCAGCCACTCGATGTGTCCCTTCACGTCGATGTTTCTCTCTCTCTCTCCCTTCCTCTCTCTCCCTCCCAATCTATCTGTAAAAAAAGATGGAAAAATATCCTCGGGTGAGGATAAAAAAAAAAAAAAAAAAAAAAAAAAAAAGAAAGTAAGTATCCAAACATGAGAGTTGTGGCTTTTTAACAAATAACCTTCGGCTTCAGGACTGTCTGGGATCTGTTCCCAGATAGTTTACCTTCTTAAAAGTCTTTTAATATTATTATTTATTTGATATATTGAGGGTCCATATATTCAGGCCATTTTTCTCTGATTTTTCCATTGTATTCTTTTCTTTGACTGATCTATACTGGCATGATGGTTTTAGTTAACTTGATGATGGTTGTAAATGAAATACATTTACACTTTCCTGTTCCCGTTTTAAAGACGGTCTTATCACAAAGTCACATTAAAAGTAAACACTAATCTACTTCCAAACACCCTTGAAGAAGAATGTAAATCTTTACTGAGGGTCTCTTGAAGACACCAAAAAAAAAAAAAGGGGTTAGATGGTACATTAAACACAAAACTTTCTAAGAAACCCACTTGTCCATCATCCCTATTTTTCAAAAGTCAACCTCACTACATGTCGTCCTCTTTTTTTTACTCTTTCTCTGAGTCTGTGTACTCTTTCTGCAATTTGGCTTTTTTTATTTGTATCTTCATCGTCTACCTGCTCACAAAACAAGTCATTTATATTGGAAACCACACTTCATGGGAAGGGAGAGAGAAGGGGATTGTAATAATTATAATTTAATATTTTACTCTATTACATGGTAATAGTTTGCATAATTCAAAACACAGTGATAAATGCTATCTACATTCCTTATATCAAACTTGAGAGATTGACATTTTATCTCCATGTTATAGAGAAGACCAAGGTTCTTGGAAACATGCTCAATGCTGCATAATTAGGATGCACAAATATAATTTCAACTCAGGTCTGTGTGATTCAACATCTCAATTTTTAAATCACTATATATAGTTCATCACTTTGTAAGCCTTAATGTACATTTGTTCTCATACTCCCATTTAAATATAAAGGGTATAGAAACTATTTATTGTCTTTAAACTTCCCTCTAAAAATTTACCCTCTAGAAGAAAATTGTCTTTCACAAAACACCTTGATAAGCTCTGGAGGCATTAGGAGGGGCAAACTACTCAGTTGGCTGCAAGTAGGGTTTTGGAGAGGGGAAAAAAAACACATTATGAACTAAATATTTCTATTTGGAAGGACTTCCACACACTAGTTTCTGGTTCCAAGCCTTTTCTCCTTCACTGTGCTCATTTTACCAACGTTAGAGTGAGATCACATCATAATAGACTTTTGGCCCAGTACCTTCAGGTCACACACTTGGGTACATTGTATGTAGGGATGGTGTTGGGGGAAGAGGGATTGAGCAAAAAAGAAAAAACTCATGGACATCGACAACAGTGTGGTGATTGGGTGGGGGTGGATGGAAGAGGGCATAGAGGGGATAAATGGTGATGGAAAAAATAAAATAATAATTAGAAAAAACAAATTTGGGTACATTGGTACAGTGGACAGAGAAATATTCCTACATCAGGAGAGTTTATAACAAAGTAACTATAAATGAAAGTAAACTACAGAAGTATTTGCCACTAAACTCAAACCAAATGAATCCTTAACTCAGTGGTGCCTTAGTCACATCAGAAAACATCTGGCACCATACATATATCACAATGAAAAGTGTAGTAAGTTATCTCATAGGATTGCTAATATAACAATGTTTCATGTTTTAAAAACACATTAATCCTTAACAAAATATTATAAGATTGAATCAAACAATAAGTAAAAAGTCTAACATATGAGCAAGTGTGATTTATGTTAGAATTATAAGATTGGTTTAACATTTAACACCAATCAATGTAATTCACCAAATTAACAAATGAAGAAAAATTATGTGAACATCTCAATAGATGAAGAAAACGCATTTGATAAATTCAACATTCATTTATTATAAAAGTACTTTAGAAAATTATAACTAAAAAAGAACTTATGTACCCAGATAAAAGGCATCTAAAATAAACCAGTACTATCTTCATATTTAATGGTAAAAAAAAAAAAAAAAAGAACGCTTTATTTCTAAGATCAGAGACAAGACAGATGTTCTCTCTCACAACTTCTGTTTAACATTTCACCATGTCTTAACCAGATGAAGAAGGCAAAAGAAATAAAGGTGCACCAAGTGCAAATAAAATAAAACTATTTTATTTGCAGATGACATGATTACACAATGTGGAAAATTATGACATTTACACAAAGGCAACTAACCCAAAAAATGAATTTAGTAAGGTAAGGACATAAAGTCCATGTACAAAAATCAATAGCATATCTATAAAATAACAACTACTGGAAAACAGAAGAAAAAAATACGATTTAAATAGCATCAAAAATATAAAATAGGAACAAATTGGACATAATATGTACAAGACTATACAATAAAATCTACAAAACATTGCTGAAAGAAATGTAATAAGCCCCATTGGTGTGGCTCAGTTGGTTAGAGAGCTGACGCATGCACCATAGGGTCAAGGTTTTGATTCCTGGTCAGGACACTTACCCAGGCTTTGGGTTTGATCCTTAGTAGGGGAGTGTATGTGAGGCAGCAGATCAATGTTTCTTTCTCTCCCTCTCCTTCTCCCTTCCTCTCTCTCTAGAAGCAATAAAAAACGTATCTTCGGGTGAGGATTAAATAAATAAACAAATTTAATAAGACCTAAGTAAATGAAGACATATGCCATGCATATTTGCTTATTGGAAGACTAGAACTTTGTTAAAATGATTTTTCTCAAATTGATCTGAAGATTCAACTTGATTACAATTAAAATCATAGCAAGCTTTTTTTTTTGTAGAGCAATTGACAGTCAGATTCTAAAATGTATATAAAAATTCAAATGATCCAAATTAGTTAAGAAATTTATAAAAGGAAAAAATGATCATTTATACAATTTGATTTTAAGACTTGTTTAAAAAAGACTTATAGTGAAACTAAATTAGGCAAGACAAAATGAACTTAGCATAAAGATTAATGGAAAAGAATAGAGAATATCCAAAATAGATTCATATATGGTAAATTTGGGACAAAGATGTCAATATAATTAAATGAGGTATGAGACTCTTAAATAAATGGTGCTAGAATAACAATATTTAAGACGGGAAAAGGAACACCGATCTGCAGCACATACCATACAGAAAGATTAAAGTGAGATAGATTATAGACATGAATATAAAATATAAAATCTGGTCCTTTTGCAGTCCACCTTTTCTTCCTTCTGGTCCCATACAATTACTGGTTTGTTTTCTAACACTGTAGATTAGTTTGTGTTTTCTAAATTTTTATGTCAATGAAATTACACTACATATATTCATTTGCATCTACTTTCTTTTGTCCAGTACAATGATTTTGAGATTTATCTATGTTATTAGATGTATTGGCAATTTGTTCCTTTTTTTTTTTTTTTTTATCAATGAATAGGTTTCTCTTCTATTGTTATGTCATACATTGTTTACCCATTTACTCATTGTTGGACAATGAGGTGGGGTTGTTTCTAATTTGGGGCTATTGTGAATAAAGATGCTATAAACAAACATCCATGTTCAAGTCTTTGGTGTGGACAGATGTTTTTATTCCCCTGTTAATTACTTAGGAGTGGAATATCTGATGAGAAGCTCTTTTCATTTTAACCTCTGTAGAAGGAAAACAACAGAAAAGGCTGCCCTGATAATGAACAGTTAAATAACAGAGCCCTGTTATGTATCTCAATCTATAGAAACACAGCATTGTCACGTAGAGGGCATCTTTTAAGCCACATGTTTGAGTGTCATCCTCTCACCCTCAACTACTTTGCCTTTTCATCTGCTCATTTAAGTCTCTTCTCTCATCACTGGGTTGTCTTTTGCCTTTCCTTGTAGTTATCAATATGCTTGCCACTTAAGAGCTCACTTTCCATTTATTGGGTCTAATCTATTATTCCAGGAATCCATATAGCTAATTTAGTTAAACTTGTAAGTGTCATTAACATAAAGACATGAAACTGTGAGTGAGAGCTTCCTGTTACCCGAGAGCGTGAGTTCTAGTGATGTCTAATTTAATATCTTGAAGGACTGGTTTTCGTTCTGTATCTTGGACAAGTGTGGCTGTGGAGAAGTACCCTATGATAAACTGCTTTGGGCTGATTCTACTTTCCTTAGGAGATATATCATTGTTATACTCAAGAAAATTTTTAAAATGTGCTTTTGATTTGTGGAAACTCTTTTATAAATCTTAAATCAGTATCTTAAGTATTTTAATAGTCCACATTCAAAAGCTCACATAATTGTGCCTGGCCGGTGTGGCTCAGTTGTTGAGCTTCGAACCATGCACCAAGAGCTCTCTGGTTCAATTCCTGGTCAGGGCACATGCCCAGGTTGTGGGCCTGATCCCCAGTGGGGAGCATGCAGGAGGCAGCCAATCGATGTTCTCTCTCATAATGTTTCTATCTTTCTCTCCCTCTCCCTTCCTCTCTCTCTAAAAATCAATAAAGAAAAAAAAATTTAAAAAAAGCTTACATAATTGTCTTACCATTTTTTAGTACTTTTCAACATTTTCTTCTTTTCAACATTTTCATCTCACATTTTATTTACAGAGTTCAAACCGTCCTTTTTACTTTAAAAGTGTGTGTTTGTGTTTGCTGATGGGGTGAGGAAAACATGTTTGAAATAAAATTCCTAAATATTTTGTTTTAGTGGGGCTCTATAGTGAAATGTTATTGAATGTTTGACATTTGAGGCATCATTAGCATGTTTCTTTTCAAATCAGTATATATTTATCAAGTACTGACATGACAGTATGTACTTTCACATGTAAAAAGGGAAAAAACACTTAAAGGCTTTTTACCATTTTTTTTCTCAACTCCGTAGGGCAACAACTGTAATGTATAAGTCTTTTTGTCTACCCAGAATCTGCCTCCTACTAGAGAGCTACCTCTTTCCCAACTCTTCCCAGTTCTAAAGGGAGCATAAGTCACAGTGCACTGTCTGCTCTCTGACCACATTGGTATGGACTCAGGCCTGGCCAAGTATAACAACCCATTTTACACTTCACAGTGATTGGTATAAGTAACCTATAAGAATGGTGGAGTCCTTTATTACATCTGTTATATGACTGTTAAGGAACAGAGGGAAAGAAAGAAAGAGGAAGATGATCTCATATCTGCATTCCTAAGGTTTAAAGATGTTGGCTTAGGGATGCCTGTTGCAGAAAAGAATTAGGTCACCACTTAATAGAGCAGAGATAATGAGAGACAAGGAATAGAGAGCGAGCCTTGATTATATCATTTGTCTCTGAATATAAATGTGTCTTGATACTTGAACGGCTTACTCTTGAACACCCCATATATGTAAACCATGGTAGTCCTGTTCCGTAATGCAGGATTTGACAAGTGACATTGTTAGCCACTTCCTAGCTCTGGTAATTTTGGCTTAATTAAATCTCTTCTTTCTGAAATGCATTCCTTTGTCCTTTGACTACCAGCTAATGTGCCATAGTATCCTTGAGGATGTCCTTGATTTCTTTAGTTGGAGGAAATTTCCACACTTTTAAAATGATAATAATTTGTATAGGTTAGTTTTTATGTCACTTTTTACTTTTTATTCAATACGTCATTTACCTGTGTTTTATCTTCTGTTCAAAATCATTAGCACCTTGAAACCATGAGTTGTTTGGTTGCATATGCTAATCTGACTATTACACGTAGCAAACATTCATGCAGAAGGTATCGTCTACCTTGAAAATCTTCCCCTAACTTCCTGAACACCAGCTGAAGTAATTTTCTTGTGTGCTTCCAAAGTACTTTGCATTTATTCAAATCACAGCACTCCTCATATGGTTCAGAAATTTTCTGTTCACCTGTCTCCCTTACTTCTTTATAATTTCTCTGAGGACTAGAATGATCACCATTTTATACCCACCGCTTACTAGGGTAGAAACACAACAGACACTTAGTAAATATTTATTGAATTAATGAATAAATGCAATACACTGTAATGCTACATAAGGACTATGAGATATTCTTTACAATCTGATCGTTTAAAATATTAATTACAATGCTCTTCTTTTCAGTAAAGTTTTAGATTGTAAACACAGGTGAATCTTTAAGTGGAAAATCATTTGAATGACAATGTAGGAAATTATAAAAAAAAGGAGACTGTATCTTACATGTCATTTTGTTGAGTGTTCTTACTTAGTCAGAAAGCACAGGAAACCCTGCAGTTTAATGAAATACTTCATGTCACACAGTTCATTAAGGACAGATCTTCTCATTTCCTTTTCCATTGCTCTCTCTATTATCCCACACACTTTTCATTTAGTATTGGATTATCCAATTTGGCAAAAGTACAGAGCTGTGAGTTTAGATCTTTTTTTCTTACTGGAGGGGGTGTTGCTGTGACTCATGTCTCAGTAACCAGCATGTCAGCGGAGTAGACCAGAACGCTTGTGACATACTCTTGCATGGAACGCCAGGGTGTCTACTGCAGATCATTTATTTATATAATTAAGATAGAATCTCAAAATAGGCATATCTTTTTAGTTTGGGTGGCTGTTAGTTCTGATTATGTTTTCCTTGGATTTGATTATTTTCATCATAAGCAAGTAGTAGTGTTTCTGCCCACTCTCCCCTTACACCCTACTGATTTTCTATAGTTGTTCAGAAAATGAATGTATAAGTTGTATCATTTTGATCCAAATTTGCATTTCCCTGAAGCTGAGTACTTTTTATTTGCACCCTGGCCACTTTTTAATCGTCTTTTGTAAAGCATCACTTCAATTGTTTTGCCTTTTTTTTTTTTTTTTTTTGTATTGCATTGTTTGTCTTGTGTTATAAGAGTTCTTCATGTAATGTGGATAAAAATCCTTTCTCAGATATATGTTTTGTATTTTCCATTACATGTATGTTACACATTTGTGATTGTACCCCAGGTCTTAAATATTTGGTTATTTTTCATCTTTTTTCTCCTTGCATTTCAGTTTTGAAAGTCTATATTGATATTTCTTCAGGCTCAGATTCTCTTTGAGAATGCCTAGTATATGATGAGCTTGTCAAAGGCATACTTTATTTTTGCTGTAGTGATTTTTATTTCTAGCATTTTAAAAAATTATTTCATTCCATTTCTCTGCTTACATTTCTCATCTGTTCTTGTATGCTGTCTACTTTATCCACTAGAGCTCTTACAACTTAATTATAATTCTTCTAAATTTCTGATCTAATAAGTCCAATTTATATAACTTATCTGAGTGTGATTTTGATACTTTCTCTGTCTCTTCAAACTGTTATAGGCAGTTAGACAGATGAGTGGAGCAAGGACAATGAGTCAGGTACAGAAACTCGCCAGGGCAGAAAGCCCTGAGTGACTAGCAATGGACAAAATTGGGAAAACAAGGACCTTGCCCCCGGGGTTACCTTTCTTCCCCTAGGTATTGCTGGTCATGCAGTTTGGAACTCTGACTTTTTCCTCCTTAAAGATAACATCTAGGCCTCAGCTGTATTTCAGCCTCAGGCCCAGAAAAGCAGCAAAACCAGACAAATGACCCCATGACTGCCTCAGGACCAGCTGCATTGACTAATGACCATCTGCCTTGGCACCAATCAATCAGCAAAGACCGCTGACCCTGAAAGAGCACACCTGGAAAGCTGATGAATATTCTATTGAGACCCTCCTCTGAGACCTCCCCTAAGATTCCCACCTGCAAGAGAGCGATAAATACCCTGGACACAAAGGATCCAATGTGCACTCTCTCCCGGAGAGCATGCCGGCGCCATTCCCTTCCCCACTTCTTCCCTCTAAGGGACCCCAGGAGACTTGCAACCAGGGGAGAAATGGGCAGTGGCAGCTTGTCCTGGGCTAACTCCCTGAGCCTGTCTCCAAGGCCCCTTTTCTATGACTTCCCAGTGAGCCAAAGCAGTCCATCTGAGGCTCTCCTGTTGCTTCTTCTATGACATTATGCACTAGGTAAAAGAAAGTGAATTGAATAAGTTAAAAAAAATCTTTTTTCTTTATTGATTTAGAGAGAGAGTGGAAGGGAGAGAGAGAGAGAGAAACATCAATGAACGAGAACATCAATTGACTGCCTTCTGCATATCCCCCACTGGGGATTTGGCCCACAACCTGGGCATGTACCCTGACTGGAAATTGAACCGGTAACCTCTTGGTACATGGGTCCATGCTCAACCACTGAGCCACACCGGGGGGCTGGGCTGAATTAAATAGCTTTTAGAATGAGGCTCATCTGGTTAAGTATTAAACTGTATTTATTGTTTGCTGCAGCTGTAGGTGTCAGAGGTTAAAATTATTACAGGTGTCTTTGTTACTGTCTCCGGAATTTCCTAAAAATAAAATCTGAGACATATAGTTCTTTTTGTTGTTGTTGTTAATCCTCACCCAAGGATATTTTTTCCATTGATTTTTAGGTAGAGTGGAAGGGAGGGAGAGAGAGACAGAAAGAGAGAAATCCATCGATTGGTTGCCTTCTGCATGACCTCAACTGGGGCCGGGAATCAAAGGGTCAGAGGGCTGACACTAACCACTAAGCCAAACCAGCCAGGGCTGAGACATACAGTTCTTTCCATTGTACTTGCCTGTAAGGCTCTACTGATGTTTGTGGTAAGGCAAAAGGGGAAGCTAAGCACTCTGTAGTCTATTGTTTGGTCTCAGTCTTTTAGTGAGCCTGTACTCTTAAATTGTGACTTTCACAAGCGATTCTCAGTGCCCCTCACATTTGATTGAGACAGGAAGACTATAGAGGACTATAGATGGGTATTCATTTGCCTTCCTCTTGTGGAAGGGTAGAGTGAGTTGCAGCTGGTATTTCCCTTCCTTGGGTCAGTTAGGGTCTAGTAAATTCCCAGTTTGTTAGGCTCTGCTAAAATTGTTTTTTGTTTGTTTGTTTGTTTGTTTTGAGGGCAGGCCTTGTCAAAACAAAATCCTCTGCAAGTATTTTAAAAAGGCTACTTTTCCCAATCTCTCTGCTGGAAGCATGAGGTGTTTCCCCTGGTTTTCACTGTGAGAACCTTTTAGGACTTCTAAAAGTAAAATTTATAAAAATGTAGGTGATACTTTTAAGAATAGGCCCTCCTGGAATTTTCAACTCTCAATCTTGCCCACGCTGAGTCTCTAGCAATTCCTCACCTATGCTGATGCTGCTTCCCAGAAAATTCAGTTCATGGGTTTCTGCTCCACTAAGTGGTGATTTCCCTGTTTCTCCCTTTCTGTCTCTCCAGTTGTAGAGGCCGCGGTTTACCCTGTGACCTCAGTTCTCCCCTGAATCCACGAAGAATTGTTGATATTCAATGTGTTCAACTTTTTCCTTGTTGTGTGGGCAGAAGTGATGACTTCCAAATTGTTCACATGCTGGACTGGAAACTGGAAATCCCACTCTAGGTATATGCCCCGGAGAAGAAAAACATGTCTGTACAAAAAAGGTTTCATTGTTACCAGTTCAAAACTTTGCATGCTCAGCACTTCAAAGGGCCAATGTTCAAAACCTCAGAATTTGGAGTAAGGAAAGATTTAATGGTAGAGAAGTTCTCAGCTCAAGAAGATGGGGCCTTAGGGCTTCCTCAAATCCATTTTAAGAGAGTCCAGAATTCAGGCTATTTATTTATCTATTTATCTCAAGGGAAAAAAGAATGGGCAAAGCAAGAAGTAGTTGAGACCAAAGGTGTCTGGGTGCCAGCAGCTGCCCAGGGAAGGAGACAAAATCTCTGAATCTCTTTGTTCCTGCCAGATCCATTGACCCCTACATAGCTGAATCAGGTCTTGAGGCTTCTTCAGATCTTTGATAAATGATCATTATTATTTACATATTTCCTGGCAAGGCGTTGTTTTTTAAAAAATTTATACCCCAAGAAGAATTCTTCTAATAACTAGCATATCTACAGCAGGAGGTAGTAGCCTGAAGGCTATGGGAAGAATGCAGGCTAGAGCTAAGCTTTTCATTCTGTTACAGATCATGTATGGTTATAGCAACATTACAAATGAGAGTCAAAAAGTGTTGGACTCAAATGTCCATCAAATAATGGATGGCTAAATACAGTGTGGTCTATCTATAGAGTGGACTATCTGGCAATAAAAAGGAATGAAGTGCTGGTATGTGCTTCAACATGGATGAATTATATTCACACTAAGTGAAAGAAACCTATTCCAAACGATCATCTGTTGTATAATTCCACACGGAGGAAAGGTGCCGAGCAGACAAAAAAACAAAGAACTAGTCTTTGTCGAAAGCTGGGGTTAGGGAAACTAATGGAAAAGAGTGGAGATGGGGAGTAACTGCTAATGGTTAAAAGGTGTCTTTTTGGAATGACGGAAATGTCCTAAAATTAGAATATGGTGGTTGTGGAACAACTCTGTGAACATAGCAAAGAGTGGAATTGTACACTTTTTTTTTTTCAATCCTCAACCGAGGACATTTTTGCCTTCATCTTCAGATAGAGCGAGAGGGATAGAGGAAGGAAGAGAGAGAGAGAAACATCAATGTGAGAGAGACACATCAAGTGGCTGCCACCCACACAACCCCAACTGGGGCCGGAGACAAACTGCAGCCAAGGTATATGCCCTTAGCGGGAACTGAACCCCAGTCTCTCTGGTCCACAGGCCGAGGCTCTAACTGCTGAGCCAAACCGGCCAGGGCTTGAATTGTACAGTTTTAAACAGTTGAATTTTATGATGTGTGAATTATATTCAATAAAGATGTAAAACTTAAATATTTAAGGAAGAAAAAAAAAACACCTTAATGATTTCCTGGAGCCAGGAGTAGAGAGAAGATTGACTGCAAATAGACATGAGAACACGAGGTTGCTATAAGTATTCTGAAACTATTGTCCTAGAAATACCTTAATTGTGGTGATGGTTCCACGGGTGTATACATTTATCAAAACTACCTTAACTATACTGTTAAAATGGATGCAGTTTATTGAAAGTAATTTATATCCCATTAAATTTAATTTTAAAAAGTCATATCGATAGCATTATAATTAGCTAGTTATTAATAATTGGAAAGGAGCAGAGGGAAGGCCAGACACTACAGGCATGTCATTTGAGCAGCTTCGTCAGGAAGCAGTTGTATACTCCCCAGGGGTCCAACAAAGGGGAGACAGACACATGCCTACCAAAGTTGGGGCGACTAGGGAAGGTGTTTGTTGTCAGTCACACCTGGGAACAGAAGTCATCGGCCAGAGTGGGCATGGCCACTGCAAGCACAGTAACATGTAGGGTACATAATCCCCTAAAGAAAGGAGTTTGCTTTCCTGTCTCTGGGACTCTTGTTGCTTGGGGCCTGCTCTCTTGGCTCTCTTGCATTCACTCAAATTGTTCATGGCCACACAGACCCCACGCACAATGGACTAATGGACTGCAGCTAGCCTGATGCAGGACTGGACCCGGCTACAACATGGAAAGGAAACTCTGGACACAGGCTTTGACTTTGGCTCTACTGAAACCCCAACACACTTCTTCTAGGATTGGACTAAGGGAAATGGGACTTTGAAAACCCAGGGGTGTAATTCCACAGAAATAAAGCTTTCTGCTATAACACCCTTCTGTGCAAGTCTCAGAAAATTTCTCTTCTCAGGATATTGCAAAAACGCCACCCCCTTAAGCAACTGGGGAACAAGAGAGACACTCCTCTCTGATAACAATATGAGTAGCAGGGAAAAAAAAAAGGGCTATTTTGACAGACAGGTTTTATATCATGGCATGTACTGTATTCAGTGGTCTTGAGCAGATTACTTACCCACCCTGTACTTGTTTTCTTCCCTTCAAAATGAGGATAATACAATTCACAGATTTGTTCTGAGGAGTAAATAAAATCAAATTTTAACAATCCCTACTTATTTTATATCAAATAGGAGGGACTTATAAATTTTTTTGTTTTGTTTTGTTGTTTTTTCCTGAGAAGGTAAATTTGGTTTTTATTCTAGGACAATTTTTTTTTCCTATTTTTTGTTTTGTTTTCTTTTGTTTCCCAATTTTTATTAATTTATTTTTGTTACAAATGTTTCTCCTTTTTTTCCCCCTACACACCCTCATCCCCATCATACCCCCCACCCCCAGCATTGTTGTCTATGTCCATTGGTTTTGCATACATGCATATAAGTTCTTTGGTTCATCTCATCCATCACCCCCGTACCCCTCCTCTGAGGTTTGTCCGTCTGAACCATACTTCTTTCTATGCCTCTGAGTCTATTTCATTCATCAGCCCACCTTGTTCATTATATTCCACAAATAAGGGAGATCATGTGGTATTTGTCTTTCTCTGATTGGCTTACTTCGCTCAGCATAACACTATCGAGGTCCCTTCATGTTGTGTCAAAGGATAAGAGAACTTCCTTTTTTTACAGCTGCAAAGTATCCCATTGTTTATATGTACCACAACTTTTTTATCCATTCTTCTATTGATGGGCACTTGGGGCTGTTTCCAAATCTTAGTGATTGTAAATAGTGCTTCTATGAACATAGGGGTACATATATTCTTTCTGATTGGTGTTTCAGGCTTCTTAGGATATATTCCTAGAAGTGGGATCACTGGGTCAAATGGTAGATCAATTTTTAATTTTTTGAGGTAACACCATATTGTTTTCCATAGTGGCTGCACCAGTCTGCATTCCCACCAGCAATGTACTAGAGTCTCCTCTTCTCCACACCCTTGCCAACACTTGTTGTTTGATGATTTGTTGATGGCAGCCATTCTGTCAGGTGTGAGGTGATACATCATAATTGTTTTAATTTGCATCTCTCTGATGATTAGTGATGTTGAGCATTTCTTCATATGTCTCTCAGCCATTTGTATAGGAAAACTTGTTTTTAACCAGCACCCAAATAATTACAAAAATTATAATCTTTAATCAGAAGTTCTAACTTAAAATGAACTGCTTTAATGACTAAAAACACATTAATTTCCCTGCCTACCATCATAAACCCCATATTCTCAAGAAAATATGTAATTAAGTCATTGAAGTGTTAAACATGACTTTATAGTGATATCCTTACCAAGAAGTTATTCTCTTTCCTATATGCGGTGACTAATGAATTTCTTAATGAAAACAATTGTAGGAACTTCACAGCCAAGTTTAATTAGCTCTAATGTAAATTGTTATATTAAAGGTTTTATAAAGGCTCATCTTCTTGGATAAGGAAAGTAATCAGAATTGCCTCATCTGGTATCCTTACAGGGGATTAATATATGGTACCACCTATACCTTAAGTATCACCGAGATACCAGCCTATACTTTGTGAGCAGTCATCTGTATACATACACTGTAGGGAATACTGTAGGATCCCAAACTCTCTTGAACTAACTGACAACTATAGTTTCTGAGATCAAAATGACCTGTGAATAATCAATATCACCTACGGGCAGGTAAAACATTGCCCACCACTATGATTCTGAGACTTTTTGAGTCGGACACTGTGATAAGGAAGCTATAGACTCTCTTTCTAGTAAAAGGTGCTGAGATTCACTTGACAATTTTTCTCACAATTTCAGGAGGTTTATGGACTTCATGAAACTAATCCTTGTCCCACCAGGTTAAGAACCCGAATGCCATTTTCTCCAAAGATAGCCTTTTTTTGGACAGTATTTCTGCCCTGCATTATAAAATATACTGGCACATTAATATATATTTACCCTGAAACTAAATAAGGGTTATATATATATATATATATATATATATATATATATATACACACACACACACACACACATAACCTGGCCCTGGAAGTTGTGGCTCAGGTGGTTGGGTGTTGTCTCATGGACCAAAATTTTGCCAATTTGATTCCCAGTAAGGGTACATACCCAGGTTGTGAGTTTGATCCCCTGAAGGGGGTGTGCAGGCAGCAACTAATAGATGTGTCCCTCAATGTTTCTCTTTCTCTAAACATCAATTTTAAAAAATCTTTTAAGAAAAATAATAATCTACCTTTCTTCTATAGATTCATTTTTTTTTATTCAGCTCACTGCATTGCAAAATTCTCTTTTATGTTTGAAAAATAATGTTATAAACAGATCCCTTCATTTCTGTGGCATGTCATTATAAAGCCTCACTAGCTAGAACATTTTTCATTCTTTTGAATTTTTGTTTTTTGTTTGTTTTTCAATGAGACTTAAAAATAAAGATTCCCTGGAGTTGAGTTGTATGAGTTCATTATATATTTTGGAAATTAACCCTTTATTAGATGTATCATTGGCAAAATCTTCTCCCATACAGTGGGTTCCCTTTTCATGTTGTTGATGGTTTCTTTAGCTGGACAGAAGCTTTTTAGTTTGATGTAGTTCTACTTGTTTATTTTTACCTATTTTCTTTGCCTTAGGAGACATATCTACATGCATTGCTATGAGAGATGTCTGAGATTTTACAGCCTGTGTTTTCTTTTAGGATTTTTATGGTTTTGAAACTTACATTTAAGTCCTTCATCCATTTTCAGTTATTCCTTATATATTATGTAAATTGGGGTTCTAGTTTCATTTATTTGCATGTACTTGTCCAACTTTCCTAATACCATTTATTGAACAGATTGCAAAGGACCTAAATAGACACTTCTCCAAAGAGGACATACATATGGTCAACAGACATATGAAAAAAAAAAGCTCAATGTTACTCATCATCAGAGAGATATAAATTAAAACTACAATGAAGTATCACCTAACATCTGCCAGAATGGCTGCCATCAACACATCAACAAACAAGTGCTGGCGAGGATGTGGAGAAAAGGGAACCCTAGTCCACTGTAGGTGGGAATGCAGACTGGTGAAGTCACTGCGGGAAACAATATGGAGTTTTCTCAAAATAGTAAAAAGGGAACTGCCTTTTGACACAGTGATCCCACTCCTGGGAATGTATCCTAAAAATCCTGAAACACCGACCAGAAAGAATATATGTACCCCTATGTTCATAGCAGCATTATTTACAGTAACCAAGATCTGAAAACAGCCCAAGTACTCACCAGGAGATGAGTGGATAGAAAAGCTGTGGCACATTTACACATTGAAAAACTATATGGCTGTAAAAAAGAAGGAATTCTTACCTTTTGCAACATCATGGATGGACCTAGAGATTGCTATGCTATGTGATATAAGCCAGTCAGAAAAAGACAAATACCATATGATCTCACAAATATGTGGAATCTAATGAACAAAATATATTGATGAACAAAGTAGAACCAGAGGCATGGATAAATGGAACAGACTGACAGATGTCAGAGGGGAGGGGTTTAGAGGGAACTGAATAAAAGAAGGTGAATATATGAGCCAAAGAACATTATATGTATAGCCCATGGACACTCACAGTGTGGTGAAGGCCAGAGGAGGGGGGCCTGGGCAGAGATGGGCAAAGGGGAGAAAAATGGGGGACATCTATAATAGTGTCAACAATAAAAAATAAAGACTCCCTTTAATTGGAAAGAATAGATGCACCCTTATGTTCACGGAAGCTTTGTTTACAATAGCTAAATCTTAGAAGCAGCCCAAAAGTCCATCAGTAGATAAGGGGATAAAAAAGGCTGTGGTTCATTGACATAATGGAATACTACTTGGCAATAAAAAGGAAGGAAATCTTACCTTTTGTGACAACATGAATGGATCTGAGGAACATTATACTAAGTAAAATAAACCAGCCAGAGAAAGACAAGTACCAAATGATTTCACTCACATGTGAAATTTAATGATCAAAATGAGCCAAAAACAAACAAACAAACAAAATAGAAACAGAGTCATAGATAGAGAACAGACTGACAGCTGTCAGAAGGGAGGTGAGGTGGGGGCTAGGTGAAAAAAGTGAAGGAATTAACCAAAAAGAAAAAAACAACAACAACTCATAGACACAGACTACAGTACGGTGCCTACCAGAGGGAAAGAGGGGTGAGGGAAGGTAGAACCGGTATGAAGGAGATAAATGATGGAAATGCTGAAGACTTCACGTGGGGTGGTGAGCACATGATTCAGTATACAAATGATGTATTATAGAACTGTACCCCTGAAATCTACATAATTTTATTACCCAATGTCACCCTAATAAATACAATAAAAAGTAAAAGTAAATAAATAAATAACAATAAATAAGTAAATAAAAACAAGGTTTCCATGGGACCCAGTGAATTTAGGCAATGCTCTGTTGAAATTTCTTTCACAGCATGTTTATATAAGCTGGAGCTAGGCAAACTCATCCTAGACAAAAATATAAAGTCCACAGAATATGCTTTCATATCCCTGGAATCCTGTTCTGCTTGACAATGAGTGTGGTAGACTGAGACTACTACAGCTCCACATCAATGATTCTCAGAACCGGGCACATGGGAGAGTGCCCCAAAGTCACAGTACTTGCAAAACAACATGGAAGTTTATACTTTAACTACCAGTAAACCATGAAGTTTGTACCGAATCAGGTGCCATTTTACACTGGAGTGTAGTATTGATACATAAGAGCAGACCCCAATGGTTTAAGTAAAAGTCAGAGAGAATGTAAAAACAAGAACTTTCTGTAAAGTTAAAGTATCAATATTGATACTTTTTTTTTTTTTTCCTGAAAAAGAGACATTTGTATATCTTAGCAGTAACATGCACTTAGCTTACATGCTTCTTATGCATATTACTTGAGAAACACTGGCTCGGATCCAGAAAATCCTTAATTTGTGAAAATTCTACTCCAGGATATAAACTTTGTTCATTTCTAAAACAAATTATAAAGCAATGGCCTCCCTTCGCGTTTGTAGTTCACCCTTGTCAGCATCTAAGGGCAGGTTAATTCTCTTAATTTTAACACAGTCCTGCTGCTGCTGCTTCAAAAGCCCCAGATAGCCCTGGCCAGTTTGGCTCAGCGGTTAGAGCGTCGGCCTGCAGTCCAGAGAGAACCAGGTTCAGGTCCCGCTAAGGGCACATACCTTGGTGGCAGTTTGTCCCCGGCCCTGGTTGGTCGTGAGGATGGCAGCCACTCGATGTGCCCCTTTCACGTTGATGTTTCTCTCTCTTTCTCTTTTCCTCTCTCTCCCTCCCACTCTATCTGAACAAAAAATGGAAAAATGTCCTCAGGTGAGGATAAAAAAAAAATAATAATAATAAAATAAAATTTAAAAAAATCCCAGATAAATATCTTTAAATTATTTGACATTGCATCATTTTTTTTCTAAAAATGATTATTTGTGTTATGTTAGTATACATCTATGTTACCACTTTGCTCTTTTGTTGGAGTTTCCATGATTTTAATTAAGAGTATTAAGGAAGGCTTTTCTGGTATACATTTCTTTTTTTAAACGATTTTTTATTTTTCAATTACAGTTGTCATGAAATATTATATTAGTTTCAGGTGTATACCAATAAATCTTGTACCCATCTGACACCATGCATAATTATTAGAATATTATTGACTATATTCCCAATGCTGTACTTTACACCCCCTTGACTATTCTGTACCTACTGATTTGTACTTTTAAATTCCTTCACCTTTTTTACCCATCTCCCATATGACAACCATCAAAATGTTCTCTGTATCTATGAGTCTGTTTCTGTTCTGCTTGTTTGTTTGTTTTGTTTTTTTAGATTTAATTGTTGATATATATGTATTTATTGCCATTTTATTTTTTATTTTTTTTCCCCCTCTTCTTAAAGAAGACTCTTTAACATTCCATGTAATACTATTTTGTTGGTGATTAACTCTTTTAGCTATTTCTTGTCTTGGAAGATGTTTATATGTCCTTCAATTCTAAATAATAGAGTAATCTTGGTTATAGGTCCTCGCTTTTCATCATTTTAATAGTTCTTTGCAATCCCTTCTAGCCTGCAACGTTTTTGTTGAGAAATCAGCTAACAGTCTCAGGGGAGCCCCCTTGTAGGTAATTAACTTCTTTTCTCTGGCTGCTTTTAAGATTTGTTGTCTTTAATCTTTGACATTTTAATTATGATGTATCTCCATGTAGGCCTCTTTGAGTTCATATTTTTTTTAATCGTCACCTGAGGATATTTTTTTATTTATCTTTAGATAGAGTGGGAGGGAGGGAGAGGGAGAGAGTAAAAGAAACATCAATGTGAGAGAGACACATCGACTGGTTGCCTCCCGCACAACCCCAACCAGGCCTGGGGATGAACTGCAACTGAGGTACATGCCCTTGACCAGAATCGAACCTGCAACTCATTGGTCCTCAGGCCAATGCTCTAACCTCTGAGCCAAACCAACCAGGGTTGTTTGATTTCTTCTTGTTTGGGACTCTCTACGCTTCTTGGATTTTTATGTTTATCTCCTTCACCAAGTTAGAGGAGTTTTCAGATAGGTTTTCAATTTATTGCTCTCTCTCATCTCCTTCCAGTACCCCCATGATGCAAATGTTGGTATGTTTGAAGTTGTCCCAGAGGCTCCTTATACTATCTTCATATTTTTGAATCTTTTTTCCTTTTGCTGTTTTGATTTGGTATTTTTTGCTTCCATATATTACAAATCACTGTTCTGATTCTCAGCTTCATCTATTCTGTTGTTGATTCCCTATAAACTATTCTTCATTTCAGTTTGTATATACTTCATTTTGAAGTGGTTCTTTTTTATGATTTCCGTGTCCCTTTTTATACTGTTGAAGTTCTCTCTAAGTTTATCTACTCCTCCCCTAATCATTGAGCATCTTTATTTTTTTTTATTTTTATTTTTTCTAATCCTCACCTGAGGATGTTTTTCTGTTTATCATCGGATAGAGTGGGAGGGAGGGGGAGAGAAAGAGAGAGAGAGAAATATTAATGTTAGAGAAAAACATCAACTAGTTGGCTCCCGCATAATCCGACCAGGGCTGGGGATGAATTGCAACTGAGATACGTGCCATTGACCGGAATCAATCTCACAACCCATTGGTCTGAGGACTGACGCTCTAACTGCTGAGCCAAACCAGCCAGGGCTCATTGTGCTTCTTTAAAACCAGTGCTTTGAACTCTGCATCAAACAGATTGCTTGTCTCCATTTTATTTAGTTTTTTTTTTCTGGAGTTTTGTTTTGTTCTTTTATTTAGGACCTATTTCTTTGTCTCCTCATATAGCCGCCTCCCTGTTTATTTCTCTGTATTAGGTAGAGCTTCTACATCTCCCAGAATTGATAGAGTTGCCTAAAGTAGTACGTTTTCTATACGGTCCAGTGTCACAGCCTCCCTGTTTGCCTGAGCTGGGCACCCCCTCCCCCATATGAGCTATGTATACTCTCTCCTGTTGTAGTTGAACCTTCATTGCTCTTGGCTTGTTAATGGAGGATGTACCCATAGGTTGATTGGCTGCAAGTACAGGATGCTACCACCGTGGAGGATCTGTTGTACTGGGGTCCAACCCATGGAATAGAACTTACTTCAGCAGGACTCTGGTACCTGCTGAGGCCACCCCTTGAGTGTGTCATTTGTGGAGGTGGTTGGGTGGTGATTCAATGTGGTCTGAGCTGTCCACTGGATGCCCTGGCTCTGGGTCACTCAGGAGGTGCAGGCCAAGGTCAGCCACCCCTGTGTTCTGCCTGGGGCCACCCTGAATGAGTTAAAAAGTGATCTGTAGATGGCTGGGCTTGTAGGTGCCTAGGAAAAGCCAAGCTGCAAACCAAGGCTGCTGCCACTAGTACCAAGTGTATGACCACTTAATGAGGGGTACTGGGCATGCTGAGGCCAGATGCTGCTTGTTTGAGAGATTTTAAGAAAGTCAGAAACATGAGCCAAGACAGGCCATTGCTATGGAAAAGCTATTAGAAACAGTTTGGGTGGTCCACAGGTTGGTGGGGTGGGGTCTGAGGGAATCACCAGGGCAGGGCATACAGTGGGAACCAGTTTTATGGAGCCTCAGATATGGTGTCTACCTTATAGCTTTGTGGGGGAAGGGCTCAGAAAAGGAACAATGGCCTCTGTCGGTACTTATGTCTGGGAGAAAGCTGCACTTCCAGGTCTCACCCTGTTCTCATACATCAGTTCCTCCATGTATGTCCCTGGTGACTTATAAGCTGCTAACCAAGAGATGGAACTCAGAAAGAGTGAGTTTTTGTTAAGTTTGTGCACGGGCCCATTAAGAGGACTTGCCTGGGATTCTAGTAGCCTCTGTCTCACTCAGCCACAACCCCCGCTGGTTTTTACAACCAGAAATTATGAGAACTTCCCTTCCCAGCACTAGAACCCTGGGTTGGGGTGATCTGATGTGGGGTTGGGATCCTTGTTACTCAGGGAGACCTCTGCAGCCAAGATAGTCCTCCTGATTTTTATCAGCCACACATGAGTGTGGGAACAGCCACTTCTGTGCGCCTCCAACCCATCTCTGTGTGGCTTCTTCTTTATATCCTTAGTTGTAGGACTTCTATTCAGCTAGATTTCAGGCAGTTTGGAATGATCATTCTTCTGAAGTTTAGTTGCATTTTTGATGTGGTTGTGGAAGGGAGCAGGTACCGCATTTACCAACATCTACTTTCTTTAAAAGAGTCACAGGCTCTTAGGAAGAACGTAGGAAGCTGTCTCTTTATTTATCATTCTGTGGGTTCTCATTTTCTCAATTACAAAAGGTTGTGCATATTTCTACTACAATTACCCCCAGGTCATCTCTTTGACTTTTGAGGCCTAGCAGTGTCTGGCATAAAGGAGGTGAGCAGTCTGAGTCAACATTGTACATCTTTACATGGAGTGACATCAGAGAACTTGAGTTGGTTAAAATTGGGAGACACTGATGCACCTGTGGTTTAATTCTCCCTCCAACTCCTGAAAGACTGTGTGCCACTGGGCAGGGTACTAAACTTGGCTAAGTCTAAAATAGTTCACTTTCTGTCCCAGTGGTTCCTTTTTCTATGCTTTGAAAGTTGACTCCTACTGCTAGATTGTTTATTTAGATATGTTGTAAAATTCAGTTTAAATTCAGTAACAAGTTTTTCAGGCCATGAGGTTCCTTCAGATAGTTTTGCACACTTTTCCCTGAATCATTATGTATTCGTTTTACAATTGCTGTTTACTTCTCTGGCTTATAACTTCTCCATGGCCCCCGCTTTTGTCTCCATCTAGTGAAAGGGTCTTCTAGATAGGCAGACCAGCACCAGACAGAGAGATTTGTCTGCATTGTAATTCCAGACAATTGCAGCCCCTGGAAGTACCATTACAAATGACAGTTGGGGCTGGGCAAGGCAGGCAGCCCAGACAGAGCCCTGACAGATTATGACTTTGCCCTTTTGTTTCTATGAAGTCAATTTTCATTCCAGAATGACACTATTTTCAATTAATTGTGCTAGTTAATGTCTAAGAGACACTATCAGTTATATTAGCAATCAAGATATATTGTGTCTTTTGTGCTTCCATAATCTTTTGGGAATGTAATTCTGTTGGAAGAAAATAAAAGTAATTAGGTTGGCTCAGAATGATTTATTCTTTACAAATATATTCTGCTTATTGTTTCTGATTCTATTCTTTATTTCTTTTTTTGAAGAAAAGAATTATGACATTCATCATTTAAAAAAAATAAAAGCAGTATGAGAGACACATTTTCATAAAGTCCTAAATAACATCATGATCTGAATTTGTGTCTGAATTATGCTTTTAGAATTAAAAAAAAAAAAAAAACACTAATTTTTTTCCCTCTGTGCTGTATCTTTCTGGGAGCCTGTGTATATAATGGAAACCCTATGCAGTCATACAACCATGGGTTTAAATAACTCTGTTACTTTGGCAAGTGGTTTAATGTTTTATAGCCTGTTTTTTACTCTGTAAAATGGGGTTAAGAATGTTAACCCCATTTAAGAATGTTGTGAGCATTACATAATACAGCATCTACAATAGACCTTCTAAGGTGCCTGATAGATTGTTGCTACTGGTTTTCTTCTCTCCCATTCTTCCTCTGTGACTTTACTCTCATAAATCTTTCCAAAGAAATGTATCTATTTTGGCAATCTCTGATCAAGTCTGAGAACATAGGAATTTATAACATGTCATTTGTTACATGATTATGTTTTATTTCAGCAGTTAGAATCTGACTCAGTCCTGGGCATATTACAAACATTATAGGTTTGTGGTTCCTTTTTTTTTTGGTATAACTATTTTCTCAACATGAATAATTTTAGAGAATCTAAAGAAAAATGGTTCAGAAAAAAATGATGCTAATGATTAAAGTTACCATCAAGTGTATTGGCAAGCTCTGAACAAAGAGTACATGTGTGACGTGGGCTGTCTGACCACAGGCCAGCCAGAGAGCAGCACTTTACAGAGAGCTAGCACTCACAGGACACATCACATCCATAGTTCAACATACCAGCTGTGGGATCTTGGGCAAGACCTTTTGAGCCTTGGTTTGTTCTTCTACATAATAAAGGTTTGGATTTGGGTGGCTCATGTAAGTGCATGTTATTAAGATTCTTAGATCTAAGGGTATCCTGGAGGTTAGGAGAAGGTTAATTTGTATACTAACAGTTACTGCATTATACCATTTTTAAAAGCATGTTTATTTGATCTTTCTGATTATATGTATTCTAAATAAATGCATTGTTAGTATACAAATAAATCTTCCTCTATACAAACTATGAACACAGATACCAGGTTCAAATTGATTTAACTGAGAAAAATGCTTAACTATTTGGATTTTATTTTCAATGTGTTTAGATTCTTTGACCTTTGAATTAAACTGTGATGTTTCTAAAAAATCCTTCTTGTTTTTCAAGTCTTATTACTGCTTTCCTTGGGGGGGAAATAATGTCCTCTAAAAGCTTACTTCTACCGAACTCAGCTATGAATTAACTAATATTTACTGTGCTGGGCACTGCAGAAAATAAGAGAAGAGTAAATGAAAGTTACTCCAATAAAGCAGAAGATTACACAAGAGCATTCTAAAGCAAGATAATCCTAATCATTTAGGGTACTGAATGGTGGTATGGGATAGATTTGAGGTTGACTTTTAATGGAAAGTCACTTACATGCTTTCACACATACATCTTTAATCCTCTTGATATATATATATATATATATATATATATATACACACATACATACATATATACACACACACATATACATACACACATATATAATCTTATGTATTATTATATATTACATATGCATTATATGTATACATATATATGCACAGACACATATCACTTTACTGAGGTAGCATTAATATAAAATGAGCTGCACAAACTGCAATTATTATTATTATTATTATTTAAAATTTTCCCGGTGATTTTGAGAGTACGTTATTAAGGCTGGGGACGGTGAAACAAGGAAGGGCCTAGGATAGAAGCCACGGGAGAGGGACAGACAGAGCTGCTTCGGCTCTCTAGAAATATTATGGGAAAGAAGTAAGACGGGGCTGCTTCGGCTCACTGGAGAGTCCGAGAAAAAGGGGCCTTGGGGACAGGTCCAGGGGTTTAGTCTGGGGCGAGCCACTGCTGCCCAGGTTGCAAGTCTCATAAGGTCCCTTAGAGTCTAGGAGGTGCATGCCTGTGAGGGAGGGGAGAGGGGCAGGCATCCTCCCGGGAGAACTTGCCCAAACTGGAGTTATTTAAAAGGTACAATTTGATAAGTTTTGACATATAGATGCATCCATGAAACTATCATCATAACGTGAGTAACAAATGTATCTATCACTGCCCTTGATGTCCTTTGTGATTCTTCCTTGGCACCCCTTCTTACTTCATCCTGCCCTGTACAAAGTAAGTCACTCACCTACTTTCTCTCAATTCAGAATATAGTTTGTATTTTCTAGATGTTTATAAAACGACTCATACAGTACATACTCTTTTATGTCTACCTTCTTTCATTCAGAATAGTTATTTGAGATTCATACATGTTGTGATATATATCAAGAGTTCATGACTTTTTATTGATGAATAATATTCTATTGTATGTCTATGCACCAAACGTCTTCCAAAGTGGCTGTATCACTTTGCAGTCCCAGCAGCAATGAATGAGAGTTCCTATTGCTCCACGTCCTTGCCAGTATTTGGTGTTGTCAGTGTTCTAGATTTTGGCTGTTCTAACAGGTGGATAGTGAATGGTATCTCATTGTTGTTTTACTTTGCACTTCCCTGATGACATATAAGGTGGAGGGCCTTTTTTTTTTTTTTTTTTAATTCTTACCTGAGGATATTTTCTCATTTATTTTCAGACAGAATAAGAGGGAGAGAGAGAGAGAAAGAGAGAGAAACATCTATTCAAGAGAGACACATTGATTGGTTGCCTCCCGCATGACCCCGACCAGAGCTGGGGACTGAACTGCAACCGAGGTGCTTGCCCTTGACCAGAATTGAACCCGCAACTCTTGGATCCATGGACTGACGCTCTAATTGCTGAGCCAAACCGGCCAGGGTATTTGGCCAATATTTCAATGAGATTGTTTGCTTCCCTAGTATCAAGTTTTAAGAGTTCTTCATATATTTTGGATAATAGTTCTTTATAAGATGTGTTTTTTGCAAATATTTTCTCCCTGGTTGTGGTTTTTATTCTAATTTTTTTTATATTTATTGCCATTTCCAAAGAAATAGTTTTTAATTTTAATGATATTCAACTCATCAATTTTTTGTTGTTGTTGTTCAGATAGAGTGGGAGGGAGAGAGAAAGAAATATCGCCATGAAAGGGACACATCGAGTGGCTGCCACCCGCACAACCCAACCAGGGCCGGGGACAAACTGCAACCGAGGTACGCGCCCTTAGTGGGAACCAAATCTAAGTCTCTCTGGACCGCAGGCTGACGCTCTAACCATTGAATCAAACCGGCCAGGGCAATTAATTCTTTTTTTTTAAAATTATCTTCATTGTTGAGAGTATTACAGATCTCTCTCTTTTTTCCTCTATTGACCTTTTCCACACTGTTCCTGCCCCCGACCAAGGCCTTCACTGCACTATTGTCTGTGTCCATTGATTATGCATATATGCATATAAATTATTTGGTTAATCTCTTCCCATCCCCCTCCCCCCTCTGGGATTCCTCAATCTGGTCCCTGCTTTTGGATCTATTTTGTTCACCAGTTTATTTTGTTCATAGATTCCATTATTTTTTCATGGAATTGTAGCTTTGGTGTTATATTTAAAAAGTCATTACCATACCCAAAGTCATCTAAGCTTTCTTGTGTGTTACCTTCTAAAATATTTATAGGTTTGTGTTTTACTTTTAAGTCTTGTGATCCAATTTGAGTTAATTTTTGTGAAAGCTAAAATGTCTGTGTCTAGGTTCACTTCTTTGCAAGCAAATGTCAAGTTGATTCAGCAACAATGAAATTACTAGCTCTGCTCTATTATATTGCCTTTGCCCCTTTGTTAAAGATAAGTTGACTATAATATATGGGTGTACTTCTGGGCTCTCCATTTTGTTTCACTGATCTATTTGTTTATTCTTTCACCAATACACATTGTCTTGATTACTGCAGCTTTATAGTAAATTTTGAAGTCAGGAAGCATTAGTCCACCTTTGTTCTTTTCCTTCATTATTGTGTTGGGTATTTTGGAGCTTTTGCCTCTCCATATAAACTTCAGAATCAGTTTGTAAATATCAACAAAATAACTTCCTGGGATTTTTATTGGAATTTAATTGAATCTATAGATCAGGTTGAGAAGAAGTGATTTCTTGACAATATTGAGTCTTCGTGAACTTGCGATACCTCTTCATTTAGTTCTTTGATTTCTTTCATCAGTTTTGTGGTTTTCTTCATAAATAATTATCAATGAACACATTTGACCTCTTTTGAGGTATTTATCACTTAGTTTTTCTTTTGGTGATCACCAGTTTGTTCTTGTTTCTGCAAGTTGTTTCTGTTTTGTTTGTTTATTTATTTTTTAGATTCCACACATAAGTTAAATCATATGGTATTTGTCTTTCTCTGTCTGACTTTTTTCACTTAGCACAGTACCCTCTGGGTGCATTCATGTTGTCAGAAATGGTAAGATTTCACTCTTTTTATGGCCAAGTAATATTCTATTGGATAAAATAGATGCAGTACATATATGCAATGGGGTGGTGTTTTATTTAGTTAGACAAGCTCAGGCTTTTAATTGGTATAATTAGATCATCTTATTTTAATCTAATTAATTTTGTTTTATATTTGTTCCATCTGTTCATTGTCCAACTTTTTCTCTTATTTTGAGAGAAAAAATGTACTTTAATCATTTGTAATGATTTAATTTTATCATTTTTGTTAGTTGGTTAGCTATAACTCCTCGTTTTGTTATTTTAATGATTGCTTAGATTTTATAGCACATGTCTTCCACTTTTTACAATCTTCCTTCAAGAGACTTTATAGCACTAAACATTGGATAGGAATTCTACAATAAATACTTACTTTTCTCTCCATCTCCAACCTTTAGCTACTGCTGTCATACATTTCACTTTTACATATATTATAAACTCCACACCATATTCTTAATATGTTTATTCAAACTGTCCATATATATTTTTAAGGAGATTCAAATTACATTAAACATTTTATACACTTACCCATGAAGTTCTCATTTGTGATGATTGTTATTCTTTTGTATAGATTTGTATTTTCATCCGGTATCATTTTCCTCCTGCTTAAAAGACTTTATTAACATTTATTGTAGTGTGGGTCGGCTAATGATAATTTTTTTCTGCCTTAATATACCTGGGAAAACATTTTTTCACTTACATTTATAAAAGATCTATTTATTAGATATAGACTTACCTGTCTGAATATTTTACATTAGATGCTAGACATTGTATTTTATCTTATTCAATTTTAGATAGTTTTATATTCCTATAAATATTTAACATTAGTTCCTAGACATGGTATTTTACCATGTTTGATGTTGAATAGTTTTATTTTCTTATAAATACTTTACATTGATGTTGAATTTGACCTTATTTGATGTTGCATAGTTTTATATTCCTATGAATATTCTTGAGGATTTTTTTCTGGGTCATATTTAAGATCAGTTAAGATGATATAGGAATTAAGTTACATGAAAACAGTGATCCTTTTGTACATTGATTTTAAGTTTTGTTTTGCAGACCAGTGCAGTATTTAATCTAAAGCTAATTCTTCTCCACAACTGACATATGTACTCTACCCAATCAATATCTTGTAAATTACATATTTTCTAGGATGAATGGGAAAAGTCACTATTTTTGGCCCTGTTTGACCACTGAGTGTTGTTCCTCTTATCTTTTGGGGTAGTTCTTTGTCCATTCTCAGGTAGTTTCTTTGTATGCATACACTGATGAACACTCAAGGAATCTCTGAAGATCTCTGTAATTCCCTTTATTTACCTTCTCTTCTATGTGAAACTCCTTGGTCTCCCAGACTCTCAGCCTCCATCTTGTCAATTCAGAAAGACCGTTGGGCTCTATCTGTGTCTCCACATTCCACACTCCACACCTCAACCTAGAAACTCACTGAAGGAAGGAGTTGGGGCAATTGCAGGACTCACCAAACTTTGTTTCCCGTTTTAGGATTCACTATCCTTCATTGCCTCATATCCAATGTCTGAAAGCCATTGTTTCATATATTTTTTGTTTGTTTGTTTGTTTGGTTTTAGTTGATTGTGGAAGAAGTTTAAATCTATTCCTCCTTTCACTATTTTGGCTGGAAGCAAAAGTCCTCTTAATTGTGTTATCATATTTTTGTGTTGATTACAAATAGTGTCCCTATTTTGTAGAACTGATATTAGTCAAGTTTTTGTTGTACTAGTAAATTCTTCACTTTCAAGAATCCCTGTTTCCTTAACATTATACTTCCATCAAGTAATATAATAGGCTCACTATCTCCACTGAACATTCCCTCCTATTGTTTCCTCACTAGGTATACTCTAGCCCTATTAGCATGCTAAACCTCAGAGACCTCTCCCATATGTCTCTCTCTTTCTGGAATATGCTGAACCAAATTTTCACTGAACGAAGTCTACTCCTTTGAGTCTTAGCTTAATTATCAGGTTCTCAGAAGGCCTTTCCTGACCCTTGCTTTCCTATTATTCCCATATTATTTTCTATTTAGTAATTTCCTTTTTATTGTGATTTATGTAATTTTAATTTTATATTTACTTATATTTACTCATTTAACCATTATCTGTGTTATTCTACTTTACTCTCTCTATAACCAGTGATTTAGTTTGTCTTTCCCCCTTGTGGGCCCAATTGTAGTAATGTATTCTGTGTCTAGTAGGGAAGACTGACATTAACAATGTCTCATTTTTAAGTATTTTTTAAAATTGTTTTTTAGTGAAAGAGGAAGGGAAAGAGAGAGAGAGAAACATCGATGTGAGAGAGAAACATTGATCTCTATCTCCTGTATGTGCCCTGACCAAGGATCAAACCCACAACTCTTTAGTACATAGGATGATGCTCCAATCAACTGAGAGTCACACTGGCCAGGACAACAATGTCTAATTTTAAAAGTGCACGAAGAAAATATAATGTAAGAGTTTATAATGAGGGACTCTAATCTTCCTGTTTTAGGCTTTTCTGAGATTACGATAGTAGTTAATCAGAGACCTAAAAATGAGTAAGAGCTAGCAAAGATTAACTGAGGTAAGAAGGAAGGAATTCCTGTAATTAGTCTGGGGAAAAGAGATTTGATTTGAAAGCAAATTAAGGTAGTAATTGAGGTCAGGGGATTTTGACATAATATCAGGAAGATCTTTTTAACAACTGAAACTGTCTAGAAACCAAATGCAGCAAATTCTTTAAAACTGGAAGTGATCAAATAAAGAGTGTCTATGACCATTGCTTAAAGGTATAAGTATATTTCTACATTAGTTCAAAATGTAAACTTCTTTTAACAAGTACCCTGAAATCTAATTTATGCTTGAATTTAGACTGGCAATTGAATGTATCCATTCATTTATTTAATGATTATGTAATGAATACCTACTATACACCAAATTATTGTTCTAGGTACTAAGTGAATGGAGATGTTTTAAAAAGTTGGTCCCTACCCTTAAGATTAAAATCTAAAAAGGCTGAGTTTAGATATGGGCACCAGGCATCACATTAAATATTCCTCATTTGAGAACTGTTCTGAAGCATGTTTATGTTCCTCAAGGTGGCTTACAGTACTGAGCTTCCCTTGAATGAAAGAAATAGTTTATGAATGAACACAAGATTTAAATACTTCTCACATTCTTGTTCTTTTGTCTGAGACTTTTTTTTTACACCTCCTCCTTTTACCTTGCTAACTAGTACTCATCTTGTAAGACTCAGCTCGGGTGTCCCCTCCTTTGGAAGTATTCTCTGGAGAGCTGTTGATATTCCTAAAAGCTTCCTATTTCCTCCTTGGCCAGTGCTGACTAAAGGTCCATGGTCATCCTGTGAAGCATGATTTGGCATTTTTTCAAAATAAACTCTTTAAATTTTTGTTAATCTTTTATTTGAGAATAGGAGAGACTGAGACAAGTGTAGATGCAGATGACCCTTTGTCCAGGGACATTCTTCTCATTTTCATTACCAACAAACCCTATTTTGGCCACAAATTGGGCATTTATACGACTCAAAATTGCTCCAATGAACTCTAATTTTGTAATTCTCTGACCACAACCTCCATTGTTGTGGAGATCAGCTTTTGAATTACTTACATTAATAACTTATATTAGTAATAATTTTTACATCCAGAGTTCTATAGCATCCAGTTACAGTCCCAACTATTTTCTCTTTATCCATCAACATCTTCTTCTTCCTGTCTTATATATCTGCATGCATTCTGTAGTCCACTGTTTCTAGCACTTTTCTCATCTCTGTGTGTCCTTTCACCTTTGCCCAGAAAAGCATCACTCTTGAATAAATACAAATCTCTCCCTGGCTTTCTAACTTCATGCTTCTAAAATTCACTTAAGTAAAACTAAACAACAAAGCTGAGAGCTTGTTCTGTGATTCATGACTGCCCATGTTAAGTGTCTCAACAGGGCCTGGCAGTAGTCCTGTGTTTCTCTAATTCGCTATCTTTTCTACTTTCTAAAACTACTATTTTAAACCTTCTCCCTTCTCATTCTCTTTAAATTCTTGATCTCTTGCCTCGCTTCCAGCAATTTATCAGGTGAAACTTTTCCTATTGTTTTCAGAAAAAAGTGGAAGCCATAATAACGGTACCATTTCAACTTCCTGTTTCCAGATTTATAAACTTCCTGCATCCCCACCATCTTTCTCTCCTCGTCTGTTAAAGGATATGTCCCTTCTTCAATTAAACTCTCCCTGTGTTATTGATCTCATTCTCTTCTACATTATTAGACAAATTTCCTATCAGCTAGTTCATTTATATCTTGGTGTTATTTACCTTTCTATATGATCATTTACAGCAACATGTAAACACATTCTCCTATCACTAAAAAACAAACAAACAAAGAAACAAAAATAGTTGTTGGATTTCCTCAGCCCTGTCAGATACTCTCCAAATTCTATTTATCCCTTTATAGTGAAACATCTGGAAAAAATAAAAACAAAAACCTACCTTTCTTTCTTATCTCCTATTAATTTCTCAGTCCACTCATTTCTGATTTCTACCACTCAGTGAAAACTACTTCTGCTAAGCTCTCCAATGACTCCTGTGTCAATTATACCAGTAGATCCTTTCAGTCCTCACTGATTTTTCAGTTGTTCTCCATGTAGTTGATGATATTCCATTTCTTGAAGTACCACCTTACCATGGCTTCTTGACACTAAGTGATTCTGTCCCACCTCTTCTCCCACCAACCTCTGCTACTATTCTGATTACTTCTCAGTTTCTTTGTTTTTTCTTCCTCTTCTATGTGGTATATGTTGAATATCTTCAGTGCTTTGTCCTGGGTATTTTCCTGTTCTCTTTCCTTACCTTCTCTTCTTCTGTTTTTTCCTTTTATAGCTTTTACCTTGACAACTTATTCTGCTTTTGTTATTTTAATGCAATATGCATGTTAACTCCTAAGTTTATAATATATTTAAGGTAATATATATTATATTTCTCAAATGTCTCTATTAAAATTTAGACCCCTGTATCCAAATGCTATTCAACATTTTTCTTAGGTATTGCATAGGTAATACAATGTCATTATTCTAAATGGAAATAATTATCCCCCGCTCCTTCTCCAAAGTGATCACTCCTCTGGTATAATCCAGCTTAGTATATGTTATCTATATCTACTAACTGCTGAAGCTCCAGAATATATAATAACCTTTAAAATCTCACACTTCTTCAACACCAAAATCCAAATGAATCACAATTTTGGTTCATTCTAGCTTCTAAATGTATGAAACATTTATCAATTTATTTCCATTTTAATTATAAAACCCTGTTAAAATCACTGTCATCTCTCACTTATCTGTTACATACTCTGATCTGGGTTCCATAATTGCCACCAACAATATTCCTCAACAATAAAGTAATGTTTTAAAAGGAGAACTGATCACATTGCATCCTTACATAACATCTGTATATCTCCTCTTGTATATCTTTGTACAGAATCTAAAATTCACAATATATTTGTCTTTAAGGCTTCAAATGAACTGACCATGCCTACCTCTCCAGTCTCCCTTTGTACCACTTTCTCCCTCACTCTGTGTGAGAGAGAAACACTGGCTTGGTTTCAACAACTTAAGTGGGCCAAGAACTCTGTTCCACCACTGGGAATTTGCTCATGCTATTTCCTCTCTCTGGACTTCCCTTTGCTCCCACTCCTCTTTGTCTGGCTACTGTTCTTCAGATTTCAGCTTAAACATTTCATAATCAGAGAAGATTCCCTAGCACTCTAGACAAGAATGGGTTTGTGTATTTTATATCTTATATTACTGTCTACCTTTCTTGATAGCACGTCCCATAAGTGCAATTAATTATTTAGTGTTATAATTTTTTATATAGTCTCTGTCTTTCCACTTGCCTGTAAGCTCCAGAAGGATAGGGATTTTGTGTCTTGCTCATTTATCTTTAACTTTGATCAATCATGGTGCCTAACACAAAATATATTGCTCAATTAATATATGTTGGCTGATTTTTTAATGTTATGGCATGGGTTGGAAAATTTATAGAATCACACAACTTTGCAATTATCTAGTCCATCTTGCTAATGCTGTACATTAAGAATTTGGAGTTTCAAAAGGTTAAATTACTTGTCTAAAGTAAAGACATAAAATGTAGTGGAGGGTCAGGATGTAATGGTATCTTCTAACTCCATATTCATTGCTCTGACCAATATATTACACTGCCTTTCTAACATACTGTTTTCAGTTTAAAGTCTGATTTTTCACTTACTAAGTAAAACAATACCATAGCCAGTACTAATGAGCTTGAAGGAAGAAATGCATTGAGACAATCATCAGGAAAATGAGTGGCAGCTTTTCCTTTATTGTGTTGAATATTGTGGCCCAATTATATAATTCCTGTATTCTCCACAGATATCAATTTTTCTTTATTTATATTCTGTTAGTGACCATATCAATGAATATAATCACTCAGGTAATTATCAAAAGTAAAATTGGACACTTTTCTTGTTTAGATTAAGTTTGTGTAGAAGAGGTTATTTGAGGATTTATTTTTGTGTGATCTCATAATATTTTGTAATACTGCATTGTAGTATAGAATTCGCCCTTGAAAATTTGGCAGTGGGATGATAAATATGTTTTATTAAAGTTTTAAATCTTTCACAAATTAGCACCTCTACACACTTACAAACACTTAGTCTACTGTTGTTCTATATTTGCTGTTAAATGATTAGAATTTTTTAGGACAAATAAATAAAGATCAAGGGCATTTTATTTATTTATTTTTTTATCCTCACCCGAGGACATTTTTCCAATTTTTGTACAGATAGAGTGGGAGGGAGAGAGAGAGAGAGAGAAACATCGATGTGAAAGGGACACATCAAGCGGCTGCCACCCACACGACCAACCAGGGCCGTGGACAAACTGCAACCGAAGTACGTGCCCTTAACGGGGACCAAAACCGGGTCTCTCCTGACCGCAGGTCAATGCTCTAACAGCTGAGCCAAACCGGCCAGGGCGGGCATTTTAAATTTAAATGGGACAGATATGATGAGTAGTAATTCAATTCAAATCTTGATGAGAAAGCACAGGCTTAGACACTAGGGAAACAAGTATAATTAACAGGCAATGCACGCAGAATTAAATGTTCATTTTAAAAACTATTTGAATCATACAACTATTCTTACTTTGCTGTTGTCATTATGTGAATTATTTGACTAATTTATGAAAGAAATATGCATTTATTACCATGTCAGGCAATAGGGTAAGTGTTAGAAATATGAAGGTTAAGATATAGTTTCTCAGGCATATAGATTAGTGGAACAGAACAGAGAACCCAGAAATGGATCCAAGACATTATGCTCAATTAATATTTGACAAAGGTGGCAAGTGCATACAATGGAGTAAAGACAGCTTCTTTAATAAATGATGCTGGGAAAATTGGAAAGCTACATGCAATAAAATGGAACTAGACCGTCAATTTACACCATACACAAGAATAAACTCAAAATGGACAAAAGACTTAAATGTGACCCATGAATCCATAAAAATCCTAGAAGAAAATGTAGGCAACAAAATTTCAAACATCATATGCAGCAGAATTTTCACTGATACATCACCTAAGGGAACAGAAACAAAGGAAAAAATGAATACATGGCACTACATCAACTAAAAAGGCTTCTGCACAGCAAAAGAAACAACCATCAAAAGGGAAAGGGAACCCACTGTATGGGAGAGCATAATCGCCAATGATACATCAGATAAGGGCTTAATTTCCAAAATATACAGAATACTCATACAACTCCACAAAAGGAAGAAAAAGAACCCAATTAAAAAATGGGCAGAAGAGCTAAATGGACACCTTTCCAAACAGGACATTCAAATGGCTAAGAGACATATGAAGAAATGCTCAACATCACGAATCATCAGAGAGATGCAAATTAAAACAACAATGAGGTATCACCTCACACCTGTCAGAATGGCCACCATCAGCAAATCATCAAACAAGTGTTGCCCTGGCCGGTTTGGCTCAGCGGTTAGAGTGTCAGCCTGCAGTCCAGGGAGACCCGGTTTCAGTTCCTGCTAAGGGCACATACCTTGGTTGCAGTTTGCCCTCGGCCCTGGTTGGTGTGTCCCTTTCACGTTGATGTTTCTCTCTCTCTCTCTCTCTCTCCCTCCCACTCTATCTGAACAAAAAATAGAAAAATGTCCTTGGGTGGGGATAAAAAACAAAGAAACAAACAAACAAAAAACAAGTGTTGGTAAGGGTGTGGAGAAAAGGGGCCTCTAGTACACTGCTGATGGGAAGGCAGACTGGTGCAGCCTCTATGGAAAACACTATGGTGTTACCTCAAAAAATTAAAGATTGAATTGCCATTTGACCTAGTGATCCCACTTCTAGAATATACCCGAAGAAACCTGAAACACCAATCACAAAGAATATATGTACCTCCATGTTCATTTACAATAGCTAAGATCTGGAAACAGCCCAAGTGTCCATCAGTAGACGAGTGGACAAAAAAGCAGTGGTACATGTACATAATGGAGTACTATGCAGCTGTAAGAAAGAAAGATCTCTTATCTTTTGAGACAACATGGAGGGACCTGAAGAGTATTATGCTAAGCAAAACAAGCCAAGCAGGGAGAGACAAATATCACATGGTCTCACTTATTTGTGGAATATAATGAACATAACAGTCTGAGGAACAGGGTAGACCCAGAGACGTGGAAGTAGGGTACAGACTGACAACCCTCAGAAGAGGGGGTGGGAAGAGATAAACTACAGAAATTACATGCATGTACGCATAACCGATGGTCATGGACAGCAAATCTGGGGATGGGGTTGGGGGAATGGGGAGGAGGGTGTCAATGGGACAAAAGAAGAAACATCTGTAACAAAAATAAATTAATAAAAAAAAGATATAGTTCCCGATTTATCAGTAACTTAAGATGTAATGAGAACTTTTTGAATGTTAATATGGCCAGGTTTCTCGACATAAAAAATATTCCTCCAGCATCAACCCAAATCATATAATCCAATTATAACACAGGGTATAGACTAAAATATTGTAATATTAAATCTCCCAAAATACAGTGATAATCAACAAGAAAATAATGAAGCTTCAAAAATACAAGGAGGTAAATTGTTTTCTTTCCCATATAGAAATCCATCTGATCTTGACTAGCAGAGATTTTACTCTAGATCATTCAGGGATCCAGTTACTCCTATTATCATGTTCATCTATCCCCTAGAGTGTGTTCCTAATTCTCCTGCTAAGAGACAGTTCAGTGGCCTGTCTTTGTTCCAGGTTTGTGAAAGAGGAAAGGGAGAGGAAATGAAATTTAAGCAGTTTTCTATTTAATGGATACAACTAAAAGGCTTAACACGTCACAACTGTTAACATCTTGTCTAGAACTTAGTCACCTTTTTCCTACCTTAAAAGTAGGCTAGGTAATGTAGTACCTTTCTAAGTAATTGTATGCTTAATTAAAACTCTGGGGAGTCTATTATTAAGTGTACTAGGACAATGGATATACATGGACAATTAGCAGTCTTTATCACAGTTTTGCCTTCTAGCCACCTAGGTATCTATGCATCCTTATCTTTCCTTACAAATACACTCAAATCTTCTACAAGGTAGCCCCCTAAAATCTTATCCAGTAATCCTATCCTATGCAGCTAAAAATACAGGACCAGTGTGTCATGTGGTCTTCTCTATCAGGTCTGGAAGTAGCTCCTTATGATCTGGCAACCCATTAACTAAACACAAGTTATATGTCTTCCCCAACCCTAATATACAATAGTAGAGTAAGAAAAGGATACCTGAATTTAAAACGTCCCAGTTGTGATATTCCAAAAAAGATATAACATCACCGATGAAAGATTTCAGTCAGAAATAGATATGATGGAATTTTACTCAGCCATAAAAAGGAACGAGATGCAGACATTATACTACAACGTGAATGCACCTTGAAGACATTATGATAAGTGAAATAAGCCAGACACAAAAGGATCAATGTTATATAATTCTGCTTATATGAGATACTTAGAATACTCAAACTCATAGAGAAGAAAGTAGAATGGTGGTTACCAGGGGCTGGTGAGAAGGGGAAATGAAGAGTTATTGTTTAACAGGTAAGAATTTCAGTTTGGGAAGATGCAAAAGTTTTGGATAGATGGTGGTGAGGTTGCAGAACAATGTGAATGTACTTAACACCACTGAACTGCACATTCAAAAACAATCAATATTAAGTTGTGTATATTTACCACAATAATTTTTAAATGAAAGACAACATTCTTTTATGAATGTAAAGAATGTACAAGTGGATTTTGGTCCAGAGTACAAGTGAAATTCTCCTGGGCAGGAGTTGTGAAAGCTTCCTGCTGGTGGAGTAAGTTTCTTGGCAAATTCATCTGCCTAGTTCTTACCTATCTCTTTTGTTCATGGTTCCTGTGGCTTTGGTTTTGTGTGTTTAGGAAGATTTTCCCTGTCTACCACCCACATCAGAAGGGGCAAGAAAGAGTGTACCCTACTTCAGGAACTTTAGGAGACAGAGTGTTATGTTAGAGGTTTAACAATCATAGGCTTTGTACACCAGACCTGTAATTTCTTTGGTAATAAAATTCCTTCAAAATCTTAGCAGTCTTCTTGTCCATTTGCTTCTTAGTCAGTTCCACGTAGAGTAGCTACACTCAAAGACCTGTTTTGGACAAATTTCCTTAGAGCCCATCGATTCTCATCTTTAGTTTATTGTCTTCTTACTCAGCTCATGTCTCTTTCCCTTACCATAATATCAGCTGACTTAATACTATGTAAAAATAAATCTTGGGAACTTGGTTGAAAAGCCAATAATCTTAAATTGATTTTTGCCCCTAAGCTGGCTCTGATGACAATTTTATATCATGCTTTTTAGGAAATATAAGAAGTTGACTTTCTAACCCTCTTAGGTCCTACATTAATAGCATTTTAATCCATTAAATTGCATTTCACAGGCAAAGAAACTCTCATTAGTATTCCTTTGATAAAAATTCCAGGTAGCAACCAACATACAGCAAAAAACTGACTTTTTTTAGATTATTCCCATAGAGCTACAAGTTTGGTAGTAATGTGATCTCTTTTCAAGTTAGCATATCTTTTCAAGCCCCATAACATGGGACATATACCTCTTTCTACCTACTTCACAACTCGCTAAACTAATGCCACGTTTTGATTTTTATGATGACTCTATCCCACTTCCAGGAGCCAATTTCTATAAAATACAGTACAAGCTAAGCAGATATAACCTGAATTATAGTGCCTCAAATAAAGCAGAATTTTTCTTTCTTTCACAGTGGTCAGGAAGTGAGCCCTATAGGGGTATAGCTATGATTTACCCACAAATTTATCTAGATTCTTAAGATCTTATTTCTTTATTATCACTCAAAGTATTGTCCTTACTTTCATGTTTGAAGCATATTTACAGAATGTGGGAAAAGGAAAAAAAAAAGCATGGAATGCAAGTAACTTCCTTTGTAATAGGGATATACATATCCCTTCTGCTCACATTGCATTTGTATAAACATGGTGAATGCCTACTCTTGGCTGCAAGAGAGGCTAGGACAAGTAAGCACTAGCTGGGCCACTATGATCCAGCTGAAACTCAGGGTGACTTCTCACTAAAATGAAGAAGAGGAGAATTGTGAAAGATTTGCAGACTCTGCCACTCCAAAGAAACCCCATTGATATGGAGAAATTTGTGTAACAAATAATTTGTGTAACAAATAATTGCATCACAGTATAATAGTTTGGCATATGTAAATTTGAACTGAGGATTACAAAAGATCAGAGGAGGCCTAGTGCTGTCTTTTGATTCAAAAGAAGCTCCAGAAAAATAAATGTGATGGAACTTGGAGAATAAGCAAAGAGTAATTAGGATGCAAACATTTTTTCTTAACCAAAAGTTTCAGTTGTAAAACATGAATATGAAACTCTAAGATATAAGGTCATTCTGTTTGCTAACATTTGATACCTGGCAATATTTTTCCAAAATGTAACTTCTTTTATTTATTTATTTTGTTAATCTTCACCAGAGGATATTTTTCCACTGATTTTTAGAGAGAGTGGAAGGCAGGGAGATCTCTACATATATCTATATAGAGAGACATATATAGATATAAATATATATCTAGAGAGAAACATTAACATGAGAGAGACACATTGATTGGTTGCCTTACGCATGTGTCCCAACCAGGGCCAGGCATTGAACCTGCCACCCAGGTACTGCCCTCGACCAGAAACTGAACCCATGCCCCTTCAGGTGGGCAGGACAGCATTCTAACCACTGAGCAACACCAGCCAGGGCAAAAGTACTGATTACTTTGAGTCAACTAGGCTATACATAACTGTAAATGTACATACAGACATTTAAATTGCTATGTATATAAGAGTGAGTCAGTGTGGGAGAATGAGAATAAAAATAAAAAATACTTTGAAATGTCCAGACCCAAATTCTTAGAGAGTAGGAAAAAAGTGGTCTGAAGGTTAAATTACATGAAAAAATGTTGATAAGATGAAAGTCAATTTTCTTCTTATCTTTTTATGTTCCTGAATTTGTTTTTCATCAAATCTAACCTAAAACCTTTACTACAGTCTGAACAATTAGAATAAGATTTGGTAGGTGCTGATTCTTCGCTTTGAAAATAACCTCAACTGTTATTGCATGCTAGACTTTTATTCATTTATTCATTTGTTTATTAAGTATATTTTGAGCACTATGTGTCAGGCTGTCAGTAATTAAGAAAAATGTCCTGTCTTCAAAGTGCTCATGGGCTAGTTGGAGAAACAGCCTAGAAAACACATAGACAACGCAGCCTGGTAACTTCCTTGAGAGAGGGCTGCACAGTGGACAGAGGCTCACAAGTAAGAAGTTCCTGAACCAGTTGGGAAGAATCCATGTGGACTTCTAAGAGGAAAGAATACTTTTTTGAGTTTGGAGACAGTGAGTATTACTCAGTAGGATGTGCCAGGAAGCAAGAATAGCATACACATGGATGAAGATGTGAGAAAACAGGATATATTTGGGGAAGAAAAATTATAAATCAAGTACGTAATGCCATGTCAATGTAGAAGAGGAAAATTCTGTGTGTAAATATTATTGGAAGAGAAGTTGGGAAATCTGTTCTTCTGGCTTTCATTTCTTTAATTCAAAATAATTACTGAGCTCCTACTCACATTCTAAGCTCTATACTTGTCTCTGGGAAAATAAAAAATAAGCCGATTCCGACATGCACTTTACCTTTGGGGAGTTCACATTTTATGACAGAGATAGACAATCAGATAAGCTCATGAATAAATATATAAATACAAGCTATCAGGCTGTGCACAGTCCTGGTGGAGGTGGTGGGGAGGTTGATGAAAAAGAGCTCAGAAAAAGGCTCCAGCTTCCCCTCTAATCCATTAAGTGAAAATTATAATGGTCTCCAAAGCCTTTCTCTATTCTGATGTTGTTATGATTCTAAACCTTATATCATTTAACATAAAGTTTAATAGTTATGACAAGATTTGTTGTTTTTTTTTTGCTCAGAAAGTAAAGTGAGACTGGGGAGAAAGTTTGATCTTATTTCCTCAATATTCGAAAGCTGTCTGAGGATGCAGCCAGTAACATGGAAACAGGTGTTACGAACATACTATTTTGGTCTTCCGGGATACTTCTAAAATTTTAAGAACAATATAATAGCACAAACATCATGGAATTATTCTGTTAATGGAAATGCCACACAGTAAAAAGGACAAATAAAACAATAAACAATGGACAAGATAGGCTTTGAGAATGTGCAAAAGCCCACAGGTAAACCCCTATACACGTCAGATCATTGAGGAAAGTCGAAAACTATAGCTCCATTTGAGGTCTAAAGAAACAGTTCTAAGACTATACTTTCAGGGATCATTTCTATAGTTTGTTACTAGAGGAGTTTCTCTGATTGTGTAGAGCACCCAAAACCACAAGGAGGAGATACAGGTTCTCTCCTGAGCATGAAGCTGGCTCTTGGTGTTGCTTCGGCAACTGCCATTTGCCATTGATGATCATTCTTTTTTTTTTCTTCAGAAAGAATGAGAAGGGGAGAATGCACTCTGAGTGGCAAAAAAAAAAAAAAAAAAAGAATTACAGTCCTAGTTCAGAAATGACATGGGTAGAAGAAGGAGCAGGGGTTTGGCTTCTGGGAATTGACCGTTTAATGCCTTGGTGACTTCGGGCAAGTTAGTTACTATCTATGTGCCCCAGTTTCCGCATGTATAAAATTAGGATAAAGATAAGAATGATCCTTACAGAAGAGATTTGAGGATTAGATAGTAAAAAATAGCCTAAAGAGCTTGGCCGGTGTGGGTCAGTGGTTGAGCGTCAACCCACGCACCGAGAGGTCTCCAGTTCGATTCCCGGTCAGGGCACACGCCCAGGTTTTGGGCCAAATCCCCAGTGGAGGACATGCAGGAGACGGCCAATTGATGTTCTCTCTCATTGATATTTCTCTCTCTCTCTCCCTCTTCCTTTCTTTCTCTCTAAAATCAATAAAGAAAAATAATTAAAAAAATAAAAGCCTAAGGAGAAAGAGAGAGAGAGAGAGAGAGAGAGAGAGAGAGAGAAGTTCCTATGGAAGCTGAAAGTAGTATTTCTTACAATCTTTTTTTTTAATGAATTTTCTTTAATTTACATGTAGTGTATGGTATTTTTGATTTTCATTAAAAAATTTTTTCTTGTAGCAAAAATGTTGGCTTCCATTTATTTTTTTCTTTTTGAAATTTTATTCGTCTATTAAATCCAGAAGATTGGAAAAGTATTCTATGCAAGACAATTCTAAACAAAATTTCATCATTATTTACTTTTATTCAAGAAAATTTTATCCAGAGTCTTAAGTCTGGCATTCTTAATTTGTCTTCACATCTGTAAGTGTTATTTTTCCACAAAGTATCTGATACTTGAGGGCATCTCAAGTATCCGGCTTCGTCGGCATTTCTCAAAGAGCTGACCGCGCTGTGAGTACACATTCGGCATTCCTAAATGATTGAATCAGGTGATGGTCTGTATTTGTTTTTGTATGGAAATGACAATGTGTGGCTATCTGGGACTTGACTTGGAGCTATTACTCACTGGTTCTTTCTGGGGGCCAGCCCCTTTTCCAGCTAAGTGTCTCAGGGACTGGGTGTAGTTTCCTTTTCTCTCTCTCTTTTTAAATCTTCACTCAAGGATATTTTAAAATTTTATTTTAGAGATGAACTGGGTACAGAGAAACATTGATGTGAGAGAGAAACATTTGGTTATCTCCTGACTGGGATCGAACCTTCAACCTTTTGGTATAAGGGAGGATGCTCCAATCAACTGAGACACTGGCCAGGGCTTTCTCTTCTATTTAATGGAGCTGTTAGTTACTCGATCTCTAGGATTCTCTGCCTACTCTGCCAGAGAAAAGGAAACTGATCAGGATTTTACTTAGAGTGACTCCTTCTCAGTTAGTGAGGCATCTTGGGTCAGTATTTGGAGCTAGTGATACTTGCCCCCTAAAAATTCCACTGTGCTTTCTCTTACATCTTTGTCAGTGTTAGTAAATATGTACTCCATAGAAAATCCTTTTTGCATTTGTAGTTTTTTTTAAACCGGAGACTCTTTCTCAAATGAATGCTTTTTTTTTTTTTTTTTTTTTAATCCTCACCCTAGGACATTTTCCATTTTTTGTTCAGGTGGGAGGGAGAGAGAGGAACAGAGAGAGAGAGAGAAACATCGATGTGAAAGGAACACATTGAGTGGCTGCCACCCGCACAACCAACCAGGGCCGGGGATAAACTGCAACCGAGGTACGCGCCCTTAGCGGAACCGAACCCGGGTCTCTCAGGACCGCAGGCCGACGCTCTAACCGCTGAACCAAACCGTCCAGGGCTCAAATGAATGCTTTTTAGTGCCTTGAACATGCATGACATTGTTCATCAAAATGATGATTATTAACTTAATTCCTCTCTCATTGGATGCAACCTCCATGAAGGCACATACACCAGTGTGTTTTTTTCACAACTTCATTATTGATTTGAGAGAGGAAGAGAGAGAGAGAGAGATCAGTTGCCTCCTGCACACTCCCTGACCAGGGCAGTGGATTGAACCTGCAACCCAGGTACGTGCTCTTGACTGAGACTTGAACCCGAGACCCTTCTGTCCGTGGGCCACCACTCTAACCACTGAGCCATATTGGCCAGGGCCCTGGTATATACTTTTTTACTTCTTAAAAAATGCTAATTAAGAGTCCTCACTTTTATTTATTCTCTTTTTATTAATGTACAGCTGACATACAATATTATATTAGTTTTAGGTGTACAACATAGTGATTCTCCATATTTATACCCAATAATATGCAATCACCACCATATGTCTAGTAATCATTTGTCATCGTACAAAGTTATTATGATGCTACTGACTATATCCCCTTTGTTGCATATCACATCCCTGTACGTGTTTATTTTGTAACTGGAAGTTTGTATCTCTTATCCCCCTTCACTTTTTCACCCATCCCCCCACCCTCTATGATAACCATCAGTTTGTTCTCTGTATCTATGAGTCTGTTTCTGTTTGGCTTTTTAAGATTCTACATGTGTGAAATCATGCAGTATTTGTGTTTCTCTGCCTGATTTGGCATAGTACCCTTAGGTCCTATGTTGTCAAAAATAGCAAGATTTCATACTTTTTTATTTTCTCAAAAATCCTACTCTAAGTCTGGTCTGTCTAATCAGGGAAAGAACATTAACATCAATAAAATCAATTTAGATGCTGTAGTAGGCTGAATAAATGACTGCCCAAATATATGAGGCCCTAATCCCAGGAACCTGTAAATGTTACTTTATAAGAAAAAGGAGGTTTTGCAGGTGTGATTAAGTCAAGGATCTGGACCTGGGGAAATTATTTTGGATTATCTGGGTGAACCCTAACTACAATCACAAGTGTCCTTGTAAGAGAGGTAGATGGTGATTTGATGTACATACAGATAGAAGAGGAGAAGACAGTGTGACCACTGAGGCAGCGAATGGAAAGATGCAGCCACAAGTCAAGGTATGTCAGCAGCCCCAGGATCGGGAAGAGTCAAGGCACAGATTCTCCCTTAGAGTCTTAGGAAGGAGTGTGGCCCGGTCACCACCTTGATTTGGATCCAGTAGTCTTATTTCAGTCTTCTGTCCTCTGGAACTGTGAGAGAATGCAGTTTTGTTGTTTTAAGCCTCCCAATTAGTGATAATTAGTTACCGCAGCTGCAGGAAACTAACAGAGGTCCTCACTTGTCTCAAAAGCATATCCTGTGACCTGTGCTGTAGGTGACTCCGTATGAAGGGGTCCTTGCCCCATGAGTCCTTTTCTGCTAGTTAATTATTATCAAGTTGAGCAGAAACTTTTCTTACATTACTAAAAACTTACACTTGAGAAACTGGAGTTTGAGAGGCACAGGAGGAAGGACAATGTACTTAACTACTATTCATTTATTGAATAAACATTCTGTAAGTTCTTGCTGTGTATCAATCTTTGTTCTAAGTCTTGAATTAAAAATGAATAAGACAGGATCCTTGTCCTTGAGAAGATCAGTTGATGAGGGGAAGTAAATGCACATATACATACAATTAAAATATTATAAATTATTATGTAGAAAATGCAGTGATGATCATAAAACTGAAGGTCCTTATGACTTTAAATTTAGCTTTAAATCTAACGTCTAGAAATAATCTCTCTCTCTGTCAATATATATACCCCTCAGAGACCCAGCCTGTCCCTGGGTAATTAGCCAGTGCTTCCCACCCCATACCCAGCAGAAGACAAAAGCTGATACCTGACTGTGGTCATGTGGTCCAGACCACTGGCAGGCTAAAGATAACATCTTGGCCTATGTTATGTTTCAACTACTGAGTCCTAATGTGGAATGATTCCTAGCTTCTTTCTCTTGAGATGGAACAGAGACACCCAGAAAAGACCTCAGAATTGTCCTTAAGACCTGAAGAAATGATTATTACTCTTTTACATCACCTCTGACCAATCAGCTCCCAACATGACCCTGAAACCCCTAACCCATTGTGTCTTGTGATTTTGCCCTATATGCAGTTGTCTCTCATTTATCGCTGTTAATCTGGTCCAGACTCTAGCGTTTGCACCTGCGTTGAAGGATTCCTGGGGTGCTCGATTACACAGGCCTACAGTCCATACGTACAGTAATTTTAATTTTAATTGTAATACAGGGGTGTTTAATTAACTCAGACAACCGAGTGCACGCTGTATCATTTTCATTGTCTCAATCAACTTTTTAATGAATATATTTGAAAAAACCGTGATAGAGTGAAGCCATGCAAGTCGAAGCGCGAATTGGCGAGGGATGACTGTAATCTGTAACCTACATGTCATCCATCTGGGAGTTTGGGCTTTGGAGCGTTAGCCTCTTGTTCTCCTGGGTAGCACCATTCATAATCAAATAGCCAATAGTTCTCCACTGCAGTTCTTCATGTTCACTGTTTGGCTCTTCTAGCTCCAGGCAGAGGAACTCTTTCTGTTCTGTAGCCATCATTGGATAGTGGATTTGGAACACACTAAAGAATGCAGAGATGACAGGAAGAGTCTGTGTGAGATGGAGGAGAAGTAAGTTAGGAAAAGCTTCATGAGAAAAATATGCCTCTGAGTTGACAAATAAGGAAGCAGAGTAACAAAAGCAGGCAGAAAGGGCAAACATTTATCAATTTTTTCTCCATGGTTTTTATATGTTGAAGGACACTGTCTACCAAAAAGAGAAAGCTTTTGTGTTTATTGAGCAATAAGCAATAGATCAACCATATCTCTAACTCCCAGAGTTTATTATCAGCATAGGATGATAAAGTTACCATCCATAATTTCAACCAAGAGCAAAGGTTTTTGTCATTTGATTTTTTTTTTCCTATGAAGTCTTTTCCTGACAAAAGTGTGATTCTTTTTCATTATGCATTTTGGAATACTGATATAGCTTCAGAACTCTCTCCTCATTGCTGTCAAGGACAGTCCTCCCCATCTTCGAAAAGACAGTACTAAACCATCTGGCCTAGAGAAAATTATATTGAAAAGAAACTCAATAATGAGAGTTCCTGCATAACAAGACACTAGCTCTGTCTCTTGGAGACAGCTTGCAGTATTGTTTCCCTGTAAGGCAATAGAAACCATCAGATCCTGGGCCCCTTTTACAGAGCGCCTATAAGATAATAGGGATAAGTTTACAATCAACCTTTGTTTAACACTCTGCCATTTTACAAAAGGGTTTCACAAAAGTATCTGATTATGGGTTCTTTGAGCCATAAGCAAATACTATTTTACCATTTCAGGCAAGTGTCTTTTCTCTTTTTATTTATTTATTTTTATCTTTATTGCAATGTTATTGTTCCAGTTAATGTATATTTTTTTCAGCTTTATTGGGATAATTGACATGTAACATTGTGCTGATTTTATACAAATATATTGTGGAATGATTGCCATCCTAGCTTTGGTCAACACTTCTATCACCCCACATAGTTACCGTTTCTTTTCTTTTCTTTTTTTTTTTCTTTGTGGTGAGAACATTTAAGATCTACTCTCTTCTCCATTTTCAAGTATATAATACAGTTTTGTTAACTATAATCATGTTGTGCATTAGGTTTCCTGAACTTATTCGTTTTATTACTGAAAGTTTGTACCCTTTGACCAACATTTCCCCTACCCTCTCAAGAAAGTTTCTTAATCTCTTTTAGCTTCAGTGTCCTTATCCACATGACTTTTGTGAGAATTAAGTGAGATTTTGTATATGAAGTAAGGACAGTGCTTGACACTTATGTACACAGTAAGAAGTAGACTCTTTTTTTTCTCCTGAAAGTAGCTGAACTACATTATCTTTTATTCTACTATTCTTCCATTGCTTCACTCCTCTCAATTCATGACAAGAACCAAAAACTTTTTTAGACCCTCCCCACCTCCTATCTATTGAGATTATGGCTCTGGAATGGTTACTTTTTGAGGGTGTAATTTGTGTCCCAGAATTCGAACTTCCTTCAGTGGTGCTACTCCTTGGGTTCTCTGTGCGCTCTTTTTCTGGCCTTTTAGGTATTACATGGTTAACAAGAACAGGGAGTTATTTATAAATAATGTGCTCCCTTACTCCAGGAAGATTTGAGGCAGTTTTCAAGATGTGATCATGCATGAAACAGGAAAGTCATATATCAAAAAGAGGGACAGACTATTAGAAAGAGCACTGGGTGAAATATAAATGGGATTTAAGTTTTTTTTTTCTTTATTGATTTTAGAGAGAGAGGAAGTGAGAGGCAGAGAGATAGAAACATCAATGAGAGGAACATCGATTGGCTGCCTCCTGTATGTTCCCCACTGGGGATTTGGCCCACCATCTGGGCATGAGCCCTGATCAGAAATTGAACCAGAGACCTCTTGGTGCATGGGTCGAAGCTCAACAACTGAGCCACACCTGCTGGTATAACTGGGATTTGATATGAATCATTCAGTTTTTGAATTGAATCAGTCATTAATCATTTCATGAAATTAATTGAGATAAGAACATTGTATTTGGTAAAGGAAGTATGATTTTATGAAATTTTAGTTTCAATTATATATTATGGCATGTGTTGTAAAATGTATTTTGCTTAAAAAAAAAAAAAAAAAGAGCTCTGGCCAGTTTGACTCAGCGGTTAGAACATTGGCCTGCGGACCAATGAGTCAGACTGATTTAGATCAAGGGCACATCTCCTTTGTGGTTCGTCCTGATAGGAGGCAGCCAGTCCATGTGTCTCTCTCACATCGGTATTTCTGTCTCTCTCTCTCCCTTCCTTCATTCCTTCCACTCTATCTGAAAATAAATAAAAAAATATCCTCAGGTGAGGACTAAAAAAAAAAGCTTGAAAGCCATGAGATTAGGTTACTAATGATTTACCTTTTCTGCCACTTGTGAGTTATCAGTTGAGAAGTTCCCGATTTAAGTTATTGAACACTTATTTTTCATCGGATATTCTTATTTGTGAATGATTTTCTCTCCTCCCTAACAGATATTTTGCAGCATAAGACAGGTGCCCTGTGTCAGTCCCACACTCTTCTCACCTTCTCCTGGCCTCTGTCTGATAGGAGTTTCGGAGGATTCCTGTTACTAAACAGACTTCAATACTAGGTAGTAAAATGCAAATTCCTAAATAGAGTAAATCTGAGCTTCCCTAAAGCCCCTGAGAATTACGTCATCTTTAACCATTAATCCTCTGGGCTCGTTTTATTCAAATTATCTTAAAAGCTTTGCAGCGGTGTGGGTAGGAGCAGGGATGGGGGTAGAGCAGAGGGGTAGAGAGGCTTTAGGTGTGGGTTGTGAAGGGGTGTTTGACGGTGGGATGAGATGCTGAGCGTGGGCGGAGAACGGGGACCCTCATACACAAAAGGGTATTTCCGGCCTTAATTTCCTTACTAAAGTGCTTTGAGTAGAACTTTTTTACCCGGAGAAAACGACCTGTCCCAAAGAACTAGGTGTGTGTGTGTGTGCACGGGAAGGGAGGCCAGGGTCCGCACTGAAAGTATGAGTCTCTTTCTTCACATCTTTGTCTTTCGGAGCTGGCAGGCTGGGCTGCGGGACGCCTCCCAGTTCCCAGCCAGGACATCCTGAGCAGCAGCAGCCACACAACAGGCTCGCCGCCAGACAAAGGGGCCGCGCGGCGGTGCAGCCTGGCGCAGCTCGGGCCGCGGGGCCGGGGAGCGTGCGCTCGGGGCGCGGGCCGGGCCGCCCAGAGGGCAGCGGAGACCCGGCGCGGCCCGGAGCCGCGGCGCCCGGAAGACCCGGCTCCGGGGCGCAGACCCCGCCCGGGCTGGCTCCGCGCCGGCCTCCGGCCTTCCACTCAGTCTTTGACCACCGCCCTCCCCGCTCCGTCCCGACCCGCCCACACCCACGCTACTGCTACCGCTGCCCCGGCCGCCGCCGCACCTTCTCGGCCGGCCGGCGGCGAGCTCAGCGCGGCGGGCCGGCGGCATGGCTGTGTCCTGGAGGAGCTGGCTGGCCAACGAAGGGGTTAAACACCTCTGCCTGGTAGGATGGCGGGCGAGGCTGTCCCCGCGTTTTGTCTCTTGTGTAGAGATTTTGATTTATTGTCTGAGCGTGCGCGAGTGGGAAGCTGGAAGTGGAAGTTTTGCCTCTAATCGGAATATTCTCAACTAATACAACTTTCCGCTGTTGATACCTGGAAATGATAACGATCCCACCGTTCCTCCCAATGCCTGAGAACTTTCCTACACACTGATGGGAGAGCCAGCAGATGTAGAGGAAGGGAGAAGGGATCCCTCTAATGAACACAGCTTTTTCTTAACCCTTGAAACATCTTCCCTTCTTTGCGCTTCCCCCAGCTTCTGCTTGATGTTGTATTTTTAACAATATACAGCGTCTGGGACATGGTGATGTCGCCAAGTTTTTAGTCCCACTTTGTACTGCAAGGGATGTCTGCAAATCATGCAGGAGTCCAGTTGACAACCCAAATGTTTACTTTTAGGGACTGAGTGAGGTCAGATTTGTTTTTCTTGGAGTGGTTTTCAGATTGCTTTCTTCAATTACTAATTGAGATTCCATTGAAAGTGTGGTGTCCAAGGAATGTACTTAAGGTTTCCATTCATCAGGTAATGTTTATGTTTACTTTTTGTTTTCTCTTTCCTTTTTGTATGATTTAGCTTATCTGGCTTTCCCTGAACGTCCTACTGTTCTGGAAATCCTTCCTGAAGTATAATCAAGGGCCAGAGTATCACTACCTCCACCAGATGCTGGGGGTAAGTAGGAGTTGGGTGACCTGGTGGAATGCCTTTAATGTAGGCAGGCCCTTGCTACAACCCTTGGTCAGTTCTTCCATTCATTAAAGACACATTGGTGGTTCACTAAAACATATTAATCTCTAAAGTGGTCAAGTTTTCCTGGTTTATCATTTAAACTTGTCTGGATTAAAATAACTGACTCTTTTAAGAATCAAAGATAATATCTGCTGGAGTGAAGTGGATTAAACTGTCAGAGGAGCTGGTAGTGCCTGAGAAAAGTTCTGTCTGTTGTCAGCTAGCGGCAAAGTGCCCTGAAGGATCTGCTTTACCAGGAGGACCAACAGATGACAGGCTTTTACTTTTCTCAGGACTTCAGCCTGCCCATAAGCTTATTCAGAGGACTTCTGCAGTATTTCCTTTTACTGCCAGTTCTCACAAAATATATGTCTGATGCAGTATTCATTGACATTGAGAAGCAGTTAATTTTTAGTAGTTATCTGAAACCTCTACTTTCTATTGCAAAACAACTAATTTATTCAATTATTTATTTAAACTGATGATACACTGGGTACTTTACAATATTTTGTTTAAGCCTGTAAACTATTCTTCCATATTATATGTGGGGAAATATAGGCTAAGGAAGCAGAATGACTTGCTTAAGTCCCTCAGAGCTGGATTTGACTGTACTGCTGTCTGGCCTTTTGTTTTTTGCTTACACTACACATATTTTCTAAACCACTTCACTGGTCCATCTCAGATACTTCTGCCACTGGTTAATATTATTACTCTTTATTAATGCTGTCCAATAGAAATATGAGTCATAAGTAATTTAAAATTTCCCGGTAGTACATTTAAAAAGTAAGAAGAAGCCAGTGGCATTAACTTTAAGAATATGTTTTATTTAAAATAATACAAAGTATTATAATAGATTGAAGTTTCGACATGTGATCAAAATTTAAAAATTATTAATGAGATATTTTACACTATTTTTGCCTATTAATTCTTTGAATCATGCACATCACAATACAGTCACTAAATTTTCAACAGAAAAAACTTGACCTATGTTTTGATTTCAGAAACTTTTACAGATAATATAGTGGATTCACATACCCAGGTTGCTCCAAACATAGTTAAAGCTTTTCCAATAACAGAGATGAGTATCAGCTTTTAAATTTTAATTCAATTCAATAAAATTTATTAGATTAAAAATTTAATTCCTTGGTGGCTCTAATTGATTTTACATGCTCAATAGCCATGTGTGGCTAGTGGCCGCCATTTTGAACAGCACAAGACTAGACTGTGAGGAAGATATTCCCACCTTCATGGCCGTATGCACTCATTCTGCTTAAAAACAAACGACTAGCCACCAATCAGTACAACAAAAAGGCATCAGAATATGGGTATTCCTTCTACTCCCCCTCTTCAAATTAGCAGCTGATACTAAAGAGGAAGTTGTGGGCTGTAATTCCTGGCATGCAACTATAAACACATCTCTGACTTTTTCCCTAATCTGGTGGTGGAACCCTTTGAGAATGAAGGTAAAGGTATTTGATTTTCAGAACTGAAGTGTCCATTTTCATTACTAGTAGGCTAGGAGGCTGTTCTCACAACAAAATTAAGGATTAAAAAAATTTCATGAGAGGATCACCTTGACCTCTTTGGCTCAGCAGCTAGAGCATCAGCCTGCAGCCTGAAAGGTCTTGGGTTTGATTCCAAGTCAAGGGCACATACCTGGGTTGCAGGTTTGATCCCTGACGGGTTGCGTGGGAGGCAACTAATCAATGTGTCTCCCTTACATTGATGCTTCTCTCTCTGTCTCCCTCCTCCCTCCCTTTCACTCTATGTAAAAATCAATGGAAATTTTTCCTTAGGTGAGGATTAATAAAAAATAAAAATTCATAAGAACTGGTGATGAGAGATAAAATAATGTTGGAATTAATAGGTTTTAGTATAAATTTTCATCATGATTGTTTTATCCCAGACTGGTTTGATCCAAACCTGGAGGCAATGTGGTCACGGCTGGTTTATGCCTGAGTTAATGTGCTAATCAGACTGTGTACTTCCTAGAAGATGTTTAATTATGACATGCTGTGAATATTGGAATCTTACAATTATCTTAAGGGAAAAAGGTCTTTTAAGGAAGCCAAAACAACATCCAAACAAACAAACTGAACAATAACTTCATCTTCCCACAGCAACTATTTTAGAAATTAAATTTATTGGGGCAACATTACTTTTTAAATAAAACATATCATTGATTACTTATGATGAAATCTGTTTTTGATTTAGTTATTTTCAAGTATTGGAAATGTAGTTGCTTGTACTTGAATGGAAAGTACTAATGAATTGTGACCAACTCTGAGAAATTAAGTTTCTTAAATATTTTGAAATGTCAAAGCAATTTAACTGATTATGCTATCTACAGAAACCTTCATATTCATGTTCATCTACTTGAGTTGTATTTCTGACTTTTTAACCATTAAAGATATCATTTCATTGATATAAACATTTTAACTTGAGAAGATAATGAGTTTTATGGCACCAGATTGAATGTGTCTTGGTTTTATATCTTTCCACCAAAACTAACATATGTGTATGGACTGTTCCATTTTAACCTAGTTATTCTTATGATGCCATGATGAGAATGCATTTTTTTTTTTTTTTTTTTGCTCTGTTTTGCAATTATTATTTTAGATCTACTACGAGGTCATAAAGATCTTTTCTTTTCTTCTTTTATTTTAAGCTCTTACTGAGCTACCTATGTTAATTGGAAGAATGTTGTGAGCCTTAAGTATTGTTTCTTTTCTTTTTCTTTTTTTTTCTGATGATCTTTCTATGGTCAATCATTATCCTTTAAGTGACTTAGAAACATTAACTAATTTACCCTCTAAGAATCCTAGGAGTTATACCATAATTAGCAAATTTCAGAGACAGAAATCTAATATCATGTGAGTTTCTTAAGGTCAGAGATTGGAGCCTGTGGACAAATGGACCTAGGATTTTAAGTCGGTATTGGTTTCACTGCTGTCCTAGCAGCTTTAATTCTGCTGAGAAGGAATATATGCCTACTGTCAATTTCAGAAAAGGCTTGATCATTAACTTTTTCTCTTTTATTGCACAGAATACTGTGGTTTAAATTCAGGATATTTTTTAACTAAGTGTATTTTTTTGTTTCCTGTTATTTTAACATTCTGCTCATTGAAAACAATTTACTTCCTATTTATTGACAGGTGAAATGGGTTACATTACCTTGATGCAATAATTATATTCCTAATTTCTTTAGGATAGATACTCATAAAATTTTAACTTTGGAAGAGAGCTTTGATATTATTGATTTCTTCCTCATTTACCCAAATAGAAAAATGAGATTGAAGTGATTTGCCAACTATCACCCACTGAATTAGTGGGTTTGTTACCATTTTGGTCTGTTGATCCTGTCAGTGCAATAGTTAGCCTGTTATAATGAACAGCTCTATGAATCTGTCAAGAACATATTAGCCCTGGCTGGTGTGGCCCAGGTCCTTGGGTGTCCTCCTGTGCGCCAGGAGATTACCTGCTTGATTCCCCAGTAGGGGGCGTGCAGATGGCAGACAGTACATGTGCTCTCACATTGAGGTTTCTCTCCCTTCTCTCTCTAAAAATCAGTGAACTATTTCCTAAAAAAACAAAACAAAACAAAAATCAACAAAAAACATATTAAACTCCATACTTAATAGACTCCCAGCTTTTCATCCTATGTCAAATATTTAAAGATGTTTAGCAATTTAAGAAGTTAAGGAACATTATTGATTTATTCCCAAGATAACATATTTTCAGCATTCAAGTTGTTTTATTTTAGCACTTAATGTTTAACCTCTTTGTTTTTTACAGCTAAATGGCCACTATGTAATTAATTCTCTTCTATCAACACCATCCAGAACTGCATTGGATTGGATGTTGGAATTGTAGAGATTTTCAAATGTACCACCTTCATTATTAATAATATCAATAACATTACATTTATTGAGGACTAAGTATCAGGCATTAATCTAAGAGTTTTGCATTGATTAATTAATTTAATCTTTTTCATCCATCCTATTTTTAATTTTGTAGCTAAGAAACTGAATTAGAGAAGTTTTATAACTTGCTAGTGAGTGACAGAGATAAGACTCTAGCCTGGTTCATATTCTTAACCATTGTGTTCTCTGTCTCTTTGTAACATTAACATTAGGCTAAGCCATATGAAATTGCCATTTGATAAAACAGAAAAAAAATCAAATATCAGCCATTTCAAGTGCTTCAACCAAATAACAGCTATTATAAGTGATTAATCACACACTATGTTCCAGGCACCTTCTTTTTCTATCCTTTTATAATCTCACTTTTTAGTTTTTAAGGAATCTCTATACTGTTTTTCCATATTGACTGCACCAATGTGTATTCCCACCAATAGTGCACAAGGGTTCTTTTTTCTCATTCTTAAGCTTGAGGCAAGCCTGTACAGTTAGTAGATATCCTGGTACCTATTGCATTAATTTGCTTGAGTTTCCATAATAAAGTACTATAGACTGGGTGGCTCAAATAACAGAAATTTATTTTCTCAGAATTCTGGAGGCTGTACGTTATATGCTTTCTCCTGGGAAATACCCAGAAAGGGGGAGGAGAATGCTGACCTGCAGAATGTTACAGGGACCTTGGGGATTGTTCTAGTTCATTTATCTCATTTGACTGATCAACTTGGTATAGTTAAATGCCTTCTTTATAGACTCACTGGAAAGCTCAATGCAGATGGTAGGTCTTCTAACTCTAGTCAGTGTTTCTAGTTCATCATACTAAGCCTTTCATTGATTATAAAATTGATTTGTAAAGTGCCTAGGTAATTCTGGGGAGGAAAATCAAACAACTCTAATTCCTTGTTGACAAGATCATGGGCTTTGGAACTACATGGGAGTTTGAATCTTGGCTCAGGCATTTATCTTCCTTTATGACTGTGACAAATTACTTCTCTGAGCCTAAGTTTAAATCATCTATAAAGTCAGGCTTAAACCTTCCGCTTATGTTAGTGGTGAAGATTATATGGAAAAAATGCTCAGCACTTGGTGCATATGCAACTTAGCAAAAGATAGCTATTATTGCAAATTCTAAGTAGTATGATTTTGTTTTAATGGTATTAATACTATTAATAGTACTGAATAGTAATATTATAAATTATTCATGCTTATAAGTAAAAATATTAAGAGGATTTAGAGAAATATGAAGATGGAAGGAACTTACTGAGTACATAGCAGATAGTAGGACAGGGAAACGTTCTTTCTTTCCTTGACCTCTGGCTGCCTCCCTGACCCTGATATCAGCTATCTGCTCATATTTGTAATTGGTAGAAAATTTATGGCAACTTGATTATGATGGCTGGATGGAATTTCAGCTTGAGGTAGTATGCATTTCATTCAAGAGAGCATTTATTAACTTTCATAAACCTTAGAGTTTTCAACAGATGAATAGGGAAAATAATGCCTATTTTACAAGATTATTATGAAATTTAAAATTAACATAAATAATAATAATAGTTAGAGTCAATATTCATTGAGATATTCTCATGGGCCAGATGTTGTGTTAAATTTTTTATACATCCAGTGTAAGCTTCTTATCTAATCTACAAGGTAGGTTCTTTTACATAAGAGGAAACTAACTAAAGCACAGAAATTACAAATAACTTTCTTATGGATTAGAGTTCCTAGCATAAAGCCCATTATATAATAAGAGTTCTAAAAATGCCAGCTTTTATTTTTCCTTCCCTCTGTTCTCATCCTTTATAGCTATGTGCAATTCACTTAACTGGTCTGTAGCCAATGAAACGTGATGAAACTATCCTTATCTCAGAGTGCTGTGCTGAGGATGAGAGAATTTAATGGATTAGGAACTACTTTGAAGAATTGGAAGCATCACAGATGTAAAAAAAAAAAAGGTTGTTATCACATACTGTTTCTGTTTCCTGTTCATTCCTCTCAAATTTTAAGGCTCTAGCCATGGTACCATATCAGAGTTCATCTAAGAGTCATAAAGGACAGTTTGGACAAAGAAATGAGATTTCATCTTTATGACAGAAAAGAGTTATATTGCTCTTCACATCCAATATGCTTTACATTTATAGTGTTGACTTCTGAGGTGGGATCTTGAAGGCCTGTGACATGTTATAATGAATAATTTTGCTATGGCATGTACTAAGAGGGAGACCTTAGTATAAAGGTAAACTCTTCAGTGGGAGTGAGCCTACTTCACCTCTTAGTTTCCACATCTTAACACAACTTTGGAATGGGATAAAAGCCAAACCGTGTGCTAAACAGTTGCTCCTGTGAAAAGTAGTTTCTGTTCCATTCTAATAATGGGACCAAAAAAAAAAGTAGATAAAAAAGAAGATGGACTTTTCTTGATCAATAGATTTTGTTTACATTTATAGAAATGGGAAAGTTAAATTTAACAGTGACTCTTATCTATGGATAAATAAATCCAGTACATATTCTACAGGAGAAAAATGCATACTTTAATGGTTTTCATGGATTTGGAAATTGTTCAAGGCCTCTAGATACATCAAGAAGATTAGAGGTCTAATATAGAGGTCTAATATAGGCAAGAAGAGATGGGTGATATATACAAAGTGAAAGTGTTTTATATATCTGAGATTTTTTTTCAAGTGGGTGCTTCAACACTAATATAAATTAATGAAATTATCTATGGTAACAGTCTTTTTTACTATATTCTTTCTTCCTATGATAGAATTTTCAAACAGCAGACTTCAAATGGCAAGTAATTGGGTTTAATACACAACCTTTCAAATAGTATGTTGACATGTATTCTTCTATTGGTATTTTATGTGCGTGTTTCTTTTAATTCACAAAACTGGTATTATACACAATACTCATTCTGTTTCTTGTTCCTTTTCACCTGATGTTACGTTTTCAAAGTTTATCCATGTGACTGGGTGTTTCTTTGGTCCTTTGCTTCTTATGGTTGCATCATATTGCATATTTTGTATCTACCACAGTTTCTTATCTATTCTTCGAGAAAATGGACATTTAGATGATCTTAAATTTCCTGCTACTTCAAGTGGTGTTATGATGAACATAAAGTACACTCTTATAGTTTAACTATTATAATGTAGTTTACTGGTTTTATAATGTAAATATTTTGCCTATTGGGTTTTACTTTTTAAAAATTTTTTTATTAAACTTGTTGTGGTGACAATGATGAATAAAAATAGAGTTTTCAAGTGTACACATCTATGATACATTATCTGTATATATTGCATTGTGTTTGCCTCCCAAAGTCAAATCTCCTTCTGTCACCATTTGACTGCTTTTATACTTCCTTTTGCCTCTGGTAATCACCATACTGTTGTGTGTTTACGAGTTTTTATCTGATTGTTTGTTTTGTTTGTTCACATGTTACTTTCAGTTTTATATGCCACATGAGTGAAATTATATGATTCTTGACATTTTCTGCCTGACTTATTTCACTTAACATGATATTCTCAAGATTCATCCATGTGGTCACAGATGGTAGTATTTCATCTTTTATAATGGCAGAGTAGTATTCATTGTATAGATGTACCACATCTTCTTTATCCAATGATCAGTTGAAGGACACTTCAGTTGTTTCCATGTGTTGGCCATTGTGAATAATGCTGCAATAAACATAGGAGTACATATATTTTTATGAATACATGTTTTCAAATTTTGGGAAGACTCCCAGAAAAGGGGTTGCTGGGTCATATGATAAGTCTATTCTTAATTTTTTTAGTAACCTCCATCCTGTCTTCCATAGTGGCTATACCAGTTTATATTCCCACCAGCAGTGAATGAGGGTTCTTGTTTCTCTCTAACCTCTCCAACACATATTACTTGTCTTGTTGATAATAGTCATTCTAACAGGTGTGAGGTATCTCACTGTAGTTATGATTTGCATTTCCTAATAGCTAGTGAAGTTGAACATCTTTTTCTATATTTATTGGCCATTTGTATGTCTCTTGGGAGACATGTTTGTTCAGGTTCTCTGCCTAGTTTTCAGTTGGATTGTTTGTTTAACATTTTGTTGAGTTGTATGGGTACTTCATATATTTTGGATATTAACACCTCATTGGAGGTGGTGTTTGCAAATATCTTCTTCCATTCAGTTGGTTGCCTTTATGTTTTGTTGATGGTTTCTTTTGCTGTGCAGAAGCTTTTTCGCTTGATATAATGTATTTGTTTAGTTTTGCTTTTAATTCTTTTGCCTTTGGGGTCAAATTCATAAAATTCTCTCTAAGACCAAGGTCCATAAATTTAGTACCTATGTTTTCTTTGACGTAATTTATTGTTTTAGGCCTTATAGTTAGGTCTTTGATTCATTTTGAGTTGATTTTTGTGTATGGTGATAAATAGTCTAGTTTCATTGTTTTGTGTGTGGCTTTCCAATTTAAATAGCACTGTTTATTGAAGAGGCTTTTTTTTCTCCATTGTATATTTTTGGCTCCTCTATCAAAATTATTTGCCCGTGTACATGTGCATTTATTTCTGGGCTGTCAAATCTGTTTCATTGGTCTGTGTGTCTGTTTTTCTGTCAATACCATGGTGTTTGGATTATTGTCTCTTTGTAGTATGATTTGAAGTCAGGGAATGTGCTGTCTTTGGCTTTTTTTTCCCTCCCTCAGGATTACTTTGTCTATTCAGGGTCCTTTGTGGTTCCATCATAATCTTTCAAAAATGCCATGAGGATTTTGATGGGGATTGCATTAAATCTATACATTGCTTTGGGCAATATGGCCATTTGAACTATATTGATTCTTCTAATTCATAAACATGGAATATCTTTCCATTTCTTTGTGATTTTTTCAACTACTTTTTTTTTTTTTTAATCCTCACCCAAGGATATTTTTCTGTTTATCTTCAGATAGAGTATCTTTTTAATGTATTGTTGTATTAAGTTTGCTAGTATTCTAGGATTTTTTCATTTCTATTTACCAGAGATATTGGTGTGTAGTTTTTTTTTTGAGTTATCCTTGTCAGCTTTTGGTATCATTGTAAAAGTTGGCCTCATAAAATGTATTTGGAAGTACTGCCTCTTCTTCAGTTTTTTGGAAGAGTTTGAGAAAGATAGGTATTAAGTATTTTAATATTTGTTAGAATTCAGTTAGTGAAGCCATCTGGTCTTGGACTTTTAATTTTTGTGATGTTTTGGATGGTTGTTTCAATTTCCTCACTGTTTTATTTATTTATTTATTTATTTATTTATTTATTTAATTTATGATCGATTTACTTAGATTTTCCAATTCTTCATGATTCAGTTTAAGAAGGTTATATATTTCTAAGAACTTATTCAGTTTTTCTAGGTTATTGAATTTGGTGCAATATAGTCTTTTTTATTTATTTTTTATTCTCACCCGAGGACAGTTTTCCATTTTTTGTTCAGATAGAGTGGGAGGGAGAGAGAGAGAAACATCGATGTGAAAGGGACACATCGAGTGGTTGCCACCTGCATGACCCAACCAGGGCCGGGGACAAACTGCAACTGAGGTACGTGCCCTTAGCGGGAACCTAACCTGGGTCTCTCTGGACTGCAGGCCGACACTCTTACCGCTGAGCCAAACCGGCCAGGGCTGGTGCCATATGGTCTTTAATAGTCTTCTTGTATGATTCTTTGTACTTCTGTGGTGTCCATTGTAACTTTGCCTCTTTCATTTCTGATTTTGTTTATATGAGTCTTTTCTCTTGGTGAGTTTTTTCCTTAGTGAGTCTACAACATAATGATTATACATTTATATAACTTAGAAAGTGATCATCTCAATAAGTCTAGTACTCACCTGGCATCATACATAGTTATTATAGTATTATTGATTATTCCCTATGCTGTACTTCACAAGCCCATGACTACTTAGTAAATGAAAGTTTGCACTACTTCTTTTTTTTTAAATGTGAACTTATCCAGTGGTGAGTTTTCATTTTTAAAAACTTTAATTTATTTTTGTCTTTACCTTTATTGTTGTACTACAGATGTCTCTCTCTTTTTCCCTCCTTGACACCTTTTTTCTCGCTCCCACCACCCTTGCTTTCATTGCACTGTTGTCTGTGTCCATTGGTTATGCCTATATGCACATAAGTTCTTTGGTTTATCTCTTCCTGCCACCTCCTCCCCCACCCCCGATGCCACTTTCCTCTTAGATTTGTTAGTCTGTTCCCTTCTTCCATGTCTCTGGATCTGTTTTGTTTGTCAGCTTATTTTGTATACTATGTCCTACAAATAGTGAGATAATGTGATACTTGTCTTTCTCTGACTGGCTTATTTCACTTAGTATAATACTCTCCAGGTTCCTCCATGTCATCTCAAAGGGTAAGAGATCTTCCTTTCTTACAGCTCCATTGTATTTCATTGTGTAAATGTGCCACATCTTTTTTATCCACTTATCTACTGATGAATACTTGGGCTGTTTCTAGATCATAGTTATTATAAATAGCACTATTATGAACATAGGAGTGCATAAATTCTTTCTGATTGGTGTTTCAGACTTCTTAGGGTATATTCCTAGAAGTGAGATCACTGGGTCAAATGGCAGTTTCATTTTTAATTTTTTGAGAAAACACCATATTGTTTTTCATTGTGGCTGCACCAGTCTGCTTTCCTATCAGCAATGTACTAGAGTCCCCTTTTCTCTGCATCCTTACCAGCATTTGTTGTTTGATGATTTGTTGATGGCAGCCATTCTGGCAGGTGTGAGGTAATACCTCATAGTTGTATTAATTTGCATATATCTGATGATTAGTGATGTTGAACATTTTTTCATGTCTTTTGGCCATTTGTATGTCCTCTTTGGAGAAGTGTCTATTCAGATCCTCTGTCCATTTTTTGATTGGATTGTTTGTCTTCCTCTTGTTGAATTGTATAAAAACTTTATATATTTTGGAAATTAACCCCATATCTGATATATCATTGGCAAATATGTTCTCCCATATAGTGAGTTCATTTTCATTTTCATGCTTGTTTCTTTTGATGTGCAGAAGCTTTTTAGTTTGATGTAGTCCTGTTTATTGTTTTCTTTGTTTCTCTTGCCCAAGGTGATGTATTGGTGAAAATTGTTCTGTGTGATGTCTGAGATTTTGAGCTCTATATTTTATTCTGGGGTTTTTATGGTTTCACGACTTACATTGAAGTCTTTTATTCGTTTTGAGTTTATTCTTGTGTATGGTGTAAGTTAGTGGTCTAGTTTCCTTTTTTGGCATGTACCTCTCCAATTTTCCCAACATCATTTATTAAGAGACTGTCTTTACTCCATTGTATGTTCTTGCCTTCTTTGTCAAATATTAATTGAGCATAATGTCTTGAGTCAGTTTCTGGGTTCTCTGTTCTGTTCCACTGGTCTATATGCCTGTTCTTGTGCCAGTACCAGGCTGTTTTGATTACAATGGCTTTGTAGTATATCTTGATAACCAGTATTATGATCTCTCCAACTTTGTTCTTCTGTTTGAAGATTGCTGGGTTTATTCGGGGTCTTTTTTGGTTCCATATAAACTTTTGGAGTATTTGTTCTAGATCTGTGAAATATGCCATTGGCACTTTAATAGGGTTACATTGAATCTGTAGGTTGCTTTGGCTAGTATGGAGATTTTAATGATATTGATTCTTCTAATCCATGAACATGGTAAATGCTTCCACCTTTTTATATTTTCCTGTATTTCTTTTTTCAATGTCTTGTAGTATTTGAAGAACAGGTCTTTTACCTCCTTGGTTAAGTTCATTTCTAGATATCTTAATTTTTTTGTTGTTGCAATGGTAAATGGGATTGTTTTTTTAGTTCCCCTTTCTTAGTATGCATTGTTGATGTAAAAAATGCCATCGATTTCTGGATGTTAATTTGGTATTGTGCTACTTTCCCAAATTCATTTATTAAATCTAGTAGTTTTTTGGGGGAGTCTTTATGGTTTTCTGTGTCATGTCATCTATGGATAATGACAGTTTCGTTTTCTCCTTTCCAATTTGGATGCCTTTTATTTTTTTCTTCTTTTCTGACCTCTGGTTAAGACTTCCAGTACTATGTTGAATATGAGTGGTAAAAGTGGGCATCTCTGCCTTGTTATTGTGCTTGTTCTTGGAGGAAATGCTTTTAGTTTTTGCCCATTGATTATGATGGCTGTAGGTTTGTCATATATGGCCTTTATTATGTTGAGGTATGATTTCTCTATTCCAACTTTTGTCAAAAATAGGTGCTGGGTTTCATCAAATGCTTTTTCAGCATCTATTGATATGATCATATGATTTTTATCCTTTATTTTGTTTATGTGGCATATGACAGTTATCGACTTGCAAATATTGTACCAGCCTTGCATCCCTGGGATAAATCCCACTTGGTCATGGTGAATAATTTTTTAAATATATTGCTGGATCCAATTTGCTAATATTTTGTTGAGGTTTTGGCACTTATGTTTATAAGAGATAATGGCCTATACTTTTCTTTCTAGGGTCTATATCTGGTTTTGGAATTAGGAATATGCTGGCCTCATAAAAAGAGTTTGGAAGTCTTCCTTCCTCTTGAAATTTTTTGGAATAGTTTGAGGAGAAGAGTCATTAGTTCTTCTTTGGATTCTTGGTAAAACGCCCCTGCAAAGCCATCTGGTCCTGGGCTTTTAGTTGCTGGGAGTTTATTGATTACTGCTTCAAGTTGTGAATGGTCTGTTCAGGTTTTCTGACTCTTCCTAGTTGAGATTTGGAAGATTGAATGATTCTAGGAATTTGCCCATTTCTCCTAGGTTGTCCAATTTGTTGGCATATAATTGTTCATAATATTTTCTTACAATCCCTTACGTTTCTGTGTGGTCAGCTGTTACTTCACCTCTTTTGTTTCTGATTTTATTTATTTAGGTCCTCTCTCTTTGTTTCTTTGTGAGTCTGGCTAAAGGTTTATCAATCTTGTTTATCTTTTCAAAGAACCAGCACTTGGTTTCATTGATTGTTTGTATTGTTTAGTTAGTCATTATGTCATTTATTTCCACTCTGATCTTTATCATTTCCTTCTTTCTACTTACTCTAGGTTTTACTTTTAGTTATTTTTTCTAATTCTTTAAGTTGTAGAGTTAGATAATTTATTAGAAATAAATTATATATTCTGTAACCCTTGCTCACTTTCTTCTTCTGTGATGCAGATGTTAAATTATATGTTGTTCCACAGCTCCCTTAAACTGTCCTCCTGTTTTTTAATTTCTTTTTCTTTTTTTTTGTTCTCTGGTTGAGTGATTTTTTTCTACCTTGTGTTCTAATTTGCTGATCTGATCCTCAGCTTTCTCTAATCTGCAGTTTATTTCTTCCAGTGTATTGTTTATTTTTGTTATGTCATTCTTCATTTCTGATTGGTTATTTTTCATTTCCAATTGGTTGTTTTTTATTGCTTTTATATCTTTTTCTCACGCTGTTGAACATCCTTTTAATCATTACTCCGAACTCTCATTAAATTGCTTATCTCTATTTGTTTTAGCCTTTCTTGTGGGGAATTTTCTTGTTCTCTCATTTAGGACTTGTTTCTTCGTTTCACCATTTTGGTTTCCTGTTTGGGTTTGTTTCTATGTACTAGGTAGATCTGTTATGACTGGTTTTACTCTCCTGGGGCAGAGTTTCAGGCCAGGCAGTGATTCAAATGATCCAGAGATCCACCTCTGCCTGTAGGCTGACTGTTAGTCTAAGTCACTTAATGAGCCTCAGGTTGTAGTCCTCAGCTAGATGTAAATTCCCCTCCTCCCCCAGGAAGGGGAGGTGAGAGAATCTCCAATGGGTGGGACAGTTGCTTCCCCCTGGGCTAAAATGCTTTGATGGGAAAATTCTGCCTGAGAAAGTTAGCTTCTGCAGCATGGGGTAATGACTCAGCAGAGAGATTTAGACAGGGGCCTTCACAGCTCTCTCCCCAGAGCCACAAACCCCAGAGTCACCACATGCAGCTCTTGTCCACTCTGCCCTCCCTCTGTCAGAAACCAAGTGAGTGGCTGCAGCGGAAATTTAGTGCATTGGCACTGCAAGTGGGTGCCTGTGTTTCCAGCCATCTTTCCCTGCTGGATATAACCTCTGGTGTTTTACACAGTGAGGTGTTATGTGGGCACATTTTGCACTTCCATTACTCTGGGCGAGGGAGCCCAGCTTGGGATTTAGACCCCAGACATCTCAGGGGAAAACTTCTGCAGGTGAGATATCCCTATAGAACTTCATCTGCTGCCTGTGGGAGTCCAGCCAGTCCTTTAGCACTTCTGCAATTCCTACTAGACTGGATGTCAGCTCCTCTCCACATCCTTTGTTATAAGAGTTATCTCCAGCTATTCTGCAGTTGGTTATTCAGAATAGTTTTTGTATAATTTAGTTGTAATTCCAGTTTGGTGCTGGGAGGTCAGTGTAGCTTCCATTCAATCCATGGTCATTTTGTAACCCAGTCCCAATTTGTAGTTCTTAATACCTTCGCCTTTCTCACCCATTGTCTGCCCTCCACCAATCTAGTGATCATTAGTTTCTTTTCTGTATCTATGAGTTTTTTTCAGTTTTGTTTATTTGTTTTTTAGATTGACATATAAGTGAAATTATATGGTATTTGTCTTTCTCTGGCCAATTAAACTCTGAAGAGTTTGTCAGAATAGTCTAATGCTTAAATACAGTATCCCCCCCCCCCCCCCTTATCCAGTTTTGCTTTCCACAGTTTCAGGTAACTATGGTCAACTGAGGTCTTAAAATATTAAATGGAAAATTCTAGAAATAAACATGTCATAAGATTTAAATTGTGAGTCCTTCTGAGAAGCATGATAAAATCTCTGTTCTGCTTTGTATTGCTCGGTGTGTGAATCATCTCTTTGTCCAGCATATCCACATAGTATATACCTCCTGCCCATCAGGCACTTAGTAGCTGTCTAGGTTGTCAGATCAACTGTTGTGTCATTGCAGTGCTTGTGGTCATGTACTCTCATTTTACTTAATAAGGCCACACTCATATAATTTTTATTACAGTATATTGTTACAATTATTCTGTTTCACCATTGGTTATTGTTGTTAATCTTTTACTATGTCTAATTTATAAATTAAACTTTGTCACAAGTATGTACATACAATCATCCCTTGGTATCTGTGGGGGTTTGGTTCAGGACCACTGAAGATGCCAAAATCTGTGGATGGTTAAGTACTTTGGTTAGCCCTTCAAATCTGCGCATGCAGAACACAGATTTGGAGGGCCACTTGTATGGGAAAAAACAGTATACACAGAGTATGGTACTATCTGCTGTTTTAGGCATCCACAGGGTTTCTTGCAACACGTCTCCTATGAATACGTTTGTGTGCATCACAAAGTTTAGGTAAATGATCCATTCATTCAGTCTATCTTTAGTGAATTCTCACTGTGTTAGGCATTTTGGTTATTTTAATACATCAGGAGTTCTTTCTCTTAGAATCAATAGGTTCTTGAAATTCGTGTGTTTTTTTCCAAAGAAATACTGGAAGAAAGTCAACTTGATTCATAGTTGAAAGTTACAGTTAAAAGACAAATTGAATTAGCTAAGATTGCTAGTATTTTGATGACAAAGATAGAACTTAAAGACATTTAATGGTCTAAAGATGAGGAAGGATGATGCAAGGATTTGCAATTACTGTTCCTGATGAAGAGTCATTGAGAGGTGACAAAATACTCAGTAATTGTGATCAAATGTACTGGACCTGAGACATAGGAGAGACAAAGCTTTCTAGACCACTATGCTCTGAAAGATACAGTGGCCCTGAGTATTTTCTTCTAATTGGGTGTTGCTCAGCTCCCAGACAAAATCCCATTCTCCAAGATGGTGGGAGTTAGGGAAGTGGAGGCAGAATTGCTATCCTGGGCAGTATGGTATGATGGAAAGAGCAAGTCCTGAGTTCTGATCCTAGACATGAGCTAGATAGACCTCTAAATAGTCACCACTTTTGGTTCTGATTCCTTTTTCCTTAATTTTCAAAATGAGGACATTGAAGTATCATCTCATAGGCTCATTTATCCATTCATTCATCTACCATATATTTATTGAATGGCTACTAGCTACTAAAGGTTTCTTTGAATTTTTTAGATACAGATGAGTGGAATAAAGGTCAGCTTCCATAGCTACAAATATAACATTTCTCTCTAGAGCTGAGGAAGTGCCTTAAGAGCATTTCAATTCTGAAATTAGGTCTGGTTTGTGGATGACAAGGGACCAGGATGGTGATAATAGCTTCTGTAGATTTCTTACTATATGCCAGGGACTACACTATATACCATAGAAGCCCATTTAATATAATAACACTTTGGGGTAGATGCATTGTCATTTAAAACAAATTTATGGATGAGGGCAATGACAAACAGGGTAGGAAAATCACCTAAGGCCACATAGCTGACAAAGGTGCTTCAAACTCACTTTTGTCAAAGTATATTCTACAACAGTGATTTCCAAGCCTGGCTGTGTAGCTCTTGAGAGCCCTGCTCCAGATCTCAGGAATCAGAATTTCAGGAAGTACAGCAGAGATATGTTTATTTTAAAATAGTTTATTAAGTGATTTCAATGTGCGATTAGATTAAGGACATCTTGTGTAAAGATTTACCCAAAATGATGGGGGAAGGTGCTGAATGGATAAAAAGTATAAGCAACTGAAAGAGTAAGAAAGTGTTGTGGTTTGGAAAGAACTCTAGACAAGGTGTCTGAATTCACATCTCTGTTCTGGGGAGTGAAGTGCTGTTAGGGAAATGACTGTTAGAGAGCATGGAGAGAGGCCTGGGTTCCTTGCTTCTTTATAAACTAGTGGTATAAGCGGATGTGAAAAGAAGGTTGAACTGTTTACTGGTAAGGCCTCAGGAAAGAGCTACACTTCTGTGATTATAAAACAGGTCAGAATTAGGCATTGTGTAGGCTTCGTTTGGTTTGAGTAAAAATATTTTCTTGGGGGAAGAGTCTAAAAAATTGACCTTAATGAGTACAAATTTACATAATTATAGACAAACACAAAATACCAAATCACAATATAGAAAATATTTTATGAACCTCTGTGGTAATTTTTATTCTTATTTTTTTCTTGGAAGTAACTAATTGTTGACTTACCAAGGGTTAGCTAAGAAAGTGACTGTTCATTAAAGCTTACTATTATTAATACTTCTCTAGTTTTCTCAAATACCTTTGAATAATAGTTATTTATAGATATTTACATGTAGAATGTCATATTATGTTTACCCCAAATTGTTGAGAAAATGCTCAATTGAATGAAAAATGTTTATTTAAAAGTTAATGTGCAAGAAAAGGTAGTTTGCAAATTCTCTCTAGAGTAAATTATTTCAATAGGATTTTGTTACATTTTAATAGCTTTGTCAAAAACTTGGATGAAGATGTAGAAAACGTGAATGTAAAATTTTCAGCTCAGGCAAGTTAATAAGGAAGAACATCAGAATAGAGGATTCTCACTTGATATAATATAATAAGCTAAAGCCAATAAATTCTTGCATTTTGTACCTGCTCTCTCACACCTGTACTTTTTTTCTGTAGGATAGAGGGGGTTATTGTTTAATAATATTTTAGGTGAGAAAATCTATATGTTGTACACTCAAGAGGAGCCATTGTGTGACATAGTTACTCCACAATGTAACACAGAATAAACAGATCATGTCCTTCAGTACTACGCTGTACACTTAGTCTGTGTAGCGCATGTTGTGAATTCTGGTGCATTGGGAAAGGTCACTGGGATTATAAGAGAGTCTTAAAAGTATATCAAGAATTTTATAGGCACCTAATTGTGTGTAGCATGAACAAAACAAAATTGGGCTAGGAAATGATTCCACTTTTATCTTCAGTGTTAGGAATGTCTGTCTTAGGAATATCTAGAGTAGCCTAGTGGGTGGAAGTTATAGAGACACAGATTTCATCCAAGTGTAAGAAAACAAAATAGCTCTAGCCAGCTTGGCTCTGTGGTTAGAGTGTCAGACCTGGGAACGAAGGGTTATGTGTTCAATTCCCAGTCAAGGGCACGTAACTGGGTTGCAGGTTTGATTTCGGCCCTGGTTGGGTCATGTGGGAGGCAAAAAATTGATGTGTCTCTCTCACATCAGTGTTTCTTTCTCTCTCCCTTCCTCCCTCCCTTCCATTCTATCAAAAATCAATGGAAAAATGCCCTCAGGTGAGGATTAAAAAAAAAAAGAAAACAAAACAAAATAAAGGTTTTGACAGTGGAATAAGCTGCTATCTCTCGGAAAATTCTACCATCGGTCAGGGTTGCAGGTAGACACTGTGGGTGGATGGTGGGATGTGGGTTAGTTAGACTGCTTTCATTCTCCAATTTTAGAAGGATGTTTCAGTGTATTATTTAACAAAATTAATTTAGCAAAATACAGAGTCTCTCCCAAAAAATGTGTACAGGGTGTCTGTAGATTCTATTACACTTTGTAAATGAAATGTATTTTAATAAACATTGGCTTTATAATTATTCAAAGTGTGTGTATACATTTTCTCGGGACATCCTATATTTAGTAAGAACTGAATCCCTTTTTTATATAAGACTCAGATATAATTGCCATAAAATATAGTCTTTGTCTCAAACCAAATTTTGATTTTGTAATGATTACACAAACTAACATGATGGCCAAAATTATTTACTTCTAATCGATTCTCCACATTTCATTCTGAGTAATCATTACCAAATGATAACCTCTTCATACCACCTCCCTGCTTAAAACACAATCACTCTGTATTGATTTTACATAAAGGTACATATTCTTAACGTGACCTACAAGGTCCAGCAAGGTCTACTCCTACTTGCTTCTCCAGTTTTATGTTGATCACCATTTCCAATCCAACCAGATTAACCTGCTAGTAATTTCTCAAATGTACATCATGCTCCCATTTGCCACACATCACTTCTCATGCTGAATTTTTCTGCATGGATGGCCTTCTCATTTATTTTTCTGCTGTCATCCTCCAAGTCTCAGTTCAATTTTAGCTTAAGCAAGGAAGTGTTTCTAACCTTCTGACTGAGATCTCATGTCCGGTTTCACATGCTAATACTCTGTGGAAATACTCTGTATTTCTCATTCACAGCATTGATCACTGTTACAATGTACATTTGATTCAATATCTGCTTCTCTTACTAAAATATAAGCATCCTAAGGCAAAAGACATTTTCTATTTCTTGTCCACCGTTGAACTCCTGGTGCCTTGCAATATGTGCACATCACAATGTGTTGAATGAGTAACGTAAGTACTATACTTCCTGTCAAGTACAGAAGAGAATATTTAGAGAAAGTCTGGGATACAGTGACCCTAGGGCAATAAGATAATTTTATACAGTGCTTACATTTTTTGAGACTTTTTTTCACAAAACTCCTAAGAGCTAAATATATTCTATTAATTTTACAGATAAAGGCATTTTATCCTTCTCCACTTTACAGATCAGGACAGTTAATAAGATCAAGACTCATGGCTATTAAGTGGCAGATTTAAGATAAGAAACCAAGAGTTTGAGATTTTAGGAAAATAACAATTTACTTGATATTTTAAGATGTTATATTCTTTTATCACTTCCTTCGAATGGCATATTGTCTTATAATTTTCTATAGGACTTCCATAGTTTGGGCTGTTATAACAAAATACCACAGACTGAGTGGCTTAAACAGAAAATTTTAATTTTTTATGGTTCTGGAGGCTGGGAAGCTCAAGATCAAGGTACCAGCAGATTCACTGTTGGGTGAGGGCTCTTTCCCTGGTTTGCAGGCAGCAATCTTCTTGCTGTAGCCTCACGTGGAGATGAGGGAGGGCTCTGGTCTATTCCCCTCTTATAAAGGCACTAATCATAACATGGACTCCACGTACATGATCTTATCTAACCCTATCACCTCCCAAAGGCTCTGCCTCCAAATACCATTGCATTTGGTTTCAACATATGAACTTTGGAGGGACACAAATGTTCCGTCTATAGCAAGAACAGAGCTATGTTTTATTCATATCTACCTGAAATATATTTAGAGTTTTAAAAATTACATATGGAATTCTCAATTATGTTTCAGAGACCTGAACAGGTAGGATTTTAACCGTGAAAGTAACACTGCCATCTAGTGACAACTAACTTGAATGAAATTTGAAAACTAGACCAGCAGGTTAAAGTCCCTAGGAATGGTGAAACATGGTATTCACACAGGGTGGGCACAGTCATTTCTTTTCATGAACATGTGAGGCAGCTTACTTTGGAGGAGATCATGAATAACTAATGACCACATAAAACAGATGCTCTTGTCTGGAGAATGCTGCCCATGTAGTAAGCAGATGGTTGTGCTGCTTGACTGGGATCTGTCTCCATTTTCCTCACTTCTGCCATCGCTTCTGAATGAGAAAGTTTGCACTCTGATAGCCTAATAAAAAGTTTTCATCTTAGTTTAAAGAACCAAGTATTCAGGAACAAACATACATGAGGAAATGAGTCCTTGGTAAAATTTCCGGTTAGATTTTGCAGTATCTAAAGGAAGAAGTGGAATGCCAAAATCAACTCCATCTATCCCAAGGGGACTCTTAAAGCCAGTTTGAATTAAATTACTGAGTGATTTAATGTAAACACAACAATAAAACACTTCCAGACACATACAAAATAGTTAGAAATGAAGTATAAGAATTTCTTTAAAGTATAGAACCACAAAGGAAATTTGGATAACTTATTTGTATATCTTAAGTCCTAAATGTAATATGATAGTTTTTATCTGACATATTGTAAATGAATTATTATCCTGGTACATTAATATTGCAGGTAAAAAATATTATCTAAAATCCCTTGAGCTAAAATTTTCTTATATTCAGATACCAGATCAAAAGATATAAAAATTGTTCTATTTCTCTGGAGGCCTAAACAACAAAAACCTGTCACTTTCAAAGGATAATAATTTTGCTGATTGAGGTGAGAAAATGATCTTAACATTTTTTAAGATAGTCCAGAGAGGGTTATTCTAGTTGTCCAGTTACTGGTACATGCAATGAAATGTCTCCCCATGGTGTTCTAACTCATGGTGTAGAAATAGCCTAACTGGAAATATTAATTTTTATTTATATAAGTCAATGGAAATTGTTGCTTTCTTGACACTACTTATTACCTTGTCTCCCTTTCAGGAACAATATGTCATATGCTGACAATAAATAGTGTGTAGCAGAGTTGCTGTTTTGCCAAGAGTTAAGTTGGAAATCTCAGGGGCAAGAACCCTTTCAAGATAAGAAGAGCTTCTAACTTACACATATTTCTTAGCCAATACCTTGAAAATTGTAGTTTTGTTTATTTCAGGAGAGGTGTACAGACATGACCCATCTCTTGTTTTCATGTAATAAACTATTCATATGAAGAATATGGCTGGTACTGGACAATGGCAGATGACAATCTAGCAAGATTTTGATTAAAATCAGTTGCCACAAACTAGTGCATTAATACCCAAGGGGACTGATGTTTTTGAAAATTAGGTTGTTCAATGTGGTTTTGATTAGCTTTGTTGAGACACAGCTGATCTGGGACCTCTCCTAATTTTGGGTCAGGGCCCAGCTCTAGAGTTGTGCTTAAAATGAACCCTGAAATTTGGGTAGAGTTAGTAAGGTGAAGAGCTTAAAGGCAGGTGGTGGTGTGGGAGGGGCCTGTGTGGAGGCACACAGTGTTCTAGAGAGAGAATGTCACCTGCAATTGAAAAAAACAATTTAAATAGAGAGAGAGAGAACATAAATAAAAAGATGTGTTTGACGTTCTCAGTACCTTATCAACGAACAAAGGATTCAACACCGCGTAATATACTGAGCCTGTCTAGGGCTCTTGATACCCAGAACAGCAAGAGACTGACCCATGCTGGAAGAATGTACTCAGGTCATTATAACAGTAGTAGAAATGAGAGGCGACTGCCTTTTATGACAGTGCAGAGCAGAAAGAGACAAGTTTCTCTTAGGGGTTTTGGTGAAAGAGGAAGGTTATCCAAGACTCTCGAAGGAGCTGGCATTTACCATGATCCTTAAAGGGAACCGGGTGAGGTCTGCAGCATGTTTGCAGTTTACTTTCGTCTTTGACTGTGGTTTGACCCTTGCTTTATTTGTTCAGCTAGGATTGTGTCTAAGCAGAGCCTCCGCCTCTGTTCTTAACTTCAACTGCAGCCTTATCCTTTTACCCATGTGCCGGACACTCCTGGCTTACCTTCGAGGATCCCAGAAGGTAAGAAAAATAAAATTCTGGTCACTGAGTACAGCATACAAATCAAGTGCAACAGTAGCAGGTTAGTCCTCCTTAGTGTTCTTGGTCCCATTTTCTGCCTGAGTGATTGCTTCAAAGATGACAGTAAAGACCATGTCACCTGCCAGGAAGAGCAGTGAGTTATTCTAGAGAACAACAGTAAAGGCAGAGGACAATAGAAAAAGTTACTCACAGTGGCATCAAGCATGATGTTAAGCACTTCAGATGTACAATTGTGAATCCTCACAGTGATTCTAAAATCAGGCATAGCAGATGCAGAAGGAGAGGCAGAGAGGGTTTAAATCACTTGAAGATCATGAGACCAGTGAAAGGCGCAGCTAAGATCAGTCCCAGTTCTGAGTTCTGTCCACTGCAGCATGCCTCACTGAGATCCTGTTTTCAAGTAGTGACTTTTGAGCGATACATAGACTGACTGCTAGTGTTGGTGGCAATTTAGCTCTTAAAACACATACCTGTTTTGAACCATGTAATAGGCTTAGAGACGGTCTTGATGAAATAGTGATGTCACATGTGGATATTTGGTGTCGTAAAATGAAAGATTTAGGAAAACAAAAAAGCACTTTGAAAGTTAAAACTCAACTGAAATTCTGTGGTCAATTATCCTGTGAGAGTGTGTGTGTGTGTGTGTGTGTGTGTGTGTGTGTGTGTGGTGTTGTGGTTATTCCTTTCTTTACTAAGATGGTAAGGCACTGCTGGATAGACACTGATATTTTAAAAGGAGTTGTTAAAGTAAGGTCACACTGATATCCTGTGAAGTTTATATGCCCGGATTTACTATGGTAAAACTTCTCAACCTTTGCATGCAATTATATTTGGAAACTCTTTACTTTTAATGTGGCAATATGTAGAAATTGGTTGCCTACCATTGTAAAATGGTAGGTTTTGATCTCTGTGGCTGGCCATTGGCTTGGCATGAAGAGAGAGAAGATAAATGGCAGGAACTAAGCCTCAGTATTTAATGTCTTAAAGAATTATCCCCTTGTATCAAACAGGTATTCAAAGATGCTTGACATTTTATTTTTCTTAACATCAAACAGGCATTTTAAACCATGAATGAAACTGCTTTATTTAAAAAATAATCTTTTTTTTTTTTTTTTTTTACTGCAAAAGGAAATCATATATACATATAGTGAAATTCAAACATACCAGAAATATGCGGAGTGTCAGGAGAGGTTTCCCTTAATATTACTCTGCCAGAACAACTGCTGATTACAATTTGGGGTAAATGCCTACAGATACATTAATGTTAATGCCACTAATTTTAAACAATATAGGATTTATGTTTTATAACTTTTTTACCTAACCAGTATATCTTATACATTTCTTCATAGCAATAATAAGCCTTCTCACATTCTGTTTAATAGTTTAAGTGTACCATTGATTAGATATATCATAATTCATCTCACTAATTTTTAATTGGTAGGCTTCTGTCATATTTCTAAAACATTGATATTATAAACAATGCTACAGTGAAAAACTTTGTACATGTATCTTATTGACTGCATCATTTTTACACCACTAAATGATTTTTGTTTAGGTTCCAAGCAGAAGAACCAGAAGATTGTTGGATAAAAGCAGAACATTCCATATAACCTGTGGTGTTACCATCTGTATTTTCTCAGGTGAGAAAACCAAAAGATGTTAAATATTATGTTATAATAACATTTTGTAAATGGCATTTTTTTATTATTCTATAAATTATTTACTGTCACCAACTTGTAATTTTCTTATATAGCTTAATTTTTTCTTCCATATTTATTTATTTTAAAGAATTTTAGTTTTGAGTTTTTAGAGATGGAGGAAGAGAGAGAGGGATAGAAACATCTATGTAAGAAAGAAACATCAATCAGCTGCCTCCTACACGCCCCCTACTGGGGATGGATCCTGCAACCCAGTTGTGTTTCCTGACCAGGAATTGAAACAGGACCTCTCAGTCTATGGGAGGACACTCAATCCACTGTGCCACACCAGCTGGGCCTTTTCCATGTTTTTAAAGAGAGTTGTGTCTAGTGATGCTACAGAAAATAGGTCTATCTATCTATCTATCTATCTATCTATCTATCTATCTATCTATCATCTATCTATCTATAGTAAATGTTGGCCTCCAAGCTGGTAATGAATGTTTCCTAGAGTGAATAATTTCATTGACAAAGATTGGAAGCCTGCCTGGTGTGGCTCACTGGACTGTCAGTGGACTGAGTGTCGTCCCATGGACTGAGAGGTCCTGGATTCTGTTCCCAGTCAGGACACATGCCTGGGTTTCAGGCTCAACCCTCAGTAGGTGGCGTGCAGAAGGCAGTTGATCAATGTTTCCCTCTCACATCAATGTTTCTATCTCTCCCTTTCTCTCTTTCTAAATTAATTAAAAATATTTAAAACAATAAATAACATAAAAAGATTGGAAGAAGCAGACTAACAGTTTTTAAGGTCTAAAAGTAATGATATGATAGGACTTTAAATGCATCAAAATAAGATTGCAAAATGTACATTCATTAAATACAATACCACCCCAAATTATATTTAATAAATGTTTCTTTGAAAATAATATGTAGCTAGAGGAGAATATTTTAAAAATTTGTGGAGATTTATTCTGTTCAATTCCAAAAACTAGAATCTTGGATTTTAAGTCATTTTAAAATAAAATTTTATTCTGAGTGCTTATATAATACTTTTAAAAAATTTGGAACATAAAGTAATAAATATATAGATTACATACATGGTCTCTGTAGATGGATTATGTAGGATTTATCCCCAGCTGCCCTTACTGAGAACATGCATATGAAGTTCTTAGGGTCGAATTTGTTATTATGATTTACAGTCTCAGGGATTAATTATCTCAGTGGCATAACCCCTGGCGTTTTCATCTGGTTGTTATTTGTAGGACAGAGTTGTTTTGATGCTAGGGACCTCTGGTCTGGATATTTATGTAAGCCCATTTTGAATCAGGAGTGTTTTGATACAGCTATTACCAGACATCATTAAACTTTCAGCTTTTTAAAAATTGCCAAGTATCTCTTTACTGTTTTATTCCTGAACATCTATCTTCCCATTGGTCATTGCCCCTTGTGGAGGTGAGAGATGGAGATGGAATTAGGGCTCCAGTACAGCTCGAGTCTGGGGATGGAGTAAGAGTTTGGGAAGAGATGACAGTCCAGGGGTGTGATAAGGGTTAGGGATGGGTTAGACTAGGGAGGAGGATCATGAAACAATGGCGCATTCATAGCTTGATTTGCTCTAAACTGTACTTGCGTCCAAATATTCTGGTTCAGTTAGAGAACAATCACGAGATGAGACAATGTAGAGTACTGCCATGAAGGAGCATGTTTTCCAGAGGGTCTGCATTCTGCCCCTGGCTAGTGGTCTGACCTTAGCTAAGACACCTTTCTAACCTTAGTTTTCTTATCTGTAAAATGGGGATGATTTTACCTACCTCATTGTTTAATTGTGAGTATTAAATGAGAAAATCTATACAAAGTGCCTGGCATAGCTTTCTCTCTGCTGCCTAAAATTAGAAGATTAGAAGCCCTGAATTCTTCTGACTTAAAAGGCCTTTTAAGGGAGGTGTCTCATATAGCTATTGCCTAGGACTTTTATTCAGGAGAATTCAGAAAGAATGGCAATTCCGATAAGGGAGCCTTCACACTTTTGAGCCATCAAGTATGTAGTTAACATACAAATCATTAATTTCAAATAAAGGGATTTTTTTTTTTTTGGTATGTGCCCCTAGCTGGAACCGAACCCAGGACTCTCTGGTCCGCAGGCTGATGCTCCAACCACTGAGCCAAACTGGCCAGAGCAAGGGATTTTTTTTTACTATTAATTTATGAAGTGATGAAGTTATAGGAGATAGTTTTGCTTAAACAATGTTTTGTACTTGTGCCAAAGTTGAATTTCACCTAGATATCCTTTGTTTTATTTCTTTGAAACCTTGTCCTTGCTTGTTCATTAAACCACTTCCAGTTTCCTGGTCACTTTTTATGAGACGCTCTTCCCTCCTTGAATTTGATCACAGGCAGGAGCTTATAAATCCTTTAAATAATTTTTAGGTTAGTTAGTATTCTAGTCTTTCTCTCTCATTTTGATTTGTCTTTGTGAGTAACTCAAATATCTTGGCCTATTTATATGTCATATGCTAGGTTTGAGGGAATTGTAGTTTTCTGGTTTCTACAAGATGTCTTCTTTTGAATCACTACCTCTATGTATTTGTGTAAACTGTCATAGTTTACTAAGCAATTTTGGATTACTTATTGCATTAAATTTCTTATTTCTGTTGCATATTTTTAAACTCCTCCCCCAAGGATATTTTCGTAATGATTTTTAGAGAGAGAGAGAGAGAAACATTGATCTGTTTCTTCCTATATGTCCCCAACCGGTATCAAACCTACAACCTAGGTATGTGCCCTGACCTAGAATTGAATCCACAACCTTTTGGTGTACAGGACAATGCTCCAACCGACTGAGCCACCTGACTGGGGACTCTTTCTTTCATTTTACAGGGAAGCAACTTGAGGTAGGCAAGCAATACAATCGCCAAGAAAATAGATTCCCAACTAATTTTCTGTTGTTCTTAACAGTACAGTATAATGTGCTGTTGGTTCAAACCGTATTTCACATATAAGAAAAGGTTAGAAAGGGAGGAGGGCTTTATAGTTTAATAAACAAGGTCATTTACTCCTTCCTTGTCCAACCTTCTCAATATAATTTTCTTCTTGCCCTGGCATGCCAAAATGAATTTGTCAACTCAATTTCCTAACACTTTTATATTTTGTATGAGCTGCGAGTTAGTCGAGCATGCTGTTTATTGTGCCATTGTAGATAGATTATTAAATGGTAACTATTATTTTCCTGAGTTTTGCCCCATGAAGTGGTTACCAACACTTTTGCTATTGAGTTTAGGACCTTACGATTTGAAGTGGTAGACTGTGAACAATTTTCACTGGTTTAAAGCCTTTCAGTGAGCCTGTATTTTAGGTTCATTGGCAGTGAAGTATACAAGACATAGGACAGGCTTGGGGTTATGGGAGCTGTGAAAGGTACGGAACATCTAAAATATCCAGGAGCTGCTCAAGTAAATTAATGCTCATATTATTATACTACTTGCTTATGTAAGTGTTTGTGTGTGTGTGTGTGTGTGTGTGTGTGCGCGCGTGTATGCACATCTGTATTTTTTCTCTTTTTTTTTAACTTTGACTTCTTAGGGTTGTTTTAGTCTAGCTTTAAAAATTCTGTTTTCATGGTATTAATACTGAAACTGCCTATAATCAAGGTTGTTTGTGTCTTTAAATTCCCTTTTTAAATTTAACATTTTATTGTTCACATAGCTGTCAAAATTTGACCTTCTATTTACTTAGAAAGAGGAATGACTCCTCTTCCTAGAGCATACCTGAAAACCCCCACTGACTTGCACCTGGTGTGATTCTGCAGGTGTGCATGTGGCTGCCCACCTGGTGAACACCGTCAGCTTCTCAGAGAACTACAGAGAGGATTTCGTTGAACTGAATGTAGCAAGATACCGAGATGAGGTGGGTGGTGTCTGTCTCCTCAATTTTCTTTCAGTAGTTGTGAGATGACTAATGAGGGTCTGTGATTTTCACAGAAAATGTGTACCTTGCTGCTTCTTTTGAGTGCTTTTAAATGCAGCTGTCAAGCTGAGTTTTATTCCTTTTCAATTGGAAATATAGGTAATTACTATTTCACAGTCTCTCCTGCTGAAAATGGGAGTTTGGAGAGTGTCTACTTTTTATGTTGTGCCGTGTTCAGATGGCTGCCACTCAGGCTTGCCGTCTGCCTCCCAGTGACGTTTGTCTAATTCTTGTTATGCAATGGGACTGTCAACAGTGCTGTTCCAGGGTAAAAATCTTTTAATAATTCAGCAACTGTACTTGGGGGAAACAGGGCAGAAAAACAGGTTGATCATTTGAGGATCCTGGATAATTAGCTTATTTGACATAAAACATATTATGCATTTTAATGGTTCATTCATTTGTTTTATTTTTAATTATTTTTATTAATTTTTTTGTTACAGATGTTTCTCCTTTTTCCCCCATTGACACCCTCCTCCTCACCCCCTCACCCCCGCCACCCCCGCCACCCCATCCACAGCTTTGTTGTCCGAGTCCATTGGTATGCATACATGCATATAAGTTCTGTGGTTTATCTCTTCCTCTCCAACATACCCTCTTCTGGATTTTGTCATTCTGTACCCTACCTTTATGTCTCTAGGTCAATTTTGTTTATTAGTTTGTTTAGTTCATGATATTCCATAAATAAGTGAGATCATGTGATATTTGTCTTTCCCTGCTTGGCTTGTTTCACTTAGCATAATACTCTCCAGGTCCCTCCATGTCATCTTATATGATAAGAGATCTTTCTTTCTTACAGCTGCATAGTATTCCATTGTGTACATGTACTACAGCTTTTTTATCCACTCATCTACTGATCAACACCTGGGTTGTTTCCAGATCTTAGCTATTGTAAATAGTGCTGCTATGAATATAGGGGTACATATATTCTTTCTGATTGGTATTTCAGGCTTCTTAGGGTATATTCCTAGAAGTGGGATCACTAGGTCAAATGGAAGTTCAATTTTTAACTTTTTGAGGTAACACCATAGTGTTTTGCATAGTGGCTGCACCAGTCTGCATTCCCACCAGCAGTGTACTAGAGTCCCCTTTTCTTCACACCCTCGCCAACATTTGTTGCTTGATGATTTGTTGATGGATGCCATTCTGACAGGTACGAAGTGATATCTCATAGTTGTTTTAATTTGCATCTCTCTGATGATTAGTGATGTTGAGCATTTCTTCATATGTCTCTTGGCCATTTGTATGGACTTTTTGGAGAGGTATTTATTTAGGTCTTCTGCCCATTTTTTATTTTGTTTTATTTTTTTTTATCCTCACCTGAGGACATTTTTGGATTTATCTTCATATAGAGCGGGAGAGAGTGAGGGAGGAAGAGAGAGAGAAACATCATTGTGAGAGAGACACATTGAGTGGCTGCCACTCACACGACCTCAACTGGGGCTGCGGACAAACTGCAACCAAGGTACATGCCCTTAGTGGGAACCGAACTCGGGACTCTCGGATCCACAGGCTGATGCTCTAACTGCTGAGCAAAACTGGCCAGGGCAGGTCCTCTGCCCATTTTTTAATTGGGTTCTTTGTCTTCCTTTTGTTGAGTAGTATGAGTACTCTATATATTTGGAAATTAATTCCTTATCTGATGCATCATTGGCAATTATGGTCTTCTATATGGTGGGTTCCCTTTCCATTTTGATGGTTGTTTCTCTTGCTGTGCAGAAGCTTTTGTGTTTGATGTAGTGCCATGTGTTCATTTTTTCCTTTGTTTCTCTTGCCTTAGGTGTTGTATTACTGAAAATTATGCTGTGTATGATGTCTGAAATTTTGTTGCCTATGTTTTCTTCTAGATTTTTATGGATTAACGAGTTGCATTTAAGTCTTTTGCCCATTTTGAGTTTATTCTTATGTATAGTGTAAGTTGGTGGTCTAGCAAGTAGCTGTCCAATTTTCCCAACACCATTTGTTGAAGAGACTGTCTTTACTCCACTGTATGCTCTTGCCCCCTTTGTCAAATATTAATTGAGCATATTGTCTTGGGTCAATTTCTGTTTTGTTTTGTTTTAATCTTTGAAATAGTTGACCTCAAATTGAATATTCTAGCAGGCAATATCTGACTTAGGGGTGCTTTTCTCCGTGTGCAGCTGCCCATGAAATAAAACTGTATGTGTAAGGTGCCAGGCCAGAGCCTGATGAGATATGCACAGTCTGGGTTGGATCTCTGTTGCTCAGGACTCTTATCCTGTCCTCACGTTGCCCTTGCCTCATGCCAAGACTGCATTAAAACCCCACTGTTCGGTTGTATGAGTTCTTTATACATTTTGGAGGAATCTAATGAACAAAATAAACTGATGAACTAAATAGGTCCAGAGGCATGGATGCTTGAAACAGACTGAAAGATCTCAGAGGGGAGGGTGGGGGTGGGGGACCGGAAGAGATTAACCAAAGAATTTATATGCATATATGCATAGCCCATGGACACCGACAATAGTGTGGTAAAGGCCTGGTGTGGGATGGTGGGGTGGGTGGAGGTGGGATGTGGGGAACCATCTGTAATACTGTCATCTGTAATACTGTCAGCAATGAAAAATAAACTTAACAGACAAACAAACCCCACTGCTGAGTTTTCCATTTGCTCAGAACCTTGCCTGTTCTGCTAAGTCTGGTAGTAACTTCATAAGATTATTCCCATCTTCTCCCACTCCATTTTCTCCTCCACATATCACCAGACTTATCTAGATTAATACTGCTCATATGTTTGACCTCCTTCCCTAAACAAATCAAAAAAGTAACAACAAACACAGAAACAAATCTCAAAACCCAAATAACAGGCTATCTCTGATAAACCTTTTGACTATGCTAGTGTTTTTAAAAACCAGTATGATTTCATTGATCTGGATTGGGGCCAGGCATTGTTATTTTACAAAGCTAACCAGGTGATTGTAGTGTGCACCTGGCATTAAGAACACTGTGAAGTTCAGCTTCCTAGCCTGCCAGCGGAAGCTCTTCTCGTGTAGCGATATCAGACCAGCGCCATCGCTTTCCTGTTTACCACTACATCCGCCCATTCCTCTGTCCTCCTCTGCAACTTCCTTTTCTAACTTTTCCTTCTTTGTTCCTCTTTTATTTTATAATCCATATGTGTTTTTTTTTCCCTTTATTGATTATAGAGAGAGAGAAAGTGAGAGGGAGAGAGAGGTAGAAACATTGATGAGAGAGAACATCGATTGGCCGCCTCCTGCACGCCCCCCACTGGGGATTGGGCCCACAATCTGGGCATGTGTCCTGACCGGGAATCGAACTGGCAGCCTCTTGGTGCATGGGTCATGCTCAATCCCTGAGCCACACCGGCTGGACTACTCCATATGTCTTTAATAACTATAATGCTTATGTTATTTTAATGTAATATACTTTTGCTTAACATTTCAATACTATTAGTCATTAAATTCATTTTAAGAGGAATATATATGTTCAGTATAAAATAGCTTAAAACTCCCAAGTACATGAAAATTAAAAGCTTCTCCATCAAAAATAGCCACAGTTAATAATTTTATGTTTTTTTTTAAGATATTTTAAGTGGCATTTTATGATATATATTTCTCAGCAGTTGTTTCCATAAATGCATTTATTGTAGCAGGTATATCAGAAAGTTTAAATGTATCTTAGTCCCTTCATATTAACAGGCTATATTTTACTTTTAGTCTTTTCTTTATTCACAGATGTTTAGGATGATTTCTAGTTTTGTTATGACCCACATGCCAATACATTTATTTTTTTGTACACTACTTCGAGGCAGATTCATAGAAGTAGAATTTTGGTTTCAAAGATGTGCTCATTTTTAGTTTTGATGGGCATTGTCAAATTTTCTTTCAAAAAGTCTTCACACACTTCTAGCAAGTTTGTCAGAATGCTTATTTCTACACCTCACTTTAAAAAGAAAAAAAAAAAGCCAATCTGATGGATGAAAAAGGTAACTAATCATTTTAATTTGTTTCCCCTTTCTTTAGTTCTTTTCTTTTTCTCTCCCTTTTTTCTCCTTCTCTTATTTCTTTTAGTAAATATTTTTGAGCACCTTGCAGGTACTGGCAACGTGCTAGATAAAGATGAAAACCTATACGCACACGCATGGATGCTTGAACACGTATATTCTTCTGTGAATGGTCTTTGGAAAGGATGGGATTGTGCCATTCAGCTTACTGTTTTTGCTTCGTGCTTCCACTCTGCCTCCTCCAGATCTTCAGTGACCCATCTCCAACCTGTGATAGGGGCACATTCTTGATGGCCTATTGAATGTGCCTCATCTTGTCATCTCTGAAACCATCTCTTACTCTTACATTCCATCTTTATTCTGTGGCCATATTAAATTGTTCTATAGCTACTGATTTCATTTTGTCCGCTCATCTTCTATTTGTAATAATCGTTTATGTATTGGATTACTCTACGTTACCCATTGGCCCGGTATAGAAGTTATTTGACCCATTTGACCTAAGCCAGAGGAGCTATTCCTAAGCAAGTGGTCCTTATTCAAGGCCCCTGAAATTGTATCATACAAAAAGCCTCCTACTTTGTATATACCTGGCCTGACCCCAGACTCAATGAAGGCACATGAAAGAAATTCAGAAATTGAGCAGTATTAAACACCATTGGTATTAAAAATTAATCCACAAATTTACTGGGAATTAATCTAAATTTCCCAGAATATAGAAAAACAGTTGAATAAGATTCATTATACCATGAGAGATATAATCTAAATAAAACACTAACAATATTAATGTTTTATATTTCTGAATGACAGGAACCATTCCTCCTTATTTATCGTCACTACTTTTCACAATATTTGCAATATAGGTTCTCAGTGAGTATTTGTTGCATTGAATTTACAGTGTACAATCCCTCCTATATATATTATCACTTTCGGCACACTGCAGGTGTAGTTTGGTAATTGCTATATTAATGTTTCCACATTAGAGTGAAAAATACTGAGTTTCAAGTTGGTCAAAGGGTGAGCTTAAGGCCATTGCATTAGCTTTTAATTAGCATAAAGACGAAAGCTTATGACTCTGACTCCTCATCCACTATTCTTCCTTTCTCAGAAGGATAGACTTCTTTGAGTTGGATTTGTACTTGTTATAATCTCCTTTAGCATCATGTAACCATTACAAAACTTGAGTTGTATTTCCTTTGGCAGAATAGTATTTTAAACACTTAATACATAAATTCATACCTAGCTAGAGTCCTCATAGAATTTTATATTATCAATGTTTTATCTTTCAAATATTTTTTCCCCTTTTTTTCAGGACCCTAGAAAACTTCTCTTCACAAGTGGTAAGTTGTTATTCATTGCTCTTTATTAAAGTTCAGGAAAATTTATGAAAATAAGCATCATCAAATTGTATGGCAATTAGATGTATGTTAAAATACAATGTATAGACATTTGTGCATCAGAAAAAATATTAGGAGTTCAAGTGTAAAATGGTAATGACGGGGCAAACAGTTGGGGTTCAAATGAAGAGCAAAAGTAAATGCATGTGTGTTTCATATGTTCTCCCAAAGAAAACAATATAATGCCACATGCTTATTGAGGAACCTGCTTTTTGCACCCTGCTGTGGCAACTGCTATTGGAGATCATACATGTGGACTAGGTTCCTAGCTCTCAACGTGCTGGAAAGAAACATCAAACACTCTGAACATCAGTGTAGTTCTGATAATTCAGTAATTTAGTAGAATTCTTTGTAATCTTAGTATGTATAAAAGAGAGGAGACACAGTCATTAAAATCAGTATTTTTCTTGAGATGTATTCCCTTTTTTATTTATAATTTACTTTTCCTCTCAAGCATATTATCCATGAAATCTTAGTCTAGACTGTTAATTTGTTATTCAAAGCACTTTTGAATATCCCAAACTTTTGCCATGATGTTAGTAAGATTCATATCAAAATTCTTCTCTTTTCAACTTTACATTTATACTGATGAAAGGAGAAAAATGTATTATGGAGGATTTTTAGCATATATTTCAGAGATTATGACTAGTAGGTAGTTGAGTTGGTCTATCATAAAATAAAGACTTGGATGTAACACCCTATTAAGGATCAGAATTGCGTATGGAACTAAGGCATGGCCCTGTCACATGCATTATTTTTCTTTTCTGTTACTTCTATGATTAAAAAATAACAAGAAATCAGATGTTTTCCACATTTATGTCACATTTATATGTTTCGATTTATAAAATATATTTTGTCTGTATTTTATGATATTTGCCACTTGCAAAGTATTTCACTGTTTTCTCTTTAGGAACGCAAATAATTTAGTTTTGTCTACAACTTTGCTCATTGAAAACATAGTTTTATTTGAGCCTTACGAATTGGATGAGAAATGGAGGGGAGAAAAAGCAGAAAAATAAAACCTTATTTATGAATTCGTGTATTTTTTGGTTTATATGAATTAATTTAACATAAATAATAAGAACTTTGTTTTGATACTATTTTCTATAGTACACAGTATAGTTGAAGCCTTGGAACATTTGAAATGTTTTAAAAAGTTTAGTTTACAAAGATACAAAATTTTTCTTATATAAAAAAAGACACTACATTAAGAAACTTAGTATATTTAACTTCTAAATAAACAGGTGATCTCTAGACTCCTAAGCATGAAACCCAATCACCTTCTGTTCTTTCCCAGAGATTCCCATGAGTGATGTTTGACTAAGTATAGACAATGCTTAAAAACACAAATTTTCTGGCTTCATCCTAGAGAGTCAGTCTGTCAGGGTAGGACCTGGCAATGTGCTTTATTAACCTTCCCACTTACCTTGGGAGCTTCTGTTTTACCCTTACAGAGCATCTCATCATACTCTTGAGCCTAACTTCTCACTGCCAACTCTATTTCACCTACTCTCTTATCTTACTGTCTTTTTATTACCTGGTCAACTCCTGCTTAACCTTTATGTCTCAACTGACTTGTACACATTCCTCCCTAATTCCACTAGGCAGAGCTGGCCTCTTCTTGGTCTGCGTTCCTAAAGATACATAGTGAAAATGCTAAGCTGTCAAACAATTTATTTCCTTACATATACTATCTTTTCCACTTGAATATGAGCTTTTCCAGGGTGGGACAATGCTATCCCAAGGGCATGCAAGGCCCCAGGCAAATATGTTTGTGGAGTTTCTGCCAATACAAACCATTTGCATCCCCACAAAATCAGCATGTCAGGATCATTTTGGTGGCCCAGTCCATCATTTAATGAAAGCAGGAGCCATCCGCTTCCCTGGACTCGTTTGGAATGAGGATGGGCATCTTAAGGATGAGTCTAGAGCTCCTCCTGCATCTGATTGACCCCACTGAACAGGAGCAGGTGAGAGAACAAGGCAGAATCTAAGGATAGTAATGGGATGAGCGGCATTGTTTTCTACAAATAGACCTAATCTAGCTTTGTTTTACTAGTACATCTCTGACTAAGACTGTTGTAGCTATCTTTGAATGACGTCAGGCATAGCACCTAGGAAAAATTAAGATCCTGATGAAGGAATGCGTGGATGCTTTCAGCTGTTCTAGTGATAAAGAACATTTTGTTATTGGTTGACTTGTTTCCTAGATTTTAGTTTGTTTAATGTTGCATCGTCTTTTCTCTGGGTCTTTAAAATTTTTGCAATGTAACCTAGGTCTGAGAAATTAAGACTGACCTATAGAAAATGAAGCTTGTGGCAGTAAAAGTGACACAAAATTATAGCTAGACTCACAAGTAAGAAATGTTAAAAGCATTTCAATTAGGAATTTAAGAAATAAAATAAGTTTAAAATATTGGGTTGCTCAAACATTCATTTAAAAACATGTACTACATATCGCCAAATTTGGTAGTGCCTTATATGATGAGAATAAAATTCACAGTGTCCGATTTCTATTAGAAAAACCCGCATAAACAAATATAGTTATGGTTCCAGTTATGTTGGGGAAAAAAGATAATGAATACATGATGGTATATTTCTGACCATATCTGGGCATAGATGAAAGTGATCTCTCAGTTTCATCTAGAAATGGCAGCATAGTGAAATTATTCATCTTAAAGGCTACTAATTAATGAATCTAATATGCATAGATAAAAAACAATAAGAGTAAACATTCAAGCATGTTATTTTCTAAGGAAACATATAGATTTTGCTTCATAACTTGAAGGACTCCAAGAGTTCACAGTGTACTTCACTTTGGCAAGTAACTTTGTCCAATGAGGTTAGACTAACCTAATGGTTTCCAACCTGTGCTTCCCATCTGTTGGAATATGCGTGGGAAGAGAGGCTAATATTCTTGGATTTAGCTAAACTGTCATTTCAGGCTAGGTTAGGGTACCCTTTGATATACCTCAAAGGCACATAATGTTTAGCTCTCTTTTAGCACATAATGCCCTGTGCTGCAATTTCCGCTGTATCCTGTCCTCCAAACTAGAATAGGATCTCCTGTAGAGCAGGATTCATTTTTCCTCTGGCACTTAGCAGTATACTATAGATGCCCGGGAAATATTCACTAAAGGAATAAAAGCCACTTGTTTAACTTTAATACTTGATGCATAGACCTTCTCTACAATATTCTAGATAATCTGTCAGCCAGATTCTATTTGTTTATGTCCAGTGACAAAAAAAAAAAAAAAGAATCATACTTCTTAAGATATCACACCACCCCATCCTTTGGACCTCTCTAATTGCAATATTTTTTATTGCAAATTATAAGTAAGTTTTTCTTCCTCACTGACCTGAAGTCTATTACTTTGTAAATTATAAACTCTGGCCTTTACCTACTTCTGGAAGATAGAAAAAAACAAACGAATGCTTTACATAAAAATGGTAGCTTCAGCCCTGGCCGGTTTGGCTCAGCGGTTAGAGCGTCGGCCTGCGGTCCGGAGAGACCCGGGTTCAGTTCCCGCTAAGGGCATGTACCTTGGTTGCAGTTTGTCCCCGGCCCTGGTTGGGTCGTGTGGGTGGCAACCACTCGATGTGTCGCTTTCACGTCGATGTTTCTCTCTCTCTTTCTCCCTCTCCCTCTATCTGAACAAAATATCGAAAAATGTCCTCGGGTGAGGATAAAAAAAAAAAAAAAAAAAAAAATGGTAGCTTCATTAATCTGAAAGAACATTAAAAAGCATTGAATTGATTCTCCTTAGTTTACAGATGAGAGTCATTGAGATTGCAGTTTGGCCTAAGGGAGAGTAACAGGATCATAATGCCAGAAAAAACATACCATTGGTCAAGCTGTCTGGGGTTTCTTCTTTGTTGTTGTTAATCCTCACTTGAGGATATTTTTTCCATTGATTTTTAGGGAAAGAGGGAGGGAGAGGGGGTAGATGGAGAGAGAGAGATAGAGATATCAATGTGAAAGAGGCACATTGATTGGTTGCCTCCTGAACACCCCCCTTCCCCCCAAGGTTTGGGGATGGAACCTGCAATCTAGATACATGTCCTTGACCAGAATGGAACCTGTGCCCCTTTGTTTCAAGGACCTACACTCTACCCGCTGTGCCTCACGGCCAGGGCAGAGGTGTGTCCTCCATCTTCAGATGACTGAAGTGGACTATTTACCCTCTCTAAGTTTTTTTTTTTTTTATCCTCACCCGAGGACATTTTTCCATTTTTTGTACAGATAGAGTGGGAGGGAAAGAGAGGAAGAGAGAGAGAGAGAGAAACATCGACGTGAAGGGACACATCGAGTGGCTGCCACCCACACGACCAACCAGGGTCGGGGACAAACTGCAACCGAGGTACATGCCCTTAGCGGGAACCGAACCTGGGTCTCTCCGGACCGCAGGCGGACGCTCCAACCGCTGAGCCAAACTGGCCAGGGCCCCTCTCTAAGTTTTTCAAATGTATTTTTCATCTTCTGCTGTAAAAGGAGTTTTCTAGTTAAATGTTTGAGGAAATATCTGTTTAAATTTAAACTGGTTTCTTGACTTCAGTACTTCTTAGAGACTTTAATACACTAATGTGCCCTGTGACTTCTCAAGGAATGGTTATAACTTTTCTGTGTAATAGAAATTAATATCCCAAAGAATTAGTGCTCAAATAATACACTTTGGAAATTGTGCCTCTATTCTAAACACACTGTTTTTTCAGGTGTCCTCTTGATGAAGTGATTTGCGAACATTCCGTAACTAATCTTGACATGTTTAGAATCACATAGGAAACCTTGTATGTAGACACAGCAGACATTCATGAATCTCTAATAAAAACACTGGAAAGACCTTCAGCCACAAATTTCACATGATGGAGCCATCTGGGATTCCATCATTTATTTATTCACTTGATCACATAAGGATCTCTTTTTTTAATTACTTGAAACTAGAGAGACTTCTTTTTTCTTCAAATTTATTGAGTTATAATTGAAGAACATTGAATCATACATATGTAAATTACGCTACCTTATTGGTTTTGACATACATTTACACATGTAAAACCATGACCAAAATCAAGATAACAAATATATTCATCATTCTAAATTGTTTTTTCCCCTTTATAATGCATCCTACCCACTACCCCTCCTAGCAACTAATCTGCTTTCTATCACTGAAGAATGGTTTGAGTTTATACTCTTTGTTGTTGTTGTTAGGGGATCTGGCTTTTTTTACTCAGCCTAATAATTTTATAATTCATCTATGTTGTTGTGTATATGTCAATAGTTCATCATTATTATTTTTTTAAACCACTGATTACTTTTCCAGGTCCAGATAACAATACCACACTTGTTTATCCACTGGGGGATATTTGAGTTGTTTACAGGCCTTAACTATTAAAATAAAGTGGCTATGAACATTTCTGAACACATCTTTGTGTGGATGTGTTTGTTTCTCTTGGGTAAATATCTTGGGAGTGGGAAGGCTGGGCCATTTTGCAGGCATGCTGTTCTTTTTAAGTAGTATTTTTCTGTGCTAGGACTCTTTTAGTGTGAACTAGTGTAGTTATCTTGCTCTGCCCTTACCCCTAAGAAGTGAATCCGCACCTGGGGCAGTGGGAAGGATGATGGGAAAGGGAGTGCCCTGGGAAGGAAGTGGAGAGAAGAGATGGCTAGGCTTGGCCACATCGAGGAAAGCCAAGTGTGGCTAGGCTTCCAACTTTGTGTATTGCAAGATGTGAGGAGGAAAGAATATTAACGTATTAAGTATCCAAGGAGTAACTCCCTTATTGCTTGGGTGACCTTTTACATGTAGAAACTTGTTTCTACTGTGCTAAATTTCTAACATTTTGGCTTTTTTTTTTTTTTTTTAATGACTCTTAACTCTCTGGAATTCTAATAATGGACATCTGTATTATTATTCTGTTGTATTCAGCTTATCTGCTTCTGCTACTGTCATATAGTGCGTGATGGCTCTTCTGTTTCCTAGGTGGTTCCTTGACAAGCAGAGAAGTGGGGAGATGTCTATACTTTTGGAAACAGAATTGTTTTATTAGTTTTCTATGAGGATTGAAGATGAAATCTCTCAGCCAGGACAGTTAGAAGTTACTGTTGCTTATATAATTTTAAGAGTAAATAAAGATAATTTATACACAGGATATTTTATTTGGTAGGGAAAAAAATGAGACTATGTTTATTTTTGCTCTTTCTGATATAGTACATGAGCTATTAATTTAAGACATGCTATATGAGCTAACACTGGATTTGTAGCAATCTAACATGTCAATATTAATTTTAATAACTAACATGTTTTCACATTTTAAAAAATATATAAATGTTATATCATATCCAAAGGACTGATTTCAGCATGTTTCCCTTCTAGAAGAAATATTTCTGCAAATGTTCTGAAAATATCAATCCTGTAATTTTTTTTCTTGAAGTCTACTGTTTTTTTGTTCTACATTTGAAGTTGTGGTTTTAGGAAGCTTTAGGTTTTGTTTATGTTTTTAAATATATTCTAGATAAGAAGTCCAAAATAAATTATTTGAAATTAAAACTGAAGGAGGTATTAATTCTATAAAAGGGGAGAGGAGAAAGTAAGGGAGTTTAGTACCCTGGTAGGGATAACCAAACCAGTAAGGGTGTTGAACGTCAATCCTGTCTCATGTATTAATTACTGACATTTGGTATAGTATATACCTATAGAAATATTCACCATTATGAGTGGATATTTCAAAATACAAAACAAACTGTTCTATTAAAGGTAGGAAAGAATGTTTTGTCTTAAGAACCTTGAAATTATATTAATTAAAAAAAAAAAAGGAGGTTTTTTGAGAGAGAGCATACAAGGAGATCTCTGATTTGAACTGGACGTCCCACAAAGCCAGCATGATACTTTGGATTTTAAGGCAATAATTTTTTGTACTTTTTTTCTCAGGACGACTTAAGTTAAAATGTATTTATGTACATTTTTTTATAGTTCCTGGCCTGACAGGAGTGTTCATGGTATTGGTGCTGTTCCTGATGATTACAGCTTCCACATATGCTATCCGGTAAGTGGCAGAGTCACGATTTCCACATTTACTGCTCATATTATTTAGATTTTCTTCATATTATATTCATTTTCGTGTGTAGAAAAACTCTTGATTAACCAGAATGCTTAGCCAATGCAGTTTTCTGATGAATAGACAGTTGTGGGTAACTAAGGGTGACGTAAAGACATTTCTATATATATCATTTCCTGTTTTTTTGGGGAAAAAATCTCTTTGTTTTAGTCAAATATTCTAGGTTGGTAAGGAATTGTGTATGGAGATTTTTTAAACTAAGGAAATTTGAGTTCTTCAGGGCATTCTTCTGGAGGATCATGTATCTATGAGACATGGGATTTAATTCAATGTGTATACACAGGAACATATCACTTAAAATCGTTCTACAACTCATTTCCTGATATGAATTTGTTTTGCTGTAATTTAATTCAATATTCCAAACAAAGCTTTGGAAAAATGGTTAGCTGACATCTGCTAAAATAATCGGAAATATCTGCATTCACATTATTCTTCTAGTTACAGGATTTTAAGCAATTGCAGACACACATTTTTATGAACATTTTCACATGTTCTTTCTGGTGGATACATCTGTTTTTCACAACATTTTACAGTATCTTATGTTACTGGTGAAATTTCTTGGTTAAGAAAGCAAAAAGAAGAAACAGTATATAACCTTCAAAAATAGTCATTCTATTTGTTGAGGTTTGAAATATAATGGAAACATACACATGCACATGCTTTGGAAATAATTGCCCTACCCCATGTTCGGATGAGTCTATCTTTGCACTTCTAAACACATCTATGCACACAAACACACACAACAAAACCTCAGAAGTCAGCACTTAGAGATTCACATGATAAACTTCCTGATATTATGTTTATATTCTTCATTCTTCCTGCTTTTGCTCACTCATGCCCCATGTCTTACTCTACCAAAAACATTCTTTCTCTTCCTTTCACTCTTCTGATCTCTGTCTCTTCATGTCTATATGTATTTAACCAAACTTGTATCATATTGTACGTACTATTCTAAAACTGCTTTTTACTTAAATCTTGTTATGAACATTTTTTCTTTACTGATGGCACAGCGTATGACCATGTAGACATACATTACCCTCCTAGCCACCTATTGTTGGATGTTTAAGTTAATTCCATTTTTTTATTATTTCAATTGTGAAACAAACACCCTATCCATATATCTTTGCATACTTTTTCAATTTTTTCCTATGGAAAAACACTTAGATGGAGACTGTCTGGATCAGATGATAAGCCCATTTTTACAAGAATTAAAAATCACCTTATAGAAAGGCAAATCTCTAACATTAGTGTATCAGGGTGCCAGTTTTGTGGGAGAAATTTTATTTTAGTTAGATCAATAATACATTTTAAAAAATACTTTTTCTGTTTTAGGAGTTCTTGAAGAAAAAGTAAGGCATCTGACATATATTTATAAGACTGAAGATATATAAATGTTCTATATCTAGAAAGATAATCTTTTATTGAGAGAGAGTATTATAAATGGATTATAAAGCTCAGCTTCTGTTCTCAACTGAGTCATTACATAAATAATTTGGTGACTATGTCTTAATTGTTAATTTTTTCATTTGTTTAAAAAAGAATCTAAAACTAACACTGCTTTTCTTCAGTCTTCATTGTGAGAATGATGAAATTCTTAAATGGATCTTGGAGATAATCTACCTTTTCTCTTTACTAGTAAGGAAATAAAACATTAGAGAAATCAGGTGAATAAATACGACTTCAGTATTTAATTTCTGGCATTGAATGTAGTCTAATAATTCACCAATGGCTTAATATGGATCAAATATTAAAATAAGTAATAAATTCTAATAACTAATGACACTAATACAAACATAGTTTCTCATTTCAATAGACATTGAAATGGCAGTTGTTAAATCTGAACACCAATTCTGGATTAAAATAATCAGAGTTTACTAAAAGCCAATTTCTTTTATAGAATTAAAAAATATAAAAGCCAGAACCAAGATCATACTTACCAGTGAAACATGAGATACATAGTTAAGAAAATTATGAAAAAGCCAAAGTACTATTTTTAATTCCATTAAAGAATGCCATTGTTTACATATGATAAGAAATAAAACATTTAGAATTATTTAAAAAATGCAACAACACATTATCACTACATCCAGAAAGGTAGATATAATTGTCTAGTCAGAAAATCCAAGAGAATTATGGGGAAAAATTAGTGTTATATCAAATAAAGGAGTTGAAATAGGTAAATGAGTATAACACAAATATTTTAAAATAGCTTTTATATAATAGCTATTATGTTTGAAAATTGAATAACATGAAAATATATCACTAATAATTGCAACAAAAACATAAATTATCTGCAAATAAACTTAGTTTCTTCCTAAGTTTATTTGCAGATAATTTATGTTTTTGTTGCAATTAAACTTAGGAAGAAACTAAGTGAAAGTCATATAGACAAAAACACAACTTCACTGAAAGAAATGAATAGAGATTTGAATAAAGACTGTATAAGATCCCTGACTGGTTTGCTCAGCGGTTAAAGCGTCGGCCTGTGGTACAGAGAGACCCGGGTGCAGTTCCCGCTAAGGGCATGTACCTCGGTTGCAGTTTGTCCCCAGCCCTGGTTGGTCGTGCGGGTGGCAACCACTCAATGTGTCCTTTTCACATCGATGTTTCTCTCTCTCTCTCTCTCTCTCTTTTTCTTTCTCCCTCCTACTCTATCTGAACAAAAAACAAAAAAAAATGTCCTCAGGTGAAGATGAAAAAAACAAAACAAACAAACAAACAAACAAAAAAGACTGTATAAGATAAAGGTGGAGTTCTTCCTCAATTATTTTATAAGTTCGTTGCAATTCCAATTAAAATCCAAGATAGGTTATATTGTTTGTTTGCTTATTGAATTTAGCAAAGTGATTCTAAAGTTCATCTGAGGTAATATCCAAGTACATTTTTCAAAAGAAGAGTAAGAGGAGGTATGTGGTTTACTAAATATGAAAATGATTATGCTTCCATAACTGAAAGTAGAACTTAACTTGCAAAAATGACCAAGACATTGAACCAATGGTAGAATTGATAGAAAGCCTTGAGAGACTTCACTATATATAAAAACTTGCTAAATAATAAAGGTGACATCACAAATTTATGATGAAAATAAAGCTTAAATGAAAAAATTCAAGATAATTTATAGAGTTAACTGTACAAAAATTACACCATTAAAAATTTAGAAGAAACTTTAAGTGCATACTTATCAGATCTCTTAATGGACAAGGAAAATATAGGAAATATCTGACTTATAAACATAGGAAAACTAAAACTATACATTATAAAAATTGAAATGGAAACATGTTATTTGACAAAGTATTATAGGTATGCAGAACTAGTACATTCTTAAATTTTGAACAGTTTACTCACAATTAAGAAAAATTCACTATAAAAAATGGGTAATTATTATGAATAGATGAGTAATAGAAGAATTAAAAGTATGTGATGGCAAATGAAATAATAGCCAATTCCACTTATACAAAATAATAAAAACTTATGAAGTGGAGCCTGGGTTTGAGGAAAAGACACTCCTAAAGTTGGATTTGCAATTGATAAACATGTTTTCAGAGAGCAATGGGCAGTTTGTATTAAAAACATTGCAAAAGTGTCCCCTTTGATCTAGCAATTCCACTTATAGGGATTTAGATTTTAAAAGAATTATGTATGTGCAAAAGGCTTATGTAACAAGGATGTTAATGATCTTGTTTACGATAGCAAAAACTGAATGAAGTAAATGTGAATTAGTTGGCCATTGCATAAATCAGGTTCTCTAAAAGGATCTAGGGGCTGTATCAGAATCCTCTCAGAAGCTTTTACAAATATTTGCCCTCCACTCTCTAAGATTCTAATATATTACTATACACCCAGACATATAAAAATAAAATAACTTCTAGTTTTTTTACTTCTCTCAAATATTCTATAGATAGTGTGTATTATACTCCTTCATTTCCAGACTCTAATCTCCTGCAGCACAGTAACACCAAGGTATTGTTTTTAAATTATACACTGTCCAGGAAAATAATATACAACTTTAATGAGCATTTAATTTCTCTCAATTTGAGTTTTCTTTGAACTACTGTCAAAATATTTATTGGGATAGAAACATTAGTTGTTTAAGAAATCAAAATGAAATTGAGAATATTGATAGAAAGGACAGCAAAATTCATATGAGCAGACTATAATTATTCCTTAGCCTTACATTGTAATAACTTTAAAATAAACATCTTATTGCCTGGCCAGTGTGGCTTAGTGGTTGAGCATCGACCCATACACCAAGAGTTTGATTCCTGGTCAGGGCACATGCCCAGGTTGTGGGCCTGATCCCCAATGGGGGGCATGTAGGAGGCGGCCAGTTGATGTTCTCTCATTGATGTCTCCATCTCTCCCCCTCCCTCTCTCTCTCTCCCTCCTCTCTCTCTAAAATCAATAAAGAAAAAATATTTTAAAAAATACATGCCTTATTTTAATTTTTCATGTGTCTTTATTTCAAATACAAAAAAAATCATAGTATTATTTATCATTTTTGTCAGTTATCTCTTCATGGTATGTAAATACTTTGCTATAATAGACAGATCTCAGATGAACTCTTATTGGAACTTTCTTCAATTGTGACATGTGTGTGAAATGCACCATCTTCTTAGTGAGATGCAATGTAAAGTGGCATTGAAACTAAGTTGTTTGTTTTTTCAGAGTTTCTAACTATGACATCTTCTGGTATACTCATAATCTCTTCTTTGTCTTCTACATGCTGCTGATGTTGCATGTTTCAGGGTAAGTTACAAAAAATATTTTTAAAACCATGTGTGCCTAAAAATGGGATAATGAAAGATACATCTGCAGGACTTTTCATAGGAAGTGGTAAAATTATTTGGTTACTTGGAATTGAGGGGAGTATCAAGAATGGAAGAAATAATTTTATTTTTAACATAGCATGTTTAATGGAACTAGTATAACAATATATTAAAATTGAAAAAGAGTTACTTTTCCCACAATGTGATAATTTTTAAAGCTCCCTATAGCTATATCCTAATAACTTCCAGAAGATATTTTAGTATTTGTATTTTCAGGAATTCCTTATATCTCACTACTGCAGAGTTTGTAATGATGAAGTTACCAGTTTTTAGTTTAAAAAGGCCTAGAGGCAATAATAATTGGAGAGAAAGCCAAAAATTCACAATGAGCAAAGACAAGGATCTGGCAAAAACACCAGAAAATCACAAAGGGAATAAAGAAAGTAGTCTAAGCTTGTTACAAAGAATATACCCTAAATATTCTGAAAAGTGTATGGATGCAAGCGGTGTTCTCAAAAGTATGGTGCTTGAAATAGTCCATTATGTCAGAGGAAGAAAACAATATATTTTTGTTTATACATATGTCTGCATGATCACCAGAGTGCACTTGTGGTTTTGTCTTGACACTCACACTAATCAGACACAGTAGGCCGTTGTCTGGTATGTGATTCACTTCCTTTAGCAGAGGGATTCAACAGGAAACATAGAATTCCAGCAGAATAATGTCAGGTGCTTCTTCACTGGGAGTCCCTATAATTGTTCACAAACCATTTCCATCTCCTCTTCCTTACCACCCCCTCCCCCAATGTAGTAACTCAGTTTTAAGTCCACAAGACCATATGGATAGACATGGACTACTTTGCTTTGGGTAAAACTCAGACTCCACAAGAACCAGTATCTTGATAGCAGCCCAGGTCTCCTTAAGGGATGCCCTCAGTTACAAGAATGCCCTGTACATCGGGAGCTGAGGTCTGTGAGTCCTAAAATAATTTTATAGATTACTCATAGTCTTCCTGGTCCAGATGCATTCTACCAACAATAAGTAATGTTGCCTGGTAACACAGCGAACGTTCCCCATTTATCTTAATCCCAAATGTTCGCAGGGAAAGTGTTTGGAAAATGGTTCAGACCTGCTGTCTATCCTTTCTTCAGAATGTTATATAATGTATTTTGTTAGTGCATTAGGTCATATACATAAATTGTATATTATTTTCAGGATGCATGTTCAACCACTAGTTTAGAAAGCAGTATTTTATGGATCTCTACTTCATAGGTCCTGGTTTGATTTGTTCTGGATTGTAGGTCTAGACCATATAGTTGTAGAGCATCAAAAATATGGCCACACATCATAGTCCCGACTTCCAGCTAGCCATTCCTGCCACACAGGAAAGGACCACGGACAATGGAATCTGTTCTTTTTTTTTTTTTTTTGGTAGGAATAACACATTCTGTGGAGAATTAGGACACCAGGAAAGCCTGGAGTAGGGAAAATCTGCTTTACATTCTGTTCTTTAAATGATTTGTTTGCCTGCCCAGAGCTATTATCATAAAATGGACTGTGAGTAAGCAGATGCTACTAATGAATAGTAATTTAAAACAATTACATAATGCTTACTACATGCCAAGTATAACTTCAAAATGATTTAGATGTTTTATGTCATTAAAGGATCATAATTTTGTAAGGATAAATGATAATGTAAAACCCCCTTTAAATGTATAGAGAGAGTAAGTAACTTGCTAAAGTTTATTTAATGATGGATCCTGGCTTAAAATCCAGACGTTCTGATTAAAAAATTGACTTTTCCACTATTAGGAGAGAATTTATTATTCTATTCTATTAGTAGAGAATTCTCTACTCCTGAGAATTTGGTGTTAAGATTTTTTTAAAAGGGTTAATATCTTGATTTAGCTGAGTTTGTGATCTCTCTCTCTCTCTCTCTCTAACTGATGAGAGAAAAATGCAATTATTTGTTAATAAAATAAATTATGCATTCTTTGGCCTTTATGTTATACTAAGTTAAAACTCTGAAAAAGTATATTTCTTTGCAATTCAAAACAGAGTCATTTTTTAAAGGTTAAGAAGTCCAAACAGATAAGGGTCAAAAACAGAAAGTGACTTTAATTTATGCAAAGAAATAACAAAAGTAATCTACAGGTTGAATTATATATAATCATTCTATTATACCAATTGAAGTAATAGTTCTTTACATATTATAAGTAGAAATAAAAAAATTATTCTAATACTAAAATAAATGTTATACAACAAAAACAATACTATAAACATTCTAGAGTGCAGATTTTTAAATGAAGTTTAATTTTTTATTGAAGTTTAATTGACTAGTAAAATTATATTATTTAATGTATACAATCTTATGATATACATATACATTTTGAAATTATTACCACAATAAAATTAACACGTCATCACATCACATAGTTCTTTTGCCTTTTTTTTTTTTCTGATGAGAACGCTTAACTATTCACCATGCTGTACATTAGATCCTCAGAACTTATTCATCTTATTACTAAAAATTTATAACCCCATAAAACTAGTTTTGAATAAAGCTACATAGATTATGCTTCTGGTGTGAGAAAAACTACTACTGATGAATCTTGCAGCTTTCTTAAAATGGAACATTTCTCAAATGTTATTTCGATTGCTAAAGGCTCTGTCTATAAGAAAGTCTTTTGAAATTATTACCTGTTGGGCCAACGTTGAGGACTTAGACATATCTTTACCTATAAAATGCCTTGGTAATTTCATTCTCTAGATTTTGGTTGGATGAGTAAAATGTAGTTACTCAAAACAAGTTTCTTGGATTTATATTGAAATTCGTGGTAAACAGTATACTTTAAATTTGAATGGAAATTCACTGTTTGCTGAGCATTTACTACTTTGTTTATCAATGTGCTAAGTACTATAATATGGTAGAAAAGAATAATTTAATATATGATCTTTAGCCTCCGAGCATTGATAACTAGTTTGAAATTTTAAAAAATCAGTTGAGTCCAGTTGATGTGGCTCGGTGGATTGAGTGTCTTCACATGAACTGAGAGGTGCCGGTTCGATTCCAGGTCAGGGCACATGACTAGGTTGCAGGCTCGATCCCCATTAGGGGGCGCAGGAGGCCGCCGATGGATGTTTCTCTTTCACATTGCTGTTTCTATATCTCTGTTACTTCTTCTCTTTAAATAATCAATGAAAACATTTTTTTTTTTTTAAATCAGTTGAGTTAGAGATTACTTTAGACTAAATATTTTGTAGCTGTAAAAATTTTATTTTCAAGAATTCTATAATTTAGAGAATTGAAGGATCAGTGTAGGCTAGAAATTTTAGAAAATTTTTGGCTTTAAGGATGAAGCAATTAGAAATTGTTTGCTGATTTCTCTACCTAAGCAGACTTTTGCAGTAAGAAGAGCAATTGCTTAATGTGATTTTCTAAAGTCACTTTTATTTTCATAGAATCTCAGATTTTGAAAGAAGCTTAAAAGCTGTCTTGACCAAGACTCTGAATCTCCCCTACAATATGTCTGAGTAAATGTTTAATTCTGGAGTCCTTTCTGTCTTTGGGAAGCTGTACTTTCCACAAAGTTCTTTATCTGTTGAACCAGAACTTATTTTAAATTAATTTCCAGATTGATTTAAAAATCTGTTACTCTAGAGGTCATGGAAGTTGTCACTCTCTTCTAAATTCTGTTCATTTGTTTCTTGCTTGGTGATATTTCAAGTGTCTTCGTCATTGTAAACATCCTCCTTTGAATATATTAATAGTTAAAATTCATTCGGTCCTTCTCATGTACCTTACTAATGTTTGATCGCATTAAATCCTCCCAACAACCCTGGTAAAACATGCTATTGCTCTTGTTATTCCTGTGAAGAATGGTGGCAGAGAGAGGTGAAGTACCTTGCTGAAACTCACAGGATTGAGAAGAGTGTGGGTTTGACCTCAGGTATCAGATTCCTGAGCCCACATTTCTAACCACTACATTTTGCTGGTGGCAGCTTGGCACGGCCTCCCTGTATTGCTTTTATTTTATTTAATTAATTCATTTATTTTTGTGGTATGTGCCCCTAGCGGGAACTGAACCCAGGACGCTCTGGTCCGTAGGCTGACGCTCAACCGCTGAGCCAAACTGGCCAGGGCCTCCCTCTATTGCTTTTAAAGCTGGAAACCTAATGGAATGCAGGTTCCTGGGGTATGTGATCTGATGTTAGCAAAGTGAAAGTCTTACCTTGTTTGCTCCAAATATTGCAATCACATAATTTAGGATCCAGTTACCTTGTTCCATGATTCACCTAGTTTGCATTCCTGTTACCTATTTTTAGATTTTTTTCATTATTTATAAGCAAAAAGAATTGTATGATACCCTAAAAATACCACATTTTGTATACACTAAACTCAGATTTTTTTTCAGTGTTCAAATGGATCTTTAAATTGATTAATTTTCCTTTCAGAAAGATCAGTATAGCATGCCATTAAGCAACTACAGTACTTAATAGCTGCATGACCATGCCAGATATTCTGTTCTTTCTTTATCTTCTCTACCAGATGGGATTACTACAATCACCTACATCAAAGGGTTAGCTCAGGTTTATATAAGTAAATGCAGAAATGTAGGCAGAATATACACATACTCAATAAATACTAGTAGGAAAAAAAAATTATACTTGTACAAGTGCTAATAGTTGCATAAGGAAGAAACTCCACAATTAACTGTTTGAAAAATCAGTTTAAAAATTTTGTTAAAGATATAGCAATTTTTTTTATATTTTTAATTGAATTTATTGGGGTGACATTGCTTAATAAAGTTATATAGGTTTCAAGTGTACAACTCTATAGAACATCTTCTGCACACTGCATTGTGTGCTCACCACCCAAAGTCAAGTCTCTTTCCACCACTATTTATCCTCTCTTTGCCCTCTTCCACTCACCTTTCTCTCTGGCAACCATGATACCTTGTCTGTATCTGCGTTTATTTATTTATTTTTGTTCCTTGATCTTTTTCACCCACGCCCCCACCCTCTCTCCCCTCTGACAACTGTCAGTCTGTTCTCTGTATCTATGAGTCTGTTTTTATTTTGTGTGTTTATTTTGTTTGTTAGATCCCACATGTAAGTGAAATCATATGGTATTTATCTTTCTCTGACTGGCTTATTTCACTTAGCATAACACTCTCTAGGTCCATCCTTGCTGCAATAAAGGTAAGATTTCCTTCTTTTTTATGACCAAGTAATATTCCATTGTGTAAATGTACCACAGCTTTTTTATCCACACATCTACTGATGGGCATTTGGGCTGTTTCAAATATTGCCTATTGTAAGTGAAGTAAGTCAATCAGAGAAAGACAAACACCATATGATTTTATGTATAAGTAGAATTTAAAGAACAAAATAGAAACAGATTCATAGATACAGAGAACAGATCTTCAGCTGTCAGAGGGAGGGAGGTTGCGGGGCTAGTGAATAAGGTGAAGGATTTGAGCAAAAAGAACCCCAACAACACATAGAAACAGACAACAATATGGTAATTACCAGAGGGAAAAGGGGGGAGGTGGAAGAGGGGAAATTGGGAATAAATGGTGACAGAGGAGACTGACTTGTGGTGGTGAACACAGACTACAATATATGGATGATGTATTATAGAATTGTGCATCAATTCTATAGGTAAATCTCAATAAATTCAACTAAAAAGAGGGAAAAAGAAAGAATACTCTTAGAAAGAACAATAATTTTAATAATATTATTAGGTCTCAAAATTCAGTTGATTTTAACAATAAATGTTTATCTTGGGACTTACAAGACAGCTTCCTCCTGAGGAATTTTTTCCTTCTAATTTTTAATACATCTTTCTAGGAGATTGCTATTTGTGTGTTATATTAAAGATACTTCAATTCCTAAGACATTGGGGGTGGGGGGTGGGAAATGAGCCAAAACAGTTTCCTCTTTCCTGACATGAATGTAATTGAATGCTTTTCTCTTCATTTTCATTTGAAAATCTCATCGGGAGGAGTTATGCATTGCTATTTGCACTTACTGATAAAAGGGATATTGGAGGGGAAAGCAATTATGGATGTCACAGAGCCCAGGCGCAGAGAGCCACCCTACTCCTTCCAAAGGCAGGTGGAGGGAATGCTGTGTAAATGAGACTTGGCACCTTACCCTCTCAGTCTTACCAGAGTCAAACTCCCACGGGCTCTAGGTCTGGAGTGCTGTGTGGGAGTAATTGTGTTTTATTTTTGTGGTTACATGTGAGAGAAATTATAATGTGATAATTTTGAAGAAGACAAAAGTAAAGTCCTCAAATGCATGAATGGCAATGAGAGCCCCTCAGTAGTCAGACCATATTTTGTTATGTAAATGATACCTGTATTATTCCTTTAAACAGAACTCTCTGCTATTGGGGACTACTTGCTAGGAGAGCATGATTTTTATTCTACTTGAATCATTTTGTCTAGGGAATTTTAAAGGAACGGTTTTCTATGTGCCTGTTTCTAAAAATGTATTCTTTAAACCAGGGGAACACAGTGGGTAGCCTTTGTCAACTTGAATGACAAAGATATGGTCAGCTTCATAGGAGTTTAGTCTCAAGAGTTAACCAGTGTTGGACAACTCTTTATTAGGGTAGGCTTGTTGTACTGGCTTATCCTCCCTCTACTTGGCCCCTAGGAGGGGGAAATTAAGATGAGTGGATAAAAAAGCTGTGATACATTTACACAATGGAATACTATTGCAGTTGTAAGAAAGAAGGACCTCTTACCCTTTGAGATGACATGGAGGGACCTGGACAGTATTATGCTGACTGAAATAAGCCAGTCAAAGAAAGACAAGTACCACATGATCTCACTTATTTATGGAGCATCATGAACAAAATGAGCTGTCAACCAAAATAGATCCAGAGTCACGGAAGTAGGGAACAGAGTAACAAACCTCAGAGGGATGGGGTATGGGAGGGGTGGAAAGAGATAAACCAAATATCTTATATGTATAGATGCACAACCAGTGGACACAGACATTGGGTTGGGGAATGGGGGGTGTGGAGTGGAGGGAGGAGTTGGGAGGAGGGGGTCAATGGGGAAAAAAGGGGGACATCTGTAATACTTTCATCAATAAAAGAAAAAGAAAAGAAAAGGATATACTATTGGCCCAGCTGGTGTAGCTCAGTGGATTAAACATTGTCCCATGGACTAGAGGTCCCTGTTTGATTCCTGGTCAGGGCACATGCCTGGGTTGTGATCTTGATCCTAGTAGGGGGCATGCAGGAGGCAGCCGATGGTTGTTTTTCTCTCACATAGATGTTTCTATCTCTCCCTTCCCCTCTCTAAAAAATCAATAAAAACATATATTTAAAAATATATATATACTGCCCAGCTGGCGTGGCTCAGTGGTTGAGTGTCGACCCATGCACCAAGAGGTCGCCAGTTCGATTCCCTGTCAGGGCACATGCCCAGGATGTGGCCCCGATCCCCAGTGCGGGGCATGCAGGAGGCGGCCAGTCGATGTTCTCTCTCATGGATGTTTCTATCTCTCTCTCCCTCTTCCTTCCTCTCTAAAAATCAATAAAGAAAAAAAATTTTTTTTAAAGAATATACTATTGGAGGATAGAGGTGTTTATTCAATATAATTAAGTGTTAAAAGTTGCTGATTCCCAAGCATCTTCTCTTTTAGAAGCCATTTGCATTGAGGGCTCTTTTCCCACACTGACAGCAGGAGAGGCTTGTGTGATCTTCCTGCTGGGAAGAGGCACCTGCTCTTCTTAGATAGGTGGGAACTTGGTGAATCCCAGGGAAAGGAAGAACCCAGGCATTGTATATTAAGCAAATTCTATTCTAGTACTGAGGGAGAAAAATTTATTTTCCTGTATTTTCTTTTCTGTTTTCTTATCCTTGCCTCTTGCTTTGAAGTGACTTTGTAATTTGTCGTTCAAAGCAGACACTATTGAGAATGAAATGGGATATTGTTAATAATTAAGCTGTGGGTGTGGGTAAACCTGTACATATGGTTATTCTATTTATTCCTAGGCATAGAAGAAAGTCCTAGGGAGGCTGATGGACTGCAATTAAAGTAGGCCTAGAGCCAGAATCACAAAAGGAGACCTTACCTCAAATATGCTACATGGGTATTTGGGAACTTAGAACCTTAAAATAATAAACATGGTAGATTTGCCTAGCTTTGTCCTACTTTAGAGATTATAATTGAATGTCCTCTTACTTGGTGGGTAGAAAGCTGAGGATTTGCATGCCCATTATTATGGCTAAATCTTTTGTATACTGTCCATCACTTACAGATGATCTGTTCTGAATACCCTCTAGATGCTTAATTTCTAATGTGTTGACATAATTGTTGTCAATTTGATGCCCATTATTTCTACCATGAAGTCCTACTTCTTCAATAGAATAGGTGTTCTCAACTTGGATTCATAATCTCTAGGGATTAATTAATAAATGCTGGAATCCATGGATTTCTGAAATACAAACACCCATGTACACAAACACACAGCATACTGGCACTGTATATACAATGTTCTTGATTCCCAAAGCTGTGTGTAGCCCAAAAGAACTTAAAATAACTGAACCGAATAGAGCCTCTTAAAGCTATAATTTTACTAGACAAATAAAATACTACATTTACATATATTATATGGCTTGCCTATATTTTATACAGAGTTTAAAACAATGGATTTGTGGGGAAAATAGGAACCACTGGGTCAATTTTTTTCTCACATGAGGGGAACTGTAAGCAGAACCTAGCAGCCAAATATAGATATGGAATTCTAAATCACACCGCACCATCATTTTATTTATTTTTATTTTATTTTTTATCCTCACCCGAGGACAATTTTGCATCTATCCTCAGACAGAGCAGCAGGGAGAGAGAGGGAAGCAGAGAGAGAGAGAGAGTGAGAAATATTGATGCGAGACAGACACATCGACTGGCTGCCACCCACACGACCCCAACTAGGGCTGGGGACACACCACAACAAAGGTACACGCCCTTAGCAGGAACTGAACCTGGGATTCTCCCGTCCGCAAGCCGATGATCTAACCGCTGAGCCAAACTGGCCAGGGCCTGCACTGTCATTTTAGATAATAATATTATTTATAATAATTTCCAAGCTTTAGATAATATTTAACATGTTCCAGGTACTGTTGTTGGTACTTTATGCATACATATATACATATGTATACACAGACACGTTTTTATTAAATGCAGCACATACTGTTATTGACCTCATTTTACAGATGAGAAAACGAGGCACTGAAGGTTGAATTAGATACAGAGAACAGACTGACAGCTGTCGGAAGGGAGGGTAGTTGCAGAGCTGGGTGAAAAAGGTGAAGGGATTAATCAGTATAAATTGGTAGTAACAAAATAGCCACAGAGATGTGGATTGTAGCATAGGGAATATAGTCAATAATTTCAAGATAAATATGTAGGTGGGTCCTTGAGGCAGCAGGGGGATCACTGGTATTAAATATGAATTGTGATTGAAAAATTAAAAATAAATGAATAAATAACTGACTAGCCCAAACCACCTAGATAGTACCTGAGAGGGCCTGGGATTGAACCCACAACTGACTTCCGAATCTAAACATTTAATTCCTACCCTTTTCTTGAATTATTGAATAATTTATTCATGGTTTGGAAGGTGCCTTTGTTTACACTGAAATGTATTCATGTCATGTGAAGAACTGGGTTATCATTCCCAGTGTATCTGTATAAGCTGGTAACTGCGTATATGTATGCTTGAGTGTTTCGAGTAAGAAATTCAATTTTGTTATATAGATTCCAAGGTTTTGAAGGTGAAATTTTGTTCTCCAAGGAAACAGAGTGAGAAGAAAATGCCCTCTTTTAGGTACTGCTTTATAACTGTTTCTTAAACTGTAAACCTCATTATGGCACATAATAAATATAATTTCAAATAATCTAATGAACTATAATACATTTATCAATAAATCTATCAGTAATCTCCAAAATTCTTCCACATAATTTGGAAATAATTATTTAAAAGCTAGGTTCTAGACTAGAGCCAATACAAATACAGTGGAAGAGATACTCTTATCAGTATTACTTATTGCCACACTGTGGCTCTATAACTCTTCATTCAGAGTACAGATTTCCACATCTTTTCAAGTCCACTACCAAACCTCAGAGTGGCGCGTGCCATTGCTACCAGCGCAGAATAAAGATAAGAATGGGAGAAAAACCAACCTACATATATATCTCTGAAAATGTCCACGGGGAAGATAAATTCACGTAAACACCATATGTCCAGAAGTACAGAATAGTGTACACTATATAAAAACCTTAGATAAGAGAGAGAAAGTCAGGTTACTGAAACTGTAGCTGAATAGTGGAACATTCAGTGTCCTCTTCTGCCTATACCCGTTATGTATCTGTGAGTTCCACTATGAAAGAGAAAATACAGCAGAGTGATATATCCTTGGTGAACTAAAGTGTTTTTGAGGGTAGGAGTGTTTCTGCCTGTCTTTTTTTTTTCTTTATTGATTTGAGAGAGAGGGAGATAGAGATAGAAACATTGATGAGAGAGAACATTGATTGGCCGCCTCCTCCATGCCCACCACTGGGGATTTGGCCCACAACCTGGGCATGTGCCCTGACCAGGAATCGAACCGGCGAACTCTTGGTGCATGGGTCAACACTAAACCACTGAGCCACACCAGCTGGGCTCTACCTGTCTTTATAAATGGAATTCCTTTTACAAGTCATTACTGACTCAATTATTTGCTGTTTGAAGTAGAATTGTATTAACTGACTTTTAGCTACAAGTGTGTTGTCCTTTCAGGCTCTTGACCAGTTTTCTCCAAATTTTTATTGCATCTAGTAATAAAAAATACTATGTGTATTTGTTTAAGTGACACTCGGATTTCCATTTTGGGACTGTCACTTATATTCAGTCAGGGTGGGAAATGCCTGAGCCGCGGGCCATACAAGCCCAATGAAATCACTATCAGCTGACATCACATGCCCCACCACAGAGAGCAGTTTCAGCCGTCACATAGGGATTAAGCTGATACTTCTGTGTGGCCCTCGAATGATGTTATAAATATCCAAGTGGCTCTTGGCAGGAAAAAGGTTCCCCACCCTGCGGTTATCTAGGTAATAAGTTATGGCAACTGAAATATCAACTCCAGCGCTACAGGAATTAGCTATTAAGTTTTGACTATTTTGGTTGTATTCAGACTGGCACATTTTTTGTTGGGGATTTTTGTGTACTTCTGTGGCTAAAAATTCTTTGAAATATGGAAGGAAAAACATTCATTTCTCTTTGTTTTTTTGTTTACTTTTTGAATTTTTCACTTAAATATATAAAATAATAAAATCCCTCAGGAATAGTCTTTCTTTTATGATATCCAAATCTTCTCACATAATAATATTTACTTATTTCCCATATGTTAATAATATAATGTTCTAAAATTATGACATTGAAGATGCATGTGTGTTTCCCACTTATAAGTTCCTATTTATAGGATTAATTCTTATCTTTATGTAAAAATGATATTTTTGCTGATATTTTATTCTGAAAGCTAGGTGATGATGGAATTGAGTTCATATGGATTTTCTTCCTTAAGAATACCATATGTACAGATAGGTATAGTATACATAGAGTTTTTTTCATGTACATAAATTTATTTATGCTATAAGCTACATTTTTCTAATGAATTTTAATCTTCTAAACTACGAGTTTAGTCCAGCCAGTGTGGCTCAGTGGTTGAGCGTCAACCCGTGCACCAAGAGGTCACCAGTTTGATTTCTGGTCAGGACACATGCCCAGGTTGTGGGCCCGATCCCCAGTGTGGGGCATGTAGGAGGCAGCCAGTCAGTGTTCTCTCTCATCGATGTTTCTATCTCTCTCTCCCTCTCCTTTCCTCTCTCTCTAAAATCAATAAAGAAAAAGAAAAAAAATTAATAAAAAATAAAAAATTATGAGTTTGCTTTATTACCATTTTAGGATAGATTATGAGCTTCATAATTTGTTTTTATGAATTTAACCTCAGTATTTCTCTTGGGACCTTATTTATAATAACAAGTAGTTCTGGCTGGAAGTACAGGATGAGAAAGTTGGAAAGGAAGGAAAAGGAACAAGGGCTACATTTATTTTAAGAAATGTTTATAGTATATTAGTGTTTTATCTCTCACTGTCATTTTAGTAAAGCCTGGAAGCAGAGGAAATGCTAAGAAATATTGGATGCTTGCATATTTTTTTTTTTCTTTTCAAGATATCAATATCCTTACTTTTATATAGCAATGAAGTAGTAACAGGTACTATCTCTCTTTTACAGCTGAAGAAACTTGGTAAAATTAATTATTTTAATTCATACATTTCAGGAAGGTTCATGTCTTGATCCTATGCTCTTATACTCCAAGGTTTAGTTTTGCTAGCTGCATAATGCCTATGGCAGGCTGCTTAATTTGCAGGGCTCAGTGCAAATCAAATATTTGTAAGCATTGTAAGATGGTAACAACAGAGCATTGAATCAATCACAGGACATTTCTAAAAGTAGGGTTGCATGAGTCTGCACAGGACACACAGCCACGATGCTGGCCCTGGCTGCCAGTCTCGCACATTGGGCAGTGCCATCAGTAAGATCTACACACGGTAATGCTCAAATCAAGCTGCAGGATGCAAGTACACTCAGGTATCAGTAGCAAGAGTCTAGGAAAGAATGCAGTGGCAAGAACCTGGTAGACTGGACAGTGCAGAGATGAGAGTTAAAGGTTTGGTTTGATGGGTACCCAGATGATTAGGATTTCTTTGAGGCTCATTACGTCCCTAGCTTAGGAAAGCACTCTCCTTCTAGATGCTGCTAATAGGTAGGATTAACTCTCTTGAAAACTTGTCTTTTTAGGTTAGAATTGGCTCAGGGTCAGGGCAGGGTTAGGATTTCAGATTGGACTTGGCAGTATTGGAGGGTGAAGAGGGATAATGTAAGTCGCAGACTGATTTCATGCTATTTCCTACAAAGGTGAATGTAGATACATGATTAATTTATTAAATACCCTTTGAAAACTCTAGACATCTTGTTTGAAGTTAGAATATGAGTTCAAACTTACTTCTGTGTTTGTTAAAACCAGATGACTCCTCAATCGTGTATTTCAACAACCACCACCACAAAAAGTTGTCTATACACTTCCAGTCATTCACTAATTCATTCTGTGAATATTCACTGAACCAATTCTATAGAATATAGGCACAGTTCTAGACACCAGGGGCACAAGACATATTCTTGACCTTAAGTCGTGTACATTGTAGTGGAATCCAGAATCCAGAACCTAGTGAATTCCGTTGGGTTTTGAAATATTGACTTTGAATATATCTCCTTAAGCTCTTTTTTTTTTTTTTTTTTTTTTTTTTTTTGTACTTGAAACAAAGTAAAAAGAACACTGAGAAACAAGTTGTTATCCTTTTATTGTAAAGAATATAAACATTTTATGTGTTATAGACTACTAGGGAAAAAGTAGGTTCCTCATGGAACAAGGATTTTTTCCTTCACTTCATAAATGGATTAAAAGCACCAGAAACATAAAAGGAGTGTGAATGACACTGCATTTATTAGGGATTTATACATGCAATTAAATTAAGGTGATTTTGTGATTCTCCTTTTGGCAGGGCTGGTATTTTGTAATATTTAACTTTTGTTATAATGTATTTTTTATGATTAGTAGGCTGTAACCACTAGGATTTATTCTGTCCACTGTATTTTTTATGACTTTGTCACAGCTAGGTATTAAAAAAATGATATTGTAACTATAATGCCTCTTCAAACAAAAAAAGTAAAACCTATTTTTGAAACATTGTTGAGTGTTGAAAGTACATCTTGAAATCCTTATAAGGGTAAAACAATAGCATTTACAACCTTGTATTTTGATACACCACAAAATCTTTGATTTCTCCTGATAGAACACTAGACATTCCAAAGAGACTTCACAATCTCTCCTTCGGAACATAGTATGCTATAACTAAAACTATTAGTGATTAGTATTCCTTTTCTCACATGCTCTGTGAGCCTCCTTTCCCTACCCCCAACTGTATCTCTGCCTTTACTTGGCAAGACTATCTGTTTACCATTCACTAACATCTTCCCTTTCTGGTTTCTGCTTTCAAATTATATATCATTTAATTATGAAAGGTACAGTACACAAATACAAGAATGTTCCTTACATTTTTACCTATTAGATATACTTGCTATATTTAAACAAATTATGTGGTTTTTATTTGCTTCTAAAGTCTATTCACTAGAAATGCATTGAAGGTTTCCCATGTGCAAGAAATTTGCTAGAGAGCTAACAAGGTTTGGCAGTGAGTATGGACATATGGGGTTTATATAAATGAGTAAGACATGATCCCTTCTTCTAATTTGGGAATAAACCACGTGCTTTTGTTCATCTTGCTCCCTCATATTGCAGTGCCATTCTCCTACCCTCTAATTGTTGGAACCTCTGTACCCTTCATTACTTCCTCCATCAAGCCCTTTCCAGAATGTCATACTCAAAGTTCATTACCTCATTTACCCTCAAAAGATCACTATATATCTATGTAGCATTACTCATTTTGCTTTTTTGCTATTGTTGCTTTCATGTCTGATTATACCCATTATTGCTAAGCTGTGGCTATTCAATTTAAATTAATTAAAATGAAGTAATAAAAAAGTCTAGTTGTTCTTGCTTGCATTAGCCACATTTCAATTGCTCAGTACCCACATGTTGTTCATGGTTTCCATGTTGGAGATGTAGACCATTTCCACCATTACAGAAAGTTCTATTGGAAAGCAGTGTGTAGAACTGTAAGCTTCCTGAAGGTAGGTGCCATATCATTTAAACTAATAAGATTCAAAACAATAAAATAATAAATGTAAAATATAAATATCGCAGGAGTGATGTGAAGCAAGAAAGAAGGTCAGGATTGTTTGGCATATAGCCACAGAACTGCTTAAAGCTCTGTTACTTAAAGCTCTGTTGTATTTGGGAAGATAACATTGAACTCTAAAGAAAGACGAGTACATTATGTCTGCTGAAATTATGTAGGTACTAGTGATTCAAAACAATCATAAAAAACACATATATAGTTCAATTTTAACAGATGTAGTCACACTGAAGTAAATGATTAAAGAGATGATATTTGATTTTTTCTACCAATACAAATATCCGTAATATCTAGTTTATATTCCTAATCAAAATTTTTAGAATAAAATTAAGTTATTTTAATACACTTGAAATATAATTTTAAAGAAATATTATATTATAAGAATGTATGCTCTAAAAATTCTAAGAAACTCTGTATTATTACCAAAAAAAAAAAGAGCATTTTTATGTTTTAACTAGTACAAAGGAAAAGTAAGTTATTACATTTAATTAAACTTGAAAAATAACATACAATTCTTGGTTTGTTAACCATGTATATCGATAAATTTTTGCTCAGTGAATACATTGGTCTTTAATGTCAGAATATTGTCCATAAGTAGGGAATTCTGCAAAGGGGAAGGATTAGGGCAGGAGCATGGCCTTGGACTCTGACTTGGCCACTAACTGGTATTAGGCAGATCACTTAAAAGGTCCAACAGTTTTCACTCATTCAGAGATGGGGCCACTGATCTTTACCACATATGTTTGTTGTGAAGGTTATGGAAATAGGTATTGAAGCATCAAACACCTGTTTGACATGCCCAATACTTGTCCTTTCAATACTGAGTTCAGAATTTGCCAGTGCCCTTCCTTGTGAACCTATCTGTATCTTTACCACCTAATTTAGCCAAATAAACTGAGGTTTCATACTTGATTTATTTTTTTCATGAATGATTTTTTTGTTTCTAATTGTCTGTCTATAGATCTTTTCTCTCTTACATATTTCTTTGATGGCAACAATTACAAAGTGAGACAATGAAAAGAACTCTTTAATGGGGTTTTAAACAGAGATAGCCTATGTCATTTACCTTGAAAGTAGTTTAAAGTAGCATCAATCTGTCAGAATTAGAAGGGATTCTATAATATTATGTGTCACTTTATATACCAAGAACAGCAACATTGTCTATTTGACTGAGCTGGCCTGAAGATTTGTACTGCATAGTGGCATTTATCATTCTAAGGACCCTTAGAACATGGGATCATGTTCACGTGAACACTATTATAACTTTGGAGAAGAAATAAGTAACATTCCTTTGCTTGATGTTTGTTATTCTCCTTCCAACACACACACACACACACACACACACACACACACACACACACACACCCTATCAGACCTTATTTCCAGGGTTTTGTTCATTTGAACCCCTTTCCTTGATTTTCACTTCTTTAACCAATGGATTTTCTTTGCATAATATAGGTTTTCTGAGTTAAGGACATGAGTTTTCTGAATCCTATGTTTTGAGTACTACTTAATTAATACCTTCCACAAGCAAAGCCTTAAGTATCTCGTCCGTGTAATGGGAATGAAAACATTTACCTGTGCGATCATTTTGTTTTGAAGTTTAAGTGAGAAATGGATGTCTAAATAATTTCTGACATGCTTTCTTAATAAATATTAACATTTCCCTCCTTTATCTTTTTAAGAGGTAAGTTGTTAGGATCTAATAAACTTACATGCTGTATAATGAGAGGTGAAGACATGGAAGTTGAGTCAAACCTGGGTTCAAATTTTGGCTCTGGCACTTATCAGCTGTGTGACCTCGGGGTATTATTCAATCTATTAAAATAGAATCTTAATTTCAACTTCATGCAGTGGTTGTGTGAATAAGGTAAATGTATATAAACTGCTTTGTATTCGTCTTGGTGTCTACCGTACATTAATAAGCTATTACTAAAACACTCAATTCCAATTATTATCTGTGGTTTAAGTTATGTTTAGCTACTCCCAAGATATCTTCCACTAGATTATAAGTTTCTGGAGGGTTGGGGGCCAGATTTAACTCCTTTTTGAACTTTGTAGAATCACCTACAACAGTGTTAAGTGCATTACTTTAATGTTTGTTCAGCTTCTGGCCAGTAAGACAAATACCTGAGATTTTTGGCCTGCCCACCTGCCAGCTACACCCTCAGGGTGGCTAGTAGGAGCAACAGGCTTGAGTAAATGATTACTTGTAATGGAAGCTGAATCAAGTTAATGGGCTTTCAAGTATAATGACACAACAATTGTATTATATAACTAGAACTCTATGAAGGATTATGAACTTGGCTCACATTTGTGTAATATCCATTAATTTATTCTGTATCTAGGCCATGTCTACTGAATTACTTTAAAAAATGTGTGTGTGCGGCCTAGAATGAGTATTGTGAAATACAACCCACTACTTTATGATCCTGACATGTACTATATGCTCTCTAATGATGACTAGGTATAAGGAGGAAAGTAAAAGAGAAATAAAAGAGAAAGGGAATTGAACATAAAATAAGAGGAAAAAAGGAGAATGATCAGGTTGAATAGGTGGTACATTCCAACATGACTGTCTTGGCTATTGTTTTTCTAACTTTCATATATAGATCTATTTAATATCATTATCCATGTTATATTTTTTATTGTTTTAAAATAGTATCTTTGTAAAATCATTGTAATTGTGATATACTTAAAAATATACTTTATTAATGTACTAAAATTAATTACTTGGGAGGGGTAATTTTAAAACATACTCTACCAACCAGAAAAATAAAAATTAGAAATAAAAATTTTAATATCTTTAAAATAAAATTGAAACACATTAAAAAATTTGTCAATGTTTTTCTTATGCAAAAAAAAAAAAAATATGATGTTCTGTATAATCTACCACTTGATGCACTATCCCCATGAGATAGATCTTACTTTTTTCTTTATTGGTAAGAAATATAGAATACAGAAAGTGGAATGGCTTGTCTTAGTATGTCACATAATATGAAACTGCCAGAATCAGATTTTAGAGTTTTATGCCTGATTTATTATCTTGAGCCTTTTATGTGATCTTGTTTATGGAGAAATTGAAAAAAAAAAAATCAGTTTAGGTCTGAGTGCTATGTATTAATTGTTTCCAGACCATAAGAGATGCAAGCTTCCTGTTCCTGTTATGTTAGTTTAACATTTCTCTCTAAACCAGAAAGCCTGTTTCATTTATTCTTAGTCAAATCAAATGATTCCTATACTTTTTCATTTGTGTTTGAAGATATAACAAAAGTATCCATCATTATAGTGTTATTTGAAGTGAAAATTTGTAGATGACTGTAGGAATGCCTATATTTGATATAAAGCCTGGCAAATTAAAAAAAAAAAAATACTTGGAAAGATCATATGTGTTTTTCATTTCATGCATTTGTGGCATTTTTTTGGTGTGTGTGTGGGGGTAAATTTTTGGTTTAGTCAAATAGTAAAAAATTTTAAATTTCTCAATTATTCTTAATTAAGATATGTGAGAAAAACTTTTTGTATAAATACCATTTAAATTAATAAGAAAAAGAGGTTATTTTCTTATATTTTGTCCTCTAATCTCAATCTTTTTTCATCTTTCTGTTTTTATTTTTTCTTAATTTAATTTAGAGGGTTGATAAAGTATCAAACTAATTTAGATACCCACCCTCCTGGCTGCATCAATCTTAATGGAACCCGCTACCAGAATATTCATTTACTCGAAAATCTCTCAGAACATTTTCATGAATCTTTCCCTGGAGGGTTTTCAAAACCAGATGAGGTTACCAGGAACACATCTGTGAAGATTTGTATGGAAGAGCCCAGGTTTCAAGCTAATTTTCCACAGGTCAGATTAACTTTATGTGTTTGATAGAATCTGCAAAGTCAATATTTCCATAGCAATTGATCAATGTTGCATTTAAGCATGTTATTGAAGGTGTATAAAGCAATTATTCTTACAGAACAGAACATTTTAGGATGTTTCAATAGCAAGTTATTACCTATTGTTCCATTATAGTCAGCTGACAGTTCAAAGAGAAAGACCTATGACATTACAGAATATAACCGACTGTATGATCTTTGCATACAATGGCACTGGTTTTTGCCACAAGAGAGGTAACAAAGATATTTTCCCTGTCCACTGAGGAAAATAAATTGAATAATAAAAACAATGGTAAAATAACTAATATTAATATTTATCATAGTATAGTATATTATGGTACAATATTATGTATAATTATAAATAATAAATTATAAAATTTACTTATTGACTGCTTAGTATTATCTGTTAGACAATGTGCCAAAATTCACTGTATGCATAAGTTTTTAATAGTCATAGTAACTCCTTGCAATTACTATGATCCTCAATTTTCTGGTGAGGAAATTGTTGCCTGAATACATAAAATACCTTGAGCAAACTCTACAAACTAATATGTGGTAGAATTAGAATGCAAAACTAGGTTTTTGAGTAAAATGCTTGTTCTTGGAAAACTTCCCCAAATTCCCAGTGAGTCGTTTGATAAGGGCCATAATCTTCCCTTGTGACCGTGGGAGCTGTATTCTTTGTCTGTACCAAGTGGAAGTAGCGGGGACTAGTGATGTCAAGTGTCTGAAGAAGAAGAAAGTAAATTAGAAAGAGAATAAAGGTAGTCAGATAAAGGTGGTAAACACATAACAGAGTGTGCAGATGTTGTATTATGAAGTTGCATACTTGAAATTTGTATAATGTTATAAACCAATGTTGCACCAATACATTTAATTTTTTAAAAAGAAGAAAGAGGAGTCAAAAGGTAGAGTGATTTGTTGACGGCTTTGGAATGAGTGTCTTAGTCTTGTGTTTATGATTAATAATGCTCTAGATTTCTATTAAGCTTTATAATTTTTCAAACTTTTTGCTGTGTGTTAGGCAGGCCAGGTATTGTGATTCCCATTTTACTTATGAACAAACTGATGCTCAAAGGGTAAGAGGCTGTTCCAAAGTTGCAGGACTGCTGTCACATTGCAGAGCTTGTCCTGTGATGCTTACACACAGTGTCAAACTAAATGTCAGGAAGAGGCATGGTCTGTCTGCAGGGAAGGAAGAAGGTCCAGAATAACTATGTAAGTAAGGTTTTAAAAAGTGACCATTAAAATAAGTTTGGTTTGGAGGCCTCCAAGTGCTGAGGGAAGTATAGTGTGCAGTTGTCAGAGAAAGGTCAGCCACACAGGCTTCCCCAGAGTATGCACTTACTCTGGGATCAGGGCTATCCCTCTAACACACATGCAAAATTCTTAACACTTTATAAGTGCTAAATATAATATTCTTAGATGTTCATATTAGATGCATTATATAAAAGTAAGTTGTAAACAACCTGCCTAGTCTATACCATATTTTAAAATGTGTGCATGTTTTACATATTGTATATGTACATTATGCATTAAAAATATCTAAGGATTTTTTTTTTTAACAAACATTGGATGGGTACTTTTTTTTCTAAAATCATTTTCAGATTTATTCCAACCTTTAATTTCCCTTTTATCTCTCTTTAGAGAAAGTATTGTGTAAATGCATTATATATGTATTGTGTGCATAGAAGTATATATGGAACAATGTATGATTAACTGTCAATGGTAGTTAGACCCTGGGCAATGGTTTGAGGGTGGGGTCTTGATATTACTATACCTTTTATTTTATACTTTACTCTTACTTGAATAAGTTACCATAAGAAGATGTTATTTTATCCACTTAAAATATTTATTTATTTAATTAAAAATAAATATTTATTTTTACTGTAATGTGTGAAATAAACAATTAGAAAGAATATAAAGAGTATTACAACACAAGTATTTCTTAAAGTGCATTTCAAAAATTCTCTGCTAGACTTGGCTTTGGATTTCTGGATCTTTGTGCCTGTATTGTGCTGAAAGACTTTACAGGTGCATCCGGAGTAATAAGCCAGTTACCATCATCTCAGTCATAAGCCACCCCTCAGATGTCATGGAAATTCGAATGGTCAAAGAAAATTTTAAAGCAAGACCTGGCCAGGTGAGTCATTGTTCAGCAACTTTTGAAATACCTTTTATTCTTATGTAATTTTTGAAAATTAGTATATTAGTGCCATCATTGGAAAATTTGAACTTCTATTTTGGTCATTTAAAAATTGTTTGTTGCTTTTTAGTATATTACTCTGCATTGTCCCAGTGTGTCTGCATTAGAAAACCATCCATTTACTCTCACAATGGTAAGAAACTTATTTTTGTTTTTTTGAAATGCGTGTCTTCATTTTGTGTGTGTGTGTACTCCACCTCATTCTAAAAGTCATTCAAGGCTGTCACAAGATCTCAGTTTAAGCCATCTCTTTTGCAGAGAAATATAATTACCTGTACAGAAACTTTCTAACAATTGTTAACTATTTTCTATTGTAATATTCAAAATGTATTATATTTAAAATTTATTAAATCTTGTTGCTTCAAAATACAGAAAATCATTTTTCTATATGTACTTTTTCTTTTATGACAGATGTGCCAAAATATAACATGTGCATGATATTCTTTAAGGAGATTGAATTTAGGGAAAAAGGGGTACTCTGAGTTGAGATGGAAGCATAAGAAAATACAGGCAATGTTTAGACAGGAAAAAGTCCAGTGTAATTTGTACCCATGCTGTATATGGGGAGGAAAAGGAAAATAAAGTCAGACAAATGAAATGGAATAATAATGGTGGGGCTATAATAATGGTGGGGCTAGCTAAATAATGGAATCACCCAATATTTTTAGCACATTGCTTAACATTATTTGGTGCATTATAAAAGTGGCATAAGCCATTATAAAAAAGTGAACAATTCACAAGTAAATACGATAAAATAGGAACTTTTCCTCATTTTCCCTTTTTCTCTAGAGTTTGACATATATTCTTCCATTTTCCTATATAATTTAGCATATATAGGTGTTTGGCATGTTTGTTGAATCATTTGTTTTATAATTTTCTCTTTTTCCTCAACAATATATTATGGGCAACTTTTCATGTTACTATATTTTTATATTCCTCATTTTTTTTTAAAATGATTGCTTAATATTATACAATTTATTTACTATTCTCCATTGATGATGGTGACTAAGATTTTATTCAGTTTCAAACAAAGGTCACTGAGAATAATGACCACATGTTTAAATATGTGCTTAAGATATGCAAATAAAATTGAACAAATTATGAAATGGGGAGGCAGATAAATAACTGGCTTTACACCAGTGCTGAGGTTAGTGCTGAGGTGTAAGGTTGGGTTTACTAGGATTGATACCGCTATAAATTTGAGATGCCTCTTGAGAACATGTACTTGTGAGGAGAGCTAGGCCAGAAAAATCTATATTGAAGGGATAAAAAAAACAGAAAGGGAGTGTCAGATAGTTAAAGAAAAAACAGAAGTTATTTGAATAAATAATAGCAATTTTTTAAAGGAAAAAAATTGCTTAATTGCTCCAAATTTTACATTCTGTTTATATGTAGTAAATTCATTTATTAATGATTAAGAAAACAGGGCAGTGGTTACCAGAGGAAAAGGGGTTGGGCGGGTATTAAAGGATAAAATTAGTCAAATGTATAGTGATAGAACATTTACTCTGGGTGGTGGGCACACAATGCAATATACAGGTGATGTATAATAGAAATGTACACGTGAAACCTACATAATTTTATTAACCAATATCACTCAATAAATTTAATTTAAAAAGAAAATTTAGTTTGACATCTAGTGAAATAACTAACAACATTCTATTATATCAAGAAAGATTGAAATTCAGGAGTGAGTTGGATGGAGGCAAAGAGATTAGATGCTTGGAATTTTATATTCATGAGTTTTTCATTTTATCTGACCATCTGTGTACCAAGTACTGTGTATAGGCTTTAAATATGGATTGTAGCCTTCTCAGATTTAGGGGAATTAATAGCTGGCTCACTCATACTGTCCCACAAGGGAATTACTGTTTTCATAAGAAGGAAAACAGGCAAATCTTGCTGCTGTCTAGAAATGAATTTGAGTAGAGAAAACATTTTTAAGCTAAATTTTACCTTATGCTGTTTTGTTAATTTACTATTAGTAACCTTAAATGAATAGTTAGCCAGAAAATTCTCTAGCAAATTGGGTTTATTTGGGAACAACAAAGAACTGCAATTTAGGACATGTGGTCTAATGGTGAATCACATGCAAGTCCAAAGAACAAAGGACAGAAACTTCCTTTTATGAAGGAAAGGAGGAGTTCCAAGGGGTTGCTGTAAACAAAGAGTCTATTGGAGGACACTGGGATGTCCCAGTGTAGCGGTTTTTCATTGGCTGAGTTGTAACCGTCTCTCATTTGTTGAATGGTTGCTGAGCAAGAAGATCCTACTTCTTCCTACTGGAATAGTTAAGTAGAAAAACATCTTCCTCTTGGAGATGGAAAGTATGTTTCTTCCTGTTAGGGTAATTAATTATGTGTATGAGTGAGAGCTCCTCCTACAGGCCCTCACAACTCAAATTTAAATGAAGTTTCTGTTTATAAATCACATTACGTTTTCCTGCCAATTCCCTTCTTTTTGTCCAATTAATTGTATTTGACACTTACATTTTTCTTATATTTTCACTGGATAGTTCCCTTAAGGGTTCCCTTGAAATAAAACAAAGTAGTTTCTCATGTGCTGATTCCCACTAAAAAGTGTGTACATACTTCATCTTTGGCAAAGATAATAGTTTCTACTAATTAAGTGTCTAAAAGGTTCCTTCATAAACTTTGAAAATATTATATGGTTTAATTTTTACTATATTCCTATGAGATATGTATTATTAACTCTATACTATATAAAAAATAATGTGACTGCAAGAGATTAAATAAAGTCGCATTGCTAGTTAGTGACACAGGTGAAATGCTGCCTGGCTGAAAGGCCTGTCTGTGGTTAGCTATTCTGCACGCTCGCTCTCAACTCAGCACTCATCGATGTTCAGAGAAATTCTTACTGGTTTTGGACACACTTGTTGTTGGGGTCAAACAACAAAAGAGAGTTACCATTTAGAAAGAACTTGACTAAGACTATAGAAAGTTATTTTCAAGAGAAATGTGTAATTGGATGTTTTGGATCGTCTACACTATTAAGCTCTTCAAATACTGTGGAGAGTCAGAAGTCAAATTAAATTTCCCTGCTAGAAGGCTGTGACAGTGTAAGGAAAAAGCAAATCTATAAAATATGTAATGATCACAAATTCGGTAGTTGGAACTTCAGCTCATATTTTCAAATGGAGATTAAGCTTTTAAAACTGAAAATAAGAAAAATGAGTATTAAGTATAAAAGATAAGGTGCAGAAGCACTATAGTAATTTTCACAATTTCAGTCAAGGCCAAGCCAAGTTTTGATTACCGATTTAATTAGAAACCGAAAGGTTGGAGTTTTAATTACTTATGGTGCTTCAGCATTTTTACACTTGACATTTATTTTCCTCCACAAGGACATGATAATTTGGTGGGTTTTTCTAGGAAGTTGTGATTGTTGCCTGCTACTGCACCTGCATTCTCCTAGGGCAGAGCCAGCAGGTTCATGTTTGCTGACAAGACTGAGGGGTGTCAGAGGTAATTGTGTATTACTAGACCATGGTTTTTGCAATCCTAGATAGGCTGGTTTGAAGGCCTGGATACCCCACTTAGTATACTATATCCCTGGACAAGATGATTAACATATTTACCTTTGGTTTACTTCTTTATAAAATGTGGGTAATAATAGTGACTTCCCAATAGAGTTACTGTAGATAGGAAGTAAAAAGATACAATCAAGTGCTCATCATGGTGCCTGACGTATAGTAAGTTCTCAGGTTAGAAGTTGTTATCCATGGTCTCATCCACATTTCACCTTTCAAAATGTGTTAACACCTCCCATTGTTGTTATCACTCCCCAGGTCACCTTTGCTGTTGTGTTTTCTATTTTTATTTGTTATGGTGGTTGTTTCAAATAATGAGTTCAGAACCAGGACAGGATTAAACTGAATTTTTTTGCCCCATTCTGCAGCATGAAGTAACTGAATGAACTCTGGCCACAGACTGGTTTAGAAACAGTCATTTGGGGACTGACGATTTATTTTCCACTTGTGGTTTACTAGCCGTTAGGATGAATGATGGACCTTTATTGGCTGAAAACCTGGGTAAAATTTTACATGTTGTTCTTCAACTATGTAGTGGATCTCTATGTGTTTTCCAACTATGCTCTGCAATTGCCAAGTTTGGATTTTCTACCAAAACAAATCTATTAAAATATTCTGTCATCTAATATAGATGTGTAAATCAGATATGATTTTAAAATTCCCAAACTTAAAAAGGTATGAAACCAGTCTGGCTGGTGTGGCTCAGTAATTGAGTGTCGACCCATGCACCAAAAGGTCACCGGTTTGATTCCTGGTCAGGGAACATGCCCAGGTTGTGGGCCCCATCCCCAGTGGGGGCATGCAGGAGGCGGCCAATCAATGTTCTCTCTCATCAATGTTTCTGTCTCTCTCTCCCTCTCACTTCCTCTCTCTCTGAAATCGAAGGAAAAAAAAATTTTTTAAAAAGTATGGAACTTACTGCTTACTGCAAAATGTAGCTTCCTTAGTATTTAATTGAGGTAGACATTAATTATGCTCATTAATATTTTTCATGGATTCTCAATGAAAGAAAGAATGCACAATTTTTTATGCTAGTAATTGATTGAAGTTTACATAAGTATTTCTATAGCCTTTCCTTATTATTTTAATTCAGAAGTACACATGTGCCTTCCTAACATCTCTATTCTAAGTAGTGTGATTCATTACTTTTAAGCTTGGATAACCTGATTTCACATATTTTTCCATGAGTCAGAAGCAAGTTTAGCTGTTAGTTTGTTATTGTCTGTACTTTAACATAGCATGCCTTCACTTGCCATTATTTTTCTGCTTTTTGTTTTTAATCTCTCAACCAGTCATTTTGGTAATAGTTTTTCCAGTTTTCAATGAAAACCAGACAATAATGGCCATGAATGCTTAAAGATTGAAAAAAAATTGTTATTATTTATTTAATTTCATGTATTTAAATGTAAGCAAGAAATCTGCATTAGTGGTTTGGATCTTGGGTCTTGCTTTCATCTATCTAATTCTTAAAAATTGCTTTTCTCTAAGGTTTCACAAATATTTTGCTTAGACAGCTTAGAAACTCAGCTGTGATAAATGACAGATCAGCAAGGCAATAAAGTGTCTTAACTATAGACCATGCACAGTGGTGGAAATTGCCACAGAAGGTCACTAATGCTCATGAAATGTAACAGGACATCTGAATTCTCTGGAAGTTAAACATCATCTAATTGCTCTAGTTTGGCTCTTTTCCAGGGGAAAAAGAAAATATTTCTTCACTGCATAATGAGAGCCTACATAATGAATATGAACTTCAATTGGTCAATGTATTAAGATCGAACCTGCTGTTTAATATTAAATTTGATTTATTCAATTGGTATTTTTGGATGTTTCCTTTTAACTGGGTGTCAAAGAGAAAATGATCAATAAAAGTCTTGACTTACATCTCCTTCCAGCCTCTCCCCCATTTTTTACATCTTCACTTCCTTTTCTCTCATTTTTTCTTAAATCCAACATTTGCCCTCAGCACTATACTAAAACATTTCTAAGGTCAACATGACCATGTTATTGCTAAGTCTAATGGCCATTTCCCAGACCTGTGTTTTTTTTCCTGATTTTCTGACAAACATTCTTGCTGTTCCTTGTCTTTCCCATAACCTTTAAATATCAGAACACCCCAGTGTCCATTCCTTGGAACCCCTTTTCTCTCTAGCTAAACTCATTTCTCTGGTGATCCTATTCAGTCTTATTAATGTATCTATGTGCTATCATCTCCCAAATTTATATTTCCAGCTCAGCTCGCAATTCTAAAATTCAAAGTCATGTAGCCAATTATCTATCAGAAACTTCCACTTGGATGTCTAAAGAAAATTTTAAGTTAACATGTCTAAATTGAACTCTTAATCTTCAGCCTTCTGAACCTATTCCACCCATAGTTTTCTCCCTCTTCAGTTAGTGTCAACTCCATTGTCTAAGTTGCTCAGGCTGAAAACCTGGACATCAAACTTGACTTTTATCCTTTTAAAGAAAAATAGAGTCAACAATCTGTCCACAGATTTTCTTGGCTCTACCTTCAAACTATGTCCACAATTTTTATAGCACCCACCCTGGCTGCCATCTGGATAGCCTTCTGATTACTCTCTCTCTGTCTGCCCTTACTCACCTATCAGTTGATCTTAAGAAGCAGCCAGGATGATTATTTTAAGATGTGAATCAGATCATGTATTTTCTCTGTTTAAAAACTTGGTAGTTTTCACCCTTAGTAATACTTGACATATCTTGACTTGCATCTGTTTGAATGTGTTTGTGTACATGAATGGAAGAAGGGGTGACAGAGGTCAGTGTGGCTGGAATATGCGAAGAAAAAAAGGATTGTGTGAAATAATGTCAGGGAAGTCCTGAAGAGTCAGATTATGTGGGGTGTATAGGACACTGACAGGGCTCTGGCCTTTCCTCTGAGTGAGGAGGGGGCAGTAGGAGGGTTCTGGGTAGGGGAAGGGCACGCCTGACTTAATTTGTAGCAGGATCACTCTGCTACTATGTTAATATTAGATGAAGAGAAGCATGGAGACCAGTTAGGGGTCTGTGTGTAGTTGTCATACAGTTTTGAGGTATGATGATGGGTTGGCCCAGAGTAGAGCCTGTGAGAAGTGTCAGATTAACATATTTTAAAGTTAGAGTTAACAGGATTTCTTCATAGACTGGGTATGGAAGGTGAAAGAAATAGAAGAGTCAAGTTTATCATCAGAAACTTTTGGTCTTAGCAATTGGAGGCGCATTAACTGAGACAGGGAAGGCTGTGGGGAGAGCATGTTCTGATGAGAATATTTGGAGCTTAGTTTTGGACAGATGAATTTGAGGGGGCATGTAGCGTGCCTTTAAAATATATTTGCTGAGCTGATGAATAGCATCTTGGCTTTACTTTGCACTGTGCTGGTTATTTCTGTATCGAGAGCCCTTTTTGTCTCACCTTTGCTTATCTTTGGGTTTGTGGAGCAGTAGTCGCCTGGCTTGTGCTTGAAATGACGTGAATCTGGGGGTCCAGTTATTCCATCTACAGACATGCATATGATGAGCCCAAACCCAGCCTCTTTCTTTGATCTCTGAGACCTAAGATTTCTCATTGTTGTGAGGAAAGGATGGGCTTGCTTCTTGAGGTGATACCCCTTTTAAAGGTAGACTAGTTAAGTGGGGAAATGAAGGGACAGGAAAATGTTTCTGTTGATCCATGTTGGTTTAGGTGAATTATTAGGGTGGAGCAAGGAGAGACAGAATATAAAGCTGGAAAGAATATGGAAGAATAGGGAATAAAGTTTGTGGGTGTTTTTCTGTGGGGGGAACACAAAACCTTAACCAATATGAGGTTGCTGTGATCAGACTCTTTCATTGGTAAGATTATTTGAAAGGACTTGAAAATTGATTGAATATTGGCAGAAAGGGAAATACCTGATATTACTCTGAGATTTGAGCCTCTGTTCTGATAAGGATTTATACGTCCCATGTCTAGACATAGGAGAACAAGAAGAACATAATTTGGGAAGTAAGATAACAGCAATTTTAGATATATTGCATTTAGAGTGAATTTCTGGCAGAAATATCTAACAAAAATAGTAAATGTGAAACTAGGTCTTTGAAAGAAAGAACTAATAATAAGTTCCTGACAATAATGATTAAAGAACATTATGTTCTGTGATCATTTTCTCTGGTTTAATAAATTTAAAAAGAAACACATTGTGGTTTTTAAATTTCTTTTCCATGTTGAGTAAATCCTTGTGCAATGACATCATTTGTACATTTAGTTCACAAATGTAAGATAATTACATAATATCTGTTTATATTTTTGTGGGACTATTATAAAATCATTAGTATTTTGAGCACATTAAAATCCCAAATACCATACTGAACAAATAATTTGAAGGAAATGTTTTTTTTTTTTTTTTTTTCTCCAGGTGAGCAAAGTAACATTTTCTAAGCTCTGTTGTAAAAAAAATGTGTCACTTTATTTTTTCTTTCCTTAAACTAGGTGTTGTGTATTCTGGTACTTACAATAGGGTTTACATGAGCCAAACTCCATTCTCTTCCTCTAGGTAACTTAAGTGAGACTAACGAAAGACTCAACAATATTTTAATGTTCACTTTTAAATTTAACATTTAAAATTATACTCATTTAAAAAGCTAATAATAAGTTTTTAAAAATAGAAATGTATGAAATGAGTTCTCATTTTCTGTCTTTAACTTAATTTTCTAGAAGTTATTATTGAGTAATAGAGTATTACATATTCTTTTCAACATATTTCTATGTAAAGAGAAAAAACACTAATATCTGTTTTTATTTTAATAATGTGAACTTAACGGCACATATTATCTTGCAACTTTTTAAACTGAAAAATTGGCATAAGCATATTTTTTTTATCAATGTAATAGGAGAAGTTTTCAAAACACTCTTAAAAAGATAGTAAGAAGACATTAAAGAATCACTACATTGTGCTTGAGACAACACTAGTGACTATGAACATTATTTAGGAAAAGTTTCTGAAATGTGATTCTAAGATCTTCAGTCATTGTTTCAAAGCACGCAGGCAGAAGCCATTCTGTGAGTTACTCTGTGCAGGCCCCCTTCAAATTTGAGACTATATGATTGGCCAAAGACTATCATAAAATCTGTCTTCTTAATTTTTAACTAATTTAAGAAAGTATCAGTAATTTCTAAAGGCATTAATTCAAAAGGTTTGAGAGAAACAATATTGTGTTTTATCTTTTCAAAAGCAGATCAGTCTTAAAAGCTATACTAATGCATTTAGCCAGCTCTTAGAAGAGGAAGCTTTATGGGCTTCTACAAGACCTGAGGAGATGTTAACTATTATATGTAATTATATTTTACAACGTCTATGCTGAAAGAAGAGAACAGGGATATAAATAATTGGCAAACATATATATTTTTCTTTAGAATATGGGATTTAGTCAAGCTCAATGCACACTCAGTCACAGAAAGAGAGCCTTTTTGTTCCCTATTCTATCTTGGCTCAGATCTATTCATAACCTAAGACACTGAGTGAAACATCATGCAACACAGGACAATCAGATTGGTAGCTTGGAACTCTGTTGGGATTCTTGCTTTCTGCAAACTACAACTTTTACTGCATAGAGACTCTGGCCAGCCTTAAGTAGTGTGAAGTAATAATGGTGGGTGGTTTTTACAGATCCCATCACTTTATTTGGAGATTTACTAATGACAAAACTGATTGATCTCAGAGTCAATAAAAATCAAAATGTAAATGAAATAATTAAATATTAGAATAATAATTATAAAGTAAATATTTTAATAGTATATATAATATTTAAATATTATTTTGTGCTATTTTGATTTATTTTAATTTGTATTACTGCAAGCAGTAATACTTCTATTAGAAACACTAATTGCAGAGTAGTAGTTTGGAAATCTATGTTGCATTAATTCTGAACTCTGAATATTTAGTAGACCATGTGCTTTTTAGTTTGTTTGTGATTTATCATGAACAGATGATTAATACCTAGTTTTTAATTTAGTGTTTTCACTGATTTCCAAGCTCCCTTTCTTCTTCATTGATGAGTCATTTACATGTCTCCATGGTATCTTCATCTTTTTTTATTTCCTCTCCTCATAACAGCCTATGCGATCTGTATTCATTGGTCACCACATTGAGCTCAAGGACCTTAGACTTGTTCTATAAAGGCCATTCTCTTTTATGGGGTCCCTCAGAATCACAGCCATTTTTTTGCATCTGTGCTTTAACTTCAGCCCATATTTGTCCTAATTCATATTGTTGTACACTGATTCTACTCATCTTCAACCAATATAGCCTTTTCTCCCACTACATTTGATTTCTCATGCAACCCTTACCTGTTTGCAGTATTTTTACTTTAGTGGGGAAGCGACCTTCATAGTTAAGAACTATGTCGTCAGACAGGCATGGATTCAAACTATGATCTTGGACAAGTTAATAGTTTAATTCTCAATTATTCAAGTGCCTTAACTATAAAAAACAACTCTCCAGGGTTATTGTGAGAATTTGGAAATGAAGCACTTAGAACTATCCTTGGCACATGGTACTCAGAGAACACTGGCAGATTACCCCTTATCTATAACCCTTAGGTTAGATGTGTTTTTAGAATTCAGAATTTTGTGAATTTTAAAAAGTATGCATATTCCTTATATTGTATAAGATCTCTAGCAAGGTGTGAGGTTAGGGAAATACTTCTGTGTGAATTTTTATACAGAAGTATTATTCTCCTGTCATTGCCCACCCATCAATTCTACTCAGATATTGCCTCCCCGAGTTATAAAAATACTATTTTTTCAGAACTTTTAAATTTTGGAATTGTGGATAAGGGATTAGAATTCTAGAAAATAAAAGGTGATTCTATATTTTCTTATTTTGAACTATAATATTCTCTCATTTTGACAATGTGGGAGTTTTCTAGATTTTCTAAACATGGGCCACTGATACTTTTTTATTTCTTCAGTGCCACAACTCACTCCCCTCCCAAGGTACCCCTGCCATCTCGCTCCAGATGTCTTCTGAGAATTAAAGGAAGGAAAGAAATAGAATACTTTCAGTATTACTTTTCTTATTGGATATGGAATATTGGATATGGAAATAGAATACTTTCAGTATTACTTTCCTTATTGGATATGGAATATTCAAGTCACATTGAACATTATATTTTTCTTTTTCCTGGAATTTATAGAATGTGAAGTATATAATACTATCTGGAGAGAAAAAGCCACTGAAATTATTAGTCTACATATCTGCCTTTATAGTTAAAAGCTGTGGCCTCTTAAATATCTTAACTCAAAAGATGTTTAAGCAGAATTTGTAGTTGCATATAATATACTAACAGTTTTAGACTGTATAATGTTGTTTTATATAAATACTTATGTGTTTTTAGAAAAAATTATATTGTCATAATGAATAGTTGACATTGCTTTTCTTCTTCCACTAATGAGGATCTACATAAATTTTTAGTCCATTGCTTTCTATCTTTCATTGATTTGGGGGATTTGCTATGAGAATAAAAGTTGTAATTCAGTCATACCTGGTAATACAAAATTATTATTCAGAATTGATTCTAGTATTTATTTTATTTTTTAGTGTCCTACTGAAACCAAAGCAACATTTGGGGTCCACCTTAAAATAGTCGGAGACTGGACAGGTATGTAGAACATAGAATTTTAAGATATGCACTTTGAAAATAATGGGTCATACTATAATTTGTGTTTAAATAGTGTAATTACCAGCATGTATAGAAATGTGTATATGTTCTCAAGCTGTTGTTTGTTTTCTTTCCTTGCTTGTACAGTTTGAATGTTTGTTTTCTTCTTATAAGATGCATTTTACAATTGCAATAGCTTGGATATTAGTAATTTTTTTTTTTCAAATCTTCACAGCAGCTTTACTTGTAATATCCAAAAATAGGAAACAGCCCAAATATCCACTAACAGCTCAATGGAATATGGTATATTCATACAATGGAATAATACCCAAAAATACAAATGAACAAACTACTGATATATGTAACAAGATACATTAATCTCAAAATAGTCATGATTAATGCAAAAAGCCAGGGTCTCCAATTTTCAGAAAGTATATTACATAAAATTCTGGAAAATGGGGTGATTTTTAATAATGTAGTATTCACTGTGTTTGCAAATCATAGGTCTTTGCCTACTTGGCAGATGTACTGGCAACGGTGGAAACACTGAACTATCTTTTTTTAAACAACGTGATTTTAAAATTACTGATTGGTTTTATTCTCAAAAGAGTTGGTTTGTTAAAACTACAGGGAATCAGAAAATGTAGTCTAGGGCTGTAAGAGAAGCTTCACAGAGAAGATAGAATTTGAGGCGAACCTTGAAAACCGAGGAAGTGGGGGAAGAATTAAATCATTTAAGTAAAATTCACAACATTGTTAAAAATTAGGGAAGATAATGATTAAACCATATTTAAGAAGGGTAAGTCAATCAGCCTAGCAGAAGCAAAGATTTTGTTCTAGGGAGTAGTATAGAAAAGCCATTTAAGTTTAGCTTGGTGAAGATCATGAATGCAGCTTTATTTGCAATAGCCAAAAACAGGAAACAGCCCAAATATCCACTAACATCTCAATGGATAAAAAACAATTGTGGCCCTGGCCAGTTTGGCTCAGCGGTTGGAGCATTGGCTTGCGGACTGGAGGGTCCTGGGTTTGGTTCCCGCTGGGGGCACATGCCTCGGTTGCAGTTTGTCCCCGGCCCTGGTTGGGGTCCTGTGGGTGGCACCACTCTATGTGTCTCTCTCATATCGATGATGTTTCTCTCTCTTTCTCTCTCACTTCCTCCCACTCTTCCTCAAGATAAATGTGAAAAAAGAAAATGTCCTCGGGTGAGGATTAAAAAACAAAAAAACAAAAACAATTGTGACCTAGACAAGATATTAGAATAAATTAGAAATGTAGTGAACCTTTAAAGAATTTGAAGCATTATATCAAAAATAGTATTACTAACTTGCTAGTTAGATCAGTTAGAATCAAGGGACAACATGGTACTGGAAGGCAGAGGAGAGTCAGTGGAGGAGGGGATGGAAACTGGGGAGTAGAACTGGATTTGTAAATAGGTTGAGAAGTTAACATTGAAAAGGAGGAACTAATTTTTGTAAAAATAGGAAATGACAAGATATTGTATAATAAGAAAAATTTCAGGAACAACAGTTGAAAGAGCTCATATTATACAGTCAAAAATGATAATATAAAATTATTTGTCTATAGAAAGGGCAGCCAGTTTAGAATTGGAGACTTGAAGAAAATGGAGAAATATACAACATAGGATATCATGGGAAAACAATGAAATTAATCAAAAGATCTTTGAGCAGTATTGACTTATTTGGAATAATGAAAAACCAGGCTTAGGGGGGAATCAGTGGGGGAAAAAGGAGAAACAGCTGTAACAAAAATTAATAAATAAAATAAATTTTAAAAAAAAGAAAAGAAAAACCAGGCTTAAATAGATATTTATACATGTGATAGCATTCAAAAGAGCTCATGGTGGTACAGTGTTAGAAAAACCTGGTATACTATGGAAGTAGTAGTTCTCATGACAATGACTTGATATAATTATAATTGTTTTGCACCCTTTGGCAAATAAAGAATGAGTGAAGTTCTTTTCTGGTTCAAATTTCAATATAGTATGATGGACTTCACTAATGAATGATAATTGATAGAATTCTACATCTGTAGGGAAACAAGCACAATGAAGATACAATTTAATTCATTAGTGTAAGCAGAAACTTCATGATGGTTTATTACTAATTATTGTTACTGAGTTTCTTCATAAAGTTATTTTCTATTGTTAGTAGCTCATTAAAATGAATTATTTCATTATTTATTTTAGTCTCTACTAGGAATAATAGTTTTAAATTTATCTTTTTATTTTATGTACTATGCCATTGAGAGAGAAACCTTTTATTCAGACTTCAGACCCAGTCAGATGCTTTTCAATGAATAGAAACCTTCTTCGTTGCTGACTTTAAATATTTGTTGATTTGGAAAAAATGTCAAGCATTCATGCAGAGAACCCCTAAATAATTAAGCCACTATCTGGCAGTTTAGTTCAAAAAATTGTTTAGCAGTCTTACAACAATGGAATTACAATTATGGAGGGGGAAATGGGAACATTACTCCTGGGATCAAGGATCACTGGTTTTTATTCTGAAAGAATTGTTTAAAACTCAATATTAAGATTAGTAATTATAGGAAATACCAAACAGGTGCTTAAGAATTTGAATGTCAGAATTTTACTTTTTATTTTTAAAAATATGTTTTATTAATTTTTGAGAGGGAGAGATAGAAACATCAATGTGAAAGAGAAACATTAATCGGCTGCCTCCTGCATGCTCCCTATTGGGGATCGAGCCCGCAACCTGGGAACGTGCCCTGACCAGGAATCCAATGGGGACCTCTCAGTCCATGGGACGATGCTCAATCCACTGAGCCACACCAGGTCGACCAGAGTGTTACTTTTTAAAAATGAGTTAGAGATATTTAACAGTGCCTTTTTCTTCCCTGAAATATGTTCTGCCTGGACAGGTGTAAGGAACAATTTAAGACCACCACATGCATGATTTTTCTAAGACTAGCCAACTACACCCAGCTGTAGAGCATCCTTGGAGCAAATGAAGCAGCTGTACAGCACAGTAGCAAAGTTTTGTATGTGTTGTTTAGCTGTTTATTTTCCCAAGGCCTATAGTTGCATCTCCTACATGTCTGAAAGACTTATTAAACTTTAGAAGACTCTTCAAACCTCTTAAACAATTCAGGTTTTTCTCTTGACATGATGATGGTAGAGGGAGTAGAGTGAATTACTTGAGCAGATTTCTCTTTGAATTGAATTCATATTTTGTTGCTCTTCTAGAATTGGTCATACTTTCCAATGTCAAATATATGGTCACAGATTGCCTCTGTGGCTTGACCTAAGTGTTCAAAATATCTTGTTACTTTCTTCATTAGATATCATTATTTTTAAATAATGTCTGAGATAATGTTACATGATTGATTATTTTAGTGGTCTACTTACTCTAGAGAGGTTTGAGTTGTACTACAAAAGCATTGTATACCTAATATCCACATGTAATTAATTTAAAAATGTTGTCATTGTTTCATTCAATAATTAGTGTATTGATAACTGGCTAAAAATGCAACAAAGGGTTCATAACATCTTTTTCTTGAATCTTGGGTATCAATTCCCATATTGTATGCTGGAAAATGTTGCTATAATCGGAGAAGACATGGTTAACTTAGGATTCAAGGTGGGCAAACAGGGCCATATAATATCATAGATTTGCCTTAATCACATACTACATTGATATTTATAGTACAAATAATCTTAGCTAGATCCTTAGGTAAAGAGTGGGCCAAAAAGAGGTGATAACTCTCTCTATATATTTGCTTCAATGTCACTCTATTAGCTGGGCATGTGTCATACTTCATGTAGATGATTGTTTATGAAAAGATTAAAACAGAGGAAGAAAAAATGGCGGCAGAGTGAATGAAGCTACACAGACCATCTCCCAGGACCAAACTGGATTCACAACGAAAATAAAGGCAAATCTTCAGGAAGGGGCAACCGAAACACACCTTGGAGGACCACATAACCAGGGACACCGACTCAATCCTGGTAGGCTTGCGAGGATGCGAGAGGGGGCCAGGAGCCCACGGTCCACAGCAGCCTGGGCAGGGACCAGGGGACTCAGCGGCAGGAAGTTGCTGCTAAGGCCTCTGCTGAGACCCCACCTGAGTCCTGCGAACTCTGCTGCCTGCTAAGCCCTTGGCTGGTGCCGCAAGGGCTGGGACGGACTGGTTCCGACCAGGGGACTTGGCGGGACGCTGCTACCCAGGCTGACTCCTGCGAACTCTGCGTGCTAAGCCCTCGGCTGGTGCCGCACAGACTCACGGGCACCAGGGGACTCTGCTGGAAGGTGCTGCCACCCCGGCAGTGTCGTGCTACTGCGGCTCAGTCCTGGGTCTTCGGCTGAGTGCAAAACCCTCTGCTGGTGCCACAGCGGTGGCCGCCCTTCCCTGGAAGCAGCGCTCTCGGGTTAAAAGTCCCAGACGGCGCCACGACGCAGAGTCTAGACAGAGGTTAAATAGGCAGCAGTCACTCACCTTGGGCTTCAGCAGAGGGAAAGAAGACTGGACTGTAACTGTGTGGGGACACTCGGGTTTTGGAGGGTGCTAAGAGCTTTTGCTGAGTGCAGCCACGCAGGACTGTGGTCATTTTACTCCTTCCCAGGGCCCTGGGGAGAGGTGAGGTGGAGGCCCCTCCCTCAGAGATTCAATCCCACCTGGTGGCCATTGAAATGCTAATTGAGGCCCATTAACAACCAGCAGCTGCCCCAACCTCTTACACTGAGCACCTGAGGGAGTTTTTCAGGCAACTCAGAAACCAAGGGTCTTTAGGTGACCTCTACTAATAGCCTCCAGGCAAAAAAAAAACAAACAAAAAAAAACTAGAGGATAACTACCATTCCCTGGGCATGCAACACTAACCAGAAAAGCTAAGACTTGAAGGTGGTGTTTAAAGTGGGTCCTCCCTAGCTCATCCAAACCCAGGAGAGGGAACCACAAACAGCAGAACACCAACACCCACAGGAAAAATTTGGCAGACTCCAAAGCCCACTGTGATAGCCAAAATGGTGAAACACAGAAACAAAAGCCAAATGAAAGAACAAGAGACCTCTACGGAAGATGAGATAAATGAGGTGCAGTTAGGCAAGTTAACAGAACTAGAATTTAGAGCCATGATCTTGAGGAAGCTCAACAGCATGTGTAAGGACATGAGCACCATGAGTAAAGACATAGAAATGTTGACAATCAACCAGTTGGAAATTAAAAACCAACAGGAAGAAATGAAGAATGACATATCAGAAATGAAAAACACATTGGAAGGTCTAAAAAGCAGAGTAGGGGAAGCTGAGGACCGGATCTGTGAATTAGAAGACAAGCTAGAAAAAATCAACCAATCAGAAAACCAAAAGGATAAAACGCTTAAAAAAGAGGAAGACAGCTTAAGAGAACTGTGGGACAACTGGAAACGGAATAATATTCACATCATAGGAGTCTCTGAAGAAGAAGAAAATAAGCAAGGGATAGAGAATATGTTCAAAGAAATAGTGACAGAAAACTAATTTGGTGAAGGAAGAAGGCATTCGAGTTCAAGAAGCACAGAGAGTCCCAAGTAAGAAGAACCCAAACAGGCCCACACCAAGACACATAGTAATCAAACTGCCAAAACATAAAGACAAAGAGAGAATCCTAAAAGCAGCAATAGATAAGCAACAGGTTACCTACAAAGGGAACCCCATAAGGCTCTCAGCTGACTTCTCACAAGAAACACTACAGGCCAGAAGGGAATGGCATGAAGCAATCAAGGTCATGGAAAACAAGGATCTGAATCCAAGACTACTCTACCCACAAGGCTATCATTCAAAATAGAAGGTCAAATACAGAGCTTCCCAGACAAAAAAAGGCTAAGGGAATACATTAGCACCAAACCAGCACTGCAAGAAATGTTAAAAGGACTGCTGTAATTACCAGGAGAAATGGGAAGGAAAATAGAACCACACTAAACAAAAAAGGCAATAAATAAGTACATATCAATAATCACCTTAAATGTAAATGGACTGAATGTTCCCATAAAAAGACACAGAGTAGCTGATAGGAGAAGAAACATGACTCATCTATATGTTGTTTACAAGAGACCCACCTCACAACAAAAGACTCACATAGATTAAAGTGAATGGATGGAAAAAAATCTTCCAAGCAAACCGAAAAGAAAAAAAAGCTGGGGTAGCTATACTCATATCTGATAAAATAGATTTCAGAATGAATCCCATAAATAGAGACAAAGAAGGCCACTACATAATATTGAAAGGATCTATCCAACAGGAAGATATAACCTTGATTAACATATATGTACCCAATATAGGAGCACCAAAATATGTTAAAAAAACTTCTGGAGGACTTCAAAGGAGAAATCGATAGCAATACAATCATAGCAGGGGACTTCAACACCCCGCTGACATCGGTGGATAGATCCTATAGACAAAAAATTAGCAAGGAAACAGAGACTCTAAATGAAACACTAGACCAAATGGATTTAATAGATATCTACAGAGAACTACACCCCAAAACTACAGAATTCACATTCTTCTCAAGTGCACATGGGACATTCTCAAAGATAGACCACATGTTAGGGCACAAACTAAGTCTCTACAAGTTCAAGAAGATTGAAATTATATCAAGCATCTTCTCAGATCACAATGGCATGAAACTAGAAATCAATTGCAAGAAGAACATGCAAAGACATTTGAACACATGGACGCTAAATAGCATGTTATTAAACAATGAATGAGTCACTGAGGAGATCAAGGAAGAAATCAAAAACTTCCTGGAAACCAATGAAAATGAACACACAACAACACAAAATCTATGGGATGCAGCGAAAGCAGTTCTGAGAGGGAAGTTCATAGCACTACAGGCCTACCTCAAAAAAGAAGAAAAATCTTTAATAGACTATCTAACCTCACAACTTAAAGAACTAGAGCGCAAACAAAAAGAAAACCCCAGAACAAGTAGAAGGAAGGAAATAGTAAAGATCAGAGCAGAAATAAATGACATAGAGACCAAAAAAACAATTCAAAGGATCAATGAAACAAAGAGCTGGTTTTTTGAAAAGATAAACAAGATTGATGGACCCTTAGCTAGACTCACCAAGAAACAAAGAGAGAAACCCAAATACACAGAATCAGAAATGAAAGAGGAGAGATAACCACTGACACCACAGAAATACAAAAGATTGTTAACAACTACTATGAACAATTATATGACAACAAATTCGATAATCTAAGCAAAATGGACAAATTTCTAGAAACGCATAGTCTCCCAAAACTAGATCAGGAAGAGATCGAAAACTTGAACAGACCAATAACAACAGAAGAAATTGAAGATGTAATCAAGACTCTCCCAGCAAACAAAAGCCCAGGCCCGCATGGTTTCACGGGGGAGTTTTGCTGAACATTCAAAGAAGAACTAATACCCATTCTCCTCAAAATATTTCAAAAAATTCAAGAAGAAGGAAGACTTCCAAAGTCGTTTTATGAAGCCAGCATAATTCTAATTCCAAAACCAGAAAAATACACAACAAAGAAAGAAAACTACAGGCCAATATCCCTGATGAACATAGATGCCAAAATCCTGAACAAAATACTAGCAAATCGGATCCAGCAATACATCAAAAAAATTATCCACCATGACCAAGTGGGATTCATCCCAGGGATGCAAGGCTGGTACAATATTCACAAATCCATAAATGTGATACACCACATAAATAAAATGAAGATTAAAAACCACATGATAATATCAATAGATGCTGAAAAAGCCTTCAACAAAATCCAGCATCCATTTCTGATAAAAACGCTTAGCAGTGTGGGAATAGAGGGATCATATCTAGACATAATAAAGGCCATATATGAAAGACCTACAGCCAACATCATACTCAATGGGCAAAATCTAAAATCATTTCCCTTAAGAACAGGAACAAGGCAAGGATACCCACTTTCGCCACTCCTATTTAACATAGTACTGGAAGTCTTAGCCACAGCAATCAGACAGGAAAAAAAATAAAAGGGATCCAAATTGGAAAGGAGGATGTGAAATTGTCATTATTTGCAGATGACATGATACTATACAAAGAAAACCCCAAAGACTCCATCAAAAGTATACTAGACTTAATAAATGAATTTGGCAAAGTAGCAGGATACAAAATTAATGTCAAGAAATCGATGGCATTCTTATACACCAATGATGAACTCACAGAAAAAGAAACTAAGCAAAAAATCCCATTTACCATTGTGGCAAAAAAATTAAGATACCTAGGAATAAACTTTACCAAAGAAATAAAGGACCTATTCACAGAAAACTACAGGTCATTGAAAAAAGAAATAGAGGAAGATATAAAAAGGTGGAAGCACATACCCTGTTCATGGATTGGGAGAATTAACATCATTAAAATGTCCATATTACCCAAAGCAATCTATAGATTAAATGCAATCCCCATCAAAATACCAACGGCATACTTCACAGAATTAGAACAATTATTTCAAAAGGTCATATGGAACCAAAAAAGGCCTCAAATAGCCACAGCAATCTTGAAAAGGAAGAACAAAGTTGGAGGGATCACAATACCAGATTTCAGGTTATACTACAAAGCCACTGTAATCAAAACAGCCTGGTACTGGCACGAGAACAGGCATATAGACCAGTGGAACAGAACAGAGAAACCAGAAATGGACCCAAGGCAATATGTTCAATTAATATTTGACAAAGGTGGCAAGAGCATACAGTGGAGTAAAGACAGCCTCTTTAATAAATGGTGCTGGGAAAATTGGACAGCTACTTGCAGAAAAATGAAACTAAACCATCAACTTACAGCCTACATGGAATAAACTCTAAATGGATAAAAAAATTAAATGTAACTCATGAATCCATAAAAATCCTAGAAGAGACTGTAGGCAACAAAATTTCAGACACCATATGCAGCAGAATTTTTACTGACACATCACCTAAGGCAATAGAAACAATGGAGAAAATGAACACATGGGACTACATCAATCTAAAATGCTTCTGCACAGCGAAAGATACAATCATCAAAATGGAAAAGCTACCCACTGTATGGTAAAGCATAATTGCCAGTGATACATCAGATAAGGGGTTAATTTCCAATACATATAGAGTGCTCATACACCTCCACAAAAGGAAGACAAATAATCCAATTAAAAATGGGCAGAGGAACTAAATAGACACCTCTCCAAACAGGACATACAAATGGCTAAGAGACATATGAAGAAATGTTCAACATCACTAAGCATCAGAGAGATGCAAATTAAAACAACAATGAGGTATCACCTCACACCTGTCAGAATGGCCGCCATCAACAAATCATCAAACAACAAGTGTTGGCGAGGGTGTGGAGAAAAGGGGACTCTAGTATACTGCTGGGGGGAATGCAATCTGGTGCAGCCACTATGGAAAACAATATGGTGTTACCTCAAAAAATTAAAAATTGAACTTCCATTTGACCCAGTGATCTCACTTCTAGGAATATAGCCTAAGAAGCCTAAAACACCAATCAGAAAGAATGTATGTACCCCCATGTTTGTAGCAGCACTATTTAAAATTGCTAAGATCTGGAAACAGCCCAAGTGTCCATCAGTAGACGAATGGATCAAAAAGCTGTGGTACATATACACAATGGAGTATTACACAGGTATAAGAAAGAAATACCTCTTATCCTTTGAGACTACATGGAGGGACCTGGAAAGTATCATCCTAAGTGAAACAAGCCAAACAGAGAGAGACAAGTTTCATATGATCTCACTTATTTGTGGAATATAATGAACATAACAGTCTGAGGAAGGGGGTAGTCCCAGAGACGTGAAAGTGGGATACAGACTGACAATCCCCTAAATAGGGGGTTGGTTGGGAAGAGATAAACCACAGAACTTATATGCATGTATGCATGAACAGTGGACATGGACAACAAACTGGGGAAAGGGCAGGGAGGGAGGGGGAGGGGGGAATCAGTGGGGGAAAAAGGAGATACATCTGTAACAAAATTAATTAATAATAAAAAAAAGATTAAAACAGAATATGAATGATGTATCTAAAGTGTTTTTTGTTTCTTTGTTTGTGTTTGTGTGTTTTTCATTTGGAGGAACTCCTTAAAATCCAGATAATGACTTACTAAATAATAATAATGTTGTTATTTTATAATGACAGCATATTTTGGAACAGTTGTGGCCTTCACCTTACACTATTTATGTCTGTGACTGACTTTCATTTGCTGCAAAAAAGTAAAAACATAAAAGTACTCCTATTGAATACTGAGCTCATTTTCAAGGACATGCTAAAAGAGGAGATCCAAACTCAGTCTGAGCACACTGACTTCTTTGAAGAACATGGATTATATATGAAACATGAGTTTTACATAATTTATGTTCACACATTATAAACTTTAGTCTAAACCCATAATACATACGAACTATCAATTGCAACATCTACAAAGGAGTGACTAGAAATACTCTTTTCTTGTTAGTTTTTTTGCTATGACTAGCAAATTATAATAGTTTTTTTTGCTATGTGGAAGATCACATTTCAACTATTTGTTGTTTTGCGTAGTGATCAAATATTTATTAAATATCTACTATGTGCTAGATTCTGCACTAGTCTCTGGAGATTGACTAAAACAAAAGAGGTCTCTGCTCCCACAGAAACTATATTCTGATCAGTAGAGACCTCCAATAAACAAAAAGAACAGATCAATATATAATGTGTTAGATGATAAATACTATGAAGCAATATAAAGAAAGGTAGGGAAATAAAACTGATAAAGGGTGGCAGTGCTAATTGAATGGACATCAGGTGGATTTCAGAAAGAGGTGTGTTTAGGCTAAGAAAACAGTAAATGCAAGTCCCTATCACTTTTTTTTTCTTTTACTTTTTACTTTAAAATTTTTAATTTAATTTTTTAAAATTTTTATTTTATTTCTTAGTTTTTATTATTACTTTGGATATTCCAGGGACAGCAAGGAGGCCTTTGGGGCTGGAATTGTATTAGGAAATGAAATTAGAGGTGAGTAGGGTCTCAGACGCTGTAGGAGGCCTCTGATTTTAATCTGATTGATGTAAAAGGCATGGTTTTGAAGTCTACATCTGAATGCATATTTGTTTTGTTCTGATATGTTCTACCTGGTGGTTGGCAGGCTGAGGTTATTTATTTATTTTTAAAAATTGCTTGGCTTATTGCTCTCATTAAATATATTGGAATGACAGTGGTTAAAAAGACTGAATTTAGGAAGAAGGTGGAAAAGGTGAGAAGTATGGACGTTGTAGAAAATAGATCAAACTTTTTTGGTTGTGTGGGTGGGAGAGATGTGTCATCATTTGGGGTATGCTTCGGTGGTGGTTCTATATGTGGTTCTGGTAGCCTCACCTACTGCTAATGGCCTATTAGTCCTTGTGAGTGGTAGTAGCTTCCTGCTACTCTCTGGATTTCTTCACCATCTTTGGTTTGGCTTCTCAGTTCTTCCCTCACTGGACTCACTAGTTCCCTGTATTAAATTCCTTTCATTTAAAGTACTGTACATAGTTATTCCAGGTTTGGCTAGAATCAGACTATTACAGAAGGTCAGCAGAGCCTCTGAACAGAGCACTAAATCCAGAGGAGTAGTATATGGGGGAGATGAACGGAAGTGCAAAAACCCTGAGGCAGTCAAATGTTTGTGTTCAAGGACTAGTAAGACAGGCAGTAAGAACTGAGCTAGTGGAAATATTATAGGGAATAAAGTCTGAGAAATACTCATGGACCAGATAAGGTAGGTACCTGTAGACATTCGTTTTATTATAAATGTTACAGAAAACCATTGGAGGATTTTGATTAGGGTGTGACTCACATTTTAAAGGGTAACTCTGGCTACTATAAAGAGAATATGGCCCTGGCCAGTTTGGCTGAGCGGTTAGAGCGTCGGCCTGTGGTCCACAGAGACCTGGGTTTTGTCCCCACTAAGGGCACGTACTTCGGTTACAGTTTGTCCCCGGCCCTGGTTGGTCATGCAGGTGACAGCCACTTGATGTGTCTCTTTCATGTCAATGTTTCTCTCTCTCTCTCTCTCTTTCTCTATTCCTTTCTCTCCCTTCCACTCTATCTGAACAAAAAATGGAAAAATGTCCTCGGGTGAGGATTAAAAAACAAAAACAAAACAAACAAACAAAAAATATGAAGGGAGTGGACCAGAGTAGAAATTAAGGGATGAGTCACAAGAGAAACTTTTGCTGATGTCTAGACAAGAGAAAATGCTAATTACACAAAAGATGATAATGATTGAGTCATGAGAAGTGAATACATTTTAAAGGCATATCTGACAGATTTTGTTAACACACTGAAGGTGGCTATAAGAAAATTTATGAATTAAAGGTAACTCCAAGGATTTTAGCTTTGATAATAATTGCACAGTGCTACTGCCTATTGAGATAAAGAGTACTGTGGCATATTGGGGTGGACAAGAGTGGGCATTCAGTCTTGTACATTTTGAATTTGAGATGCCTCTTAGATGTCCAGGAAGTGAGATTGAATAGGCATTTGCATATGTGAGCCCAGAGGTCAGGGAGAGGTCTGTGTTAGAGATCCAAACCTGGGAATCTAGTGTATTATGGATTTAAAGCCTTGAAGCTGGATAGGATCATCTAGAGCAGTAATTCTCAACCCTGTAAGATCCAACACCTTGCTTTATAACATCATACATCCCTACTTTTCATTCTTCAAATATAATTTAGATATGATACACACGAATATGTTATAAAATTCAATATGTTGTGCTAACCTTATAAATGAGCTATTAAAATAAAGTAAATAGTAAGTTATTTTCATTTAATATTTAAGTTTTGTTTTCTTTTTTTTTATCCTCACCTGAGGACATTTTCCATTTTTTTTTGTTCAGGTAGAGTGGGAGGGAGAGAGAGGAACAGATATATAGAGAGAAACATCGATATGAAAGGAACACATCGAGTGGCTGCCACCCGCACGACCTACCAGGGCCGGGGACAAACTGCAACCGAGGTACGCGCCCTTAGTGGGAACCCAACCCGGGTCTCTCAGGACCGCAGGCAGATGCTCTAACCGCTGAGCCAAACCGGCCAGGGCAATATTTATGTTTTCAAGCTTGTCTACACTAGAAGTCATAATGATAAAGGTGACATTACTCACATACACAATGATCATGAATAAGACAGTTCTAAATACAGGCTCTCAATATAACTGAAACACTATGAGCACTGCATTCTTTATGTTGAGACTTTCTGAAATGGTGAACATCTTTTGGTTAAGTTCTAGACACAATAGTGTACAACATTACTGCAGTTTATAAGGTGGTTGCAATCCTGGAAATTTCAGTGCATATTTAAATCATGACAAAAATTTTGCACTTTTTATAATTACTTTCATTTACATGAATGTCCAGCAAGTCATTTGAAAGGGATGCAGTTAATGAGACAAGTCCTTGTCATGTAGTATTCCCCACAAAATTGTCGGATATATAGTGTCTCTAACTCTTACTGGATCAACTTTAGTAAATTCAGAGCATCACTGTGAGAACCAGACAGCCTCCACAAATTGTCAACACTGGTCCTAAGAAGTGGCTGTCTCACCAAGAGTAATTGATTTGAGACATGTGTATATATAGAGAAGAAATATAACAGAGAACTGGGCCCTGAGACATTTTGACATGTAGAGTCCAGCAAAGGTGACCAAGAAGGAGTAGACACTGAGATAAGAGGAGAACCAGGGAGGTCTGAGTCCTGGACACCAAAGGACAGTGTTTCAAAAACAGAGAAGTTGATGTATTGAAACAAATGCTGCTGAGAAGTGGAGCAAAATGATGGCTGAATTGATTACCTTGAGAATTGTGATTTTAATGGAGTGTTGAGAGCAAAGCTTGACTGAAATAGGTTTAAGAGATAATACGGTAAGAGAAGTGGAGATGGTAAGTATAGACAAATCCAGTGGTATGTTGGGCCAGCTCCTGCGAGCTTATTGGGCCATTGGGACTTCTATTCCAACTCCATGTTCAGTGAAGTCAAGTCAGACAATTTTAAATCATTCATAGTGTGAGTATTCATCCCACGGAAATTGATAAACATCATAAAGTAGGGATTAAAAACAATTTCAAGACCTGTTTATTAAATATTTGCCAAAAAGCACTGTTGGACAAATTCTAAGGTGTTTGAATGTAAAATTACATAAAGAAATTGGGTACTCACTGAAGGAAGGAGAATATAGGGGCAAGGCAGATATAAGTTATATATATATATATACACATACACACACACACATAACATAAATGTGTGTATATGTGTATTTATATGTATTTGTTACATCCACATATATATTAATGTGATCTATTATAATATGTTCCCATACTTTGGGGAAAAATATGAATAGTAGAATGAAGTAAAAAGGGGAAATTTTATACTGCCGAAGAGATAAAGGGTATGAATTCATGAACAAAGTCAATTACCTCCTAATAGATTGTGGAAGGACTGGTTCCTGTGTATAGTTGGTGGACTTGACTTTAGGTAAGGCTGATGGGCAGTCCATGCTTTATAAGAGGAGGAAAGACAGAGAATGTAGTCACAGAGCATGGCTACAGATTGGTTGATAGACTTCTAGTGAGAGAAGTAAGATTTATCTTCTCCTTTCTCCTGTTTTCTGGATAATTTAATTAATTAGTAAGGTTACTGCTGAGATTGAAGATGAGAGAAGGTATATTGAATTTTGAGGAGAAGGAAGAAGGTGTATGTATCATTTGAAATAGTAAATTGATGAGTGAATCATGGTGGCCTTTCTGAGTTGCGCCAAGAGACCTACTGAGATATGTGGTTCAAAATTTGAAGTGATACAAGCCAAAATAATTGTGCTTATTTTTCCAGGCATGGCCCACTTCTTCAGATTAGCTATTAAGCAGGTGGGAGTTGGATTTAACCAGCATTGGTCTACTCCTGATTAAATTCACTATATTTGTCATATGTGATCCATTCTGTGCCCTGTAACCATAGAAACTTCAAAGCATGAATTAAATTAAATCACTTCTCTTCCTTCAAACACTTTAATAGCTTCCCATTCCTCCTAGAATAAAGACAAAAAAATCCTTGTGATAGTCTGGAAGGGCCTCCATGCTCTGGCTCTGTCTAACTTCTCCCCTTGATTCAATTTGTTTCTTGTCTGCACAACAGCAACACTGGCCTTTCGATTCCTTTCATTTTGCTTGCTTTCTCCCACCCTGTATATATTCTATCCATATGTTCTTACTCCACCACCCCTGCCCAGCCCCACCCACACATGTACCTAGTATATTTAAATCACAACTCAGCAGTTACTTTGTCTGAGAAGCCCTGTAGACACCTCCATTTTTGGTGTTGTTTCTTACATATGCTGCCATCACTATATTTCTTTCCTTAGCAGCATTTATCTCCATTGGTAACTATACACCAGTGAACACTGGTGTAACACATTTCTTCAATAGACTATCAATAAGCATTATCATTGTAGAGACCTGTGTCTCTTTTTGCTTACCAGTAGACTCGAGGGCCTAATAAAAGGATTGTTCATAATATAAATATTTATTAAGGCAAGTGGGAAAGTGGAAGAGGGAAGGAAGAACGAGGAAGGAAGGAAAATAGGAAGGAAGGGAGGGAGGGAGAGTGGGAGAGAGGGAGGAAGAGAGAAAGAAGGCATATGCTCTGCTTCATGAAAACTCACAGGCTAGTGGGGCAGTGGTCAGATACATAAACATATGTAATACTGTGCCCACCAAAATAGAAGATGCCATTTCTTCTGCAAGAGAGATTTGAGAAGTTTTTTATAGGCCAAACTGAGTATTAGAGAGATAAATAAGACTTGTTCAGAGTTGGAGATGATTCCAGGGAGAAAAATCGCTTGAATAATGGATCAGAGGGGTAAATTGCCATGAAATGCCAGGAAAATGTCATGGTGTTAGAAGGCCAGGCTGGGATGGTATCCAGAGGTCATGTCATGGAAGAGCTCGTAGAAATTGCTAAGAAGCTTGTTCTTTTCTCCTAAAGATATTTGTGAAACTTAACGTGTTTTAAACAGGAAATGAAATCAAATTTGCACTTTACGGGGGTAGGTCAAAGTAGGTTTACAGTTGTTCTTATGAAAAAAGACATGCAGGTTATGATTATATGTGGGTCACCTTGATGGTATTATGTAGACTGGAAAGGAGAAAGATGAGGTTAGAAGCAAAGATGCTTAATTAAAGATTTGTCATAATGTCAAAGAAGCTCAAGAGATAAAAGTTCTGTGGAGGGAATAGTGTCCAATGTAATAGGATCACATACTTTTGCAAGGGAGATTGCTGCTAACCTTAAAAAGACTATCTTACTGGGGAAATGCAGGGAAGAAGTTTGGAGATGGTATAGACTGCTTTGAGTTACTGAGTAAACTGGAGACCAGTAGTAAAGAGAGTTAGTAATAAAAAAGAGCACGTGACAAATGGGCCTATTTCGAAAGTCATCCTGTTTTTTTAAATTTCCCTAGAACTCTGAGAGTGATTCAATTTATACTGATCTGGCCTGTGATTAGCAATGGAAGATGAGTTAGCAGATACATACGCAATTACTTATGTATCCATCTAGATACATGTGCAGAATGAGGATTAACATATTATGTATTCAAGTATATATTATTTATATAATGAAACACTATATATAATTCTAGCCTTCTGTGAATGTGGAAATCATTGCAGACAATTAATTAGATGATGGAATTTAACATAACTTATTTGCTATCATATAATAAATTAGTCAACAAATATGAGCTGGTTTTAAAGTCCTCATAACATCAAAAATCAATGAAATTTTTCTATCAGGGAAATGAAAAATTTATATTACAATTTAAATGGCCATCTGTTCTCAGGAGAGAGAATAAATTGTTTTCTCCTTGGTTTCTCAGTTTATGAACATGAAATCTATGCTATCATTTTTTAATAGATGACAGCTCACTTATAATGCCACTGAAAACACAGAGACTGCTTACTAAATTATTGGAATTCACTACTCATAAAATTTTATTCTAGGACAGTCATTTTACAATTCCCCAAATGGAGAAAAATACAAAATTTTTGTTTTCTGGCCAATAAAAAATGTTATTTTTATTCTTGAAAATAAGCAGATTATGTAATTTCTGAACCTGGAAGTAGAGTTAGTACAGCAAAGTGGTTTGTTTTAGTAGATTGTTATGTTTTTATTAAGATTTGTTTTGTTCCTAAAATAAGTTTAAATTCTCTGTTATCTACTATTTTCTTTTTTATTTTACTGTATAAGATGAAGGAAATAAGAATAGTGAATACTTTTCTTTGTAACGTAATTTCTTAAGCAATGTCAAAAATATGACAGTAATGTAATAGATGGCCAAGAAGGGATATGTCATTTTGCCAAGTCATCCTAATGTGAATGGACTAAATAATTTCAAAGAACGCAGGAAGGCAAGGATATTGTGCCATTATTATTATGATGAGGAACATTTTTAAGTATTGGCTTTCTTGATGTACTTGCTAAGTACTTTATAAATGAAATAAATGAATACAGTTCCTGTTTCCTAAACAAATATAAGTTTTGTGTTTTTTTTTCCATTTTATTTTATTTTCAATTTTATTTTTGTTACAGATGTTTCTCCTTTTTTATCGCATTGACACTCTCCTCTCCATCCCCCCCACCCCCCGCCCTGTCCCCGGCTTTGTTGTCCATGTCCATCGGCTATGCATACATGCATATAAGTTCGGTGGTTTATCTCTTCCCACCCCCCACCACCCCCTCTTCTGAGGGTTGTCAGTCTGTACCCTACTTTCGTGTCTCTGGGTCTACCCTATTCCTCAGACTGTTATATTCATTATATTCCATATATAAGTGAGATCATGTGGTATTTGTCTTTTTCTGCTTGGCTTGTTTCACTTAGGATAATACTTTCCATGTCCCTCTTTGTCGTCTCAAAGGATAAGAGATCTTTCTTTCTTACAACTGCATAGTACTCCATTGTGTATATGTCCCACAGCTTTTTTATCCATTCGTCTACTGATGGACACTCGGGCTGTTTCCAGATCTTAGCTATTGTAAATAGTGCTGCTATAAACATGGGGGTACATATATTCTTTCTGATTGGTGTTTTAGGTTTCTTAGGGTATATTCCTAGAAGCGGGATCACTGGGTCAAGACCCCGAATAGCCACAGCAATTTTGAAAAAGGACAAAGTAGGTGGGATCACAATACCAGATATCAGGTTATACTACAAGCCACTGTAATCAAAACAGCCTGGTACTGGCACAAGAACAGGCATATAGACCAGTGGAACAGAATAGAGAACCCAGAAATAGACCCAAGGCAATATGCTCAATTAATATTTGACAAAGGTGGCAAGAGCATACAGTGGAGTAAAGACAGCCTCTTTAATAAATGGTGTTGGGAAAATTGGACAGCTACATGCAAAAAAAAAAAAAAAAAATGAAACTAGACCATCAACGTACACCATACGCAAAAATAAACTCAAAATGGATAAAAGACTTAAATGTGACCCGTGAATCCATAAAAATCCTAGAAGAAACTATAGGCAACAAAATTTCAGACATCATATGCAGCAGAATTTTTACTGATACATCACCTAAGGCAACAGAAACAAAGGAAAAAATGAACACATGGGACTACATCAAACTAAAAAGCTTCTGCTCAGCAAAAGAAACAACCATCAAAATGGAAAGGCAAACCACTGTATGAGAGAACATCATTGCCAATGATACATCAGATAAGGGATTAATTTCCAAAATATATAGAGTACTCATACAACTCGACAAAAGGAAGACAATGAACCCAATTAAAAAATGGGCAGAGAAGCTGAATAGACACCTCTCCAACAGGACATACAAATGGCCAAGAGACATATGAAGAAATACTCAACATCACTAATCATCAGAGAGATGCAAATTAAAACAACAATGAGGTATCACCTCACACTGTCAGAATGGCTGCCATCAACAAATCATCAAACAACAAGTGTTGGCGAGGGTGTGGAGAAAAGGGGACTCTAGTGCACTGCTGGTGGAAATGCAGACTGGTGCAGCCACTATGGAAAACAATATGGTGTTACCTCAAAAAATTAAAAACAAATGTAAGTTTTAAAGGCAAAAGTGTGACTTGGTGGATTATAATGAAGCAGATAGTTCTTTTTAATGTCATCTAAATGAACACACTAAAACATTACATATCTTAATACCAAAGGCAATTGAGAAAGAAAGGGAACTTTGGAAATAGTGTCTAGCAAATTATGATTTTTGAACTTTAACAATGGAGGAGTGTAGGATTTCATGAACATATATAACTAGAGTGGGAAAACTAAACTCTTCCATAAAATGAGATTTTCAAGAAAATTTGGAGATGACAACTAAATAATGGACATGGAATGCTAGGGAACTCCAAGAAATGTACCTTGACTGAGTAGTACAGTAATTAGTGGATTAGTGAAGAAGAGTTAAAATAGTTTATTGCATCCTGTGGAAGAACTTAAACATAGAAGGTGATTTTATTTTTTGTTGCCACTGTATTGAAAAACTAGTAACATGAGTCAGGATGCAGATATCTACGTAATTTTGAGGGAAGAAAAAGGAGAGAAAATTCATGTAGAAATCTTTGCATATCCCAATATTTTTAGTGACAATACTAGCAGAAAGCTATGCGTCCAATTGGAGCAAATAAGAAAATGTGTTTTAAATGTTGGACTGTCGCCCTGTCCAGTTTGGCTTAGCAGTTAGAGCATTGGCCTGCGGTCTGGAGAGACCTGGGTTCGGTTCCTGCTAAGGGCATGTACCTCGGTTGCAGTTTATCCCCAGCCCTGGTTGGGTTGTATGGGTGGCAACAACTCAATGTGTCCCTTTCACATCGATGTTTCTCTCTCTCTCTCTCTCTCTCCCCCTCCCACTCTATCTGAACAAAATATAAAATAAAATAAAATAAAATAAAATAAAATAAAATAAAATAAAATAAATGTCAGACTGTCCTTCAGGAATAGTCAAGTGATTTGTCATCCTTTCTTCCCCATCTTGCCATTTGTGACATAGTCCTCTGACTTTCCACTTTCACAATAACAGTGCAGATCTTTTGTTGGTGCTTGGATGGCAGACTGTTCAGTGGTGGTTTGGGGTATTGTGTCTTCCCTGGTTGAGATACAGCACTCAACCATAGGCTTTCAAAGTTGGCAGTGAGCATGCTGGAACAGACAACAGAGCCAAGATCCAAATCCAGTAGAAATGGGAATTTATCTTTTTCTCTTTTTATGAGGTTTGAGAATACATTTACATGAATAAATATTCCTATTCCTGCTTTTCCCACAGAGCATGAACAGAAGGCAGTATTTTTCCAAATAATCTTTTTTAAAAAGTTTTTAATTATATTATATATTTGTTTTTTTTATTTAACTAGAGGAGACAGCTTTTACAATGTAAGCCTCTAACAAAAAAATTTCCTGAGCTGATCAACGCCATTTATTTGGTATTTATTATTTTTTCTGTATGAAAAAGAAATCACAGAAAAAAGTGCATACCTTTAATGAATATTGATAATCAAGCAATGGGAATAACATGGAAGATATTTTAAAAAATAGAATAGAGTGACATGCTGTGCTTCTGAATATGGTAAAACTGTTCATTCTTCCTAAAATAAATTATAAGCTTACTATAATTTCTATCAAAATCAAAACTCAAAATAAAAAATAATAATGTGAAAAATAAAACAATAAAATATTTAAAAATAAATAACTAGAAAATTTTGAATAACAAGATAGGACTGGCCCTATTAAAACATGTTATAAAATGAAGTAAAATTTACAAGCAAGCTAAGAATTTACAAGCCAAATATTGTGCCAAGGAACATGAAGCTATTAAGTGAATGAATGAAGATTTGAACTTAGGCCCATCTTGTGCTAAAGCATGTGCTAATTTATTACTTTATCTCCTACAAAGTACAAATCGTTTCAATACTTTAGTACAAGCAAAAAAGTGGTAAGGGATATAGTAACAAAGGAAAATAGCATAGAAATAGACCTTTAATATGTGAAAATATATATCATATAATAAAGGAAGCTCTATAAATCAATATGAACTATTAGTTTATAAATAGCTAAAGTAATTGGCACTATTAAAAAATTACATCTTTAAATAACAAAAATTGCTTCCAAATAGGTTAAGTATTTTAAATGAAAAGTTAATCTGTAAAGGAATTAGAAGAAAATGAAAATTAATAATCACCAATCTCTAGAAGTATAAGACCATTTGATCTTGGAAGAATTCACAGAGAAAAGTAAGTACATTTAACTAAATAAACATTTTAAAATTGTGTGAAATAATAAAAGAGGAATTGAACAGAAACAAATACATAAAAATTATCTATTAATACCTTCAATATATAAAGAGCTACTTCAATTCAAAAAAGAAATAAGCTGATAAAAAAAATGGATAAACAATGTGAACAGAATAAATCATACCAGTATTAAATAAATGTTAATTAGAATAACTATATACTATATTCCACCTATAAATTAACAAAGATTTTCTTGGTTTATAGTATCCATTACTGGTAAGAATGCAAAATATGGACATTTTACTCTCAATCATGTATGATTGGGTTTCTTTAAAAGGATGCAATTCTAAAATTCTACCATAAGAAATCTGAAAATTTATATAAGCATGATAAGTTTCACTTATGCTGGAAAACAGGTTAAAGTGGGAGCTGCCTACGCAGGAAAGGCACTGGAGGAAGAAAGAACACTCACTGCAATAAAAGGCATGACGTCATTAGGCAACAATCTGATGTTAATGCAGCTGAGCTTAGAATTCACAATGAAAAGTATTGGGAGACAGGCTGCAGAAATATGGAGTCAGTTTTGTTTTTGAAGAATGTTCAGTATCAAGCTGAATAAATTTGACTTTATTCTATGTTCTATAAGAGATTAAGAATCTCTATTCCAGTACCTAACTTTACTATGCCGAAAATAAAAAATGAAACAGTGACTATTACTGGTCGACATAGTCTGTGAAGGCCTCTTCAAGGAATGGGGATCTGAGCTGGCCCTGAAGTCTTGGACAGGGTTGGGTTAAAAGAAGGACAAGAACTGCTGCCACTGGGAATGACTATGCAAAAGAAAACTGCAGGGATCAAAGAAAACCCAATTTTGTCCAATGAAACAACCTAACAAAGGAAGCGAATTCTTATATTTGCTAGTTGCTGTTTCCCAATCCACCGTTTCATAGGTTTGGATTTTGACCAAAAGGTCCTACAAAGAAGGCTAACTGCATGGTTGGTTTTGAAAGGCTTCAAAGGACCATATATCACATGCTGTTAATTTTGTTTGTCCATGGTTTTAGGTTAGAACTTTATAAAAACGTAAAAGAAAACCTCCAGTTTTTTTGGATCTTGGATAACATTGCCTGTTTCTTCTTGAATATGTGCACCCACTGGGTATTCAGGGTTTATGTAGAAAGCAGGAACTGAATTATATCAAGCTGAGCCTTGATCACTTTGAGGTGTTTCTTTTGTTGAATGCCTACATTGTTAAAAGTGAGCATTTGCTGTGACAAATGAAAATATAATATTTTCCTTAAAAGGTGGATTGTGGAAAGCTTAGTAACAATAATGTGTCTATCTAAAAATCCTCTGTAATTTGCTTTCACTTTCCTTGAACCTCTGTTCTTTTCTTCCCCCCCGTCAATTTTTGTTGTAGTTTAGCCTCAGTGGCAACAGAAGAGAATTCATATTTTATAAGAAAGCCAGCTATAGACATTGATTCACTGATGTATTTAGAGGCCAAGAAGTCTGTTTGTGGTTCTTTCAAAAGCTGCTTTTGATTTTTTAAAAATAGCATGTTTAACGAGTAGGGACCAGAATAATGAGTACTAAAGGAACAGACTTTTATCACTGTGCTTCCTCTGAAAATAAAAAAGGGTCCATTAAATAATTTTACTTTGTGTTTTATTGCATTGCCTGCCCTCAGACCTTACAATGTTAACAGTACCCAGTGTGGAGGCATAAGGATTGTATAGGACCCTGCTGTGTTTTTTTTTTTTTTTTTTTTTTTTGTAGTTGTTATTATGTAATCCTTAGGCAAGAAGAAAGTAAGGGAGGGAGGAGGGGGAAAAAGGGAGCACAGTATTTTCTCTCCCAAGAATGAGGCAGTATGGTGAAGTCAGAAGAACACTGGACTGGGAGTTTTGGGGGATTTGTTTTTGTTTTAATCTTTTTGCCTCTTACATGTGACCTTGGGCCAGTCAGGTTGGCTGCCTGGCTTTTAGTTTCTTTACCTACAACATATTGCATTCAGGGAGTTGTTTTCTCCTTTCTCAGCTTATTGCTGATGTAGAACTGTAGAATGCTTTTCAGATAAACAAATTCTAGAATATGGATAATTTAGTTCCACATACAGTAGGAATGATAATAGATGAAGTTGGTAAAGTTGAGCGGATCTCACAAGGAATATGGTGGAGGACAAATTTCAAGTATATGATTTTTATGTTTATGCTTCTGTCTCCTATTAAGGTTCTTATTTATTAATTAGGTCTGGTTATATATACATGATGCTCATCAGGTTCTCATCTTCTGAGTTGCAAGTGTGGACTTATTTTATTTTTTTATTTTCTTGTATAAGTGTGAGGTTCTGTAATATATATTCCTTTAACATTGACCTCAGTATTTAAGGAGAAGGTAGTTTTATATAACCAGAGCCAATTGTTTTTTCTTCCAGAATTGCAGTCCATTCCTATTTGAATTTTATCAACAGAAGATTTGTTTATATATTTAAGAGGAAATGTCCTTGCTCTACAACTAGATTTTCTGATTTATATAAGATACTATTAATTTGAATACCTTTGATGTCACTTTGAAAGCAGCATTTTAAATAGCAACTATTGTTATTCAACACCGAGTTACCATGGTGATAAAGAACATTCCCTCAATTTAAACTTTTCAGAAAAGGACAATTTATACTCTATATTTTTCTAGTTGGTTTAGATGTACTACACCAAATCTGCCCTTTAATTCTTTTGCTTTTTATTTTTTGAAGTAATTTGTTTTTCCAAGATTAGTGTGCATATTTCTTTTCCTAAGGAAAATAATACATCACATTTTGACAAACCATTAATTTCTTTGAATCCCTTGGAGAACAGCTCTTCTTTCCCTTTTAAATAATTTTGTAATTACATTCTAAATTCTTTTACAAGTATCTGTAATGGCATTGCTATTCTTCTGTTGTCCTGACATTTCCTTGTGATAAACAGGGCTGCCCTTGAGAATAATAAGTGTGTGGCAAATAATAGGAACTTAAGTGTTTGTTGAGAGAGTGAATACATAAAGTGTGATTTAATAAATAAATTTGCCTTCTGCTCAGAATTTTAGTTTCACTACTAATTTTAAATTCTCTGCCATTAGATATAAATATATAGAAAACAGCAAAAATATTAGCAAAATTATTTACTTCATCTAGCACCAAGGATCAGAAAAACTTCTTTTTAGGTTTTATTCACTTTTTAAAATAAAACTTTGCTGATTCTTTTGCTTTTTATTACCAGCGTATCCAGGCAAAGCTAATTGTTCTGTTCTTCTGGACTCTTTGAATATGCACATAGCCCTTCGTTATTGTCATTGCATATCTTTTGATAGACATGTGTGTTCTTTCCTGAACCTTTCGCATATTAAGGACCTGACTTGGTACCTGATACTTGGTACATGGTCAATAATTATTTGCTGAAAAAATAAATTTTAGATGTGCATATTTTGTTTCTATATGCATTTAAATAGTATTTCCTAAATCTTATGAAAAAAATAAATTTTTTAAATTTTATTTTTTATTTTTATTTTTGTTACAGATTTTTCTTCTTTTTTATCCCATTGACACCCTCCTAAACATCCCCACCCCCCAGCCCCGTCCCCGGCTTTGTTGTCTATGTCCATTAGTTATGCATACATGCATATAAGTTCTGTGGTTTATCTCTTCCCACTCCCCACCACCCCCTCTTCTGAGGGTTGTCAGTCTGTACCCTACTTCCATGTTTCTGGGTCTACCCTATTCCTCAGACTGTTATATTCATTATATTCCAAATATAAGTGAGATCTTGTGGTATTGTCTTTTCCTGCTTGGGTTGTTTCACTTAGGATAATACTTTCCAGGTCCCTCCATGTCGTCTCAAAGGATAAGAGATCTTTCTTTCTTACAGCTGCATTGAACTCCATTGTGTATATGTACTACTGCTTTTTTCACTCATCTACTGACGGACACTCGGGCTGTTTCCAGATCTTAGCTATTGTAAATAGTGCTGCTATGAACATGGGGGTACTTATATTCTTTCTGATTGATGTTTCAGGCTTCTTAGGGTATATTCCTAGAAACAGGATCAGTGGGTCAAAAGGAAGTTCAATTTTTATTTTTTTGAGGTAACATCATATTGTTTTCCATAGTGGCTGCACCAGTCTGCATTCCCACCAGCAGTGTACTAGAGTCCCCTTTTCTCTGCACCCTCGCCAACACTTGTTTGATGATTTGTTGATGGCGGCCATTCTGACAGTGTGAGGTGATACCTCATTGTTGTTTTAATTTGCATTTCTCTGATGATTAGTGATGTTGAGTATTTCTTCATATGTCTCTTGGCCATTTGTATGTCCTGTTGGAGAGGTGTCTATTCAGCTCCTCTGCCCATTTTTTAATTGGGTTCATTGTCTTGCTTTTGTTGAGTTGTATGAGTACTCTATATTTTTGGAAATTAACCCCTTATCTGATGTATCATTGGCAATGATGTTCTCCCATACAGTAGTTTGCCTTTCCATTTTGATGGTTGTTTCTTTTGTTGTGCAGAAGCTTTTTAGTTTGATGTAGTCCCATGTGTTCATTTTTTCCTTTGTTTCTGTTGCCTTAGGTGTTGTATCAATGAAAATTCTGCTGGGTATGATGTCTGAAATTCTGTTGCCTGAATTTTCTTCTAGAATTTTTCTGGATTCACGGGTCACAATTAAGTCTTTATCCATTTTGAGTTTATTCTTGTGTATGGTGTACGTTGATGGTCTAGTTTCATTTTCTTTTGCATGTAGCTGTCCAATTTTCCCAACACCATTTATTAAAGAGGCTGTCTTTACTCCACTGTATGCTCTTGCCACCTTTGTCAAATATTAATTGAGCATATTGCCTTGGGTCTATTTCTGGGTTCTCTATTCTGTTCCACTGGTCTATATGCCTGTTCTTGTGCCAGTACCAGGCTGTTTTGATTACAGTGGCTTGTAGTATAATCTGATATCTGGTATTGTGATTCCACCTACTTTGTCCTTCTTTTTCAAAATTACTGTGGCTATTCGGGGTCTTTTTTGGTTCCATATGAACTTTTGAAGTATTTGTTCTAGTTCTGTGAAATATGTTGTTGGTATTTTGATTGGGATTGCATTGACTCTATAGATTGCTTTGGGTAATATGGACATTTTAATTCTTCCAATCCATGAACAAAGTATGTGTTTCCACTTTTTTATATGTTCTCTATTTCTTTTTTTAATGCCCTGTAGTTTTCTGCAAATAGGTCCTTTACTTCTTTGGTTAAGTTTGTTCCTAGGTATCTTAATTTTTTTGCCGCCATGATAAATGGGATTGTTTTTTCAGTTTCTCTTTCTGTGAGTTCATCATTGGTGTATAAAAATGCTGTCGATTTCTTGATGTTAATTTTGTATCCTGCTACTTTGCCAAATTCATTTATTAAGTCTAGTAGATTTTTGATGGAGTCTCTAGGGTTTTCTATGTATAATGTCACATCATCTGCAAATAATGACAGTTTCACTTCCTCCTTTCCAATTTGGATACCTTTTATTTTTTCTTCATGTCTGATTGCTGTGACTAAGACTTCCAGTACTATGTTAAATAAGAGTGGTGAAAGTGGACATCCCTGTCTTGTTCCTGTTCTTAATGGAAATGTTTTTAGTTTCTGCCCATTGAGTATGATGTTGCCTGTAGGTCTTTCATATATAGCCTTTATTATGTTGAGATATGATCCCTCTATTCCCACATTGCTAAGCTTTTTTATCAGAAATTGATGCTGGATTTTGTTGAATGCTTTTTCAGCATCTATTGATATGATCATGTGGTTTTTATTCTTCATTTTGTTTATGTGATGTGTCACATTTATTGATTTGCAAATATTGTACCTTCCTTGCATCCCTGGGATGAATCCCACTTGGTCATGGTGAATAATTTTTTTGATGTATTGCTGGATCCAATTTGCTAGTATTTTGTTAAGGATTTTGGCGTCTTTGTTCATCATGGATATTGGCCTGTAATTTTCTTTCTTTGTAGTGTCTTTTTCTGGTTTTGGAATTAGAATTATGCTGGCCTCATAGAATGAGTTTGGAAGTCTTCCTTCTTCTTGAATTTTTTGAAATAGTTTGAGGAGAATGGGAGTTAGTTGTTTTTTGAATGTTCGGTAAAACTCCCCCGTGAAGCCATCTGGGCCTGGGCTTTTGTTTGCTGGGAGAGTCTTGATGACCTCTTCAATTTCCTTAGTTGTTATTGGTCTGTTCAAGTTTTTTATCTCTTCCCCGTCCAGTTTTGGGAAACTGTGTGTTTCTAGAAATTTGTCCATTTCGCTTAGATTGTCAAATTTGTTGCCATATAATTGTTCATAGTAGCTGTTAACGATCTTTTGTATTTCTGTGGTGTCAGTTGTTACTTCTGTTTCATTTCTGATTTGTACATTTGGGTTTTCTCTCTTTGTTTCTTGGTGAGTCTAGCTAAGGTTCCATCACTCTTGTTTATCTTTTCGAAAAACCAGCTCTTTTTTCCTCGATCCTTTGAATTGTTTTTTTTTTTTTTTTTGGTCTCTATGTCATTTATTTCTGCTCTGATCTTTACTATTTCCTTCCTTCTACTTGCTCTGGGATTTTCTTTTTGTTTCCTTTCTAATTCTTTAAGTTGTGAGGTTAGACAGTAAATTAGAAATTTTTCTTGTTTCTTGAGGTAGGCCTGTAGTGCTATGAACTTCCCTCTCCGAACTGCTTTTACTGCATCCCATAGATTTTGTGTTGTGGTGTGTTCATTTTTATTGGTTTCCAGGAAGTTTTTAATTTCTTCTTTGATCTCCTCGGTAACCCATTCATTGTTTAATAACATGCTATTTAGCCTCCATGTGTTCCAATGTCTTTGCATGTTCTTGTTGCAATTGATTTCTAGTTTCATGCCATTGTGATCTGAGAAGATGCTTGATATGCTTTCAATCTTCTTGAACTTGTAGAGATTTAGTTTGTGTCCTATTATGTGGTCTGTCTTTGAGAATGTCCCATGTGCACTTGACAAGAATGTGAATTCTGGTTTTTTGGGGTATAATTCTCTGTAGATATCTATTAAATCCTTTTGGTCTAGTGCTTCATTTAGAGTCTCTGTTTCCTTGCTAATTTTTTGTCTAGAGGATCTATCCAGTGGTGTCAACAGGGTGTTGAAGTCCCCTGCTATGATTGTATTGCTGTTGATTTCTCCTTGGAAGTCCTCCAGAAGATTTTTAATATATTTTGTTTCTCCTATATTGGGTACATATATGTTTACCAAGGTTATATCTTCCTGTTGGATAGATCCTTTTAATATTATGTAGTGGCCTTCTTTGTCTCTAGTTATGGTCTTCATTTTGAAATCTATTTTATTAGATATGAGTATTGCTACCCCACCTTTTTTTGCTTTTCATTTGCTTGGAAAATTTTTTTCATTCCTTCACTTTCAACCTATGTGAGTCTTTTCTTGTGAGGTGGGTCTCTTGTAAACAACATATAGATGAGTCTTGGTTTCTTATTCAATCAGCTACTCTGTCTTTTTATCAGAGCATTCAGTCCATTTACATTTAAGGTGATTATTGATATGTACTTATTTATTGCCATTTTTGTTTAGTTTGGTTATATTTTTCTTCCTATTTCTTCTTCTAATTACAGCAGTCCTTTTAACATTTCTTGCAGTGCTGGTTTGGTGCTAATGTATTCCCTTAGCCTTTTTTTTTTTTTTTTTTTGTCTGGGAAGCTCTTTATTTGATCTTCTATTTTGAATGACAGCCTTGCTGGGTATAGTAGTCTTGGATTCAGATCCTTGTTTTTCATGACCTTAATTATTTCATGCCATTCCCATCTGGCCTGTAGTGTTTCTTGTGAGAACCTTATGGGGTTTCTTTTGTAGGTAACCTGTTGCTTCTATCTTGCTGCTTTTAGGATTCTCTCTTTGTCTTTAATTTTTGGCATTTTAATAATTATGTGTCTTGGTGTGGGCCTGTTTGGGTTCTTCTTACTTGGGGCTCTCTGTGCTTCTTGAACTTGAATGACTTCTTTCTTCCCCAAATAAGGAAGTTTTTTTTGTCACTGTTTCTTTGAATATATTCTCTAATCCTTGCTCATTTTCTTCTTTTTCGGGGACTTCTATGATGCAAATATTATTATGTTTCCAGTTGTCCCACAGTTCTCTTACGCTGTCTGCCTGTTTTTTAATCATTTTTTTTTCCTTTTTTTTTTCTGATTAATTGATTTTTTCTACCCTATCTTCTAATTTACTGATCTCATCCTCAGCTTGATCTATTCTGCTCTTTAGATCTTTCAATGTGTTCTTTATTTGTGATATGCTACTCTTGATCTCTTCCTGGTGGTTTTTAATTTCCAATTGGTTTATTTTCAGCATCTCTATGTCTTCACTGATGCTGTTGAGCTTCCTCAAGATCATGGCTCAGAATTCTAGCTCTGTTATCATGCCTAACTGCTCCACATTGATATCATCTTTGGTGGAGGTCTCGTGTTCTTTCATTTGGCTTTTGTGTCTGTGTTTCACCATTTTGGCTATCACAGTGGGCTTTTGAGCCTGCCAAGTTTTCCCTGGGGTATTGGTGTTCTGCTGTTTGTGCCTCCCTCTTCAGGGTCTAGATGAGTGAGGGAGGACCCACATTAAACACCACTGTCAAGTCTTACGTTCTTGGTTAGAGTTGCTAGCCCTGAAATGGTACTGTTATCCTCCAGCTTTTTGCCTGGATGCTAGCAGTCCAGGTTACTTGAAGAGTTTTGGGTTGTCAGTTGACTGAAAAAGTCCCTCTGGTGCTCAGCCTAAGGGGATTTCCTGAGGGTGGGGCAGATGCTGGTTGTTAGTAAGCCTCAATTTGCATTTCAATGGCCCACAGGGTGGGGTTGAATCTCAGAGAAGGGGGCTGCTGCCTCTCCCCAGAGCCCTGGGAAGGAGCAATATGGCCATCATCCTGTTTGGCTGCAACTCAGCAAAAGTTCTGAGCATCCTCCAAATCCCGAGTGTCCCCACACGGTTCCATTCCAGTCTTCCCTCGCTCTGCCAGAGCCCAAGATGAGTGGCTGTGGCTGTTTTAGCCTCGGTCCAGGCTCTGCGCTATGGAGCCGCTTGGGAGTTTAACCCCAGGGCGCTGCTCACAGCTAAGGCCGCTCCCAGCTCCCAGCCACCGTCTGTTGCCTTTGCAATCCTACCTGGATCCAGTCCGTGTCCCTGGTTATATGCTTTTTCCCATCAATTTGTCTGTGTTTTAGTTGTAATTTCAGTTTGGTTGTGGGAGACGGTCTGTGTAGCTTCCGTTCACTCTGCCGCCATTTTGGAAACCAAGAAAAATAATTTGTACCTGTTCTTTTAAGCTGTGTGTGTGTGTGTGTGTGTGTGTGTGTGTGTGTGTGTGTGTGTGTGTGTTGTGTCCTCCCAGCTGGTGGAGGAGCAGACAGAGTTGCAAGAGCTATAATGTACAGACTGTGGATGACAAGTACCTTTGAAGACATTTTTATATTTGTGATAGTATACACATCTATCTTTTAAAAAATAATTACTCTTAAATAAGTACTATTAAAAATATAAACAAGATATCAATAAAACAAAAGTTAATGCCTTTTCCTTTCATCTGAAATCCTTAGACATATTCATTCTTGACTCTTTGGTGTATATGCTTATAGACTTAGATAAATGTAGATGAAGTGATCTGACACCTTAGAGAGATTGGAATGCTGGAGAGAATTTTATGATGGCTTGTCAACTCCTTAGATAAATTCTCATGAAGAATTTTTTTACATCAGCTGTGAGAAATATTAATGACAGGCATTCTAGAACCCTTGAAAGGCTGAGTACAGTCTGAGAATGATAAGTAAAAGAGGACATCACTGAAGCAAACTCTTTGAACTCAGTGGAGATGATGAGGTTTCTGATAGGCATGGGCTAAGAGGCATCACTAAATTGATAGAGTGGAGATGGGTGTGGTTATCATAATGGGCGGCGTGGCTAGAACAGCAATCAGAATGGGTTGCCCTGCAGAAATCTTTGGTGTTTACTGACTGATCATAGTGTCCTTAGGACTCAAATAGATGGATGACCTAATAAATTCTAACTTGATTTGTACAAATAAAAAGGAAACTCCAGGCTTGGCAAATAGAAATAGAGCATGACCTGAATCATCTCAATAGAGAATTGAAGCCCTTCATCCATTTCCCAGTTCATAGATCTGAGCCCCTTTCATGAAGAGGGGGTTACATTCCTTAGAGAACAGATCCTTATACATGTCAAAAATGAAACTGTAAAATGATCCTCTTTCCCTGTGGCCATGGGTAGAGTGACTCTGCATTGGTGAAAGAGAAGTAATTCAACTTTTGGAAAACTAAACATTGACCTCAAAGTAACACTTTCCTGAAGAACCAAAACGTTACTATAGTAGACCTGTAACAGTAAGGGCTTACAGAAAATTAATGGAGTTTTGGTTTCATTCTGTGCCACCATAGGCCAGGTGGTTTCCTGAATCCACTTCAATTCCAGAATGCATAATTGGAATAAACATACTTAGCCACTGTCAGAATCCCCTTATCCATATACCTGTTTCTCCGTCTTACATTTAAATTTTTTTTTCTTAACTTACTTTTGTTGTTTTGTACTTTTAGGTAGAAAGGAATATTTCCATGCTTTATTGTTAGTCTTAAGTTAAATTCTTCATCCCTGCCATTGTTTCTTCTTTAACTCCAATAGTTATACCTCATTCTTTGGTATTTGTATACAAATTATTGATGGGTATGTGTTAAGAGGCCTTACCCCTAGCTTGTACCTCACTAATCAGAACATGGTCTTTACCAGCTTACTTTCTTTTGGAACTTTTGTTGGGTTTTTCTGATACAATCGGCAATGAGTAGAAAAATGACTAAACAGAGAAATGAGAAAGAGGAATTTTCATTGGAAGGGATTGGGTTTAATTAAAAAAAAAAAAGAGGATACTGAATTACAGAGGAAAGAGAAAAAGAGAAATAAAACAAGTACCTGCCCTTCCTAACTTGAGAATTTAAGCTAGAGACCATAGGAGAGTAAAAACTGCCTTTCAGTTAAGAATGTTGAGATACACAATCAACGGAAAAAGTGTAAGAGAGTTCGAGATGTGTGTGATCATTTAGTATGTACCCACACCTCACTCCTACCCATCATCTCATGTATTAATAATTTTTTCAGTAATACTGTAAAATTAGTTACTTTATTATTATTTTTTGACAAATAGCCTGTCTTCAACTTGATTGACACTATTTACAGAAACCAGCCACCTGGATTCCAGTTATTGTCAAGTTACTTCTTTTTTCACGACATGATCACCAATTGCACCTTTTATATATTTGTGTTAAATTGTCATCATTGGACACAGTTTTCACAATGTAATGTCTAGTTTTTGAAGTAAATGCTGATCCACCATCAACAGATTTGTTTATTTTCAGGTATTCTGTGAAATCATTATGGCTTCCAGGGTAGATGGCAAATATTAACAAACATACAAGTTACATGCTCATCACTAACTTTTTTGAAAGAGAAATATAATGTTTACTTTTTTTATTAGTCATTATCTTTTCTAGCTTACTACTGTTGAAATAATTTATTATACCTCCTAATAGAGGACAAAACCAATGTAATAAGAGTATTCACGCTACTTGATATTCATTGGGGTGGAGTGTTTAGCCTCTATCTCCTATACATCTTTCCGATTAACCTAAATTATAGTTTTCCACTGATATTCTCATGAAGTCATGCTGACTCTGTGCATCTCATGGACTGCCTCGCAATGGCTCAAGTGGCTAGTATATCACGTGGACCTACAGGGACACTTGTTTATTTCTCTTTCCATTGACCCAGACTAGATGTAGTTATTTGTCCCAAGGAATGAATGTCTGAAAGCATTTCATTTTAACAATTAGCACATGTATTTACAACAAAGATGTTGGTTACATTACCTCTGGAAAGGGGTGGGAAAGAAATGATTTATTCTGACATAACTAGATGCATTTGAGTCTTACCCAATAGTAGCTGAGAACATGATAGAATCTCTGTGTTTAAAGTGGAGGTCTATCAAGCCCACCCCTTGCACTAATTCCCTGGTAAATGAATGCAAATTGCTTATTAGGGATCAATACCTATGGAAGGAAGGGGAAGGAAGTGGGATTGGGTGGAGGAAGCTGTTGGAATAGCCATGCAGTCTCTACAAAGCCTCTGCCAAACTGGTAGGAAGCTCTGGAGCAAATAATGCCCATCAGAGTTGCCTGTGTAGAGCTAAAATGTCCCTGCCTTGTTCAGTCACTGGATAGGAGCTTTTCTGGGAAAGGCATTTCCCCTGCACCTGAGGCAGACCCTGATGTAGCTGACAGCTAGAGCCTGCCTGCTTATTACACTCCCCACAGCTGGACAAGTACTTAATTAAAGCAGAATTTCAGAATTTCTGTGTGAATCAGAGCACCCCCAGCATATTTTGTTAGTAATATTTAATTTAAAAAAATAAACTTTTGAGATGAATACTAAATTAAGCAGGTTGTTGAAAAGCATAAGCCAGAAATGTCCCAGACAAACCAAGACGTATGACCACCCTTCCTTACAGTGACCTTGGCAAGATTCCCTTCCTGTCTTTAAGTATATGTTCTTTAAGAAATTCAAAGTTGAAAGGAGCAGCCTTAATGATCACTGAACGCGTTTGACTCATGTGTTACTCGCAAAAAGGAATGAAGGACCGAGACAAAAGTTGGTAGAGGACTTTTTCTGACAGCCAATTTGATATCTTCTATTATCAGCTATTGCTTCTAAGTATTACAAACTGTATGAATAGAGAAAGATGTGTTCTTTGAAATACCCTTTCTCATGAGTACTCACTTATAACACTGCCTGTATTATGAGATAGTTCTCAGTATTTCTTGTAAAATCATATAAATATTATGGTATAATTGCTTACTGATCTTGTTTTAGTTTTAAGTTTGAGTATGGAAATCGTGTCTTTCTTTGCAACATTTATTCTGTAGTTCCTTATTGTATATTACATTATACTAGTGTAAAACACTTAGTGTAAAACACTAAGGTTAAGTCTTTAATGGGTCTGCTTCAGGTCCCTTAAGGATTTTGTTTCAGTACTTTTTGGGAAAAAAATTAAAACTTGCAAATTGAGTATAATGTGAGCGTTAAGAGAAAGAGGAGAATGTTTGTATCTATTAATAAAAATGCCAAGAACTTCTTTTCAGGTTTTTTAGAGTAATACTGTCACTCTTTAGAGATGTTTTATCTGATTTTCCTTCTTTGCCCATTATGATCTAGTATTCAAGAAATTAAAATTCTCATTTCCATATTGGAAACAGTGGAGAGGCAAAGGTAAGGATTTACCTGGAAGGAAACAATGATTTGGAGTTGTTAAAACCTTGACAGAGTCTCTCCAGCAAACAAGTTCTTAGGTTCTGTTAGAGGTGCTAATTAGGTGGCTGTGATCACACCTCTAGATGTAAAGGACTTTTAGATTATAAAAAGAACAGCATAATCAGCATCACCTTTATATTTCTATTCTGTTTTTAACTTGTTTCTTTCTTCTCTTTTATTCATAGTGGTAGGGAAAAGATTTTGTTATTCTCATCCCAGGAACAGATTTGCATACTTTTTTGTTGTGTTATGCAAATCCTTATCTCATTTGCTACATCCTGAATATTGAGAAGGACTACAGACTGTCCATTTTCCACAAAGAGGAAAATAAATAACTCCTCACAGTAAATGTGCAAAAAACATTGGAAAGTATTCTACTTTTCTTGCCTTTGTTTTTTTGTTTGTTTGTTTGTTTTTATTTTTATTTTTTTATCCTCACCCGAGGATATTTTTCCATTTTTTGTACTGATAGAGTGGGAGGGAGAGAGAGGAAGGGAGAGAGAGAGAGAAACATCGACGTGAAGGGACACATCGAGTGGCTGCCACCCACACGACCAACCAGGGCCGGGGACAAACTGCAACCGAAGTACGTGCCCTTAGCGGGAACCGAACCCGGGTCTCTCCGGACCACAGGCCGACGCTCTAACCGCTGAGCAAAACTGGCCAGGGCTTGTTTTTAAATAAATAAGTATATTGTCTCACAAGTGATTGTCCAGGGAACTCAAATTATTGTGTACAGTATGTTAACCAGGTCTAGTAGTCTCAGAATCTTTTTGTTGACTAATTAAGAGAAAGGAAGAGTGGGTGAAGTCTACAAAAGCTTGTGTTAATTAAGGAATCTCCCCCACTGGTAGAAAATCATGTTCAGATATTTTCACATCATTAGCTCATCAGAATATCATTTTGCAGAATGAAATTGTTTTAAGAAGCCCTGTAAATGGACTGAGCCCTAGTATTTGGATAACTACCATTTCTTAAGAAATGGACTTTGGGCCTACCAAGAAAACAACTCATCTTGTGTGACATTTTACTGCAAGGAAACAGTATTATTTTAAAATCTTTGTTATTTAACAAATGAAACATCAGTTTATTTGGCTCCATTTCCCATCCCCAATAAAGAATGGGATACTAATTAAATAGTTGATAGGCAGAATCTGGGATACTAAAAAAGGTCTAATGTAAGAATTATAAACAATTTTCATTCACTAAGATTTATCTAAGGATAATTTTAATCATTACTTTTTATTCTCATAAAAAGAAATATCTTTATGTAATAAAGTTAATTGTTCACATTTAAGAATTTGTGAATATGATAAAATATAAATTTTTTAAAGGACATAATTTTTAGGTAGAAAAATTTGAAAACATGTATTTGCAAAGATATATACACCCCTATGTTCATTGCAGCATTATTTAAGACATGGAGATAACCAAAGTGTCCTTCAGTAGAGAATTGGATAAAAAGATGTGGTACATATATACAATGGAATAATACTCAACCCTAAAAAAATAAGTAAATAAATAAAAATGAAATACTGCCATTTGCAACAACATGGCTAGACCTTGAGAATGTTATGCTAAGCAAAATAAGTCAGTCAGAAAAAGCTAAGAAACATATGATTTCACTCATATGTGGAATATAAAACTGAAACTCACAGACATAGATGTCGACAGTATGGTGGTTATCAGAGGAAAGGTAGGGGTGATGGAAGATGATTTGACTTTGAGTGGGGGCATACAATGCAATGTACAGATCATGTATAATGGAAATATGCACTTGAAACCTACATAATCTTATTAACCAATGTCACCCCAATAAATTTATATTTTCTATTGCGTGTGTGTATGAACATTATTTTTTGACAGGCATGATAGCTACTCAAGGCTCTTCATGTTCCTTTAGTAGTCCTTGCATTTGTGATATTCAGATTAAAGGGTGCTCTAAATGTAGGAATACTAATGATGGATTTCATAGTTTGGGTAGCTTTTGAAGTGAGCTCTTATATGGTACTTTCGCGGTATGTGTGTGTGTGGGGGGTTTGTTTGTTTGTTGTCTTGTTTAGATTTATTTCTGTTCTATTAATAAAATATCACCTTCAGAGATTTTCTTCCAGATTTACAATCAAATATACTTTGTGATTATATACATAGGGAAAAACCTATATTTGTATTATATTATGGTTGTTTTCATTAAGAATTCTGATTTTTCTTTGCATTTAATCAGTTTAGGTGTAACTCAATAATATTTTAATTTATATTTATTTTTAACACCCAAAGATATATTCAATACAGCTGTTTGATGAACAGTTCATTATAAAGTTCATCATGTTTGCTGTTGGATCTTGGGCTTCATTTTTCAAGACTGTTTTAGAAAGAGATAAATGAAGGAGGAACAAGGAGAAGCAGACATAGACAAGTAACTAATTTAATGATATGCTACATAAATTGGAAAGTGGACAGAAAAGCAAGGGTAGTATTATCAGAATAATTATTAGACACTTCATTGAAGTGCATTTTAATTTTGTTGATTAAAATTGCAGTATATCAGTAGTATAACTTTTTAAAAGTATGAACTCAAATAAAAGAGTGTTACTTAAAAGAGAAAAATAAATTGTGCTTTTATGTGGACTGTAGAGTATATCCACCTGCATTTGGATCTTTTTAGTTCTTCCTTAAGTGTATTATAAGATCAGTCAGTGTGGGGAAGACACAAAGAACAGTAGAAGTCAGTTAAATATCTCTGATTCAATATGTTTTTAATAAATATGAAGCTGAAAATCGGCACCCTGCTTCTCAGCCATACTGTGTAGCACATACTTTGTAGCACAGTGCTCACAAATGTTTAACATGTAACTATTCAGTAATTGGGAAGTGGCAAATGTTCCCAAGTGTAGATTTTCAGTGCTTTGTGGACATTGCTCACCTTCAATTAGTGACAGATTTACGAAAGCCTGGAGTTCCAGCTTTGCGCTCTGTCTCAGCCTGACGTGTGATTCTGTCACTGCTGAAGTACAGATTCTTTTGCTTCTCATGGTTGATAGCATTTCTCTTCTAAAGACATTATGATTAATGTTGGCAAACAGTTCTCTGTGTTCAGCAAAAATATAGAAATTGTAAATATTCTTTCAGCTAACACTTATCTAGCACCTTAATATGTATGCATCAGATAATGTTCCATGTTCTGGTGACATCATACCCATCTACTAGAATATGTATATAACAAGAACTGTGCAGTGTGTTAAGTGATGTGAGAGTGTAAGTGCAGAGTATACTAGTAGTACAGAGTAGGGCCATTTATTCCAGATATGGTAGGAGGAGAGAAAGAAAGCAGGGATCAGGGATGCCTTCCATTAAGGATGACTCTAGAGGTAATGAATATCTAGTCCTAGAAATATGGGATCCGTATTATAGTGATAGATTATGCAGGGCAGATAGCCATACAGTATGACTAGATCTAAGATAGAACTGAGGATTCTTCCTTCCTCCACTTTGCCTTCTCTTTTTCCCCATATTTTTTTCTCTCTCCCTCCCTCCCTCCCTCCCACCTTATCTTACTCCTCCTCTGTTTCTTCCTCTCTCCCTGCCTTTTTCTCTCCTTTCCTCTCTCCTCACTCCTTCCCTCATTACCAACTGTATAAGGACAGAATTATATTAATCAAATTCTTGGTTCATGGGCTAATATTATCACTGAATAGTTTCTGGCCCTCCTTCACTCCTTTCATTCACTCACTTTTGATGCTATAGCTAATACATGTTAAATAGTAACAGTTAACAATACACCTATCTTGTTTTTTTTTTTTTTTTTTATTTAATCTCTTACTCTCCCTAAAAGGTAGCTATTATCCTGAGTTGTGTATATCATTCTTTTTTTTTTTCTTTCTTTCTTTTTTTTTTTTTTTACCTCATAACCTAAACAATACAGTGCTTAGTTTTTTTAACTCAAGAAAAATATGATATTCCTCTATATATGTAATCTGCTGGTATTTTTTTTCCACTCAATATTATACTAATATGATTCACTATGTTTTTATTTGTAACTGAATTCATTCATTTCTATTTCTATTATTATTCCATTGTGTGAATATACCGTTAGTTGTCCATTCCGCTGTTGATGGGCAGTTGAGTTGTTTACGTTGTGCTATTATAAACAGTGCTTCTGTGAAAGTTTTTTACTTGCTGCCTAAGACCTATGTGAAGGTTTCCTCAAGCGTATATCTCTGGAATGGAAATACTGGCTCATAGTGTATTGCAGTGGTTACATTTCAACGAGAATGCCAAATTGTTTTCCAAAGCTATTTCACCAACTTGCATTCCCACCAGAAATTTAGAAAGCGTACATTGACCCACATTCTTTCTAACACTTGGTCTTGTGAGATTAATTTCTGTCGATTGCATGCCATGGAATGTGAATGGTATTTAATGGTGTGTGATTTTGGTTTGCATTTCCCAGGTTACTAATGAGATTGTGCATCTCTTGCTATATATATTGGTCTTATGTGTTTTCTCTCATCTTTCAATTATAATATTTTGTTAGTCTATACTAGTAAATACTTGCTATTTGTATATTTGCAGTTGTTGTGACATCTTAATCCAAAAAAGATATATGGTCATTAAAGTGAAATAGATATCTTTAATAGTATAGAAAACAGTGGGTGATAAAATTCTAATAAAGGATGCACAATCCAATAGTTAACAAATTTAAAAGGATAGGAAATAATTCTATTTCAAAATTATTTTTATGACTTTTTTTCACAGCTTGATGTTTATTTTTCTTTTGATAGAACGATTTCGAGATTTACTGCTTCCTCCATCTAGTGAAGACTCTGAGATTCTGCCCTTCATTCAGTCTAGAAAATATCCCAAGTAAGCAATAGAAGTTCACTGGGTATTGCAAAGGGAATGGGCAAGTAAGTAATGGGAGAGACTTGGGAGGACAAAGACAAAATGTTTTCTTTCTTAAGATTTCTGAAAAAGCCAGAATAATTTAACCTAATTAACTTGGGTATGCAATATAATATCTCAGGCTCTGCACAGCTGGGTCAGAGAAAAAAGACTTGCTTGCAAGTGCACCAGCTGTGGCTGGGAACTGTTGCAGATGCCAGCCATACTGTCTCCATCAGTGTCTGGCCCTGCGTTCCTTTTTGCTTGATGCTGTCTCAACTGGGACAGATACTTTGTGGTGATCCCTCATCTGGTTTCCTGTTTCTATATTATAAATGCAAGGACTCATTCATATTGTAATAAGTGATTTACAAACACCCACATATTAGATGTAATTTTAGAAATTTCTATATATTCCTCTTTACTGTCTTTATAGTTATGAGAAGTAATATATCTTGACCCTTTCTAAATGGGGCAGACCTTTACTCTCTTATATGCCACACATATACTTATTGCTTGAAGGAATATTTCTACATCTTCAATAAAGAATTACCAGGATTTTTTGTTTTGTTTTTAATTAGGCATCTTCTTCCTAAAGACTCTTGGATGCTGGTATCTTGATCCTTCCTGTGGATGCTTAGAGTTCCCTCTACTCTATGAATGTCTGGCTCTCTTTACTAGCTAGTATTCAAGAGGCTAAAGAATGAATGAACTAATATCTTAAATAAAAAAGGAAGGTCACCAAGTTAAAGAATTAAGGCTTGTTTTACACATTTTTTCTCAAAACTAATGACTATGCTAAATGACTCAGTCTTTGATTGGTTAGACAGTTTATTCAAGTATTTACTAAACTTCTCTCACTAGGATAACACCCCCCCCCCCATTACTTAGCTTTACTAATATTTACTAAACTCTCAAAACAAAAATAAATATAGAATCCAAATTATTTGTTCATCGTTTTAGATAATAATCCTGATTTAATCTCTAGCAATGATCTTCCAATGCCCTCCCAACACACACAGGAACATACATGTGCCTGGACAGCCTGGGATGCCTACATTATTCTTTCATGTACAGACTGACAGGTAGGAGGGAGGTATCTGAAGTGGTCGATGCATATCTACCAGCATTTCTTTCCTGAACTGCTATTTGTTGAGGCTAATGATACTTGCTTTTCGGCCTCTTAGGCTACTGTCTGCCTGATTTTTTTGCTTAAACAGGGGAATCACAGTGGTTTCTCAGTTGGTAATCAGTTTGCAGCTATTTCTCTAGGTTTTTTTGACTATATGGTTTTAGATGTATTCTTCTTTTTCTTAGATTACTTTATAGATAGTGATGTGATCCATTCTAATACTTAAGAGCGTCACCATGTAACAATCTTTTGTCACTGTCTGGTCCTTGGGGTACATATTCTTTTAGGTATCTGTGAATTAAAAGAATAAAAATCATCCATTGATGCCACACACACCATATTACAGAGGTTAAGTGTGTGGACTCTGAAACAGAATGCCTCACCAGCTGATGTGGTGACCTGGGACAATGTAACCAACCCTCCGTGCCTCAGTTCCACTTGTGTGAAAGGGGGCGATGATAATACCTACAGTCAGGGGTGTTATGAAGATTACATAAACAAAAAATATTTAGAACCCAACGTGCACATAGGAACTCTCCATTCTAACTGCAAGTTTTATTATTATTCATTTAAAATTGCAAATAGAATTAACTGGATTTGTTTATTTCCAGAACCTTAGGGAAATAGATTATTGATCGATCTTGGAAGGTAGCTCTTACATTACTATCAACCTGCCCTTATTAATACTTAGAGAAGTATATTTATTTGCTATTTCTAAATTATTGCTAGATGCTAATGGGAAACATTGCTTTGATGACCACTTAACATTTTTATGAGATTCAGTTTTCCAAATTATCAAATGAAAGTATGTTAATTAAAGATTTCTGGGTCTGAATAATATGTATGTAGAAATCTTGAATTAAATCTAATTCGTTTATTTAAGTTACAGAATATTAAGCTTTGCATCTTCCCATTGTCCATTTAATGTCTGGTTTGGCATGGGGGGAATAATAGAATTCTATTTGTGCTGTGTCTGGGGAGGGCTGGATTGGTCCAGGGATGGGCATAGGAGTTACAGCTCTGGGCATGGAAATAATGCGCATGTGAAAATTGTTGGGAAAGGAGAAGAGAGAGTTGTGGTGAAGGCAAATTAATAAATACAGGTGGGCAGGGATTTGTGTATGTCTTGATCTAATTTAAACACATTTTGGATTATTTATTGTTTTAAATATTCTTTATTCTCTTATTTATATTCACTCTCATGCTTGCTCTCGTTTATTCATTATTGAAGATAACTGAAAGTCAATGTAGTTTACATTTTGTGACACACAAAAATTTCTGGAAAGCTAAAAATTTAATCAAACCATTGTTATTTGTTTCTTTTATTCACAACACAGAATACCCTTTACTTTGAGATCTTCTTCCTTACTTTTCTGGTTGTTTTACTGACTCACTGAATATAGACTTTATGATTTAAGAGCTAAAACATGGGTGAAGAAATAACTTATTTGCCCTATATTATGTGGTGTCACAGAGTGATATTTACAGAACATATTTTAGGTGACCTTTAAGTGAGACTCACTCTACACTGCTAATGTAGTCTGATTAATGGACTGTGGTAATTTGGGTTGGGGGTGGGTTCCCTAGTCAGCATCATATCACTGTAATCTTAAGCATCTTGTTATCAAGAGACACCTAATAGATAAGGATACACAGTAAAAGGTATTCTTTATTTCAAAAGGGAGGGAAAATAAAAAGGGAGAAATATTCATGAAGAACTAGTTCTTGAAATGTGTGTGTGTGTGTGTGTGTATGTGTACATGCACGTTTTAAGGGAAAGCTATTTCAAAAGTATTGCAATGGTGCTGGGGAACATGGTTCCAAAACATAATACTGTTCATTAATTACATTCTTACCTTCGTGAACTCACACTTGACCCATTGCCAAAGCCCAGCACATCCATTCTAATCAGGATGTAACTGAGGACAAATTCTCAGAGCATAAAGAGGTGTGACTATTCATGAAAGACAGAAAGAGGTAGATGAATGAAAAGAAGATAATAAATATATACTTAAAACAATGTAAAATGTTGATTCATAAATTAGAGGGAAGAAATAGAAATAATGAAACTTAACTTTTGTTCTTCGTTCCTTAGCTGGTGTCGTTGTTATTAACTTTGAAGGATTTAGCGTTAACAAGTGTTCAGACTAGAAGGTAGCTATAATTAATCCTGTTCTTGTAAATGCATCTTGGAGATATAAAACAGTTCAGCACTTTTGGCATAATTTTACTCACAAGTGACATGCAACTATTTCAGCAATTAGGCCAACAAAACATGATTCAATCACTCTGGAAAGTTTAACCATAATGTGTATAAACATATTGTAAAAATACAGGAATAAGATGTTGCATATCTCTGTTTGGTTCTCATAAAGATCAAGTTATCTGTACACTTAGTGTCAGAACTGTTTAGAGAGAGGAATATTATTTAAGACAAATTCAGAGCTGTTTCTGTTTAGCTTGGTTTGACACCAAAGAACAACCTTGAATGTTTGGGCACTAAAAGCAATGTCTTGAATCAATGTCATTCCCAATGGGCTGCTTAAAATAGGCTTCAAACGGTGATATTGGGCAATATACTTAAACTGCAAAACCTCAGATGACCTTTCCAGATTTCATCTATTCTCCGGCTTATCTTCTTTTTTCTTCCCAAAGAAAGTTTTGAGTTCTTCTTCTAAACAACCATCCCTCTTCAATATATTTTTTCAATCTGTCTGTCTACAATATATTTGAACTAAGTTATTTCTATTAATAATAAAAAAAATATTATTAGGAATAGCGCTTAATTCCTTTTACATGCCAGGAATTGTGTGAAGTGCTTTACATGTGCTATTTCACTTAATCTTTACCATTTCTCTGTGGGGTAAGTAGTACTATTTCCCAAATTTTCAAATTTCCCAGATTAGAGATCTGGGATATAAGGGTGTTAACCCCCTTACCCAAAATCACATAGAAGAGCTGGGTCTCTCACTCAGGTCTCTTTAGCCCCCAAATTACACTTAATTGTTCTATACTGCCTCTCATTCATTCATCTGTCCACTCATCCATTCATCTGTTCTTCACATATTTATTAAATAATTACTGTGCACCAGAAGCAATCGCAATTACTGAGAATATAAAATGATTAGGGCATAGTATATGGTTTTGAGGGGCCTGAAGTCATGTGGTGGGGGGAGCAGAATCAGAATTAAATGGAGAAATTAATTATAGCAATGTGATAAGACACATGATAAGAAATGCACTAAATTCAATGGGAGAAGAGAATAGAAAGTGCCTTCCTATGTAGGTTATTCATATGAAGCAGAGTTTTGCCCTTGAGTAAAATCTTGACAAGTGCTATGTATGAAACCAGATGAAGAGGCTTTTTAGATGGAAGAAAGAACATAACAGCATGAGGAGCCACGGAAGTGCATGGGGCATTGAGAGATCACCTTCACGTGTGTGTGTACCTACACATACATACACATACACGTACACATACTCATACACATACATACACATATTCAAGGGATAGGGATGTAGGAGAAATGAGGTCAGGGACTACTTAATGGAAACCTGGATTGCCATTTAAAGGAGCTTAGACTTTGTTGTGGAGATAATGGAGCGCCATGAAATAATTTTAAGCAAAGGAGCAGTATAATTAGATTTATATTTTTATAGGTTTATCATGGAGCCAGAGAGGGATATGAGCCACCGCTGGGGGCCAGCACACTAGCTAGTTGACAATTTTATATTCAGGAGGGAAGTGATAATGAATAATACTGTGGTAATAGTAATAGAGAAAAGCAAATAGATGTCTGAGGATATTAGGAGGCATAATAAATAATGTGAAGATTATCAAACAAGAGGGAGAGGGAGAGTGAGTGGGATGAAAGGGAGAGAGGAGGGAAGAGAAAAGAATGGAGCTTAAGGAAGGAATTCCAGGTTTTTCACTTGAGTTACATCAGCTTCCTGGCCCCATGACTGGGAACAGTGGCAGGTCTCTGTCAGCATCATTTTCTCTATATTTCAAATGGAGGTAAAAGTAGTACTATGGGAAATATTTGCTGTTTCTCCTTACTCCTACATGCAGTACTTCTGACACCAGATTGGCGGGGTGTTTCTTTCCACACCAACCAATTATTTGATATCATTTGGGTATCCTGCAATTCAATATAATTCTGACACTAACTGGAGTTAGTGTAGACCCCACAGGTTAAGAGCTCAGTCCCACAAGAATGCCCATCCCCACATCTATGCCAATCGCAAGCAATAGGTTCCTGGGTTACCAAAGACTTCTCTCTGAGTTGACCACAAATCATAAGTCCCTACAACTCCCTCCTTGGATTCTATCATTCCTAGAGCAGCTCACAAAACTCAGGGAAAACATTTAACTAATGTTTACCAGGTGTTTTATAACAAAGAATACAGATGAACAACCAGATAAAGCTATACATCAGGTGAAATCTGAAAGGGTCTTAAGTAAAGGAGCATCTGTCCCTGTGGAGCTGGGGGTATACCACCCCCTTAGCACATAGATATGTTCAGTCCAGAAACTCTCTGAACTTGATACTATTTGGATTTCAAATGGAGGCTTCATCATATAAGCCTGATTGATTATTAGCTTCATTTCGAATCCCTCTCCCCTCTCCAGAGAATAGAGGTGGAAAGCTCCAAACTTCTAAGCATGGCTTGGTCTTCCTGGTGACCAGACCTTTCCAGGAGCTCACTAACAGTTGTTTAATGAGTACAAAGGACATTCTCATCACCCAGGAAATTTTAAAAGACTTAAGAACTCTGTCAGATGCTTCAATCACTAAGGAAGTTACAAAGTGCTTAAGAGCTCTGTGTTAGAATCCAGAGTCAAGACATAATTACTAAAACAAAAGTCTACTCACACCCCTATTTATTTATAAGGATTCTGGGAGCTCTGTGTCAGGAACCAGAGGCAGAGACCAATACATATATTTCTTATTATCTCACAGGTAACTTTGTTCTCATGTTGCTTTGAGGAATGCACAGTACCTGGCAGATTTCTACCTTACAAGGCTTTGTGATTGTTAAATAAAATGATGTGAAGTACTTGGTCTTTTGCAAATGTGAATTCTCATCATCGTCCTCATTCTCAGCCCTGTTCTACCTTTTCTCAAAGCCATGGTGTACCTCAGGCCAGGGGTCGTGGTTCTACCACATCGTCTGCTTTAGTGTCTTCACTCCACTCTGGATCCCGACAGAAGGACAAGGCATGCTTCCCAACAAAGATCGGTTCTGGCAGTGGGATCCATTTGGAGAGTAACTAATCAGGAAGGAGCTGTTTCTATGGGGTGCCTGCTTGTCCGTGGTGCACAGCCGCTCCAGTCCAGCTTCCACAGTCGCAGCTATTCATGTCGTTCTTTACAATGTATACAATATTTCAGTACTGCTCTTCACTAAAAGATTACTGTCTCTCATCTTCTCATCCTTAAAGTCAGGTTTGCTTTTGTATGGCAGGTGATATTCCAACACCTGGCTGGCAAGAGATATGAAGAGTTGATACTGTGACTAGAGTGTGGAATCAGTAATGAGGATTCCCAATTCTTTTGATATTTGCAAATCTAGGCAAGCAAGATGTCAGAATGAAGCTGGTCTATCATTTGGTCGTAGGGCCCAGCACCTGGGCTGGGACTCAAGTAAAAACTCTAACGTCAGAACTGCAAAAGCAAGGCCAACCACAAAAACAAAACAAAAACCTCAAAATCTGCCAAAATTGAGGCGCTGCTGAAATTGTGAAGACTCTGGCTCAGGCACATGATAAGCGAAGAAACTCCCTGAGTGCAAGGTTAAATGGGCATGCAGTAAAGATGCCTTGTTGCTAAGTGACAGAAGAACTCATTCCGGACTCAGATGAGAACTGGTTCAAGGGTAAAGCCAAGAGGAGCCTGTAGCAGCAAGGTCGGGCCACTGAAATCTCAAAACAAGCTGAGGAAGTAAACAATTTTTAGGAGATAATTTTTAGCATGATGCTCGTCTAGTGCCTTTGGGAGCTATTTACTTTCCTTGTTCTGTCTGTCCTGCAATCTTTGCTGTCATACGTCTTCTCAGATCTCAGTTGTTTCTAGTTCTTTGGTTTTATGTTTGTCTTCTTGTTTTGACTCAGAGATTGTCTATCAGTTGAGAGAGAAACTGGCCTAAAGTTCCTTCATTGCTAAAACTCTTAAAACCCCATTTTAATGTCCTTGGGTAAACATTATCCAAGTGATTTTTGCATAAAGTGATTTCTAGCTCCTCAACAATATTCTTAGCTCTAGATGAGTAAGATGTTATTAGTGTTAAACCATGATTTCAGAAACAATTTGTGAACTATAGAGCGTAAACGAATATTAAAATAGCAGTAAAAACCACTCGTATTACACTTATCAATTTATAATGGCTATGATAGTATAATTTTGATAATATACCTACTTTATAGAAATTCCTTGCCAGAGTTTTTGTCCCTGCAGACCCTGAATTAATTAATGGCTTCTGTTTGAAAGACCTTGACTGAATGAGTCAGAACTCTGAGAAACAAACATCAATTAAAGTGTTTTTTCAAACAATGTTGCTTATTTATTTATGCATGAGATTGCATTAGGTAATAACACATTAAAACAGTGACTTCTAAGCCCTCTGCTGGTGAAGTTTATTTTCTTATGTTGTTCCTAAAGTCCAAACAATGTGGACTCCCACCCACCACCTCCCGCCAAATCTAAACTCAAATGTAAGGGTGTATCCTGATCACCATATTTAAAATCACTACCTCCGCCAGCTCACTCCCTATCCTCCTCACCTGTTCTACCACAAATATCAGTGGCACATGGGATATTTTTAGAAATACAGATTCTCAGACTTAACCCTAGACTAACTGACTCAGAAAATCTGGGGTTGGGGGTCCAGCACTCTGTGTTTTAGCAAGCCCTCCATGAAATCCTGTTTGAAAACATTAAATTTATTAGGGTGATCTATTGGTTAGTAGGATCATATAAGTTTCAAGTATACGTTTCTGTGGTACAAGAGCAATATATTACACAATGTACTCACCACTCAAGGTCAAACCATCTACTCTCTGATCCATACTAATGTTTGAGGACCATCAGTGAAGGATAGAAACATTTTGAAGACTATCTCAGACTTTAACCCCCCCCCCCCCCACACACACACACACACACACCACTTCTTGTTGTGTTTATTGATATGATTATCTTCTGGGAGTGAAAGGTTTTAAAACTGAAATGCCATCCTCTCTGGGGGACCAGTTAATTATATTCATCTTTTCCTGAGATGAAGAACGAGTTCTTGTAAAGGATGACCTTGAACCCTTCTAGCCTGAAAAGTATGGTTTTCTGGGATTCCTTGGCACAATGTAACATTTTCAGATTTTTTGCCTACGTGTGTTATTTCTAACCAAAATAATGTACAATTGACTGCAATGATTAATATGTGATCATTAAGGACATGAGCTTTTGAGTCAGACGCACAAGGAATTTGTTAATAGTCTTTCCCCTTAATAGAAGGGTGGCCTTGAGGAAATTACTTAACATATTTCAGTTTTAGTTTCCATTTCAGTAAAAGGAAGGTTATACCTTCCTGTGAAACTCATTGTGTGGATTAGAAGTGAAGTTTATAGAACATTTACTGTAGGCCCTGGATTAAATGAAATGTTCAATGAAGAGTTTCTATTGTTATTATACCTCATTTTAGGTTTTGAAGGTAAGGGTCTAAGATTTTTTTAAAATATTGGAACTTCTTTTATAAAGTCCAAGCTAATCAGATAAAGGCAAATAATTTTTCCAAAATCTACATTTACATCAGTGTTAAATGGATATAAATGGCAACACTACATTATTAATAATACTGTCAAACATTTATCAAATGCTTACTTTGTTTAAGTACTATGTTAAAAGCTTATCATGTATTCATAAAACAGAAACATAGCTAAAAATGATGGGGTTTTATTCTCATGTATTGGTGCAGTGCCATGTGTTACATCTGAGGAGTCTACAGGCCTCTCCTTTCCTTCTCGTGACCTCAGGATGACTCACTCAGCTTCACCATCAGGTCCTTATTCCAGGCAGAAAGAAGAACAAAGGGCATACAAGATCCATACATGCTGAGAGCCTCCCTTTCAAGAAACCCCTCAGATCCCCATTCCAAACATCTACTTATCTAATTAGTAAACGGTATCCTATTTTGGACATTCCTTATCTGTCTTCCATTTCTACCACTTTGTTGTTGTTTTCTGTTGGTAGTTAGTGATCATTTTTCTACAATAGGTATTCTTTGTCTCCTAGTAATGCTGAAGGCATGGATTGTGTGTGCTTTTATTTGCCATTTTTGGTGACCATACAATTTGGCAGAAGACATTCTCTTCCAGTTTTTGAAATCACTAAATTATCACTTTTTATAATGTCTCAACAGATAATATTCACAGAATACAAAAGAAAAACAGAGGGAAAATCCCATTTGATTATTGATATTAGTGGAGTTATCAGGACAGATTCACAAGCACAGCTACTCAGACACTAATGTCCGTATGACCTGCCTAGAGATCTTAATCAAACACAGACTCTGATTCTGAGAGACTGAGTTTGGGCCTACAATTTGGACTTTGTAACACGTTCTCAGGTAAAATTGATGCTGTTGGTCCAAGAACCACATTTTGAATGGGAATGTTCCACATCATATGAATCAAAGCCCAAGGAAGGGCTTTTTATTGCCTTCAAGGTCAAATTTTACCACATCTGTCACCAGGGGGAGAGAGTTACGCAGTGTGTTAAGCAGAAAACAAGAAAGTAGAATAAAGAAGTCTCTCTCCTCATAGTGACCTATCTTTGATTAGAAAGGAAAATCTCAAAGCTCACCTTTCTTTTGAACTGAAATTCTTCATTTATTTACATTGAGTTCCATTCTACAATATTATTTTGTACTGTTCATTCTATTCTACATCTTGTTCTCTCTCTCTCTCTCTCTCTCTCTCTCTCTCTCTCTCTCTCTCTCCACCCCTTTTTCTCCCCTTCTCCCTCTCCTTTGTCTGTGAAGATAAGATGCATAATATGATGGAAGCCATGGTCTATTTTTAAAATTAAGTTGAGCTCTCTAAACAAATGGAAAAGAAATGGCAAAAACAAAATACAGTACAGCCTGGGCCAGTTTGTCTCAGCGGTTAGAGCGTCAGCCTGAGGTCCAGAGAGAACCGGGTTCGGTTCCCGCTAAGGGCATGTACCTCGGTTGCAGTTTATCCCCGGCCCTGGTTGGTCGTGCGGGTGGCAGCCACTCGATGTGTCAGTTTCACATCAATATTTCTCTCTCTCTCCCTCCCTCCCTCCCTCCCTCCCTCCCTCCCTCCCTCCCTCCCTCCCTCCCTCCCACTCTATCTGAACAAAAAATGGAAAAATGTCCTCGGGTAAGGATAAAAAAAGATATATATAGTACAAAGAAATTTTGGGTTTGAAAGTTTGTGCAAGCTAAAGCTGGCCCGCAGTTAAGATGAAGACCTGCCGCACAGCGTGTTTTCAGTAGTAGGGTAAGGTGCCATGTAGAAAAAGGAGGGGAGCTAGGAAAAGGATGAATGACTTGTTTGGGAAAAAAAAACAAACTGTAAAATATTTGAGCCTAAAGGCATATAATAAGTCACAGAACATAAAAGGATTCATTACCATCTAAACAATAGTTCAAATTAAATACAGTTTATAAAATAGCACTTTTTGTTGGAAAAGCTGATTGTAGTGTAAAAGTCTATAGATCTAAATTCAGTCTTAAAGAGTATTTAATTGAATATATGCCCTCTGAAGCTTTCAGAGATAATGTTATTTTAGTAAGGGTTGCAGCTGTGTTTAAATATCTGTTGGAGTGGGGTGTGAAACGTGGCTAGATGTTACTCTTACAAAGTCAGTATATAATTCATGTTCCCAGCTAACTACCTAGTGTTGGAACAGTTTGGAGAGTCTGATAGCTTTTCTTTTATATTATTTGAAATAGTGCATATTAGTAAAAGTTTCAAGTTGCAAATTAGCAGGTCAAGCCTACATCAACCAGCATAAGAAACAAAATCAAAAGGCAAAAAACAGTTTTCTTTTTAATTTTATATAGGAACTAAGTCTAATAGTGGAGATCCATCTACAAAATGTGTATGTGTGTTTAGGAGTGAGAAATAAACATAATATAGCATACTACATGCTCAATAATAATCTCGCTGGTACAGAAAATCTAAAAATGTTCCCTAACATATACATGTTAATAATTAAAAATTTTTAAAATTATTTAATTATAGTTGACATCCAATATTATATTAGTTTCAGGTGTACAGCATAGTGGTTAGACATTTATATAACTTACAAAGTGATCCTTCCACTAAGTCTAGTACCCACCTGGCACTATACACAGTTATTACAATATTATTGACTATATTCCTTATGCTGTACTTTACATCCTGTGAATATTTTCTAACTGCCAATTTTTACTTCTTAATCCCTTCACCTTTTTAATCCAGCCTCCTTCTCCCCTCCTTATCTGGCAACCAGCAAACAAAACAGAAACAAACACACATTTGTAATTTTTAATACATGTTTGAAATGATAGGTAGGACATGCAGGAAATTGCTCGGAGTCATAAACTATAAGAAATTTACTATCTAGATGAGTAAGTGAAGAAAGTGTTTGAGTACATATTTGCTCTTAGCAAGGTCTCTATTTATTCACCAAAATATTACGGTTGGTTTTAATGGGCTCTGTGTGGCAGACAGAGATAAGTCCTGGACTCGAGAACAGATGGAGAGCAGATCAGAGACCCCTGCAAATTGCCTAAGCTCTATAAGTGAAACCTCACCACTGGATAAGACAGAGATGAAACAGTCTGCTCTGCAGAAGGAAATAGTTGGGATAATTGACTTATTTTGTCCTTGGCTCTGATAATTTTTTTTTTTTTAAATCTCCCCTGATATTGAGTAACCACAAGCTCCATCTATCTCTTGGATTGGAACAGTGAATTCATAATATGTATGTAGCCCAATAAACCCAGAGACTAAAATTTAGTTTAAAATGATTTCAGATTTATGGTGTTCTGTTGCCTGGAAGAGGAAAATGAAAATCCTCTGGTGGGGGACACATTTTAATTCTCAAAGGATTCCTATACATAAGGCAACAAGGAATATGAGCTCATATTTTTTATAATGAGAAAACAAAACACCATGAGCACATGTTAGTAGAACTCATATATTCAAAAAGTATAACACAAATGTTTCATACATCTAAAGAAATAAAACAGCATTAAAATAGTGATTAAGACACACAAGACAATCAGATTTCTCAAGGCACTTTTGAAAAAGAGCCGATAGACCTTCTAGAAATGAAAGATACTATATCATAAACTTAGCAGATTAACACAGCCATAGAGAGAATGATTGAATTGTCAAATAGAACTGAAATAATTATCCAGAATGCTGCACAGGGAGACTAAATTATGGAAAATATGAAAAAAAGGTTGAGAGCTATGGTGCCTAGACTGTCAAGTTCCTGCGTTTGTTTACCTTAGGGATCCAAAAGGAAGGGAACGAGAGAGAACATGTGTGTAGGAGATGTACTATTTGAAGAAATAATAGCTTAAATTCAGGGTTACCAATACCTCCCAAGCAACATAATAAAAATAAATTCTCCATGGGGAACATTATAATTTACTTATGGAAAACTAAAAGCAGAGACCGGCACTTAGGTAAAAGTAGTCAAGAAAAGAAAGGGGAGGGTAAGAAACAAGAAAAGTGAGATAAACAGAACAAGATGATATTTTGGAAAGTAATTCAACATAATTTAACTAAATGCTACAGTTCAAAGGAAAAGACTGTCAGACTGGAATGAGAAAAAAAATAGGGCAATAAGCTGTTTTCAAGAGATTCACACAAAACAAAGAAATAGAAAGGCTGCAAGGTAAAGAAGGTAAAGTATACAGCAGAGGGTCTAGTCTAAGGATAATTATTTCAGATAAAATAGACTTTAAAGTAAAAATAATGTAAGCAAAAAGAGAGTTACTAACCTTCATAGAAGTTTTAATTGCTTATTTCTTGGAATGAAAGAATTAGAACAAACTCTTGTTTGGGGAGAACAGTTTGGCTGGTTTCGTTATAAACGAAATGGAGTTCATTCTGATGGTAGACATATGCCACTGATCAGGTGTGTGGCAGATGTTCAGACGTCCAGAACCTCAGCTTCTTCATCAGTAAGTGGAGCAGCACCATCTAACTCTCATGTAGTAATTATAAATAATTCCTCTAAAGCATGCCGCGCTGTGCCAATCGTGTAGCTCTATTATTGTCAGGATAGTCAAGGAAAAGGCTGATGATTTTACATTGTAGCATCTTTCCAGAAACAAAAAGATTAGGCCAATAAATTTATTTTGGTCAGAAAAACAGTCCTCGGGCTGTCATTTAGTTCAAAGGTAGCTGTTCCCCATAGAAACTTTCCTGCTCCAGAGACTTGTTATAGCTTAAAACTTCATTAAAAGTAACGTCTTTGAACATCAACCCAGGTAGGCTGTGTAGAGGAATACACATGTTGCCTTATTTTGCTGACATAGGTAGGATTAACTTGAGATCAAATCTGAAATTTATATAATTTATTTAATCTTTAAAACACCATAAAATTGTTCAGTTGTTATTCAACTAATAGCAATTAACAACAACAACAAAAAATGTATTCAGTTTACTTTTTATTCTGTCCTCTACTAGCTGACTCTTTCTTTGGATATGGCTAACAATCACAAGGTCTATGTCTTAGGCTAGCACATCATATTCTTTTATTCTTGAAAGTAAGTTTATTGACTAAAGTCTATTTTTTTATAATGTGAAATTCTAATTTCTAAGAATCTTGCATTTATCCAAGTGTGTACTTCTTGGATAAGAATTTAAGTGTGTAATTAAATGATACTTTAATGGAGAGTCCCACCCTTGCTGGACTCTCCATAATAAGAAGTGTTTTTTAAAAATGTGTGTGCTTGGCTATACCACTCAAACACCACTGAACAGTTTCAACATTTGATCCCATATAGCTTGTGCTGAGAATAATGGTTTCCTCTTTCCTATCCCTGCAAAGACTATCATTAGCAAAGTGTCCTTCCTTTCCTGCTTGTGGTAATTTTTAGTAATTCTCACATATACCCCATGCCTGTCAGAAAAGCACATTTTTTTTTTTTTAATCCTCACTTGAGGACATTTTTCCATTTTTGTTCAGATAGAGTGGGAGGGAGAGAAAGGAAGAGAGAAGAGAAAGAGAGAAACATCAACGTGAAAGGGACACATCAAGTGGCTGCCTCCCACATAACCCCAACTGGGGCTGGGGACAAACTGCAACCGAGGTACATGCCCTTAGTGGGAATCGAACCCGGGTCTCTCTGGACTGTGGGCTGACGCTTTAACCGCTGAGCCAAACTGGCCAGGGCAGAAGAAAAGCACATCTTATTCCATCAAAGAGGTATGGAAATTCAGACTGGTCATGGCACCTCTTGTGACATCAGTATCCTCATTTGTTAAATGGGGATAATAATACTGTGCCTGTTAAGATTATGACAGATATGTGAAAAGTGCAAAGCATTGTGTATAAGCAATATGAATATATAACACGTTACTTCTGAAATTGTGCCCCACTTTATACTGTATTTTTTCTTTGTCACTTTCTTCTTTTTCTTCTTTTTCCCCCTAAATATATATATATTTATGTATTTTTTTTTTTCTTAAGTAACCTTTATAATTGACAAGCATTTGGATGAGCTCCATGTATAGAAATTGGTAAGAAACAATCCTTTTCTCTTTGAGAAGCTTATAATTCAGAGTTAAAATAAAAATTTTTGAGATGACTTAAAGTATATTATTTATACGTCCTCTTTTTATTAAATTTATTGGGGCAACATTGGTTAATAAAATTATATAAGTTTTAAGTGTACATCAATGATACATCATCTGTATATTACATTGTGTGTCTACCACCCAGAGTCAAATCTCCTTCTGTCGCTAGACATTTGACCCCCTTTACCCTTTACTACCTCCCTCCACCCCTCTTTCCTTCTGATAATCATCACACTGTTGCCTGTGTTTATGATTTTTTGTTTGACTATTTGTCTTGTTTGTTCATTTGTTGTTTTCAGTTTTATATCCCACTTATGAATGAAATCATATGGTTCTTGACATTTCTGACTTATTTCACTTCGCATGCTATTCTCAAGATTCATGACAACACAGGTGGGCCTTGAGCCACTGGGCATACTAAGCCACTTTTATCTTTATAACTTCCTTGAGTACAGACATTACAATTATTCATCTTTGTTCTTGCTGTAGCAGATGGTAGTGGGTAAACCTTCTATTGTTATATGTTGAATTAAATAAAAGCACATTAATTTCTTCCATTTGTTTAATCTTTACAATAATGTTTGCAATGGCTATTGTAGCTAAAATGGTCTTTTGTGAGGTTTCACAGAGTAGTTCATTAAAGAGGAACACTTGTTCTTTTTCTTGATTCTAGGTCTCTATTTCCTAAATTGGTCTCTGATCTCTAAAATCCTAACAGACAATTTGTGGAGGAAAGAAATTTATGGTGAAATCTGTTTACAAAATATTGTGTGTGCCCTACTTGGAGATCATTAAGACACTTTTGCATGTTAAAGGCTTGGAGAAGTTTTGAATTAAAGATATTTTAGAACAAAGAAACAAATTTAAAAAAAAACAAAACTCAACACATTTCCCAAATTTATTTGACCATAAAATGTGTTCCTTCCACCGTATATTAGTGTTCTTTGGGATCCCTTTTGGAAAAGACTGGTAAAATTAATATCTATTTTTTAATTAAATTTTTTTAAACATAATTTTGTGACTTCTAACTAGCTTTCTCCTCAGATTGTCTAAATAAGTTTTATTTTAATTTAATATATCAGTGTGTTTGGGGGGATATAATAGGAAGTGTTGTGAAATAAGATTTCAAGAAGTGTTGGTTGTACTTTTATCTTTTAATATAGTTGAATTAATTTGTAGCTCATGGATTTCTCCACAGAGAAAAGATCTATTTTAACTGGTATATCAGATGATCAGTGTTACTCAGGAAAACAATTAAATCCATTAGCATTTAATGGATTCTGCTTTTAAGGGAAAATATCAGTATTTCAAAAAATATTTATATATTTCTGGATGAGGCCAGGGAAGAGGATTCCTCCTTTTTTCTTAGAATTCTCTTAAATCCACAATCTTCATAAAGAAACTTTTCATTAGTCATCAACTGAACTTTAAAAATATATAAGGTTGATCTCTCCTCTGCTATGTTGCCACAAGATTTTTTTTTTTTTTATCCTCACCCAAAGACATTTTTCCATTTTTTGATCAGATAGAGTGGGAGGAAGAGAGAGAAACATTGACGCGAAAGGGACACATTGAGTGGCTGCCACCCATACGACCAACCAGGGCCGGGGACAAACTGCAACCTAGGTATGTGCCCTTAGCGGGAACCGAACCGAGGTCTCTGTGGACCTCAGGCAGACACTCTAACCGCTGAGTCAAACTGGCCAGGGCGCCACAAGATTTTGAATCATGGCCTTTACTTTCTGTAATCTTGTCACAGATGTAATGATAGTAGTAATATAGCATTCTTTAATGACAAGGTACTAATATAGGGAGAAAAATGACTGCTCATAAATTAAAGGCAATGGATTTTGCACATTAATCATGTTAATTATGTAAAAAATGATTTAAGTGGTTTATCTTTCTGCCTCCCTCAAAAACCCAGGTGTTGCCAAGTAATCAATTATCAGTAATTTCATTTTTCATCCTTCCTCTCAAAAAATCAAAATTTTATTTCACCTTGTGCAAAAACATTTCCAGCGAAAAAACAGCTGATTCTCTAAGGTTCTTTAAACCACATTCCCAACTCATGCTGTGAACTTAGTCCATTTCTGGTATTTATGCTGGACTTTTCAGATGGCCTGACAGTACCTGTAGGTGCTTATTAATGCCATTAATAAAAAAAAAATTTCTGCTCATTATGGCCCTCTACAGTTCTTAGCAGGCCTTTTCTGTGTTATTTCTGTTTGCTTCTTTTAGAGATGTAGGAAATCAGATTTAGAGAGGACAAGTAACATGCTGATGATCCTAACCCTAAGAAGTGACTAGAATACTCTGAGTTTGAAACAGCAAAGAGTAGCTGCATGGGGTATCAGGAGGCTGGGCGGGGGGAGCTAGAAAACAAAGTAGGAAACATAATTACCCAGTGACTCCTCTCTCTTATCCTTGGCTAGTCAAATACAATATCCTGCATCAGTTTTTCCTTTTTGGAAACAGGCACTAGAGAACTGGACAGCCGGTAACTGGTCTAGAGAAGTGGACAGCCCCAAAATTGCTGAGGACAGGAGTTACCCTTTCCTACCTTCAGAATTTTGCATGTAGAAGATACTTGATAAGTATATGCCAACGGAGGATGTGTTAGATAGTCACATCTATGAGAAACCCTCAACAAGGGCAGGGATTTTGGTCTCTTGTTTATTGCTATAATCTCCATCAACTAAAGAGTGCCTTTTACAACATAGGTGCTAAAATATTTGTGAATGAACAGGAACTGGCATGAAATAGTCCAAACAGAGCATCAGTCCTGCCAAAAATATTCATAAACACAATTATCAGGAAACTGAATAGAGAAACTGAGTTGAAAGTTCCTAAGAAGGGTTTAGCTCATATACATATGTTATTAAGCCAAGAATGCCACTGATATTTTGAGATTTCAAGAATCCAATATGCTTTATCATTAATTTTTAAATATATTTTTGTTTGTTGAGTAAATAAGCTTTAAAGTGTGAGTGAAATAGATATAATAAGAATTAAGCATATTGTGAGTATATTATTTATCAGTATTTTCTGAATTTCTGGTATGCTTAGAATACTGCCTTAAGCATTTAAACTTGGAGTATTTTTTTAGTTAACCTTGAAATATCCCTGAAAATGTGATGAAACACATTTCAAATGTCAGTGTCTTATATACGTGTGTTTCTTTTTCTTTAACATAAAATCATCTGGAACTAGGTAGCCATAGAGGGTATGGTAATTCTTTAGTCATCAAAGATAAGTATTTAGACCATCAAGTCAACATTTTAGGCACCAGGAAAAAGGAAAGAAAAAGGGAGCAATAAAGAGATGCAACTTTCAACTGAGACAGCTTTCAAGGAGCCTTCATTTACACCACTTAACCAGAACATAGTCACACAGCCAAAAATAGATAAGGGAGTCTGGGAAATGTATTGTTTTGTCTGAGTCTTTTGCTTCTCTGAGTGGAATTAAAGTTTTGTTACTAGGAAAGAATGAGATGATGAATATTGAGTGAACAATTGGCAAGTAATTTTGTGGTTAAGAATTCCCTCTTTCACAGATTCACACACACACACATACACACACACACACACAGAGTTGAATATTTAATCATAAGTAGAATAATTTGAGATTCCTTTGAGATTGTTATTCATGTGTTTCTAGACTAATAAAACAACTGGGGCAAGAGGAAGAACTGTGTTAGTTTCTTTTCTTTCTTCCCAATACTTTTCTGTTCACATAGTTAATGTTTTCAGTAACTATTTCTGCTCCTGACTTTGCCATTAAAAAGAACATTATTTATTGAATATAGATACCGTAAAGCAGTTGGTATTTTAATTTAGTCAAATATAGTAATATAATAGTATCAGACCTTTAACCTGTAAGCTGTCATGGTCCTATAGACATTTTCCTATATCTTTAATGTTTTTCTCAAAAAATGCATGCTTAGCCACAGATGTACTGTTTGAATATTGACAGTTCATAAACAACATTTCTTGTTTTTTGTCAGGCTTGTCACTATGAGAAACAATAAAATAAGGCCTGAACCATCACAAAGTCTCGTAACTGGATTCAGCATGTTTGCTACGTATTATAGAGAGTTAATTAAACTTATTTTCATCTTTTGCACCTATGTCTTCCTCTCCACAGGCTATATATTGATGGTCCATTTGGAAGTCCATTTGAGGAATCGTTGAACTATGAGGTTAGCCTCTGTGTGGCCGGAGGCATTGGAGTAACTCCATTTGCGTCAATACTCAACACCCTGCTGTATGTCATTTTGATCTATTTTGTTAATCCAAATAAAGAACTGTCGATATTTTAGACATCTCTGTTTTAGTATGAAGCAACTCCTTCCAGAATACTTCTACTTGCTATTGAAGGAACTTCATTTACTGATTGGTGAGGGGAATAATTCAGTGATTCTCAATATGTGGTCTTTGGCTCTCAGCATGCTGTCGTGTAAAATGTGTCAGTATCACAGCTATGCACTCCTCTGTCTTTATTCTCTATTAAAGCACTCCACCAGCTTCATTTCTCTACTGCCTCATCAGTGTTAAGTGCACTATCTATCCACCTGTCGACAGATATTTTTGAGCACCTACGTGCCAATCTAGCTTATAGGTAGGTGCCCGTAACACAGCGCTGAATGTCACTGAGCCCTGCCCTTAAAGAGCTCACATTCAAATGGGGGAGATAAAAATGAACCACTGAGAAGGTCATAAATAACATTACTTAAGGAAATATCAGAACTGTGATGAGAAGAAGTATTCATGGGATATAGGAATAAAGGGCCAGCGCTATGGTAAAAGCATGGAGGAGATGACAAAATGAGCCCATCATTCCCTGGTCTGTTACTCAGCAAATTTAAAACACAGAAAATTAGAAATTTCAGAGGTAAGACTGCTTAAACAAGGAATGCTTTTTTAGTTATTTTTTTTGTCCTAGAATTATAAGCAAACATTAATTGATTACTATTAATTGTCATGAAAATATAAACAGAATGACAGTATGAAGTTGTCCTCAAATCTATTACATTCACTCACAAGACACAGTTTGCATGAAAAGTCTGTTTTGTAGAGCACCAACAAAGAAATAATAAGCTGAAGTGATGTGTTTGAATGATATTTGATTTCAGTTTTAAATATCTGGTATAACTTTGGGCCTTTTTTGGAGGTTCTTAGAAAAATAACCATATTGCATGCCACAAATCATTTGTTTCTGAAAACATATTGCAGGTTATTTGGACACCTAAAATTAAGAAAAGGAAAGAATATTTTCTTAACTTCAAGCCTACTTTCTAATTTTAAGTAGGAATCCAGATTTGGAATCATGAGTTACTGGAATGCATTACATAGTAGGTGGTTGTGAAATCTCCTTCTTTAATGATATTAAGAAGGGGAATAAACAACCAACTTCTGGAATGGTTTTGGGTCATTTTGCCTGGGAGACAGGGCAAGGATGATGAGGACTGGAGCCCTGCTGAGTGATAAAATTAACTAAAAATAGAGAACTTTTTTTTCTGAGATGCAGGGCTGAGATTATTCGGATTCAGGAATTAAGTTTATTATCTTCAACTGGAAATGGGTGATGTGCATGTAGTATTCATAAGTATGAACACTAAATTCATGGAGTATATTATGTTTTTGACTCAATATATTCATTTTCTATTCCTTTGGGAGTTATAGTACGTGCTATGTCAGATGCTTGAATGTAAATGACTGGTTTTTCTATTGGTTGCTTTCTAATGAAAAGTAAATTGTCAAAGATATAGGGATTCTTAACTTTTTTACCATCCTAATCATTATCATGTTATCTTAATTTTAAAGGGATGACTGGAAACCATACAAGCTTAGAAGACTGTATTTTATTTGGGTATGCAGAGACATCCAATCCTTCCGTTGGTTTGCAGACTTACTCTGTCTGTTGCATAATAAGGTAAAATTAGGTTTGTTTCTACTTTTGCAAATCTTAAATTAAAAAATATAGTTATTTTCTTTCAAATTACTAAAGTACTAGATGCTTGATATAGAAAAAAAAAACTCCAAAGAATATGCAGATAAGTAGTTAGGAAGAAAAATACTTTAAACTTCAAAAAACAGAGATAACATTTGTTAATTGTGCACATCTTTTAGATACTGACATCTGTGACTATACGTATATGTCTATGATGTTTTAACATAGAAATGTTGATTGATATGGTTTAACATAGAATATTTTAACATAGAAATGCATGCATATGCTAGTAATATGTGCATATATATATGTATATGATGTATGCAAATACATGCATATGGGGTTGTGAGGGAAGGCAAACAGAGGAAACATCACAGACAAGGGCTACTGAATTTCCCATCTTTGTTCTAAAAGCTCTTACTTCTTATCTCCATCTTTATAATTCCAAATGGACCATCACCAAACTTTTGGCACACTATACAGTATTTCAAAAATCCCAAATTCTAAGCTTTATTTCTTACAAAGTTGAAAGCAAGCATTCTTCATCTCTCCTGTATGTAACCTTTTATTTATCTATTAATATATCTATCTTTATTTTTCCAGTTTACAAGTACTGCATATCTTTTTTTGCATCTTTGGTACAGATTTTTCAAATAATTCAAATAAAGAAAAATCTTCCCATAGTACGTACTTTCCCCACCCAGTCTATGTAGCAGGGGGTGAGTCATGAGTGTTCTATAAATTCTAGCATGCTATTTGTATTGTTCTGAAAGTTGCTTTCTTAAACTTATGACTTTGTCTTCAACATTGTTAGTAATAGTACATGTAGAGTTAGCTCATTCTTTTGACCACTATAGAATATTTCATAGCATGACTGTATCTAGTTTATCTAACCATTCCCTCACGATGGGTTATGTATATATTTAATGGCAGTGACTGTCATACATGCCATTTTGTGCAGAAATTCAGTCAGTCATTCACCAATTATTTACTAACTGCCTACCATGAATTAGTAATGGTTCTAGGACCTGGAGCTACATGGGAGATCAAAATAAAACAAGTTTCTGATCTCATGTGATTTACATTCTAAGTGGGGAGGATACACAATAAACCAATAAGTAAACAGGATGTCTGATTCTCGTTTAGACAAAGACGAAAAGGGAAGTGGGGTAAAGCAACAAAGAGTAAATAATAGAGGGCATTTTAATGTATATTGTGTAGTTGGAAATGCCCACCAAAGAAATGGATTCTGAGCAGAGACCTGAGTAAGCAAATGAACAGACAAGGCTGATAATTGGGAGACATTTTTTAAGGCAGAGACCCAACATCACAGGGCTCTGATGCAATAGTATTAGATTGGAGAAAGATGAAAGAGCCATGTGGGCAGAGTAGAGTAAGCAAGAGGAAAAATAGTAGGAAAAGCAATCAGAGAGGTCATGTGTGTGTGTGTTTTTTTTGGGGGGGGGGGCAGAGTAGGAGGTTGTGAATAAATTAAATTTTAAAAAATTATATTGACAAAACTCCCCCAGAAGAAACTAAAACAATTTACATTTGCATCAAAGAATATGAGAGAAATTTATTCCAAAACCATTATATTACTAATCTTTTAAATTTCTACAAGTCTCTTAAACAGTGGGATCTCATTATATGTCCTCTCAATGCTAGTGAGATCGAACCTTGCTTCCTATGATTGTTGACCACTTGTGTTACTTCTGGGATTGCCTAATTCTACCCTTGCCCATTTTTCTAATTTTCTTTTATCCTTTTTGGATTGACATATAAAGCCTATACATTTTTTAAAAATAAAATGCTATAATTGGATCCAAGATGTGGAAATGCGCATTTAAATAATAAGTGCTTTATAAAGCAAGCAGGGAAGAATAAAGGAAAGAGAAGGATGTAAGTGGCTGGACCTTCAAAGTAGTTAAATCTTGAGATTTATGTTTTTTTCCTTTCCAAGTTTTTTGATGGATATGCCTTATCCTTAGGATTCCATGGCATAAATAATACAAAAGCTTAAAATTATTATAAACAATGTGGTGATGTTATCTTCTACACACGCCTCTGCATGTTTTGATTTTTCACATCAGCAGGATGAAAACTTGTCCTTCAGTTATGCCTCTGAGGATAACGTTAATAAAAGGCTCTTATTTTCTGTTTGAAACTTTGTTACCAATTTCTGTGTGTGTGTGTGTGTGTGTGTGTGTGTATGAGAGAGAGAGAGAGAGAGAGATAGAGAGAGAGAGAGAGAAAGAGAGAGAGCAAGCAATAACAATAAAGCACAGTGACTTTTCATACAGTCTCTGTGAGGGTAGGTAAAATTTTTTTTTAAAACCAAATGAAAATATATAGTCTTCTGGCACCATGCATAATTATTGCAATATTCTTGACAATATTCCCTAGGCTGTACTTTATATCCCCATGACTATTTTGTAACTTTCAATTGGTACTTCTTAATCCCTTCAACTTTTTTACCCAGCCACCCAGCTCCCCTCCCCTCTAACAACCATCAGTTTGTTCTCTGTATCTGAGTCAGTTTCTGTGTTGTTTGTTCACTTTTTTTGTTCTTTAGAGTCCACATAAAAATGAAACTGTATGGTATTTGTCTTTGTCTGACTTACTTCATTTAGCATAATACCCTCTAGGTCCATCCTTGTTGTCACAAGTGGTAAAATTTCATTCTTTTTGTGGCTGAGTAATATTCCATTGTATGTACATACCACCTGTTCTTTATCCATTTGTCTATCCATGGGCATTTAGGTTGTTTCCACATCTTGGCTATTGTAAATAATGCGGAAATGAATATGGGGATGCATATATCTTTTCAAATTAGTATCTAACCACCATGCTGTACACCTGGAACTAATATAAAATAATGTTGAATGTCAACTGTAATTGAAAAATAAATTTATCTTATTCTAGTTCACACTTTCTGAGATGAATTGTTAATTCAGATACTTTTATGACATATTGGATGGCATTCTGTATTTTGCTGATGCCATTAATTACTAAATATAATTGCAATATCAATTTTTAAAGTTTGCATTCTATTTGGAAGAGTATTTTTAACATGAAAATTAAATTAGGTATTTTAACCTAAAAAAATTAAACAAGATACAGTCTTTCAATCTCCTTCCAAGTGTGAGTTCTTTCCCATCATTCTAGAATGCCTCGTACATAACGTGTCTAGCTGCCCTAACCACTCTATCTTGGTGTCAGACAATCCGAAATGATTACAGAGTTGTACCTTAAGTGGATCTTGCTTGGCTAGATTGTCCAAACTGGTGAGTTCAGAAAAGAGTACAGGGATAGGTGTCAGGTGATCTGGTACCAACTCTGCCAGTAACTAACTACATGACTTGTTTCAAGTCACTTCCCCTCTGTAGATCACATTGGGAAAACTGAAAAGGGAAACCAGGGCTACATCAGGCATTTGGAGTCTCTCACTTAAAATGGAAAAGTGACTCTACCTCAGAGGACTCTGAGACCTCCGGTAAATCACTTAACCTTTGTAAACCTTATTTACACCTTCAATTTGTAAATGAGGGTAGCAGCACTTAAAGCCTAATGTGAGATTTAGCTTTAACATATTTATAGTACCTGTCAGATGGAAAGTATATAATATCCCTGGCCAGTTTGGCTCAGCAGTTAGGGCATCAGCCTGCGGACCATGGGGTCACGGGTTTGATTCCCGGTCAAGGGCACATGCTTGGGTTTCAGGTTTGATCTCTGGCCCTGGTTGGAGTCCTGTGGAGGCAACCAATTGATGTGTCTTTCTCACACTGATGTTTCTCTCTCTCTCTCTCCCTCCCTTCTTTCCACTCTATCTAAAAATCAATGGAAAAATACCTTCGAGTGAGAATTAACAGCAACAACAAAAAGCTATATAATAAATTCTTGCTATCATTCCTATTAGTGATTTGTAAAATTCCTTTCAGGATATCATTCCTATTAGTGCTTTGTAAAATTCCTTTCAGGAGTTACATTCTGTTATTTTTTATTTATTTATGAAAAAAATAAGGAAAAGTGACAGGCAGGAGAAGTACAAATGGCAAGGATAACCTCTGTGCATGACGCTATAACCCTGATCCATTTGCAATATTGTGTTGATCATGCATTTGTTTCTTGGACTTGAAGAAAAATGTTCCTTTAGTATGTATCATTACTTATCTCCTGTGAGAGATAAGTTAAAATGGAGATATTGAAGTCATTAAGAACATTATTCAAATTTTCATAGTTCTCCTTGGGGGCTGTGGACACCAAACTTCAGTTATTGAGGTAGGTGTCTTAGAGCAGCATCCTGCTAGACAGTTAAGATAAGAGTCAATACAGACCATATATTTCATGAGATGCTACCCATTACTAGACCTTCAAATCCCACAGTTTCCTCCCAGTTAAAATTCATGAGTTCTGATTCGATTCAGAAAGGGCCTTGAAATGAATTTAGCATTTGAATATACCTTGAGGCAGCCATTGGATGGGATATTATTAATGATTATATTTTAAGAATATTATGGGTGCTGATAATCATCTCATTACTTTTAAGGTAAAATATGTTTTTTATTAGGATTTTATAATTTAGAGTTACCACCTGTCAGAAAATGTATAATTTTAGATCTGGAAGAGATCTGTGAGATCATTGTCCTGATGAAGAAGCTGAAGCCTGGAAAAGTTGAGTAATTTGTTAGACGTCTCTGGGCCAGGTAGTCATGGCAATAGAAGTCTGTCAGTTACTTCCCAAGTGCTCTTGTTACTGTAAAGCGTGCCAGAGGGGGTGATGAACCCCTACTTAATCACTCCCTATCAACAAAATGACTTATTTTGTATTCCTAAAACATCTTCTTTGAGTCCCGATATATCATTTTATTTTTTAAATCATTACTTTCACATTATTCAGGAGTGGACGAAAGTAGGTATACAGTTGTGAGTACGCAAAACACAAAGTTCAGAAAGCTATTGTAATAATCAAAACCCGCATGTCTTTTTCCATATGAATAACTATAAACCTAATTTTGCCCACCCCTGTATACGGGTATGTGTTTGCTTGTAGTACTGACTGTGATTAGACAAGATACACATTAACAAATTCTAGAATTACATGTGTTAGAATACAAGAGAGTCTGAGTATACAGACATAATTTTAATGTCTATTTACTTTTATGCCCTCTCAGTTTTGGCAAGAGAACAGACCTGACTATGTCAACATCCAGCTGTACCTCAGTCAGACAGATGGGATACAGGTATGTGGCTGGATGTTATTGTAAGTTCAACAAGCCTCTTGATAATAGGAGATTTACTGTAGAGGCTGTGCTAGAAGAACATTTCTGCAGGTGGTTTGAACAGGTTTCCCACAGGAAGGCCTCTCGGAATGTGTCCAGAAAACGCATGGCTTGTCCTTGACGAGGACCATATTATGCCTTATTTTGATCTTCCTCACAGGGAGGACGTTATTGCCTCAAATTCTTTACCTATAGAGGTCAGACCAGAAGTGAACAGTCTCATGACTACGTTCATCGAGAGGAGGTTTTATGTGGAAAGAAAAAATAAGGTCATACACAATAAAGTTTATTTCCCTTCAAGGGAAACACACACAAAAAATAGTAATAGCTAGCTATCACACATTATTTATTCATTGTGTTACACACTGTGCTATACAATCATATACATAATCAAATAATTCCAACAGATTCAAGAGGTAGAGGATATTGCTCTCCCCATGTTATAGATGAAGAAACTGATGTTTACAGACAACATTGAAGAACTGCATAATTGCATAAATCTGGGCATAAATGCTTTCACAAATTTTATTTTAGTATTTTCTATCATACATTTTCTGTAATACTTCGAATACGAAATATGAATGCTTGTCAGCTACTATAAAACTAATCTAACCCTATTTTTTCTAGTCAGAGTTCTCCCCTACTTGGTATGTAAAAATATTTCATTTTGTTACTCTTATGAAGCAAGTCGGTACCACTATCCTCATGGTATTGCTGTAATTGAACGACGAAATACATGTTGCATTTTGGTTCTCAGTTTGTCTGCCTGGAACTTAGACACTTTCTCCTCTCTTCCCAACTTCACTCTGGTTCTTCAGATCCCATATTCTGTTCATTGCAAACACCAGTTCATTCGAGTTATTTGTTGATAGACCCAAGATCTGGAGCTCTGCTGTCTTAGGCTGTCTTGTCTAAGATCATTTCCCCAAATTTATGATCACAATTTGTAGTATTTTACCCATCTAATGTGCCAAATATGACAACTGTATTTGCAGTGCAAAAACAATTCAATAAAGTTGATGTGCGGAGGCCTTTTTTGCGAGTAAACAATTAGAATGCATTCTTCAACATTGCTGGTGTTTAAAAATGCTGCAGATCAGCCATTTGTAATAAGGTCATTCAAGAAGAGAATGAATTTTAAAGGAAAAGAGGAAGGAAATGATGTTCTAACTGACTGCGCTTATTAGGTTGCCATTTGCTACTTATATTCTTTATATCACAGCAATTTGGTAAGAAGCCAGCACCAGCAGAAATGATGTTAGAGAAATGGGTAATTTGCCAGTTCTGTGTCATATAAAATATAATGCTTTCTTTGTGGTAGAAAATAATTGGAGAAAAATATCAAGCACTGAATTCAAGACTTTATATTGGACGCCCTCGGTGGAAACTTCTGTTTGATGAAATAGCAAAATGTAACAGAGGGTAAGTACTGTTCCTCAGCATATTTGACATGTGGCTAATGATCAAATTAAAATATTCCCAAGTCATTACATGCAGTTTTTAAAGATGAATTAGTAATGGGTTTACAAATTAGAAGGCCACTTAAATATTCAATTATCACTATCAAAGGAGGAAGCAAGGCAGGGACCACCTCATGGATATGTAATGCTAAATAATTAAAATTTGGCTTAGAAATAGTGTATCAATTATTTATGAATTAGACCCTTCTACCTACTTTTTCATCTGTATAGACCCATATTAAAATGAGTGTTCATTCCTACAGCATATCAGGTGATCATGGGAAAAGTTTTTCAAAATCATGTTAGCAAATAAGGAAGCTCTACCAATAATTCTAACAAAATATGCACTTAAAAATCAGTTTTTGTACCTTTTTACCAAAATGAATACATTTTTTTGAAGCTTTTAGTTGTAATTCGCAGTCTGTAAATCAGGAATATTTTTAAACATCTTTTCTTTTTCTTGGAAACTATAATTGTAAAGAATTTTAGCATTATGGACTATATATCTATGATCTGAATAGATTACTACTGAAAGAAAGCATTCACTTTAAGGCATAGATTCGACAACCCATTTGTCTTCTATAACTTTATTATAGTACAAGACAATAGTCTACAAAAATCTAAAAGCATTTTGAAAACCACATACCCACTCATACATTTTAAAGTTGCCATTGAAATAATTGCATCATAAGGTTAAATAGTTACAAAGGCTGTAATTTCTAACATATTGCAGATGTTGGCATTTTAATATTAATGTAACTTTTTCATTTTAATCCTCACCTGAGGATATTTTTCTATTGATTTTTTTTTTTTTTAGATAGAGTGGTAGGGATGGGGAGAGAGAGAGAAATATCAATGTGAGAGAGACACATCAATTGGTTGCCTCTCGCATGACCCTGACTGGAGCCAGGGCTCGAACCTGCAATGCAGTACATGCCCTTGACTGGGAATCAAACTTGAGCCTCTTCTAACCATGGGCCAATGCTCCAACCACTGAGCCAAACTGGCCAGGGCTTAATGTAACTATTTGAAACATATCTACTGGAATCTAACTATCATAGTTTCTTGATACCAACCTCATATATTGTAAATACACAAACAAGTTTTCACTAGCCGTTGGAAATTATACACAATTATTTTTCCTACTTGAACTTGCATTTCTATCTTGATTAAACAGCAAAGTTTCCTCAAAATTCAATTATTTTATATTTGAAATAATTATTTTTTGTTGCTAACCTAAACATATTTCTGCAAGAATGCATATAAATTGATTATTTAAATTTTAAAATTTCCTGTGACCCAAAGGCTCTAGTGTTCATTTTTTTTTTTCTGGATTGAGTTATCATTAAAATTATTAGTATATACTTGATTAATTCACAATCTTAAAAATATTTTTTTATAAATATAACAAGGATATTTTATTGTAAATGAATGAGACAGCTTATGAGATGGAGAGATTTTTTAATAAAATCCCAATTCATAAATTCATGGATGAACATGATGTATTGAAAGAATCACTGATTCATCATGGCCCTTGGCTCCATCTTCAGAGATTTTGTTTTAGGAATTATGGGTGGAGTCCCAGAAGCAAAATTTAAAAAGGAATATATACTCATGTAATTCAGATTTCAGACAGATTTGAAACCACTTCTGTGTTCCCTTCCTTTGAAAAAGTAGTTTGGGATTGAAGAGGGAAGCATTATTTAGAAAGCAGAGGTCCTTTGTACTATACAGGGCCCCAGTTAAAGGTGACCTAAAGAATAAAATAAAAGTCAACCCTATGTTGTTTATATTCCTTCTCATCTTCCCCCAATAGCATCCACCTTATGTGTGATCATCATGTCATACTCACCTGGGTCTTACTGTGCACCACAGATGACTCATTCTTCTATAGTGACATTTAACTGACTAACAAGCATCCTTTTATTAGTTTTTATAGTACACTGCTAAAAACTTTTATAGTTTTTCTTTCTTTCTGAAATCAAACCCAGAAACAATAGAGGATAATATATGGAAAATTAAACCTGAATTATTGGTTTCTTTGGTTATTTCTTAAGAATTCTCATTTGTTTTACTGTTTATCATTTACAGGGATTTTGTGTGTTTATTTGGTTTTTCATTTTCTTCAAACAGCAAGCTGGTTTAAAATGAGCAAATGTGCACCACCTACTGTTCACATTCTGTACAACACCATCACTTTCTGTATTTGCTCTGGGCAGGCACCTAAAATGCATTTTTTAACATTTATATTGTTTTTTGTTTTGTTTTGTTTTTTAGAGAAAGAGGAAGAGAGAGAGAGAGAAACATTGATGTGAGAGTGCAACATGGATCGGCTGCCTCCTACACCACCCTTACAGGGAACTGAGCCCACCACAGGAGCACACGCCCTGACCAGAATCAAACTGACAATCTTTTGGTGCACAGGATGGTGCCCAATCAACTGAGCCACACTGACCAGAGCAACACATTATTTTTTAAGGGGATTTTTATGTAGCATAGTATAGAGAAGAATGAATTAACATCTTAATGTTTCATTAACTAGAAAAAGGTACTATTTAAATAGAAGGGAGCATTTTAGATATGTAATTTTGGTTAACTCCATGTACATAAATTACATAAAGAATACACTATAGAGAAATAGAAATAAAGAAGAAAGATATAAATTATGTAATTTTAATACCATATGCTGGGCTACAATTTAATTTTCAGAAAGTGATTATTCATTAAACCAGTAGGTATTAGTTTAATAAAGTGTATATAATACAAATTTAAATTGTATTAAGCAATCCTTGGCATGCACACACACACATATATACTTTTATATATACACATTTATAAAAGTATGTATACACATATAAGTACATATACATATATAAATACATATACATATATATTTATATAAGTACATAAGTATATGTACATATATATCAATGCATATATACTTAAAAGATACATATTGAAAATATAAAATTTTATTTTAACAAAAATTGTATGAATCTATAATATATATTTTTTCAACTTAGTCTTTTTCAGAGATACTATATATTGTTCATGAATAATTTTTGTGGAATTACACCTCAACATTATTGTAGAATATGGATGACATGACCATTCCTATCTTGGATATTTAGGTTGCCTCCAGTCCTTTACTGTTACCAACAGTGTTACAGTAATTATCTTTGCACATGTGTTGTCATGCTCATGAGAGAGTATTGCAGTAGGATCCTTGAAATGCAATTGCTGGATCAAAGGGTGTGCACATTTCAATACTGTCCTACCAAAACCAAAAAGCTAAATTAATTTATACTTAATTTACTTTGCACTTGTGCATGAGAGTGGTTCCTTTCTTTCATGGCCTTTTTAAGTTCAGAAAATGAATTATATGATGGTATTATATGATTAAGGAAAGTGAAGGACCTTTTGAAGTCACCTTGCTTTCATCATTATTTTACAAATGAAGTAGCTAGGATCCCAAAAGATAATGATTTGTCTGAAGCTATGGTTAATGAGTCAACTCAGACATGAACCTATATGTTCTGACTATAAAATGCTCTGTGCTTTATTGAAAACATGTCCCAAATTGAAAAAAGTTGCAATCTTATTTTACCATGTTCCTCTTGGGGACAGTGTGGTGTTAAAAGAAACCATCATGTTCACTATATATGTTGCAGAAAAATGTTAACTGTATTATGCAAAAAATTCCAACAACTAATTTTTTAAAAACATAAAAAGGTATTCTACATATTCTTTATAAGCCATTCAATATTTAACAACCTGTCAGAAAAGTATTTGTTGCATCTAACCAAAATCCAGTTTCCTATTAGTTATAATAAAAATGTATATCAAAAAAGTTAAATTTATGCTTTATGCATTATGCAAAAGGAGAAATAACTGACTTTGCTTGAACTTTTGGGGCAGAGGATTACTACTCTGGGATTGGGTGAAATGTCTGAGACCATATTTATATTTTGCTGCCTCATGATGTTTTAAAAAACATTACCAATTAAGGATAGTTTGGTCTCTCCTATTTTCTCCATGTCTGTGGGTCAAGTCACCCTCAAACCTCTGGGTCTGTAATACAAGGATTGAGTAATCTCTAAGGATAAAAAAGTGTCGTTATATGAGATCCCACACTTACAAATCTACAGTTTCAAATTAGTTGTTGAAACTTTTTGCATAATACAGTTAACATTTTTCTGCAACATATATAGTGAACATGATGGTTTCTTTTAACCATCTTTAAACTTGTATTGGTATAATAGGAAAATATGCACAAATATATTGAACATTTATTAAACTAGTTCTATTTGCTCCCAAACATTCTCTACTTAGCTTCTACATCTGTTTCTACCCACTCAACAAAGATTTTGTGGATAACGCTTTAGATAATTGTTGAATTGTAGCAACCTAATGTGAATTTAGTGTAAATGATTGCAGAAATAAATTGCAGATCTTTAAAAGGTGGTAGGATTTAATTCAGTTAGTGAATGTGACATTGGAGAACTCCTTAAATTACTCACAGATCTCCTAAACTAGCTAACAATTGAAAAATAAAATGTTAAAAAAAAGAGATGATATATGTATACTTTAAAAATAATTTTATTTTAAAGTATTTACGAGAAGTCTATAGAAAATCTGAAAAATTTGAAAACCTTACTCTGTAATTGTCTTATGAAAGACAAGAAAAAAATAATGGTCTCTTGTCATAGTGCAGTGTTGACCGAAAATGTATACAAACAGACAAAATGACTCATTTTTTTTAAAATTTGGATGAAAACCACATTATGGTTATTTATTTGTTTTGTTTGTTTGTTTAGGTGGTATACACTCAATAGTATAATTTTATTCATTTAAGTAATCCATTGTGTCTAGATCTGGTTTTAATAGCAATATAAATTTTATTAAGTATATGAGAACTTATTTTTATACAGCTCTATTATTTTCTTTCTTCTCACTTTGGGTGTAATTAGCTCTTCTTTTGCTGGTTTCTTAAGGTGGAACCTTACGTAGGTTATTGATTTCAGACCCATTTTTCTTTCTAATAAAAATGTTTAATACTATAAATACTATAAATTTCCCACCATTTTAGCTACATCCTACAATTTTTTATTTGTTTTTACCTTTTTTGTTGTTGTTAATCCTCACACCAGGATATTCTTTCCATTGATTTTTAGAGAGAATGGATGGGGTGGGGAGAGAGAGAAATATCGATGTCAGACACATTGATTGGTTGCCTCCTGCATGCATCCCAATAGGATCCATGAATAGAACCTGAAACCCTTCTGTGCACAGGTTGATGCTCTAACCACTGAGAACACCAGCCAAAGCATGTTTTCACTTTTCATACAATTCAATATATTTTTTTTTAATTTATTTTTTATTGTTGAAAATATTACAGATGTCCTACTCATTTACACATTGTCCCCTCATCCCTGCTCCCACCCCCCTCCTGCTTTCCCCATCCTAATGTCTGTATTCATTGGTTGTGCATATAAGTTCTTTGGTTTATCTTTTCTCCCCCTCCCATGCCCCTTCCCTCTGAGGTTTGTTAGTTTGTTCCTGACTTCCATGGCACTGGATCTGTTTTGGTCGACAGAGTATTTTGTTCAGGATGTTCCAAAAATAAGTGAGATCATGTGGTAATTGTCTTTCTCTGACTGGCTTATTTCACTCAGCATAATACTGTCCAGGTCCCTCCAAGTCATGTCAAAGGATAAGAGATCTTTCTTTCTTACACCTGCATAGTATTCCATTGTGAAAATGTACCACAGCTTTTTATCCACTCATCTATTGATGGACACTTGGGTTGTTTTCAGATCTTAGCTATTGTAAATAGTGTTTTTATGAACATAGGGTGCGTATATTCTTTCTGATTGGAGTTTCGGGCTTCTTAGGATGTATTTCTAGAAGTGGAATCACTGGGTCAAATAGCAATTCTATTTTTAATTTTTTGAGGAAGCACCAAATTATTTTTTATAGTGGTTGCACCAGTCTGCATTCCCACCAGCAGCGTACTATAGTACTCTTTGTCCACATCCTCACCAGCGCTTGTTGTTTAAGGGTTTGTTGTTTCTGTTTTTTTATGGTTTCACAAGTTACATTTAAGCTTTTTATCTATTTTGAGTTTATTCTTGGTGTAAGTTGATGGTCTAGTTTCAGTTTTTTGCATGTAGCTGTTCAGATTTCCTATCACTATTTACTGAAGAGCCTGTCTTTTCCCCATTGTATGCTCTTGCTTCCTTTGTAGAATATTAATTGTGCATACTGTTTTAGGTCAATTTCTGGGTTCTCTGTTCTGTTCCATTGATCTAAATGCAAGTTCTTGTGCCAGTATCAGGCTGTTTTGATTACAATAACTTTGTAGTATAACTTGATATCTGGTAGTGTGAGTCCTTCCATTTGTTCTTTTTTAAGATTGCTATGGCTATTTGTGTTTTTTTTAAATTTATTTATTTCATATAAACTTTTGGAGTATTTGTTCTAGATCTGTGAAATATGCTGTTGATACTTTAATAGGGATTGCATTGAATCTTCAGATTGCTTTGGATAGTATGGACATTTTAATGATGTTGATTTTTCCAGTCCTTGAGCATGGTATATGTTTACACTTTTTTATGTCTTCCTCTATTTCTTTTTCCAATGTCCTGTAGTTTTCTGAGAACAGATCTTTTACCTCCTTGGTTAAGTTTATTTCTAGGCATTTTATTTTTTGTTTTGTTTTAATAGTAAATGAGATTAATTTTTTAGTTTTCCTTTCTGAGTGTTCATTTTTGGTGTATAAGAATTCCATTGATTTCTGGATGTTAATTTTGTATCCTGCTACTTTGCCAAATTCATTTATTAAATCTAGTATATTCTTGATGGAATCTTTAGGGTTTTCTGTGTACAATATCATGTCATCTTCAAATAATGACAGTTTCACTTCCTCCTTTCCAATTTGGATCCCTTTTATTTTTTCTTCTTGTATAATTGCTGTGGTTAAGACTATGCTAAATAAGAGTGGTGAAAGTGGGCATCCCAAAATATATTTTAATTTCCCATGTGATTTATTCTTTGGTCCATTAGTTATTTAGGCACAAGTTGCTGAAGCTCCAACTATCAGGATTTTACAAATGCCTTTTAATTATTTTATTAAATTTATTTATTGGCAATAATATTATATAGGTTTAAAGGATACAATTCTATAATATAGCATTTGTCTATTGTATTGTGTGTTTACCACCCAAACTCAAAAATCTTTTTCCATCACCCTATATTTGACCCCCTTTATTCTTTATACCCTTCACCCCACATTTCCCTGTTAACCACCATACAGTTGTCTGTGTCTGTATCTATAATTTTTGTTTTTTAATCCTCACCCAAGGATACTTTTTTTGGTTAGAGGGAGAGACATACAGGGAGAAAGAGGAGAGAGATAGAGAGAGAAGAACATCAATGTAAGAGAGACACATCAATTGGTTGCCTCCTGCACAACCCCGACCAGGGCAGGGATTGAATTCACAACCAAGGTACATGCCCTTAAGCAGGAATCGAACCCATGACTCTTTGGTCCATGGGCTGATGCTCTATGGGATCATGTTCCAACCAAGTGAGCCATTGGCCAGGGCTGTAATGCTGAAACTATTTAAATTGCATCTTATTATATTTTATTATTATATATTATTCATTACAAAATATATTACATTTTATTATTACATGTAATATGAATATTGTTGGTTATTTACCCAGCTTTATTGATATATAATTGACATAAAATTACATAAATTTAATGTGCACAATGTAATGATTTTATATATGTATATATTGCAAAATGACTACCATAGTAAGATTAGTTAATGCATTTATCACCTCACATAATTACAGTATATATTTCTTTAATTTTGTAGTGAGAACATTTAAGACCTAATCTGTTAAGAAACAAAATTCAACTGAATAAATTTGAGGATCTAATTGGCTTCACTCAATGATTAATGAATTGGGCAACATCCTATCTAGCAAATAGAAAGGGGATCCAAGAAACAGTACAAAATGGAAGTCTTTTATAGGCAAAAAGGGACAGTAAAAGAAATTTCTAGCACAGAGTGGATTTTTTCAGGCAAGGTCACTTTTCTTTGGGGAAGGTCAACTGTCTGATAGGCAGATTACCTCACTGATGCTGACCAGGTCATTTCAGATTAAAGGTTAAAGGTTACATTCCTGGTCTAGTTGGTGTAGCTCAGTGGTTGAGCATCGACCTATGCACCAAGAGGTTGCAGATTTGATTCTTGGTCAGGACACATGCCCACGTTGTGGGCAAAATTCCCAGTGGGGGACATGCAGGAGGCAGCCAATTGATGTTCTCTCTCATTGATGTTTCTCTCTCTCTCTCCCTCTCCTTTTCTCTTTCTCTAAACAATAAAGAAAAAAAAAAGATCACATTCCTGGTTTAGACTAAAACTGCAATTAAGTCTTAGTTTGCTGATGTGGGGCTTACCACATGTGACAATTTTTAGCCTGTTTCTTTTTTAAAAATTCTCTTAGCAACTTTCAAATATACAACAGAGAAGCAATTTTCAACCAGTGTGCCATACAAGCTGTAAAACCTGACTGTTTAGTCAGAGGCACTGACCTCTTTTCCCTTCAAATGTCAAATGAAAAAATAACAAAGCCAACACAAAAACCATCCGGTGTTAATGAATCAAAATTATACCAGTTTTTTTTTTTTGTCACATTGACAAAAAGTATATTTTTTGGTGTGCCACAGAATATTAGTAATTAGTTTATGTGTGCCATGAGATGAAAAAAGTTTAAGTCTCTGCAATAGAGTATTGTTAACTGTTAACTGTAGTCACACATTGTATATCGCTAGAACTCACTCCAACTATAACACAAAGGTTGTGACTCTGTCAATCTTACCCCATTTCTTACCTCCCCAACCTGCTCCTGGCAACTACTAATCTGCTCTCTGTTTCTGAGATTGTTTGTTTTTTTAAGATTCCATATATAAATGAGATCATGCAGTATTTGTCTTTCTCTGTCTGATGTATTTCACTTAGAATAGTGTTCTCAAGGTCCATACATGTTGCAAATGGCAGGATTTCTTTCTTTTTTATGGCTGAATAGTATTTCAATATGTGTGTATATTTCTATATAGATACATATCACATCTTATTTTTAATCTCTTCATTCATCAGTGGACACCGAGATTTGTTTCCATGTCTTGGCTATTGTAAATAATGCTGCCGTGAAAATGGGGGTGCAGATATCTATTCAAGATAGTGATTTCATTTCTTTTTTGTTAATACCCGGGAAAGGGATTGCTGGATAATATCATAGCTCTATTTTTAACTTTTTGAGGAACACCCATACTGTTTTCCCTAAAAGCTGTAACAATTTACATTTCTACCAATAGTGTAGACGGGCTCCCTTTCTCCACATCCTAGGCAGCACTTACCTCATCTTTTTTATTTGTGTTGTTTTTACAAATTGTTGTTTTTCTTTCTCTTTTAAGATTTTTTCAGTTCCATTGAGAAATATTTAACACACTTCACTGTATAGGTTAAATGTATAGCTTGATGGTTTGACTTACATATATTGTAAAATGATTGCCACAAAAGGTTTCATTAACATTCATCATCTCACAGACACCATAAAAGGAAAAGGAAAATATTTTTGTTCTTGTGATGAGAACTCTAAGGATCTGCTCTCTAAACAACTTTCTTATACATTATACAGCAGTGTTAACTATGCTTATCATGTAGTATATTATATCCTGGTACTTACTTATCACACAACTGGAAGCTTGTACCTTTAGACCACCATCCTCCAATCTTCTTCCTCTACAGCCACTCCACCTCTGATAACCACAAATCTGATCTTTTTTTCTATGAATTTAGTGGGGATTTGAGGAGGGTTAGATTCCACATATAAATGAGATTATTCCATTTTTGTCTTTCTTTGCCTGACTTATTTCACTTAGCATATTGCCCTTATGGTCTATCTATGTTGTCTAAATGGTAAGATTTCCTCAGGTTTTGGCTGAATAATGTGTGTGTGTGTGTGTGTGTGTGTGTGTGTGTATGTACACCTAGGTTGTTTACATGTCTTGTCTATTAAGGACGTGGGGGTGCAGATACCATCTTGAGTTAGCATTTTCATATTTCCTTTGGATATATTCCCAGGACTAGACTAGCTGGATTATAAGGTTGTTTTATTTTTAATTTTTTGAGGAACCTCCATACTGTTTTCCATAGTAGCTGTATCAATTTACATTTCCACTAACAGCGCGTGAGGGTTTCCTTTTCTCCACACTCTTTCCAACACTTATCTCTTATCTTTTTGATGGTAGCCATTCTAACAGGTGTGAGGTAATATCTCCTCATTGTCATTTTGATTTTCATTTTCCCGATGTTTGGTGATGCTGAGCACTTTTCCATGTACCTGTTGGCCATTTGAATCTCTTTATTGGAAAAATGTCTATTCAGGTTCCTTGACTATTTTTAATTAGATTTTTTTTTTGCAATTGAGTTGTATGATTTTTTTTATGTATTGTGGATATTAACCCCTTATCAGATATGTAATTTGCAAATACTGTCTCCCATTTCATAGGTCACCTTTTCATTGTGTTGATCATTTCTTTTGTTGTGTAGTAGTTTTTAATTTGATGTAGTCTCACTTGTTCATACTTGCTTTTGTTGTTTGTACTTTTGGTGTCACATCCATGAAATCATTTCCATAGATTTTCTTCTATCAGTTTGATGGTTTCATGTCTTACATGTATGTCTTGAATTCTTCTCAGGTTAATTTTGTGAGTTGTTTAAGATGGGGTCCAGTTTCATTGTTCTGCATATAAATATTCACTTTTCCCAACACCATTTATTGGAGAGACTACTTTTTCCTCATTGAGTATTTTGACTCTGGTTGGGTTTAAATCCAGCAATTTACCGTTACTTTCTATTTATGTCAGCTATTCTTTCTTTCCTTTACCTTCTTTTGGAATGAGTATTTTTTACGATTCTATTTTTTTCTCCTATGTTGGCATGTTAGCCATACCTCTCTGTTCATTTGCTTTTAGTGATTTCTCTAAGGCATTGTTTTCCAAACTGCATTCCTTGGATCAATATCACCTGGGAATTCTTAGAAACACAGATTCTTGAGCCCTATCCAAGATCTGCTGAATCAAAAGCTCTAGGGATGCGGCTCAGCTAGCTTGGTCTGTAAGGTTTCTCAGGTGATTCTGATAAAGCTGAAGTTGGACAAACATTTTAGGTTTGCAGCGCACATCATTAGCTCATCACAGTATACTTCAGATAATGTTATACCACCTTAGGTATTTACATTACATCTGCATCTTTTTGGCTTTTGTTCTCATTCATCTTATTTCCAAATATACTGTAAATGTTATAATATCTTGTTATTGCTTTTGTTTTAAACATCAATCATATATTAAAGAGAGAAAAAATTAGACAAAATATATATTACATTTAGTCACAGATTCACCATTTTGGTCCTCTTAATTTTTTTGGAGGGGAGGGTAGATTCAGAATTTCCTCTGATTTTATTCTCCTTCCTGAAGAATTTCCTTTAATATACCTTACTGGGCCTGTTTGCTAGCAGTGAATTCTCTCACATTTTGTTTGAAAAGTTTCTATTACATTTTCACTTTTGAAAGTTATTTTGTTTGATGTGGAATGTGGTTGGTATATAGCTTTCTGGCAGCAGCGCTGTGGGGGCCGGGGTGGCTGAAGCCACGCGACAGCAGTGGAGGCAGTCTCAGCCCGGCAGTTTGAGGAGCTGCTGTGCCTCAGAGCCCAGTGCCCCCTGTGGACTATTTTTGGACACTGTGGGCTCCACAATGTGATCAAATGAACAATGTGATGGCAGACTTAGTCTAATAACATCCCCAAGTTTCATTTGGGATGTTGTTAGCTGAAGCTCTTCCTGAAGTATCTAAAAAATATGAACTTAGTTCTGTTCCCACCTGTTTTTCAAGAATGCTCAAAAATTTACCAATTAGATGGTACACATGCCCCAGAGTTAACCAAAAAAGATTAGCACCATGCATCCGTGGGCTCCCTCCAACCCAGTAGTAATGAGCATCCAAAGAAGACCTCCACCTCCACCTAGAGAAGTTAACTCGTGGTGCCCCCAGCATGATGTTTATGAATGGGACCCAGGGGAGCTGCACTGTGGTTTCCACAAGCAGACAGTGGAAATTCTCAGCAAACATTATATTTAATTTAGCAGTTTTGATATCTTCTCAGATGAAAAAGTTCAAGGCCTCAAAATCTATTTCAATTGGCCCACCTCTACCCAGCTCTATGTTTCTGGCAAGTTCATGGGGGGAACTTGACCTAGTTCAGGAGCTGGAAGCATCTGAAGGACTAGATACAATTTCCCCCAAAGTTCCAAAGTAGAGAAAAGGCTCAAAGTACTGACACATAAAGCTTCTGTGATGCTCTGTGAGAGGAAACAAACAGGAAGCTAAATGTGGATTCAGAAAATTCTAGAAATACTACATGGTACTGGTGTTGAAAATGAAACAGTTGATATATTGGAGGATGAAGACCTTCTGCAAGGATTGAAAATGTACTCCAGTTGGCCAGCGTACGTGAAAGGGGAGCTTGCTGAAGGGCTGGGCCTTGTCAAGGAACTGAAAGAAAATGGTGAATGGCTGCTCCCACTGAAAGGAGAATATTAATAAATGTTAAGTGTGGTACCCAACGAGTGCAGGATAGAGCTACAGTGGAGCAGCTTATGAGTCAGTCCTCAGACGTGAACGAGGAGGATGCCTTATTTCCCAGCCTAACTCTATATACTCCACAAGGTTGTGTTAAATAAATGTATGTTATTTTTCCCCACAAAAAATAGAATGCAATAAACATCTTCAAATTTAACTTCTTAAAAAGAGAATTTGCTTGTTATAGAATAAGTTACATTTTCTTTTATCTTTCAGCACTTTGAAGATATCACTGTTCTTTGTATTCTCCTTGGGGTCCATTCAATTATTGGATCTATGTGTTTGTTTTTATCAAATTTGGGGAAAATTTTGTCATTTTTTTAAATGCTTTTTTTCTTTTTCCTTCTGTCTCTGTCTTTGTTGGGACTACAGGTACATATATTTTAGACTAGTTGATATTGTCCCATAAGTGACTGAGGCTGTTTTGTTTTGTTTCATTTTATTGTTTTTTGTTTAATATTTTTTCTCTGTGTCCTTCTACTTTGATTGATTCTAATGCTGTCTTCACATTTATATACGTTTTCTTCAGTGCCTATTCTTCTGTTAACCCACAGTATATTTATCATTTTAAATATTGCATTTAATTGTTGCAATTTTCATTTAGGCCTTTAAAAATCTTCTACTTCTCTTCATGTTGATGCTTATCTTTGAATATATGAAGACTGTTTCTCATCATTGTTTCAATGACCATGTCTGATAATTCCATCTGTTGTAACCCAGGAGATCGACCAAACTCAGACGCCGAGATGGGGTTTAATAAAAGGAGTTTATTGAGCTAAGTCCGCAGGCACCTGCAGTATGTCCCACACAGGAGTAACTGCAGCCCTGGAGAGCTAAAATGGCTCCTTTTTATAGGATTTTGTAAGGGGGTTGCTACGTGTAAGCAAGCATGTTACAGAAGCAGAATTTAGCAGTTAGTTAATTACCTGTTACTCAGTTTCCCAGACATCTCAAAGGTCAAGATGTTTTCAATAGATTATCGCTGGTGCCGCCCAGGATTACTCAAGGGTTAGTTATTACCCCAGGGTTAGCGATTACTTAGGGATTAGTTAGTGAAGAATGTTCTTCAGTAAAAGAGTAAACTGACAACCCCTTTGGTTGTCGTGAAGGCCTCTGGGAGTTTAGGTCAATGGCACTGAGTTATAACACATCATTTCTGTCATTCTGAGCCTTTTTCTGTTGACTGATCTTTCTCTTTGTATTAGTTTTTCAGGGTTTCCATAACAATATCCCACAGACTGAGGGATTAAATAGTAGAAATTAATCTTCTCATAGTTCTGGAGGCTGGGAATCTAAGATCAAAATGTCATCAGAGTTTATTTCCTCTGAGGCGTCCCTTCTTGGCTTACAGATGATCACCCTCTTATTGCCTCTTCACGTGGACTTTTTTTCTGTGTGTGTGCCTCTCTCTTGTCTCTTGGGGTGTGTGTGTGTGTGTGTGTGTGTGTGTGTGTGTGTATTTTTTCCTCTTCTTATAAAGACACTAGTCAGATTAGAATAGGGTCCACTCTAACATCCTCATTTTAACTTGATCATATGTATAAAGGTCCTGTCTCCAAATATAGCTATATTCTGAGGTACTGGGGGTTAGAGATTTAACGTATGAATTGGGATGGGACACAATACAGCCCCTAACACTCCTAGTCATAGTTCATAATTTCTTCTCTGTACATTTCTGGTAATTTTTGATTGAACACTCTATACTATAAAGTTTAGATGTAACATGCTAAATTTTGATCTATTCTTTTCAATATTGTTGGGTTTGTTTCTGGCATGTTTTGTTACTTAGGTTTAGTTTGAGTTTTTCAAGGCTTGCTTTTAAGTTTTGTTAGTATTGCTCTAGAGCAGCCTGCAATCTAAGGCTGATTTTACCAGCATCCTGTCTACCTTTTGCAAATATAGTCGTACCTTTCTAGAATACAACCTATTGCCCAGGTATTATGTATAAATTGTTCCATTCTGGCTTGTGGGAATATAAACTATTTCAAGCTTGTGTAAACTCTGGATTGTGTTTGACATACTACTCCCTGATAGATCTTTATTGAGATGCATGTCATTTTTTTTTCTCACACATCAGCAAATCAGTACTCAGCCCAAGGCTTAAGGATATACCTCTATAGATCTCCAGAGCTTCTTTCTGCAGATATCTTTTGCCTTCCATATTCTTCTCTAAATTCTATCTACTTTGGCCTTCACAAATGTTATTCCTTGTCTCCTGAACTCATTGAGACCACTAATCAGTGCTGCAGCCAGCAGCTTGCCTCCAGGCAATAGGCAGAGAGACAGTTGCTGACTTTCCTTGTTATTTTTCCCTTTTTTAGGGGTTACTGTTCTCTTCTGCCTGTTGTGTATATCTGAAAATACTTGTTTTACATATCATTTTTTCTAGGTATTTAATGCCAGAGGGTAAATCTAGTTGCCATTACTCAATCATGACTGCAAGTAAAAGTTTTATTTTCATAGTTCTTTGATTTATTTTTCAAGATGAAAAGTTTTAATAGCCATGACCGGTGTGGCTCAGCAGTTAGAGCATCAGCATACAGACCAGAGAGTCCTGGGTTTGGTTCCCGATAAGGGCACATACCTTGGTTGCAGTTTGTCCCTGGCCCCAATTGGGGTTGTGTGGGTGGCAACCACTTGATATGTCTCTCACATCGATGTCTCTCTCTCTTCCCCACTCTCTCCCTCCTGCTCTATCTGAAGATGAATGCAAAAATGTCCTTGGGTGAGGATTAAAGAAAAAAAAGTTTTAGTAAAACTATTTTTCAGTATATGTTACACACCTTTATACCCATTTAAATACATTCACTGTCTTTTTTTTTCCCAGCACCAATTATTTTCAGACAATGAGGACATATGGCATTTGTCTAAGATATATGAGTTGTTAATCATATTCTAGAAAGAATTCCAGCAAGTCAACAAATAGTATTGAGGAAGATTATTAAGAAATATTTGTCATTTTCTGGGACTTATTTAGTCTGTTCGTTAGGAATATGTATAATTTATCTATTAAAATTTTATATTAGCGAATAAGAAAACCTTCTTGGCATTTACTACAATTATTTCAGTGCATAAATGAAAAAGAAAATGTATCCAGATTGATATGCTTTTTATTTCGATGTGGATATAAATTAGTCACTTAAAATTATCCTTTCAAATAGGTAATGACTTCTCTTTTTTTTCTCCTATTCATCACTGCCCATGCAAATTCATGGACTCTTTAGGGAAACTGTATATAAAACTGATCTAGTGTGGATGAACATCTTTCAACTGAGGCTCTTGGTTTCGTTTCTGTCCTCACCAGTGACAAGTAGTGAAAAGGCCAACTGCTCACTCTCGGTTCGATAGTAAGGAAATATGTGCTCATAGGTACATTCTCTGAATTATCCTGAACTCTAGTATGAAAAGCATTAGGTAAATAAAATAGCATCTGGTTACTCATTTACATTTGGAAATAACTGGACAATTGTAGTAGGCCACGCAGCAAGAAATTAACATTGTTAATATCTTGTACATGCTCACAAAGCATACTTCTGGTCACATTCTGCGACATTTTCCAACCAATTTTCTATTATTTTCCTCTCCCTCCCCAGGAAAACAGTTGGTGTGTTTTGCTGTGGACCCAGTTCAATTTCTAAGACTCTTCATAAACTGAGTAACCAAAACAACTCATATGGGACAAGATTTGAATACAATAAAGAATCTTTCAGCTGAAAACTGCGATAGACCAGGATTCTAAAGAAGGAAGGAGTGCAATTTCTAACACTTTGAAATTCAAACACCTCTGTCATGCCAAAGAGTATCAGGGCTTTCTTATTTATGATTGTTTTAAATGGAAATGCAGAGAATGAGGCATGGCGACAGGTCACAGCACATGTTTAATCTGGAAACCAAAGAGGCCCTAAAGAATATTTGATGTGATGATTCACTTTTCAATGCTAGAATTAAAACTATTAGATCCGCACTGTTGATTTTTATGGCAGATTCAAGAACTCCCTAGTGAGGAGCTACACATGCTCATTGTGAGGCTGATAGCCTTGGTCCTCTTTAAATTGTTTTTGGGTGAGCAAATGCAAGATTGAACAAAATTAAAAATTCATTGAAACACAGATTACATATTCTACATAAGAATAACAGTAGTTTTGATTGAGAAAAGCCCCAGGCAAATATATTTGATGTTTGAAGATACAGCACAAGATTCTCTATTGATACGGGTACTTTGTGTCAGTATCTGATCTTCCTCACTACTGATGCTAATACCTCCCCTTGATGTCTTTAGACTTTATGCTGAATGAATCTGTTATAGATGTTGATATAGTATCTATTTTTATATATTTCTTTCTTTTTTCTCTCTCTAGGAAAACCTTCCCTCCCTTGCCATGCATTAGGCACAATTATTTAATCAGTTGTTTTTACCCTCAATTTATTTCATTAATTACTATTTCATAGTAACAAGGAGATGTTATTACTATAAATTATAAAGGGATATATGGACTAATAGGTTGTTTTTCTTTTCAGCTTTGTGATCTCTTATTTTTATTTACCTTTTTCCCCAACATAGTTTGTCTTATTTTTTAGCTTCTTAAGGTACTTTGTTTAATTTGCACTTTGAGACCAAAGGGCATCCTGTCTGTCAGTGGTCACTGAGATAAACATAAGATCTCTCTTTTGCCACACATTGGTTATGTTGGAGACATTGAAAGTGTCTAACAGGAAACCTATAATTATTTCCTACACAGGATAAAATACTTCATTTGTTATTCAAATTTAAGTTCAGAATCAAGCATATTAGTGCTACACCATCTGTTATTCTGGATCTTAAAAGGGAATTATTGAGTTTAAAGTTATTGTTGGTATTACTCTGTGTAATCCTATCAGTTCCTGTTCCCTGGCCATTATATTCTTGGCTCACAGAAAAAATTCACTTTAATACCTTAAGAATTAAAACATTTTTACAATTTAGTGATGTTATTTTGTAGATATCTATCAGTTGCTATAAAATATAGCACATTGCTGAAATCAACAGCATAACTTGTCTTGCCTTTGTTAAAATTTTGCATGATACAATATATGTTGATAGATGCTACTGTGATTTTTTTTTTGCTTTGATTCACCAATAGCAATCAAGCATGTTAAACCACACAGCATTGAATGCCCATAAACATATTACTTACAGATATTTCTTTCTCTCTTTGGAATCCTTTCTTCTCCCTTCTGTGGAAGGTGAGTCAGAAAAAGACATGGGAAATGTGCAATGTTCCTGCAGATTTAGCTCTAAAGACCTATTTAATGAATAGCACATCTTGGCAACACTTTCTAAATTAAAAATAATTTTCATAAAAACACATAACAGAAAGAAATAGTAAAAAATTTAGTACAGGCTTGATGTGCAGTACTGACTCTTTACTGATCATAATTTAAGTGATTATTTTAATACACCTAATTTCAGTAAAACAGGTGGAAGATTTTTCAAAAGAAGAGTAATCTTTCCAAATAAGTAGGTCTGCTCTTCCAGATGAGCCTTTTTACCTATTTTAAATTCCAGTTAATGTCCAAATGTTGTGTTAGCATAGGAGATTTTCGCTTCTATAGGAAGGAATTAAACCAGGGCTTCATCATGCCTGTATGAGAGCTATGTTTTGTTCTGAGGGATTCTTTCTCTCTAACCAACTCTTGCCACACAGGTCTTAAGACAGTAATTTTAGTGTCAATAAATGTTAAAATTGAAATGGTATCTTTGAAATCTCTATATGTTTATTTTACCTTCTCAATAAATAAAGCAAGCAGAGTTTCTTCACCAAATAATGCCAGTTGCAGAATGTCATCGATTCCAGGGCAGAGAGCACCTTGGGGGTCGGCGGTCTGGGGCATCAGTGTCAAGGGCTGACGGTGCGACTGGGACACGTGGCTCCTCAGGAGGGTTTCTCACTTGGTCTAGGTCAGCAGTCAATCACTCTTTTTTAGGTAACGTATCTTTTTGAGGACATGGTTAAAATGAAATATTATGATGTATGTGCAAAATTTACAATCTTGGGGGCCCACAATCTCCAAAAGCCAGGATCCCTGTTTAAGAAACTCTGGACAAAATTATTATCATTATAGGTTTTTTTTAAAAACTCCATCTTGCTTTTCTTTGATTTTTTTTAGAAGAAACTATTCATTTTTATATATTATACTAAATAATTCACTCTGTGGACAAAGGGAAGGCAATTTCTTTGTATCCCCCAAAACAATGAATCCAATAAAATCTTCCATCAGTTTTTAATCTTCTCGGGTCTCCTGATTTATGCAAGGTAAGGCTGTGATTTTACATAACAATAATAATAATAATTCATATTCACACCCCACACACATACATTGGGGCCTTAGTCTTTTTTTTTTATTTATTTCATGTTAAAAATGAAATGATTGATAGCTTTTTCATATCGTGAGTTTAAATGCCATTTAGGATTGTGATAATACAGGTTCTTAAAATAAAGAAATAAAAGCAATGTAGACAAAGCATAGTCTGAATTGATTTATTCCATATACCAATGATGTATAATACCCCCCTTCCCAATCAGCATGTACTTGGAACATTCACGAGGGGTAATTGATTTAACTTATAAGGTATTGTTAAAAAGGCTTGCTAGACACAAATGGGCCATTGTCATTGATAAATAATGCTGGTGCTAAAGGATGTTCATTACATTAAAAAGAAACAAATTTAGGTAAAAGCATTATTTTCCTTAAAGATGGTCAACTCAGCTGAACAGTGATTTTTCTAAACACACCAAAAAAACACATTTTCAATTGCTACTCATGACAAACAATTCCCTTTTCTTATGCTATCAGAACACTTTTCTATCTATTTATATTATAGAAACATAAAATGCTGAAGTTAGGGGTACTGTTATCTTTTTATTTATTTCCTTTATTGATTTTAGAGAGAGAGGAAGGGAGGAGAGAGAAATAGAAACATCGATGAGAGAGAACATCGATTGGCCACCTCCTGCATGCCCCCTGCTGAGGATTTGGCCCACAACTCGGGCATGTGCCCTGACTGGGAATTGAACTGGTGACCTCTTGGTGCATGGGTCGACACTCAAGGGGTACTGTTATTTTGCAGTTGAGGAAACTAAGGCCCAAAGGAAGATGGTAACTTGCTTCAAGTCATACACTGTCAGAGTTGAAACTGGAGCTCAGCTTTTCTAATCTCTGTTACTGAAAGTCTCTTTCCACTTCCTCATGAAATGCACATCTAGTAAGACACATCTAGTACTATTAGTTTGAATCTCCCTGTAAAATCTAGTGCTAGGTGGAAAAAAAATCCAGATTCATAGCAGAAAATCACACTCTTCCATATATATCTTCTGATTCTAAATTTATTAGTCATATATTTTGCCTACTAAAATCTATTTTCCTTAATCAGGTTTAAAACATGACAATGGTGCTAAAAATATTTTGTTCTACAGAACTTTATATTAGAAATGTGTAATAGTATATAGTTTCTAGGAAATGCTAATATTGTCATTTAAAATGTTTATTCATAGACAAAAGTCACGGCTTTACCAGCATTCTGACCACCCAGGGAACTGTTATTAAAACAGATGGCCAGCTTGTTCTCTATTCCCATGACCATACCATGCTTCTTATTCAGGAGAAAAAGTCAGCTTTTTGTAACCAGTGAGACAGGAAATAAAGGATACCCAGCATAATGAGATTTGTATTTACTTCAACCACCACACACAATGAGAACACACTGTTTCCTTCTGTCTAAATCGCCCCTCCATTACCCAACTTCTTTATTCCATTCTGCAGTATTCTCAAAGGACAGAGTTGCAATGCTAGCTGGATGAAGTTTTCCAAAGAGAGGACTTCTGATCCTTAGCAAAGAAGGGCCCATTAAGAAGGAAGGGGAAAAAGACCATGTGAATGAATGATTTGAAATGAGCAGAGTTAAGTAATGTTGCTTTAGAATAGAGACCAGTAATTTTTTAAACATGAATATAGAGATTTTAATTTTTGCTTATATAAAATCTTATATTTTTGTTTATAAAATCTACAACTAGATTTCTTCTTTTATTTTGCATTGTAGCAAAATCACTGGTAATCTCATTGCAGAGAGTTAAACTACAATTTAAGAGTTGGTAAGGGCAAGAAATGCCTCATGAGAGCAAAACTAGGAGAAAAAAAAAAGGGAGACAAAGAAAGAAAGATTATTTAGTACTTCAGGACAGGATACTGCTTTCCTTTTCATACGTTAATAGATATTCAAATGTGTGGCAAAACTGTTACTCTGATTTGGGGAAATGGAAAACAATGTGGTGTTTGGTTTGTTTTTGGAGAGCCTTTCACGTTTTCTTTGCCACTAGAATTACTGCAGAAGCTGTGATCAGAATTACAATCTTCTTTGAGAATTAGAGCTTTGATGAGCAGCTGGTTGACCTAGAGACAACCCGACCTTTAGATGAGAACCAGCACTACATAAATGCTCTAATATATGTAGCAATAAAGAAGGGGAGGCTGTCATGCATTGATTCGGCTGCACACACCACACATTAACATTCTGTCATTGCAAGGTCATATTTTTCAGCTCTTATCCTTCTACCCAGGGAATGGAACCTTCTTAACAATGCAGACACTGAGAAACAGATATTCTCTCTGTTGTATCATAACAGTGTATCTGTTCCCCTGTATCAGCACATTCATTTGAGCCTAGTTATCAATTTAAGATGGCTGTATATTTTATTTTAGTGGTGAGAAATCTCTACAATGCATCAAATGGGAGCCTTGCTTGCCTGCTAAAAAATATATGGCAGCCAACACATTGGCTAGGGAGACAGCAGTTAAATCTTTCTAGGTTTCGTCTCCAGCTGAGCCCTAAAGGGATGTAAAATACCTTGCCGCACACATGTTGGAACGTGACCTGGGTTGCAGGCCCTGCTCTGTGATTAGACGTGCTGCATGGTTTATTCTCCAGACTCCCTGGGACTCTCCAGTTCAGGAAAATACCAGCCCTTGAGTCAGTGTGACATCTTTCACCACATAACTGGATGCCTACTAGATGTAATGACTTGTTTATTTAAAGGTGGCAATAATCTGCTTACCAAACGGCCATAGCGGGGAAACAAATGGTCTTTATTTTCTTCTCTGTTCAATAAAACTTGATTAAAATTCAGAATTGGGAAAAGTAGAAATCACTTGGAAAAGTGGGAAAAATTGGTGGCAGTTGTGGCTGCGTCATCATTTCATCCAACTGCCTCCAGCGTGTGCAGGGAACAGGATCCTGGGTTAGAAGTCAGGAGACTGCAGCCTTTACCCCTGAAAGGCGTTAGACCACATGCGTAAACATGGGAGTGCCAGCGACCTCTGTCTGACTTACATGGATGTAGTGGGGCAATAATGTGGGCAGAGAGTGCTGGAGAAAGAACCATTTCCGGGGCAAATCTTCTGAAGTATTTTTGTTTTTGTTTTGAAAACACAATAAAAAAAAAAATCCCGAAAAAGTCAAAACAGATGTTTATGAATCACAGCCCATTGTGTCTGAAAGAGTTAGTATTTAATTGTTTTTCTGGGCAAACAGAGAAGTACCAACAAACAAACCGACACCACTAATCTGTTCTGAGATTCTGAGGAACAAAGTTGCTTGTTACATCCAGTATGACTGCCCTTTGAATTCCTCTTACACTAATTTTGGTCAGGCCCAGTGTGGCTGGAGACGGCTGTATTGATCTACGAGAACTGAGCTAGGAATTGCTGGAAGGCAATAGAGCTCACCCTGAGTATTTAAAGTTTGATGGAGTAAAAAGCAGCTGTTCATGAGACAGTCTACTGAGTTAAGACTAAAGCCTATCTTATAGAATTAGAAATAATTCTAGAAAAGACCAAAGCACTGCATCGGAGATGGAAAAAAAAATAAATGGATCTTTTTCTTACCTTTGCTATACATACTTTACTTATGTATCTTCATCCAAGCTCACCTTATTTTGTAGATATGTCTATTTAAACTATGTATGTGTGTGTAGGAGAACAAGAGAAAGACACACCCACACAGAGAAAGTGTGTGTTTGGTGGATAAGAAGAAACATTACCTGAATGAAAAAGGCATTCTGCAATGATGTGACATGACACTTGCCAACTTTCATAATTAGCATTCAACTGTGGAAGGTTTGCAATTGGAAGAAGTGGAGTCCTCCACCAAAGTACGAGCCCCTCGGCCACCCAGGAGGGGCCTTTGATCCTTGGCTGGCTAAATGGAATTGTGACACAGTGATGAGGAAGAAGCCCCGACGCAGCTGCAATACTGGTAAAGAATTAGAAGTACGTTTATTTTTGTATGTAATTTTATTGTTGTAAAGTCACAGTATGTTTGTAGAAAACCTTCATTATTTTTGGAACATGGCTTAGTGTTTAAAAGCTAAAGAAATAAAGGGACAAATATACTTAAAACTTCTTTTACTCTAAACTAATTGTGCTCCTTTGGCAGTAATAATCAAGAATTTCCTCCAGGATTCGGGGAATGAATTAGTGTTGTTTTACCCTAATGAAAGACCAAATGATCACCTAGTCTGTCTTGTGAAGGTATTAAATAAGTAATATTTTTTAAAGTGCTACTTTAAAAAATGTTGAAAGTTGTCTATTTCCAAGCATGTCAACACTCTTGTAACTTTCATTTCCACTGGATTTATAGTTGGGAATTACAGAATTCCAGTCTCTAAATTGTTTGTGATTTTGGTTTAATTTTTAATTTGCCTTTTGGTATTATTCTCAAAATTCATAATTGTGTCCATTGAAATATTTATATAATTTTAAGATGTCAAATTATACATATTTTCTGCACAGAAAAGTAATAAAATACGACATGTTCATTATGAAGTCCAAATGTCGAGTTTTTATACTTGATCGTGGAAGGTTTCGATTTCACCTAAACATTGAATATATTATAGATATTTACATGCATATAGTAACTCCTGCTTAATGGATTTTGTTTATTTTTTCACTATATCACCATCTCCCTTTTTTGAAATTTGTGAATTACACAAAATGAAGAATAAAGTAGGTCACTCCCAGTTCCGTCTGACGTTGGCACAGGTGGCACAGGAGAGCTGGCCGTGTGTTCTGTCGTAGAGACCTGGGTTTCAGTGGCATCTGAAAACTTACTGTGTGCTCTTCTCATCAGAAAAATGGAGACCAGAATTTTTTCTAAGACCATTCCATTCTGTGCTTCTGGGTTGGCTGTGAACCTATAATTTGATAGTGGACAGGATGAGTAAAAATGCTTTAGTATACATGATGCGGTCACTTTTCAGTCCTAAGATAAACCTGGTAAGGTATACAAAATTGAAAAGTCTTCTGCATCAACAGGATGAAAAGGTATTTGCTTCAAAGTAAAAAAACATCATACTATCGTGTTTCTAAATCTATGTTCTTTATATTAACTTCTTATTTATTGTTTTTCTCTCATCTAAAAATCATTCCTGGGTCCAATCAGGTGCCAAGTGCTCTAATTTATAGAGCTTTTAGACGTGGTGACTTGTTTATAGGGTTTAAGCAGGTTACTTCACTATGGGGTTCTGCATTGTTCCCAATCAATTCTTACCACACTGCAGTCCTTCAAGTGATTTATTTTCAAAGAAACTGCTTTCCTGAGATGATGTCTTGCCTCCTGTATTTTGCAAACTGTCATGCATTTTTTAATGGGCATTTCAACAGGTCAAGTTCAAATGCATCTGCAAGGCAACATCAGCAGTTACGTGCTTGCATTTATTTCCTGTGTGCATCATTTGCTTCGTGTCACCGTGGGGTCGTGAGTGCGTGCTTTAATAGCACTCGTGTTGTAAAAATACTCATCAACAGCAGCCAGGGTGGGAAGAACACAAAAGATAATTGGGAAAAACTGTTTTTTGGGGGTGCACAAGTCAAGGACAGTATATCAATCTAAAGATTAAAAGTTCCTCTAAAATGCCTTCCCTTATTCATATTGATTACCCCGCTGTAAGAAAGGTGTTTGCCACAGCTCAAAAATATGAAAATGTGTGACAGTAAAAGTTTCTCATCAGACTTTTATTAGGCAATGAAATCTTTTTAAGTAGCTGTGTTCAGAGGTCCTCTTTGCAGTGTGCTGAGTGTGTCATCACCTGGGAGATGTAAACAAACATCTAAAACCCGGTTTTGCATTTCAAACATAGACCCAAGGTATTGTGTGACAAATACGTTTTGATTTACAGTGATAGTTAATTGTGACAGATTTTTTCAAAGTCACCTTACACGCATTTTGACAAGGTGGTTTCTGAAATTAAATGTCAGGTTCGTTTTGACAAAAGATTTTGGGAGGTTTGGAATAGGAAACGTTCAGACTTTAGGTTTTTAAAATAGCTCTCTGTTTGTCTTGAGTTTCTTTTATGGTGGTGGTGAGAAGTGGTTCATTATTTATTTTAAATCTCTAATGGGATACTTAGGGCAGGGGCACATTTTGGTCTTCCAAAGCAGATGAAAACAGTATGTCCCGTGGTGTGTTACAACTGTGTAGCTTCCTTGGGAGTTGTTGCCCCTGACTGCAAGGATGCTCCAAGCTGGACCAGCAGGCAGCAGGGAGCCACAGCCCTTCTCAAGGCCACATGATTAGTAAACAGCTTTACTCTGGAACCTGTTAGGGTTTTGTTTGGGCCAACGACATAGGCTACGAAGGAATTCACCACTGAAGAGGAGAGAAATGGGAGGACATTTATTTTTCTCTTTACCCATAGACAGGAAGAGGGCCGATAGCAGGCGGCACTGGGCTGCAGAATAGAGGCACGTGGACCTTTTCTCGGAAGGGGTTGTGTTTTAGGTCACACAGATGCCAGGGTTTGTTGCCATGAGGAGTCTCGGTTTGTTGGTTCTGCAGGAGACCGTCTGGTCCATGCACCAGGGGGTTTCTTACCTTCTCTTTTTTAGCCCATCAAATATGCTTGGGAAGAAGGAATTTCACCTGAAAGTGTTGCAAAGAATTTGGAAGAAGCAAGAAAAAGCTAGGAAAGGGCCCAACCCTTATCTGTTTTAGTGGTTGTGAAACCGAACAGCGAACGGGTCCAGGCCGCCTGTCGCTACTTGAACTGATAAAGTGGTGACCAGGTTGGGTCGTATGAGTGTTCCTCCCAACAGTGCCCATTAGTGTGTGATTGCAGTGGGTCACCCCATACAGTCTGCTCTGCCTTCCTCACTAGCCAGCTGCTTTTAAAGGGTAGTGAAACAATGACTACTTGAGGAAAGGCAGTTAGGCAAAAGGAAAAAAAGATGGGTCAAATGATTATAGGCAAGGGGAGAGGGATGTGGAGTGGGCGGTGGGGGGGCTACAGGGGTTGGTCGCAAGTTGGTCACCATCACAGGTCCAGTGTTCCGATAATCAGGTTGTTAATCTTTGAATGAGGTCAGTTGTCCTTCCTTGTCCCCAGATGAGAATGGACAGCACTCCTGAGGTAAGCTCCCAAGGTGCACACCTGCCAGCCAAGTTAGTGTGGGCTTCTCCTCCATCAGAACAAAGCAATCATGACTAACTTTGTAACAGATGATTAACAGTTTTTCCTACGATGGCTAGTGCCCCTCTATGATTAGTTTTCTTACTCTTCTAGTATTTTCTGTTGCTTCTAATATTCTTTCCTGCCTCATTCAGTTGGGTAGAAAGGCGGTTTGAAGTTGCCGATACCAGCCATTTTTGTGTTTAATTCCCATAAATTGTGGGGAAAAAAATCACAAGAAAAAGAAAAACCTGTTTTCTGCCCTCACAGAACCTTTGTCAGGTCTCTCAGGCATGATTTCTGTTTGTTTGCTTGTTTTCCTGTTAGACCTGAGGACCCCCAGGTCCTATGCAATACTTAGCATAGTGTATTTGTTTGGGTCTTTGGGTTAACCTAGGCTCTGCTTCTGTCTGTTTCCCAGTCAGCCCTGAATTAGCCTAGTATCTTTGGTTCTCGGTTTCTTTTGTCTTGGGGATTAGGGGAGTCATCTAGGCACTGGCCCTGCCCAGCTGGAGGTCACTGTGGCTGTTCATCACATGCAGGTACAACAGGACTAGGAGTCTTTATGGTAGGCTTATAGGTTGACTTTATTAATGTAAGATTTGATGCTCCATAACAGTTGAGTCTCTCTCTCTCTCTCTCTCTCTCTCTCTCTCTCTCTGTCTCATCTGGTAGTTGTATTCTATAAAGATCACACATACACACTAAATTAGTAAATACTGAGCCATTGTTCCCAGTTAGGTTCTTGTCAGCCTCCAATACCTATTGTTGTCAAAGCTCATCTAACACATGTATGTTTTCAAAAAGGCAAATCACAGCCTTCTTGCACTTGGGGGCCATTGTAAACAGTGAACTTACCAGCAAAAAGTACAAACATGCAAAAAGTGTGCCACGTTTGAGTGGAGTGTCAGAATTAAGACGAGAATGCTGAGTGAGTGGCTCCTTGTTTGACATCAGCTGGGAATGTGGGCCTCAAGTGATGCAAATGTTTTGTTGTTTGGGGTGTGTCTGTAAATCATTCTGGAAGTTCACCGAGTATTTATTTGGGGATTATAAAAAACATTGGTAAGTAGGTGATTTGAAATAAGGAATCCATAAATAACAAGGCTCGACTGTATTTTCCCAGGTAAGGTGACTGGAAAGGAAGATTCTGTGCCTCTTTTGTAGTTTTAGCCTTTATTCCTCGCTTATTATGGTTAGAAGCTGACGTGGAGTAGGTTTTCTGTGGGGGTGAGAGAGGCTTCTCCATCTCGGTCAGTTTCTCTTCTCATCTCTTTCCTTCTTTCACCTCAAGAATACTTGATTTTATTAGAAAGAGTATACTACTTTTAATGACCTACATTTATTAGTAGGTATGATTATCCTATGTAAAAGATTGTGAGTGTAGTTGTATTCAGAGAAAAAAGTTACTGTACCAAGCCTGAGACCACAGTTGTTCTCAGAAAGCTGCTTGAAAGGTTGGCCTCTAGCTGGCATCCAGGAACGTAGATTTTGGGAGGGTTTCCACCACCCTAACTGGTAAGAGTGGCTCAGTGTGACTAAACTTTTGCCTGAACAATACATTTTATACTGAATACTGCTTTTCTTCTGAAAGTCTGGAATTTTGACAAGTGCTAGTCAGAGGGTGCCTGTGTAGTTACCCCCCACCCCCCCCCCAAAAAAAAACCTTGGATATGGAGTCTCTAATGAGCTTCTCTTGTAGACCACATTTTACCAAGGTTTTCAGACTTATTGCTGGAGGAGTTGTGTGTATCTTGTATGAGTCTGCTGAAATAAGACTCTTGGAAGCTTGTGCCTGATCCCTATGAACTTCACCCCATATGGCCTCTCCCTTTGCTGGCTTTCTTTGCTTTTGTTTTTTTGCTGTAATAAATCTTAGCTCTGAGTACAACTGCAGGCTGAGTTTTATGACTCCTAGAGAATCAACAAACCCAGGTCATAGTGGGCACCCCTGATACAACCTGCATGCCTCTTAGTACCTTGTTCTATCACTGTTCTCTGTGTGCCTAGGAGGGAAGTAGATGCAGGACCTTATCCCATGCTGTATGCTCTCCCTTCCACTGTTTTTTTCCATGTTTGTGGCTGAACCCTTAAAGCAGGTTGCTGTCTTCTTTGTTGTGTCTCTTTTCTCTCTCTGCTTTTTTTCTCCATCAATAAATGCCCCAGATTTGGAGTTGTCCTTTACTAACAGCTAATGGTTCGGTAGGTGAACAGTTAGAACTATTGCTGAAATCTCATGTACCAACCTAGTTTTATCAAAGAACCCCAAATTGGGGTTAGACACTGGTCCAGGTACTGATACCACTTTGTCTCTTCTTTGCATATCGTTTATTGTACTTACCTCTCACACAATACCTGGTGCACAGATAGTAAGGGGTACCTGACGAAAAACAGGTTATTGGCAAGGCAGAATTCAAACATGCTTTGATCTCTTTTGTTAAACATCATTGAAAAAACCACCCAAACTCCTATACTCCTCATCTTTTTCTCTCCTATTTCTATTTATTCTCATCTTCGACTTAATCTTTTCCTTAAGTGAATTGTAGTAAACATGGTTTTTTTGGTAGGATTAGCTTTTCTAAGATAATTTCTTTTTCTCTTTGTTATCTTTCCTGCATTCTCCAGTTCCTCTCTTTTCATCAAATCTCATAGTTCTAACTGTAATTGGTTACATTTACAGGAAGAGCAATCTTTACGCTATCAGCAATGTTTTTAAGAAATATTCTTTAGATTTTTTTTTAAGAGAGAGCGAAAGGGAGAGGGAGAAAGAGAGAGAGAAACAATTACATAATGTGAGAGAGAAACATCACTTGGTTGCCTCCTGCATGCCCCACACCGGGAATTGAGCCTGCTACCCAGGCATGTGCCCCAACCAGGAATTGAACCAACAACCTTTCAGTGCACAGGATGAGCCACACTGGCCAGGGCATCAGCAATTCTTTATTATACTTTCGAAAACTACCAGTGACTAGTTTTCCCACCAATATTGGACTTACTTCAATACGGAAGAATCACTGTACCTGAAACAGCAGTTTTAGAGTCAATACATGCCATGGTGATGCTGATTTGACTGATGATCAGGTATCATATTTTTAGTCTTATACTGTATCAGGAAGCATTTAGATTTCTGTCAGGATGAAGGTTGATGATTTGTTTTAACCAACTTCATAGATTGGTGTCTTTCTGGACCTACAGAATTCCAGAATTGCTCATGTAATGCAATGGTGACAATTCCTTTTGATACAAACTCCCTAAATTTTAGACTCATACTGCTCAAGTTAAAAATCCTGCTTCCAATAATGCAAGCTCTGTTATCTTGAGCAATTAAAAAAAAATTTCTTTTCTCAGTTTTAGTTTTGTTGTCTATAGAATGAGAGTCACGTGGATTAATAAATGTGAAGTATATTTAGGGACACAATGTAAGTACTCAATGCTATTAATGATGATGACAATTTTAATAAATAGAGATGAATATCAAAGTCTATAAACAATATGGTATGAATAGCAACAAGTATGAATTAAAAGTGCTGGTCCTACACTTTACTAGTTTTGTAACTTTGGGTCTCTGTTCTTCCAGCTTCTTCCTTGTTAAAATTAAGATAAAATGCACTTTCAGATTTTTTATGAGAACTAGCAATTATATAATAATAGTGCTGTGAATTATGTCTCACAAGAAAAATAAAAAGGTAACTATTATAATTATTGTGGAAGAAATTAGGCCAACCTGAAGAAATCAGGTAGTCAACTATGAATAGTTTACTTTTCCTGTATTATTATATGCCTTCAAATATTGCTCTGAGGTCATTATATTTCCAGTAGAATTATAGTTAGTTACCCATGTATGTCTAAGAACACTGTTTGTAGACTCGCTAGCAGATACATCACATCCTGTGTTTTCAGTTTCTGCTGGGACTTTTCCTGAGCATTTCTCTCTACTCGGGGTCACTGTATTCACCAGTTTTAGCTCTCCATTTTTTTTTTTTTTAAATTAGGAATGTTACCTAGTTTAATGCAAGCCAACATAGAGTGTATGTCATAAATACTCATCTCTTAAATTAATGGAACAAAGGTGAACCATTACTCCCAACTCAAAGAGAAGTCTTTCCTGCTAAGGTTGGTTGGCATAGGATATTCATTAGTTTTAAGCCCAGTATCACATTATCACATTATCAAAGGTGGTTTCATAGCTACCTTCTGTTTATGAACTGTGCACCTATTTCCAGCATGATTAAGGTTTGTATGTCTCAAATGTTTCTCTGTCTTAAAGTGACACACTTATATTTATCATGTCATTTTATTAAACAGGTCTATTGTATTAATATTCAAAATTATGCAAAATGATTTAGCATAAACAAAATGTATGTTATATTCTCTCTCTCTCTCTCTCTCTCTCTCTCTCTCTCTTTCTTCTAACACAATTAACGTATGGTAACTTAATCTACTTTATGAAAATGTCTTAGCTTACACTTACCAAGCACTTATTTGTGCTATTGTAAATGCTTTGCATTTATTTTTCAGAATATGTTAAGGAAAGTACTATTTTTATTTACATTTTGAAGATAAGGGAACTGAAGAACAGAGAGGTAGGATAGTTCATACAAGGTCATACAGCTAAAAAGAGACTGAGCCAGAAATCAAGTTCATCAAGTCTGACATCAGATTCCCTCCTTGTTTGTTAAAGGTTTTCGCATATCTTTAACGTACTTAATATCACAACCCGTGCCATGTTAACCTCACATCGGAGTACTTGATCACCTGGCCAATTTTTCTTGTTTGTTTTTAAGGCAATATTATAGGCAGAATAAGCCCTCTGCACAGCCCTCACAAAAATGCCACCATCCTAATCCCCAGAACCTGTGAATATATTCCCTTCTATGGCAAGGGAGCTTTTCAGATATGATTAAAGGTAAAGACTTGAGACGAGTCTTCAGGAGTACCAGGTAAGCCCAAACTAAGCACATGACTGTGTTAAAGCAGATACTTTTCCTGGCTGTCATCAGGCACAGGATTGTTACGGCAAAAGAATGAGCAGAGCTTTATAACATCCCTGGCTTTGAAGATGGAGAGAGGCTGCAAGACAAGGAATGCAGTTCAAACTCCAAATTAACACCTTCAACTGGGATTTTAAGAGAACCTTCGTGTATGGAAACCAAGTTAACCCTAGGCTAATTAATACAAACAAGAGTTAAGTTTCTATGGCAGAACGCTGATCACAAAAACATAACCAAAATTTTAAATAAAGACCTAAAACACTTCTAATAGTAAACATTGAAATAAAGATGAGCTATACATACATTTAAGAACGATTTATAAAAACAAGATACTTCTTTCCCCACCCGCTGAGTCCAGTTCCAGGTCACATGGGTGGCCAGGAACCTCTCCTGCATGCAGGGTGCAGTGCGCAGGGGCGGGAACCCACCCTGGCCAGGATGCCCTTCCATCTCAGGGCGCACTCCCATGGACCCCACCCTCACTCAGACTGGGAAAACTTAGGCATGCTGATTCACCTGTGCACGTCTTTGCGCTGTGGGAGAAAAGCGAGGACCTAGGGAAAACCCACGCAGAGATGGGAAGAACTGCAAACCCCAAAGACAGTGACCTGGCTTGGAGTCAAATTTTTTTTTTTTTTCCTTAGCAACATCATAATGAAATGAGATGGAATGAAACAAAGTGATCCGAGGACCAGCTGTATGTTTCTAGAAGCTAGAAAATGTAAGGATATGATTTCTTCCCTAGTGTCTCCATGAAAACCACAGCCTGATGCCACCTTGATTTTAGCCAGCAAGACCGATATTGGGCACTGGTTTATTGGATTATAAAACAAATCCCTGTTGTTTATGCCACTATGTTAGTCATCATTTACTGCAGTAGCAATAAAACAAATAATACAATCAGCAACAAAGTTCATTTTGATATTGGAGAAAGGTGGAAACATTTTAGTCTTTCTGTATTTTCTGTCTGTCCTTCTGTTCAAACACACAGTCATGCAAACACATCTGTTCTTTACAATTATTCTGGCAAGAGTGTTTAATAATGACATGATCTGATAAAGAAGACTGATCAAATCCCAGACAGAGTGTGTTTGTTCAAAAAGCAGTAAAAACGGTGTTCTAACTTGTCTTGGCCATTGTTTTCAGGGCCTTCCCCACCTTCAGATTCCTGATCTGTGATCTCTTGTGTATCCCCATAGCTGAACCCGACTCTGCTTTGATTCACACCATTTTGATGCCCTTCGCTTATTCTTCCAAGGGTGGATTTCTGGTCTTGCTGTTTTTATTTCTGCGTTATTCCCGAGGCTCAGACCCCTCTCCAGCTAGCTGAGATGTGCGTGTTTAAAAAATATCTTATTTTGGGACCAATTTATATTCATGTTTTTTCTCTCTCTCTCTCTAAGATGGCCTCAGTCTGGATTTTATTCCATTTTTAGTGAGAAAAAATTGTCCTTTACATAGATGTTGTAATTTGAAAAAGATATATTATGAAAGGAAGCAGTATTTCAAGTGCCAATTAGGGTCTTCAGCGCCTCTCAAAGAGAATGGCAACTCTTTCTCCTTCATCTTTTCACTTTCTTCTTCATTCCTTTTGATCTCTTATTTTCAGACTCTCTTTGCATTTTTAAATCCATGCAACCCTTTTCAAAGCACTGTGGCAATTTATTAGAAAAACCATAAAATTATTTATATGCTTTGACCCAGAGATCATACCTCTGGAAAATAATTTAAGAGAAAACAGATGCCAAATGGACTGAGATATTTCTTATAGCACTACACATAATTTAAAATCTAGATAAAACCTAAATATCAAATAGCAAGAAACTGATTAAGTTGTGACATATCGACATAATTGAATACAAAGAACAATAAAATGTCTAATTATGAATCATCTAGGAGAAACTGGATTCAAAATTTTCCTAAATTGCCTGAACTACTGAACAGATATGTACACTTGGGTAAAGTACGTCTCCTATGGAATCCAGTCTCCTCATTTGAATACACAAATAATACTTATTCTCGTATCATAATCTGAAGATTAAATATGTTTATATATATGAAGTACTTAGTACAGTTTTGGGAACATCATAACTACTCACAATATTGTAACATCTTTGTTATTTATAAATACTAAATTAAAATCTGTATGATTATGATTGTGAAACATGTAAGAATTGGTAGATTAACATGAATTTATAAGAATAGTTTCTTACATTAGTATTAAGAAAGGAATTCACAGTACAATTAGTTAAACATGGACTATATAGAGTTTAACAAGGCTTTTATTTAAAAGAAGATACTTAAACTACTTCTATTTAAATTTTAAAAACTTGAATGGTTTGGAGATCCTGAAGGCCTCCTCCAGCGGATGCCATAGACAATTTTATCTCCTTTATGTTGTACAAACTAGCAAATGCTTTGGAAAATAAGCAGCACAGAATTAAAACAAACAGAAATAGAAACAGAAACCCCTTTTTACTGGCTATCAGCAGCTTTCAGAGGAGTCTGATCAGAAGGGGGATGGAACTCTGTTCCCCTGACATGCCCTCCAAAATAGCACAGGCTCACAGTAGGTGGCCCCAATGAGGCCCTTTTTAATGGTGACAAAGAAAACTGTTCCTACAAATCAAAGCCCATATAAACAAGGAAAAGACTATTTTAAACATTCACAATCAATGCCATGTGTCAGCCTGCTAGAGTCACTGGCTGAAATGACTTGTACTCATCACCTATTTATTTCTACAGATGGAGAATTGTTGACTTGTTGGAAAGGTTGGGGACTAAAAGTACTCCTTTTTAAATATAAAACCGAAAGACTGACAAACAATGGCTGCTGCTTATTTCTTTCTCTGTGACACAGTGTGACTTACAATGTAGCGGTGGAAAAGAGCAGAGCCAAAAATGGATTCATGTATAAAAGCCATGCTATAAAACAATGCCACAGAATATAATGTTAATTAGAATTTAATAAAACTGCCGGGTGTCTTGAAACATCAGTCATGTAATTTTGGTACCTTATTGAGAAAACCATGGAACCAATGTGGTGGTGGTTTTATCACAGATGTTGCTGCTACTTAAATAGTTACCTTGAGCCTTACAGGTGTGCGGATCCTTTTTTTCTACCAAGGTCCACTTGGATATTTATAACATTATTCACGGGCCATACAAAAGTATCCACTTAAAAATTAGCCAACTCTGTCTATTTAGTCAGGCTCATTTGGAGAGGCATGTGGTGTTCACTGGTATTGATTTCGCAGTCTTTATGGACCCTCCCCATCCCTCCTAGAGAAACAAAACAATATTCCCTGTTGAAGTGCAAAAGTAAAGGAGGGGATTGCTTTGTGATAAGGAAAAGAATGATTTATACAGATCCCTGTCAGTGAGAATGAAAATTCCTTGAGTGGATTATATTCAAAATGCTTTGTTATAAAACAAAAATGAGTAAAAACACCACCTAGACCTAATTTTCACCTTATAATTAAACCTAGCTAAGTAATTGTGTTCTGAGATCAGACTGAAGGCAACCACCATCACGGTTACTACTTCTCCAGGATCTTCTGCAGACCATTATCCAGATTTCTTTTCCCACTCATGGTTACTGGTTTTATTTTTCCAATTCCTAACTACATTGAATCCACCCCTCAGGTACCATTGCTAATTTATTTTAATTTTTTTTTTCTGGTTCTGCACCAAGTTGAAGACAGAGTTCCCAGTCCTTGCCCTGGTCCCACAGAACCCTACTGTGTTAGTGAGTAGGCTGTTCCTCATCCCTTTCCTGACTTTCTCCCCTAGGAATCAGAAATTAGACAAGATTACACATGATAAGTCTGACACCTAATGAGAAATAGAAGAGGGATATTATTCTTTAAGTTTATTAACCATTAATAATTTCTAAGAGTCAGTGACATTACTGTAGCAATATTTGTACATTTCTATTTATTCCAGATGAAATTTAGCCAAGACCATATGTATATAATAGGGTGATTTTTGCTTTTCTTTCAAATCCAAACTGGGACTAAGTGGACTGTAACCATATAAAATTACATGATATTGACTTTAAGTCAGTCTTTTCTATTTAAAAGCATTTTCAAGAGCTCATTTTATTCAGGCAATTCCTTTTTAAATGCATTTATAAACAATCTGAACAATAAGCTCCGACTTCAGAGAAATGTAGAAAATTTTAGTTGGTGTATGTCATACAGGTCAGTGTATATCCTCTTAAATATATTCCCAGAGATGTAGAGGTTCAGGTGCCAGACCCAGGCAGGTTTCTGGGAGCCTGGACTGGATAATTCTGTTTTTAAAGCATGACATTGAGAGTGAAAAGACATTGTTCAGAGATTAAGCTGAAAATTAAGTAGTCAAGCTGGAAAAAAGGAAGAAAGAAAGAAAATGCTGAGCAGACAAGAACAAGCTAGGTATCAAGGAACTAACTGACAAGACTGAAGATACCAAGACAAAGTAAATGAGTGTGAAGGAGAGGGAGGACGTTGAGATTTAGGGAGATACTGTGGCAGAATCACAGGGATTTTTTTATAGAGCGTACTTGGTCTTGCTCCCAAATGGGGAATTGTTAAGAAACTTGAGCCAAATTAAGTATATCATAGAATTGTATACTTGAAACCTATATAATTTTATTAACCAACATAATCTCAATACACTTGATAAAAACAGAAAACAAACAAAAATAAATAAATAAGCGTTACTATAGACTCAACACTTAAAATATCTCTTTATATAATTCACATTGAACTAGCCATCCAAACTATATGTGAAAAATTGCAGTGGCAACTGCTTATTATTTTTCAAGGATGTTGATTTTGGTTTTGGAAAGCTCTGAGTACTGGATAATTCTTCCTTTTATTGAACTCCTACCCACTGGTTCTAGTATTTTATGCTATATATAGCTATAGCAAAAGTGTAATATCAACTGGACTACTTTCATAAATTCAACTGGACCCAGTTAAATTCAAGTAGCAGGATTATCTAGACATCCTAATGTAGGGAAGTAATAACCAAGAAAAATAGAAATGTTACTTAACTACAATTGCAGACAGGCTGATATTCACATAATTGTTCTCAACCTTGAAATGTTTTGTAGCATTTTAAACATTCTCTAATTAAATACTTTTTTTTTTTATCTTCTTAATAGATTTTTTTAAAGCTCTTAATAGGATTATTGTAGTCATTGATGTTAGTGGCAAAATGGTGCCAGAATGTTACTGGGCCTTGGTTCAACATCCTTGGTACTTGAGTTCTGGCTAAGAAAGAATTCAGACTCAAGACTCAAAAATAAACAAAAGTTTATTTAGAAAGTCACAGAGGTAGAAGAAGTGAGCCATGGGGGAAGTGAGCCAGCTGGGCTGCATGGGCTCAGGAAACAAGTTACAGGGGCCACAGTTACAGAAGGGCCCTTGCGTCTTAGGAGAAAATGAGCAGGTGTACACACCTGGAAGAAGAAGGGGGAAGGGTGCGGGCATACTCTAAAGAGAGCACATCTGGGAAAGAAGGGGGTGAGTGAAGATGCAGGTGAGCTCAAGAGAGAGCAAGAACAAGCACTGGGTTCTCCTCCTGAGGGTTTTTATCTGTTCTCTAAAGGTGTGGTCTTAGAGAGGTCACAGGAGAGGATCTCAATGGAATAGTCATCAGCTTTCCAGGTGTGTTCTTTCAGGGTCATGGTCTTTAATGATTTGCTTGCACTAGGGTAGGGGGTCATTAGTCATTGCTGCTGGTCCTGATATCAGCCATGGGGTAGTTTGTTTCCTCTGGTTTTGCTGCTTTTCTGGGCCTGGAGCTACAACACAGCTGAGGCCTAAAGGTTATCTCTAGTTTGATCAAACTTCTGTTTCTGTGGTTAACAGTCTCTAGGCTTTGTTCCTAAAATTACTTGATGCAGATCAGAATCTCATTTTCCTGAGGGCTTAGTGCTTAAGGGAGAGGCTGTGCAAGGGCTTACATGGGAATCCTATGGGACTATTCTCCAGGCTCCTTGTTCCTCTTCTAAGGGGTCTTTTACAGGACTAGTGACATGCTCAGAGGAGGGTCTAAACTCCATAATCAGTGATAAGAAAGGTTCGGGAGTCTAAACTGCATGATGAGCAATATGCCAGGGTAAGAAAGGTCACCCAGGGGGTGAGGTGCTTGTTTTTCCAGTTTTTCCCATTGCCAGTTACCCAGTCTTTCCTCCCTGGTAACCTGACATCTCTTTCCTACTCATCTCATGCCCTCTAACTGTCTACTACACTATCAACATATTTAATGAGCACATCTTGGGACAGGCACGTGGCCAGATCTGTTGGAGGGCCAAGGTCCTAGTTTTCAGTGACCTTAAAAAGTATAGTCAATTCTGCCCTGGCCGGTTTGGCTCAGCAGTTAGAGCATCAGCCCTCAGACCAGAGAGTCCCAGGTTCGGTTCCCGCTAGGGCACGTACCTCGGTTGCATTCTGTTTCCGGCCCTGGTTGGAGTTGTGTGGGTGGCAACCAGTCAATGTGTCTCTCTCACGTTGATGTTTCTCTCTCCTTCTCCCTCTCTTCTTCCCACTCTATCTGAAGATAAATGCAAAAATGCCCTCAGGTGAGGATAAAAAAATATATATATAGTCAGTTCTATGGCAAGAAAGAGCTGAAGGTTGTTTTATAGTTGATATTTATAACACATTTTGGAGCAGGAATGTAAAATGTAAGGAAAACACTCTTTCTGAGAAATATAAATATGTATTTCTCCAGTTCAAAGGACTCAATATAAATTTGTTACTGTTTTATTAAAATCAAAGGAAGACAATAAAAAGAAGCGTCATTAAACAGTGAGAAGGACAGAATTAAAATGATTCCCACATTTTATAAGAATGTGTTTATACAAGTAACAGTTACTAATTACCAAATGGCATTCTCTCCTTGGAAATATGGGCTTGAGGAAAATTGTCAGATTAAAAAAACAGCAAGGCAAGCACAGGTGTGTTCTACCTGAGATAGAAGAGGGGTACACTTTGTATTAGATTATAATTCTGATTATCGTCTTCACAGACAAAGACCAGAGTTTTTTGTTGGGACACCCCCTGGGGACTTAAACATCATTTGCGTCAGAGTAAGGTCAGGTTTGGCCCTACTCTATTGTCTAAGCCTTTATAAATGGCTCTGATACAAGCTGTGGTAATCCTCCTTGTCCAGGAGGAGGGGCTGCTGTTCTTCAGAGAGCTGCTTTCGCTTTCCACGGCATAACAGTCGAGTGAGCCCTCCCAGCACAGCAGTGAGGACGGACCCCACTACAGCTGCCCCAAGGAGCCAGGGCCAGATCCGACTTGCTTGTTCTAAGTAGGGCTTAATGTAATCTTGAAAAAAGTCTGGATCTGAAATAGAAAGACATCTCAGTGTTTTTACTATGGTTGTGGTCATCGTCATCGTCATCATCATCATCATCATCCTTGCATGATACTTTGGAGTCAGATGCTTGGGTTTGCAGGCCAGCTCTGTTACTTACCAGCTGCGAGAGCTTCAGGAGGTCACACCTAATACCTACCCCCGACCTCAGTTTCTTCATTAGGAAAACAGGAATGCCATCTTGTTGAAATGTTCTCAAGTTTATAGATAATATCTAATCTGTAAAGTATACAGTGCCTGCCCCCAAGATACTATAACTCTTTAAGGTATTTATTAGGGTATTGCCTTCATATTTCTAAATAACAGGTAAATATTACTGTCTCTTAATTCTCAAGTTTATCTCTGAAATTCATCAACTATAAATAGTGATTTTGGTTCTCTCACAACTCCCCTTTTCTTTCTTTGATATTTTCAGTATAATAATATGCTTTGGGGTCAAATCAACATTTAGTATTTAGATATTTACAGTTGAGCCAAATATTATGCTATGATTACATTTCCTTTCTTACATTATTTTCCCTTGAAGTTAACAATTCATTGTATCATTTTGCTTGATTGTTCAAGTACCCATGATTATTTATAAGATGCTCTAACATACTCTATACCATTTTATAATATAATGGAAAGAAGAGAATGTGTATTAATCTTAACCTTGCAGCAAATTATGGCTATGTGACTCAAGTCTTGAGCAAAGTAATATATGCAACTTTTGAGTGGTTCCCTTAAAAAGAAATAGTATGCAGATTTATTCTTGCTTAGCTGGAATGTGTCTTGGTAAGCCATCATGAACCATGTGGTCTGGGTTAAACCCTAGGTCCTGTGGAACTATAAGAAAGAAGTGACTCTGGTTCCTAAAATTATAAAGCGGATACTGGACAACGTACCAATACTGTTAATTGAGTAATCAATTAAATTACTTAAGCCTTGGATATTTAAAACTAGATCTGCTCCCTATCTGTACCTTCCCACCCTTGCTGATGCAGAAACTATAACCTTCCTTTATGACCCCTTTCCTTGGCTATAGTCAGTTAATACAAAGGTGGACCATTGACTTAAGATGGGCCAATCAGAATCATTCCTCAGAATTCACTGTGCTGTGATTGAGTCAGGTGGCTCAGTAGCCTTTCAACATGGGGAAGACAGGAAGAAGACAGGCTTCAGCGGGGCTGCCGGGTTGAAACCCGGTTCCTTTCTCCTGCTCACTCTTCTTCCTCTTTGCTGCCCTTTGTCCAGCTGTCACTAAGATCCTCTAACACACCTTAGGAATAATTAAGCATAAATTGAACAATATTGCAATTTAGTGTTTCTCTTCTTCAGGAAGGGACAATAACATGCAAATAATAAACATCAAAAAATATTTTAAAAGACTTATGTTGGAATGATAGTCTTTGAAATCTGAACAGTGAAACAAAGCAAAAAACAAAAGAGAAATTTTAAAATATGAAGACTTTTTCTCCTCAAACATGAAAGTTACTGTTTTTAATATATTTTAAAATTATTTTGGAAATGGAAGTACAAGTGCTTACGTTGCTATCACTCACTTTAACATACAGTGCATTTAATGTCCATCAAAATGCAGAGTACATACAGGTTAGACAATAAATGTGATTTCCTTTATTTTATCTTTAAAACTTTAACTAGAAATCAATGATAAATACCTTTAAACCCTTACTGTGACTTGTTGAATCCCCTGTCCTGTTACTCCTGCGATGGTTTTGGTTGCCTTCTAGTAACAAGCACCCATTTAGACACTAGGAGAGGAGCAATGAGGTGGAACATGTATATTCAGAACATGTGAGGACTAAGAGAACCCCCTCTTCCATGGAGTAATAGAGAGAGAATTGATGAGGATATAATAATTGCCACTTACTAGCTTTGTGACTTAAAATTAGTCACCTTATCTTTCTGTTCTCAATGTACTTGCCTACAAAACAGAACAGACATCACTACTACATAGGATTATGAGGATCAGCAGCGATAACAACGGATATGTTGCTGTCTCTCACATCAGTGTCTGCAGGCCAGACTCTCTTCTGAGTTTTGAGGTGACTCAACTGCCCCAGAGACATATTTACACAGATGTCCTACATCACACCATTTCACTGGGTAACAGATACACCACGGCATTCCCTCAGCATCTGGCCCTGCTTCTGTTGTGGCTAACTCAGCTAATTGCATCACTGTTCATTATGTTCACAGCCCAGAAAGGTTAAAGGTATCCCTAGTATCTCTTTCTTTCCCACCTAATTTAAAAGTCATTTTTCTTTTCAAAATAATATCGAATGCTGTCATGTTCTCTGCCACCACCACCATAAGCCAAATTCCCTTCCCCTCTCCCTGGAACACTTGTAATAATGTTCTCACAGGCCTCCCTAAATATGCTTTGCAGCTTCTACAAAACTTTCTACATGCTGCAGGAACCTTTTCAAAACTCGAATTTGACCATGATCTGTTTAAAATTTATTAAGGCTTCTATTATTCTAATAACATGGCCAAAATTCATAATCAAGATACCCTTTATCAAATAGCTCTTCCTGTCATAACCGATATCCTCTGAAATATCGCTTCATGGACCCCTAGAGATGGGCACATCTCTAAATGAGTCATTAGGTAAGTAGTTGTTTAAAGTCTTTCTCTTCCATTAGGATGTAAGGATAGAAGCTTTGTTATTTGACGCTGTATCCACAGTATCTAAGACAATGCTTTGTTCAAGGTAGTTATAAAACATATGTATGTAGAAAGAATAAATAAATTTTAAAAACCCCTTAGAAAAAAACCTAGTGTGATAGAAGTTTTGACATATGTAAAAATATATATCTAACAATGATCTGGGTATTAAGAAAGGTGACATTTTTCTAGCAAGCTTTACTTATATTTATTAAGAGATACCACCTTTTGTGATAAATGTCACCCATACTCAAACTAACTAATCGATGTCATTTCATACCAGATACCAGTTGGTACTTAGACTGGAAGAGCTTGCGATATACGATTCTGAACTTGCAGGCCTCCCAGCCAAGGTGGAGAAGGGAATCTCTGTCCTTAGGAAAATCACCCTGTAACTCTGACACAGGGACAATTAAACGTGACTATGAGTATGCATAAAATGATTTGATATCTAAGAGTTTGACACATGAATAAATAGCATCAGAATTTAGCCAGAGACAAAAGCATATTCAACAACACGAGTCAATGACAGAGTCTGGTATGTTCTGAAAAGGAAATCATAAAATCCTAAGTGGTGAATCTCTGAAAAACCGTTATCAATATGCTGTTTTCACTATGTATTGTGGGTATTTACACAAGAAAGGGAAAACATGTGACTTGAGACTGCCCCTCTTTTTGACTCACAGGGTGCCCTTCCCCTTCCCACACCTCCACAGTTTACAAAATCCCCTGTTCTCAGTGATCTTAAGGTTTTCAAAGAATTAACTTTCTCTGCCAGTCATTTTAGCGTTCCTTCCATTGGCTATGATATTCAGATAAATCAGAATAGGTTCAACTCGTGGTCCCCTAAAGGGCAGGAAAATATTGGCCCCAAATTATGGTTCTGCTATGCCATGTACTAGGTAGCCTAGAACACATTGTTTAAATTCTTTTTAATTTTAATCCTCACCTGAAGATATTTAGATAGAGTTGGAGGGAGAGAGAGAGAGAAACATCGATGTGAGAGATACATCAATCCTGCTGGAGGCCCAGCCCACATCTTGGGCATGTGCCCTGACTAGGAATTGAACCTCTCAGTCCATGGGCTGATGCTCAATCCACTGAGTCACACTGGCCAGGTTGTTTATATTCTTTAAGCCTCTGTTTTCTCATCTATGAAAAGGGTAATTGTGAAAGTTAAAGGAAATTATGCACGCCACCTAGAAGAATTCCTGGAACATAAAAAATACTCAGTGTGTGTTAGCTATTGTAAAATGACTAAATTTAGCTCCCAGGTGTCATTTTCCATTGCTCATACTTTTCAAATAGGAGCATTTACATTTGGTACATACAATCTCACTTTCCACCTCTATTTTTCTTATTATCCTTTTAATTTAGGGTATTCTCTGCCCTATTTTTATCTGCTACTTGCCTGCCCGTTCTTCAAAGCTTTGTCTTGTCTTTCTAGGTGAAACTATTCAGAAGTCATTGTTTTCTTCTCTGTGAAGGTTATGACTCTATTACTACACTTAACACAGCCTTATGTTTCATGCTTTCTTGCATAGTTTGAGATCTGGAACCATGTCAGTAATTATGTCACTGAAGTCTAGCACAAGAGGTAAGAAGTTGATAAATGCCATTCATTTGTTTATTTCTTTTTTCTGTTTATGGTTTCACAAATTATCAATGAATATAATAAAATGTCAGTTCTTGTGGACAGTGAAGAGGGACTTCTGGTGTTGAAGTCCGACTTCTCCACATATTGGTGTTTGGTTTTGGGAAAGTCACTTAAATTCTGTTTGTGCCAGTATCCTCAACTCTTTCTAGGGATAATGATACTTCCTTAATATATGATTGGTTGATAATGCATGTACGAAATCTGCATGTAGCAAGCTCTCGAGTAAGGGGAGATATTACTATCTGTTCATCAAGAAGTTACTGATATAGTTCCACTCAGAAAGATCATTTAAACCCAGATCTAATCACAATTCTAGAGTTTTATACCTCTACCTTTATCATAGTCATAGCAATTATCATTATAATAGCCATTATTATTATTATTATTTATTATTATTATTGTTGGGGCTTAAAAAACAAAATGTCCAGAATTTTTACTGGTAATCCAGCAGGAAGTTCCCAAAGATGATTTTAAAACTGCTAGATGACCTAGGCTCTTTAACTCATCACATTCATTTAATTATCGCATTTCTTTGAGGTTTTCTGATCCTAATATTTGGGGTTTAGAAACTGAGATTCATGAACTAAAGTAAAATTTCCCAAGGTCACACAACAGTCAGCAGGTAGTCATATCTCAAACCCATTTTTTTTCACTGATTTTAATTCTCGTCTCTTTCTATGGCTTTAATGTACAAATGTATATGAAGCAGAATGGATATGAGTTTAAAAATCCTTGCAACTCAGTTCATGCAATAATAAATTGGTGGTTAGTTAAGGACTGTAATGCACTTTCCTGACTTAAAGGGTTTGGTGATAACATTGTAAAAACATAAGGTTTTGTATTTTCTCAAAAGAAAGTGGTCACATTTTATTCAGCAATTCATATGAAAGAAGTTGAACTTTACCCAAATCTTGTAGGAAGCTATAGTCATAGCCCAGGTCTCTGGATGAAATAAAGAAATCACCATTTCTGTAGAGAGGTATAAAAGGAACCATGTAGGACTCCCGGTTATGTCCAATGGGTGCATTGGCTGCTGGATAAACTTCTTGAAGAGGACGGTGCCTTCGGAGCCACTGTTCAAAAATACTGCAGAGAAAAGGATTACTCAGATTCAGAAACATATTTTTTATAAAGGAAATATGTGTATTTCTTAAAGTAAAATAAATAGGCATATCTTAAAATACCAAGATCTGGAAAGACACCAAATACATTTTTCATTTATTAAAAGTAAAGCACCAGTTCATGCTGTCAGGACGTGGTAAGACCCATACATTTGAAAGAAATATTAGAGGATAACTTTGAAAGAGGAATTTTTTTTTAGAAGATAAATGAAACTTACACAACAAGTTTAGATCCTTCAGAATGCTGCAGAACAAGGGTAATTATTGGTTGAGTGACAATTGAGCCATAGTTATAAATGACATGCTTCTTGTGTCAAGGAAAGCTAGCCCAAAGAAAGAATGCACACAAGTAAATAGGTATTAATAATGGAATTTGGTCATTTTTTTCAGTCATGAAGGGGACCTTTAATTATTTCAATCTTCTTGTTATGTTCGGTGATGTGTATGCTTAATGAATCTTGGAGGCAGAAAGAACCCACCTCCCATGAGAGTCTAAAAATGTTTGCTTGGTTTCCCAACTCCTCCTGAAGTAGAGTATGACCACATGACCAATACTCAGCCAATCACATGTACCTATCTAATACTTTGAAACAGCCCATACTGCCACAAAGAAGCAAGGACAATTAAAAGCCCATCTAGTAGTGGGCAACGGCAGGTGCAATGACAACATCCAGTTTTCAGAGGCAGCAAGTCCAGAGGTTCCAGGAAAGGTACACACTATCCAGGGGTATCCTGTGTCTTGTAGCATCATCTTAACAGATGACCTGACTGCTGCCCTCCTCCCAGTTCCCACCTGTTTCTGAACCCGCTTCTCCATGATTTCCTGACCTATCCAGTATCCTCCTCTCAGCAAATTCTTTTCCTGTTGAAATCAGCCAGAGTTAGTTTCTGTTGCATTCAATTAGAAACTCTGACTGAAACAACAGCTAAAATATCAGGGGATCAAAAAGGTCCAGTGAGAATGAAGTAGAAACTGAAACTATGGAGGAATTTATGGTGAGTCATTAATAGTGAGACAAAGAGAATGACTTTGGATTCTCAGGCTGTACGGCATGGAGGGCAGGACGGGAGATTCGAGTCGGAGAACTCCCAGGAGGCCAATCTCTGGCTTAAGAGCTGTATGACTTTGAGCAAATCACTTTAACTCTTGGAGATATAACCTTCTCATCCTTAAAATAAAAGTAATAATATTTATTCTAACTGTTTCCAAAGGGATTATTCAATGTGATAGTTTTATGAAAGTGAAGAATAACTAAGCTACTCCTACTTAGTTAAAATTTAAACTAGGAAGTCAAAGGTTTGTGCATGGTCAAGAGGGTGGTATCTTTTAAAAAGATGATAATGCTTCAAACAAACAAATATTAAAATTTTTTTTTCTTCATTGATTTTAGAGAGAGAGGAAGTGAGAGGGAGAGAGACATAGTAACATCAATGCGAGAGAACATTGATTGGCATCCCCCTGCATGGCCCCCACTGGGGATTTGGCTCATAACCTGGGCATATGCCCTGACCAGGAATTGAACTGATGACCTCTTGGTGCATGGATTGACGCTCATCCACAGAGTCACACCAGCCGGAACCAAACAAACATTTTTTAAAAAGTATTTTGGCCCTGGTCAGTTTGGCTCAGCAGTTAGAGTGTCAGCCTGCTGACCAGAGAGGTGAGGGTTCAATTCCCAGTCAAGGGCAAATACCTAGGTTGCAGGCTCAATCCATGGCTCCTTTTGAGGTCGTGTGGAAGGCAGCCAATCATTACACCATGTCTCTCTCTCTCTCTCTCTCTCTCTCTCTCTCTCTCTCTCTCTCTCCCCCCTCCCTCTTTTCCTCCCTCCCACTCTACCTAAAAATTGGTGGAAAAATATCCATGGGTAAGGAGAGAAAGAAAGCATTTTGAAGGACAATAAAGAAGGTAACATGGAAGCTAAAGATGGCAGGGGTGGTGATCATTTCTCTGTGATGGAAAATAATTCTGTTGGGGAATCTGGACTTCAAATACTAGCTTAGATCAAAGTTGATTTTTTAATTGTGAATTAACTGCAGTATCTGCTGGCCACAGATAAACACTGAAAACACCAACTGCTCCCTAATTTGCTCAATTATTAAATATGTTGGTTGAGTATCTCCTATCTGTCAAGTTTTGGAGAAACAGGAAACTGTAAAAACCTGAGTTCTGTTGGTTGTGACAAGGGAAATTTGTAAAATTTCTTAACCCATTTTATTTTCCTTTTCTTCATCTGCAAAATGGGAATAATATTTATGTCATGAAGGTATTGTAAGGATGAATTAAAATAACCTAAGACACATAACTAAGTGTTTGACAAATGAGCAGAAACTATCATCTTTCCCATCCCCTTCTTTCTCCTCCTCGTTATACTGGAGACCTTCCCAATTAGTGGGAGAGAAGAGACATGCTATAACAGAGAAGTTGAAGCCATGTTTTTTTGAGCTGATGTTTAAAAATGCCCTGGCCAGTTTGGCTCAGCGGTTAGAGCGTCGGCCTGCGGTCCTGAGAGACCCGGGTTCGGTTCCCGCTAAGGGCGCGTACCTCGGCTGCAGTTTGTCCCCGGCCCTGGTCGGTTGTGCGGGTGGCAGCCACTCGATGTGTTCCTTTCACATCGATGTTTCTTTCTCTCTCTGTGTTCCTCTCTCTCCCTCCCACTCTACCTGAACAAAAAATAGAAAAATGTCCTCGGGTGAGGATAAAAAAAAAAAATAAAAAAAAAATAAAAAAAAAAAATGGTTATTATTTGGCTAGGCATAAATGTGAAAGGAGGTGATTCAAGAAGATTGGCGGTTCTGTGTGTGCCTCCTTTAACTCAAGTAATTAGAAACTGGCTTAACAAAGAAGCCCCAAATTCTATTCAAGTCCTAAAGATATGAATTAGTCTTTTTGTTTTAATTTTCACAGTGTTCTATCCATAAGCATTACCCATTATGGAGGAAAAATAGGTTAATAGTTGTGAGTATGAGAAACAAAGTTTATTCTTACATTATTTATTCACTATTGTATTATTTTCAATATAAATATGTGTAAACCTACTTTTGCCTCACCTTGTATATAGTTCAGAAAATATAAACAAGCAACAAGCAAAAGAGGGACAAAAAAAATCACATATAATTGCTTCATATTTTTGTCATATCCACTTTTTAAAATATGTATATATAACATTACACATATATTTTAACAAAAAAAGAATAATATTATAAATAATGTCTTAGAAAGCATTTTATTTGTACTAAACAATGTTTAAACTGGTAAATCTATTTTTAAATTGGGAAGGAGACTCTTTGATAGTTAATCTTTACCCCACCCTTATTAAACTGACTGATTTAGGAACACCAATATACAATGAGCTACAGGATGAGCTGGAGGCAAAAATTGTGCCTTTTGACAGTTGAGGAAAATGACTACTATAGTTCAATTTATAAATAATCTTGCTTCTGCCAAGAAACAAGAAATAAAAATTCTTTACCTAGATAAGACAAGGACATCAATTCTTAGCACAAAAAGATTTAGTGGATGAAATCATTAATGTGCTCATCCACCTTATCTACCTTTTAAAATGAAGATATTAATCTTGATTAAATTCTTCACTGGTGGTTCTCATCATCACTTAATTTCATCAAACCATGTCCAGAATGGCTCACATTGGAATACTAATGTTTAACTTAGATAATCACACTGACATTTTTTTGGGGAAAAATTCTCTTACCAAAGATTCATTTAAACTGTATCTAGACAGTTCTGTGAAGTCTGAGCAACCATGAAATGCACAAAAAGGAATTAGGAAAAGGTCAAGATGATCACAGATAGAAACAAGAAGGGATGTATTTTATACATAAAAGTATCACAGGTTTTAGATTTGACACATAAAGACCCTGGTCACTTTCATCCTTACAACAAGAAAAAATTAAATAGATGGAAAATGAACAACTTTTCTTGGACCCATGAGAGAACTGAGGTCACAGCGCAAATTGCTTCCCAAAACGCTGCAGAGACAAATGCGTACAAAGTAACAAAGCTGATATTTGTTCACCAGAAGGGAAGCAGCTGGACCCCAAAACTGGTAAGTTTATGTAAAAAAGCACTTTGATGAACAAAAGTACTAGGGAAATTTGAAGTCTTTGGTACATATAGGTTACAGAAATCATTAAATGTTATCGTTACCAGATTAACGTAAACTCTTACATTAGTGGCCTATCTACCCTAGCATTTATCACCCACCCAGAAACGTAGAAGTAGGGTACAGACTGACAACCCTCAGAAGAGGGAGATAAACCACAGAACTTATATGCATGTACGCATAACCGATGGACATGAACAACAAAGCTGGGGACAGGGTGGGGGGATGGGGAGGAGGGTGTCAATGGGGGAAAATCAGAAACATCTGTAACAAAAATAAATTAATAAAAATGTCAATAAAACATATTAAAAAACACATTTGACTTTCAGTAAAAATTGCAAGGTATTCCAAAAGGCAAGAACATATGGGTAATGCAAGCAGAGATATGGAAACTCCAAGAATCCAAGAAAATGCTAGAAGTGAAAAGCACTGTAATAAAAATAAAAAAAGCCTTTAATGGACTCAGTATACTCAACACAGGTGAGGAAAAAACCACTGAGCTTGAAGATAGAAACTTTCAAAACTGAAATGCAAAGAGAAAAAAAAAAGAATAAAACAAAATCAAGAACTCTAGGACAACATCAAAGCAGGTAACATGCATGAATAACAAAAGAGTAAAGAGTAAACAGAGCAGAAGAAATATTTTTTGATAATAAAAGCCAGAGGATCCAACCACAATAGCTTCCAATGACCAAAAGTGGAACAATTTGAGCTAGGGTAAATAAGATAGTATTAGATAATAAGCCAAAGTATAAAATAAATATAGATGAGTCCATACTAATATAAATTTAAAAAATAAATAATAAATAGGGAAATACATAAATCTACCTTGCAGGAGAATTCCAAATACTATGTATTCCAAATAAGTACGTTTACCACTACCACAACAAAAAAGCAACATACACTTACACAATAGAACATTTTAAAATTCATGTATTCACCTGTTTCACAAGTAGATAAATATGTAAGTTCTGAATATCTATAATAAACTGACTTTGTGCAAGGTATTGGTGAAGCTCTTTGTCCTTGTGGTACTTAGAGCTAGTGGTGGAGACAGAACTAGAGATTTCAGAAATACATCTATTACAGACTGGTAAATACTATGGAAGAAAGAATCATGATAACAAGATTTAATGAAGAGATCTCATTTAGTTTCTAGCTTCTGGGGAAGTCTTTGATGGTATATTAAACCAAGAGTTGAAGAATGAGTATTAGAGAAATGTATTAGAGAAATTCTAGTTCCTGAAGACTGGAATATAATTTGCAAAGGGTTTTTGATAAGAGGTACAAAACAAGTTCAAGAAACTAAAAATTGACCAACATGTCTGTAGAGAGCAAGGAGAGATTAGTTCAAAATGAGGCTAGAGCCTGGCCAGTGTGGCTCACTGGTTGAGTGTCAACCCAAGAACCAAAATGATGCTAGGGAGAAAAATAAAGCCCAAATCATGAAGGATAGAGGAGGCTGTGTACGAAATTGTTGTAGTTTTTTTTCTAAGAGCAACAGGAAGCCACTGTTTATGTCTGGGGTGGTGGGTATTAACATGAACAGATTGTCATTTTTAAAAGACCACACATTGCATTGTGGAGAAGCTTCTGATGGATAGTAAGAATTGATGTTCAGGGACCAAGGAATGAGAAAATCAGTGAGAAAACTGTGTTTAGGCAGAAAGGTGTCGTCTGGCAATCTGAGCAGTAGAGCTGAAGGGGGAGATGTCACAGAAGACTTCATGAATTCTGGCTTATGCTGTGAGGCAATATCATTTTATTTCCAAAGATGTAGATTGCTGGAGAAGAGGTATAGCCTGAAGAAGAGATGTTAATATCCAGAGTTTTGATGTGCTGGACTTGAAAATGGTTTGGAAACATTCTAATGGGGATGTCAGGTGGGCAGCTGGATATTTGGGTCTGGATGTCAGAGCAAATTTACTCTGGAAATATAAATTGAGACATTATCAGCCTGTTGTAAATAAATGGAGCTATGAGAGTAGAGAGACAATAACAAGATAAAAGACTCAGGGGTTATTTTTCTCAGATGTCATCTTTCTGGGAAGTCAGGGCAGATGAAGTGATAATCACATTGTCTTTGAAAACCATCGCTGGGATGCCTCCAGCCATCTAGTCAAAATTTGAGTCACTCAGAATGTATTGAGTGGTTTCCTACCTTTTCACTTTTTTTGCATTATTTGTTTCTTCTTTTTTTTTGGTTAATTTTTCTTTATTGATTTGAGAGAGAGAGAGAGAGAAAGTTAGAAACATCGATGACAGAGAACATCGATTGGCTACCTCCAAATCCCACTGGGGATTTGGCCCATAACCTGGGCATATGCCCTGACCAGGAATTGAACCTGTGACCACTTGGTGCATGGGTTGATGCTCAACCACTGAGCCACACTGGCCAGGCGCATTATTTGTTCTTTTATGTAGCCCTAGTTTTGAAACATTTTCCCATTGAAACAAATCTTAATTATTAAATGACAATAAATATCTTCATTTAAACTTAGAGAACTCCCTCACAGCCTCTAAACGTAGAGAAATCTACTCATGTGGAGAATGGGGATGGAACTCTCTACTTTAACTTAGCTATGAGAACAAAAGTGATTTAAAGTGAAAAGTAGAATAATAACACTTAAGGATACAATGAAAGAATATTCAGAAAGTGCTTGGCCTAGTTCCTGAAAAGTAATTATTTATGTTTTCTTTCCTTCCAGACTCCTCATTTTACAGAGTAAATAATTCTCATCTCAATATCGCAGCTAGTTAGTGGTACAACCAAGACTGGAATTGAGTAGTCTGTTGCTGATTACAGTAAAAGGACTTGCCTTCTGTGTTTACATGGGTGATGGGAATGTTTCTGCAGTAGTGAGAATGCATGTGCTTCTACCACGGACTGATGTGAACATTACAGCCTTCTAAGGCAACTTGGAAGGGGCTCTGCTTCACTTTCATCTTAAAATGTAAGCTGTGTGTTCAATAGACACCTGCATTAATTACACAGTAATTACCCTAAGTGCTCCTTTGCTCTAAGGACTCACAGGTCTCACAGTTTGTATTCAAGGAACAGAAATGAATACGATACAAAAACATCAGGCAAGGATGTGAGCTAGCATAGCAAATACAACAAAAGAGATAGAGTGGAATCATTAAAAACAGAAAAAGAAGAAGGCAGAAAAAAAGGAACAGAGAAGGAGGAGATAGCACCTGAGTGGGTGGAGAATGGGTGGTGTATTAATCAGGGCATTCCAGAAAAACAGAGCCAAGAGAATGTGTGTGTGTGTGTGTGTGTGTGTGTGCGCGCGCGCGCGTGCACATGTGCACACAAAGAAAGAAAGACAGAGAGAAACACATACAGAGAGAAACAGAATGTTTGACCAAATGGCTGGCTACCATAGCCTAGACAAGTTGACATATAACATTAACCAACACAGGTACCGCCAAGTAAGGTGCCCCATTTTAGATGCCACTTGAACCTCCGTTTTGAAAACTGACTAGCATAAGCCTAGGTAAAGTAATAAAAGGGAAAAGGCAGTCTAGAAAGAGTAAAGCAAAAGAATAAAGAGTTTGCTTTGGGGGTCCTTGCAAGTAGTTCAGAAGGGCTAGAAGTAAAGATGTTTGTGTGGCTGAACCAAGATCATGTAGGGTCTCTCTACATATTATGAAAGGAAAGAAGTATGAATGTTAGTCTGACATCTATGAGGAGCCATTGGAGGATTTCAAGCAGGGAACAAAATAATTATTTTAAATTAATGTATAATTAAATGAATCAATAGCTGAATTTGGGGGCCCAAAGAGTAACCATTTAATAGATACATGATCTATTGTGCTGTGACTACTAGAAATATTTAAAGCCTTCCTCTGGGCTTGAAATAACAATGTCCCAGTAGGTCCTTTTGTTTCTGCTCCTGGCTGAAGATAGAACTCATTTAAGAAGTATTTGGAAGTTTTTAATGAAAAACAACACTTTTAAAAGAAATGGACACTTCAAGAGCACAGATTGTCAGCGCTGAGGAACTGCAAATGCAAAGCCTGTTCTAGAGCTAAGAAGTTTAATTGGGTCCTGAGTCTCACTTCAAATATATATTCTAGAACTTCTTAAGCTTAGTTGTATGGGCAAACTAGTCCTTAGGGAATGGTTTAGGGTGTGAAAACCAGATTAAAATCACTTAAGCTAATGATGAAACTTGAGGGAATTTAGTGTAACAACCAAAATGTCAGTGATAATGAACCAAAAAGGACGAAAGAACAAAAGAAAGTAAGGCCATTTCAAAGCATTTTTCCCCCCTTTTCCCATAAACACTTATGGGTGTCATTAAGTGGCAAGGCACCCTGCTATGACCTGTTTTGTGAGCAGATGAAAAGCAAACCATAGTGCTCCCTGTGTGATTATAATGTGCACCCTTGACTGAGAGCCACTGCATTAGGCAGAAATTGCACTCAAATCGAATGAGCAAGACTGCATGTACCAGGCCCTGGCTCGTCAGAATGAATCTGGGAGAAAGTGTCACAAAGGGCCATCCATCCCAGACAAAGTTGAGTGTAAGGAGGGAACAAACAAGCTGTTCACTTAGCTCTCAATAGATATTACTGATTGACTTTCAAGTTCTCAGTGCTCTTACCTGTAAAGTGGTGATAATAAAGCTTCCCTTGTCCCCTTCACTAAATTATCCATTTATTTATTCATTAGATATTCTGTCTATACTCACTGCATTTCAAGCTTCAAGGATGGATAAGAATGGACCCCTGTCCTCATGCATTTCACTCCATGATGTGATAAAGAGATACATGCATTTTAAAGCGACGTAGACAATGCTCTTGGAAGCCTGTGTGTAAAACCTATGGGATTACAAGAGGAACAGCTGATATCGGAATCAAGGACAGCTTCACAGCAGGGATGTATTTAAACTGGGTGAGTAGGTAGATTATGGGAAAGGCATTACATTCAAAACACAGACCCACAAGGAGCCTGAGCACTGATGCAATGGAAAAGTAAAAGTGATTTGGTGGGTCAGAATGAAACATGGAGTCATGCATGGTCAATAGGAAGTGAGACCAAATAGGTGGGAAGGGTCAGATTGTGAAAGACCTTCTATATACCAACTGGGGGAGGCAGTTTGGACTTGATCCTGAGAGTTAATTTGCAACCTGTGTACTTTAGATAAGGAGTGACTATGATTGGATTTGAATTTCAGAAATATAATTATAGTAGACATGTATATTATATATACATTAAATAAAAATAAATCAAAATGGCCCTGGACGGTTTGGCTCAGCGGTTAGAGCGTCGGCCTGCGGTCCTGAGAGACCCGGGTTCGGTTCCCGCTAAGGGCGTGTACCTCGGTTGCAGTTTGTCCCTGGCCCTGGTGGGTTGTGCGGGTGGCAGCCACTTCCACATCGATGTTTCTCTCTCTCTCTGTTCCTCTCTCTCCCTCCCACTCTACCTGAACAAAGAATGGAAAAATGTCCTCGGGTGAGGATAAAAATAAATAAATAAATAAAAAAAAATAAATAAATAAATCAAAATGTACTCCATGTATTGAAGATCTACATTCAATAATAATAGATCAAAATGTATTATTTCTATCTATGGGAAATCACAATGTTATCAGTGGACCACTAGTAACTAAGGCAACTTCTACACATGCAGAAAACTACTAGTTTTCTTAAGAAGACTATACTGCCAAAATTTCTCTTCATTTAACACAAACTTTTTCATTAGGTTCTGTTTTTCATTAGAGTAATGCTTCTGAGGCTCATAAAACAAAACAAAAGAGCTAGTTAATTCAGTAGTAATTCCCACTGAATAGGTCGTCATGTGTCTGGAACTACGCTGGAGATTTTGACATTCATCATTGTATTATTCTCCAACAATACTGCAAGAGGTACTAGTAGCAGAAGTGAGAGTCAGTATACTGACTATATGTCAGATACTATTCTAAGTACTTCTCATATGGAAACTCATTTTATCAAAAGCAATCCTATTTTACAGATGGGAAAACTAAAAAACTAACTAAATAAATAAATAAGAGGAAAACTTTCCCAAGCTTACACAGCTAGGATGTGGCAAGTAACAGAATCAGGATTTGAAACTAGACAGTTTAATTGCAGTACATGTTCTTGGTGAAGTATTGCTTCGTAACTGTGTTCACATTAAAACACATGAAAAAACAAGCAGACAAATAAAAAGCGGGAGTTCACATTTCTTTTCTCGGTTCATTTAGCTCATAAATGGAGCAGCAGGAATCAAACGCAGGTTTGCTGTACTTGACGGCCTCTTTGCATGACACCAGTGGTTTTCATTCATGTTGTGTTGACAACACTCACACACATAGACATTCAGACACACTCACACACAAATGAATGTGTGTGATTTACATCTTTTCTCATTTAATCGTGAAAAATGAAAGGAATACTGGAAAAGAGCTTCCAGTGGAAAAACCTATGGCATTTTGTAATCTGTTCACTGCAATACCCATCAAACCTAGAATAATATCTGTACACAGTTGGTACTCAATAAATATTTGATAAATGACACACCCAGAGGGCTCTAGAATCTGTCCCTTGGGAATGATGAGAGGATATTATGTATTTCTCTAAAACGTATACTCAGAAAATAGTTACTGAGGATCATCTATCCATGCAGGCAAGTATGGGCAGAGTGTGTGGTAAAGAGGGAGATAAAATATTTCAAAAGGTGGAGTTCTTCCCTAAATCAACTTTAGGGAGAAAAGCCACTTATTATATTTACATATATTTTTGTATCTTTACTTTAGCCAAGGCCTAAGGATTGTACTTGATATGGAAAGGTGTCTGTAGGTACTACAGAGAAAAGTCATCAGCATTCATGGTAATAGTAATATATATTCAAGGTGGGCGTAATTAGTAAAGACACCATTTCACTGACCCAAAATTCCTGTCATAAGGAATTTCCTGTCACCAGACATACAAGGTGGGGCAGAAGTAAGTTTATAGTTGTTCATGTGAAAAATAATACAATAACTAATAAATAATAATACAAGATTAAACTCTGTTTCATGTACTCACAACTATAAACCTACTTTTGCCCACCCCTGTATTCTAGTTTCCAACATCCTCTTTGAGTTATGCTTTAGTACCATATCCCTGGGCCCTACGCATCAACTCTCAATGTTAACAGCCTTACTGCTTTCTGCCAACTATGATAGATTTCACCCACTTCTGAAAATTACAGTAGAGAGTTTACCATGTATTTATGCCTATACAGATGGAGAACTCCTTTATTTGGAATGATGACTCTCCTCCAGACAAAAAGATATTACTATCATTTTGGCATATGGCCCTTCAGACACACACTTGAATATGTTCAGCCTCACAAGAAATTGGTGTGGTTTGATTGGAATTCAGAGAAGTAATGGAATTACTCCTTCACTTAACAATCACCTCACAACCTAGAGATCCCCAAATTCACAGCTGCACAAAGGCTATAATTCCATTAATCAGTTTTCTCCAGACCTCAACTAGAATGAGAATATCTTTTATTTCCATTGTAGGCTCTATGTGTACCTATTTATAAAAATCACCAAGAATCTCATTCTGCATCTTGAATCAATCATTAATATTGATTATAATGTTGCCAACTCATCAATACCATACCTGGACTGTATATCTTCTGGGTTTCATCTCGTCTCCAGAACAAATGATGAGAAAAATGAATAGGTTAGTTTGGTGCACATGAATAAAAAAAAAAAAAGGAGGTTAAATAACTTTCCTCAGTTCATTTAGTTAAAAGGAGAAATGTGGGCAGATAGAAACAAAATAGCAAAAAGATATGGCTGTCAGCCTAAGGCATTTGAAATTATTCCTTGTGGGATGAGAGTCACTGTTGCCATTTGAGAAGGTGAATGACATGGAAAAGTTGTGCATAGAAAGATTTGCAAGGTAGCCATGGCCGGTTTGGCTCAAAGGTTATAGCACTGGCCAGTGGACCAAAGAGTCGTGGGTTCGATTCCGGCCATGAGCACGTACCTCGGTAGCAATTTGTCCCGGCCCTGGTTGGTGTCGTGTGGGAGGTAGCCACTTGATGTGTCCCTTTCAGGTCGATGTTTCTCTCTCTCTTTCTCTCTCTCCCTCCCGCTCTCTGAACAAAAATGGAAAAATGTCATTGGTTGAGGATAAAAAAAGAAAGAAAGATTTACAAGGTGGTGTTCAAGATGGATTTTGTGTTGGAGAGGTTGGAGGCAAGGGACCAACACATTGGGTAGCTTAATACCTAAGGCCTATACTAAAAGTGTAAGAAAAATCAAAGGTAATGTCTGTAAATAAAACAGGAAAGCAAAAAAGGCCAAATGTTTGAACACCAGGGATGCCATCTGGCAGAATGAAAATTCAGTATGAGCTCAAATGCTTCTTTTTAATGAACAGTAAACATCCATGATACCTAGGAATATTTATGATGTACAATTATAGAAACATATGGAACACAAATAATTTATGAAATAATAATACTAGTGTCATTGGAAATTTAGATGAGAAAAGATATAATGTGCTCAAGCCGAGCCTAAAAACAAAGATAATGTAAAATAGCTTTCAGAAAGCAAATCCATCTGGAGCTGACAACCTGACAGTTTAATCACAACACATGATTCTGACGACTGAAAGCAAGGAGCCCGTGGAAAGATAGATCAAGGCCAGAAAAAGAGATAAGTTTCTGTGTGTTTTCTCTGAAATAATAGTTATAAACCCAACTGTCTACCTTTTTTTTTTTTTTTGTAACCAAAGTTTTCATCTGTCATTATTTCCAAGTCTCTTTCCTTTTCTACTCCTCTAACAGTCTATTGCAGTTGTGAAAATTTGACAAATGTATTTCTTACAAAGATCAGTGATCTAAGTGTCACCCAATCTGTAATTAAAAATATAAATTGCCACTTCTGACAAAGAAGAACTTTGTTATTTTGTGTGAACTCTGTCTCACAATGGGAAGGGGGCTAACACAAAGGATAGAATCCCCAGCTTCTGTGCTAAGAAACAATGTATAGAAAGGTGAGAAATTAGTGAAGCCCATAAAACAAACAATGAATAACAGAGTGTAGACCACCAAAGGAGTAATCACAGACCGTCTCAGGAAGAGTCAGGAATATAAACTAAAGGGTCTATGATGGTGAGAACTTTGGAATCTCAATAAATGTCCCAAGTTGTTAACACTTATTTTCTATTTCCCCCCAAGTGATTAGTAGTAAAATTCATGAAATGAGAAGCACATCAGGTAAAACAGGAACTCTGGAGGTACATTCCACTCCACAGCCAAGTGGCAGAGAAGGAGGAATTCTGGAGGATGGAATGGACATGGCACCATACTTGCAAATTTTTTCTTGAGCCCAGCAGCTAGTAGTATGGTACCTGGACATCTTTTGCATAGAATAGAAACCTTACATTTGTCACATTCTCCATCTGAAATCAGGGTCATTGTTTGTTAATCCCCAAACTCAAAGTCCCCACACAAAATTCAGCCAATATTTCTGAGTGGCTACTATGATTCTTGCACATAAAGACCTCAGAGATATTGTTCCTGCACTTAAAACCACCCATAGTCTGAAAGGGAAGACAGATACATGAGCATGCAGTTTTAATAGACACCACAAAAGAGATAAGTAAACGACAGTAAAAAGAAGAATGTGATCAGCTCTGACTGACAGGAAGCAAAAAGAAATAATGTTTGGACTGGAGCTTGAAGAGTTGTGAGAAGTTCAGTGGAGAGGGTGGGACAACCTGGTATAGAATTACAAGGAAGAATAACAGTTTGCACAGTGGTCCCTTGGAGTGAGGCATGTTCCCAGTGATTCCAGCTAGGAAATTTTCCAGTGCCCTCCATTAGAGTATCTACTTTTCATTCTCTCCTCAAAGGATGTTCATTGCCCTTCTCTGCATTTAGAGACCTGTATGCAAATAGGAAGGAACTTCATAATTAATCATGAGATACCAAAATATTTGGGGTCTGTCCATCTGTAAGGCAGTGAAAGAAACTTTGAAAAATATTTTACCTGACTTTCTCCATAGAAAGAATTCTCAAGGGAGGACTATCTGAGGGAATGTATATTGGGGGGGGGGGGGGGGTGATGCTATAAAATAATAAAAGTATTATTTAGAACATATAGTTATGAAGCTATTGTGTTCAGATCCAAATGAACCCCTCCATTATCAATAATAAGGTGAATAAGTTGATGGATTCTGTTGACTTCATTCAGCTTCTTTCTCAAGTTGCAATAGTGTTTTATCAACAAACCCATGTAGAACATAGTGACATAGCTAGGCCTGGGTTCAACAACACAGCTTCCCTTCTCATGAAGGGTAACTTAGCGACCACCATATGGAGTGCCAAATATGCTGATACCAGGGACTGACTATGAAGTTCTGATGAAACACCATTCCTTGGGAGCAGGGAATCATTCACTCACCTGATACATTGGACTCCTGTCATCAGAAAGCAAACAACAGTTGCTTTCACCAGAATAGATGAATATCTGTATATAGATTTGCTTCCTCTGTGGATAATACTTCTGCCAGCACCACTATGGACCCATGGACTGTTTCTTTATTATTCTACTTAATTTCTGCCTGCAGAACTCATTCCATAGCAACAAAACATTGCAACACTACTGTTTCCAGTGGAATTTACTAGCTTTACATGCAGTCCATTACAAGCCTCAAAGCAACTGGCCTAGTAAAAGAATGAATTGACCATTTAAGATTCAGCTGGTGTACCGCTTGGGAGAAAACATCCTGAAGAGTTGAAGTGGTGTCTTACAAAGGCAGTATGTGCTTTGAATTACCGGCATTCTCCCAGGTGCCTTCTCTAAAGGTGCTAGAAATAAGAGTGGAAATGGGAATGATTCCTGTCACAATTACATCTTATAACCCACTTACATAATTTTTTCTGGTCACTGAGATTGTACTATTGTCTGTTTTTCATGTATGTGTTTCCAAGTAGGACTTCTTCTACAAGGGTATAGAGTAATATTGCATTGAACTGGAAATTTAATTGAAGGGCATTTTAAGTGCTGAATGCCACTGAGCATGTGTATAAGAAAGAAGGATACTATACTGGTTGATGGACTGATCCTGATTATCAAGGTTTATTTGGGGTGTTCCTACATAGCACTGTAGGAAAATCTATGTATAAAATTAAAGGCATTTTCTGGGGAGTTTTAGCATTTCCATGTTAAACAGTAAAATTTAATGGAAGACTATATATAGTAACCAAAGAAAGGCAAAATTGCTTAGAAATCAGACATCTATGAATAAAAGTTTGAGTCATTCACTAGGTAAAGAACCTTGGCTAACAAGGATACTGGCTGAGGGAACTATGGTATTATAATCTGTTATGGAAATGAGTTCTGCAGCATCTATACTTATTCTCTTCCCTGTCTAATCTAAGTATAATTTTACATACTATCTCATTTGTGTCTGGGTATGTACATACACATATTTTGATATGTTAACTCATTTTTTGATATGTCTCCTTGTTATTTCACATAAGAATTATTAATAGTACTTAATTTTACAATTTAGTTTTTATTACAGAATATCCAATACAGACTGTGACAGTACTGAAGAATCATATAATATCTTTCAGAGAGGAATACTGTGATGATTAATCAGAAATGAATATAATGGCTTTTGGGGGTTTAGTTATCTCTTTTTTGTGATAGATTGAGGGAATCTTTGTTAATAAAGGGGGAAAAAGCATAAGTGTGGCATTGGTTTAATAGGGAATTTAACCACGTGTAGGAGGTTGTGTGCGTGTTGACTCTAAATGGCAAAGGGTAGACTCTGCTACTTATTAGCTAGTGTTCTCAGCCCCAAAGATATTGTACTATATTTTGCTTTGTGATGCTGGGGCTGCGACTCTCTAAGTGGCATATGTCCTTTGTTAGCTGAATCCCTGACAGACCCCGGCAGTAGGCTAGAAGAATAAGGGACTTGTTTCCTCTTGTTTATTTCAGCTTCTGCTCTTTACCCTAAGAAAGGCAGTGGACTCCAGACTCTAGCTTTTTGATCAGCACTCCCAGAATCAGCAGCATCATTCCCTTTAAGAACAGGAGTTGGGCTCTAATTCCCCGTTCAGAAGCCTGAGAATTAGTTCTGTAAAAAACTGCTAACTTCCTGACATAGCGATACCTGCTCACTAGAACCCCTGCACACAGTTTGAATTTGTGTTCCATGTACCCCCTCTTTTAATACTAAGTAGTGCCATGAGATAGCAACAGTAACTAACACTGTCCCTTTGTCAGATATCTGAGTCCAATCTGTGAACGTCTTCCAAAAGCCACTAGAGTATACTTTGAAGACATAAGACATTATCAGAAATACTCAATGTGTAGATTTCACACATTTCACACATGAAAACATCTATTCACATACTCAGATTGTTCCAAAGATACCTATAAGATTTCCAATTACAGAAGCATACTTCTATTTTTAAATTAAAATGAAAAATTAACATATCCTACCAAATAGCCAAATTTGGAAGAAAAAAAAAAAAAATTCAGCATGAGGGGAATGTGTATATAAGTCATGGTGCAGAAAGTTCCTAGTTATACTAAGAAATTCGAAAGTAGAATTTAAATAATTAAAACAAATATTTACAAATGGGTAATAAATGTCAAAAGGCATATCTTAAAATAAATGGATTGGAATTGCCTAAAAGAAAAAAAAAAAGAAAAAAGCATATACATGGCTGAATTGCACTAGCCAAGTTTTGAGTGCTCACTAGCCACGTGCAGATTTTGATCTGTGCTTTCTTATTCATACTGCACCTTGATGACAACAACCTATGAATATTAGTTTTGAATCATATGTGGCAGATGCAGATGCCAAAGATCAGAACACAAGTAATATGTCACTATTCAGTAGTGTCCCCACTGTCCTTAGTTCTGCCTCCAGGTGGGCCCACAAGCCTTCCTGAGAAGGGGATCACAGCCCTTCCACCTGGATCCCATAATAATGATAATGCACCACAAGACGTATTCTGGATGGGAGATGGGACCGCGGCAGAACTCTAGCCTTTGTAGTTTTTTTTATTTTATTTCTGAACTCTCATACTAATTCGTGAACTTGGGTTTTTAACACCACCACTCTATCGAGCAGTTCCTGTGACAGCAGCTCTGCATCAGCATCTGAACACTTTCCTGTCGTAGCTGTTATTCACTGCTCTCAGGATCCATTCCTCACTCCCTCTTCTGTGCCCCAAGGTTTTTGTTTGATAATGTCCATCTTGACACCAACAACAGACACTGGTATTACCTTTACTTTGTGACTGAACAGAGGGAAGAAAATTAATACTTGTCACCAATCAGTTCTGCCTCTGCTTAAGAGGTAAAAATGTTGCAAGAGAACGTCATTCCGATTTAACAGTAAGAAAAATGTGCAGTAAAAAAATCATATGCTTGACTCATCAGACAGCTAGAGTCCCAGGGAAACCGGGCAAACTGATTCTAGTGGGTGGCAAGACATGTTGAGGAGACTGGGATAGGTAAACTGTTTCAACTTTGGCAGATTATGAGAGAGAAGTGTAAAAGTCATACAACTGGATAAGAGGGAAACACATTTTGACAAATCAATTAAGCTGCATGTGGGCTATGGACCATTTAGAATTCCGGGGGATCCAAGACACAGGGAGAACACACAACCATTTACCAGCTCTTTGCCATGGGCCTTGACTGGATGCCCATGGGGAAGAAGGGGAGGCAGAGAGAAGACACGCTGGGCCCACCCAGGTCAGAAGTTGAAGCACCTGTGTTTTGTGCTCTGGGCTGCACAGACACAGGCTGTTAATGGGCTGCCAGTAAGAGAGAAACTAAACAACAGCTCAGATCACAGATCTTTTTGTTTTTATACATATATGAAGAAAAGACATCAGCTGCTGGAAAATGGGAGAAAACATTTGCACCTACACCCTAGTTCTTGCCTTGATGCCAGGCACATATTAGCTACCTCTGGGAGGGGGCTAAGAAGTCTACCACCAAGCTCCAAGATGTGCTGATACAAGGCAAAACCCATAATACGAATCTTGAAGCTTGTTCTGCTTGTCGTTTTGTCCCTGAGATTAAAGGGGTTTAGGGGCTTCTTTTCTTGAGGGAAAAGTATTTTTTTAAAAAAACGTTTTTCTTTTGAGAAATACATGTGTATCTTTCTCCTCATAGATTGCTTTGTATAAGGACACGGCCACAGAAAAACCCTTTTATTATTGCCATTGTGACTTTTTGAGTTTAACAATGTGTCTTTCCTGAGTTTCCAGCTGATTCTCAGCCTCATTGTTATTTCCAGACCAGTGTGACATTTTGTACTTGACAATAAACAGTTATCTTGGGCCTTCTTGATTCCAGGATGGAAATAACATCATGTCACGCATCACTGGTTTTCTCTGTTTGCCGATCCTACATGAAGAAATTTTGTTTTGATAATCGCAGAAATCCTTATATTACCTAAATTATATTAATAAAATAGGTATATGATAAAAAGACATTGTATGAATAATTTGACAAATGAGATTCTCAATATAGCATTTCCTATGGATATTTTATATATTATCCCTCTTTGATTAGTTTTCCTTTGGGGAAAATATGGGACAATTTGCCCCACAGAATGATCTTTTAGAATTGCAGCCGTATTTATTTTTCATGGCTTACTTTATAAAGCATTTCAATGCTTTTCCTCCCTCGTTTCCTTAGCCAGTTTCCCTTAAATTAAAAATTCAGCCATGTATCTCTTATTGTTAAAGAAAAAAGGCCATTCTTAAACTCTTTTCTTAATTAGTTTTATTTTGTCATCCCATTTTTAAAAGCTTGGCCTAATTTGACATTTTCAATTCTTATTCTATATTTATCCCACCACAGTTTGACTTATTTTCACCACCTATTATGGGCTGAATTGTGTTCCACCACCTCTCCCCAAAAATTCTTACACTGAAGTTCTGATCAGAATATGACTGTATTTGAACAAAGTTTCGTTAAAGAGGTAATTAAGTTTAAATGAGGTCATTAGATGCCTGGCAGGTGTGGCTCAGTGGTTGAGCATGCTGGTTCCATTCCCGGTCAGGGCACATGCCCAGGTTGTGGGCCTGATCCCCAGTGCGGGGCATGCAGGAGGAGGCCAATAGATGTTCTCTCTCATTGACGTTTCTCTCTCTTTTGATCTCCCTTCTTCTCTCTCCAATATCAATAAAGGGGAAAAAAATGAGGTCATTAGGGTGGTCCTTAAAGTAATATGACTGGTGTCCTTATTAAGAAGAGGAAGTTAAGACCCAGACACATGCAGAGGGTGTGGTAGCCCTAGCAGACTAATATATCACTCCATAGATAATGTTTCTGATGTGATAATGAGTGACTTCCTAATTGGTATAACCATAGAACTGAAAGACAGAACTTTCAAGTAATCTGAGTGAGTTAAAACTTTTTTTCAGTCCATTAATAGCTCTGAAACTTTGGGTAAATATTTGATCTTTCTGAGTTTTGCTCTTCAAATTTTTAAAAGGGGTGTAAAAAATACTTTTTTAAGGACAAAAAAGATGCTATATATGGAAATTCCTTGCATAGTATTAAGCAGATAGTAAATGAAATGTGTGACGTTTTATCTCTTTCCTGTGTCCAACCAGCATGTTTCTGTAATTAGCAGACCACTGCTATGTTGAATGGCGTAAATACCAGATGATTTATCTAATATTTTTTTCTCAAGTCTTTCACAAACTCTTCCTTTCCCAGTTTCATCCTCCCAGGCAGCCCACCCCATTTAGATCTGAAGACCTCCCCTATTGTTTTGTTGTTGAAAATATAGAAGTAATCAGATCAGAATACCCTGATTTTTCTAACACCAAGTTTGTAAGCATACACACACACTTCCTGTCTGTTTTATCTTCCAGGCCTAAAGGAAGACCCATCCCAAGTTGTCACAAAGGCCCATCTCTCCATTGGTCTTTGGACCTCATATCTCAAGAATCTTGCTCTGAAAGATTTTCCCTTTCACTGTTGTGTCTTTTCCTTTGTACTTTTTTCATTTCAAATAGTATACAACATTTTTTAATATCCTCTATCCTTAAAAAAAGTTCTATTTCCTCCTTTGATCCCATATCCCCTTTTCTGCTTCCCATTTCTCTGCTGCTTTTCTTGACAAAAACCTTTCAAAACCCATTTACTCTGGGCTCCTAATACTTCCGTTCTACTGAAACTGCTGCTCTCAAGGTCACACCTACTCCATGTTTTCAGACCCAATAGGCATTTCCTCTCCTCATTGTATGAATCTCCTAAAAGACTTGATACATGTCCTCTTTCTCATTCTAAAAATTGTTTCCCTAGATGGCTTTTGTGATTTAATATCTGTGTTTTCCCTCTCCCTCTCTGGCCAATGATTTTCGGTCTGCTTCTCAGACTCATCAGTATCCCCTTATCCTCTTAATGATGGGTGTGTCAGACTGTTTGTGGCTTTCTTCTCTATTTATTCTCAGTCCCTGGGTGACCTCCTCTACTCCCATGATGTTACATAATGCCTATAGGGTAAGGATTACAACTGTGTGTCTCTAACCCTGTTCTTTCTTTTCAGGTCCATGCTTTAAGACCCAACCGATTACTTAGCAGCCTCTCTTGAATTTTTAATCACCATATCCAAAAAGAACCCTAATATAGTAAAAAGAAAACACTTGATTCAGTTTTCTTTAATAAATTAATTTCCTGCCTAGTCTTTTCTATTTTAGTAAATCACCCCATTTTCTTCCCTAATGCTCCTAAACCTACCTCAACCTAGGAGTCATTCTTTTAAAAAAAAAAATGTGTGTGTGTGTGTATATGTATAATTGTAGAGAGAAAAGAAGGGAAAAAGAATGGAATATTTATGTGAGAGAGAAACATCTGCCTCCTGCATGCCCCCCACCAGGGATCGAGCCTTCAACCTGGGCATGTGCCCTGACCAGGAATCCAACTGGTGACCCTTTGGTGCATGGGACAACACTCGACAAATTGATTTCATCCTTTTTTTTTTTTTTTTTTTTTTAGCATTAGCCATATATATATATTTTTTTATTTTTTTAATCCTCACCTGAGGATATTTTTCTATTTATCTTCAGTTAGAATGGAAGGGAGAGAAGAAAGGGAGAGAGAGAGAAACATTGACATGAGAGAGACACATTGACTGGTTGCCTCCCTATCTACCTGGCCAGGGCCAAGGACGAACTGCAACTGAGGTATGTGCCCTTGGCCAGAATCCAACCCACGACTCATTGGTTTGTGGGCCAATGCTCTACTGCTGAGCCAAAGCGGCCAGGGCAACATTAACCATATTTATATCACCACCTAGTTTATTGATAAATCTTGTTGATTTTACTTCTAAAATACACATTGACTCAGTTTTACTCCCAACAGCTTCAATGTCACCCATCTAGTTGAAATTACTACCATTTCTCAATTGCACCATTGCAATAGAAAAATCTACATCCCTACTAAAGTTCTCACCCCAGCAGTCCATTTATACAGCAACTAGGATAACTTAAAAATGCCAGTCTTCTTAAAATTATTTCAGTACCCTGATAAAATGATTTAAAGTCTTTCCACTGTCCTCAGGCCTCTACTGATTTCAGCTGATCTCTGTAACCTCATCTTGTGCCAGGTTCCCTTTGTTTAGTATCTTTAGCTTTGCTGGTCTCCTAGAGACAAGTTAAACTCTTTACATCCATGGGCCCTTTGAGTTTGTTCCTCTCACTTTTTGAAATACTTTTCTGAAAAAAACGTTCTATGGCTGACTCCTTCTCAGGAACCCAGTGCCAAGTCATAGCTCATTTCTTTGGTGGAGTCAGTTATGCTAGCCTATCTAAATTGGAGACTTTCTAAGTAATTCTTTATTTTATATCAAATAATAGTGCTTAATTGAATTTTGTGCTTATTTCTTTACTTTTTGTTTTTCCCTACTAGAGTATAAGAATCTTAATGTCAAGGACCTCGGCTGTCTTATAATTGTGTGCTAAGGACTTTTGTATGTGTTTACATAATATATTCATTATTCAAACCTACAATTTCAGATAGCTACTAATGTTAACAGAATTTTATGGCTGAGAAAAGAAAGGCTTAGGGAACAGTAAGCAGCTTGCCAGACATCATATAGCTGGATATAGCAGCCTTGGGATTCAAATTGGCATGTCTGATACTGAAATGTGTGATCTTAATTACATGATTTATTGAATCCTAGTCTCCTGATTTCTGGCTTTTTGATTTGTTTTAGAGCCCTGCTCATCCCTTGGACCTGATATTTGCTGTCATTTCAACAGTTCTGACCTCTGGCTCTCTAATAATTACGGTGAGGACCTTCCTGTAGTCATGTTGCTTCTGCCTTCCTCGGTTAAATATCCCCTGTCATGTTAAAAATTCCATTCTGTTTCTGGGACCTCCTACCGTGTACCACACAACCTTGAAACATTTTTTCCTCTACTTTGCAAAACACTGTGTCCTTGGGCAGCTACCCTCTCTAGGCCTCAATTTCCTTATTTGTAAAATAAAGAATTTGATTGATCTTAATTTTATTTTTTTGTATTTAAAAGTTCCACAAACATTGATGACAACTCACGTTTCTTTATCTGCTTTCACTGGGATTTTTAAGTTTTCAATATTTTAAATAATTTAATTTCTCTAATATACATTAATCTTGCAAAGAGTTGGGAGACTTTCCATATTGTACAAGGAACATTCTTTAGGTTAGTACATGTCTTCTTAATCAACTAATGGAGAACAATTAAATTCTCTTACATTAATGTTTGCTCTGCAACAAAATAAGGCTGCCTGACTTAAAGTTATCAATTATATAGCACTTTAGTCTAATAAGTATTTAATGAATGTCTCCTATGGGATAAGGTCTGCGTTAGGTGCTTGGGCCTATGCAAAATGCAAGAGATGATCAATACATAGATCCAGTCTTCATGGAGCTCAAGATTTAGTGAGAGAAATAGACAAACCTACAAATAAGTCCAAACAAAGCAGATTGGTAGAAGAGCTCAATTCAACAACAGCAGCAAGAACAAAAACAGATGTGGGAATATGGATAAGGATGACCATAATGGTATAACTACTACTTGTTCTAGGGAATTAATTCTCCTGCTTTAGAAAACAAACAGAGAACAGTTTTAAAGTTGGTCAAAATCCAACAGTATGAAAAGAAACTAACAGGCAGATCCTCCTCTGCCATCTGTCTGATTCCTAGAGCAGGCTTGAAGACATTCTCTGATTTCTGAGCTCACCTCCTTCCATAACCCTGGGATTTCTGCCTTTCTGAGCAAGCATCAGCCTGGCAGTCACCAGCAGGCAAGCAATCTGCTGTTCACTCCTGAAGCCCCAGGGACCTGCCTTCTGCCTGGACTATTTCTGGGCTGCTGTCAGCAGGCACTTGACTTGTGGGCATGTGGGTCAGGGTAGCCTTCTTAGCAGGATGGCCTAGGGGATGCTTGGGGAGCAGAGTGGAGGGGAAGCCTCAGTGGCAAATACAGCCAAGAAGTCATTCCAGAAAATGTAATTAATCTGTAGCTGAGGAGTGAGGCAGGCGTGCCATCCCAGGAATGTTTTGCTTTAGGTTTATACCTCTACATTCCCATGCACTCGAGAGACAAGCTACAGGAGAGCCAATGAGGTGTTGTCAGTACTGTAGAGCACTGAGAATACAGGGAGTAAAGAACAAAGGCATTGTGTGTACTTTTAAAAAGACCCTTATACTCGACTCTCTTTACAAGAACTAGTTTATATATAAAAACATTTCTCTGGTTAAGTCTTTCTCTACATCCTTTATGAAGTAGCATAGAGTACAGGTTAAGAACATGGGTTCACATCCCGACTCATTACTTAACCTCTCTGTGCTTGGGTCCATTTGTCCACAAGATGGGGATGATAATGACACCTGACCAGTAGGATTGCCAAAAGCATTAAGTCAATCCATATGCTGCATTTAGCACTTAGTACACAGGAGGCACTCAAATGTCAGCTGTGTTTCTAGTATTTCAATAGTGTGTTAACTATTGCCTATTTTCTGATGTTTCTTTTAACCTCACACTTCTGTGCCTCTCTTGTTTTGTTTGCTAGGAATTGAATGCTTTTATTATCAAACTTCACAGGTCAAAATCCCACTCACTCTTCATAAAGCCACCAGTCATAAGAGTCTTCCAAACAACAGAAGCTAACAACTGAATATCCATGGAGAATTCCTTCAGAGCCAGGCATGGTGACAGGTGCTGCAGGCACAGGGCGTGAAAAGGACTGCTCTTGTGGTCCTTACTTCCTGGGTGCTCTTTTCTTTGCTTCCACATACTTCAGCCCATTAAACCACGATTACTGCAGAGGTTACATTGTGTTATTTACACATTAGACTGGGAGGCATTAGATAGCAAGGATAGTATTAGTGATTGCTGCATAATGCATAAAGGACACTTAATGTTCATTGAATCAGCAGGTGAATGACCACAAGCATGCAGAGGCCTGCTTGCTATTGTCCACCTAAGCCTTCTTCAGTGATTAGGTGTCAAGGAAATGGAAGTCTTCCAAAGCCCCCTTTCTGTTTCTTCAACATTTACCCACAGGGCGTCATTCAGCACTAACATCCAGCTTCGTTCCCCAGAAAGCTATAGGCATAAAGGGTCCTGATTCCATTGTGAAAACATCAGCTTTGTTTGATGGGTGTTGTGGTGTGAGGTTGGTTAAAAATTTCAAATTTTTTCTGTCTTTAGCATGCCCCATATCTGATCTTCTTAGAGAAAAAGAATAAACAGAACTCCAACCTACTCTTTTTGTTACAGTGATTACTCCTCAACCCTCTCTTCTTGCCAGAAAGGTTTTCTTTATGTGTGTGTGTGGTGTGTGTGTGGCTTTTTTATACAAACTTCAGAAGAGTGTAGAGTTCCTTGTCAGACTTTAATCTGAACAGTAGAGAAAAACATAATTTTAACTATGAATTAGACTTATCTATTTGTCAGTTACCTATTAATCATAACTAAAAGCATGATTAAACTGTCACTAAAAAATCTGTTAAAGCCCTGTAATTGTGCTAATGCATTCTACTGTCATTTTTTAAAAAAAAAAAAAAAAGAAATTATCCAGAGTATTTTAAAGTCCAGAAAGGACTTTGGAGCTTTAGATCAATTCAGTCTTTTTACAGATAAAAATACAAAAAGTTAAGGACTCTGAAGCCATGAGAAAAGATTGATTGAAAATAACCATATAAAAACTTTAATAGATAATTAAGAATTGCAGAAAGTATTTGTAATGTTTATGATAAAAATAGCCAATTAAAAAAATGTACGATGAGCCTATACAGGTCAGTAATAAAAAGACACACAAGCCTATTGTAAAATAGCAGAAAATGTAAACACACATTTCAGCAAAAAAAAAATTCTGGAACATACAAAGGAAATAGAGAAATTCAAATGAATATTTTTTTCTACTTTTTAGAGTAGCAAAAATTAATAAGGTTCGTAACACCTGGTACAGGATGACAGACACACTATCTCCATTTGTGGGAAGGTAGCCAGAACAGTCATTTTTGGAAGGCAATTTGGAAACATCTAACAATTTTAGATGTAATAAGGTGTAATAAACACCTTTCAATTCCAGTGATGAGAATCTGACTTTTTACTCACAAACCAAAATTGTATATTTATATATATGTTGTTTAGAAAAAGAGAATCAACTAAAATGCCTGTTAGTAAGTGATTACTGAATGACCTACACAGTGAAATTCTTATTAAAAAAACTGTATCGATTCATTTAAAGATAGCAATTATAAACACATTGCATGTTAACAACATCATACTATAATAAAATTTGTGCTGACTTCGTAGAGCCCCTAAAATCTGTCTTAAAGTGTCAGTTTGTTCCAGAACATGAAAGAGCTAATGAAGGACAACATTTGGAAAGTGATGAATTCTATTTGGCCTGATTTACAATACCCAAGTTAAATAAAAGTTATAAAATTTGTTAAAAACTGCAGTGTTCTCAATTTTGATGGCCATATTTCCTTGGTTTATTGCTCAATTGCCTTTGCCTACTATATAAAAGATTATGTTTTTACTTTTTAAATAGCAGAGATTCTGTGTCTAACCAGAATAATTGTCTGTACTTTATTGTATTCTTTACTATATAAGACAGTAAAAAAAGAACAAATGGGAGGAAAAAATGGCGGCGGAGTGATGGGAGCTACACAGACCGTCTCCCAGAACCAAACTGGAATTACAACTATAACACAGACAAATCCACGGGAAAAAGCAACAGAAAAGCAGCTTGGAGGACCATACAACGAGGGACACTGACTCCATCCCGGTAGGCTTGCGAAGGCACGAGACGGGGCTGGGAGCCCACGGTCTTAGCTGGGAGCAGTGCCCTCAGGTTACACTCCCAGGCGGCTCCACAGCGCAGAGCCGGGACAGAGGCTGAAACAGCCACAGCCACTCACCTTGGGCTCCGGCAGAGGGAGGGCGGACTGGACTGGAACTGTGTCTGGACACTTGGGGTTTGGAGGGCGCTCAGAGCTTTGGCTGAGTGCAGCCACTCAGAACGGTGGCCACATTGCTCCTTCCCAGGGCTCTGAGGAGAGGCAGCAGCCCCTCCCTCGGAGATCCAACCCCACCCTGTGGGCCATTGAAGTGCTAATTGAGGCTCACTAACGACCAGCATCTGCCCCACCTTCGGGAAATTCCATTGTGCTAAGCACCTGAGGGAGCTTTTCAATCAACTGACAACCCAAAACTCATCAAGTAACCTACACTGCTAGCCTCCAGGCAAAAAGCTAGAGGATAACAGTACCTTTCCTGGGCTGGCAACTTTAACCAGGAAAGTAAGACTTGACAGTGGTGTTTAACGTGGGTCCTCCCTCGCTCATCTAAACACAGGAGAGGAAGCCACAAACAGCAGAACACCAACACCCACAGGGAAAACTTGACAGGCTCCAAAGCCCACAATGATAGCCAAAATGGTGAAACACAGAAACAGAAGCCAAATGAAAGAGCAAGACACCTCCACCGAAGATGAGATCAATGTGCAGCAATTAGGCATGTTAACAGAGCTAGAATTCAGAGCCATGATCTTGAGGAAGCTGAACAGCATGAGTAAGGACATAGAGACACTGAAAATAAGCCAATTGGAAATTAAAAACCAACAAGAAGAGATAAAAAATGATATATCAGAAATGAAAAACACATTGGAAGGTTTAAAAAGCAGAGTAGAGGAAGCTGAGGACCGGATCAGTGAATTAGAAGACAGGGTAGAAAAAATCAACCAATCAGAAAAACAAAAGGAAAAAAATATTAAAAAACAGGAAGACAGCTTAAGAGAACTATGGGACAACTGGAAACGTAATAATATTCGCAACATAGGAGTCCCCGAAGAAGAAGAAAAGGAGCAAGGGATAGAGAATATATTCAAAAAAAAAGTGAGAGAAAACTTCCCTAATTTGGTGAAGGAAGAAGGCATTCAAGTTCAAGAAGCACAGAGAGTCCCAAGTAAGAAGAACCCAAACAGGCCCACACCAAGACACATAGTAATTAAAATGCCACAAATTAAAGACAAAGAGAGAATCCTAAAAGCAGCAAGAGATAAGCAACAAGTTACCTACAAAGGGAACCCCATAAGGCTCTCAGCTGACTTCTCACAAGAAACACTATAGGCCAGAAGAGAATGGCATGAAGTAATCAAAGTCATGAAAAACAAGAATCTGAATCCAAGACTACTCTACCCAGCAAGGCTATCATTCAAAATAGAAGGTCAAATACAGAGCTTCCCAGACAAAAAAAGGCTAAGGGAATACATTAGCACCAAACCAACACTGCAAGAAATGTTAAAAGGACTGCTGTAATTAGCAGTAGAAATGGGAAGAAAAATAGAACCACACTAAACAAAAATGGCAATAAATAAGTACATATCAATAATCACCTTAAATGTAAATGGACTGAATGCTCCCATAAAAAGACACAGAGTAGCTGATTGGATAAGAAAGCATGACTCATCTATATGTCGTTTACAAGAGACCCACCTCTCAACAAAAGACTCACATAGGTTGAAAGTGAAGGGATGGAAAAAAATTTTCCAAGCAAATGGAAAGAAAAAAAAGCTGGGGTAGCAATTCTCATATCTGATAAAATAGATTTCAAAATGAAGACCATAACTAGAGACAAAGACGGCCACTACATAATATTGAAAGGATCTATCCAACAGGAAGATATAACCTTGATAAACATATATGCACCCAATATAGGAGCACCGAAATATATTAAAAATCTTCTGGAGAACTTCCAAGGAGAAATCGACAACAATACAATCATAGCAGGGGACTTCAACACCCTGTTGACAGCACTGGATAGATCCTCTAGGCAAAAAATTAGCAAGGAAACAGAGACTCTAAATGAAGCACTAGACCAAATGGATTTAATAGATATCTACAGAGAATTACACCCCAAAACTACAGAATACATATTCTTCTCAAGTGCACATGGGACATTCTCAAAGATAGACCACATGATAGGACACAAACTAAATCTCTACAAGTTCAAGAAGATTGAAATCATATCAAGCATCTTCTCAGATCACAATGGCATGAAACTAGAAATCAATTGCAACAAGAACATGCAAAGACATTTCAACACATGGAGGCTAAATAGCATGTTATTAAACAATGAATGGGTCACCGAGGAGATCAAGGAAGAAATTAAAAACTTCCTGGAAACCAATGAAAATGAACACACAACAACACGAAATCTATGAGATGCAGCGAAAGCAGTTCTGAGAGGGAAGTTCATAGCACTACAGGCTTACCTCAAAAAAACAAGAAAAATTTCTAATTGACTGTGTAACCTCACAATTTAAAGAATTAGAAAGCAAACAAAAAGAAAACCCCAGAGCAAGTAGAAGAAAGGAAATAGTAAAGATCAGAGCAGAAATAAATGACATAGAGACCAAAAAAACAATTCAAAGGATCAATGAAACAAAGAGCTGGTTTTTCGAAAAGATAAACAAGATCGATGGACCCTTAGCTAGACTCACCAAGAAACAAAGAGAGAGAACCCAACTACACAAAATCAGAAATGAAAGAGGAGAAGTAACAACCAACACCACGGAAATACAAAAGATCATTAACAACTACTATGAAATAACTATATGGCAACAAATTCGACAATCTAAGCGAAATGGACAAATTTCTAGAAACACACAGTCTCCCAAAACTATTCCCGGAAGAGAGAGAAAACTTGAACAGACCAATAACAACTAAGGAAATTGAAGAGGTAATCAAGACTCTCCCAGCAAACAAAAGCCCAGGCCCAGATGGCTTCACGGGGGAGTTTTACCGAACATTCAAAAAAGAACTAACACCCATTCTCCTCAAACTATTTCAAAAAATTCATGAAGAAGGAAGACTTCCAAACACGTTCTATGAGGCCAGCATAATTCTAATTCCAAAACCAGAAAAAGACACTATGAAGAAAGAAAACTACAGGCCAATATCCTTGATGAACATAGACGCCAAAATCCTGAACAAAATATTAGCAAATCGGATCCAGAAATACATCAAAAAAATTATTCACCATGACGAAGTGGGATTCATTCCAGGGATGCAAAGCTGGTACAATATTCGCAAATCAATAAACGTGATACACCACATAAACAAAATAAAGAATAAAAACCACATGATCATATCAATAGATGCTGAAAAAGCATTTGACAAAATCCAGCATCCATTTCTGATAAAAATGCTCAGCAATGTAGGAATAGAGGGATCATATCTCGACATAATAAAGGCCATATATTAAAGATCTACAGCCAACATCATACTCAATGGACAGAAACTAAAAACATTTCCATTAAGAACAGGAACAAGACAGGTATGTCCACTTTCGCCGCTCTTATTTAACATTGTACTGGAAGTCTTAGCCACAGCAATCAGACATGAAGAAAAAATAAAAGGGATCCAAATTGGAAAGGAGGAAGTGAAACTGTCATTATTTGCAGATGACATGATATTATACATAGAAAACCCTAAAGACTCCATCAAAAATCTAGACTTAATAAATGAATTTGGCAAAGTAGCAGGATACAAAATTAACATCAAGAAATCGACGGCATTCTTGTACACCAATGATGAAGTCACAGAAAGAGAAACTGAAAAAACAATCCCATTTACCATCGTGCCAAAAAAATTACGATACCTAGGAATAAACTTAACCAAAGAAGTAAAGGACCTATTTGCAGAAAACTACAGGTCATTTAAAAAAGAAATAGAGGAAGATATAAAAAAGTGGAAGCACATACCCTGTTCATGGATTGGAAGAATTAACATAATTAAAATGTCCATACTACCCAAAGCAATCTATAGATTTAATGCAATCCCCATCAAAATACCAACGACATATTTCATAGAACTAAACAAATACTTCAAAAGTTCATATGGAACCAAAAAAGGCCACGAATAGCCACAGCAATCTTGAAAAAAAAGAACAAAGTAGGTGGGATCACAATACCAGATATCAGGTTATACTACAAAGCGACTGTAACCAAAACAGCCTGGTACTGGCACAAGAACAGCCATATAGACCAGTGGAACAGAACTGAAAACCCAGAAATGGACCCAAGGCAATACGCTTAATTAATATTTGACAAAGGTGGCAAGAGCATACAGTGGAGTAAAGACAGCCTCTTTAATAAATGGTGTTGGGAAAATTGGACAGCTACATGCAAAAAAATGAAACTGGACCATCAACTTACACCATACACAAAAATAAACTCAAAATGGATATAAGATTTAAATGTGACCCGTGAATCCAGAAAAATTCTAGAAGAAAATGTAGGCAACAAAAATCGGACATCATACGGAGCAGAATTTTCACTGATACATCACCTAAGGCAACAGAAATAAAGGAGAAAATGAACACATGGGACTACATCAAACTAAAAAGCATCTGCACAGCAAAAGAAACAATCATCAAAATGGAAAGGCAACCCACTGTATGGGAGAACATCATTGCCAATGATGTATCAGATAAGGGGTTAATTTCCAATATATAGAGAGTGCTCCTACAACTCCACAAAAGGAAGACAAAGAACCCAATTAAAAAATGGGCAGAGGAACTAAATAGACACCTCTCCAAACAGGACATACAAATGGCCAAAAGACATATGAAGAAATGCTCAACATCACTAATCATCAGAGAGATGCAACTTAAAACAACAATGAGGTATCACCTCACACCTGTCAGAATGGCCGCCATCAACAAATCATCAAACAACAAGTGTTGGCGAGGGTGTGGAGAAAAGGGGACTCTAATACACTGCAGGTGGGAATGCAGACTGGTGCAGCCGCTATGGAAAACAATATGGTGCTACCTCAAAAAATTAAAAATTGAACTTCCTTTTGACCCAGTGATCCCACTGCTGGGAATATGCCCTAAGAAGCCTGAAACACCAATCAGGAAGAATATATGTACCCCCATGTTCATAGCAGCACTATTTACAATAGCTAAGATCTGGAAACAGCCCAAGTGTCCACCAGTAGACGAATGGATAAAAAAGCTGTGGTACATATACACAATGGAGTACTATGCAGCGGTAAGAAAGAAAGATCTCTTATCCTTTGAGACGACATGGAGGGACCTGGAAAGTATTATCCTAAGTGAAAGAAGCCAAGCAGAAAAAGATAAATACCACATGATCTCACTTATATATGGAATATAATGAACATAACAGTCTGAGGAATACAGTAGACCCAGAAACATCGAAGTAGGGCACAGACTGACATCCCTCAGAAGAGGGGGTGGGGGGGTAGGGGGGGTGGGAAAAGATAAACCACAGAACTTATATGTATGTATGCATGACCAATGGACATGGACAACTAAGCCGGGGCCGGGGCGGAGGTGGGGTGGGGTGGGGGGTGCCAATGGGGTAAAAAGGTAAAATATCTGTAACAGAAAAATAAATAAAAAATTCATAAAAAAAAGAACAAATGTTTCTCATTCCTCACTTATAAAATAATTAAGATTATTTACAATCTTAATTATTTACAATCTTTTTTATTTTAAAGTGTTTTCTTGACACTTAGATTAAATATAGAAACAAATGTTGTTTCTCCATCTTAATCAAATATCCAAATGTACTCAGCAACTTTTTTGCTTTTTGCCTTGCACAGATAAAATTCTAAATATAGGAAAAAATTAAATCTTTTATAATATCTTTTACACCTAAAAACTACCTTAGTGATTTTCTAGAGGGCACCTAGAAAATCATAAAGTTCTGTTCTTTCACCTTACTAAAAGAGAGATGCTAGAAATTATGTTTATTTATTAGCTACTATTGATGAGTTACATGGGATAAATATTCAAATAAGGAGAGATACTCAGTCTTCCCTAGGTTAAGTTTATATAAGTAAATGTTATTAATATAAGTATTTTTGAAATCGTATTATTTTTTAAAATTTATCTGTATTGTTGGAAGTATTACAGATGTTTCCTATTTTTCCCCCATTGACCCCCTCCATCCCACTCCTGCCCCTCCAACCAGCCTTCACCATACTATTGTCTATGTCCATGGATTATACATATATGCATATATTTGGTTAATCTCTTCCCAGTCCCTCCCCATTCCCTCTGAGATTTGTCAGTCTGTTCCGTGTTTTCATGTCTCTGGATCTAATTTGTACATAAGTTTATTTTGTTTATTAGATTCCACATGTAAGTGAGATCATGTGATACATGTATCTCTGACTGGCTTATTTTGCTTCACATAATACTCTCCAGGTTACTCCATATAATCTCAAAGGGTAAGATCTTTCTTACAGCTGCATAGTATTCCATTGTGTAAATGCATCACTGCTTTTTTATCCATTCATCTACCAACGGGCACTTGGGCTGTTTCCAGATCTTGGTTATTATAAATAGTACTGCTATGAAAATAGGGGTGCATATAAGCTTTCTGACTGGTGTTTCGGGAGTCTTAGGATAAATTCCTAGATGTGGGAAAACTGGATCAAATGGCTGCTCCATTTCTAATTTTTTTGAAGAAACTCCATATTGTTTTCCATAGTGGCTGCACCAGTCTGCATTTTCACCAACAGTATGTTAGAGTACCCTTTTCTCCACACCCTCTCCGGCACTTGTTGTTTGATAATTTGTTGATGGTAGCCATTTTAGCAGATATGAGGTGATACCTCATTGTCATTTTAATTTGCATCTCTCTGATGATTAGTAGCGCTGAGCATTTTTTATGTCCCTTGACCATTTGTTACGTCCTCTTTGGAGAAGTGTTTATTCGGGTTCTCTGCCCATTTTTAATTGGATTGTTGGTCTTCCTTTTGTTGAGTTGTATGAGTACCCTGTATATTTTGGAAATGAACCTCTTATCAGAGGTATCATTGGCAAATATGTTCTTTCATACAGTGGGTTCCCTTTCCATTTTGATTCTGGTTTCTTTTGTTGTGCAAAAGCAGAAATTATATTCTTTATAGGAAGTTCCTAGAGATTCGTCAGTGCCTTCACTATCCATCTGATGTTTCTATTTATCAGAGTCCTGATGGTGTTTTGCCTGATGCTAGCTAACAACAGTATAGTGTTACCAGTCACTTCAGTTATTTAAAATGTTAACTAGGTCATAGCCCTATTTCTGTTTTGCTTTTTTAGAGAATCTTCAGGTTTACAACAAAACTGGGAGGAAGATACAGAGATTCCCCATTATATATATGAAATCTCCACCATTATAATATTATACAGAGTATTTTTCTTACCTAAAAAATCCTCTATGCTCTGCCTATTCATCTCCTCCCACCCCTGCCCTTGGCAACCACTGATCATTTTACAGTCTCTATAATTCACTATAATTTTTTCTTTTCCATGTCATATAGCCAGAATCATACAGTATGTAAACTTTTAAGATTTGCTTCTTTTACTTAATAATATACATTTAAGTTTCTTTCATGTGTTTTCATTGCTTGATAAATCATTTATTTTTGGTGCTAAATAATATTGCATTTCTGGTGTACCAAATATATTTCTCCATTCACACAACGAAGGACATTTCGCTTGTCTCCAAGCTTTGGCAATTATAAAGAAAGTTGCTATCTACATCTATGTACAGGTTTTTGTGTGGATATAACATTTTTACCTCCGTGAGGGTAAGTACCAAGGAGCATGATTGCTGGATCATATGGTAAGTGTATGTTTAGTTTTGTGAGAAGGTGCCAAACTGTATTACCAGCTGGCTGTATTATTTTGTATTTCCACAAGTAATGAATGACATTCCTGTTGCTCCCCATCTTCACCAGCATCTAGTGTTATCAGTGTTCCAGATTTAGGGCATTCTAATGTCTGTGTAGTGGTATCTTGTTGTTTTAATCAATTTAGGAATATGATGACATATGATGTGGAGTATATTTTCAAATACTCATTTGCCATTGTGTATCTGCTTTGATGAGATGTCTGTTAAGGATTTTGACCCTTTTAAAAATCTGGCTCATTTTCTTATTGTTGAGTTTTAAGAGTTTTTTTATTATTTTGGATAAAAACTTCTTTATCAGATGTGTGTCTTACAAATATTTTGTCCCAGTCTGTGACTTGTCTTCTACTGTCTTGACACACAGTAGAATTCTATAAAAGTGTTATAAGGAAAAGGGTAGATCTGTATGTACTGACCTGGAAATATACCTAAGATAACTAAGTAGCAAGAAAAGCACAGAATCATGTAAATATAATTCTTTACTGTACAGAGGATAAATATTACACTTTTTTCCCTCCCTGGAAACAATAGCACAATGGTGAAGTGAGACTTCTCTTATTTTGTCTATTTGATCCTTTTCTATACTTTTTCAAATTTTCTAAGTTGGTTCTAAACGGTAGAATAGGTTTTAGGTAATTTTCCCAATCTGCTCTTTTATATATTTTAAAAATTAAAAACAAAACAAAACAAATGAAAAAAAACAGTCTGGTCGGTGTTGCCCAGTGGTTAAGCATAGACCCATGCACCAAGAAGTTGCTGGTTCGATTCCCAGTCAGGCACATACATGCCCAGGATTTCAGGCTTGATCCCCAATAGGGGGCATGCAGGAGGCAGCTGATGGATGTTGATGTTTCTCTCTCAATGATGTTTGCATCTCTCCCTCTCCTTTCCTCTCTAAAATCAATAAAAGCATATTTTTAAAATATGTTTTTATTGATTTTTAGAGAGAGAGGAAGGGAGAGGGAGAGAGAGAGAGAGAAACATTAATGAGATAGAAACATTGATTGGCTGCCTCCTGCATGCCGCCTGGTGGGGATCAAGCCTGAAGCCTGGGCATGTGCCCTGACCAGGAATCAAACTGGTAGCCTCCTGGTACATGGGATGACTGACGCTCAATCCACTGAGCCCCACCGGCCAGGCAATGAATGCATATTTAAAAACAAAACAGAATTGTGTATGTGTATATATATATATTTTAAAGTCTCAAGTACAAAGTTCCAAGTTCCATTTATTTTCAATAATTAAACATAACAACAAAGAGGAATTAATCCACTGATTTTTTTATCTTCATCCGAGGACATTTTGGCATTTATCTTCAGATAGAGCAAGAGGAAGAGAAGGAAGAAGAGAGAGAGAGAAACATCAATGTGAGAGAGAAACATCGAGTGGTTGCCACCTACACCACCCCACCCAGGGTGGGGGACAAACTGCAACCGAGGTATGTGCCCTTAGCGGGAACTGAACCTGGAACTCTCCAGTCCAGTCCGCAGGCCAACACTCTAACTGCTGAGTCAAACCGGCCAGGGTTAATCCACTAATTTTTAAACCTAGCACAGCCTTACCGCAAATCTATCCTTAATGAATAAAAACACATTACTAGTACCTCAGATTATTCTTGAGTCTCTCTAGGGTTTTGTCTGTATTTTAAACAAAACTAAGTGGTAGGTAAAGAAACACATGTTTGATGCTGGACTGACAGGACTAGAAGAAAGAGCCAAGGACATGGTCCCCAAATATTACATTAGCAAAGGAAATAGGGTTTTCAAAGCAGTTTAGAAAACAGAACTCACTGAGGGATGCAAAGGTTTGGGATAGTCCTGATCAAGACCTTTTAATAAAATATTACCATGTTTCTAGATCCTTGATTTGGAATCTATCACAATCTAGGAGAGCTTCTGCCAAAGGATAAGAGGCTCTTTATTCATGCTGCCTGATTAAGACTTGTCTTCTAATTTTATTCCTGTGACTTGCTCACTAGCTCCTGATACCAATATAATAGAGGACACATTCAAAAAAAAAAAAAAAAAAAGATTACTACTATGTAGACCAGAGATTTTCAACTGGTGTGCCACAAGAATTCTTAAAATATGCAATACCTATTTATTCAGGGGCACCGAACTCTTTTCTCCTAGATTATCAAATTAAAAAATGACAACAACCAACCCAATATCTGTCAGTGTAAGTGAATCAAAATTATACCCAAGTTTTTTGTCAGATCAGAAAAAAATGTAATACATATTTTTGGTGTGCCACAGAATTTTAGTAATTAGTTTATGTGTACCATAAGATGAAAAAGGTTGAAAATTGCTGATGTAGATCAACCTCTCTTGGTTCATAGTTTCCTTTCATAAGCACACTGATACTGGCAGGGACAGCTCTAAATATATCCAATAGCTTTTAGTATTTTTATCCTCCTACACAACTCTGCTTGACTACAAAAATCTACGACTCACAGAGCAATAGCAGCATTGGTCAGAAGATAAGTGTCATTTGCAATATAAGAATCTCTAAAGCTCAATAGTCACAATTTTTTTTAACCACCTCATCTTGCACACCTTTTAACATCTGCCACACCATTTTTGTTTCTCATTATCTTCTTAATTATTTCTTTCAGAATTCAGCCCTCCAAGGTACACTCTGAGTGCTAAATTTTTTGACCAATGTATCTCTGGGATCCTCATAATCTTTTTGCAAATCTAAGTCATCCTGTCAGGACCAAATGGGATCCCATCAGCCCTCTGACCAGACTCTATAAAGAAAGTAGTAGCCTCCAGCTCACCAAGATTTTTTAGGAAGACCCGTGTAACTGTTGACAGATTCAAGTTCAGCTTTTCCATTAACTGCGGGATGATCTTAATGGCAACTCCCACCTCTAGTAAACAAACTTTTTCTTCTTCCTCATCAGGTTGTATTTCTGGGTCTTCCTCGGGTGTGTGTGGATCATCATCCCACATTATATGTATTTCAAAATCGGGGCTTTCCTCCTCAAACTCTACAAGCACTTTTGACTACTTCTTCATTTTCCTTGATCTCTTTATACATTCTTCCCCAGGCAAGTCAGGAGTTCTATTCCATGGTTCCCCGCTATCAGCAGCCTCCTGGCTTTCTTGGCTTTCTGCCTCAGTGTCTGAAAACAGGGGCTCACCGGAGTGACCTCCAACAGGTACTTAAGTTCCTGGCCTCACAGTTGCTTCAAGTAGCAGTCTCTCAGGGGCTGCCTAGAGGACCGAGACAGTGAGCTTTGCACCATCACTTTCCACAAGGTGTTGCCTTGACGAAGCTGGTCGAGTGGGCATTTGTCTTCACAGAGGTTAAGATGGCCATGTTGTCCGCATCCATGACGGTCACCTGTCCTGAGAGGGCCCAAGCCCCACTTTTGTGTCTGGTGCCTAGTTGGCCACCAGGGCCAGGCCCAGCCCACAGGCTCCGTCTTGAGCCTCCCCTGCTCTGTGTAGCCCAGAAGGTACTGCTGGACTGAAGTCGCTGGGCCTGCAGCACCACCCGGATCCTGCACCTGCAGGGGGTACCGATGCCCTGCGGGGTGCTGGCTGAGCCTGGAGGGCCAGTGTTTGCTAGGTTGGGATGCACCTAGAAGGACAAGAAGCTGCCAGATTCCCTCGCAAAGAAGTCGAGGAATGAGTGGGCCCACTGAGGCATGGGCCCAGATCCATCGCCTCTGTGCTGGCTGACTCCGCTCCAGAATAGCTAGCCTCTGAGCTGAGCTGTCACTCCAGACACGATCGCCCCGCCCTGCGCCTGCGCGGCCTAAAGGAAGACTTTCAGGGAAGCCCAGAACCCTGGTTGACCAACCCTCCTTACGAAATGCAACCTGTTCACCAGCTGGGCTAAGAAAAAGTTTCTTCAACTTTCTTATCTCTGATTTGTCTGTTGTGCTCCCTAGTATGGCATACACTCCTTTTTCTTCCCTGTCATATCTGTAATTTCTCCTCATCTTCAAGAATCAATCCAAGGATAGCTTTTTTAAATAAAATTTAATTTTCAGGGCCGAGTTAAGCATCTCCTTCTCTGGGTTCATATATTTTTCATACCTCGTTAAAGGCTACCCCTCGTTGCTATGATTTTTTTTTAAACGAGTCATCTCAAAGTCAGGCCTTTTTATTCATCTTAATAAGTAAAAAGGCGTAGAATTTAACATGGTATCTAGATAATAGTAAAAATTTTAGATGTTCGATATATGCTTTAATTTTTAAAGAAAATGATTTATCCTCAATCTAATAGCAGTTAGAAGGATACTCATATTTCAGCTTCCCAAGGAATTGTCCACAGTGGTTAGGAACATGGCTCTGTACTAAGACTGCATTGTTAAATCTCAATTCTGTACTTTAGTTGCTATATAAATATTGAAATTCTTCATCTCTATTTCTTTTTTCTTTTTTTATTAATTTATTTTTGTTACAGATGTTTCTCCTTTTTCCCCCAATGACACCTTCCTCTCTATCCCCCCTGATTCCATCCCCAGCTTTGTTGTCCATGACCCTCTGTTATGTGTACATGCATATAAGTTATGTGGCTTATATCTTGCCACACCCTCTTCTGAGGTTTGTCAGTCTGTATCCTACTTCCACATCTCTGGGTCTACCCAATTCCTCAGACTCTTATGGTCATTATATTCCACAAATAAGTGAGATCATGTAATATTTGTCTTTCTCTCCTTGGCTTGTTTCATTTAGGATAATACTCTCCAGGTAACTCCATGTCATCTCAAAGGATAAGAGATCTTTCTTTCTTACAGTTACATAGTACACCATTGTGTATATGTAACACAGCTTTTTTATCCATTTGTCTACTGATGGACACTTGGGCTGTTTCCAGATCTTAGCTATTGTAAATAGTGCTGCTATGAACATGGGGGTACACATATTCTTTCTAATTGGTGTTTCAGGCTTCTTAGGGTATATTCCTAGAAGTGGGATCACTGGGTCAATTGGCAATTCAATTTTTAATTTTTTGAGGTAAGACCATAGTGTTTTCCACAGTGGCTGCACCAGTCTGCATTCCCACCAGCAGTGTACTAGAGTCCCCTTTTCTCCACACCCTCCCCAAAATTTGTTCTTTGATGATTTGTTGATGGCGGCCATTCTGACAGGTGTGAGGTGATCCTCATTGTTATTTTAATTTTCATCTCTTTGATGATTAGTGATGTTGAGCATTTCTTCATATGTCTCTTGGCCATTTGTATGTCCTGTTTGGAGAGGTGTCTATTCAGTTCCTCTGCCCATTTTTTAAGGGGTTTCTTCACCTTCCTTTTGTTGGGTTGTATGAGCACTCTATATATTTTGAAAATTAGTCCCTTATCTGATGTATCATTGGCAATTATGCTCTCCCATACAGTGGGTTGTCTTTCCATTTTGACAGTTGTTTCTTTTGCTGTGCAGAAGCTTTTGAGTTTGATGTAGTCCCATGTGTTCATTTTCTCCTTTATTTCTGTTGCCTTAGGTGATGTATCAGTGAAAATTCTGCTGTGTATGATGTCTGAAATTTTGTTGCCTACATTTTCTTCTAGAATTTTTATGGATTCACAAGTGACATTTAAGTCTTTTGTCCATTTTAAGTTTATTCTTGTATATGGTATAAATTGATGATCTAGTTTTATTTTTTATTTTTGCATGTAACTGTCCAATTTTCCCAGCACCGTTTATTAAAGAGGCCGTCTTTACTCCACTGTATGCTCTTGCCACCTTTGTCAAATATTAATTGAGCATAATGTCTTCGGTCTGATTCTGTGTTCTCTGTTCTGTTCCACTGGTCCATATGCCTGTTCTTGTGCCAGTACCAGGCTGTTTTGATTACAGTAGCTTTGTAGAATAACCTGATATCCAGTATTCTGATCCCACTTACTTTGTCCTTTTTTTCAAGATTGCTGTGGTTAATTCGGGTCTTTTTTGGTTCCATATGAATTTTTGAAGTATTTGTTCTAGTTCTGTGAAATAAGTCGTTGGTATTTTGATGGTGATTGCATTGAATCTATACATTGCTTTGGGTAGTATGGACATTTTAATGATGTTAATTCTTCCAAGGTATGTGCTTCCACTTTTTTATATCTTCCTCTATTTCTTTTTTTAATGTCCTGTAGTTCTCTGCAAATAGGTCCTTTACTTCTTTGGTTAAGATCATTCCTAGTTATCTTAATTTTTTTTGCTGCAATGTTAAATGGGATTGTTTTTTAGTTTCTCTTTCTGTGAGTTCATCATTGGTGTATAAGAATCCCATCAATTTCTTGACATTAATTTTGTATCCTGTTACTTTGCCAAATTCATTTATTGAGTCTAGTAGATTTTTTATGGAGTCTTTAGGGTTTTCTATGTATGATTTAATGTCATCTACAAATAATAACAGTTTAACTTCTTCATTCCAATTTGGATCCCTTTTATTTTTTCTTCATGTCTGATTGCTGTGACTAAGAATTCCAGTACAGTGTTAAATAACAGTGGTGAAAGTGGGCATCCCTGTCTTGTTCCTGTTTTTAAGGGAGATGCTTTTAGTGTTTGCCCATTGAGTATAATGTTGGTTGTAGGTCTTTCATATATGGCCTTTACTAGGTTGAGATATAATCCCTCTATTCCCAGATTGCTGAGTGTTTTTATCAGAAATGGGTGCTGGATTTTGTCGTATGCTTTTCAGCATATATTGATACGATCATGTGGTTTTTATCTTTCATTTTGTTTATGTGGTGTATATCACATTTATTGATTTGCAAATATTGTACCAGCCTTGCATCCCTGGGTTGAATCCCACTTGATCATGGTGAATAATTTTTTTAAATATATTGCTGGATCTGATTTGCTAGTATTTTGTTCAGGATTTTGGCATCTATGTTCATCAGGCATATTGGCCTGTAGTTTTCTTTTATTGTAGTGTCTTTTTTCTGGTTTTGGAATTAGAATTATGCTGGCTTCATAAAACGAGTTTGGAAGTCTTCCTTCTTCTTGAATTTTTTGGAATAGTTTGAGGAGAATGTTCTGTAAATAGTTCTTCTTTGAATGTTCTGTAAAACTTCCCCAAGAAACCATCAAGGCCTGGGCTTTTGTTTGCCGGGAGGGTCTTGATTACATCTTCAATTTTCTTAGTTGTTATTGGTTTGTTCAAGTTTTCCATCTCTTCCTGGTCCAGTATTGGGAGGCTATGTGTTTCTAGAAATTTGTCCATTTCACTTATATTGTCGAATTTGTTGCCATATAATTGTTCATAATATTTGTTAACGATCCTTTGTATTTCTGTGGTGTCAGTTGTTGCTTCTCTTTCATTTCTGATTTTGTGTATTTGGGTTCTCTCTTTTTGTTTCTTGGTGAGTCTAGCTAATGGTCCATCAATCTTGTTTATCTGTTTGAAAAACCAGCTCATTCTTTCATTGATCCTTTGAACTGTTTTGTTTTGGTTTTTTTTGGTCTCTATGTCATTTATTTCTGCTCTAATCTTTACTATTTTTTTCCTTCTACTTGCTCTGGGGTTTTCTTTTTGTTTGCTTTTTAGTCCTTTAAGTTGTGAGGTTAGATAGTCTATTAGAAAGTTTTATTGTTTCTTGAGGTAGGCCTGCAGTGCTATGAACTTCTCTCTCAGAATTCTTTTGCTGTATCCCATAGATTTTGTGTTGTTGTGTGTTCATTTTCATTGGAGTCCAGAAAGTTTTTAATTTCTTCCTTGTTCTCCTCGGTAATCCATTCATTGTTTAATAACATGATATTTAGCCTCCATGTGTTCCAATGTCTTTGCATATTCTTCTTGCAATTGATTTCTAGTTTCATGCCATTGTGATCTGAGAAGATGCTTGATATGATTTCAATCTTCATGAACTTGTAGAGACTGAGTTTGTTTCCTAACATGTGGTCTCTCTCTAAGAATATCTCGTGCACTTGAGAAGAATGTGAGTTCTGTAGTTTTGGGGTGTAATTCTCTGTAGATATCTATTAAATCTATTTCGTCTAGTGCTTCATTTAGAATCTGTTTTCTTGCTAATTTTTCATCTAGAGGATTTATCCAGTGATGTCAGCAGGGTGTTGAAGTCCCCTGCTATGATTGTATTGCTGTAGATTTCTCATTTGTAATCCTCCAAAAGATTTGTAATATATGTTGGTGCTCCAATATTGGGTGCATATATGTTTACCAAGGTTATATGTTCCTGTTGGATAGATCCTTTCAATATTATGGAGTGATCTTCTTTGTCTCTAGTTATGGACTTCATTTTGAAATCTATTTGGTCAGAAATGAGTATTGCTCCCCAGCTTTTTTTTCTTTTCTCTTTGCTTAGAAGATTTTTTTTTTCTTCATTTCTTCACTTTCAACTTATGTGACCCTTTTTTTGTGAGGTAGGTCTCTTGTAAACAACATGTAGATGAATCATGTTTTCTTCTCCAATCAGCTACTCTGTGTCTTATTATCAGAGCATTCAATCCATTTACATTTAAGGTGATTATTGATATGTACTTATTTATTGCCATTTTTGTTTAGTGTGGTTATATTTTTCTTTCTATTTCTTCTACTAATTACAGCAGTCCTTGTAACATTTCTTGCAGTGCTGGTTTGGTGGTAATGTATTCTCTTAGCCTTTTTTCTCAGGGAAGCTTTTTATTTGACCTTCTATTTTGAATGGCAGCTTTGTTGAATAGAGTAGTCTCGGATTCAGATCCTTGTTTTTCATGACCTTGATTACTTCATGCCATTCCCTTCTGGTCTGTATTGTTTCTGTTGAGAAGTCAGCTGAGATCCTCATGGGGTTCCTTTGTAGGTAACCTGTTACTTATCTCTTGCTGCCTTTAGAATTCTGTCTTTGTCTTTAATTTTTGGCATTTTAATTGCTATGTGTCTTGGTGTGGGCCTGTTTGGGTTCTTCTTACTTGAGATTCTCTGTGGTTCTTGAACTTGAATTCCTTCTTCCTTCATCAAATTAAGGATGTTTCTGTCACTATTTCTTCAAAGATGTTCTCTAACCCTTGCTTATTTTCTTCTTCTTTGGGGACTCCTATGATACAAATATTGTTACATTTCCAGTTGTCCCACAGTTCTCTTAAGCTGTCTTTATGTTTTTTAATTGTTTTTTCTTTTTGGCTTTCCGATTGGTTGATTTTTTCTATTCTGTCTCTAATTCACTGATCCAGTCCTCAGATTTCTCTACTCTCGTGTTTAGTCCTTTCAATGTGTTCATTATTTCTGATATGTCATTCTTAATTTATTCTTGGTGATTTTTAATTTCCATTTGGTTGATTTTTAATGTTTATATGTCTTTATTCATGGTGTTGATGTCCTTACTCATGCTGTTGAGCTGCCTCAAGATCATGGCTCTGAATTCTACCTATGATAACTTGCTTTACTGCATTTCATTTATTTCATCTTTGGTAGAGTTCTCTTGTTCTTTCATTTGGGATTTGTTTTTTCGTTTCACCATTTTGTCTATCTCAGTGGGTTTTGGAGCCAAATTTCCCGTGAGGGTTGGTGTTCTGCTGTTTGTGGCTCCCTCTACTGGCTTCCGATGAGTGTGAGAGGACCCACGTTAAACACCACTGTCAAGTCTTACTTTCCTGGGTAGACTTGCAAACCCAGGAATGGTTCAGTTATCCTCTAGCTTTTTGCCTGGAGTCTATTAGTTAAGGTTACTTGAGGAGCCTTGGGTTCTTAGTTGAATGAAAACCTCCCTCAGGTGTTCAGTGTAAGGGGATTTCCAGAGGGTTTGGCAAATGCTGGTTGTTAATGAGCCTCAATATGCATTTCAATGGCCTATCTGGGTGGGATTTGAATCTTCAAGGGAGGGGCCACTGCATCTTCCCAGAGTCCTGGGAAGGTGTAAGATGGTCACTGACCTGCATGGCCGCAACTCAGCAAAAGCTCTGAGCCCCCTCCAAATCCCAAGTGTCCCCACACAACTCCAGTCCAGTCCTCCCTCCCTCTGCTGAAGCCCAAGGTGAGTGGCTGTGGGTATTTTAGCGCTCTGTTCCAGCCCTCTGTGCTGTGGAGTGGGCTTGGGATTTTAACCCAGAGGACGCTGCTCACAGCTAAGACTGTTGCTGTTCGTGGGCTCCCAGCCCCCCTCTCGTGCCTCTGAAGTCCTACCAGGATCAATTCAGTGTCCCTGGTTATATGGTCCTCCAAAGCTTCTTTTCTGTTGCTTTTTCCTGATTATTTGTCTTTATTTTAGTTGAATTCCAGTTTGGTCTTGGGATATGGTTTGTGTAGCTTCCATTCACTCTGCCTCCATTTTTGGATCTCTCTCTCTCTCTCTTATGTTTTTAATCCTCACCCGAGGATATTTTTCCATTTATCTTCAAACTGATAAGGAAGGAGGGAGAGAGGAAGAGAGAGAGACACACACACACATTGATGTGAGAGAGGCACATTAATTGGTTGCCACCTGCATGACCCCAACTGGAGCTGGGAGTAACCAAAACTGAGGTGCATTCCCTTGGCTGGAATTGAATCCCAGACTCTTTGGTCTGCATGAAGACACTCTAACTGCTGAGCCAAACCAGCCAGAGCCATCTCTCTTTTTAATCTATAAAGTGGGAATAATACTAGAACCTACATTATAGATTTGTTATGGATTATGTGAAATGAATTTTGTAAAAAGTTTAGAATAGGGCCAACAGCATAGTAAAACTAAATGTATATTATCTTTTAAAATTATAATGTTAGATCCATGCTCTGATTTTTTAATACTTAATTTTATCAATTTAAAAAAAAATTACAGGTGTCCCTCCTTTTTTCCCTCTTTGATACCCTCCTCCCTGCCCACCCCCTTCACTGAACTGTTGTTGTCTATATCCATTGACTATGCATATATGCATATAAATTCTTTAGTTTATCTCTTCCTTCCCCCTTCCATCCCTTCACTCTGATATTTGTCAGTCTGTTCCCTACTTCCATGTCTCTGGATCTATTTTGCTCATTAACTAATTTTGTTCATTAGATTTCACATATAAGTGAGATCAGGTGATACTTGTCTTTCTCTGACTGGCTTATTTTGCTTAGCATAATACTCTCTAAGTCCCTTCATGTCATTTCAAAGGGTAAGAGAGCTTCATGTTCTGATTTTTTAAAGAACTGGATTTAATTTATGTAGTTTTGGTTTGTCTATTGTTATTAGACACTTTTAGCTATGTCTCTATTTGCCCAAGGTGGGTACCTTTTGATGGCATACTGCTTGGCCACAGGAATTTTATCATTTTATCTGCATATGAGCTTTAAGGCTTATTTTCTTGTCTTAAAAGCCATGCTTCCATTTTTTTCTTCAATTCATACTTTCACTTTGTGATTGGCTTCAATGAGGTACAAGTTTTGCTTCCAATCCTTGAATATCCATCCTTCTTATAAGCTTTTTCTTCTTAAGGGCTCAGCTCATATATCATTCTATTTATGTAGCTTTCTAAGAATATCTCCCATGACTGCATGAATCATAATGTACTATATTTGTTTACTTGTTTGTATTTCCCATTAGACTGCTTTTTCAGATCAGTGATCTTATCTCATTATTCTGTTTCCTCGGTGCCTAGAACCACATCTCAAAGTCTAGAGACATGCTAAAATATTAAAACATATTCATAACATTGAATGATTATTACATTTTGCTTTTCAAGAGTTGCAAAAATAATTTCTTCAATTATAATGGTTTCTGTATAGTTTCTTTGGTGGCTGTCATAAATGCAATTTTCTAAGGTTTTTAAAAATTATTGATAAAAATTAATTATACATCTACTAATTATATGCTAGACAAAACACTGAGAAAAATGAACATAATGAAAGGCATAGGCCCTACCACTAAGTAGCTCACAGATTAGTGGGATAGACAAAACACAAATGAGTAGCATAATCAGCAAGAACAATATGAATTATGTGTCCAAAATAAAGGCTAGAGAGAGAATATAATAAGAGTTAATAGACTGAAGCAATGGTGTGTTGGCCATTATTTTAATAACCCACTCTCAGAATAAAAGCCTGGGTTTGTAGCATTTGCCAATTTCATTGTATAAATACTCCTACCATACTTGATTTCAAGCTACATTATGAGGTCACTATAGCAAAGTTGGAAAAAGATGTACATTTTAGATCTTGCTAGCCAATGTGGGCTGGTTCCAATATACCCTTGAGGGGAGAGATGATTATAGACAGACATGGTCTGTGCATAATTAATGGAGAAGGTGAAATTAAAATTAGTCTTGAAGATTGTACAGAAATTAGATAACTCAAGGAAAATATGTACCACTTTTGGAAATTAGTATAAGCATTGCATAAAGGCAGGAATGAATGTAAAATATTCAGGTAACCGTACTCAGTATGTAGTAGGTGCTCAATAACTATATTTGTGACTGAATGACAGTGAATAGACCTTCTGATTGAAGAACTGAGTCTCTGTAATAAGAGACTTGAGAGGCAAGGTCAGATGCCACAGTGTTCTGTGGTATCCACAAGTCTCTATCCTTGTTTATAATATTGCTTCTTTTCCCCCTCTATCCCCAGAATCTTCATTAGCTTGGTTGTGTGGGCTCAGCACAACACTTTGCCATTTGCTGATTTTTAAATTATTTTAATAATCACACAGATATCTAATATTTAGATAGGTTTAGCTTAGAATTCTGGGAGGACAAACGTTTTTAATTTTCAAAGGTGGCAGAGTGGCATCTAAATACATCTGCATAATAGCTTTATCTCTGTTAAACAAACATTCCTCCAGAAATTGAATTCATTTATAGCATTTTGTATACATTTGGTGGGCCAGCTAACGGTCAACTTTTTTTGTTTTATCTGGTATATAAATGTGAGATTCTGTGGTTAGGCAGATGTTAACACACTTTTTTGGTAAGGTGACAAAAATTTGTAGGCCATTTGGTCTTGGTCACAACTAGTCAGCTCTGCCACTTTAGCATGAAAGCAGCCATAGACAATATATAAATAAATGATTGTTGCTGTCTTTCAATAAAACCTATTTACAAAGAATTTAGAAGATAGATTTTACCTATAAGCCATAGTTAACAATTCTTTGCTTAGGGCATCAAGGTATCTAGGAAATCTAGAATTCTTTAAAGTTCATAGATGACTCTAAAGGTCAAAAAATGCCAAAAACTCACAAGGACAATACAATGTAAAAATGACTCAGTAAAAAGAATTCAGTTTATCTTTCCTGGTAAAATGTTTATCTGACCTTCTACCTCCCTCCTTTATATATGGGTATAGGTAGTTATAGAATTATCTTGCTATCATAATTTTGGTGTTTATATACTTTCTTAAAACTGCTTTCTGAATAAAATGTGACTTAGGATATTAATTAATTTCTATAATATTACAATTGCCATAAAGGCAATAAAAATCTTTCTAATAATTTTCCAGGCTAATGGTCACTTTCTTAATTGATATTATGTCCATGTTCCTGGCAACATGAGTGATGTGGAAATAGTGATGAGTAAATATTTAGTTTTCAGTTTCCTTATCTTTACAATAAGAAAAAGCAGAACCTGTTATATTTACCAAAGAGAATGACAGTATTATCCTAATGGTAGGTATAAATCTGTGCCCTTTATTCATTAGCGATTATGAAAAAATTACCTTAGGACAAAAAAAAAAAAAAAAAAAGAAGTCCTACATTTGTCTGTTATGATTTGATGCTTTATTTTCTTCTTGAATTCCAGAAACAAACAGCTGACCACCCTTCATATACTTTCTTTTCTGCTATCATGGATGAAGGTTAAAAGCAGGGAAAAAAGCTCCAGGAGAATTCAATCACATTAGACAGGATCTTGAGCCATAGTGCATCCTGTCTGGAGAACTGCTCATATAATGCTCAGGCTAATGATTGAGCTCAAGGACTGTATCTGCTTATATGTGAGGGTTTCAGGTTGAAAAAAAAAGAAATAACAATACATTGCTAGAAAGAGAGAATATATATATATATATATATATATATATATGCACACATATATATATGTGTGTGTGTGTGTGTGTGTATGATATAGAAGATTAGTGCCCTGTCCAGATGGCATTAGATAGCCTCGCACTACCTCTGTGTGCCCACCTCCCTGACTGTACATGCTTCACTCCTAACCACTACCCCTACAAACTTCAGAAGATGGGCCCTGGATACTGTAACCTATAACCTGTCTGGAATTGGCTAGTACTGGGAGCTTTACACCTCCTACCTCAGGGCAATCTGTATCCAATGGCTATTAAAAATGCGAGTCCAAAAATTCAGTTCCTTTGTCTTAAGACAAGACAAATGGAAGTATACTTTATACTCTACCAAGATCTGGCTGAGTCTGGGACATCAACTGAAATTGTATTCTTACTTGCCTTCTTCCTCCTTCTCACCTGCTTTACTCACCCTCTTACTGGTTTCTCTTTAATAAAACATTCACATTCAGATTCTTAGTTGAAGTTCTGTTTCTGGTGAAACTTGACAATAGACCAACACAACTACTTAGTTTTTTTGTAATAGCTAAAGTCACACTACATTTAACACCAATATGCACATAATTTATAAAGAAGTGTCCACCAACCTGTCAACAAATGCATGGTGAAGAAGGAAAATGGGATCATTGGCAGATCCCTGTACCTGAGACATCGTTCCATTCATATAGATGTGCAAGGCATTGTGCATGCTGCTTTGAGAGGCATCTGCTATACCAGTAAGTGGACTTGCAAATCCTATTAGTAAAATGAAAATTGAAAAAACAATTACTTTGCCTTAATGATGGAAAATCTAAATGATTATTTCATTTGGTTTACAATTACAAGTAAAAGCCTAATTCAAAGTCATAAAAGAATAATGAAATTCATTCTGTGTTGGGATTCTTTACATTCTGTAGTGAGTATTTAATAAATCTTTCTGGCATTGATTGGTACAATGAACTGATTAATCAGATGAAGTTGAACAGATATTTCCAGCCTGTTATGTATTCTTTTACATTCCAGTTCTGGTAGTTACTTTTCATTTTGGTTTCTGGTTCCAGAGGAAGCATAATATTTGTGACCTTCCATATCACTGTGCATCATCAACCGTCTGGGGGCATCAGGTCAGAATATGTTTGTTTTCCAGAATATTCATTTAAACGTATTTAGAACCACTAAATTGTTCCATTTATTGAATCAGGAATACTAATAGTGATAATAAAAATTATAATAAGAGCTATTATTTTCTGAATATTAATTAGGCTAGATGATGCTTGTTTTGTGATGTATGTCCTCCAATCTATAGCAACTGTCAATTATAAATTATTATCTCCATTGTAAATAAGAGAAAACTAAGGCTCAAAGAAGTTCTGAATTTCCCAAGGCTAAGAGGTAATGGTAGAGTTGGAATTTTCACTTATTTAAATTAAGCTTCAAGATCTGAGATCTTGATATTTTGTGTTCTCTCTCACCCACCTCCTGGTTATATGGTCCAGGTAATATTTTACTCTTCACTATTTCCACCTCACTCATGTTGCCAGGAACATGAGGTAGAGTAAGATATTATTTGAGTCCATTCAGGCAAAACATAAGCAGAACTCAAGACTCAGAGAACCAGGCAAAGAAGTTAGAGTAACAAAGTTAAATTCTAAGCCTGAACCACATAGAGGGAATATGGCCAAGGACATAGTATTGAATTTCAGAATTTAGAAATATCCAGCAAGCAGAAACTGCACGACGACGACGATGATGATGATGATGATGATGATGATGATGTAGGATAGACACTGAAAGGTACTACGATTTGGACAGGAGTGATCTAGCTACATTTTATGTAATTAGGATTATTTTGTAATCTACCTCCTTGGTTTCAATAGTGAAGTTCTTGACTTTTGCATTTGGTGCTTTGTGGGTCACAGTAGTTCTGTCCCCTCAGCTTGTGATTTATCCTCTAAAAGACCACACCAAGCCCTGGCTCCCCAGGAAGCTTAGCCTAAGAACAATCACTCCTCTCCTTCTCTTGTCTATGACAACTTTCATGATTGACAGTCACTATATAGGATTTTTTTCTAAGAGTTTGACATGATTAATTTTATATAAACTTTCGAATGATCCTACAAATTATCTTCATCATATCCATTATATAAACTTGAAAAGGGGGCTTAGAGAGGTTAAGTAACTTGTCTAAAAACAAAAAACAAATAAGAGGAGTTAATGTTGGAACAAAAGCCTGTTTTATTCCAGAGCTTAAGCTCTTAGATGCATGGCTTACTGCCTTTCCTGTGTAACAATAAATCACATATCATGGAGGGCAAAGTTCCGTAGAGCAATGGTCTTCAATCTTTTATTCTTGAGCGGTACCAAATGAAAAATTTTAAATGACATTTAATGTATGCTCTCACATATTTTTAAGTAGATTACAAATTGTTTTAATCATCATTATAAATATGATGGATATTTCAGGGGATATAACTTCAGGGGTATTACAAATAGTATAAGAATTTAATATCACTTTAAGGAAATGTATCTTATTTACTATTATTCATATAAAAATATACCTAAACGTACTTCATTGTATGCTGAAATTTTATAGGGTTTCCTCTTTTCACTTAATCTCATGTTTTTATTCTATTTTCCCACAGAATTATGCCTAAATATTAGGTTATACTTGAAATTTTTTTTCAAAACTTCCATCAGCCTATCTTACTAAACTTTTTAAAAACTTCTGGTGACCATTTACTTAATCTTCTGGATTCGGTTATCATTAAATAATTTATTTTTAAATAAATTTCATACTTTATTTTTAAAATTATTTATATATTTAAATTATTGTTGACATACAATATTATATTAGTTTTAGGTGTACAACATAGTGATTACACATTTATATAACATCTCAGTAAGTCTTATACCCATCTGACATTATAGATAGTTATTATAATATTATTTATTATATTTCCTATGCTATATTTTACATCACCATGACTGTTTTTATAACTGGATATTTGTACATCTAAAATAATTATTAGACCCTGGATGGGTAGCTCATTTGGTTAGAGCATTGTCCCAATACACCAAGGTTGTGGGTTTGATCCCCGGTCAGGGCCCATATAAGAATCAACCAGTGAATGCATAAATAAGTTGAACAACAAATTGCTGTTTCTCTCTGTCTCTCAAATCAATAAATAAAAATAATTATTAAATCTAAAAATGTAAAATTATATTTAAAATTTATTTCTTAATAATATTGATGAAAGATTGTATTTCATCATTTATGATGAAAGTTCAACATAAATTCTATTCTAAATTTTAAAAAATAAATTTAAGCCCTGAGAAAACTGGTCTTATAAATGACTAGGTTGGAATAAAAATATGTTATATATTAATTTCACATACTTATTTGAAGTCCTTTTTAGTTATATATTCCAAAAATGACATACTGATCCAGTGTCTAAATAATCTGATCCCCCAGCTGACAACTCAGTCAAAAATTCTTTAATGAAAGCAATCTAATAAATTATAAATTTATTTAAAAACCACTGACTTGCATTATTTTTCTTACTCAGTCATTAAAGTCATTCCCTTCAGCAACATTTGCACCAATATTTTGAATTCTCCACTTGTAAGTTTTTGCCCTTTCTGGGAGCATGCTATGTTGAGAATAGATTCAGGATAGGGTAAAAGGTATGCCTTTCTTCTGAAAAGTCAGAGAAGGGAGGCTGGGAAAGTGGAGGTGGTAAAGGAGAACCTTCAGGTGCCTTCTCACTGAGATTTATTTCTGGAAAGTATACTTGGGAGGAGGACCTGGAAATACATTTCCTTAAACCTCTCTGTGCCATGTACCCTTTCGAGAATCTTCGTGAACCTGCAGTAGTGTGTCTATCCCAATTTGAAAATACTGCCATAGAAAAAAGACTTTTAGAGCTAACTAGTCTGGGGGTTAAATTTTACATTACTTATATAAAGTATGTCTTTTGTCAAGTTAGGTATCTTCTTTGAGTCTCAGTTTTTTTATTGGTAGGACAGAAAATAATTAATGTCCATATCTACAATTTCCACTGGATATCAATGTGAGAGAGACACATTGATTGTTTGATTGTTTGTCTCTCACACACACTGGGGATTGAACCTGCAACACAGGTGTGTGCCCTTCATTGGTAATAGATCCCACAACCCCTTGGTCCACAGGCTGATCTTTTGGTCCACAGGCCAATGCTCTAACTGCTGAGCCAAACCGGCCAGGACAATGAGCATTAATTTTGATAGCAGGTATGAAGAACTTACTATAGAATCTGGTGCAAAAGGGATGCTTTCTCTGTAGAAGCTATGATTTCTATAAGCTCATTGCATTTGATAAATGGGTGCTTATCATGAAAGCTAAACTACAAAGCAAGACTAGCAGAAAAGCCTATTTTGCCACAACTCCTTGCCATCAGTACCCATTCCAGTACCAGCCACCCCTTCGCTTCCTGAACTTCATGGCTCTACAGAAACCTACTTGCTGCTTGCCTTCATCCAACATTATGTGCTCCTGGGTGACACTGGGAACAGGGATTGTCATTTTAAGAGCATTTTCAGCAAGCTAGTGTTTCTTTATTCACTTCTTTAGCTATCTTGCCAGGTGTTGCATCTAGGAGAGCCTACAGTGTTACTAAGGAAGGACATCTGAATAAGCACATGGGGTTTGTTAGAATGCACTGTCATATATATTCAGAAATAGTTCAGAGATACAGGTTAAACAAATACCCTACCTCTTTGTGATAGATTACCAGATTGTTAATATAGACAACCTGATTATGTTAACAATTTTAAATGAACTATGTATATCCTGTCTCTTCAAACAGTTTGGAAATGCCTCAGAAGTAGGGGCCAAATTCTTTGCTTTGATTCTCCACAGTGAAAAACAGAGCCTTGCACATCTTTATGTTTAAAAGAAAACCAACTATAATATACTTATCAATCCTTCACTTACATAATCCTATAGAGATTGGGAATAGGAAAGATATATTTATCTCCATAAAATCTATAAGGAGCCTTTACTCTACTCTGATGTTTAAGTGACAAAATAGAGAAAATGCCATGAATATGAATAATATAAAAATGTGAATAAACTATTTTCTATTTAACTTATTTACACAATTTACTTTTTGAATGGTAATCACCTCAGAAAAATAAGAAATGATTACACCAACATCAGTAGCTTCTTTTGCTAAGATTTTATTCTCTTTTAGAAAAGCAAGTCAAAGAGGCAGTCCTAGGCATCAAGTATGTAATAATAATTCATACAACAAGTTTTTCAAATATCTTTAATGTATGTGATCTCATTTGAAAACCAGGACTACACGTGGAATAAATATTATTATCTTCCCAATTTTGCAGATGAGAAAACTTAAATTTATAGAAGCTAAATAACACATCTGAATTCTAGCTAGTAATTGAGGAAATCAAGGAATTAAATATAACTCTGATTGATTTCAGAACTTGTGCTTTTTTCTGTACACTAGAGTTGGATGTGTCTGTACTGACTGGCTGACACACCTTAGGTACCTCTTTTTTTCTGTGTACTATTAAATGAATTTATTGACTTGCTATTTTTATCCATTAACACAAGGTATGGATTGTGTTATTGCTTCATTCTTGTCCAAGTATTCCCCATGGATGGAAGGTCTAATAAGCCAGCTAGGACCCTGTTAGCAGTCACAGATGCCAAAATGGCTCAAAGTTCTTTGTGAAGAGCAGTGCCAGTTGCCCAAATTACTCCGTTATGCCTTAACTCTGTATGCTACGTTCCTATGGGAAATTACAATAAACACAGTTTCAGGCTGATGATAACAATAGGAAACTTCAGCTTGTTAATCCATCTCTTTCTCTTTCATTTATTTCCCAATAGTACTCTGACAGTGTTCATGTCTGTTTGTTTTTTGATATTGATGACTATCTCTGATACCTGGAGATTCAAATTTAATTGGTATAGAGTGGGCTCAGGCACTCAGAGTTTTAAAAACACCCCTGGTGATTTTAATGTGCAACCAGGGTTGAAATTCACTGATTTAAGCTAAATTGCTCTAAACTTGAACTCGTATTTTAAAAACTTTAGTGAGTCTATTATTTATCTGAATATACTATTTCCTTCACTTTTAAAGTTTCTCCTTTTATAGTCTGACAGTCTAAAAATACTCCCGCCTTTAAAATCCCACCATACACTTTCATCTTGAAATATGTTCATATTGATAACCGTTCCAAAGAGGACCCTTGAAAATGATGTTTAAAAAATTGAGCAACTACTAAGTGGCAGGCACTAGGTGGACATTTTCACACATCATCTTATTTAATTCAGTATGTTTCTTTCTAGGAAGCTTGGTTATAGATGTTGCTCTTTATCTTGCCTGATGGATTTTAAAATGTAAAAAAGTACATAGTTAAATCTTCAGAACACAGTACATTTAATTTATTTGATTTAATTTTATTTTAAGTTTATGTCTAACTAATTTTAATATTTCATGACTTCCAGAGAGTTAACTGCAAAATAGAAACCAGAAAGAAGATACAAAAAATGTACATTAATGTATCTGAAGATTGGAGGGAAGTGACTGTTAGACCCACTGGCTATATTCCCCCTAATTTACTCTCCTAATGTGCAACTTAATTCAGAAACTAAGTGCTTAGCCTCACAAGGTTACACACAATAATTTTAGGAGGTTGTATTTGATGGCTGAGTACTTTTAAAAGGCTTATAATTTAAAACTCTTGCAGCAGAAATATAATATTGTAGATAAAAAAAGATTTTGGGTCTAAGCAAGTCCTCAGGTATAATGGAAGCATTAACTTTCAATCCACTTCAAGTTTCTCAAATAAAGTGTTAGGTCTACAGCTGTGATGTACTTAATTAGCATTTATATCTATTAGAAAATACTTTTAATTTGACTCAGAAAATTATTTTAACTACAGAAACAGAGCAATGAAGTAAGTATAATGAAGGCAGATTATTTCTTATCATATAATTCTGTATTAGACGATAGTTAAGGCCACAAATGCTCTGCACATTCTGTGGTCCTCAATTCTCAAAAGGATGGTCCTAGAGCCAGCAATAGCACATGTAAACTTGTTAGAAATGCAAATATACTAGCCCTACTTCAGAACTATTGAATCAGAAAGTCAGTGGAATTCACCATTTGTTAACAATTCTTCCAGGTGATTCTAATATGCAGTAAGTTTGAGAACTATGCTTTAATTATCCTCATTGTTTATACAAACAAAAGAGTTGATCAGTCATATTTAGTTACAGTCCTTTCCATAAATTCAATAAAGGAGAGCAACAGAACCATTTCATGTGTTATCACTTTAAATTGTCTATTATTTTAAACAACATTAGTTTCTATTCTTGGTAACTTCAATGTTTGTGTCTATGTGCATATCTAATATTTTTCTTTTCACGCATGTTACAAATACACAGTATATACATAATTACATTATCCAGTGACTTTTTAAACATTTCATAAATCTTATTTCAAGTTTATAAACATGCCTGTAGAATGATCTTATACATCAAGAATAATGGTCCATTTCTTCATTTAAAATTTGTTTGAAACTTGAAGATGGTGGCGGGCAGGACCAGAGGGAGGGTGAGTATGTGAGAGAGTGAGCTAGTGTGTGAGAGTGTGTGAGTGGACATGAAGGTGGATGACCAAATTCATGCAGTGCAGAGCCGCTGAGCAGAAGGTTCCTGTGCTGTGGACAGGAGCAGTCGGCTACCACAGTAAGTGGCTCTTCAGGGCGTTTCTCCTTGCACTGCGGGAGGTCCCACCATTTTGGAAGATCCCGGGTCTTCGCTGGGAGGAGGCAGTGGGAGTGGCTAGGGCCCAGAAACCTGAGCCCACCAGCGCACCTGGCACCATTGGACCAGTGGACAGTGGTGGAGCTCCCAAGGTGCTGGTCGTGGAAGCTGCAGATAGCCAGGAGCCCAGCACCATCCCCCATAGTAGCAGCCTGATCAGAGTCGAGATAAACCACCCGCAACAGAGGTTGGGGAACAGACATCCATCCCCAGGCAACAGAAGCACAGACCAGCAGCTGAGACCCATCCCCCAAAAACTACAGCAAAAGCTGAGCAGTAGTTGAGCCCCATGGGGCAGCAGGACTCCCCAGCGGCCAGCGGCGGGACCTGGGGCTCCACAGAGGCCTGTGCAGTCCAGTAGCCCATAAGAGCAGTGGGAAGCCAGGGCCCCAGAGAGAAAGATGCAATCCAGATAGCCTCCCACGGGACCTACCGGGTGCGGGGGCACCAGAGAGGCCTGTGCTACCCAGTGGCGACTATGCTATCTAGTTATCTGCAGGACCTGCGGGGTGCTGAAGCACCAGAGAGGCCCATGTGGCAGAGCAGCCCATAACATAGGCATAGAGCTGGGTCCCCCAAAGGACTGTGTGATCCAGTTACACATCGTACCTGCAGGGTACAGGGGCACCAGAGAGGCCTGTGCGACCCAGCTGCACACAAGATAGGCATAGAGGATGAGAAAATAGAGGCAGAGTGAATAGAGGCTACAGAGATGATCTCCCAGGACCAAATGGGAATTACAACTAAAATAAAGGCAAATCCTCAGAAAAAGCAGCAGAACAGGACCATTTAACCAGGGACACAGGTAGGATTTGCGGAGGTATGAGAGGTTGGCAGGCTGGGAGCCCACAGACAGCAGCAGTCTTAGCTGTGAGCAGTGTCCTTGGTGAATAAAGACCAAGCCTGCTCCACAGCACAGAAAGCCAGAACAGAGCACTAAAATAGCCACAGCCACTCACCTGGGGGCTATGACAGAAGAAGGGCAGACTGGGCTGGGACTCTGGGAGGACAACAGGGATTTGGAGGGCACTCAGAGTGTTTGCTGAGTTGCGGCCACAAAGGACTATGGCCAGAGTGCTCCTTCCCAGAGCTGTGGGGAAAAGCAGCATCCCCGCCCCCCTGCCCCCCCGCCCCCCACGAGATTGAGCTTTTCCCAGGTGAGGAAAAGAAATGCAAATTGAGGCTCATTAACAACCAGCATCTATCCCACCCTCTGGAAAGCCTCTTATGCAGAACACCAGGGCTACATTCCAAGGCACCGAGTTACTGAGATTACTAGCCACCAGGAAAAAGCTAGAGGATAACTGAACCTTTCCTGGGCTTGCAAATCTACCCAGGAAAGTAAGACTTGAGTGTGGTGTTTAACGTGGGCCCACCCAGGCCCATCCAAACACTGTAGAGGGAGCCACAAACAGCAGGACACCAACACCCACAGGGAAAATTTGGCAGGCTCCAAAACTCACTGAGATAGCAAAAATGGTGAAACAAAGAAACAAATCCCAAATGAAAAAACAAGAGTAATCTATCAAAGATGAGATAAATAAAATGCAGTTAAACAAATTATCAGAGGTAGAGTTCAGAGCCGTGATCTTGAGGAAGCTCAGCAGCATGAGTAAGGACATCAGCACCATGAGTAATGATATGGAAACATTGAAAACCAACCAAGTGGAAATGAAGAATGACATAGCAGAAATAAAGAACACATTGGAAGGACTAACCAGCAGAGTAGAGGAAGCTAAGGACCGTATCAGTGAATTAGAAGACAGGGTAGAAAAATCAACCAATCAAAAAACCAAAAGGAAAAAAAAACAATTAAAAACCAGGAAGACAGCTTAAGAGAACTGTAGCACAACTGGAAACATAATAATATTTGCATTATAGGAGTCCCGAAGAGGAAGAAAATGGGCAAGGGTTAGAGAATATATTTGAAGAAATAGTGACAGAAAACTTTCCTAACTTGGTGAAGGAAGAAGGCATTCAAGTTCAAGAAGCACAGAGAGCCCCAAGTAAGAAGAACCCAAACAGGCCCACACCAAGACACATAGTAATTAAAATGCCAAACATTAAAGACAAAGAGACTCCTAAAGGCAGTAAGAGATAGGCAACAGGTTACCTACAAAGAAAATCCCATAAGGCTCTCAGCTTAGTTCTCAACAGAAACACTACAGGCCAGAAGGGAGTGGCATAAAGTAATCAAGGTCATGAAAAACAAGGATTTGAACCCAAGACTACTCTACCCAGCAAGGCTGTCATTCAAAATAGAAGGTCAAATAAAGAGCTTCCCAGACAAAAAAGACTAAGGAAATATATTAAAACCAAACCAGCACTGTAAGAAATGCTAAAAGGTCTGCTGTAATTAGTAGAAGAAATAGGAAGAAAAATAGAGCCACACTAAACAAAAATGGCAATAAATAAATAGATGTCAATAATCACCTTAAATGTGAATGGTTAAAAAGCTCCGATAAAAAGACACAGAGTAGTTGACTGGATAAGAAAGCATGACTCACGTATATGTTGTTTACAGAGACCCACCTGACAACAAAAGACTCACATAGGTTGAAAGTGAAGGGATGGAAAAATATCTTTCAAGAAAATGGAAAGAAAAAAAAAAGCTGAGGTAGCAATACTCATATCTGATAAAGTAGATTTCAAAATGAAGACTATAACTAGAGACAAAGAAGGCTACTACATAATATTGAAAAGATCTATCAAACAGAAAGATATAAACTTGGTAAACATATATGAACCCAATATAGGAGCACCAACATATATTAAAAATTTTCTAGAGGACTTCAAAGGAGAAATCAACAGCAATACAATCATAGCAGGAGACTTCAACACTCCGCTGATACCACTTGATAGATCCTCTAGCCAAAAAATTAGCAAGGAAACAGAGACTCTAAATGAAGCACTAGACCAAATGGACTTAATAGATACCTACAGAGAATTACAACCCAAAACTAAAGAATTCACATTCTTCTCAAGTGTACATGGGACATTCTCAGAGATGGACCAAATGATAGGACACAAACTAAATCTCTACAAGTTCAAGAAGATTGAAATCATATCAAGTATCTTCTCAGATCACAATGGCATGAAACTAGAAATCAATTGCAACAAAAATATGCAAAGACATTGGAACAAATGGAGGATAAATAGCATGTTATTAAACAATGAATGGGTTACCAAGGAGATCAAGGAAGAAATTAAAAACTTACTGGAAACCAATGAAAATGAACACACAATAACATAAAATCTATAGGATGCAGCGAAAGCAGTTCTGAGAGGGAAGTTCCTAGCACCACAGGCCTACCTCAAGAAACAAGAAAAATTTCTAGTTGACTGTCTAACCTCACAACTTAAAGAAAGCAAACAAAAAGAAAACCCCAGAGCAAGTAAATGGAAGGAAATAATAAAGATCAGAGCAGAAATAAATAACACAGAGACAAAAAAAAAAAAAAAAAATTCAAAGGATCAATGAAACAAAGAGCTGGTTTTTCAAAAAGATAAAGAAGGTTGATGGACCCTTAGCTAGACTCACCAAGAAACAAAGAGAACCCAAATTCACAAAATGAGAAATGAAAGAGGAAAAATAACTGACACCACAGAAATGCAAAGGATCTTTAACAAATATTATGAACAATTATATGGCAACAAATTCGACAAACCAAGTGAAATGGACAAATTTCTAGAAAACATAGTCTTCCAAAACTGAACTGGGAAGAAATAGAAAACTTGAACAGACTAATAACAAGTAAAAAAATTAAAGATGTAATCAAGTCTCTCCCAGCAATCAAAAGTCTAGGCCCAGATGGCTTTACAGGGGAATTTTATCAAACATTCAAAGAAGAACTATACAGAACATTCTCCTCAAACTATTTCAAAAAATTCAAGAAGAAGAAAGACTTCCAATTTGTTTTATGAGGCCAGCATAATTCTAATTCTAAAACCAGAATAAAAACTACAAAGAAAAAAAACTACAGGCCAATATGCCTGATAAACATAGATGCCCAAATCAGGAACAGAACACTAGCAAATTGAACCCAGCAATACATCAAAAAAAATTATTCACCATGACCAAGTGGGATTCATCCCAGGGAGGCAAGGCTGGTACAATATTCGCAAATCAATAAATGTGATACACCACATAAACAAAATGAAAGAAAAAATCATATGATCATATCAATACATGCTGAAAAAGCATTTGACAAAATCCAGCACCCATTTCTGATAAAAACTTTCAGCAATCTGGGAATAGAGGGACCATATCTGGACATAATAAAGGCCATATATGAAAGACCTACAGCCAACTTCATACTCAATGGGCAAAAACTAAAAGCATTTCCCTTAAGAACAGGAACAAGACAAGGATGCCCACTTTTGCCACTCTTATTTAACATAGTACTGGAAGTCTTAGCCATAGCAATCAGACAGGAAGAAAATATAAAAGGGATCCATATTGGAAAGGAGGATGTGAAACTGTCATTTTTCGCATATGACATTATATTATACGTAGAAAACCCCATAGACTCCATCAAAAATTTACTAGACTTAATAAATGAATTTGGCAAAGTGGCAGGATACAAAATTAACGTCAATAAATTGATGGCATTCTTATACACCAATGATGAACTGACAGAAAGAGAAGCTAAGAAAAAAATCCCATTTACCATTGGAGCAAAATAAATGAAGATACCTACAAATAAACTTAATCAGAGAAGTAAAGGACCTGTTGGCAGAAAACTACAGGTCATTGAAAAAAGAAATAGAGCAAGATATAAAAAAGTGGAAGCACATACCTTGTTCATAGATTGGAATAATTAACATCATTAAAATGTCCATACTACCCAAAGCAATGTATAGATTCAATGCAATCCCCATCAAAATACCAATGACATACTTCACAGAACTAGAAAAAATACTTCAAAAGTTCATATGGAACCAAAAAAGGCCACGAATAGCCACAGCAATCTTGAAAAAGTAAAACAAAATTTGAGCGATCACATTACCAGATTTCAAGTTACACTACAAAGCCACTGTCATCAAAACAGCGTGATACTGGCACAAGAACAGGCAGATAGATCAATGGAACAGAATAGAGAATCCAGAAATGGACCTAAGACAATATACTCAATTAATATTTGACAAAGGGAGCAAGAGCATACAGTGGAGTAAAGACAGCCTCTTTAATAAATGGTGTTGGAATAATTGGACAGCTGCATGCCAAAAAAAAAAAAAATGAAACTAGACATCAAGTTACACCATACACAAGAATAAACTCAAAATGAATAAAAGGCTTAAATGTGACTCATGAATTTATAACAATCCTTGAAGAAAATGTAGGCAACAAAATTTCAGACATCATACACAGCAGAATTTTCAGATACATTACCTATGGCAACAGAAACGACGGAGAAAATGAAGACATTGGAGTACAACAACTCAAAAGCTTCTGCACAGCAAAGAAACAACCACCAAATTGGAAAGGCAACCCAGTATATGGGAGAGCATAACTGCCAATGATACATCAGATAAGGGATTAATTTCCAAAATATATGGAGTGCTCACACAGCTCAACAAAAGGAAGACAAAGAACCCAATTAAAAAAATGGGCAGAGGAGCTGAATAGACACCTCTCCAAACAGAATATACAAATGGCCAAGAGACATATGAAGAAATGCTCAACATCACTAATCATCAGAGAGATGTAAATTAAAACAACAATGAGGTATCACCTCACACCTGTCAGAATGGCCGCCATCAACAAATCATCAAACAAGTGTTGGCGAGAGTGTGGAGAAAAGGGGACTCTAGTACACTGCTGGTGGGAATGCAAACTGGTGCAGCCACCATGGAAAACACTATGGTGTTACCTCAAAAAATTAAAAATTGAACTTCCATTTGACCCAGTGATCCCACTTCTAGGAATATACCCTAAGAAGCCTGAAACACCAATCAGAAAGAATATATGTACCCCAATGTTTGTAGCAGCACTACTTACAATAACTAAGATCTGGAAACAGCCCAAGTGTCCACCAGTAGATGAATGGATAAAAAAGCTGTGGTACATATGCACAATGGAGTACTATGAAGTTGTAAGAAAGAAAGATCTCTTATCCTTTGAGACGACATGGAGTTACCTGGAGAGTATTATCCTAAGTGAAACAAGCCAAACAGAGAAAGACAAATATCACATGATCTCACTTATTTGTGGAATATAATGAACATAGCAGTCTGAGGAACAGGGTAGTCCCAGAGATGTGGAAGCGGGATACAGATTGACAATCCCCAAAAGTGCGGGTGGGGAGGTGAGGTAAACCACATAACTTATATGCATGTACACATAACAGAGGGTCATGGACAACAAAGCTGGGGACAGGGGGGGTAGGGGGGGTAGGGATGTATCAGTGGAGGAAAAAATGAGAAACATCTGTAACAAAAATAAATTAATTAATTAAATAAAAAATATTTAAGAAAATTTTTCTGAACTTGCTTTAATGTAAAATTTTATAATGGCTTTCTGTGTTCTAAGATTAGATCTGTGTGCTTGGAAGACTGGGGAACACTGAATCACACACGAGTCATTTAGTTCACTAAATTGTATGGAGTGAAACAAGCAAAGATCTTTATAGACAAAAGTATTATTTAAGCTGCATTCTCTTCCTGCTCTTTACTTATGACTGAAGTGATACTACTTTGTATATTTTTGGTGTATTTATTTGGGTGTGCTAATACATTAATAATATATTAATGCTAACTCTTTTTGAAGCAAAGGTTTGGTAACGAACCATCCTAATCTCTGTTTGCTCGACTGTTCTGGTTTTAGCTCTGAAAGTCCTACTTGGTAGGGCAGATTCATAAGCCTGCAAGTGGGTGTTTTCTACCCAGAACTGCCCCATACTTGGTTTAATGCTCTGCTATTGTTATCTTGAAATTTTTAATAATTTCAAACAAGGTGTCCAATTTTTCATTTTTCACTGGGCCCTACAAATTATGTAGCTTGTCCTGGTCCTCAGAGAGCCCATATTAGTCCCAGACAAACACTTGGTTAGTTACCTTGCTAAGGTTCTATATAACACCCCTTCATTGGCTTGATTTGATAGGCCATTTCTACAATGCACAAGTCAACTAAATCATACAAATGTATTCTATCTCATTGATATCTTTGCTTTTTAATTAGGCAAGATCATTTAATGAAATTTTAATATGCAAGTTATAGATTCCTTATCTATAACTTTTGACAATGTACATTATAACATATTTGCATTACATGTTATAGTTCACAAAATACTTTCAGGCATATTTTCTCATTAGACATTTCCAGCAGTGTAATACCAAAAGATTGATAACTAAATGTCAGAGGAGAAATGGTGGGGTGTATGGAGAATATTATGACTTGTAGCATCTGTCAATTTTCGTAGTATAAATATTCTGTGATTGTTAATTTCAAAGTACCAACTTAATGTCATTGAGTAAAGAGTTGGAAAAGATGCTATCAATTCTCACAGCAGGCGTATCAGCTCTAGCACACCATTGGGTGGTCCTCACATGAGGGAGATAGCATAAGTATTAACATGCTTATTCTGCAGATAAAGATACTAGCTTGGGGAGTCTAGATGACATATTAAAGGTCACATGTCTTCTGAATGGCTAATGCCAAAGCTATCGCCTCAGTTTTCTCATTTCAAATTTCATGTTCTCCTTATACTATTTTGTTTTGTATATATATGCCATAGATAAAAAATTAACATTAAATAAAGTTAGTTGCAGGAAAACATAATTAATAAAGATTTTATTTATATTAAATGAAGGCTAATTATTTTTAAGATGCTTTGATTAAAATCACTTGAAAAATTTTTTAAATTTTTCACAGATGGGTTTGCATTTATCAACCTTCAATTTCAAATAGTGTCTTCTTTATGTTTACATATCACAAAGGCTCATCTTCACAATTTAGTTATAAATGAAATATGATTCGTACGTTTTCTATTTCTCTTTGTTATTTCTTAATTACCATTTGGCAACAAATTATTGCTATTATTATACTTTCAACTCCTGGGTGGTAGGCTTTAGGTTAAGTGTTTCCTTATGTTCTTATGAAACTCAATCCTCATAGGAACTCTATAAAGAAGATGACAATATTTTTTTCTTGTTTTATTATTATTATTATTTTTTTAGTTTCAACAGTACTCTTGTTTTTCTTAATATTTTTTTCATAAAAATACTGAAGAAACTGAGGTGCCTGATCCAAACCAGTTTTCTATAAGATACTTGGTCAGGGTAGAGAAAGCCCTATCATGGTGGTTCCCACTCTCCCTCTTCCTTTGGATGAGTACTTTAAAATATATTTCTTTATTGATTAATTTTTTAAATTGATTTTAGAGAGAAAGGAAGGGAGAGGGAGAGAGAGAAGCATCGATGAGAGAGAACATTAATTGGCTGCCTCCTGCATTTGGCTCACAACCTGGGCGTGTGCCCTGCTCTGGAATTGAACCGGTGACCTCCTGGTGCATGGATTAATGCTCAACCACTGAGCCACACCGGCTGGGCTCTTTATTTATTTTTTTTAGAGAGAGAAAGAGGAAGGAAGAGGGGGGGGGAGAGAGAGAGAGAGAGAGAGAGAGAGAGAGATATGATTGGACTACCTATATCCCTTACCAGGGATCAGGCCAGTAATCAGGAATTGAACCTGCAACCTTTTGGTGTATGGGACAACGCTCAACCAACTGAGCCATACAGGCCAGGGCTGTATGAGTACTTTAGAAACTTCCTATCACAGGACCTCAGATGGCATACAATCAGTTGAATCAATCATATTTCTGCTACAAAACATAGAGAAGGCTAAAATTCTTTGGTAGTGCCACTGATATATAAGGCCAATTGTTCATCTTCAACTTCTGTTTCTGTCAAATTTAATTTCCTTACTGAATTTCAAAAATTTGTAGGATATGGTTGCATCTCAGAGGTTGCTTTTAAAAAGTAATTCTAAGTAGAAAGTACTGTCATTTTGTTATACTTTGTATATCTATTCAATTTAGGACTAATGGTTTCCTGAAACATTTTTTGTGCACTGGCGGTCTTAAATACTAGTCTACTTCATTGCTTAAAAGTTGTTTTCTATATGAATTTAGAAAATTAGTGCATCAGCGTGCAAGAGTGACTTTATTATTTAATGAAATTTTTCTGTTAAAAAAATTAAGTAATGTAATTTATAAATGCTAACTCACGAAATTTTATAAGAACACATGAGATAGGTATTATCTTCACTTTCTTTCTTTCTTTTTATTTATTTATTTATTTATTTTTTATTAATTTTTGTTACAGATGATTCTCATTTTTCCCCCCACTGATTCCCCCCTCCCCCTCCCCTCCCTGCCGCTTCCCCAGATTGTTGTCCATGTCCACTGTTCATGCATACGTGCGTATAAGTTCTGTGGTTCATCCCTCCCCCACCTCCCCACTCCTTAGGGGATTGTCAGTCTGTACCCCACTTCCCCGTCTCTGGGACTACCCCATTCCTCAAACTGTTATGTTCATTATATTCCACAAATCAGTGAGATCATATGAAATTTGTCTTTCTCTGTTTGGCTTGTTTCACTTAGGATGATACTTTCCAGGTCCCTCCATGTAGTCTCAAAGGATAAGAGATCTTTCTTTCTTACCGCTGCGTAGTACTCCATTGTGTATATGTACCACAGCTTTTTGATCCATTCGTCTACTGATGGGCACTTGGGCTGTTTCCAGATCTTAGCGATGGTAAATAGTGCTGCTACAAAGATGGGGGTACATATATTCTTTCTTATTGGTGTTTTATGCTTCTTAGGGTATATTCCTAGAAGTGGGATCACTGGGTCAAATGGAAGATCAATTTTTAATTTTTTGAGGTGACACCATATTGTTTTCCATGGTGGCTGCACCAGTCTGCATTCCCACCAGCAGCGTATTAGAGTCCCCTTTTCTTCACACCCTCGCCAACACTTGTTGTTTGATGATTTTTTGATGGTGGCCATTCTGACAGGTGTGAGGTGATACCTCATTGTTGTTTTGATTTGCATCTCTCTGATGATTAGTGATGATGAGCATTTCTTCATATGTCTCTTAGCCATTTGTATGTCCTGTTTGGAGAGGTGTCTATTTAGTTCCTCTGCCCATTTTTTAATTGGATTCTTTGTCTTCCTTTTGTTGAGCTGTATGAGCACTCTATATGTATTGGAAATTAACCCCTTATCTGATATATCATTGGCAATTATGCTCTCCCATACAGTGGGTAGCATTTCCGTTTTGATGAAAGCATTTCCCTTAAGAACAGGAACAAGGCAAGGATGCCCACTTTCGCCACTCCTATTTAACATAGTACTGGAAGTCTTAGCCACAGGAATCAGACAGGAAGAAAAAATAAAAGGGATCCAAATTGGAAAGGAGGAAGTGAAATTGTCATTATTTGCAGATGACATGATACTGTACATAGAAAACCCCAAGACTCCACCAAAAGCTTACTAGACTTAATAAATGAATTTGGCAAAGTAGCAGGATACAAAATTAACGTCAAGAAATAGATGGCATTCTTATACACCAATGATGAACTCACAGAAAGAGAAACTAAGCAAACAATCCCATTTACCATTGCGGCAAAAAAATTAAGATACCTAGGAATAAACTTAACCAAAGAAATAAAGGACCTATTCGCAGAAAACTACAGGTCTTTGAAAAAAGAAATAGAGCAAGATATAAAAAAGTGGAAGCACATACCCTGTTCATGGATTGGGAGAATTAACATCATTAAAATGTCCATATTACCCAAAGCAATATATAGATTCAACGCAATCCCCATCAAAATACCAATGACATACTTCACAGAATTAGAACAATAACTTCAAAAGTTCATATGGAACCAAAAAAGGCCACGAATAGCCACAGCAATCTTGAAAAGGAAGAACAAAGTTGGAGGGATCACAATACCAGATTTCAGGTTATACTACAAAGCTACCATAATCAAAACAGCCTGGTACTGGCACAAGAACAGGTATATAGACCAGTGGAACAGAATAGAGAACCCAGAAATGGACCCAAGGCAATTTGCTCAATTAATATTTGACAAAGGTGGCAAGAGCATACAGTGGAGTAAGGACAGCCTCTTTAATAAATGGTGCTGGGAAAATTGGACAGCTACTTGCCGAAAAATGAAACTAGACCATCAACTTACACCCTACACCAAAATAAACTCAAAATGGATAAAAGACTTAAATGTAACTCATGTATCCATAAAAATCCTAGAGGAGACTGTGGGCAACAAAATCTCAGACATCATATGCAGCAGAATTTTTACTGACACATCACCTAAGGCAATAGAAACAAAGGAGAAAATGAACACATGGGACTGCATCAAACTCAAAAGCTTCTGCACAGCGAAAGATACAATTATCTTCAATTTCTTAATGAAGAATTTTAAATAAAAACAGGTTAGTCCGGCCAGTGTGGCTCAATGGTTGAGCATTGACCCATGCACCAAGAGGTCACCAGTTTTATTCCCGATCAGGACACATGCCCAGGTTGTGGGCCTGATCTCCAGTGGGGGGCATGCAGGAGGTGGCCAATCCACGTACTCTCTTATCAATGTTTCTCTCTCTCTCTCTCTCTCTCTCTCTCTCTCTCTTCCTCTCTCTCTCAAGTCAATGAAGAAAAAATAAATAAATAAAGGCACTTAAAAAAAAAGACAGCTTAAACTTACCAAAAGTCATCTGGTAGTATCAGGTATTTAACCCAGATAATCTGACTCTTAAACATTACTCTCAGCTTCCTCTGAAATTAGGTCACTCTATTTGGAAGACTTGGCGACATCACCTCCCCTGTTAATGATCCAGTTTTGCTACCTATTAGCTGTATGACATTGTCAAGTTATTAAGGCTATTTAGTTAGGATATTGGAAAGAATTTGTAACGTTTCTCCCTTTTGTGTTTTGTACTTTTCCTGACCTGCTTCAACTCATCTTTGAGAATATCAAATCCTCAATCAGAGTTTTCTGGACAATAAACACTTATTTAGATACCCCTATTTAATAACATTTATACTTCCCTCTTTTTACTCATTTATTTCCTTTAGATTATAATTACATATTTATGGTTTCATTCTTAATTAGCCTATAAGTTTCAAAAGAGAAGGATCTGCATCATATTCATAGTTAGTCCTCGTGTTTTGCAAAGTGCCTGCACACAGTAGATACTTTATGAATATTTGTTGAATAAATAAACATGGGATATTTATTTCTCTTTCTAAAACTTATAAATCCAGTTGCTAACCTAATTTTAAAATCCATGAAGCTAAAATTTTTTGGAACGTGCCCATAACATTCCAAGATTTGTGACTAAGATGGATCATGGCTCTGAAGTTGGCTCTTACATTTTTATTCAATAGGACATTCTCTCAATAGTCTTCTGATGGAATACTTAGTTGTTTATAGAGAAAGAGCTAAGCTGTTTGTATGAAAAATATCTATGGCGTTTCTCAACGTGGAAGAGATGATAGTAGGTGTTAGGAGAAAAGAGATAAGTGATTTTTCAGTCAAACAAAGCATAAATATTGATGGAAACAATTATTCACCCACAAATTATGAAATACACTTTGGGAGATGCCATTGGGAAAGAAGACTATGTAATGGCTAATAAAAACAGATTTCACGGCCTTTTCCTACTTGGTGAAAAATTGGATCTGTGGAAAAATATTGTAGAAAGGAGTGAAAATAAAGCAATATCAAGTGATAGAAAAGTAATTTTTTTTTCCAGCCAAGACTTAAGGCTAGAATGTAAGTGAGGTATCCCAGCCCCAAGCTAAAACCCCCAGCAATTACTGGATCCTAGAGGGAAAAATACTGAAAAGTTTCAAACAGAAAGACCCAACACATCCATTCAGTGTGTTTATGAAACCCGTTTCCTCAAACTCCAGGATGTGCAACCAACTTCATTTGCAGGCTTGACCCATATAGTCCTCCTGTAGGACCCTATAAACACCCTGTCTCCCAAGAAGATATAGAAGATCCATCAGAGAGCTTAGGGATATTAGTCACTAACGTGCCCACATGAAAGCTCACTCATCAAACATTATCATCTAAACTGGATGTTGTGTGAACAAGAAATCACACAATTTTTATTAAATTAGGCCACTACAATTTGGTGGTTTGTTTGTTACATCTCCTATGTCTTAGTCAGTTTGGGTTGCTAAAGCAAAGTACCATAGGCTGGGTGACTTATAAGAACAGAAATTTATTTCCTCACAATTCTGGAGGCTAAAAGTCTAAGATTAGGGGCCAGCATGGCCAGGTTCTGGTGAGAGCCCTCTTTCAGCTTGTAAATGCTGACTTCTGGTTCATGGTGACTTTCATATGGTGGATAGCAGAGATGGGAAGCAACCTTTGTTGTAGTATAAAATGGTACTAATTCTATTCATGAGGGTGGTGCCCTCACAACCTCATCTAATCCTAATTAAATCTGAAAGACCCACCTGCCAATACCATCACATTGGTGGGGTAGGGTTTCAACATATCAAACTGAGGGGCACACAAACATTCAGTCCATAACATTCTGGCATGTTACTCAAATACATCCCTAAGTTATATAATACATGCTCACAAGTTGAATAACTTGGATTGTCTGGAGTAAAAGAATATTTGACACTTCATTTACCACTAAAGATTGAATGTTCTTTTATATGAAACTTAGTAAACAGACCACTGGGTAAGAGTTCTTGATTTTAGTTTTAGCTATTTCAAACTCTAGGAAAAGGGATTGTGTTAGAAACTGCTATTTTTTTTTTTTTCACAACATTACTAATTCTTCTCTTTTTCCTAATAATGAATATCCTAAATGTAGTAGGGCACATGGCCAGCTGGAGACTACAATTTCCAGTTTCCCTTTATAGCAAAGTGTGACCATGCCTGTTTGGCTATAGAGATAAACAGAACTGATAATAGACACTTCTCACGCTTTTAAATAGGAATGGACATGCTCTCCTCTTCCCGCGTTGTGTTCTTCCTGCTAATTAAGATGAAGATATTAGAATGAAGATCTAGAGATAGCTGGGAGTTGAGGATGGTGGAATTGTACTACCAGTCCTGGATCATTTAGCTCGGTGTTGTTTCATGAGAGCAAAATGAGCATATATCTTTTTAAAGCCATATTATTTTGGGTTTTCTTTCTTGCACTCTTTTAAAGTGAGTCTTAATAAATAGAAGGAGAACTAGACTAATTCAGCAATATCCTATGAAACTAATGGCCTGTATGTCCAGCTGGTGTGGCTCAGTGGCTGAGTGTAGACCCAGGCACCAAGAGGTCACCAGTTTGATTCCTGGTCAGGACACATGCCCAGGTTGTGGACCTGATCCCCAACGCAGGGCATGCAGGAGGTGACCAATTGATCTCTCTCATTGATGTTTCTGTCTATCTCTCCCTCTCTCTTCCTCTCTCTCTAAAACAATAAGGGGAAAAAATTTAAATAAAAAAGAATCTAATGGCCTGTGAATCTATGAATCCTATGAATCTCAGAAGAAATACATAAAACTACAGTTGTGTTTAGGCAGATCAAAGTTTATAAAGCCATACAGATCAAGCATCCATCTCACATGTTTTCCCTTGGATCTAACTGAAGCTCTACTGCAAAAATACATAAAAATACATAAAACTATTTGGTGTTTATATGACTTTTATAAAGCATTTTTACCTATGAAACTGATCCTTTTTATTAACACATTCTCTTCTACTTATTTAAGTACTGAAGTTATAATTCCAAATTCACAAGCTTTCAAAACTTCCATTGGAAAGTCACCTACTGCGAGGTTACTGTCAAAAGGTTCTGAATTTACTGAAAGAGGAAAAAAAAATCAACATAGTTCAAATTAAAAATATTGATAAAAGATAACAAAATTCTATTACCTTGAATAAATCATAAAAAATATTTTCTTTATTGTAATATAACAGAAGCTCTCCATATTTAACAAATGTCTTATTTGATGCTTACATCAATACTCAGGCATAGATAGCAGAGAAATAATCTCCATTTTATAAGCACAAAAGATGTGCTATGTGAAGTTGAATGACTTACCCAGGGTTTCATGTCTTGAATTCACGTGATTGCTCTTCAAGGATGGTAGCATACTTATCACATTTCTAAAATTCAGATTCAATCTCTGGCATTTGTGATCTATGTTGCTATAAGAAGGTGACTTGGGCTTTTTTTAACCTATTTTTAAAATCTATATAATGAGGACAAATCAATAGACCTTACCAGTTAGGAGATGGTTTATAAAAGGTAGCCAAATTGTTTACTAAAGTATCTAACATTTAGTAACCTCTTAATAAATGTTAGCTATTTATTTACTTTTCAGTTTCAATTTTTATGGGGATAGATTTATAGTACAGTAAAAATGCAAAACCCCAGGGAGTACTATTTATATTATGTTTCATGATAATTTTATTCTCTAGAGTACAATACAGAAACATTTGGATGGTGTCCCTAAAGTTGTAAAATGCAGTAACCTGAATGAATTTTAAGAACTGGATGGATTTTATCTTCAGAAAAGTGACATCTCACCATAGACTTAGCATTGGAGCAAGCATCCATCTCACATGTTTTCCCTTGGATCTAACTGAAGCTCTACTGCAAATTTCTACTGAAGTCTATATCTAAATAAATGAGTAATCACTTTGATCTGCCTAAACATAACTGTAAGGAAGAAAAAGATAATTATTCATAGTTTCTGACATAAAATCGATTGGGTCTAAAAAAGTGGAGATTAGAGTTAATCCTTCATATTTGTAGATGTAACATTTTAATTTGATATCAGATTTTCCCACATAAGTTTCTGCAACTTTATAAACCCAAAGATTTTTAAAGAGTGTTTGGGGAAATTAAAGATGCAAGGTGATGATGGTGGGTGGGTTTTATGGTCAAATGAGTTGGAAATATTTTGGGTTAAACAAATCTCTATATTTTAGAACTTCTCAGATCCCTTATACTAAGTTGTATTTTGAAGCTCTAAAAATAATAGATGTAGCATCTATTATTTCCAAAATACCTTAGTTTAATGATCAACTTTTCTATTTACCCTCCTGTATACAGATTCTTTAAAGAAAAAAAAAAAATTTCTTATTTCAATTGATTGTTTGGACTATTTACATCAGTTTCCCAAAGCCAATGACATGTAACCACATACATTGCCAAGCCAGAAATTTGACTCAATTGTAAGACTTAAAATTAGGAGCAAAGCTCTTTCTTACCAATAAGCTAGCTTACTCAATCACTTGGCCATTACCTCATTGAAAGGTTTATATTTCTTATATTTTTATAACATAATAGTAGCCATTATAAATCAATATGGTAATTCATTTATTCATAAAATATGGTCATTCAATAAAAAGCAACTGCTAATGCTGTTTTAATAAATGAAAAGACAAATGGCTAAGAGACATATGAAGAAATGCTCAGCATCACTAATCATCAGAAAGATGCAAATTAAAGAAAGTAAGGATATCTAAAAAGGATGGTTCTTAAGGTTAATAAATATGTTTTAGATGTATTCACAAAATTAGAGACTTAGGTAGTTCCTGATCTTCTAGAACTATGATGAATATTTAAGGAAATTCTCTGTAAACAATCTATAGGTTCAGGTGAATTATACATGAGTCATTGAGCAATTATTTTATTCTCTGGTGCAACAGTTCTTCCATTAATCTTAAACTGACAGAAAAGAGAGCAATGATAGCTATTTGTGGAATGCAACATTGAAAATAAAACAAACCTGCATTATGTTTTCCCTAAGCCTGCTTTCCCACATATCAATAATTGTAATATTATCTGAGATAGTGTTATAAATTGCATCTCTTCATGTTTATGAATCAATAAATGCCAATGCATAAAACTATTGTCAATTACTTAACCATAAGAAGGTTCTTAGTATCGTGGCCTCTTATTTCATCCATTTAAAAGTAAATTTCAAATATTCACCTAAAAAGTCTGTTTGTATTTTTGTTTAGTAATTTATAATTAAATTTTAATTTTGAGATAACTCTATAGATTCACATGCAATTATAAGAAATAATAGAGATCTCACTGCCCTTTATTCAATTTCCCCCAATGGTAACACCTTGAAAAACTATAATACAATATGATAACGAAGATAATGTCATTGAAAGAGTCAGAAATAAAACACATATTGAACTAGCCTTGCATTTTTGGAATAAAACTCACTTCGTTCATAATGGAGAATTATTTTTATATGCTGCTAAATTTTATTTGTTAATATATTTTTAAGGATTTTTATATCTACTTGCATGAGGGAAATTAGTCTGTGATTTTTTCTATTTTTTGAATATATTTTCTTGCTATCTTTATATTATTGATTTCTAGTTTGATTGTGTTATGATAGGAAAACACAATCTATGATTTCAATTATTTTATTTTGTTGAGGTTTGTTTTATGGTATAGCATACGATCTATCTTAATATGTGGGTTTATTGTGGTTTCTTTGAGGACCTCAACAATAATGTTTATTCTTTTGTTTTTGGGTGAAGTGTTCTATAAATATCAATTAAATACATTTGGTTCATGATGTTGTTGAGTTCTTCTGTATCCTTGTCGTTTCTCTATCAAGTCCTATTAATTGTTGAGAGAGGGGTATTAAAGTCTCCAGCTATAATTGAGAATTTGTCTATTTTTCCTTTCAGTTCGATTAGCTTTTGCTTCATATATTTTGAAGCTCCAAAATAAATATGTACATAGATATTTAGGATTGCAATGTTTTCCTTTATATTTATCATTGTATAATGTCCCACTTTGTCATCTCACTATTATTCTCTGTTGTCTTTTTTCACTAAAGTATGAGATTTTGTTGCTCTTTATTCCAATTTTATATCTGTGTGAGGCTGGATTTTCTTCAAGTTCTTGAAAAAAAACACCATATTATAGTATATTAAGTATAAAAGCAGGCATAGAATCCAGATGTCTTCTTTTTTAAAAAAAATAAAGCAGTGCCATGCTACTTACTATTTTTTGAAATATATTTTAATTATATTATTCTTACTAACATATAATGATTAACATCTGTCAGCTTAATAAATTAATAAACATTTTCAAGTATTTTCAGTTTAAGTTTTAAAAATGGCCAATAGCTATAAATGGAACCCACATAAATGCAAGTTTGTCAGAGTTCTCCACATACTGTAAGAGTTGTAAATAGATTCAAAAGCAAAATGTTTTAGATCATTTACTGTAAAAGATTACAAAGCAATTCTACAGATACATGGGATATACAGGGTGGAGCAAAAGTAGGTTTACAGTTGGAAACTATATATGAAAAAATAATACAATAATTAATAAATAATACTACAAGAATAAACTTGGTGTTTTGTGTACTCACAACAGTGAACCTCCTTTTGCCCCTCCACCCTGAAGTTAATTTAACTTTGGTATCCTGAAGTCTCATATGTGCTAAATGAATAAATGAATAAAAAAAAAGAAAAGCACCTAGAATCTTAGAAACTTATCAGAAAATGTTAAGTGCCTTGATGAACGAAAGAAGGTGAAGAGATTAGCCAAGGAACATATATGTATAGAGACAGACAACAGTGTGATGATAGCCAGAGGTGGGGGTGGGGACAGGGCCTGAGTGGAGGAGAGTAAAGGGATGGGGGCAGGGGGGGATAGGGGACAACTGTAACAAAGTCAAAAATAAAGAAAAATAAATAGAGAAAAAATTTTAAAAACAACAACATATATATATATATATATATATATATATTTATATATATATATATATAGTTCTGTTTGTTTGTTTTTTGTAGTGTTTACTGTTAATGGGGGATGGCATCTTTTTCCAAGATTTGTTCCAAGGAAGTAAAATCTCTATATGTACAATGTCTGACTCTATACTTAAAAGAGGTGTAATATTATTTTGCTCCTTAAAAATGTTCTAGGGTTTTAAGTTGAATTATTGGAAAAATGAGATTATTCTTTAGCAAACAGCGATTTTCCACAGCAGTGAATTCAAATCATAAAAAATTAAATGAAAGCTATCTATTATAAATAAATACATATCATGAAGACTAATAACCTATGCTAAATTATAAGGAAAGTTGAGAAGACTATGAGACTACAGAGAAAACAGGAGTTGGGAAAAGGGGAGCTAGGTATGTATACATCTTTGCAATAGCCTAAATATGTAATTATTAAATACAGTTTTTAAAGAAGAGAGGAGGTGCTCATAATGTTAGAATTGAGGCTTAAACAGAGTAATATATGCTTTCAAAATCAGTGTTTCAGGGCCCTTCTCCATTGTGAGGAGTTCTATGTATTTCTTTGTCCATTGTAACTTCCTAAAAGGGTGTTTGCCAATACATAATGCCAGCACCTTTTATTTTTATTATTTTTATTATTTCTGAATGACTGTTTAAAGAAAAGAGTAGAAAACCTGTCCCTGGCCAGGAAAAGCCCTTGTTAGATCAGACTGATGTTTTCTAATATTTTTCCTACCAGTACATTGGCTTCATATAACAAATATAGATAAGCTAAACAGTGGGCTGGCTGCAATTTGAAATACCTTAGCTATTCAGTTACCAATACTAACTGAACACATATCCTCTTGTCAAAAAAGTATACTTGATATGTGTGTAGGAGAATACATTATTAGAAAAGAAGATGATTTACAAATAATTTATTAGTGATAGGAAAGTGTTTGCCGTAAGCTTGATGCTGACTACTTATCTCTGTGCATTAGAAACTCATTTGAAAGCCACTGGCTAGGTTGACACAGCTCAAGCCACTTTTCCTGTGACAGCTCATGTTCCTTAATAACAAAGCGCATGCTTTCTCACTGCTAGAAAATCTATCTAAAACATTAGTAGAGTCAAGTTCCTTTAAATATGGACCCCTTTTTGCAGTGCCATTAAGTCAGCATTTGGAGTCCTATTAAATCCTGCACATTCCACAGGGATACTCAAGACTCCCAGATGGTGACTGTCAATTTGTATGTATGTGTGCCTTTGCCTCAGCTTATATGGATGAGACTCCTGGGTACCATGCATTTCCTTCATGTATATTATTGAAGGATCAGCTTTATATCGTCCACCTTCAAGAAACTCAGTATACTCTGGGTCTTCAGAATACAATGGGAAGGACTTTTGGATTTTGGCACTTGACAAATTGAGGAACAGATTCAGCCCTGCCACTTAACAAATGAGCGATGGTAGCCAAATTAGTGAATGTCTCTTACCCCTTTAAACTGGAAATAGTGATGCCATCTTCCTCAGAGGACTGTAAGGATTAAGTGAAATAGCGCTGTGCAAATGTTCGGCACAGTGCCTTGCACATTGTAATTACTTGGAAGACATTAGTCACTCATATTACTTTAGGAAAATAATCGTACTTTTTATTTTACCAACTGGCACTGTGATTCCTCTTTAGAGTAATATTCTTCTTGTTTAAATTGCTTCTGAGGGAGTCTAATGCCCAGAGTTATAGATTGGAAGGATACAGAAAAATGAAAGAGACAAGGAAACTGCATAGTTGGGCAACAGAAGTTAAAGGATAAAACAATCACAAGGACAAGAGAATAGAATAGAACAAAGACATAAGGATAAGAAATAAGGAAAGAGAGCAAAGTTTGTCTACATAATAGGGTGCCAGAGTTATAGGAGGTGGACCCTGAAGTGTGAATTCTGAGTTGTTTGTTTTGCTGTAAGTCAGTAAGTACCCAGTGTCTTTCCAAACCTCCAGCCACACCTGCGTTCGAGTTAATGTTCTTGTTTTCATTTTGTTTGTACAGTTTGTTTCCATAAAGCAGATTGAGGTGAAGGGGGTGGATCTCATGACTGGGACAGGCTTGAGCAGAGAAGAATGAACAGGTGCTGAAGGGAAGAGGCCAACAAGATGAGAACTTTGCAGAAGTAAGTAGGATCTAAAAGAGACTATGGAAGGGAATCTCCAATGAAGCAAATAATCTTTTTTTTTTTTTTTAATTTTATTTTTCTATTGATATTAGAGAGAGAGAGAGAGGAAGGGAGAGGGAGAGAGAGACAGAAACACTGATGAGAGAGAACATTGATCGGCCGCCTTCTGCATGCCCCCCACTGGGGATCAGGCCCACACCTTGGGCATCTGCCCTGACCGGGAATTGAACCGGCAACCTCTTGGTGCATGGGTTGATGCTCAACCACTGAGCCACACCAACCAGACAAAGCAAAGAATGTTAAGGAATAACAAAGTGAGGGTTTAACTCCTGTGTGTGTGTGTTTTATCCTTATTATAGTTAAAGGAATGGGTTGCCTCAAAGAGCCTCATGTCCAGAATATCTTAAATTAGTTAAAATACTAAAACTTATAAAAGTATGAGAGATACAGTCCTATATTTATAATTCCAAAATACAGAAAGATCTGAAAATGTATTTTTTTTTTTGGAATCAATTCTCTTTTAGTGGAAAGTCCTGACTTTATTTGCCATTAGGCTGCCTCATGTTTCTGTTTATTGCTATAGTGGGTAAAGTCATCCATTTTGCTGGAGAGTTATTAATGTGTTGGATTATATGGTCTACTGCCCACACTCTGCTAGGATTATTGCTCATCAATGTACATGTGCCACATGTCCTTACTCAACTCAGAAAATTCTGACTTTCAAACTCTTCCTCACTTAGGGTGTTGGATAAGAGATTGTAAACATAAATTCAGAAGGAAAAAAAAAAAAAAGAAATTTTAAATGAGTGAAAAGAGGGATTACCTTCCAGTGTATTTCTAAAGCTGAAGTTGGCAGTTTTATCCATGGAACCCGATTCATACTGAGTCAAACTCAGGCAAAATTCCACATCTGCTGAGGAGGGGAGCCTCTGGGTCCTGGCTTTGTCATGGTTCCCAGGGTTGCGCAGTAATGGTCCCTCAGGAGTTCCATTGCACAAAGCCTGACGGCGGTTGTACTCGTCCAGTCGGCTGCAGATGATCTGCACAGACACCTTGATGTTAAAGGAGTTGGCATACCTCTAAGTCCAAGTCAAAGGGGAAGGTAGGAGGTTGAAATTTGTGGTTACCATATTTTGATTTCTCATCATCAGGAGATTAATAATTTAAAATAAATTGTTGAAGAAAGCAGCTTTCTGAGGGTTGCAGAAAAAAAACTACAAAAGTTAAAATCTAGAAAAGAATTGTAGTCTTTAAGAAAATGTGTAAAATTCCCTAAGCCTCATCTATCAAATGGGGATAATAATAACTACTTATATTATTGTTGTCAAATATATTTTTTGATGAACCCTGGCTGGTTTGGCTCAGCGGTTAGAGCATCAGCCCACCGACGAATGAGTCGTGGGTTCAATTCCGGTCAAGGGCACATACCTCAGATGCAGTTTGTCCATGGACCTGGTTGGGTCCTGCAGGAGGCAGCCAGTTAATGTGTCTCTCTCACATCGATGTTTCTCTTTCTCTCCCTCTCTCCCTCCCATTTTATCTGAAAATAAATAGAAAAATATCCTAGGGTGAGGATTAAAAAATTATATATTTATTTGATGAGAAAATTAACTTGAGAAACATTTGCTAATTATCTGTTACGTGACTTCACTGGTTTTATGCCCACAAAACCAGGCCTGGCCCAGAATTTAGGGATATACCCACTTCTTCTAACTCTTCCTACATCTTCTCTGACTATAACAATCAGTTTCATGGCTTATATGCCAACTATGTAACAAGAATTCCTGAATTTCTATCTTGTCCAAAACTACTCTTCTGAACCCTAAACCTGTATATTTATCTCCAACTTCATTTTTCAATGTTATTTCACGTGCATCTTAAATGTAACATCAGAACTCCAAAATCTGTTCCTCTTCCTATGTTTCCTATCTCACCAACCATCCAGGAGCTCAAACCAGAAGCCCATGAATAACCATGTTTATGACAGAAACTGGTGATTTACTGTTTGTATTTTATTCTCTTTTGTCTATCAAATTGAAACCATCAACTAATATGGTCAATTCTACCTCCAGAGAATATCTTGAATTTGACAACCATTCTCCATTTGCTTACAAATTATATCACTATACTGCTAAATTCTGAAGGGCTACTATTTTCTGGATATAGGATGTGCCTCTCCATGCCTCTGTTCATGCCTAACAATGCCCATTCTTGTCATGTATCTGACATTCTACCTAATCTTCAAGGCCAAGGCAATATTATAGATTCTGACATAAAAAAATAATTCAAAAGGGTTTGGCTTCATATAAGAAGAAGTTGTAGGAATCCTTCACTGTATTATTTTGTTTCTCGTTTCCTTTATATGTAGGCAGAAGAGTAAACTGTGATAAAAATATTTGACTAAATAAGACCAAAGTAGTTTTTTCAATAACTATAAAATAAAAATTCTGAGGGTTAATAATATCACATTTAATTTAATCAGCAGATTCATTTTTTAGTGGTATATAAATTCATTCTTCATCTTAAATTCATTGATGAAAGAGATTCAGTGAAAGCAAGTAACTAGGTAGCAAGATGTCAACCTAAACCAAAACCTAGTGCAGGAGAACCCATCCTGCTCTCCATGACTATTCCCAAAAGGCACTCACTTCCATAGGAGCCTGCACCCACTGAGTAGATAATATTCTTCTTTGTCAAATTTAAATTTTATTCACTGTAGCCTCTCTTGATAACAATTCTGTATCACCTCGTTTTAAAAAAATTTATTTCCATGAGGACAACTTTCTCTTTTAATTATTATTATTGTTGATTCTCAGAATCTAGAATAGAGGCTCAATAAATATTTGATGAATGAATAAACAATTCAAGGGATAAAATATTATATCTTCAACTATAACATGTGTTGAACATAATTTTTTTCTAGTCCTGTTATTGATACTAACCTCTGCCCAAGAAGATGTTTACAGAATATGTATCACTTTTAGTAAATATATTTTGAGGCCCTACTGTGTTACAGACCATGGGGAAGATATCACTGCGTACATTTTTTAAAATTCACACCTTGTTGGTTTATATAACTTTATCCCTATTTTACTGATGAGGAAACTGAGTCTTAGTGTGAAACAGTACAAAAGGCTGCAAAATCTAAGGCCCTCATGGTTAATAACTTCATAACAGAACACATATGTGAACTTTCTCTAAAAAATTTATGGAAATTTAATAATGTACATACTCAAAAAGGCACACATCCTAAATGTACAATTAGATGAATTTTTACAAACTTGAACTCACTCACCATTCACTCATAACCAGGACCAAGATCAAGAAACAGAAAAATATGTGACCCCAGAAGTCTCTCCCTCATGTCTCTCTTAGACTGTTACCTCCCTCCCCCACAAATATAACCAGCATCCTGACGTCTATCAGCACACATTAATATTTCTGATTTTTTTTTTGCACACACACACAAATTTATGGATAACAGATAAGGCGTAAGAATACATTCTGCGAGTGAAAAGACTTCCTGGCCAGCTGTTTGCACTGCAGCTAAAAAATAATCAAGACAATTCTATAAGGCTCCTGCTCCAGTGAGTTTACAATCAATAGGAATGTAAAAGCAAATTAAATCACCACCAACTAGAAGTGAGTAACCCCTGTGCCCCAGGAATGGCTGCTACTGTGTTAAATGAGAAACACTTAGAGGAGCTTATAGTTTTTGGTCAGTAGGATATCATTTATGAGTTGAAGCACTGTGCGCTGGGAAACCATCAGGCTCTAAAAGGGAGGTGGGTGCGGCTCCAATTCTTGCTCAACTACTTACTAGCAGTGCATCAATGAGAGTGTTATTTAGACTTGCTTAGTGTCAATTTTCTCAACTGCAATATAAAATAATAAATAAAGATAACATGTGTAGCCCTGGCCAGTTTGGCTGGCCCAGTGGTTAGAGCGTTGGCCTGCGGTCCAGAGAGACCCCGGTTCGGTTTCCGCTAAGGGCACGAACCTTGGTTGCAGTTTGCCCCCGGCCTTGCTTGGGTCGTGCGGGTGGCAACCACTCGATGTCTCCCTATCACGTCGATGTTTCTCTTTCTCTCCCTCCCACTCTATCTGAACAAAATATCGAAAAATGTCTTCGAGTGAGGATTAAAAAAAAAAAGATAACATGTATAATATATAAATATATGATTAATGTATTATATTGATAATAAATAACAATATGAAGTAACACAATTGTGGCTCAACAAATATCAGTTTCTAGTGTTCTTCATACTTACACACATTCCTCAATCCTTTTATTCATGCATAATTGAGAGCTAGAACAGTTAAGTAACTTTTCTAAGGGCATAGGATGTTTAAAGCCAGAGATGGAAAAGGAATACACATTCCTCTAATTCCAAAGCTATACCCACTATATTTATTACTGCCTATAAATGACTTAGGGATGTTTGAATAAAGCAATGTAACTTTTGTATTGAATGCAATATATCAGATTCCTTTATAGTGTCCATTACCTAGACATCATGGTAGGTACACAGAGGAGATCGTTTTCATTCTTGTTTGAATAATAAAACATCTCAGGATATTTTCAAAAACCCCACTGCCAAAAAGACTCCTACAGCAGACTTGGTTAAATTAGAGAGGTTTGAATAGAACTATTTTTGCCAACTGCCAAGTGACTGAGTGTTCAGATGACTGGATATATTAGTAACAGAGAGGAAATCTACCTTGTTTTCAGAAATAATTTTATAAATTTAATCCCAAATCATTGTCTTTATATTTGATACTGAGTAGAGGCACGGTAGGAGAAATTATTAGCACTAATATTATGATCACATAGATAACAGTCAGTAAGACATGGTTCCCAATATTGACTCTAATCTTAGCTATATGACTGTGAGCAAAATACTTAGCTCTCTGAGTATAAAGATTTTTCATTTGTAACTGAGGATTATAACAACTTTTTATTAAGAATCAAATAATCAAACATGTGTAAAGCACTTAGTGTATAGTGCCAAGTACGTAATGTTTAATAATAGCAGCTCTTATAATTATTATTGAATTCAAGGCCATTGAAAAGGCCACCGAATTTTTTTTAACTCTGGATCTATAATACTGGTTGAATATTTATTATTTTTATAATAACTAACATTGATATATTATATAAAGATATATTATGATAGTAATTTCCACACATGAAACTCAAAGACTGTGTAAGATACTAAACTAGTCATTTTACACTAACAGCTTTCATCTCATCTCTTCACAATAATGCTTTATGATATATTATTTTAGTTTTAAAGAATAAGAGCATTAGAATAAATAACTTGTCCAGGATCTTGTAACTAAGTTACAATAGTCTACTGAAACTCATGTTTATATGACCAAAAGATTATATACCCTTTTCACTATATTATTCTGTTTTATATTCCATTCAGTATGTCCATTAACACAGAAAACAAGCATATATGATCATTGTACCCCAGTGTTTTTGTTGTTGAGAAAAATCAAAGGTTAAAGATTCTAAATAACTTGTTCAATTTATCTGGTAATGGCTGCAGACTTTGGACAAGGATTTGCTCTTTTTCTGTTTAAACATAGGTGATTCAGAATATATGATGGGGAAAAATCATGTGTCCCAAGTCAAATTAAAAAGGAAGATAGAAGAAACAGATGAATTAATGGAGAAGGTGAACTTAGAAAATGCTCTCTTAAATTTAAAGAAATAGCAATAAACTACCAGTTACAAAAAGCTTTCAGGAGCAAAGATTCTTATTATAGCATTAGAGGTTTTTATCTGAAAAAAAAAAAGTGAAACATATGACATTCCACAGAATCTTTTTCATAAAGAAAAAAAGAGAAGCTGTTATTTCATTGAGCTGTTGCCATGGTTACCTAAAACCCATGACTGTCTGCTAAAATGTGACTTTTTTCCTTCCCACTGTTTGCTTCCATGTGATATGCTTTGCATCTGATGAGTGAATTCCCTGGCCACATTTCACTCATGTCTATCATCTAGGAAATGTTTTTTTCTCTTTATTTTGAGCCATCGTGATAGCTGCCCTTGATCTACCTGTTCTTTTTATGGCTAGCTTTTCTGCTACTTGCATAACATTGGATCTAACTGTGTTGAACATAGGTATTTGTGCTTTAATATCATTAAGAACTTCCCCAACTCCAAAAACAATGGACTGTTTTAACTGATGACATGCTTTCACTTGAAAAGGTTTTGACACTAAACAAATAAATAAAAAAACTTAAAAAAAAAATAGATGTGAATACCGAATATAAGCTTTCTAAGAAAATTAACATTAAGTATCTGGTTTTTAATACATTACCTTATTTAATAGAAAATGTTACCACTAAATATTATTAATTACTTTAAATAACACTCAATTATATTTTAACTTGCTTGATCTTCTTATGTGTGTTCTGTCCTGTTTTTAACGCACGCGCACACACACACACACACACACACACACACACAAGCCCAGAGAGAACTATATAAAATGTTTCTTTCCAGATTTTTAGTAAGTTGCTGCTTAAAATGGCATTGTTGTATGCTTCTTAGCCTTGAGTATCTAATACTATAAAGAAGTATGCTGTAAGGTTCTAGAAATCCAGCCACACAGAGTTTATTTTGAATGTTTGTTAGCATCAGAGTTAACATTTCTATGAGTTTTAATTTTCTTCCATTCAACATGCATTTATGAGGCCCATTTCATGTATATAGAATGGTCCTGGGCTCTGTGGATATAAAAATAAATAAGAAAGTCTCTACTTTGGAACCGCTGACAAGCTGGTAGACAACAATAGGTTTTAAAACAATCACACACACTGAAGAGCGAGGTGCTAGGACACAGATCTGCACGAAGAATAATAATAACAGCACAAAGAGGTTCAGGTTCCTTCTACTGGAGTAGCGGATGTGGAATAATTTTATTATAATATGAATGAAAAGGACTGCATCAGTGTATGTGCCCCAGTGGTCTGCACAATTGAATTTTAAGGGAGTCAAAGTGACTACAAGTCAGATTTTACATCCATCAACCAGTGGCTTATTTAATCCTTTCTGAGTCTAACTGGGAACAACGTGGTTGACTTGAAGTCAGAGGCACTGGGTTCTTGTCCTTGCCTGTGTGTCCTTGGGCAAATCATCCTGCCTTTTGGGGCCTGTCTTCCTTTATAAAATGTGGGCACTATACAAGACACTATTTGAAGGGCCTCTTAATCTCAGAGTTCACAAATGCTATGAATCTCTAAAACCTCTATTTTTGTGTCAGGTAAAAAAACTAACTGAAATCAAGGGGAAAAGATGGAGGCTCTCTAAAAGAGGCTATCAGTCTAGCTGATTTGGAAGGTATTAATGAGTATGAAGGCTTTGTGGTTTTTATCTCACACAAAATATTCCAGCTCTTGATTTGAGTGTTTAATTCAGGCAAAAGCATTTAACCCAGTGGTGTGTTTATTATAGAACCTGAGTTTATAAAGTGATAGAGATGCCAAAACAATCTCACATTAACTAAATCAGCAGTTCTCAGTGCTGGCAGCACATTAGAACCACATGAGAAGGTTTTATGTGATTCTAATGCCTAGTCTTCATAGTGGACCAACTGAATATGATTTTCCAGTAGAAGTTGGATGGGTGGAGCCCATACAATTGTTTTTAGGGTTTTGCTGTTTTGATTTTTGAAGCTTCCTATAAACTTTAAATCCTGAGAACTACTGAATTAAATCAATATAAACAACTGATCTTAATTTTTAAAGGACTGTAAGGAGAGAGGTTATATGAAGGAAAGAAAATAGCCAACTAGAGTTGGTTTTCTCTGTCACTTCTCACAGTGAATAGATGACTACAAATGTTAGTTCATTTCACCTTCCTTATTTAAACTATTGTTTGCTTGGTTTTCTTCAATGGCCTTTGTCCACTCTACTTCCTAATCTTATTTTTAACACCAGTTACTATACAGCAGTTCAAATATAGAACTATATTGAATCTAATGCTATAACCATTTAATCCAGTACATACCTATTAGACACAATAATTTTTATATAGAAATAAAAGTGGCAACAATCATAAAGGAAAAAAAATTTCCCATTCAATAATTAATAAATTATTTGAAAATAATTACAAATATACTTCTGGATATCAACAAGTACTAGACATTTCATGTAATTAAATATCAATTAGTAGCTAGTAAGCTGCAGTGTGGATGTTACAACTTTTTTGGTAATTTAGATAATCCTCCATACTTTCTGGGTCAAGTGGAGCTGTATAGTTAAGGAAAGCATTTTAACTAACTGAACATCCCACATCCAAGCTTCACAGTATTTTATGCAATAACAGAGGTTGTGAGAGCTAGAGAACAGTTTTGTATTTTATAGATTAAGGCAGGAGGTCTGAAGGCTTATTGAAATAGATTTTTTTCCAAGCACCTTTTTTCCCCCAGTCTTTCCTACACAAATACACTCATTAATCTTGGTAAATAGCTGACATTAGTGACACCAGATATTATACAGCGACCATTCTTCAATGAGCTTAAATAGGCTCCATTTGGAAAGTGTGTGGACATAGTTTGTGGTGTGGGGGTGGGGGTGGGGGACGACGAGAAGTCATCCACATTTTAAAACTGCAGAGTGCAGAGTGCAAATACACGATTCATTCTATCTTATTTAAATATTGGGCTTAGTTCCATAAAGCACTGCTAGACAAAACAACTATAAGAGAAATGTCTGGAATACAAGCATAAAATCATTTCTTCTACCTTATGGTTTAAAGTCATAGATAATTAAAAGCATATTTCTTTGGTTACCTTTTGCCTCTAATCCAGAGTGAAAAGTCCAGAATGGGAAACATAGAAATGAAATTTCAAAATAGTAACCCCTTATCTTGTACCTCTAAATATTCACATTGGGGGGGGGAGGGACTAATTTCTTCTGCAACCTAATGGAAAAAGTGAGACAGAATGGGCCAGATCCTTTGGCTAAAGACACCATAGCAGTCACGCCCTTGGAAATAGTATAGGGTGGTCATGAAGCCAAGCTATCCGAGAACAAATTTTGTTTCTGCTACTAACCAGCCCTGTGATCTTGTAAAAGTTATCTAATATCTTTATACCTCAGTGTTTTAATCTTTAAGATGGGGAAGAGTTAGAGAAGCTATTAAATTATCTAATGTACAAAAGCTCGTGCAACAGTGCTTCACATTTGCTGACCGCTCAATACATATTAGCTATTTTCATGATTTACCTATTTGGGCCTCAGGGCTCTCATATATTTTTTAAAAAGAAGATTTAATTTAAAAAATATTTTCCAAATTTTCCTAAAGATAATAATCACCAGAGACATTTAGTAAATAATGCTTCCCAGGAACTTCCACTAAAGATTTTAATCAATGGGTCTGGGATAAGACCAGGGATTTATACTTTTAATATGTACTCTATGTGCATTTCATTGTGAAGAAATTTCAGAAATACTGATGTACAATATTTGTTTATTTAATCATCTAAATATCTATTCATCTATTCTTTCAACAGATACTTAATAAGTCCTTACCATTCACCAGTCACCATCCTAAGTGCTTAGAGGATACAGTGATGAACCAAGTACTCTATTTATTAGACCTTAGGAACCTAGTAGAAGATATCAGACAAATAAGCACACAGATACCTATGTAACTACAATTGTGAAGTGTGCTCTAAAGGAAAAAATACAAGGTATGTTAAGACTCTTAACAGGAGACCTTTTCTACTCTTGGCAGAGAACTAAGGAGGGAGGTTTACACAGACCTGCCTGATGGAGTGACCACTATGTTTCCTTTATGCTCTAATAGCATATGTCCAGCACACCTTACCTGCCACGAGGAGAAGAACGATGCCGGGCTGAGAAGGTTAGGGTCTCTGAGGCTGCGCCCTCCCATGTATTCATCTGTGCAGATGTCACAGGATTCAGCATCTCTCCAGTCCCAGTAAGGAATGGTGAAGTTCTCATCCCCTGTCAGCTCCTGGATTTCTTGTTCCCACAGCAACAAGAAGAGTCTGTGCCAAGGCAGAAAACCTGGTGCTTCATGAGCAAAATCAATGTCTCTCCAAATTTCAGAACCCCCAAGCAGTGTGTCCCTTGACACATAGTAGTGCATCCAGACAAAGAGGTCATAAATGTTGATGTCATTAAACATGGGTGTTGACCCGTTATTCATTTGGCCATAGCTGCCTGTGGGGATGACATAGTCTGGGCTGGTAGTATGCTTTGCTAAATTGAGGTAGGCAAGAAATTTGTTCTTTTCTGGAACACTCAAATCAAAGATGTTTCTTCTCACCAAAAGTCGTCTCTCTGTGCAGTTTGGTCCCCAAAAGCCAAACTTGCAGTTTCCACAGTCGAATCCCATGAAGTTGCCAGAGCATTGGCAGGTCCTGTTATAAAAGACAGAGGGCCAAGACTCCCGGTCATCCACCCCTGTGAAGGGGAATTGAGGTCCCGGCGGTGCATTGGACAGAACAATGTCCTGACAGGAACCTCTGCCTGAGAGCTGGCCACAGGGACTCCCATCCCCCCTCCATGGTGGGCAGCACTCCTTCTCCATCAGGCTCTTGGAGGACACACAGGCTCGAGGGAAATGGCCATTGGCAGCGTGGAAACTCCACAGCAGGCAGTACAGCACAGCAGGGAGCATTCTTCCTCTAGTCCTCACCAGGCCTGTTTTCGGGGTAATTGAGCCGCACGCTTGTCTTCCAGCTACCCCTACAGTGACTATCACATGTTTTGGCTAAGTCTACATAATACCACCCCCACCTCTAGCATCAAACACTCTCAGACTTTATTGTAAGCTTTCATCTTCTGGAAACCACATGACTAATTTTTCTTTGGACTTGGCATGTATCCCGCAAGTGAGACAGGCTTATGTTAAAGTAAGAAACACTATTCACCACGAATAGTTTCTTATGGTTAGAATAATCATAAATAACATCATTAATCATCATAATGCCTGATGCATGTAAACCCAGGTACTTGACTATGAAATACATGGTGATTTGAATTGGAAAATTAGTTGTGTCAGTAACATCTCTTATTAAGAAAGCTCAGAAAGTGTTAGGCATCATCAGTATAAGGTAGAGGTTTCTCAGACCATAAATGGGCCACAGCATTTACAAACATCAGCTCTGCAAAAAAAAAAGGACTCTTCTCAGACCTAAAGATTATTTTTCATACCAGATTGCATTGCAGCAGCTTATTTGTTTTCTATAAAGTATCACGAGAAAAGGAATCTTCCTGCTCCTCCCTGATTATCTAGATGCACGTGGCTGTTTGCTAGCTCTCTAAACACTCACTTTCTGACTGTTCCTAAGGACAGGTCACTTTGATAGGTAGGTGATCTGCCTTATTTTGGGGACTTTTACTATTTAATATTCCAAAGGAAACTCTTGCTGTGGTCATTGCAATGTTTTCAATTTAGTGGGTGAATGAATAAGGATTGTTTTATTTCTTGATCAGATATTAATTGATCATATAAATTCTTTCAGAAATTCTTAATCTGGGTGTAGAGTGAGCTAGGTAAATTAAAATGCATGAATAAAAACATAATTTTATTACTTACACTAGTTTTCAAATGCATAGTGTAGATAATAAGTACATGAGACTTTTAGTGGTGGGACATCTTATGAACGAAGGATCCTTGAAAGAATTGCATAGTTTTTAATAATAGTATTCAAATTTTATTTAGGGAGTGCCTTGAATAAAAGCTTAAGTGGTGGGGATACGGCAGAAGTACACATGAGAATGGAGACACTACTTCAGGCAGGAGAAACTACAGAGGCGGGAGCTGTGTTTCATTGGCAGAGTCAGAGCATTGGGTAGGCTCCCCACACTATAGGAAATTGAACCTGGCACCAATCCACAGGCTAGTTTGAACTAAGGTGAGTTGAAGAATCAGAGGATGAGAGTAGCCAAATCACTGTTGCCTCTCTGAGATTCCCTTGCTTATCCTGCTCCATACTCAAAGCTGGGTGGTCCCAGGAATAGAAAGAACAAGTGAGGAAGTGAAAGTGCTGAGGAAGCAGCAGTCTTGGGCCCTTGGCTACAGGGTTCTAGGGAAGGTCATCACTATCCTGGTGACTTTGGAATGTCAGCCTTTTCTGCTCCCTTCCCTTTCTGCCAGAGTGGATCACATGAAGGAAATGTCAAGGCTCCTTCACACAACTCTCTTGAGACTCAATGCAGCCTTTTTAGTTAGAAAGAGCAGTGTGTGGATGAAGAGGAAGGGAAGAGAAGTTTCCATGGAAATGCTGCCTCTGGCTGGGATCAGGAAGTCATCACATGATCTCCACAAGGAGGCTTAATCTTTTTTCTTCCTCCTCTCAGAGCCACAAAGAGATTAAAACAGGGCTTCTTGTCCCTGGGGAGTCTTGATTTTGTATTACTTTGAACCACATGGGGCCTTTTGTAATTCTGTTCCGTCTACTTGAAGACAGAATTCAACTTCTCGTGTTCAATTTAATGAAGAATTTTGCTTTACACTTGTCTTACTACAAGGCTTCTCAGTGAATAACTTAGAAGGCATCCATCACGCCCCTGGGCTTTTGTGCCTACTCTCCCAAGACCCTTTTTCTTAATCTTCAGAGTATGCTCAGAGGAATGGCTAAAATGTCATTTGTCCTCTTAATTTCTTTCACCAGGCTGATTTCTTTAAATTAACACTTCTCCTTATTACTCTGATATATAGGACACTAACTCCTCTGGCCCATATGTACATCAGTCTTATTGTCAACACTAACTTCTTAAATATCAAATCCCATTTAGACTGATCCCTCTCTGAACGTTAGGTGTACATTCTCTATGTGTCTGTAGTTTATAGAATTGAGTCTCCTATCCTTTCCTGGAAGATTATTGTATGAGTCAACACCTCAGTTAGTGCAATATTCTATTAACCAGAATTAGGGGCCCAGGAAATACTCTGCAAATATTTATTGAGCATCAATTATCAGGCTTATGCTGAGAGATGGGGATGCCATGGTGAGCACAACGAAGAGGTTTCTACCTGTGTGAAGCATGTTAATGTCTATGAAAATAATATTTTAATATTAGTAATTTTAAATATATTCATAACTATGTACATAGATTTTAAACAGTTTTTATCCTTGTTAAGTGACTTTTTGAGCTGCTACAAAAGACAAACAGAGCTATGAGAGAAGATGGCAGAAGGACCTATCTAGTCTCATGAGGTATAGTCAAGGTATAGCTACACTTCATGTAACCTCTGAAAGATTAGTAGAAGTCTGTTTAGTGAAGAGAACAGTGGGTGTGAGAGCATTGCAGACAAAAGAGGTACTTTATGCAAAGACTCCAAAGTAGAAGGAACATGGAGTCTTCAGGACACCTAAGGGCACAAAGTTCTGGAGATGTGATGTAAGCATGGAGGTATATATGTATATGAGATCATAGTCTTTGAAGGGTTTAAAGCAGAGCTTGGAAATATCCATGCACAAATTTTAAAATTCAAATCAAACTTCTGAGATGACAACAGATGTGGGGTGGGAATAAGAGTAAATGTAGAAATAATTGTTAGAGATTATTGGAATAATCCAGGCAAGAAAGCACCTGTCTTGAACCAAGTGATGATCTCTGAGATAGATAGAAGTGAATGGATTTGAGAGATATGTAGTGATGAATCCAAGAGGAGTGAAAGGTGAAGTGAAAAGAGATTTGGGGTTGACGTCTAGGTCTCTGGCTTTTGCCATTAACTAAAATAAGAAGTAGTCAAGGGAAAAGCATTTGTGGGGATTGAATATGGGTTCATTTTAGACATGTTGAATTTGAGAGTTTAAGCTACAGTCTAGCCACAAACAATTGTACTCTCTTTCTGATGTTTGCATTGATCATTTACACAATCTCTGGTTTTGACCTAGTCATCCTTGCTCTTTCCCCTACTCTGATCATTTATCTCTGCTTATCTGTTTGATGATAGTTTAAGCATTCTTCTAGGCTTTGATTTTTTAGCCCTCTATCTTTCAATTTTAATAGTAGCTACAATTTATGGAGTTTAAGTAACATAATCAGCGCGGTTTGAATACCATTTTAAAAATGGATTTTAGTATGGAAGTAAATACACTCAAACTAGAAAAAAAATAATTTAATAAATTAGCTTGTATCCATCATCAAGATTCAACCACTATTATATTTCTGTAGAGATTGTTTCTTCTGTCCCACAAAAATAAAGAGAATCAAATTTTTCAGTATTTTAAAACCTCGTATTTTCTTTATAATATCTCAGTATACATAGTTAACATTTAAGGACTTGAAAATATAACTGCAATACCAGTACAGCATGTCAAACAAACAAACAAAAAATAATAAAGAGAACAATAATTCCTTAAAACCTTCTGATTTTAAGTCTATGCTTAATTTACTTTATCTTCAAAATGTTTTTGTTTTTAAGATTCAAACAAGGTCTATACATTGCTTTTGGTTAGTATATTTCTTAAGTTTTAAAATATCTGTGGTTTTGCCCTGGCTGGTTTGGCTCAGCAGTTACAGCACTGGCCTACGGTCCGGGGAGACCCGGGTTCGGTTCCCGCTAAGGGCATGTACCTCGGTTGCAGTTTGTCACCGGCCCTAGTTGGTCGCGTGGATGGCAGCCACTCGATGTGTCCCTTTCACATCGATGTTTCTCTCTCTCTCTCTCTTCCTCTCTCTCCCTCCCACTCTATCTGAACAAAAAATGGAAAAATGTCCTCGGGTGAGGATTAAATATATATATATATATATATATATATATATATATATATATAATCTGTGTTTTTTTCCTTATTCTTTTTAAGTGCAATTTATTTATAGAAGAAACTGGATTTTGTCCTGTAGTGTTTTCCCAGTTTTCAGAGTTGCCTAATTTTATCCTTGTGGTATCACTTGACATGTTTTTTTACCCTGTATTTTCTATCATCTTATGGATTTTTCAATAGCAATCTTCTGCACTTTCTACTATTAGGGAATTAGACGTAGAGAATTGATTAGATTCTGGATCAGTTTTGTTATTGCTTTTGTTAAGAGTTACTTCACAGGTCTTGCTGTGCACTAGTTACTGAAAAACAACAGAGGAACATATTGTATGGTTTGCACTGGTATTAGTTTTTCAAATTGATCAGTGGTTTGAAATGATGTCAGATTATCTTATCTACTATATAGTTCTATGCCAAATTTTTGCCTCATGGGTTTATTATTCACTGATAATTGTTTCCTACATCCATTGGTTACTCTGACATGCATTCCATACCAAAAAAGGAAGAGTAAAACCTTGATTCTTGTCCTTTATCAATTTGCAGAATAACAAATTGGTATCCTAAAAACTTCTAAACATAACCAATATACATATTTGTTTTAACTATCATGATAACTTCTAGAGTTTGATGTATTTGATGCTTTTTGACTGAGGGTAAAAATCGATACATCTTTGCCCAATATTCAGTTAATTAGTAGACATCAGTCAAGCTACATTATGATATATTGGGTAATAATTATTATGATTGTGTTTATGTATATGCATGTGTAGAGCTGAAGGGAAAACTATGTAGCTATCAACTATTCACAATTTGAGTTTAGATTCATTCATTTATTCAATAAATATTGAATATCTACCATGCCCAAGACCCTATATTAGATACCTGGGGGATACAATCTCATATAAGTCACAACTCAACTTCCCCTGAATTTGATGCTATGAAGTCAGACCATGAATTTGTATTCAAAGTCTACCAGTTATTAGTTCTTGGGCCCTATGGGAATAAAAAGGGGGAAATAGATAAAAATATATTTATGATTTGGTCAATAATTTATTTTAAACATGTACATATGGTTTGTTCAAAATTTAACATATCACTGCCTGAGTATACTCAGCCTTATCACATAGGGCTCCTTGGAGTTTTAAATGTTATAATACATGTTAAATATTCAATATAAATTCTGACACATATTAAATATTCAATAAATATTAACAGTTATTATTTAAAAAAACACAAATTGGGTGCTCATGGGGTTCATCACTACAGGGTTCTCACTACTTCTAGACTTTCTCAGTGTTAAGAGCTAGACTATAATTATTTTATTAGATATTACCAGATATTATTATTATAAATTTACCCCTTCTTCTCTGACATTCTCACTTTTCCTTTTCTTCCAATTAAAACCTTATTCTCTAAGATATTGAACTTCTACCATTATACTGAGATGTCATGCTTCTTTAGGATTCTGAGCTTAGCACATGCTCTTTTTCCTACTAAGAATGCTTTCCTCTTCCATTCACTTGCTTAATATAGTTACACTATAAAGATTCAGCTCAGATATTAAAGCCTCAAGAGAGCCTTTGCTTTCTCCAAGGATGGGTGGGGGACTTTTTCTCTCATTGTAACCTGAGTTTGCCTTTGTCACTGCAATCATCACAGTACATTGCAATTATCTATTAATTTGTCTGATGCTCCCTTCAGACCAATCCTTTGAGGGCAAAAGTGTGATTTAATGCCAAGTACCTGGTACAGTGCCTGAGATTTTAAGTATATCTTCCTTAGATGGAGAATGGATGGACTGATGAATGAATAGTTCTCTTTGCTCTTCATTTTCCTTATTTTGTGAAATGTATTTTAAAGTTTTAAATTATAAACATATAAAAAATATAAATAATAAAATGAGTACCCATAAATCCAGTATACTGATTTAATAAATCATAACATTTTAGGCTAATGATGATTTTTAAAAAGTCAGATAGTATAATTTTAGAGACAGGAAAGGCAGAGTTAGAAGAGGATAGGAAAAAGTATGAATGAGACTAGTCATGGCATTACAGCATGGACATGGCGGGCTTGTTTGAAGGATTACAGTTTTAAAAACTGTATGTGAAATGCTTAGCCCAAAGTAGACATCCAGTGAATAATGGATGGTTCTCACATTTTGAACATAGTATCAGGTACTAAGAGCAGGAAGCAGAACCCAGCAATAAACTCAGCATAGACTGGCAAAAGAGAGGAGGCCCCAGTGAGAGGAGACTGATGATAGAAAGGGACACATTTTGCCAGTACTCTGATAGGGCCTTAGCTCAGCGAAGGGCGGGGACTAGTATTTACCTAGGATTTATCCCACAATCATTTTCATGCAACATTATTCACTGGATGTCTACTTTGGGCTAAGCATTTCACATACAATTTTTCAAACTGTAATCCTTCAAACAAGCCCGCCATGTCCATACTGTAATGCCCTGTAGTTAAGAAAACTAACGCTAATAATTAAGGTCAAACTACCATTAAATTGAAGAGGTCATATCTGTATGTATAATTCCAAAACTCACAAATACTCTGTTTTATTGTGTTGTCTTCTATGTTAATGCAATTTTACTTGCTGGTGGCACTTTAATGTACTAAGCCTGCTTCTATTTAACCTTGACCTCATATTTGCCATGCCATAACTATTGTAAAGGTTAGTTTTGGGTACTTGGCCATACCTTTGATAAGCTTCTGGATGTGTAGATGAATCTTAGCCATCCCCTATTCCATTTTGAAGGTGGTCTATTACAATACATTAACTCAATTATACACTAAATCTACCTTCAAGATTGGTTCTCGCAGACTTGGCTGTTAAGCAAATCGTGCTTAACACAGTGCTGAATGACTTGGGTTTTCTTTGTATTAGTTAAACTGTCTATAAATTATCCTGAAGGCAGAGGGTATTAATCTTCGATTATGCATTTCCTGATTGTGGACTATTCAACTACATACAGAGCTAGTCTTTCCATTGCTTAATGCATACCACACTTATAATTAAATCTTTATTAGAAATTACCTAAATAGCATTGGCAAACGGCAAAATCAGCATTACTGGAACCAGACAATGAATGGGTCTGGGCTGCCTGTTCTACTTGAACCAATTAAGCAGAGACAAGGCTGAATCCTATACGAGTTTATTCCAATATTGCTGGCAGTATGGGAGCGCAGCGGGTTATCCCATACAATCTGCTCTGTCCGCCCTCACTTGCCAGCTGCTTTTAAAGAGTAGAGAAACAATGACCCTCATGAGAAAGGGTAGTTAGGCAAAAAGGAAAAAAAAAAAGGTAATATGGCTATAAGCAAGGGGTGAGGAATGTGAACCAGGAACTACAAGGGCTGGTTGACAGTGAGTCACAGTCATGCGTCTGGTGTTCCGATAATCAGGTTGTTAACCTTTTCATGATGTCAGGTTGCCCCCTTGTCCTCAGATTAGGAGAATGGACAGCACTCCTGAGGTAAGCTCCCAAGGTGCACACCTCCAGGCCAGGTCAGAGTGGGCTTCTCCTCCATCAGAACAAAGCAATCATGACTAACATTGTAAAGGATGATTAACGCTTCTTGTAACTATGGTTAGTGCCCCACAATGAATATTTTTCTGTTCTATTCTTCTCTCCTGCCCCTTTCATTACAAGAACAGTGGGTATAATTTAAGACACATTCTAAAAAAAAAGGATTAGTAGGAAGACACAAGTGTAGGAGCTGCTGAGAGACAGCATAGCCAATGTTTCATGAAAAAAAATAATCTCTTATTATTAAAAAGCATCTCATAAAAGAGTCAAAAACATAAATAAATTTATTGTGATGGAAAAGAAACACAGAGCTCCTGGGAAGAAGATTGGGAAAACGGGCCTAAGATAAAGTCAGGTACACAACTGGTCACCTCTGGATTGGAAGAGTCATCCAAGTAAGGTGAGAAACACTATGTCACACATGAAAGTGTCCTGGTGCTGCCATGTTCTGTATGACTGTGCAAAGCACCTAGCCTCTCTGATTTTAACCTTCCACAGTTATAAACTGGAAATGATAATGCTGGCCTGGTCTAATTCTAAAGGTTGTTAAAATAATGCTGCTTTTTCATAGCTTTAGGAAACAAAGTACATTCACATACTCAATCTCCTTGTCTCTTAATGTTGAAACCATTTCATTTTAAATATGAGCCCCCCCCCCATAAGCCACAGTTTCTGATTAGCCATTTGAAACCAAATTGTCTTTTTCTGAGCAGCTTCTGTTGTTCCTGGGTACCCAGTGATCCCTGTGATAAATAGAATAAAGTGTAATTTCAAACATTATTCCCACCCCCACTGAATTAACATAATTAGCATGTCACTTATGGTGAAGAGAAAAAAATTAACCTAGTGGTTATGCTTCAAGTGATGTATTTTCAAATGGATGCAACAGAATATTGTTCTATACAAGACAGTAAATGAAAACATGTTTACCTAAATAATCTATGAATTCTTTTCTCCAATTCACTTTTTTTTTCCAAATAGTTACATAGATTGCTGAACTAAGTATGGGCTTATAAACATGTTTACCTAATCCCAACTTTTGTGCCCTCTCTAGAGTCCAGACAGCCCTGCCTATCCCTTTAAGCTAATTTTATATGGCACTTAGTCTGATGGTCTGTTGACTGTTCCCAAGATTAATTTTCCCTGAGACATTCCTTTTAATCATCTGTATACTCTTATTTTTGGAAAAAATCACATTCATTACAGCACACATTTATTTATTCAGGGTGCAGCAAAAGTTGGCTTACAATTGTTCATATGGAAAATAATACAATAATAAATACATAATAATAGAAGAATAAACTCCATTTTACATACTCACAACTGTAAACCTACTTTAGCCCCACCCTGTATCACCCAGTGTGAAGCACTATACTCAGAATAATAAAGGGTAGTGACTACTTTTCAGGAGTCAGAATAATACATATTCCTTTATTTCTTCATGTAATCAATTAAACATTTATTGAGTGTTTTTATTTTACCAAGCAATGTATGTGACAACAGAGAATAACAGTGACAAATGAGCCATGGTCCTTGCTCTGAAATAGTTCACTGTCCGACAAGGGATTCAGAGAAATCAAGAGACAATTATAGGACAGTCTGTGGAGTGCATGTTATTAATAATATTGAATGTGGTATCAGTCAGGGTCCTGGCAGAAAACAGCTGACACACTCAGGCTGACTTTTTGAGGATAGGTTTCATAAAGGAACTATTTACAATTTTGGGAACAGGGTTAAAGAAAAAGAACAAGGGATAATGTAGTATCCTGGGCAAGAAGGGCAAGGAGAGGAAACTATTACTGGAACACAGAGAAGGTCACTGTATTGACTGAGCCAGCTGGCAGGGGCTGAACCCTTGCAGAAGGATGAAGGCAACCTCTGGCTAACCGGAAAAGAGGGATTTGGAGACTAAACACCCTGACCTTGACTTCACTTTTCTCTGCCCTCTGATCTTTTCTGTCTGCGCACTTCTGTGGATAAAGCCAAGGTCGAGGCAAAGAAGCATAGAGACCCTTAATGACATTCTTATCAGTCAGCTTCCTGGAGTCCAGAACAGGATAGAGAAGGAAAGTATGGTCTTATGAGGCCAAAGGATTTGTATCTAGTACAAAAGCCTACTCTGTTCTTTTGCAATGAACCTGTATGAAATGGTTCTTCTAATCTTGCAGATAAAGAAAATGAGGTTCAGAAAACTTAAATGACTTACCCAAAGACATGCAACTAATCACTGATGGATCCAGGGATTGAACACACCAGTGTGGTTACACTATCTCTGTTCTTTTCACCAGGTCCATATGTTGGGGTTTATGTGCAGGAAATTATGGAAACACAGTGAAGACATATAACCCAGATCATCTGTGAAGGGGGATGGGGAGACTAGATTGTTAGAAAAGGTTTCCTGAGGAGAGATAATGCCTGAACTGAACTTTGAAGAATGAATGGTATAAGTGAATAGAAGAAGGGGAAGAAAGTATAGCCAAGGTAGAGGGAGCAACAAAACACAGAGATGACAACATGCATTTAAGACTTCCAGTAATTGATTATGATTGAAACAGACAGGGCAGAAGAAATGAGAAAATATGAATTCTATACTAGCAGTGTACAAGATTGTATGATTTGGGGACTTTTAGGTGAGTTAAAGGTTGCATGCTATTACCTCATGGTGTATAGTTATGAAAGCTTATGTGGACAAATGAATAGGATTATTTTAGGTGAAAATAAGAGAAAAGAAGATATATAGAAAGATCATTATAAACAATGACACAACATATTTCTTCATTACTGAAACCCAACTCTTTCACCATTGATATTCCCACTCATCACCCTCAAGGACTAGGCCAACATTTTTTAGAAGTTTTATCATTATAAAATTTGAAATTTGTATTACTATGCACGGTTTTATAACAATTTTGTGCTATTAAAATTGCTCATGATCCTAAATCTATTCTAAATATTGCATATATAAATACAAGTTAATCAATAGTGCCAATTCTATAAGGGGATTAGCAAAACGTCTAGCCTAAAAGACCTGTAATAGTGCATTTGTTATAACTTGGTCCCCATATCATTTAGATATCAACTGTATGATTTTATTAAACATTTTCCTCTTATCTAATGACCCACCAATGGTATAGCCTTTATCTAGTCGATCACAATCAAAGCAAAATCAAACAAATAAGCAAAAATAATAGGCAAGTGTTCAAGACCAAAATTTTGTCCTATACCAGCCCTTGACTTCATTTTGAGCCTCAGTTTTTTTTTTTGAAAAATAGGAATATTAAAATCATCTTATGGGATTACTATGAGAATGTACTTAGATAATGTCTTTAAAATAGGAGGCTTCTAGACTTGAGTTCTCAAAAATTCTATACCCTTTTCATTTGTGTTTTATACATCTCTTTTCTGAAGGACAATTCATTATTTGACTTAAAAAAGACAGGTAAAATTTTAAAGTGTAGAATTCATATAGTCTATTTGTTCCTTACATTAAGTAATTCTTTTAAAATTTTAGATAATAAATATGAAAAAATTATATAAAATTTTGGATTATCAGCTTCTCTTTCATCTCACATTATTTCAATTTATTCATAGTTGAGTTTAGAAATAAATATATCTTTGTGCTACTAAGATGCTACATCATATTATTTTGATTTCACATGTTAGAGAATCAGAGAGTCTAAGGGACTGAGACTTCTCCCTGATCCTCTGGGTATTCCATAGCTGTAACTAAATTCTCAGACATAGAATTCCCCAGTCTTTGTGATCATTTTACTCCTAAAGGATCTCATATCTGCAAAGTCCTTTGACATCATCAGATGAAAATTACTACTATACACAAAGTCACATTTATATCATATGACCAGAAGCACTGAAACATAGAGAAACCATATTTTTCTTTTTCTTTTTTTTTTTTTTATCCTCACCTGAGGACATTTTTCCGTTTTATTTTGTTCAGGTAGAGTGGGAGGGAGAGAGAGGAACAGAGAGAGAGAGAGAAACATCGATGTGAAAGGAACACATCGAGTGGCTGCCACCCGCACAACTGACCAGGGCCGGGGACAAACTGCAACCGAGGTACATGCCCTTAGCGGGAACCGAACCCGGGTCTCTCAGGACCGCAGGCTGACGCTCTAACCGCTGAGCCAAACCGGCCAGGGCGAGAAACCATATTTTTTATGCCATAGGAAAGCGATTCTGATGGGGCTTGAACTCTTTGGCCTTATGTTAGCATACAAGAAGCTGGAGATGAAGCAAATGCCCCATATCAATTTATTTCATGAAGCAGTCCTGGGGAAAGAGAAACTCTGGGGAAATCTGCTGGTTTTCCATAGAAACAGGAACTTCCACCTACACCATGGTACACACAACATCATTTCAATCATGTCTCCCTAACCTGCTTCCCGTCCTTCACCCTGTCAAGAAAAGGTAGTTTATTACAAACCAGGAATATACAAAGCAGTGAAAGCTTTCGGATATACTTTTATGCTAACTATATGATTTGGTTTCGCTTCCTTGAGTTAGGATTAAATGCAAAGCCAAAGGAAGGCCATATATACAATGGTTGCGCTAAGGACATCAAGTCTACATCAGAATGACAGAAGAAAAGGATGCTTTTCTCCTATTTGACAGGCTGTGCCCTACTGCAGAGTCGGGCTACCTTGTCTATGCCTCTACTTAGCGGCTTAGAATCTTTCCAGCCCAGAGCTGGGTTAGCAGACTTATTTTTGTAATGAAGGTCACATCATTTTATTCCAGTGTCTAACTTAAGAAGAAATAAGAGACTATATCAGATATAAGCTTTTTGTTATGAGACTCCTAGGGATACATGTGATCATGTCCCCCTTTTTTCCAGATATAAATATAATATGTATTATAGAAATGTGAAGTAAAAAACTGATGCAGACTCTCAGCATGCTTTAAAATGAACTTAAATTCTTTAAAAAATATTTTAAAATATATTAATTGGTAGAAGTCAAAAGGAAAGTAAAGGGGTAAGGAAGAAAGGGAGGGAGGGGGGAGGGAGAGAGAGGGAAAACCTTGGGACCAGAAATGAACAGAGAATTAAAAGCCCGTATAGTAACATATCAGTCTGGTGTATTTAGTGCAAATGAGCATAATATTTCTGATATGTTCTTAATGCTGGGATATGAAGTTTTAACACCCATGTAGAACAGATTTCAAGTGGAAAATTTTGTACAAAGTTGGCAATGGGAGAAGGTTGCTCCTCAAGGAGAGGTCAGGTAGCACAAACACACCTGTCTGCACAGAGAAGTCACAAAAATGACTAATATTTACAAATGCCTAAGACGCTTACAAATTATAAAACAACATTATTCCTCAATTTAAGACATGCATTAAACTGCAAGCAGAATGAATAACATAGACTTCCAAAAATATTATAGTAAAACACAGAAAAACAAAGCAAAATACATACACACACACATAACCTCCTAGAAAAGACAGATACATTTTTAAAAATTGTATGACAATTATAGAGTACAGAGGACAATAAATGAACATAGGCAAAGTACTAAGAGAAAATAGTCCCAAAACATACAATTTTATACTTTAATATAATATGATATAAGAATGAATTTAAGTAAAGGCATTTTGGGGGAAAGGCTGAGAATATTTACCATTCACAGCTTTTTAAACTAAGAATAACTAATGAATGTATGTCATTGTGGATGAAAAATTGAGAAAGTTACACTGGTGGACAAATATAACTGGGTAAGAGAGGTGTGAAATAATAAATACACTGACCATAAAAATCTATAACAATATTGAGTAATTTGAGTGGTTTAAAAATGAGGTAGAACTATAATATTGTATAACAAACAATATGAACTTTAAGGTAAAAGCTCTATTAAGGATTAAAAAGCCATTACCTAAACATAGAAGAACCAAGTCATTTACCAGAAACCTAATTTTTTCCCCTGAATTTCTATATACCTATTCATTGAGGGATCAAAGGGTTGAAGAGTCAGAAGAAAGAAGAAAAAAAACCCCAGGAAATTATTAACCCAAATAAACTTATTGTAGCTTTATTATTACCAAATAAAATAGACTTTAAGCCAAAAAAAATTTATTAAGAATAAAGATGCTAATGTTGAAAATAAAGAAACAATTCCCTACCATATAAATTCAAGGTTATTTCTTTCCATTTAACAGCATCTTATTGGTATAACATAAAATTTAATTATAGTGTCTTTGTTGTTTAATTATAAATATTTTATAATTTTGCACCAGCAACATGCAAATTCTCTGTACTTTTACACTCCCCAAAAGTTATAGAATAAACATTAACAAGATTGGTACTGAAATGTTCAAAACTGGGAACAAGTCTTTCTTAGAAACTGTTACAACAAAATTTACCTTTTTTAGTAAAATATGAAACATTTTAATAATTGACCATCAACTAGGCCAAAAATTAAATCTCAACAAACACTGAGTAAACAAAATTATACAGATGTCTTTTCTTACCACACTATAATAAAAGTAGTAACTAGTTTCAAAAATCCAAACCACACATCACATATTTATAAATATTAAATTATACAATAAATAAAAACAGGCATTACAATATTATAGAATTAAATATAAAAGCTTTATGTAACAAAACCTGGAGGATGTAGGAAAAAAAATTCTTAGAAGGAAATTTATAGTTCAGAATGCATATATTTCAATAGAGATATTACTGAAATTTAGTGATTTAAGTGTTTAGTTCAAGAAGCTAGGAAAAAAGGAAGCCAAAGAGCATAAAACAAAATAAATAAGATAAAATGGTGATTGTAAAGACAATGAAACAATAAAGAGAACCTTTGGGGGGGGGCTGATAAAATAGTTAAATTTCTGAGAAGACTGATAGGAAACTTAAGAGAAAGCACAAATTAACTCTATGAATTTATAAAGGTGGCATACCTATAGATGCAGAGAGCATCAAACAAAATCATAGAAGAATTCTACAAAGACATCCGGAAACATATATCCCTTTTATTAATTCCTTACAAATAATAAAAATGGTCCAGTTCACTTTATTTCAAAACCACACCAAAACAACATGAGAAAGGAAAATCAAAAGGAAATATCACTTATGGACATAATGCAGAAATCTAAATAAAATTTTAGCAAACAAATTAATTTAAAAAATAACACATTATAACCAACTAGAATTCAACTTAGTAATTAGAAGATTATTTATAATTATAAATCCATCAATAAATTTGGCTAAGGCATACTTACCTTTCACTTCCTGGTAAAATTAAACACAAATAAATGACAAAGGGGGAATCTTAAATGAATAAATGCACAAGGAAAAGAAGAAAAGAAGAGACAGGATCAGAGCTGGGAGGATGAGATGCAAAGGATGAATGAGGTAAAGGTAGAAGTCCTCACCAAGCTGATTCTTGAACCGGAAGAAAGGAAATCAACAAAGCTGCGCGATATACACTGTAGAAAATCTGAAAGGCTCAGGAATTGACAACACAATGTAACTCTGGAAGTGAACGTGGAGGAAAAACTGAAAATAGTATGATTGTTTGAAAGTCTTTTGAAGATGCAGTTTAATTCCAAGATCTCGAAACCCAGTTCTGATGGTCTGTTCTGTGCTCCACGGCCAAGCCAGCAGAACTGCAGAAGATGGATCGCTCTGAGAACAGGCTCTGCACCCAGAACAGGAACTGGAAAGAAGCCTATCTACACATTCAAAGGTGGTCCCCAAATGTCAACCCTCATCTCCAATTTAGCTCCTAGATTTCTAACAGATATTTGTTTTCTTTTCTGTTTTAGGGAAGAGATAGAAAGTTTTCTCTGAGAAATCTGACTAGCCGTAGTAAACAACCTGGGGATCCCAAATGAAACAGCATTTCAAAGACCTGAGATTAAGCATATAATCTACACCTGCCCCCAACATGCTCAATAAGCTTTTTAGCAATTTAAGTTGAAGATCACACAATACCTGAAGAAATTTCTAATGTGAAATAGAAAACACAAAGATAGAACAGCAACTGTGAACTGTAAATGATACAAACAATATTTTGTCTTCTAGAAACTCTTAGTGTAGGAAGTTTCTCTGTCAAAATATAAAGATGAATATCCATTGACTTCAGACATTAATTTTATGGAGAATGTGAGGCCATCCTTATTTTTACTTTTTTCTTTACAGATAACTTATTTTATCTGGATTCTTAAAAGATTATTTTTGTCATCATAAAAAAATCAGAATTTTCTAAAATTTTGCAGTAGAGAGAAAAAAAGAAACATCATGAGCATTTGCTAGTTGTTCTTACAAGAAAATTTTAGTAAAGATTATCTTGAAGTTTTGCAATGCAATTTCCTCTTTGCTTCCTCTTTAAAATAGTTAAATAAAGATATATAATTCTTTTTCCAAATTTTGACATCAGTGTTTAGTTTGTATTGATGGAATATCATGTCTCTAAGACTTCACAAAGTGACCCAGTTATATTTGGCTAACAGATGCAAATAAATGCCAATATTCTCCTAACATGTCTTCAGAATTACTGTATTTTTATGGATAGTGTTTATATTTGGAAATGTGTGTGGAATGGTATTCTTGCATATCAAACATAGCCTCCATGAAGAGATGGCTGCTCATGGAAAGGTGGCTGCCTGTTTCCCTGCTTAACAAAAACCTCGATCTGTCTGCTGGAGACTTCTGTAACTTCTTTCACATGGATGGGACTCTTCTACTTTAAGAGGTGATGTGTGAACAGGGCACTTGCTAATGGTTGTTTGTTTGCTTATGTATTGGTTTATTTTAACCAACTCTATCAGTATTAAAATTAGTGGAAATTCTTAGATCTTAAATTGTCAGTGTTCTGCCCTGGCTGGTTTGGCTCAGCAGCTGGAGCATCGGCCTGAGGACCAGAGAGTCCCGGTTTGATTCCTGCTAGAGGAACGTACAAAAAAAAAAAAAGAAAAGAAAAAGAAATTGTCAGTGTTCCTTTAAATAATGGTGTCAATTCTTATCTTTATCTATGTCCTTACAAGCAAGTACTTTAGTGATAAGTGTGAGAGACAATGTCTGGAGCTGCTAATCAAGTGCCACTTTAAATGAGAATTCCAAGTCGTTGTTGAATAGAATTGGCATTCTTAAATTAAATATTTTTGTATGCTTTCTTAGTAAAAATCTATAACTCTTCAGTAGGGGGGACATAATTTGGAGTATTCATTCATCTAACACATTTATTTTTTTTATCTATTATATTCCAGACTCCATGTTTGGCCCTAGAGAAATGACTATTAATATAGTATGACTTTACCTTCCAAAAGGAAAACAATTTAATGTGAAGACAACCTGGTAACAGATACATCCAAATCTAATGCAAGTGGAGGGAGCTATAATAATGGTAAGCACAAAAGTAGCCTCACTTAGGTCAGCCTAGGGAATCAGGGAGGATTTCCTGGAAGGAACAACCAGGGTCAAGCATGGACAGATGGTTCTGAGTAGGACAAAAGGCTCCTACATTCTTTCTTTCTTCCTTCCTTTCTTTCTTGCTTTCTTTTATTTATTTATTTATTTTAGTTTCATGAGAATGTGTTTCCCATTAATTTTGAGCAGTTTTATTTAGATACAATTCACATATCATATAATTCACCTAAAGTAAATTTAACAATTTATTGGCTTTTAATATATTTACAGATATGTGTAACCAATCAATTTTAGAATGTCTTCATCACTTCAAAAAGATGCCTTTTAGCTATCACACATCTATATTTTCTCCTCCACTCTTAGCATTGCACAATCATTAATACACTTTCTATCTATCGATTTCCCCATTTTGTACTTTCGAATGAGTTAAATTATATAGTATGTGGCCTTTCAGTACTGGCTACTTTGACTTAGCATAATGTTTTCATTAAACATAGAGTTACCATAGACCAGGCAATTTTAGTCCTAGGTATGTACCTCAGAGAAACAAAAATATATATTTAAAATGAAAGCCACCCAAATATCTATCAATGGATGCATGGATAAACAAAACCTAGTATAGCCCTACACGGGAATATTATTCAGCCATGAAAAATAATAATATGCTGATACATGGATCCTTGTCCCATGCTTTATATATGATCTGAGGTCATGAGGATGAGGGATCTGAAACAGGTTAGGATTGCAATCACCACCAACTTCTACCAACCTGAATTGTACTGTTGAAAAGAATACTCTCCCACATCCTCTTTCCAAAATGATCTCCCAAGTCTCTCAGATCATAGGCCTATCTGAAAAAATAAAGGTTATGGAACAGGCTTTGATTTAGATTATTTTACCATTCAAAAGATTACCAGGTTGAAAAAAACACACACAAAAAAGTGTCAAAAAGAAAATAAAAATAAACAACTCCAGAGGTCAACTTTTAATTCAAAAGATGAAAATGAGGTCTCTTCATTTAAATTTGCTGAGCACCAATCCTTCTCATCACCACACCATTAGAGATTCCATGGGGACTTTTGGAGAAGGTTATCAAGAAAATGTGACCACTGGCCCTGGCCGGTTTGGCTCAGTGGTTGGAGCATCGGCCTGCGGTACAGAGAGACCTGGGTTCGGTTCCCGCTAAGGGCACGTACCTCGGTTGCAGTTTGTCCCCGGCCCTGGTTGGTCATGCGGGTGGCAGCCACTCGATGTGTCCCTTCACATCAATGTTTCTCTCTCTCTCTCTTCCTCTCTCTCCCTTCCGCTCTATCTGAACAAAAAATGGAAAAATGTCCTCGGGTGAGGATAAAAAAAAAAAAAGAAAGAAAGAAAATGTGACCACTGGTTGACCCAGGAGCTAAACCTGAGCAGTTGGAGTATCCTGATCAACCTCTCCTGTCCTTGGAATGTATATTTTACTTACTATCCCCAGAGTAGGAGCCATTTTCAAGGACACAACCTTGAGAGAGCAATGTGTTGTTAAACTCTGGATTGTATATATGACTGAAATGGTTAAGGCCTCAATATAAACTTTTAAGATTCTGGTGCTGGCTGAGCAGATCTACTCATCTTGTGGCCACCTAAGACAAAATTCATATGTCAATTCCCTTGCTTACTAAACCTGCCACCTACCAATCTGGAGTGCCTGCCTCTTTCACCTGTCTCTGGGGGGCCAATTGTGAACCAACAGAAATATAGAAAAGAGGAGAAATCAGCAGTGATTGCAGTGTGGACAACAAAAATTCCCCCTCCTTCTTCAAGTGTCTACTTCAAGTGTTTCCGACTTTTCTAGATTTAGATTACACTACATTTTTCTTAGTGCCACAACAGATGATCACTACTCTGACACTGTTGGTAGCTACCTTTGTATTGTTTTTGTCATAAGATCCAAAGTTGAATTTGATCTCTCTGTTCTCCCATTCCCCCATGTTTCATGGAGAAATGTTTATGCCTATTGAGGTTAAAATAATTTCTTAAGATTTTAGTGTCAATTTTCAAGAGCTTAGTGACATATTTCTTACTCACTCAAATCTCAGTTTCATGTACCTCTTGTGCAAGCTGCTCATGGAAAGGTGGCTTCCCATTTTCCTGGAAAAAGAAAGAAACTTAAAGATAATTTCATTTCATTCACCCATTTTACAGATCAGGACAGGAGAGGTATAATAAAATAGCTAAAATTACAATCAGGTAAGAGCAGAGAGAGCATCAGAATGAAAGTCTTCTTGACCCTTGTTTAATGCTGTCTTGTTGAACTCTTCATTCCCAAACTGTTGTGAGAAACTTGAAAGACTTCAAGATATGAAGACCTGTCTCTTTGTCTATAAACTAAGAGCAACTTCTTCATGTCTGTTTTCTTATGAATCACTCCAGATCCATTCCACTATGAGACACCCACCCCATCCCTATTTATTCTTTCCTCTAAACCAGCTATTTTCAACTGGTATACCACAAGAATTTTTAAAACATGCAATACCTGACTGTTTGGGGACATTGACCTCTTTTCCCTTAGACTGTCAAATAAAAAAAGTGACAACAGCCAACACAACAATAGTCCAGTGTGAATGAATAAAAATTACACCTATTTTTTTTGTCAGATGGGCAAAAAAAATATATTTTTCAGTGCGCTGCAGACTTGTAGTAATTGGTTTATGTGTGTCATGAGATGAAAGGTTGAAAATAGCTGCTCTAAACCATTAATGATGATTAACTTTGTGAGACTTCTATCCATGTAGAGACCTTCCTGCTCACTACCAGATGTTGGTCTGGCAACAATATGATTCTGTGTGCAGTGACTATTGCATTGCCGCTCTCAACAAATTTGTGAGCCTCTAAATTTCAGTTCAAAGTAAAATTTTCACTCATCAAAACAGAGCAGTATTGAATGCCAGGACCCTACAAACAGCCTCTTCCTTCTTCTTAGTTCCTACACTCTCACTGGTGCTTAATATGAGAACATTCTATTCAAGTCAACATTTGTGTATTGGATAAAGATATCTGCTATAGGCTTGGAGGAATAAGAAACATATTTAAGAGGTACTTGACAGGGAGATGGAGGGAGTAAAAGCCTCTTTTTGAATTAATGAAAAAACAACAACAACACTACTTTGGTTCAGTGCTGTATAATGAACCATGACAGCAAGACAGTCTCCTGTAAAGTATGGTAAATACAGAATCCCAGGCTTTATTTTCAAATTTCTCATTCAGGAGATTCAGAGAGAAGTCTGGAAACCATGTTTGAAAAGTTGGAAATTTCCTTCTATTCCTAATTATTTGAAAAGGTTTTGGGGGGGTTGATTTTTTGTTGTTGTTGTTTGTTTTTTGGTCATGAATGAATGTTGAATGTTGTCAAATATTTATTTTTACATTTGTTGAGATAATCATATGATTTTTTTCTTTTTCAGTCAGTGTGCATGGTAAATTATAAAGTTTTATTTTTTAAATTTGATTAAACCTTATATTCCTGAGATAAACTTGACTTGATCACAATGTGCTTTACTTTTTTTTTGTAGTTGTTAATCCTCACCCAAGGATCTTTCCCATTGATTTTTTAAAGAAAGTGGAAGGAAGGGGGTGGGTGGCAGTGGATAGTGGGCCTTGGGCCTGGGGCCCCTTTCCCAGGGGGGATGTGGGCAGCCTCCTCCCTCTCCTCTCTCCCAATAAAAAAGAAAAATAAAGTGGAAGAGAGAGAGAGACATCAATGTGAGAGAGACAAATCAACCGGTTGCCTCCCACACGACCCCCACCAGGGCCAGAGACAAAACCTGCAACCCAGGTACATGCCCTTGACCGGGAATCCAACTCAAGACCCTTCAGTCTGCGGACCGATGCTCTAACCACGAAGCAAAACTGGCCAGGGCTACATTTACTTTTATAAGTTACTGTGTTTGGTATACTTATATTTTTCTAGGAATGTTTGTATCCCCATTATCTAAATATGATAGTAGAGGTCATAGGGTAAATGTCTTAGAATAAGAAAACAATTAGATTCTGGGTTAAATTCTGGCCCAGAGTATGGGATATAATTCATTCTAAGCCATTGCTGTTCATTTTAACAATGTTAATAAAAATCCCTTGCATTTATTATAAATTTACAACTGCAAAATTACTTTCATCCCAGGATGGTGTGGCTTGGTTGGTTGAACATTGTTCCATGCACCAAGTGGTTACCGTTCAATTTCCATTCTCCATCGGGGCACGTGTTTTGGTTGCAGGCCAATCCCAATAGGGGTTGTCCCTCTCCTTTCCTCTCTCTAAAATCAATTAAAATATATTTTAAAATAAATAAATACATAAATTAATTAATTAAAGTTGCTTTCATAAGCATTATTTCATAGATTGTAACAACTCTCTGGTGGAATATGTATTTTTTTAGATAAAGCAACTAAAAGTTGAGAAGATAAAACGACTTGCTCAAGCTCTCACAGTTTAGGAGACTGTACTTCAAAGTAGCTATTATTTGGGAATATAACATTTCTAACTTCAATTTAGTGTTCTTAACTTTTCTCCTATCTTTGTACTTCTTATAAGTTTCGCCAGATATTTTGCTATAGATAAATTATTTTCATACTCTTGGCCACCCTACTCTGTACCCTTCTCTTTTTCTTTGCCCACATTCAGTCCTGAAACTTAGATATGTAGGATCATCAAAATCTATTTACCAAATCCTCATACGTTGCAACACATTTCAAACATCACAACTATCTTAGACCTTTTATTCACAGCATCTTCAAGGACTATATTTCATTGAATCTAAGACTACTGGTTATCAGATGTCTTGTCAGTAGCACCATTAATTTATGTACTAGTATGAGAGAAATTTATTATTGTAAATTATGCTTTGAAATTATGCCTTCTTATCACATTCCTTATAATCCCAATAGTAGCAGTGTTGAAATGTGGAACAAGCCGCTTTATCTATTGCTGTGTAATGATCCACTTCCAAATTTAGTAGCTTAATATAAAAAATCATTAGTAGCCTTTTTGGTTCTATGGGTTTACTGGGCTCAACTGAGCTATCTTATTTGGAGTTTTCTCAAGCAACGGCATTCAAATGAGAACTGTGACTATAGTAATGCAAGGGCATCACTAGGATGGATGTCCCAGATGGATGGCAGTTGATGCTGACTATTGGATGAGAGTTTAGCTGGAGCTTTTGAATAGACTGCCTACACATAACTTCTCCACAGGGCATATACTTCTCACAGTATAGAAATGGCATTCAGCCCTGGCCGGTTTGGCTCAGCAGTTGGAGCGTCGGCCCGCGGACCAGAGAGTCCGGGGTTCAGTTCTTGCTAAGGTCACCTACCTCAGTTGCGGTTTGTCCCCGTCACTGGTTGAGGTCGTGTGGGTGGCAACCACTCCATGTGTCTTTCTCATATTGATGTTTCTCCCCCCCTGCTCTATCTGAAGATAAATGCAAAAAAAAAAAAAGAGAGCGAGAGAGAAACTGAGTTCAAAGATGGAGCATTCATCTTTGTAGAAGCTGCCAGTCTGCTTAAGGGTTGAGCCTATAATGGGAATATCATTACTTAACTTATAATTTATTGGTTAAAGAAGTCATAGGGCCTCCCTCATTCAAGTGAATAAAGAAATAGATTATCTTGATAGACAATTGAAAAGTGCAAATATATTACAAGTATAAATATACCTCTGTGAGTTCAACAATAATTTGAGGATATACACCAATCTGGTTAATTGCGATTGCCACTGGTTATAGGAAATTGGAAGGAGTAATTTTAACTTTTTTATAGAACCAAAATTTAAATCTTGGGACTATTACAGATTTCCCATTTTTGTGTGTTTTCCTTGTTTTCAAAATATATTGTAAAGAGTATTATAGAAATATGTTCAGAATTAATACTAACTGCCCTCCCACAAATTTTTTATAGTGCTTCCAGGGATAGAGTGATTACTACTATTGGAACTATAGTTTATTTAAATATTTTGTTCTGTTTTTCTAACAATTACTTTAGAATACCACCATTATATTTTTAGTCCTCACCCTTGGACAGGAATCCACCCTTGCAGTGGTGGGGAATGTCTAACCGGTGGGCCATATTAGGCCTGTGAAATCAATACCAGCTAACATCACATACCTCACCAAATTAACCTGACCAAATATAGCAGGCCAATTTTTAAGTTGATTATTTTGTATGGCCTGCTAATGACACTATACATATTCAAACGGCCCTTGGCAGAAAAAAGGCTCCCCACCCCTGCAAGAAATGAAATTTAGTAACTTTATTCTTCAAAACCCAGAGGCCACATTTCTTTTTTAATTAATTAATTTATTTTTGTTACAGATGTTTCTCCTTTTCCCCCCACTGATTTCTCCCTTCCCCCTCCCCACCCTGTCCCCAACTTTGTTGTCCATGTCCATTGTTCATATATACATGCATATAAGTTCTGTGGTTTAGCTCCCCTGCTCACCCCCTCTTCAGGAGATTGTCAGTCTGTACCCCACTTCCACGTCTCAGGGACTACCACATTCCTCAGACTCTTATGTTCACTATATTCCACAAATAAGTGAGATCATGTGATATTTGTCTTTTTTGCTTAGGATAATACTTTCCAGGTCCCTCCACATCGTCTCAAAGGACAAGAGATCTTTCTTTCTTATAGCTGCATAGTACTCCATTGTGTATATGCATCACCGCTTTTTTATCCATTTGTCTACTGATGGACACTTGGGCTATTTCCAGATCTTAGCTATTGTAAATAGTGCTGCTATGAACATGGGGGTACATATATTCTTTCTGATTGGTGTTTCGAGCTTCTTAGGGTATATTCCTAGAAGTGGGATCACTGGGTCAAATGGCAATTCAATTTTTAATTTTTTGAGGTAACACCATAGTGTTTTCCATAGTGGCTGCACCAGTCTGCATTCCCACCAGCAGTGTACTAGAGTCCCCTTTTCTCCACACCCTCGTCAACACTCGTTTGATGATTTGTTGATGGCGGCCACTCTGACAGGTGTGAGGTGATACCTCATTGTTGTTTTAATTTGCATGTTTCTGATGATTAGTCATGTTGAGCATTTCTTCATATGTCTCTTAGCCATTTGTATGTCCTGTTTGGAGAGGTGTCTATTGAGTTCCTCTGCCCATTTTTTAATTCGATTCTTTGTCTTCCTTTTGTTGAGTTGTATGAGCACTCTATATATATTGGAAATTAACCCCTTATCTGATATATCTTTGGCAACTATGCTTTCCCATACAGTGGGATGTCTTTCCATTTTGATGAGTTTCTTTTGATAATGGAGTAAGACGTGGAAAGATAAGGGGAGGTCTTTGGAAAATTTAGGATTAGAAACCTTTTCTCTTAATCCTTTGTATTATATAGATTGTTGTAAAAATGGGAAGATGAAGAACAAGGCGGGAGCTGGTAGTATCATATAGCTATTTCAAGTACTAACTCTTTGTGAAATCTCCTGTTTCTCATTTGGGCTTGATCTATGTGAGAACATGTATCAAGAAAAGTTTCTAAGATCTTCCAGGCAAATGGCTTCTACTTCTTTCTACAGCTGATCCCTAAAAAGCAAAGGGGTTGAGGGCACTGACCCCCTGACAGTCAAAAATCCACATATAACTTTGACTCCCCCAAAATTTAACTACTATTTGACTACTGTTGAGCAGAAGCCTTGCTGATAACATGAATCGTTGATTAACACATATTTTTTATGTCATATGTATTATATACTGTATTCTTCCTATTAATGAAAGAATATTCAGCCCATAGAAAATTTGTATAAGAATTATTTGAGCCAAAAACTTGAGGACCTGTCTGGAAGCAAATTTCAGTAGCTTGCGAAAATACCCTAGGGAATGGCAGTTGTACGGCTTATTTTGTACATTAGAATCAAAGGAAATATAAGGAGGGTTACATGAAATCCAATGGTAGTAGAGTAGGGTGTTGGAGAAAGCAAAGCAGGGAAATCTCTAGGATTGGATAAAAAGTAAAACATGAAACACATACTTCTTTTACATTGATAGTAAATATTTACAGTATAGTTCATATTTAATATTTATAGTGCACAGAGATGGTCTGTGGGCAACAAGACAACAAGGAGGAGCTCGTGGTCTGGTGCTCTGGTGGCCTTGTGCTCTGGTGCCCTCCAGAGGTCTGGAAAAGAAAATTACTCTGACATGTCAAAGGTATATTATCCTAGATGCACAAAGATCTCACTTAAGATGAAGACTAAAGTTCATCAAGAAATGTACAGGCCAAGGATGTGACTACTCACCACAACCTGCTTAGCTGAGAATTTTTATGTTCAGACCAACCTGTGTGGTTCCTTTCAGTTACCAGGACACCAACTTGGTATGGCTTACCATGTGCCCCCACCCCCACCCTCAACTGAGCTTGTCATTAGAATATGGCCCCTTTTTCTTTTCTTTTCTTTTCTTTTTCTTTCATTTTTTATTTCTGTAAGAGGGTGAGGGGGTCTTTTCTCTTTTTTTAAAATATACTTTTTATTGTTTTTTTTTTTTTTAAAGGAAGAGAGAGAAACATCGATGTGAGAGAGAAACATCAATTGGCTGACCCCTGCACGCACCCCACTGTGGGTGGAGCCTGCAATCCAGGTATGTACCCTGACCAGGAATCAAACCAGGACCCCTCTCAGTCCATGGGATGACACTCAATCCATTGAGCCACACTGGCCGGGCAATGACCCCTTTTTCATTACCATTACAATGAAGTAAGCTAGAGAAGGGAAAATGTGAAGAAAATCACAAAGAAGAAAAAAGACATTTATAGTATTTATTGAAAAAACTGCATATAAGTGGACCTGCACATTTCAAACCCATATTGTTCAAGGGTCACCTATGTACTTTTCTTCACTTAAGGATGTCCCCCTTCCTCAAAAAGACCACATCTACTCAAAAGGGAAGAGATGGAGTACTTGTAACAGAAATACAATCAATTGATTCCCAGTGAGTGGAAAATATAGGTGATGATTATTTTTGTAATCACTATAGGGACACTATAGGCATTAATAATTACTACTAAATCAATTTTAATTTTTCATCTTATTTTTAGTAAACCCTCAAAAGGTGAAAAACTTGCAAATTGGAGTGAAGACTTCTGAAGACATCAAGGTAATCTCTGAGCATTTAAAGATTGATATGCTCTAAATCTGTCATAAAGGGGACTTTGTAATTACCATATATATATATATAATTTACTGTAATGCTTTCTTCATGGGCTACACTATTTTCTGAACATCTATTCAAGCATACTGTAACAGGAGATACTGGAGTAATGAGAAATGATTTTATGATATTTATAGTTTATATTTATAGTTCATTTTCCCTCCCTGTCTGTAAAACTTCAAAAGCACCACTTATATTTTTACAGATCACTGATTGACACTAAGGTATATCCAGTGTTTAAGCCTGAATCTGTTATGACAGGTAATAAATCACCTGAACTTTTTTTTTTTTTTGTATTTGAGGTATCAAAAATCTCTCTTCTAGCAAGCTGATGACAGATTATTTTTTTCTCCTCAGATGGCAAGAACTTTCACACTCATACCAATTTTATAGTGGCTACTGAACTAATGACCCAGTTCCAATCAAATGCTTGTATTTCTTGTCATCTATTTTGTGGTGGGATGGAATGCTGAAGGTACTGATATTGTTTTTCGTTTTTTTTCATATCTTAGAGACAGATAGTGACAGTCAGAGACAACACACTTATTAATTTCATAAGTACTTCTGTTATTAGCATAACTAGCCAGTTAATATTAATAACAGAAAGAGAACAAAGGGAGAGTCAGATATTATAAGCATAGTCATCTGGGCAGCTTCATGAGGAAGCTATAGCTTCATAAGTTCCCTAGGGACCCATCAGTCTATTCCCTGTAGATCACTGGGGGAAGGAATTGAACAAAGTAGGAGCTGGGCATATGTACAGTGAAATCGGGATGACATAGGGAAGGTGATTGCCTGTCAGTCTAGCCTGGGGAACAATGGATTGGCTAGGGGTAGACCCTATCAGAAAGTCCAGCCTTGGAAAGTTAAAATCCCCAGACAGAATTCTCTTTCTCTGTTTTCTAGTGTTAGCTCTTTCGCTCACCTGTTTGCTCACCTATTCTTTCTCCATAGCCCTGTGGCCCTAGGAGCTGCCAGGCTGATGGCTGGCTGCCCAGACTCCAAACTCCAGGTGGGAGCCTGGATACCGCAGCACTGCAATGATTGAAGCCAGCAACACAAGCTAAACCAGCAGGATGCTGGATGGCCTGTATTTCAATATGGAGCAGAAATTCTGGGCAATGGCCTTAATTCTGGCCCTGCTGAAGACAAGATTGGACTTTTTCCATGGTGAGATGGACCAAGATAGTACCTTTGAGGTGAACCCACTTAATTTTACATCATCAATAAAGCTTTCCACGAAACCCCTCCTTCCATGGGAGACTCAGAAAATTCTTTTCCTCTTAGCACCCCAAGAATTCTACTTCCACCAATAACACTTCCATTCCATTTTTTTCTACTCAAAACAAGCAGGAAGTCCAGTGAGATTCATCAATAATATTTCTCTCCTAAATTCCATTCCTCAAGTGACACCATTAATGGGGGAAAATATAGGCCTGTGAATCTCTCATCAAATACAAGTCAAATCTGTTGAACTTCAACTGGACTTTCAGTATTCCTCTTCATCTTTCCTACAAAGGGTACACCAAACCTGTTTTTTATACACTTGCTTCTTCTTAGCAGATGACCCGATCTTTCACTTTAGCTAGAAAATTTCTTCTTTTTAACAGGAAGGAGACTTTCTACCCTTCTTCCTAGTCTTTGATTTTTCCAACAACTTGTTCTTTTGTTTCTCCTCCCATACCCTGATCCCAAACCCCTACACCAGTCTTTGCTATCTGCCCTGGGGCTCATCAAGTCTTCCCACCATGGAAAACCCTGGTCTTGAGTTTTTGAGGATTGTTTTTTTTATGTCTTCATTTCATAGTCAAAATTCCACTTTTTTTTTTACTCTCTACTCTGAGTACAGTTCCCTTCATGGTAGGAAGCACTTCTCTCACTAGTCAGCACTTTAATTTTCATTCTCTGACATCTCCCTGCAGACTGATTTTGTTAGCTTTCTCATGTCAACATAAGAAACATCCAAACGTGTAAGAATTTTTATGAGTCATGTTTGAGCCAAACTGACAACAGTTACCAGGAAGGAAAACCTCAGCTCCAGAAAGTGCTCCAGAAAATGGCAATTTTGCCCCTTATTTTATACATTCCAATAAAAAAGGGGGCATAAGTTTGTTAGATGAAATCTATTGGTGATAAGTTAGGGAGATGGAAGAAAACAAAGTGTGTGGGGGACCTCTGGGGTTGGATAAAAAGTAAAATGATAGACACACACATCTTTTACATAGGTGGGTACAGGAGAGTTAACAATCAACAATTAACATGATAGCAATAACAATGAGATGTGTGGTCTCTTCTCCAGTGCATGGTTGTGTTTTAGGGGGTCCAGAAAAAGGGAAATTACTTTGTTATTACAAAGGGTTGTTAATCAAGTGTGTTTTCCTAGATGCAAAAAGACAATAAGACAGGTTTGGTTAAGGTGAAGATTAACCTCGTTTGGGAAAAGTACTGTGCTAGGACATGACCGCTGTGAACTGCTTTTAGTTAAGTTATAATTTCAGACCATCCTATGTGGTTACTTTAGGTCTCTGAGATTACAGGGCCAACATGTAGGTCTTCCTTGAGCTTGTCAGGTTTAGTATGTGGCCCCTTTTCATCCACACTCCTCTATATTGAAAAGTTACTCACTTTGGTTTTCTGTGGTTTCCTGCTTCTCTGATAAGTCCACTACTCCTTCACCTGTTTTTCTTCCCTCCTAGCCTCACTTCTGTGGAGTGTCTCTACATTCTACTCCCAGCCCTTTCATTCATTTATTTTCTGTCTTTGGGGGTGGTGGGAGAATACCTAAACTTTTACAGTTTTGAAACCAAGGGTCTTTGGAATTCTGACTTTATTTTAACCTTAGTTTTACACAAATCATTTGCCCTTCTTCTCTCTTAGCACACTTCACTGACCTGACGTTAGTCTCACACCTTGATGACCATGACCCCTGTGGCAGCAGAAGACATAGTCAAGTTCTGACTATGGTAACAAGTTTTAATTAAGCCCATGGCAGGCTAAAGATAAAAATCAAATCTATGTTTTAGCTCCTGAACTCTAAGGCATGTTGGCATGCTCAGCTATCTCTCCTTGAAATCCTTCTGAACACTGGAGCTGACCTCAGAGTTGTCATCAAGACCTGAAGACGTTATTTATTACCCTTATCTTACCTCTGACCAATCTACTCCTAACGGAATCCCGAGTCTCTAACCTTCTGTGTCTTGTAACTTTGCCTTATGTAATCTGTAACCTACATGCCATCAGGGAGTCAAGTCTTTCAGAGCACATCTCGCCCACCTTCGGATCGGGCAATTCTGCTGAACTATTTTCTTTACTGCAAATCCCTGCTTGTACATTTATTCAACAGAAGGTGCAGGCAGATGAACTTAATTATTTGGGTTTGGTAACAGTTTTAGTACCTATTCTTAAAATATTCAAAATCTGAATCTCTTAAATTGCTTCTCTTTCTATATTTTCGCTTCTCAAGCAAAAAAATCTGGGCATTATTTGTAAAATTTTCCACTCTCATTCTCCCCATTTAGACCAATAAACACTGAATGGGAGCAGAATTTGCTACCTGAAAATATACCTGTTTGGCATAAAAATTATCTTTAGCTGATTATTTTTTTAAGAAACAGCAGAAACAGAAAAAGTTCTGAAAACTGAGTAGAAGTTACATGTTTTTTAAGGGATTATTTACATTTATAAGGGAAATCTCCATTTAAAAGGATGCATCCCACTCATTAACAGAAAGAGGAAGATGATGATTTCTAAAAACTCTTCTCAGTAGAGAAGGCAGGCCTTAAATCTACATAACAACCATACTCTTATGTACTGGGTTTTTTCTGGTAATTTTCTATAACTGGCTCCCCAACTCCTCAACCTCTTTTTATCTTTAGTTGGAGATGATATTTAAGGTGATGACTAGGGGCATTTGGACAGTTAGTCAGTTTTCCTGGGTCTTCCACTAGTATACAGGAGGTTTGCCTGTTTTAAATTTGTTTGTTTTTCTTTTGTTACTCTGTCTTTTTATTAATAGGCAGTCCCAGACAGGAACATAGAAGGTAAAGGGAAAAATTCTTCTTCCTCCTCTATAACATCTAGGCAAGACTAATGCAAAAATACTTCTACTTGATTTATTTCCTTAATCAAGAGTTCACTGCTTTATTTCTCTTTAAAGCTCCACAATCTCTTGTCTAGACATGTGAAACAGTCTCCTAACTCTTCTCTACATCTTCAATTTCTCTTCCTTGCATCTGTTTCTCTAATTTACTGGAGAATTCTTTCTAAATGCATGCCTAAACACATCTCTTTGAGGAGATTTTTGCAATGACTCTTCAAAGTGTGCTCCACTCAATATAAGATCTGTTTCTCTTTCAAATAATCATTATCATGTGATAAATCAATTTCTGCTTATATTGTCACTTCTCAAATGGAAAATATAAAACTCTAAACACATAACCCCGAGAATCCTCTGAGATCTAAAAATAGATCCAAAAATATTATAATCCAAATTTTAATTTTTTTCTTATCATGCTGGTTAGTTATACTTAGTCCAACTTAAATAGCTTTGAAATAAGTAAATAAACAATAAAATTTTTAAAAATGTTGTAGCATCTATCATGATAGGTTGATACCCATTCAATAAAAGACAGTAAAATTTTTAAATAAGGGTTGCCAACTTGGCTGGATTTTGATATTACCTAGAGAGTTTTCTTTTTTTTTTTTCTTTTTTTAATGTTAATGCATAAGCTTTACTAGAATCTCTGGAGATGGGGCTCTGATATATATATTAATGTATTTTTTTTTTTTTTTACATTTTCAGCTGATCAAAATCATGAGCAGGATTGAGAAACAACAGTCTTCCTTGCTACTCAATGTGTTGTGGAGGAGGAAGAAACTTTTCTCTATCCTCAAGGTTCTTTTTGCTGGTCTAATAGTCAAATTTATATGAGACAGATTAACAAGAGGAAATAACCAAATTTAATTACATACATATGCATGGAAACCTCACATTCATGAGAGACTCAGAAACAAAAAGGGGAAATGAGATATATATGACATTGTGAGCCAAGGATGAGGTAAAATATCTTGGGACTTCAGAGGGGAAGAAGGTCAGTGAAGGACAATAAGAAGAACAGAAGTTCAGTAATTAATAGTTTGCTCTGACATATAGATAGGTGAACCAAAAAATAAAATAAAATAAAAGTTATTTCTGGTAAGATCTCTTATTATGGGCAAGGCCCCTAATTTAAATGCTTTAAGGGGAAATAAAAGTTTCTTATGAACTTGCAAGGTCTTGATTGCCTTCAGCTAATTAACATGCCAAACTGGCACATTTGGGGGAGGCCTGTTTTTAATCTCTACTGTGTGATCCTCTTGATGTAGGAGTTTCAATGGTCCAGGAACCCAAAAGTCTTTGACCTGTAGGTTCTTGGCTTCATGTAGGAAAGAATTCAAATAAGAGCCAAAATAGCATTTAAAGTGCAAGTGAGTTTACTAGTAAAGCAGGGAGGGAGAGGACAACCAATGAGCTACTCCACAGACAGAGCAGCCCTCCTTTAGCACAAATGTGCTTCCTTTATTGAGGTTCATTTAATTGGGGGAGAGGGTATTCAATAAAAGGGAGGAATATCCAAATCTTCCTGGGAAAGGGGTGAAGATTTCTCAGAGGAACACTGTTAACCAAGTTGTGTCCTTATATGGGCTTTCTAGTTCCAACCATGGCGGCTCAGGTGTGTCAATTAACATGCTAATGCATTACAATCAGCATTTAGTGAGGCTAGGTGTTACCATTAGGTAAAATTAGTCACCATGTTGGATCAATCTTGTCTCAGCAGGTTTCAAGTCATAAATTCAGTCGGGGATGGTCTTACTTCCTTGTTGACAGTTCTTGTAGCTTTTATTGATTGCAGCTGTTTCGCCACATACCCTATCTCACTCTGACTGCTAGTAACAGTATGACTCTGAGAGCTTATTAGAAATGCAAAACCTGGATGGAATCTGTAATTCTGTGTTTCTCAGGATATTCTGAAAGTGATCCATGGGATATTACAGAGAAATATACTTAAGAAACATTGGATTGCACAAAGTTAAATAAAATTGTTTAGTGCTTTTAATATGCAAATGTATTAAGTTCCTCTCTAAGAAGAAGTATGGTATTCAGAACTGAACAAATTAACTTATCACAGAAACCTGTTACATTGTTTTATGAGTTGTTGGTTTATTTTTTATAGTATTTCCTAGTGATGCCATTGTAATAAACCTAGTTATTAATAACAGGAAAAGAGCAGGGAAGGCCAGATAGTATAGGCGTGACATTTGTGCAGCTTTGCCAGGAAGCCGCAGTTTAACACTCCCCAGGAAGCCACTGATCTATCCCTGGGGGAAGGGACTGGACAGAGTGGGGAATAGACACATGCCCAGTAAAGTCTTGGTGAAGTAGGGGAAGTACTTGCCTGTCAGTCACACCTGGGAATCGGTCATTGACCAGAGTAGGTGTGGCCACTGCAAGTGCATGAAGATTTGAAATTTAATTTTAATTTCCTAAACAAAGGAATGTGCTCTCTTATTTGCTTACTTTCTTGCTCTCTTTTGTTCCTGGTTTCTCAGGAGTTCTCCTGCTCCTGCTCCCCTGCATTAGCCCACATGGTCCACAGCCATGTAGACCCCACACAATGGACTCATGGACTGCAACTAGTCTGATGCTGTACTGGACCCAGCTCCGACATGAAACTAAAATTTTGGATGCTGGCTTTGCCTCTAACCCTCTTGACTCCCCAGATGCATATCTTTCAGGGATATTGGATTAAGGGAAATGGGACTTTAGAAAATCAGGGATGTAATTCCATTAAAATAAAGCTTTCTACCACATCTCATTCTCCCATTGGGTCCTCTGGAAATGCTTATTCTGGCAGTAGTACCCACAAGAACCCCACTTCCACTAACAATGGAAAAAGACCATCCATGCATTTCTCTGATAACACTAGGACTGAAATGTTAGACAGAACACACTTTTAAAAATAATAGGTATAACAATGTTTCTCACAGGAGAACTATTGGCATTTTGGGTACCATATTTATAGTGGTAGTTATTATTAAGGGTCTTTCCTACACATTTTAGGAAGTTCTGCATCCCTGAGCCCTGTTAACTAAAAGTTATTTTTCACTCCCTGGTGAAAAATAACCCCATACCTTACCAAACACTTTTAGGGTGTGATGCTACTTCAGGCTGAGAACTATCTATTAGCTGGTCATTAGACACGAGGGATGAGGAAGATCAAGTTTACCAATTGGAAATAGTTTTCACTAAAATCTCTGAGCCTTGTTAACACTGGTCTAGATCTTTCTTGTTGCCTTTTTTGGGGGGGACCATTATATAAAACTTTGACCCCTGTTAGTGCCATATTTAGATTTTTCAAGCCCTCTTTCATAGCACTTCCAAGAGCTATAGAGACCCACAGATATTGTAAGGGTTCTGCTCTGTATAAAGATTACAAAATTCCATATCTGGTGGGGAGCAACTGCACCAATGATGAGGATTGAATTGCCTGGGCTATTGAGATCACATCAACCTTAACATTCTATCTTTATCTTCCACATGTCCACTAGAATTATTGTTTTCCTAAACCACTGATCACTTATGTCATTTCTCTACTGAAGAAATATTGTATTGGTTTCTCATTGCTGAAGATTAAAATCTAGATCTTTAGTGTGACATTTAAAAAGGATCATAATGTGTGAACAAATTGCCTTTTTCACACATACCCACTCGCTTACATACACATGCTATCTTTTTATTTCTCTGTCTCTGTGTCAATTTCAGTAATATGAGCCTTTTCTGACTGAATTCTCACTGTTTGTCAAATGAGCTGTATACTTCATATCTCTAAATTTTTGCTCATTACTTGGAATGCCCTTTTCAACTTGACTACCTAATAAAAATCCTACTTAACTTTCAAAACATCTTATAAATGTCACCTCTCTGCAAAAATTTCTCCAACATTTCTTCTTTCGGCTCATACTTCAGACTTACACCATCCATGGCAGTGATCCACCAGGAATTATAATGAGTGATGGGTATGGGAGATATCTTTTCCTTTCCCACATTCCCACTGGGCTTAGAGGAGAGCACTTCTGCACACTTTGTGTCCTCTGGCATCAGGCTGAGAAGACAGGTTCCATCTTCTTGAATCTCTTCACTTGCCCCTGCTTATAAGAGAATGAATAGTTAATCTACTTTGTGAGACTGACATATAATGAACAACACTGTTCAACTAGCTGTTAGAGTTATTTTGCCTAAATATTGGAAAATACAATCTACTCTTTTCTTTGTTCTGCCTAATGAGTAAGAAGATTAGTGAAAGGACTTTCCTGTGTTTCTTGCTTCTTGTGGTAAGAATCCTTAGTCAGAGTCCTAATGCTGCCTTCCAAAGATAGTAACCTCAATCTCTATCTCTGTCGCTGTCTCGCTTTCTGCCTGCCCTTCCTCCCAACCCCGTGTGTGTGTATGTGTGTGTGTTTGTCTCCTATTTCTCCTTACCTGTCTCATGTGTGTATGTCCTCTGTTGCTCTGTCTCTGTCTTCCTCTGTTCTTTCTCTGTGAATAATTGGTACACGTGAAAGGCCTGAATTATTTGCAACTGATTAAGTCAATTCCTTTCCATAGGTGGATGTTTCAGGCTGTAAATATGGATGGATTATAAAAAGACTATATTTGACTTATATCTAAGCCACATCCTTTAGTGTGCTTTTACCTTGAGAGACTTGGCTTTGAGATTACTGGGCACTTGCTTGGCAGGTTAAAGGTTTTCACTTAGTTTGTGTTTTCTTAATTCTAGTCTTTCCACTACATAGAACCTTTAAAAAAATCCTTCCACTTGATCTCCAGCGTGTTGTATATTGGAGGGTGGTGGTTGCATGGAATGCTGGAAAAAATATGGCAGCAGCTCAAGAGTGATTATACATTGATTCTGATTCTTTAGAAGTGCAGAATAAATAAGAAAGCTTGGGTTTATAGACGGCAATTAATATAAAGAAAACCAGATTTCTTTTAAGTAAGACACTATTGGGATTAGACCAGGAGAACTAAGATATTAATGTTGGAAGACATTGGGCTTGATGTAGAAATACACTGTGGAAAAGAATGCAGACTCATTACGACCTGGTGTCAAGATATGATACCATGGCACAATTTTTAAGTTTTGAAAGAATACAAGAGATTCTTCACATGATTTTTGCCTCTAATTTTCATCTCCCCAAATACCAGTTAGATGGTTTTCTTACAGTCTTTCATATGATGATCTAAACTGTTGTACATTCTAGTTGCTAAAAACAAAATTTACTTAGCATTGTTTTTGAAAGTATTACAATAGGACCTTGGTTCTCAAACTTATTTTGTTTCGGAAGTGTGTCCAACAAGCCACTTTTTCAAAAACCAAGTCATTTTTTCCCATTAGAAATAATGGAAATTGAATTAATTTGTTTCAGATCCCCAAATGATTCCCTGTTTTAACATTGTTTTTATATACAGTACATGCCCAATGTACTATTTAATCTTAAACAAACACTTCTTTTCTTAAATTTATCAAACCACCCCCTGCTAGCCTTAAATTAATCACTTTTAGCACTTGTTTTGGGGGTGTCTTTCAGGAGGTCAGTATGTGACATCTTCACTTTTTCACTTATCACTGTCTCTGAAATGCTGTCACTGGCTAACTGCTTTTTTTTTTTTTTTTTTTTTTATCCTCACCCGAGGATATTTTTCCATTTTTTGTATAGATAGAGTGGGAGGGAGAGAGAGAGTGAAACATCGACGTGAAGGGACACATCGAGTGGCTGCCACCCGCACGACCAACCAGGGCCGGGGAAAAACTGCAACCGAGGTACGTGCCCTCAGCGGGAACCGAACCCGGATCTCTCCAGACCGCAGGCCGACACTCTAACCGCTGAGCCAAACTGGCCAGGGTGCTAACTGCTTTTTGTTTATCCAAATCAGCAACAGCTTTCCTACCTCTTCAGTTGCCTGTGATAACTATTTCTTTGATGCTCTTAGCAGTATTAGTACTCTTGATGGCCTCTTTGTGTTTTAAAATTGTGTTAATTGTCCATTTCACCAGCAGTAAAAGCACACACACAAAAATATTCACAGCACAATTTTCCAAAATGTTAACAATGTGAAGTTTAGCCATAAACTGACTCATTCCCTCCTTTGTTGATGGCCTGAGGGATGCTTTTTGTCATGTTGCTATATCAGCAAAAAAGAGTTTTCAGGTTAAGAACCCACAATTTTGTTCAATAACTGAGACATTTTTTCTGTGAACAACTTGATCAAGAACCAAATTGTTTGAGATGAGAGATGTTTTAAAAGAGAGGTTTGTCTATATATTGTTTTAGCACTTGTAGAGAGAAAATAATGTGTGGTTGTAGAGCTGATTATGTGATGTTTTTCTGAGTTTTATTGACTTTTTGGACTCTGTAGAAGTGGAACTTAAAAGAGTCTTAGAATAGGGTTAATATAACTCTTATAAAAATGTTAAATTTGAGTCTCTATCTGCCCAGTACTGCCACAGGAGAGTTTTGATCCACAAGGAAAACACATTTTTTTCCAATCTCTCTGATATTAATCTCTAGTGTTGTGGCAGAAATTTGGTCAACAGGAAGAGACAGACTGCACGCACTTGGAGGATAGAAAAGGACTGTTTAATGGGCACTGGAGCTGGACCAGTGGAGTCACCTCCAAAGGTTGAGCCTCAAGCCTGGGTTCTAGCCATCTTTTATACATGGTAAGCTTCCAGGTATTTGGGGGCTTTCTTGTTCTGCTGTAGTTTAGGAAGTTGGCCTATCTATGGGCATTACAAAAGCCAGGGGCAGGCTCTCTGCACTGTCTAAGTGGGTTGTCTGTAGCTGGCTTGCCTTCTCACTAGAAATCATACATGGGCTATGTTTGAAACTGGGAACAAATGAGCTGGAAGCACAAACTGAAAATTCGTGTTGCTTAATCTTGGAAAATTAAGAGTAATTGACCTTCTGGACAGGCAGTATAGCTAGCCCACCAGAGGTCCAAAAAGAACTCACTCCCAAAGCAGAGAGGCCCTCTAACAAGCAAAGGTTATGGACAGTGGAGAGAATAATGATAAGCATGAGAATGTGAGCTATTCAGATACTCTCTAAGGCAACACAAATAACTTATAATCAAATATGAATAGACTAAATAAAATATTAAGTATGCTTGTTTCCAAAAGTAATTGGCCATTACAACATGGTCCTTGGCTTTACCTCCTCTCTAGTCTCATATTTCTGTTCAGTATAATGTAGGGCAGATTAACTGTCTATTTTGTTACTTTGTCATTTTCTGTCTATTCATGTCTCCAGTGTCTCAACTTCCAGGGCAAGTGATTTTTCAAAATGTTTTCCTAAAGTATAATTTACTCCTTAAGAGGAAATATGTTGTGAGTTGTTAAGTTCATAATGCTATTTACCCTGATGAACAACTGTCCAAGTTTTTATCCTGTGCATTGTCTATGATACTGAATATACTAAACAGACACTGCAGAGACCTCATCAGTATCACTTCAAGCTGACATGGTGTGATCAAATGGACTACACAAGTACTCTATGTACCGTTGATTGTTGATTGCAGTCTGTTGTTGCAAGGGAAAGGATGTCGATGTTAAATGCTACTTAAGATCTTTGCTGGATGTATGTAATTTTTTTATTATAATTGTTCATGGAAACATTAGTTTTAATTCAATAATTCACTTTAATGTCTGAATGTTTCTAATCTTGATTAATTGGTCAATTTTGTATACTCATGCTGTGACCTTTTCTTTATTTTGTGTTTTACACTTAAATGAATAAAATCATTACATACATTTAATGTTTTATATATGTATGCATGCATATGTTTTATATATATGTATGTATGTATATATACATATATAAATTATTTAATATATATTTTATACATAAATTATGTATTATACCAGAAAATAAATTGTAAAATACATACATACATACATACATACACACATACAAATACAAACTCACACATGAACATTCAATCAAGTAGTTTTGAGTTACAAACTATGTACAAAGATCTTAAATAGATCAAACACTGGGTATGAATTGTATTGTACATAATTATTGATGGCAATATCTCTAATTTGCAGGAGAATGTGTGTGTGTGTGTGTGTGTGTGTATTACTATCAAATTATCAGATTATCATTTTGGAAATAATTTACAATATAATTCATATCCTATTTAAGGTGTTTATGCATAGTTCTCAACTCAAACTTAATTGATTAAATATATGTATGTGTATATGTATGTGTGTATGTATGCATAATAAATTTTTCTTTTCAGGTATTATATACATAATGTATTGTATTTCTTATCTTATTATATGATAGTTTATTATGAAACATATCTAATCTATAATATCCCTTATATAAATACATTTTTTAATTAATTAATTTATTTTTGTGACAGATGTTTCTTCTTTTCCCCCCACTGATTCCCCCCCTCCCCGCCCTGTCCCCAGCTTTGTTGTCCATGGCCCTTGTTCATGCATACATGCATATAAGTTCTGTGGTTTATCTCTCTCCCACCACCCCCTCTCTGGGGATTGCCAGTCTGTTAAATACATTTTCATCGTAAGGGCATACTTTTTTTTTTCCCCAGAAGTAATACTGAATATTTTATGTTATTCCCATTAATTTTAACTTTTAATTTACCATCTCACTTTAAGTCTTTGGTTGGAGTCCTTTCGATTGGTTTGATTTTAATCTTTGGTTTTATGAAAGAATCACAGAATTTTAAAGCTGGAAGGCCTTGCTGAACATCAAAGGACTAGAGCAGCTTATCTTTGAAGCAGTCAGATAGTCTCTGATGTGGCCACAGGCTCTGTGCACCCAGCCCATGTTGTCTGACCTAGTCATGAGGAAGGTTTTAGTTTACTTTCTGCCCCAATACCCTCAGAGGTCTGTTACTTCCTCTATATTCTACAGTAGAGAAACAGACATGAAAGGATGAGAAATGAAATGAAAACTCCTATGTGTCCAAGCTGTGTTGCCAAGCACTCATATTTCCCACCTACTTGCCTTTGCTTTGATGAATTTTATAGGTCATTCCTAGCCACAGCTCAGAATCCCTTCACAACTTGGTCTTGGGAGCAGCCATACGATGGGAAGATGGTCCAAGGTAGCTTAAACTCTGCATGTCCATAGAATGCACACGGTTTTTATTTACATTGTATAATATAAATAGAGTAGTAATCACTTTCTAAAATTGACTTTTTTTTTGGTTTTACATGAAGTTGGAAAAAAGCCAGTTGACTATAAATGAGTATTTGGTGTTATGGCTTGGGTGATTTTGCAGATTATTTAGGGGTGAGTGCTAAAGCTCTCCACAAATTATTTTTTAGCACCATCACTAACCAAGAATTTGACTCATTTATTTGAAAACAGTATAAGTTTTACACACAAAAAAGTTATATATATAACTTTTAAATAACCTGTTTCTTCTAGTGTCACTATCAAATGGAAAGCTGAGAATACTCAGGATTAATTTTTTTAAGAAACATTTTGTTAATGGGAAAGTTATCATTATACCAATGATTCTTAACCTGGGATTCATGTGCAGATTGATGGACTTTAGTTTACCCAGGACCACCTTAAAATTTAGACAAAATTCACATGGGTATACACTTTTCTTTAGAGAGGATCTATAATTTTTATCAAACCACAATTTATTTTACAGGATCATAGGATATGTGTAAAACTATATATGAGAGAAAACAAAAAAATTTGATATCTTACCACAATAGAAACTTATTTCTTACTCATTTAAAATTCCAGGCAGGTATGGTGACTTTACATTGTGAAACAGTCATAGATCAGGATTCATTGATCTTTTGTTCCATCATTTTATATATTATTTATAGATGGCTCATAAATAGATCCGCATTTTAGCCAATATAAAGACCCTTTCCCTTCAAAGGCAAAACTGAAAATTGTACTATGCTTTCACTGAAGTCCCCAGTAATTAGAACTTAGACATAAAATTCTCATTCTGGGTTTCCATGTGTCTAACCAAAAATCAAGTGTTGTACTACCTTAAAAAAATAACAGAATAGCTATTAGGGAGAATCAGCATTTTGCCACAAGCATGCTTAGAACTATATCTAGTATATTATAACAATAACACATTAAATATTAGCTATTTTAACCATGAATTCTTTAAAAGAGCTCTGTTATGTAAAGTGATAGTAGCAGATGAGTAAAAATAATATGATTTACAAATTAGTTTGCCATGTAGCATTGTCTTCTTTGTTTTATATATGATTTGTTTAAATTTTGGTTTGATGAGAGTTATCTAATCTAATAGAGTGTGAGTCATAGGTGTTTCTCCCACAGTGCTAGGTATTCAATAAATGACTTGCTTGTTGACACAGCTCCAGAGATCTAACTTTAGTTTGCGATATTGAAAGGCACTCTCCTACTACATGGAAACAGATTTTTCATTTTTTTTACTATTATTTTTTGTATGTTTTACTGATATTTTAAAAGAGAGAGATAGAAACATCAGTGAGAGAGAAATATCCATTGACTGCCTTCTGCACGTCCCCTACTGGGGATCCAGCCCGCAATCTGGGCATATGCCTTGACGGGGAATTGAACCGGAACCTCTCAGTCCATGGGACAACGCTCAATCCACTGAGCCACACTGGCTGGGCAGAAAAAGATTTTTTAGATTTGGACTAATGAAATAATTGTTCTACAGTTATTATTTTATGCCACCCACATTGTTGTATTTAATATAAGAAGGTTCTTAATATACTTTTCTATTTTCCTAAACCAAAGAAATATATCTTTGTAAATGTCAAAGCAGAGGTCTGCGGTATATGTCAATATTTCTCAACTGTCTTAAAGAATTAATGTTATATATATATTATCATTACTATTGCTATTAATTATTTTTACATGAACAACTTGGTAGTTAGCCATCCAACCAAGAATATGGGACATCTTTGAAGATTCTAAATTTTATTAAAACATTTTTATTTCAGTTGCAAGTGGCAGAAACACATAAATAAATTCATAAAATAAGTGGGGGAGGGATTTCTTGGCTAGTAAAGGAGGCATTTATCTTTGAACACATTTCATGACCAGATGAATTATGATGCCTTGGTTCACAGGATCATATGACTGGCCAGTCTTGGGCTGTGTCACCTTAGTGCTTGTAGTTGAGTCTTGGTCTATAACCAGAGAACCTGGAAGGAAGATGCCAATAATAACACTAAATTAGGACTCTAAGTGATTTTGATTAGTGTCTACATTATCTGTGTGAGTCCCCTCCACATAAAAGGGAATTTCCACATAAAAGGGAATTTAAGTGGACATTTATGCATGCACAGTTTGATGTATTTATGAAATAATAAAAATACATTAGTGTTTTAGACAGTATTTATTCATTTATGTCTTCTTATAGGTGTAGATAACTCACTTGTTCAGGCAGAGACTCATGTACTAGTTTGCTAGGGCTGCCATAGTAAAATACCACAAACTAAGTGGCTTAAACAACAAATAATTGTCTCACAGTTTTAGAGGCTAGAAGTCTGAAATAAAAATATTGGCAGGGTTGGTTTTTCTGAAGCCTGTGAGGGAAGGATCTGTGCTAGGCTTCTTTCTTGGCTTGTAGATGGCCATCTTCATATTCACATGGAATGCTCAATGTATACATGTCTGTGTCCAAATGTCTCCTTTTAAACACATAATTTATATTGAATTAAAGTTCAACCAAAATGAACTCATTCTAACTTGATTATCTCTATAAAGACCTTATTTCCAAATGAGGTCAAATTCTGAAATATTGAAGTTTAAGACTTTAGCATATAAATATTTTTTTGTAGTTGCCTCTTTCCTGTCCCCACCCCAGTTTTATTGAGATACAATTAACATACAGCACAGTGATTTGACTTACATATATCGTGAAGTAATTGCCACAAGAAGTTCAGTTAGCATCCATTATCTCTCATAGAGATTCCAAAAGAAAAATAAAAACATTGTTTTTTTCTTGTGATGATGACTCAGGATTTATTCCCCTAACAACGTCCATCTCTACCGTCCAGTGGTGTTAATTATAGTCATCATGTTGCATGTCACATCCCTAGTACTTATTTACCTTATAATTAGAAGTTTGTGTCTTTTAACAATCTTCATCCAATTTCTTCTTCCACTGCCCTTCACCTTGTTTTTTTATTTGGCTTTATATGTTGAGTGACTTCTCAGACTACACCCTCCTGATTAAAGTAATTGGTGGAGAGGAGAAGGCTTTCATATTTATTCACATATTCTTTTCTTTGTGACATTTCTCTTTCTCCATAATATTCAGCCTTGGAAGTGAGTTGGATTCACTTGCCTGGACAATTCTGAGTAACTTTTGGAAATCTTGACTTCCTTTCTGCCAGCATTCCTCACCTAATTGCCTTTACGCCCTGGGATCACAAAGATTTTAATAAAACTGAGCCTCAAAAAGAGGTTGAATATAGACTATAGCCTGCATTTTTCTCTCTGAGGCTCCTTGCCTTTGTGTAAATAGTTTTACTCCCTCACCAGTGATATAAAATGGATCAACATTACCAATTAAGCCAGGCCGGTGTAGCTCACTGGTTCACTGTTGACCCATGAACCAGGAGGTCGTGGGTTCAATGTCCAGGTTGTGGGCCGGATCCACAGTGGGTGACATGCCGCAGGTGGACAATCGATGTTCTCTTATCGCTGTTTCCATTTTCCCCTCTCTATCCTCTCCTCTCTAAAATCAATCAATCAATAAAAATATATATATTTAAAAGGAAAAAAAATTACCAATTAGCTACCACAACTCACCAATAATTCATTCCACATTATTGCTAGAGTGGTATGAGTTCCCTTTTCTTATGTGACTTTAGCTGGAGAAGAGTATCCAAGGGATTCTTTCTAGAATAACAATGATATCAAAAAGATCCACTGTGTCAAACATAATTTTTTAAATGTTAAAAAGGTGACTCTTGCACAAATATATATCAAACACATTTCCAATTTTAATTATTCTGTGGATGAGCCAGCAGGATGGTAAAGTTGGTTCAATGAACATCTGTAGAACATATTTACTTATTCAGCTGGAAGAGAAATGTGTAAATACATTTTCTAAATTAGATACAAAGCTGACTAATATCAATAATGTAAACAATAATATAAATTCTAAAGTTATCTTTTCTACTAGAAAACATTTTTTTTTCCTGGACAAAAAAATAGTTGCGATTTAGAAATGTTCCCCCCTCTTAAAAAAAAAAAAAAAAAAAAGATTTTAGAGAGGGAGGAAAGGAGAGTGAGGAAAAAAACAACAACAATGTGAGAGAAAGAAATTGATCAGTTGTCTCTTGTACACTCCCTCATCTAGGATGAGGGATTGACTCTGAAATCTAGGTATGTGTCCTGGCTGGGAATTGAACCTGCAATCTTTCAGCTCTGGAAGTGAGCCTGAATCATTTGCATGGACATTCCAACCAACTGAACCACACTGGCAGGGCAGAAGTTTCTAAGTGTTCAAAAAGTTTACAGCTTTATAGAATCTATGAAAAGAGTGAGTCAAATGTACATTTACCTAGGAAACAAGATCATACTTGGTTTTGTGTCTAATTTTGAAAATATATTTTCATTTCCTACCTTACTGACTGTATAGGTCTTTATTTCTCATATACTCTTTGAATTCTTGAATGGATCTTTTCGAATATGCTTGTGGATGACACTGGAAAATTTGAAATAAACTTTCTGTGTTATTTCCACATTTGGGAAAATTTTATCTTAACTGCTCTAAAGTTGTATGCTACATAATTTATAGCTTTAGGAGGAAAATTAGTCTTAAAATAGACAATTATCTCTATTATTATTATTAACAATTTTTAATAATTTACATCACTAAATGCCTAGCTATATGTTAATCATTATAAGCAATCAAGACCTTAAATTTTCTCAATATCTACTTGTATTACCACCATCTTTTCAGCAGGTTAGGGAGACAAAAGAAAGTGATTGTCTCTAAACACTTGTGGAACATCAGAAATATGCCTATTTATCATGATAGTTTAATCATGACAATAGCTTGTCAAGGTTGTTATTAATTTTGCCACTAGTTCACTAAAGTATTTAAGTAATTGGTGGAGATCACTTGACTTATAAGTAGTGGAACTAGATCATGAGCCCTGTCATCTTGGCTCTTAAATCTATAATCTTTTTTTTATCCCATCTCAGAGATAACTTCTGGATAATTTTCAAGGGGGCTTGTTGGAAGAGTGAAATTTAATGAGGTGATTATCAAGAGTTTAGCCTAAAAGCTCTAATAGGATGAAAGTAATTCTGTTTGAAATGACTAAGGGAGCATCAAAGAATATCAAGTATTTTAATTCCACATAATGGAAAACAAATGTCTGCTACTTTTCTTACACTGCATGTTGAGTATGATAAATGTGAAAAAAAGAAGAGAGGGAGATGCCATTATGGTTAGTCATTGCTATTGGTTTGAATTGATGAGTTTTAAAGATCCAGGAAGAGACTATCAATGGAAGGAGTACTGCAGGAAGATGTAGAATGTTTGGAATCCTAGATGTTAATCTTATCTACTACCAAATCTTTGTGGCCTGACCAGTTTAATTAATGTGCCTGAGCATCAGTTCCTTATTGTGAGAATTAAAGTGGTTGAGCCAGATGGTTTATAAGGTCTTTTAGCTTTAATATTTCTTGAGCTCATTAGGGAGTCAATAATACAGGACAAACAATATGTACACAGCAACATCATTTTATTGTTTAACATTAATTTTTTTATTGTTGACAGTATTACAAATGTCTCCCATTTTCTCCCTTCCTACCACCCTTTACCCAACCCCTTCCCTACCCTAGACCGTCCACGTATTATTGTCTGTGTCCATGGGTTATGCATATATGTTCTTTGAATGATCTCCTCCTGCCTCTCCACCCCACTAAGATCTGCTATTCTGTCCCATGCATCCATACGCCTGGCCCTATTTTGTTCATGTTCATGTGTTATGACTCCCCATTGCAGTATAACACTATGGTTAAGAAATTGCTCAATTTCTCCATGTCTCAATTTTCGTACTTGGGTTGTTGTTAGGATTTAACTAAAATTGTGTATGTAAAAATACCACAATACTCAGAAAATGATAAGCATTCAATAAGTACTGGTTATTACTATTGGCTACAGAATTAAGTTAATTTTCACATGATTTACCTAACCCCCTTTAATCTCGTCCACCTCACTAGAATTTTCTCATTGTCTCACCGTTCTCTGCCTTACAGATCATGCTGAAACCCACAAAAGAGTCTTTATTTTTCAGTCACTTTTGAAGGACATTTTATAGGGTAAAGACTTGTACATTGGTAGTCATTTTTTTTCCTCATAGTACTTTAAATATTTCTTCCACTCTCTTGTTGTTTGCATGGTTTCTGAGGAGAAGGTGGATGGGATTGTTTTTTCTCCTCTGGCTTCTTTCAAAATTAAAAAAATAATTGGATGTTTTGAAATTTAAATATAATAAATATGCTTAAGTGAAAATGTGCGGCATTTATCCTGCTTGGTGTTCTCTGAGCTTCTGGATTTGGCACCGATATTAAATTGGGAAAATTCTCAGTCACTATTTAGTTTTTTTCTGTTTCTTTCCCTTCTGGTATTCCCATTATAATAGTGTTACACACCTTTCAGAGTTGTCCCACAGTTCTTGGCTAGTCTGGTGTTTTTGTTTATTTGTTTTTCAAATTTTTTCTCTTTGCTTTTCAGTTTGGGCAGTTTGTATTTAAATCTTCTCAAGCTCAGAAATTCTTGCCTCAGCTGCCCACTCTTCTAATAAGCCCATAAAAGACTTTTTTTTTTTTTTCACATTTCTAATGTGTCTTTTTACAATTTTTTCTTAGAACTTCTCTCTCTCTGCTTACATTGTCCCTTCTATTCTCATACACTGTGTACTTTATCCATTAGAATTCTAAACATATTAATCATAGTTCTTTTAAATTGCCAGTCTGATAATTCCAACATGCCTGGTTGGGTTGCCTGTCCAGTGTCTTAAAACTGTGCTTTTAGCCTTTTTGTACGCCTTATAATTTTTTCTTAGTAGCTGGACAGGACACACTGGGTGAAGCAGCTCCTGCGAACAGGCCTTTAGTAATGTGGTGCGGTGTGGGGGAGGGGACGCACTCTGCAGATCTGATTCTGTGTTTTCGTGAGTTTGTGCCTCTGGACCCTGAACTTCACAAGTGCTTCTCTGTGCCCCCCCTTAGGTGGGAAAGGATGGCTAGCGTGGGTTGAAGTTGGGGATTCCAGGTAATGTAACCTTTCTTACAGTGTTTCTTCTCTGCCTTCTACACATTTCATCCTGAACTACTTTAGAACCCTGGTAGTGTAAACATTACATGGTGTTAACAAAAATTTGTGTGACAAGGGAATGTGTTATTTTAAGACACCATTTACACGGAGAATCAACAACTCTCAGGTAGTAATTTCATTACACAGCCTTAAAAATCTTCTTGATTTTACTGACACTTTAATTATCCAATAACACGTCTAGTCCTAAAGTAACAGGTCTCTACAGTCAGTCATTTCACTTCATGTCTTTCCACTAATGTTTATACCATTCGCAACTATTTGGAAATCTCTCTACTGTTGCAGAGGGCACAGAAAAAAAAGTTTAAAAACATTTATCATTTAACATTTTGACTAAGTCTTTTCCAGTCAATTCGAAACTTAGAGCAATTTTTTTATAAGAAAGATTTTTTTTTTTTACAGTGCTGTTAACCTTTAGGTGTGTTTGACTTTGTAGTGTCAGAATAATCAATTTGCTTGATTTTACCTTTTATGGTTCATTTAATTTTATCTTGAAAGACTGTTTTCTTGTGCTGATAACATGCTACTCCTTGCAGTGATTATGTTAAATAAGGGAATATATACCTATTTCCAGATGCCATAAAATACAAATTTATTTATTTACTGGGTTGTTTTATATTCTATGCCTCCTGCTTCCAAAAATAATTGATACAGTTTATGAGGTAATCTATTTAGGTACAATATATCTGGCACTGAATTTCAAATAGAATTTAATACATGGCTTCTTAGACACTGAACAACAAATTAGAAAATACCTTACACCTTAGTCTAAACAACATATATTTCTTCCACAACACTTGTGAGACCAACAAATATTACAGAAGAGAACACCACATCCTAGATTGTCTCTGCTCCTTAACATCTGGCTGAATTGACCACTCCTTTTTTGCTTGCTAACAACTAAAGAAATAATTACATCACCTATTAATAAATAACTTTTTTTTTTTTTATCCTCACCTGAGGACATTTTTTTTTTTTGGCATTTATCTTCATATAGAGCAGGAGAGAGAGAGAGAGAGAGAGAAACATAGATGTGAGAGAGACACATCGAGTAGTCGCGACCCACATGACCCCGGAGACAAACTGCAACCAAGGTATGTGCCCTTAGCCGGAACCAAACTTGGGATTCTCCGGTCTGCGGGCCGACACTTTAACCACTGAGCCAAATCAGCCAGGGCACAAAAGTCACTTTGAGTGCGAAGCGTCCAGATTTTCAGACCCTTTACATCTTTTCACCCCCCCCCAAACCTTGGTGGGATCACCACTCCAAAGCACCAGCCCTTAATTTCACTGCTAGAGACCCTTGCGACATATAAAAGAGCTATGGAATGATATTGAGAAGACAAGCACTGACAAGCACCTCACGTGGAGAATTCCTCTGTGCTAAGTGGTTTTACTGTAAAGTAATGAAATTACTTTAGTATCTCCTAGTAATGAAATTACTTTTAGTATCTCCAGGAGTAAATGAGTTGACTCACTTGGAAAAGAAAGAGAGGGAACAGGTAAAATGTTAAATGTTGGATATCATTTTTTAGTAGTAATCCAGGAGGACATATAAACTTTGTGAGGACACTTCTACAGGTTGGTGGAAATACAGAGAAATCTTAACATATATGAGATGCATAAAATTGTGTGTTAATATAAATTGATGTAATGTATAGTATAGGCATAAAAACAGAGAGGCCTGTGAAAAGGAATAAGAATAAAAATAAAAATAGAGCCCCTAGTAATGTGGAATTCTAGTACATAATAAAGGTGGCATCTCAAATCGCTGCTTCGAGATGGACTTTTTTCAAAAATATTTTTTCTTTATTGAATATTAAAGAGAGAAAGAGGAAGGGAGAGGGAGATAGAAACATCAATGAGAGAGAACATCAATTGGCCGCCTCCTGTATGCCCCCCACTGGGATTGGGCCTACAACCTGGGCGTGTGCCCTGACCAGGAATTGAACTGGCAATGGGCCAGTTCATTGTGCATGGGCCAATGCTCAACCACTGAGCCACACTGGCTGGGCCAAGATGGACTTTTTAGTAAATGGCGCCAGAACAATTGGTTAATCATTTGAAAAAAAATTAGGAACTTTGATCCATTCCTCACTCTACATTCAAAAGTAAGGTCTAAATGGAACAACAATATGATACTAAATGTCAAACCATACAAGAACTAGACAAATATGTCATTTTAAAATGTTTTATTAATCTTCAATTTTAAATTTTTAAATTTAAAATTTATTCCTCTTTAACCTAGGTGCAGAGAAAGGCATTCTAACTATGAATCAAAATCCGGATACAAAAAAAAAACACACAAAAACTGATAAATTTGATTATAAACAAAGTTAAATGACACTGACAAACTGGGAGAAAATGTTTGCAACACATATACTGTAATAGAGATATTTCCTTTATATCTATATGAAAATTAATTCCAAATAAATTACACACCTCAAACATAAGAGCTAAATATCAGACCTCTAGAAGAAAACAGAAGAGCTTGGACCAGCAAAGACATTTTAATAGGACATAAAAAAAGCATGAGATCTAAAAGGATAAATTCAACTTCATCAAAATGTACAAGTTTTACTTTTTAGAAGACTCCATTAACAAAGAGAAAAAAGTAAACCATGGACTGGAAGAAAATATTTGCAAAACATGTGTTTGATGAAGAACTTGTATCTAAACTATATGAAGAACCCCTCAACTCTATAATAAACAAGCCAATTCTAAAAGTAGGCAAAAGATTTCAACAGACTGTTCATAGATGATGAACAGAAGGAAAATAAATCCTTGAAAGGATATTCAATATTAGTCTTTAGGAAATGCAAATTAAAACCACAATGAGTTAACACTAAACAGCTGCTAGGATGACTACTCTTTAAAAGACGATCCCTGCCATGTGTTGGCAGACAACTGGCACTCTAGTACACTGCTGGTGGAAATATTAAATGGTACCACCACTTAGAAAAAGTTTGTCAGTTTTTCTATTATATACTTGTTTTTTTTTTTCTTCTTAATTTCAATGCTTCCTGCTATTTATTATTTTCTTTCTTCTGCTTATTATGGATTTAATTTGCTTGACCTTTGCAATTGTCTTAAGTTGAAAATTGAAGTCATTATTTGATACTTTCCTTTATATCTAACATAGGTTTTATGCTCTAATTTATCTCTGATTACTGCTTGAGCTGCATTCACAAATTTTGATACGCCATGTTTTCATTGTGATTCTGTTTAAAACACTTTCTAACTTCTATTTTTATTTCTTCTTTGAACCACGTATGATTTATAAGTGTGGTATTTAGTTTCTATATTTTTCGTGATTTTCATGATATCTTTCCATAGTTAATTACTATTTAAATTTCATTATAATCAGAAAACATATTTATACTAACTAGACTTGTCTTATGGACCAGAATATGGTCTTAGAAATGTTTTATGTTTACTTATGAAATGTGTGTAACCTGATGTTGTTGGGAAGAATGTTATATAAATGTCAACTAGGTAACATGAGTTGATGGTGAAGTTAAAATCTTCCATATCTTTACTGATTTTCTGTTTATTTCTTTTATAAAATATTGAGACATTTTTAATTGTCTCTGTGGGCTTCTTTCTCTTCTTACCTGTAAATGTTTATTTGTAAATGTTTCACGTATTTTGAAGCATTGTTTCTAAGTAGAGAAGCATTTAAATTAGTTATATATTCTTAATGAATTAACTTTATTATTATAAAATAATTCTTGTATTCCTGATAATATTTACTGTAATGTATACTCTGTCTTAGATTAAGCTTGCCATTCTACATTTCTTTTGACAGTGTTAGCATGACATGTCTTTTGCCATTCTTTCATCTAATTTATGTCCTTATAATTAAACTGAATTTCTTTTAGGCAGCATATAACTGGGCCTCATTATAAAATTCAATATGACCTTTTTGCTTTTTTAAAAAACTTTTTTCCCCTTTATTGATTTTAGAGAGAATGAAAGGGAGAGGGAGAGAGAGATAGAAACATCAATGAGTGCTCACTTCGGCAGCACATATACTAGAATTGGAACGATACAGAGAAGATTAGCATGGCCCCTGCGCAAGGATGACACGCAAATTCATGAAGCGTTCCATATTTTTTGTGGGCCTGATTCCCGGGGTAGGGGGCAATTGGGGGTATGCAGGAGGCAGCCAACCAATGTTCTCACCCATCGATATTTCTATCTCTTTTTCCCTTCTTCTCTCTAAAATCAATAGAGAAAAAATATATTTTTTTAAAACCACAATTTAAATTTATAAAAATAAACTGGAAGGATGTGTATAGCAAAAAAAAAAAAAAAAAGAAACATCAATGAGAGAAACATCAATAGGCGGCTTCCTGCATGCTCCCCACTGGGGATTTGGCCAGGCAACTTTTCTGCTTTTTAATTGGGTGTTTACATCAATTGCATTCAGTATGATTGTTTATATGGTTTGAATTTAATCTCCCATTTTGTTATTTGTTTCAATTTCTTAAAAGGAAATAATTATAGCATGGCTGGTATGGCTCAGTGGTTGAGCATTGACCCAAGAGGTTGCCCATTCAATTCCCAGTCAGGGCACATGCCCAGGCTGTGGGCCAAATCCCCAGTGGGTGGCGTGCAGGAGGCATCCAAATGATGTTTTCTCTCATCAGTGTTTCTGTCTCCCTCTCCTTTCCTCTCTCTCTAAAATCAACAAAGAAAAATAAAAGGAAGTAATTATATTTACACTCATATTTACCATCTACTATTTTTTTCTTCTATCTGAACAACTCACTTTAACATTCTTGTACATTGTAGTGCAGGTCTGCTGGGGTTGAAGTTTTTCAGCATTTGTATGTCAGAAAAGGTCATTATTTTACATTCATTTTTTTATAGATATTTTTACCATGCACAGAATGCTTACTTGATAGATTTTTCTTTTGAATCTTCACCCTAGGATATTTTTTCATCTATCTTCAGATAGAGTGGGAGGGAGAAAGAGAGAGAGAAAAAGAGAGAAACATTGATGTGAGAAAGACACATCTATCAGTTGCCTCCTGCACAATCTCAACCAGGGCTGGGGACCAAACTGCAACCTGAGTATATGCCCTTGATCAGAATCAAACCCTCAACTCTTTGCTTTAAGGGCCGACTCTAACCTCTGAGCCAAACCTGCCAGGCTGATAGATTTTTCTTTCCTTTTTCATAGTTTGTTTGTTGCTCCATTGTCTGTAACAATAAATAAGCTCCTTGATACCTTTTTTTCCTTTGTTCCTCTCTACCCAATATGTCTATTTTATCTCTGGCTGTTCAAATTTTTCTCTTTACCAGTTTTAAAACAATTTGATATGCCTTGGTCATTATTATGTTTTAAAAGTTTATGCATTCCTGCTTGTGTGACTCCAATTATGCAAAATACTAGGCTAAATTAGTTTGTGCTATAACCCCTGATGTTATTTCTTTTTTAGATAACTACTTCTACTATTGTGTTTCATTTTGGAGTTTCCTTTGCTGTGCATCAGGATCACTAACATTTTTTTTCTACAGCATCTACTTCTGATTTTAACACAATCCAGTGTAGTTTTTATCGTAAACAATAGTTTTTATCTCTAGAAATTCGATTTTGCTATTTATGCCCTCTTTGTCTCTCCTTAACATGGTCATGGTTTTACCAACTCTGAAACATATGAGATGTACTTGTATCACTCTGTTATGTCCTTGTTTACAAAGTCTATTGCCTATGTCCTTTTTGTTTCTATCAATCAATTTTTCTCTTTATTAGTGGTCATATTTCCCTGCTTCTTTCATACCTGTTAGTTTTTGTCATTAGAAGGCAGATATGGTGGATTTTATCCTAAGTTCTAGGTACTGGATTCTTTAAGTATTCCTGAATTTTATTGTGTGGTGCAGTTAATGTCTTAAGATAAGTTTCATCCTTTGAAGCTTTCTTTTTAGCTTTGTTAAGTTGTCATAGAGAGCAAGGCCAAGTTTTTCCACAATACTCAGGTAATATCCTCTTGATTCCTTGACTTGATGCCTCATGAACTATAACATTTTTCACTGTGGCTAGTGGGAAGAAACACTATTTATGGACATTTGTGAACTCCACCAATTTTTCCACTTGCTTCTTTATGGTAATTATTTCCCTGGTCTTGACTCTTTCCTCTACTCATTCACAGCTCTGTAGTCAACTGAAGGTTCAGGGGAAAGCCTTGCAGATTTTCTCAGCTCTTATGTAATCTTCCCCATTCTTTGCAGCTTCCTTTGTTGTGATAGCTGCCCCCTAAATTACAGTTTCAAGTGAAGTTGAAGGATATCATCATTACCTTACTGGGTTGTAGTGAAGATTACATGGGATTGAGCATGTGTAGACATGGTATAATGTCTGTACATATCAAGAGTTTACCAAATGTTAATTTCTCTTCTATATTCCTTCTGTATACCCAAGGATAAATTAATATAATTTGAATATATATTTTAGCCTATATGGTAGCATTATTCATAGAAGGAAGAAATGAAGGATAATTCACCCTCTTAAAAGATTTGTCCCAAAAGTCTAGCAGCAGACTATATTTTCCACTATCCTGTGTTAGATTAGATTCATAACTTCCACTCTTCTCTACAAATTGTACAGAAGTTGAACAGCCAGAAACTGGTGGATTACTAATCCATGTTTTATGCATCATGTAAGTTAGCCACCTTCACATGTAAAGGCATTGGAGGAAGTCTATGACCATGCCCACATGTAGTCAACTTGTAACATGGATCCCAAGGATCGTTCCTCTTGATAATTATGACCTTACTTACTTGCCTCCAACAATATGTAAAGGTTGGTCTGTTTATCCAATAGAAGAAGGCAGAAATAATCACATGTGAAAGAAATGATTACCTGTGACTCTGGAGAACATAGGTCATGACAAATAGTGAGGCTTTCTTCGTTTACTCTTTTTTTCTCTCTTTCTCAAATCACTCACTCTGGAGAAAGTCATATGATCTGAGAAGTCATATGGAGAGGTCCATGTCACAGGAACTGAGGCCTCTTGACAGCAGGCACATGAGTGACTTGGAAGTGGATCCTCTTCCCCAGTCAAGCTTTCAGATGACTGTAGCTTCAGCATACATTTGATTGCAACCTTATGAATGATACTAAGCCAGAACCACCCAGTAAACTCCTAGATTCCTGAGCTTCTGAAACTATATTAGATATTAAATGTTTAATGTTTAAATGTGATATTTCCAGGAAAAAAAATGTTAAAAGTGCCTCACTTTTTCTCCCTGTTGCGTATAGTAAATGAGAAAGGAGAATGGTAACCAAAAGGAAAGGCTGTTTTATATAAAGAGTTTGCGATTTGACTGTTTTGGAAATTTTAAACCTCAATATATCAAAGGAGGTTAAAATTAAGAAATGGCTTCTGAACAAATAGCACATTGAGAACACTACCAGGAACACCAGGTTCATAGATACAGCAAATACTGCGACTGGAAAATACTCTGATAAGATTTTAGACAGATCGAAGGTGGCGTTTCCATGTATGTTTTAGCAAAGCAAAAGGCCCTTCAGGGAGATTGGGCTTCTAGGAAAATTAAGGGTGTTGTCCATTAGCATTATCGACAGGAACCCAAGATAGAGAGGGCTTATTAAAGAGAAATTGTAAATGTGGCTTTTGTCTAATGGAGCGAACCCCAAGAGATTCACAACAGATCCAAACATATTTAAGAGAATTATATCGGTACAAGTAATGCCAGATTGGGCTAAAAGGGTCAGAGGGTGTATTTAATGAAAGGCCTTCAGATCCCCACACTTCTACTTTCAAGAAATAGGCTGAGAAGGCTATTACCTTTCATGGAAAAGGAGGAACGGCTCAGCCATAACAAGATGCCAGGAGCCAAAGTCATGAGCTATGGAGAGTAACTCCTGGGCACAAGTAGGCCTGCATTATAACCCAGTAACTTCCAATTGCTAGGAACTAAAACTCCCATGTGCCACTTATTTCCCCCCTTTTTGAAAAGAAATGTAAATGTATATAGAAATTGTTCTATGCTTATGATAGATGTATGAAGAGCAGATAACTAGTTTCTCTAGTTCATAACACCTCAAATTGGAAGGGACTATACTTTGAGGATTTTAACATATGAAACTGTACCAAGGATCCTTATTGGCATCTGGACTTCATTTAGATGACGTGATTCTGGACTTCAAGCAGATGGTGTAATGGTATGAGGCTTTGGGGGTGGGGGCAAAGCTTGTGTATATTTTGTATATTTTGCATGTGAGAGGAACATGAATCACTAAATCCAGAGTGCACATGATGGTAGCCAGCATGTAAGATAGCCTCCACGGGTTCCCGACCTTTCAGTACTCATGTCCTTGTATATTACCTTTGCACATTATATCACTGAGATGCGCTCAGTGTCCAGTAGAATTAAAACAGAAGAGGCAGTGTGAGACTTTGAAAACCATAGGTCATAAAAGACATTAGAATTCTTTCCCACAACTCCCCTCTCTCGTTCTACTTTTCTTTTTCCCACTAGGGAAAGCTTTCTGCTATGTCATGAGCAACCCTATGAAATTAATATTTGAAGGAGATTCTCCAGCCCAGGTAAAGCCCCAGGTGATTCCAGCCCCACTTGACAGCTTAACTGAAACCTCATAACAGACCCTGAGCTCAAATAATCCACCTAAGCTGTTCCAGAGTCTCTGAGCCTCAGAAACTCATAAGTTTGGGAGTACTTTATTAGCCAAAAATAGATAATGAATACCCCACATATCCAAAATAACGGTGTATGGTATAGCTGCTCTGAGTATCACCTTGTCTTGTTGATAAAACTGAAGTGGGAGAATCCATTGTAATCACTGAATAGCAGTAGCATCTAGACATGGCTTTTGCTTTATGATTTACACTGAGGTTTTTGGGTTTTTTTTTTTTTTGTTTATACAGAAGCACTGCAGGCAGATTAACTGGGTGAGTGAGATCTACTCTGACTTATTGCTCAGCTACGATGTCAGCTTTGCCTCCATCACTCTCCTGTGGCGATCCATAATTGACCCACATGGAATTACTTACATTGCCCAGTATGTCACATTTCTAACATTGTTGCATCTGATTTCCCTTTATCCTATTATCCTCCTGTTCAGTTAATAAACTTCTTATCTTTCTTCAAGGTCTTATTCAAATAGTTTCTATTCTATAATGTCTTTTATACTCCTTTTAAAAAAATTGGCTTCTTTTTCCTTTTTGCCTATGAATGTACTTTGAATAGAATTTTGCTTAATTTCTATCAAATTTTATATTTTCAGTGCCTCATCTAGTGCCATGCACAGAATAAGTGTTATTATTAAATGTTTTCTGGGTTAAGGAAGGAATGAACAGATGAGGCAGGGCTCTGAAGATACCTGATGGATTTAAAGTATACAATAAAGGCTTAATAGCCTGAAGTTTTATAATAAAGAAATGTCATATGGAACTATACAGTGACAATTATTATTATTTTGTTTCTAAATGTGTTAATGCCTTAACAACTACAAATATTTAACACATGACAAAGAGAAACTTGCTTTTTTATCGAACTGGACTTTTGTTCCAATAGAAAATAAAAGCTGTGTTTCTATTCTGGAGGTTATTGGTGGTCCTAGTTGAGTAAAAAGAGTCATAGAACTGCTGTATACCTATTTATATTTCCAGAGATCCTAAGTTATGTTTCGTGACTGGCATATATAGCAATGGCATAAGAGAAGCCTAGCAATTGGACTTAGTCAAATGGAATCTCAGATCCCAGCATGCTTCATAAAATAGCAGGCAGAAGGACTACAGGAGAGGGATTCAGCTGACTTCTCAGCACACATCTGTTAAACACCTTCTTGAGCTTAATAATGGACATGGACCTTGCCTGTTAGATGCTTATTATTAAATATAAAAAATAAGAGCATCACATTTAGAGCCAGAAAGAAGAGAGCTGGAATTTTGTTTCTCTTTCTTACTAATTATATGACCTTGAATATATTATGTTAGCCTTCTGAGTCTCGATTGTATCATATATAAAATGAAGATAGTAATAATAGTGCCCACCTCCAGAATTGTCAGACAGATCATGAGAATCTATGGAAAAATATTATAGAACCTGGCACAAAGGCAGAAATAAGTACATTGAAATTGCTATTATTTCTATTATGGCTTTGATGAGGACAATGGTGATGATGACTATGGTGATGATGATGATGATGATGATGATGGCTACCTGGATGATCATGAGAAAAGGACAAGAAAAGGATACAATGATGGAGATGTTCACTCTCTTTAAACCAGACCTGCAGGACCTTATTGCAAGACTGCTTATTATATGAGAGTTGTAATCCATGAATTTTAAGTCACTGATTAACAGGTCATTTTATCTGTTTGCATTCAAAAACATTCCTAGATGATACATTGACCATCCAACAATGACACTAAAGAAGCGGGCACTGCATGATGGCTTTGATAAGTAGAAGTAGTCCCCATAGTCATTATAGAAGGTAATACTGAAGGCTTACTAGATTACCCACTGCAAGTAGAGAGGAGGACAGTAGCCTCCTGGACTTAGACGGCTAGCCTGTACCTTCCATTCTCATGATCTCCATGCCCCTAATAGAGTCTGAGCTTTCTCATTGATAAAATGGAAGTAAATAATACTTTATAGAGCTGTTGTGAAGATTAAATACAGTAGTGTCTGGAGATTTTCTTCCATAGTGCCTGGCAATAGAAACCATTAATTAATTGGGAGCTATTTATGTTATGATAATAACATCATATTATCATTGCCTAGTGGATTTTCTTGAAAATGTTCCCAGTTCTTTCATATGTAATAAACTAGTCTTCTCACTTGATGTATAAATTCCTTCTGGAAAGGGCTCAAATCTTCTATTTATTTTTGACCCCTTTTGCTCACCCCAAATCTTACCTACCAACCACTCAAAGACCAACTCAGAGAACGTGCTTATTAAATTAAGGTTTTCACACTACTTTTAGATACAAAACTATCACCATCCCTTCACATATCTGAGGCTGCGTCACACTTTCATTACATAAATGCAAAACTCCTGAAAGTTTTTGTCAAACAATTTCACCATACTCATTTATCCTTGAGAGTTAGAATTTCTAAAAGTTATCTGAGCTTGTCCTTGACATATACATTTATTTCCTGGGTATAATGAGGCAAAGTTTGCAAACTGTGAAAGAGCTTCATCAGAAAAGCTCATCTTGATTATATTTTAAAGGCGATAATAAGGAAGCATCCTAACTAATGGCTCTATTAGCATATTTCTTGGAAGTCATGATAACTGTGACAGAGTTGAATCTAAATTAATGAATAACTTAGAGATAAAAAGTTTCTGTTATAACTATAATTATATTTGCAGGTTCTTGACATTATGGAGTAGAAGAATTTTAAGGTTACAGGCAGCAGGATCAAGAAAACTTGCTTGGTATCCTGATTCTATTTCCCATGGAGTTTTAAGAAAAATTACCTAATATCTCTAAGCCACATTGTTCCTTTGTATAATGTTGATGAATATTATATTCACTTGATAGAGTTATGAGACTTGGATAAAACCATGTATGAAAAATGCATTAAACAATACTGACAATAGTATTTACTTAATAAACATGGGCTGTTTATATTGTGAATTGCAAGTCTAATCTAAATTTTAGTTAGACTCTGTTTCTTAATACCTGGGTTGGACTAGTTTGAACTCACCTGTTCATTCTAGATATCTTCTTTAGTATTTCTAAGTTTCCAAGGGAGATCGATACTTATAGTCATGTTTTACTTTAGATTTCACATTTGCTGAATTATTGCTCATTGGCATTAATTGCAGGATTGTGTTTTTATAGCTGTTTGGTGTTAATTCAAGCAAAACAAAGCATATTCCCCTGATTTTTCTTTTGTAATAAATGCACTTCTTACCAGACCCTACTGTAAAACTCAGCCTTAAATTTAATTTTTTATAACCATGTTATAAAAATCTCATTAATTCATTCTGTCAAACAACTAGACTGACCACATCTGGTCTCTGTTTCTCTCCTTGACTGATAATAATCATGCCAATGTTACCTGCCCACCTCCACCACCCACCCCCAATATAAAGCAACAAGGGCGGTGATTAATTTATGTTCAAAATGACAGTTTGTTTCTGATGTCTTCTTGGCATTTTAAATAAAGGAAATGCCATTTTGTGTAAGTTTTTATCACTTTATGTATGCACAGGTTGAGTTTCTGTTAAGCACTCGTCTAAAAGTGAAAAGACAGAGCTTATATTGCAAGGCCTGCTCTCAGCCAGCTTGTAGGTTGTTATTTGAGCAGTCTGCACCGTATTACAAGAGCAGGCCATTTGTTCAAAAAGAGGATTTAGAGTCAAACTTTTTGTGTTCCCATCCTGACCTCAGTATCTTCATCGGTCCAAAGAGAAACTAACATTTTATCTGTCTAATACAACGCTTGTTATGGATGAATTAGAAAATCAATGTTAATGTGTTTTGCAAAATATAAAACATGATACATGGGTTACATTGAATTGAATTGGGAAAGCATGGCAGGAAACAACAACAACAGGGACTCTAATGTCAATATCCCTGGGTGATGACCTTGAACAAGTCTCTTTACCTACCCTTACCTCACTGCCTCCTAAAAATGAGGCAAACAATAATACCTTTCCATCTGTCTGTTACAAAAGTTAAGAATGAAAATAATTTTAAATATTTTTATAGTACATTGGAAAGGAAATACTATATTGAATGCTAAATGAATGAATCCTTATTAATTTTTCTTTCTGATATATTGGTTCGGAAAGTCAATAATATTACCTTGCTTCTATTCCAGATTCTGTTAGTTCCTGTCCTGGGGGTGTTGCTGGTAAATCTGCTGCAGCTGACAGGTGATAGTGTCCTGGTGGTCAGGAGCACAGGGGACAGTGCTGACAGCTGACCTTTGGTCTTGTTTGGACCGAGGGTCATTGGGATGATCCTTTTAAGAACTTTATGCATTCCTCTGATGCATTTTTACCTTCATGTGTTCAATATCACTGTCAGATTGCTGCCCAAGGAGATCAGTAAGTAAAAGGTGTCCTGTTTGCTGCTGCTGACAAATGAGGCATTACATCTGGTTTCTGCAGAGCATAAGACAGAAATGAAATTTATCATACCACTGCCCCTTTAAGAAAGGATTGGAAACATTGTCATGTGGGTTAATTGCCTTCTGTAATAATATGATGAATTCTTGCAGTAAAAAATAAAATAAAATACTGAATTTCTATAAGGCACTGGCTCTGGCTGTTGTTGGGGTGCAAGGGTTGCAGAGAAGAACCCCACAGGTTGTCTTGTTCCTGCATTCATGTTATTCTTAAATAAATGCTCTGAGACTTTAGTTTTAATTCTTAATATGTTCGGCTTAAGCAAGGGACTCAAGATAAATGAATGTTTACCATGGATAGAAAATTTAAGAAAGGACTCAGTCTTGAATCTCATGGCATGCTTAGAGACCACTGTATTCTTAATGGGTTAGAAATGAACAAGAGTGGGGTGAAAGTGGAAAGGGAGCTGAATAAATAGGGGCCACAGGGGGGATATATATGTGTGTCATGGGATCTACTTTGGAGATCTACTTTAACTAGAAATCAAATGTTTGTTAGTAGGTAAAAGACCTCATTAGAAAAGTGCTCTAGAATTGTCACTTTGGTATGCTATACTCCCTCATACTTTCAGGGCACATGCAATTCAAGGCTAGTCCAGCTCTTATAAATGACTTCTTTCTCAAGCCAATGCTCTACCCAGTGAACTCACCTCTTGACATTAAGTACATTAGTGTTCTGTTTGAGCGATTTTCAACTGGTGTGCTGCAAGAATTTTTAAACATGCAGTACCTCACTATTTAGTCAGGGGCACTGACCTCTTTTCCCTTAGACTTTCAAATAAAAAAATGACAACAAGCCAACACAACAATAGCCTTCTGGTATGAATAAATTGAAATTATACCTATGTTTTTGTCAGATCAGCAAAAATATATTATTTGATGTGCCGTAGAATTTTGGTAATTAGTTTATGTGTGCCATAAGATGAAAAAGGTTGAAAATTGCTGCTCTATTTGAACAGAGCCTCTGTGGGTTATCACCTCCACCAGCAGCAGCTCTTACTCTGCAACCCTCTGCTACCCTCTTCTGGTGGGAGTCTATCACTGCACTTAGCCCTTCAAATCTAGGTGAATTTTATAATCTCCAGGTGTGGTTATAGTAATGGCCAAATTAGGGAAAATGGCACCAAGGCAGACCTCATAGCCAGACCCAGCTCCCGGCTCTAGAAAACCAAATCCCATCCCAGAATTTAACATGTGAAGGCTAAGAGACATCAGGTAATAGATCAAGGAAGCAGTTCATATCAGGCTGGTGACCCATTAAATTATTGATACACTCCCCCAAAAGGGGTAGTCATGACAATAACAAAAATATTACTTTTCATTAGGCCACATCAGGAAGCACAGGCAGCAGGTAGATCGGTGCCTTCTTGTGAGTCCTTTCCCAGTCATCCTATTTAAATTATCTTTCCTCTTCTCCTTTCTTCCTTGTTTCATTTTTCTTTATATTATTTAACCATCTAACAGGCTACATTTAATTTTTTTATTTTGTTAATTATTTGTATATACTATTATAAAATAAGCTTTGGGAAAGCATGGCTATTTTTTTTTTTTTTTTAATCTGTTGTCACTGCTTTACCCCAGACACTTAGTTTATTAGTTATTCAATAAACACTTTTAGAGTAAAGAAATATCAGTAGGAATCATATTCTGGTCACTGAGCTCTAGGTGGGGGCCTGAATCCTTCCAGTACAAATACGAAAAAGTTCTCCATTTCTAATGCTTAGAAGTGAGAATCAGGGACAAGTCAGTAGATACGAATTCAATGACTAAAACTGGACTCAAGATTAGTCGAACATGTGGTGGGTGTGATTGATGGGTTTGACTATATGTAGTTATAAAATGCTACAGTTTAGAAGAATGATCTGGAAAGCTTGTTTAAATGGAGCTTCCTGAATCCCTACACCCAGAAATTATAATTCAGTAGGTAAGGATTGGGGTTCAAAAATCTGGCTTTTTAATAAGCACCTTCAACACATTCTGATACAAGAAGTCCTCTGATGATATGTGGAGGAAAAAAAAATGAATCATTCATGGTTGAAGATTAAATTATTCTTAGAAAAGGAGGAAGATCCTACGGGTGGGGATCTTGCCTGTGGAAAAGAAGGGGCTGCGAACACCTGGAGCCTGAGGGCATCGGAGCCTAGCCATCTGCTCAATTTCAGCACTTGTTAAAATGTACTTTCTGCAATCTTAGGTTTCTGTAATCACAGGTTACACTTTAATATGCAACAGGTGATACTGATGTCATAAACCCAGAATCATAGTTTGAGAAATACTGGTGTAAAGGGAAGAGAAGGGAAGGAAAGGAAGGGAAATTATTGTTTTAAAAAATCTATTCTGTGAATGTGCAAGGCACCATGCCAAAAGAGCTTTGCAAAGAGGTAAATATTATTACCATTACTTAGCAGCCGAGAAAAAAGAACAACACACTATGTAAGTCCCTGAGGTCATACTGATAAGAAAGAGGTAAACTGTGACTCAGATGAAAGAAGTCCTAAATCCACTGTCTGTGGTCCTTCTACTGCCCTTGGGTTTGTCTGGTGCTCACAGCAATTTGGCCAAGTGCATGTGCTTGTGGAAACCCTGCCACAATCAGATACAGAATATTACCATCTCCCCAAAATGTTCCCTGGTGCCACTTTGCAATCATGCCCTTTCCCCTACCATTAGCTCTTGCCAAAAGATGATTTGATTCTGTCTTTAGAATTCATATAAATGGACTGATTCTGTATGTAGTCTTTTGTGTCTTGATACCAGTAGCTTTACTGTAAACACTGAAATCAGAGGGTGAGTTGAGTCCTTCAGTATTGTTCTTTTATTTGAAGTATTTTGCTTATGTGGTTCTTTTACTTTTCCAAATAAATATTAAATTAAACTTACAAATTTCTACTTTAAAAAAAGCTTGTTGTAATATTTATGTCACTTGAATTTAATCTATAGATCAATTTGAGGAGAATTTGGGTCTTCTAATCATTGAACACAATTTATCTGTTCATCAACTTTAATCTTTATTTCTCTTAGCAATGTTTCAGGATTATCAGCATACAAATCTTGCACATATTATATTCATCACTATGTATTGCAGATTTTGGGCACTATTATAAACATTTTTTTGTTTATTTAGTTGTTTATTTAGTCCCACACTCTGAAAATAACTATCTTATTAAATTTGTACCCTAGGTAACTTCTTTGCCTTACCTTAATATCCCCCAGCTAGTATTTAGAAATACAACTAAATTTCTTATATTGAACTGTGTCTCGTGATTTTGTTAAAATCTTTTGTTAGTTCTAATAGCTTTCTGGAGATATGCTTTTTAGGATTTTCTATGTAGACTAAGATGTCAACTATAAATAAAAACTCATTTCTTCCTTTCCATTTTATATGTATTATTTGTCTTTATCTTGTCATATTGCTTTAACTGGAATCTATTTCCAGTACAATATTCAAAACATTTAGTAAGAGAAAGTATTTTTTACATGATTTTAAAGAGAGAAAGCATTTAATCCTTCACTCTTAGGTGAAGGTTTTTAAACAGATGTTTTTCATCAGGTTGAGAAAATTTTATTTGTACTGTGATGAGAGTTTTTATTATGAACAAATATGTTTATGTGTCTATTGAAATGGTTATAAACTTTTATTTGTATTTTGTTTATATACTACATGAAATTATTTTCCAATGCTGACATAATGCTGCATTTATAAGATAAAACCTATTTATCATGATATCTTATACTTTTTTATATATATTGCTGGATTCACTTTGCTCTGAAACACTGGAAGCATATTAGCCAAATTAAAAACTAATTGACTTCAAAATAAATGGCAGATATACATAAAATTCAACAAAAATACATAATTCAAAACGGCTATGCACATAGCAGAGATTCAAAAAGCCAAAACGAATAAAGCCCAGAGGACAAATGGGCAAATTCACAATTACAGTTGTAGACTTCTGAACTCCTCTTCTGGTAATTAAGCTGACAAAATTTGTAAGGTGTCTTCACTAAACTATCAACCAAATTGATTTTATAGAACACCATAACTAATAAAACATAAGACACATTTTTTCATGGGTGTACAGAACACATCAAGATAGAGCTTCTGGACCTAAAAATGTTTTAGTAAACTTAAAGGATAGAAATAATATAAAGTATGTATGTAAACCACAATGGAACTACTCTGAAAAAAAAAAGGATATATTTTTAAGTATTTGGAAATTAAAGAACATACTTGTAAATATCACATGGATAAAGTAAAAAGCTCAAAAGGAATTAGATGACTTTTTGAAATAAGTTTAAATGAAAGTATGAAATATTAAAATTTGTTAGACACAGTTTAAACAAAAATTTATAGCACTAAAATCAACAGAAAAGAAAAAACCTCAATTCAGTATTCTAAGTCTCCAACTTAAGAAACTATTAAAAGAAGATCAAATTAAACTCAAAACAGAGAGAAGGAAATAAGTATAGTAGAAGAAATCAATGAAGAAGAAATCAGTGAAGTGGAAATCTAAAAAATAATAAAGAAATTTCAATAAAACCAAAAGCTTGTTTTTTGGAAAGATCATTAAAATTGATAAATTACCAGCCAGACTATAAAAATAAAAATGACCAATATTAAGAGTGAAAAAGATACTACATTTATTGGAAAAAAACTAATTTATATGAAAAGACAACAGATCTGAATAGTCAACAATAGCTGTATAATATTTTATTTTGAAAAATGACTAACATAAAATTTACTAAACCATTTTTAGGTATGCAGTACAGTAGTTTTAATTATATGCATATTGCTATGCAACGTACCTCTAGAAGACTTTCATTTTGCAAAACTGAAAACCTACACTCATTGAAAAATTCCACTTTCCCCTCCTCCTAGCTTCTGGCAACCACCATTCTATCTTCTGTTTCTAAGCGTTTGACCGCACTAAGTAACTCATATAAGTGGAATCATATAGTATTTGTCTTTTTAGGATTGGGTTATTTCGCTCAACATAATGTCCTTGGGGTTCATCCATGTTGCAGTATATGACAGGATTTCCTTCCTTTTTAAGGCTAAATAATAGTCCATTGTATGTGTATACCACACTTTCTTTATCTAGCCATCTGATGATGAATGTGTAGGTTGTCCCACCTTTTGGTTATTGTAATAGTGCAATGAAAATGGCATATGCAAATCTCTCTTTAAGATTCTGTTTTTTAGTTCTTTTAGATAAATATCCAGAAGTGGAATTGCTGGATCATATGATAGTTCTATTTTTAATTTTTTGAGAAATCTCCATGCTGTTTTCCATAGCAGCTATGTGGCTGTACCATTTTGCATTCCCATTAGCTGTGCAAAAGGGGTTAAAATTTCTCCACACCCTCACAAATAATTGTTGTTTTGGGGTGTGTGTGTGTGTGTGTGTGTGTGTGTGTGTGTTGCAGTGTCTATCCTAACTGATATGAGGTGATATCTCATTATGGTCTTAATTTTTATTTATTTTATGATTAGTGACATTGGGAATCTTTTATAAATTTATTGGCTATTTATATATCTTTTTTTGGAAAATATCTATTTAAGTTCTTCTTATCTTCTCCCAGTAACTTGAAGGGATATTCTTGTGCAGTTGATTTCTCAAATCATTCTTAGATAAAATTTAGACCTCATTTCCTCTCTGGAGACCAAAAGGTATAAGTGCCTTTTGTGTCTTGCTGGCTTCATAATATCAGTGTTCATGCTGTGTGGGGACTAATTCGGAGCTTTTATACACCTACAGTTCTATGCCAAAAATAAGATGAAATTATTTGTTTCCTAGGCAACCATTTTATAGAACATGCGTACTTTCCTTTGAGGATGTGTTAAATGGTAAAATTTACTATATACTATTTTAATTTGTTCACTTTTTAAGAGTAACAGTGCATTAACCAGTTGCTTTGGCATGCATAGATTTGTAAGTTAGGCAACTAAACTCTGACCAAATTCTAACTTGTTCACAAGGAGGCCAGGTGTTCTTTTCTGTGTGAACTCTACATGGAAGAGAAAAAGGCTGTGGTGTATAAGAACAGAAGAAAAGAAGGAAAAAGGAAAGGAATAAAAAAGGAAGGAAGAAAGGAAGAGAAGACGGAAGGAAGGAAATAGAATTTACTAATGAATATATAAATAGGATTATTACGCAGATTACATTGAATGCTTAGTATGATGCTTGGCAGTTATATGATCAATAAATGGCAACATTATTATTTTTTTATTTTGTTAAACTAAAAACAATTATTTCTGTGTCAAAACGTAGGCAAGCACTCAAATGTTAAATGTATCGGGACACATAGTCAGCATTGTGTCTGAGATAGTATATTTAGGCCTGTGACATCAGTGAAGATAAGACACTGATAGACTGGCTTAAATTGACATTAGAATATAGAGATGTACAATCTGAGTGAATTTCACTCAATTCTTTTAACTATTTAGTACCTCTTGTCTAGCAGACTTTATATGCACAGTATTTTATATGCATTAATTCTTTCAATTCTGACATCCTAGAATAAAAGTATCATTGTTGATATTTTGAAGATTTGAAATAGATGCTCAAAGATTTTAAGGTATCAGATCAAGCTTGCAAGAGCTATTTTAAGCTTAGAAATCAGAATTCAAACTCAGGTCAGGTCCTTGCTCAACCATACACTAATCTAAAGGTCCTCAGCTTTGTCCCTTTCCCCAAGGAATTGGTATGACATTCCCATAAAGACAAAGTAGCTAAAGAATGTTTGATAAAAGGAGCTAGAAAAACCAAGGTATGGTTTATCTAGAAGAGTAAGGAATTCATAATACCTGATACTCCAGGCTACGAGTAGGACCCAAAAATTATGAATTATTTTGGTGGTGATTTCCCACCAGAGACATTTGGTGCTAGGTAAATAACACAATCTGGTCAATGCATTTCATAGTAACTCATGGTGTTATTATTTCAAATGTGAAAACTTCCTGGATTTATTGCAATACCTCAGAATCACAACTGCTACATAATAAGTTCATGGGGGAATTCTAATAAAGAACCATATCCTGTTCCTTTTCTTTCTTCCTCCTCTTCAAAAATAAACTTCAGAAAAAGATACACTAAAACAAGATATAAAAACCAGCTATTAAATGAATTGGCTCCTGCTTCCTCTGATATGACTCAGTTGGTTGAACTTTGTCCTAGGCTCCAAGAAATCACCACTTCTATTCCAGGTCAGGGCACATACCCGCGTTAAGGGTTCGATCCTCAGTAGGGAGCATGCAGGAGGCAGTTGATTGATGTTTCTCTCTTCTTCCCTCTCCCTATCTCTATAAAAATTAATAAAAACATATTTTTTAAAAAATGAACTGGCACTCAAACTTCAGCTAGTTTTATAAACTGCAAAGTTATTTTATTTAGTTTGCATTAGATTTTCTTCCTTTGATAGACTTACATATTTTAAAGGAAATAGCTTACAACAAATTTGAGGTTACTCTTCTTGATGTATTTTTCTTTTGTTTAGTTTTGTTTTTTTAATCCTCACTCGAGGACATTTTTCTATTTATCTTCAGATAGAGAGGGAGGGAGAGAGAGGAAAAGAGGGAGAGAGAGAGAGAGAGAAACATTGATGTGAGAGAGACACATTGACTGGTTGCCTCCTGCACGACCCTGACCAGGGCTGGGGATGAACTGCAACTGAGGTATGTGCCCTTGATCTGAATTGAACCCGAGACACTTTGGTCTGCAGGCCAACACTCTATCCACTGAGCACTCTATCCACTGAGTCAAACTAACCAGGGCCTTCTTGATGTATTTTTTTTTTTATCCTCACCCGAGGACATTTTTCGATATTTTGTTCAGATAGAGTCGGAGGGGGAGAGAGAGAGAGAGAGAGAGAGAGAAACATCGATGTGAAAGGGACACATCGAGTGGTCACCACCCACATGACCCAACCAGGGCCGGGGACAAACTGCAACCGAGGTACGTGCCCTTAGCGGGAACCGAACCCAGGTCTCTCCAGACCGCAGGGCAACGCTCTAACTGCTGAGCCAAACCGGCCAGGGCCTTCTTGATGTATTTTTAAAACTATCTAAAACATAAATGTTCTTGCTAGTTAAACACTTATTTTCCTCTATCTTTTCCAGAGTTGGGTGGAATCCTCCTATAGGCTGATGACCTTTCATGTGTTTTATTTAAGGACTGACATGGACAAAGGAATTCAACTGGTTCAACTTTTCCAGCTCTCTCCTTTGAACCATAAAAATAAATGTGTCACTTTTCTTTGTCAGTTTGGACCTTGACTATTGACATATTGACAAATAAGATGCTCTGAGAAGTTACAGTTTATTAAGCTCTGAAACTGATTATCCTTTTGCTGAAAATGGATTGTGCATTTTTAATGCCCTTTTAATAATGTTTTATAAACATGTTAGCTTGATTGAGATATGGGAGAGGCCAGCCACAGATTGAGAGAGGGAAACGAAAAAGAGTTTTACAGTGTTGTCACTCACAGTTCCCTGGGGAGAACACACTGTGCCTCCCAGGACCACTCAAGGTAAGCACCAGAACTGGTCAGGATGCAGAGGAAAGAGGGAAACTGTGGGCCAGAGCATTTACTGTGATTTCTAGGGGGTGAGTGTGTTTAGGATTAGTTATTTTGAATAATTTCAGCAGGCTTTGTGGCATAGGGGCTGACCCTGGTTGTCTGGTACCGGGTCTTATAACAACTAGGGCAGAAGTATAGAAACCCGGAGTGTCAGAGCCTGATATGGGGCCTGGTTGGGGGTATGGACTTAATTGACTACTCAAGGAACACTGACTGACCTCGAGCAGAGGCTCAAAATTGGGCCAACAGCATTTTAAAAAACCAAAATTGTGTTATGTTACAAATAGACATAGGGGAAAAGTTAAGGTACTTTGTTCTTCATTTTGCTTTTGCTTGGTTTATTGTTGTTATCAACTCTCAGATTCATTTTCCTCCTCAATATAAGAAAAGATTATGTTTTCCAATAACCCATATAATTAAGTTGGGCCATGTGACTCAAATAAGGCTGACAATGTGGGTAGACTTGATTCACACCACATTCAGGTCTGGTTGGAAAATCCTCATGTCCCTTTTACACTCCAGAAACATTAGGAAATGATGCATCAAAAATAAGAGTGCTATGCCTGGGCCAGTGTGACTCGGTTCATTGGGCATTATCCTGTGCACCAAAGGGTTGCAGGTTCAATTCTTTTTTAATTAATTTTTGTTACAGATGTTTCTCCTTTTTCCCCACTGATTTCCCCCTCCCCCTCCCTCCCTGCCCTTTCCCCAGTTTGTTGTCCATGTCCACTGTTCATGCATACATGCATATAAGTTCTGTGGTTTATCTCTCCCCCACCACCCCTCTTCTGGGGATTGTCAGTCTGTACCCCACTTCCACGTCTCTGTGACTACCCCATTCCTCAGACTGTTCTGTTCATTATATTCCACAAATAAGTGAGATCATATGAAACTTGTCTTTCTCTGGCTTGTTTCACTTAGGATGATACTTTCCAGGTCCCTCCATGTCATCTCAAAGGATTAGAGATCTTTCTTTCTTACAGCTGCGTAGTACTCCATTGTGTATATGTACCACCGCTTTTTTATCCATTCGTCTACTGATGGACACTTGGGCTGTTTCCAGATCTTAGCTATTGTATATAGTGCTGCTACAAACATGGGGGTACATATATTATTTCTGATTGGTGTTTCAGGCTTCTTAGGGTATATTCCTAGAAGTGGGATCACTGGGTCAAATGGAAGTTCAATTTTTAATTTTTTGAGGTAACACCATATTGTTTTCCATAGTGGCTGCACCAGTCTGCATTCCCACCAGCAGTGTATTAGAGTCCCCTTTTCTCCACACCCTCACCAACACTTGTTTGATGATTTGTTGATGGCGGCCATTCTGACAGGTGTGAGGTGATACCTCATTGTTGTTTTGATTTGCATCTCTCTGATGATTAGTGATGATGAGCATTTCTTCATATGTTTCTTAGCCATTTGTATGTCCTGTTTGGAGAGGTGTCTATTTAGTTCCTCTGCCCATTTTTTAATTTGATTGTTTGTCTTCCTTTTGTGGAGTTGCATGAGCACTCTATATATATTGAAAATTAACCCCTTATCTGATATATCATTGGCAATTATGCTCTCCCATACAGTGGGTAGCCTTTCCGTTTTGATGACTGTATCTTTTGCTGTGCAGATGCTTTTGAGTTTGATGTAGTCCCATGTGTTCATTTTCTCCTTTGTTTCTATTGCCTTAGGTGATGTGTCAGTAAAAATTCTGCTGCGTATGATGTCTGAAATTTTGTTGCCTACAGTCTCTTCTAGGATTTTTATGGATTAATGAGTCACATTAAGTCTTTTATCCATTTTGAGTTTATTCTTGTGTAGGGTGTAAGTTGATGGTCTAGTTTCATTTTTCTCCAAGTAGCTCTCCAATTTACCAGCACTATTTATTAAAGAGGCTGTCCTTACTCCACTGCATGCTCTTGCCACCTTTGTCAAATATTAATTGAGCGTATTGCCTTGGGTCCAATTCTGGGTTCTCTGTTTTGTTCCACTGGTCTATATGCCTGCCCTTATGCCAGTACCAGGCTGCTTTGACTACAGCGGCCTTGCAGTATAACCTGAAATCTGGTATTGTGATCCCTCCAACTTTGTTCTTCCTTTTCAAGATTGCTGTGGCTGCAAGTTCAATTCTTGATGAGCTCAATCCCTGGTTGGGGAAGTGGAGGAGGCAACCAATCAATGTTATGCTCTCGCATCAATGTTTCTCTCTCGCTCTCCCCTTCTCCCTTCCTCTCTCTCTAAAAATTACCAATACATTGCCTAGGGGAAGAGAAACAAAGGGAAAAAAAAAGAATAAATAAATAAATAAATAAATAAATAAATAAATGGGACTACATCGAACTAAAAAGCTTCTGCACAGTAAAAGAAACTAGCATCAAAGTGAAAGAGAACCCGCTGTATAGAAGAACATATTTGCCATGATATATCTGAAAAGAGATTAATTTTCAAAATATGTAGAGTACTCATACAACTCAACAAAAGAAAGACAAAGAATTCAATTAAAAAATGGGCAGAGGACCTGAATAGACACTTCTCCAAATAGGACATATAGATGGCCAAAAGAGGTTTAAAAATTCTCAACATCACTAATCATTAGAGAGATGCAAATTAAAACAACAATGAGGTATCACCTCGCACCTGCCAGAATGGCTACCATCAATAAATCAACAAACAACAAGTGCTGGAGGGGATGTGGAGAAGATGGAACCCTAGTACACTGCTGGTGGGAATGTAGTCTGGTATAGCCACTATGGAAAACAGTGTGGGGTTCCTCAAAAAATTAAAAGTGAAACTTTTATTTGACCCAGTGATCCCACTTCTAGGTATATATCCTACAAATCCCAAAAAACCAACCAGAAAGAATATATGCACCCTTTTGTTCATAGCATTATTATTTACAGTAGCTAAGATCTGGAAACAACCCAAGTGCCCATCAGTAGATGAGTAGATAAAAAAGTTGTGGTACATTTATACAAAGGAATACTATGCAACAGTAAAAAAGAAGGATCTATTACCCTTTGATACAGCATGGAGGGACCTGGAGATTATTATGCTAAGGGAAATAAGCCAGTCAGAGAAAGACATCACCTGATTTCACATATTTATAGAATCTAATGAACAAAATAAACTGATGAACAAAATAGAACCAGAGGCATGGAATCATGGAACAGACTGATGAATCTCAAAGGGAAGAGGGGAAGGGGGGGAAGGAGGGAAGAGATTAACCAAAGAACTTACATGCATGTAAGTATAGCCAAAGGACACAGACCATAGGACTTTAAAGACCTGGGATGGAGCGGGGATAGGGTGGAGGGAAAAAGGAGGAGGGAGAAGACATCTATAATACTGTCAACAATAAAGATTTAAAAAGTAAAAAATGGTTGTGAAAAAGAAAGGTTAAAAAAAAAAGAATAACAGTGCCACAAGATAGAAATTACCGATGTGCTAAATTAATATGTAGTGAAAAAGACACCGTTTCCTGTACCTCAACTCCCAACTGCTCCACTGTTGCTGCTGACTAACATTAACATGAGCAACCAGTACATGTTTTTGAGATTTAAGGGTTTATTTGTTACCAGAGTTAGGGTTAGTTATGCAAACAACAACAAACTTGTCTGTGAGTTCTTGGTCTCTTTCAGAGCAATGACAATATTAATGGAAAATTTTAGTTTAATTCTCGTAAGGCAGAAATTATGATGCTCGTACTATATGACACTAACTCTGTAACATTCTTACAATGCAAACAGTATTTTTCTCTGTAAGTTTGGGAGGTATTTTTCTTCTTCCTTTCTTACTACTACTGTCAATTATAATTCCTTGATTTTGCAGAGATCAGGCCTGAGACAAGAAAACTTCTTTGGTCCTAGATTTGGAGTTCCCAGAGGGCAAGAACTTTTTCTTTTCTCTAATTTCTTTCTTTTCTTTTTTTTTTTCCCCCACTCTATACCAACCCAATCTCCCTCTAACCTCCAAACACACTAATCAGCATGAAGTCATGTATATAGTTGTTTTGAATTATATATTTGTTTGTTTAAATTTATGAACACTTTGGTATTGTAACTTAAGCCATGTCAAGGTCTGTTTTATATTTAATTAGTCTAACTTGAGGATATCTGTGCAAAGCACTACAAAACTTTACCTGTTAGATTTTAAAACATGAAGCTAGGAAGCCCTCACTGCATATTCTTTGCCATCTGTAGTGCCTGCCATTGTTCCCCATGGTTACCTTTTGGATTATTTAAAAAATTTCTTCCAGGAACTATGCAAAAATGTTATAATTGACTGAGCCTGGTAAAGCTAGACAAAGAACTGAAAGTGTTGATGATCTCTTCTCTAGTCTAGTTTTCTCATTACTCAAAGATTCTGTGAAGGACAGAGATCTTAGAGAGATTATATAATATACTCATTTCCCAGATTGTTTACATGTGTGTTATATGTTATAGTTTTTAAAATACACACATACACACACACACTAGATCAAACATGTAACGACACACTGTGTTGGTGAATGTGTAGCGAAGCAAAATTATCTTGAAGGATGAATATATACTCAGTAGGAAATGAAGGGGATAAAATTAAGAGCATTTCCAAAGGATATATATCCCTTCTAAAGTATTAACTAGAACAACTTTTGTGGAGGGAATAATATCTGTAAAAGTTACAAATGAAGATATTCTTTGGATTAATCTAGATTCATATTCACAGTTACTCACATACACTAAAAGACAAATGTACATGTATCTGGGAAACAAGAGCAGGATGCCCAACAGAGAACTCTGTAGGGTTCTTTTTTTTTTTTTTAAATTTTTTCTTTATTGATTTTAGAGAGAGAGGAAGGAAGGGGTGAGAGAGATAGAAACATCAATGAGAGAGAACATCGATTGGCTGCCTCCTGCATGCCCCCCACTGGGGATTGGTCCCACAATCTGGGCATGTGCCCTGACCAGAAATTGAACTGGTGACCTCTTGGTGCATGGGTGGATCCTCAACCACTGAGCCACACCTGTCGGGCTGTAGGGCTTTTTTTGCACTGTTTTCACAGATATTTATTGATTTTATTTTGAGTTTTTTATGGGTGTGTTCCTTAATCATTTTATCCTTTGTGTGTGTGTAGGGGGGTGCTTCTTAAGGGCTTTATTCATCTTGGAATTAACCTGTTCCAGTGTTGAATGAATCTCATTTCCTGGATGACAGTCTTTTCCTCTATGAAGTTTCTTGCTGGGATTGGATCTTCTCATGAAGCCAAGCATGCTTTTCTCATAATGAAATTTGCCTACCACTGACCTGACCATTTCTAGAGGCATACAGGTTGTTTGTTTCTCTTCAGAGACCCAGCAGATCACCTGGGACTAGAATGTCTTCATGTCCCTGACTTCAAGGGTCATCAGCCTCTTCAGTGCCCTTGTGTACATATCAGACTGCAGATGCTCATGCCCACTCAAACCCTTTACAACTTTGCTACCCTTCTCTGGTCATTGTAGACAGATATTCTAGTTGTATTTACTCCTTGAGACAAGCTCAACACCTTGGTCATTTTCCATCGTCTCTGGGAGTTTGTCTCTTGGCTGAGAGAATCCCAGTTAGCAAAGAAAGGAAGTAGACCAAGAAATCGGGAAAGGAGAGAAGATAAGCAGAACAAGGAGGGAATGAGAAGGTACCAATTCATTTATTTTAAAAATAGTTTTTGATTGCTAACTCAGTGCCAGGCATGGTGCAGTGTCAGAAATACTGAGGTGAGTAAGCTGTGATTGCTGCTCTCAAGCACTCAGATATTTTTAGAGGACCTTTCATCAACATTATTTCCAAAATTTTACAAAAACTGCCAGAGGCTTCATAATGGTTACTTTCATGCACGTTTAAAAAACCATCAAGGGCTATTGTATTATTATGGGTTTTGCTTTTTGATGATCTCTTTGATACCTACTGTAGGTAACTACTATAGGATGGAGCGTCTTTGGTATCATGAGCTGTAGGCCCATGAAGCATCTTAAAGAGGAGAAAGAGTTATTTCAAAACACCTGAAAGGATTCTGCCATGGCCCTGTATTGGGATCCTGCTTTCACTCTCCGGTTATATGTATTTGACCTGTAGTATATACAACCACGTATAACTGGACGTTCCAACCTTTCACTTTCCGGTTATATGTATTTGACCTGTAGTATATACAACCACGTATAACTGGGCGTTCCAACATTTCATCGCAAAATCATAAAAAATCATGGGTGCTTTCAAAGTGCTTAATGTACCCTCATGTAGCAGCTGGTACATTGCTCTACCCTGACACTCATCAGTACATGCCGTCACCATCTTCTCTCCCGCATTCCTGACTAGACCATGCGATTCCCAGAAATAGGAAGGTTTGAGTATATAGCTTAAAAGTAGGATTCCCAGATTTAGGAAATAAAAATACAGGACACCCAGTTCAATTTTAATGTCAGAAAAACCAAAAGCCTTTTTTAGTATAATAAATATTTAGAACATACTTACATTACAAAAAATGATTCAGTTATCTGAAATTCAAAATTTAACTTGGCTTCCTGTATTTTTTCTGGCAATACTTCTTTGAAGATGTCTTATAACCTGAAGATTCTATAATCCTGCCTTTAACTATCATTTAACAATAAAGAACAAGATTTAATTATTAGCAATAGAAAATCTTTAAGTTAACATTACATCAAACCTATTATCAAATACTGTAGTTTGGTAATCTAATATTATATCTACATTTATATATATAATAAAAGTCTTATATATGCATGTGTGTGTATATATATATATATTATAAAATGTTATATTATAAAATTTGTTGGTTTTTTTTTTAAACCACAAGTTTTTAATCAGTATTAATTTTGTGGGTTTTTTTAATTTCTCATGAATTTATGGTTTATCAAAGTAAATAAAAGGAAAAACTTTAAGACTGTCAACTCATGTATTTATTCAGAAAAGATTTGTTAAGCTCCTAAAATGTTACTGACAAGTCCTAACCAGGATGATGGCAGGGCAGTAAGAAGAAAATGAGCATGTGGTCGTAATTCTATAGAACTGACATTGGATGATCCAAACTATAAACAGCGAATAAAAATAAAATGTGGATGTTTGTTATTATATAAATTTATGGAGCTTTGGAAACAAAATAGAGATAATTACTTCAGAATAGAGAAGTGGGCCCTGGTGGGTTTGGCTCAGTGGTTAGAGTGTCGGCCTGTGGACCAGAGAGTCCCAGGTTCGGTTCCCACTAAGGGCACGCACCTCTGTTGCAGTTTGTCCCCGGCCCTGGTTGGGGTCATGTGGGTGGCAACCACTTGATGCGTCTCTCTCATGTCGATGTTTCTCTCGTTTCTCTCTCTCCTTTACCCCTTTCTCCCTCCCGCTCTATCTGAAGATAAATGCAAAAATGTCCTCGGGTGAGGATAAAAAAAAACAATACAGAAGTGGTCGAGTGATGGGAATGAGGTAGAGACATCAAGGTTATATAAGCAAGTTCAGTTTTTCCTATTATTCAGCCAATGCATTGTTTACCTGTTTCCAACAGGACATTGATTATTTATGATAAAATACATAGAGTGATCAAATAAATAGAATTGGATTAATAATTTGAATTTACAATTATGGTCTGACAAAATTGAGAGCTTAAATTAAGATAGAACCTGTTTCTAGTAGAAAATGCCAGCGTTTCTAGGGAATTTTCTTAATTGTATTGTGCATATTATTTGATGCAGGAGAGCCATATTTAGAATGTTTTGAATTTAAAAATCAGTTACAGGTTATTAACTTAATCCCCTGAAGCACAGCTTATGCCTCCAATGTAGTTCTGTTTTCTCACTAGCTCTTTATTGGTGTTTTAGATCCCATGTTTCTGTGAAAGAAAGAAATCTGAGTTTATATGGATTTCATCAGAGAAATCAACACAAAGCAATTCTACTCATCCATCTATCATGTTTCTATCTAAAATTTTAACATAGTGCTCAATATCTCTTGTTTGCTTCTCTTTCCTCCTACTTTTTACTGAGATCATAATTTATTATCTAAGCTAAAGGCATTTAAGTTAAAGACAACTTTCCTTGGGGTTTCAGGAATGGAGGAAATATTCTGATTCTAGGATTCTGAAAATAAGTAATGAGAGAAGATAATTTTTTTTTTTTTCTTGTTATTTAAAAGACTCAAGAAAATTGTCACCATGGGAACCAGACATGAGTCTATGGAACATCAAGAGATCAGAAGAGAGGTCTTGGGCTGAAACACTGAGTCTTAAATTTGGAATGCTGACATAGATTTTAACCCTCATTTGAGGATAATGTCTTCATAAATTGTGTGATTTATTTTAGATAACACCGTCTTGAGATTTGACAATTTTTGCAAAAATCTACCCTGTGCTATTTTCTTTCTCTTTTTTTCTCCTCCCTCCCTCCCTCTAATTCTACCCTTTATGCCTCTCTTTCTTTGTCTTTCTCCTTCTTCATTCACTCATTTTTTTTCTCTGTTCTTTCTCTTATTATTTTTTTTCTTTCTTCTTCATCTTCATTTTTTGAATGATGGTCTATGGTGGGACCTATGAAAGAAGGAGATGGAAGGAAACTCCCTTGGTTTTTTTACACTTAAAATATTACTAAGAATTGAGGAAAAGATTACAACATATCAAAATATATAATGAGAGCAATAACTGGAAAGCAGATAATTTATATAGTCTAAATAACTGGATATTCTAGCTAGTTAAGAGTGAACTCAAAATTTTTTAAAATTTGATCCTTTTTTGAGGATCTCTTTATATAATTACATACAAATAAATTAGAGTAATAAGCAATGAAAAAACTAATAATCAGTATATTTACAAATACAGGAAATTACGTTGAAAACAATTTAAAGTGGAGCAATAATAATACAAATTACATTGGTATACAATATAAATGCAACTTGACTTTCAGAACCTTGAGGTTATTGCCAATTATAACCTCTGTACTTAGTGCAAGGTCTGACATGTAATAACTGCTCAATTAATATTTGACTAAAAAGTCTATAGAATACACCCCCCCCCACACACACATATGCACATATATAATTAAAAATTTTTTCTTCTCTATTCATTTTAGAGAGAGGAAGGGACAATGAGAGAGAGAGAGAAACATCGACAAGAGAGAACATTGATTGGCCACCTCCTGCATGCTCCTCACTGGGGATTTGCCCACAACCTGGGTATGTGCTCTGATCGATAATCAAACCGGTGACCTCTTGGTGTATGGGTTGATGCTCAACCACTGAACCACACCGGCCAGGCACACATATATAATTTTAAGGAGTTAAAAATAAAATAAAAAAATTAGAAGCTACTTTATTTTGAAGATATTGGACAATAAAAATACATGTTTTCATTTTCTTGTCTTTTAAATAGAAGATCGAATTAATTATCTTGCCATAGTTTGAACATTGTTATTTCTTCCTGAATATATTTCCATAAAATGAACTGCTAATATAACTTTATTTTGCTTTACTTTTTAAAAGAAATGTAGTGATACCTATTTATCTGATATTTTACAATAAAATTATTTTATTCCAGAATATATCAATCAAGTATGTCAATATTTAAAATTTGCACAATTTATATGTCAAAGGTTAGAGGTATTTACGGAGGTAAGAGGCAGCATGAGGTAGTGAAAATAGCACAAGTTTAGGGTTTCAGGATGTTATTTTGCTATTTTGCTTTAAATTTGTGTGGTAAGTAAAGCTACTTCACCTTTCTGGGTTTTACCACTTACTTTCCACAAATGATACAAAAAATATTTGGATATATGTGTTTTCTCATATAAAGTATGCCTTTAAAGTGTTTATAATGTAAAATACTTGACATCATTTTAAAAGATTTTCATATTCACAAGGGGCTAACAGGATATTAATCTCATAGAAGTTATTTTTCTTTGGTCTCAAATTATGTTTTGCTTAATAACATTGTACCTACACTCTTATTTATGATAAGAGAAAGAGACAGAGAGAGAGACAGAGAGAGATTAGTAGTGAGACCTATTCTTTTTGAGTGTCCTGATGATATCCATTCCAATATAAGATTTAGAAAGCCAAATGTTTCATAGTTCTTTGGATTATCAAGTTCAGCTTAATTATAGGAAGGTTTATAAGCTGAATTATGACTGGATCTAAAATTCTTCCTAAATTACTATATGCAAATAATGGCTATAATTGCATGATAACTATGTGCATGGCACTTTTGTAAGGACTTGACAGTAGTTAACTCCTTTAATACTAACAAAGACCTTATGAAGTACTTTCCATTACCTTCTGTCTACTCTATAGATAAGGAAACTAAGGCACAGAAAGGTTAAACAATTAGTCTATATACAACTAGTAAGTATACAACCAAGAGTGAAATCCATACAGATTGGTGTCAGAGATCATGCTCCAATTTGTGTGGTATATAACTTTCATTTACAATAATTATAACTAACAATGTATTGAATGCTTGACATGTGCCAAGCTCTGTGCTTTACAAGTATAACTTATTTAGTCTTTACAACTAACTTAAGAAGCTAGTATTTTTCCTATTTTGCAGATAAAAAATTTAACAAACAGAATCAAATGCTTTGTTACTTCAATCATAGCTCATGGGTTCTTGGTCCATCAGTCAGAGTTCTTGATAGATCAATATGTCTAGCACAGCTCAACAGCCTTGCTAAATCTTGAAGAGATATAAAAACCAAGTATTTAGAAACATAACAGGTATCAGTTAATCAATTTTCAAGTTTTTGGCATTGCACCGATTACTATTTAAATTATTGACTTTAGCCCCATAAACTACTAAGAAAATGAAACATTGGAAAACAACAGAAATCTCCTAAATCACTACAGTGAATGTTAGATATGAAGTTAGATTTAGTTAAGACTCTTTACAATTAACTGTATTATAAATGGTTGCAATAGCTGTATCTATACCAGCAGTATAATGGTCTCTTATGTATACAGTGCAAGGTTTCCAGAGAATTCTATTAAGCAATGATTCCAATATTGTGTTGTGAAGAATATAATCCTCTGCATAACCTTATTTGGCCATTTAAATGCAAAACAGAATGCTGTTGCCATTATATTTAATCTATTTTTTATTGTAGGTGAAAAAGAAATCATTGCCTTTGTCAAAAGGATCAACTAAGAATTATAAGATCTTGCCCTGCAATCTACAAAGAGATAAACTCTACCAGAAAAGAAGATGGTTTTCAAATTATCCAGTGTCCCAAAGAGGGGATCTCAAGCTCCAAACTGTAAATCGGGAGTCTTGCATATTCCAATATACAGAATGTAAATAACTGAAATTTAAAAGAAACTAATTTGTATTGTCATCATTATCTTCTCCAAATACCACTTATTTACGACATTTTAGGGGCTTTACAATTGCTTCACATGTATTATTGCTTATCTTAGCGGCAACCCCAGTATATAGATACCATTATCCAAGTTTTAGAGAAGGAAATTAAGAAGTTTCTTGTCAATATGTAAACAGACTTCAGAGAGGAATTTTCATTTGTTATTTGTGACCTTATAAATCCAATGTCATTATCAAAATTCTTACCTACACATGGTATTGCACTGGAATAATAACAGAGCCAGATTGTGAGGGAATGTGAAAAACAAAAGAGAACCACGTTTTGTCCACGATCTCTATAATGCATTTTTAGTGTGTGAAGTGGCTTTATATAACCAAGAGAATTTTCTATTTTCCAATTTCCAGAGAAGGAAATGAGGTTTTGAGGGTCACTAGTTTGTCTAAGTTCTCTTAGTCAAGTAAGAAGAAGAGCCAGTGTTCAACCAGCAGGCTTGAAATTCAGTAGGTGCTATGATACACTCTTTGGGTTGGGGCTTAAAGTCTAGTTGAATCTAGATAGTCACTCTGGGCTATTTGGGAAGTGCCTTTCCAACTGTGATGGCTGCATTTAGCATGACCAAGGATCACAGAATGAAGATGAGTATCCCTGTTTTGCCACATATATGCCAAGAGCACTGGCTGGGCGTGGCTTCATCCTGGAAAACACTGACTGAACTATTTGTAGTTTCCCAAGTGCTGAGAGGATAAAGCTCTTTAATTATTGTATTTCTACCCAGTATCATGACAAATTGAAAACTACCCAGGGCCATATTTTCAATCTGTTTTGCCTGGATAATAGAAAGATAAGTGACACTAAACCCATAAATAACTTCTTTGAGTTATATTTTCATGTTATGCCTGGAATGTAAATTGAAGTTTTATACAAAACCATGTACTATGAAAAGGTTTCTATATTTGCTATAAAATTCTTGTTCAGAAATTGAGTTTTAAGGGCCACTTATAAAGGTTTCTATATAATAGTATTAGAATTTAGTAAGAGTAGCAACAACAAAATTCTTTTTCTAAAAACGGTCTTCTTGCCTGACTGGTGTGGCTCAGTGGTTGAGCATCAACCCATGCACCAAGAGGTCACAGGATCGATTCCCAATCAGGGCATATGCCCAGGTTGTGAGCCCAATCCCCAGTGAGGGGCATGTTCTCTCTCATCGATGCTTCTATCTCTCTCTCCCTGTCCCTTCCTCTCTCTCTAAAATAAATTTTAAAAATTAAAATAAAAATGGTCTTCTTTTCTTATATGAGATGATGATAATTAGGTAAGACTAAATGTTTTCTGATAGACCACAGATACTATATTAGTCAGAATAACTTGTGTGTTCATTACCTCTTTCTGCATGATTTTCATTTACTATTTCCAATGACTTTTATATAAATATATAATTGCCTCATTAACACTTAGAAAGTAGGAAGATTAAATTTATTAAATAAAATAACAACCTCTGTTTTGCAATTAAGCAAACTGAGATACAGAAAAGGTTATCCAAGCTCTACTTCATTGGCACCAATGTCTCTTCAGTTTCTAAAACATGGCAAGTGTTCTCCTGCCTCAGAAGTCCCAGCTGTTGTTCCCTGTGCCTGTAAACCCCCTTCCTTTCTTCCATCCATCTGGTAATCATCCCTTCCCACCCCCAACCTACACAACACAAACACACACATAACATTCTTTGCATAGTTGACTGTTGGATCTTTACCAAATATTACTATTTCAGAGAGATTTAGCTTTTTGCTGTCCCATACAAACAAGATATCCAGGCTCCTTCTAATGCTATGTTAATCTTAGTAACTTACCTTATTCAATTATTTATTGCACCTCCCAAAAGTTGCAAGAAGGGATAGTTTGTTTGTGTGCCACTTGCTTGACTTTATTTCATTCACCATTGCATCCCCAATATAGCCATGCTTGGCACATGGTAGTTTAATAAATATCTAGTAAATAGCATGATTGAATCAATAGACATATATGCACTCATACCTAATGACTGTAGGTCTTCTCAAGTCAAGCCACTTTTTATTTTGTTCATCATTGTGTTGCAGTTCATTATTAACTGGCCAAAAAAATTCTTGATGAGTATTCATTAAATGAATGAAAGAAAAGTTTCTTCAGAAAAATAATTTTAAAAAGTCACATGCAATCTGTTATTTGATGGGTTCAGATAACCATTCAGTTGCAAAACATACCATATTTCATCCTGGCCAGTTTGGCTCAGCGGTTAGAGCGTTGGCCTGCAGTCCAGAGAAACCCGGGTTCGGTTCCCGCTAAGGGCACGTACCTCGGTTGCAGTTTGTCCTGGCCCTGGTTGGGTCGTGCAGGTGGCAACCACTCAATGTGTCCTTTTCACATTGATGTTTCTCTCTCTCCCTCCCTCCCACTTTCACTCTATCTGAACAAAAAAGTGGAAAAATGTTCTCGAGTGAGGATAAAACAAAAACAAAAACATACCATATTGCAATAAGCCTTTTGCAGTCTAAAATATGAGTTTTCTAAGAAGTACAAATGAAAAAAAAAACAAAACAGAATATAAGAGATGAGCAAGAGTGTCCAAATTGGGGAAAAAAAGTGTCATTTAGAAGTCTTGCAAATCTGCAAATATTCACATGATTTACTGTCAGTGATTCCAACTAGGAAAATGAAAAACAGCATGCATGTAACATGTATACTTCTATTTTCATAAATATTTATTTAAACATTCAAACATATTAATTTACTAGCATCTATGTGCCAGAAACTTTTTCTGAGTATTTTGAATATATTAGAAAAACAAAGATTTATTTCCTTCGGGAGTTTACATTCTAATGGCGGGGTGGGGAAGAGACAGACAATAAGCAATAGTCATAACAAATGAGTAAATTACACAGTATATTGGATTGTATTAAGAGATATGGGAGGAACTGAGTTGGGTAAAGGGGACCAGGAACACTGAGATCATGAGATATAATAGTTTACAGTAGGGTAGTCTGGGAAGGCCTTATTAGGAGGTAAGGTTTTAGCAAAGATTCAAAGGAGAAGAGTTAGCCTAAGGATTACTTGGAAACAGAACATTCCATGAAGAAGAAACAACTAATGCAAATACCATTAGATTGAATCATATCAACCATGTTTAAGAAATAGCAAGGAAATCCTGGTGGCTGGAATAGAGTGCACAAAGGGGAAGAGTACTAGGAAATGAGGTCAGAAAGGTAATGGAGTGGAGGTAGATGAGGTAGAGTAATAGTAAAGATTTGGGCTTTGACTCTGCATGAGATGGAAAGTTACTGGAGGGTTTTGACCTAAGCTAACTTAAGAACACTCTTGCTTTCTTACAGCTGTGTAGTACTCCATTGTGTATATGTACCACGGCTTTTTTATCCATTCGTCTACTGATGGACAGTTGGGCTGTTTCCAGATCTTAGCTATTGTAAATAGTGCTGCTATGAACATGGGGGTACATATATTCTTTCTGATTGGTGTTTCAGGCTTCTTAGGGTATATTCCTAGAAGTGGGATCACTGGGTCAAACAGAAGTTCAATTTTTAATTTTTTGAGGTAACACCATATTGTTTTCCATAGTGGCTGCACCAGTCTGCATTCCCACCAGCAGTGTACTAGAGTCCCCTTTTCTCTACTACATGGAGAGACCTGGAAAGTATCATCCTAAGTGAAACAAGCCAAACAGAGAAAGCCAAGTATCATATGATCTCACTTATTTGTGGAATATAATGAACATAACAGTTTGAGGAATGGGGTAGTCCCAGAGACGTGGAAATGGGGTACAGACTGACAATCCCCAGAAGAGAGGGTGGTGGGGGAGAGAGAAACCACAGAACTTATATGCATGTATGCATGAACAGTGGACATGGACAACAAACTGGGGACAGGGCAGGGAGGGAGGGGGAGGGGGGAATCAGTGGGGGGGGAGGAGAAACATCTGTAACAAAAATTAATTAATAAAAAATAAATTAATTAAAAAAAAAAGAACACTCTTGCTGATGTGTTTAATATAACCTGTAGAGCAAAAGTGAAGAAGCTGAAAGACTTGTTGGAAGCTATTGCTGTAACCAGCTCAGAGATGATGTGGTTTGATCAAACATGGTGTCTGTGAAGGTGGTTAGAAGAAGTAGGATTCTGATTATATTTTGAAGGTAGAACCAAGAAAATTTCCTGATAAAGTGTCATGTGTGAGAGAAAGAGAGGAGCCAATGAAGATTCCAAGTTTTAAACTTAATCAATTATTAAAAATGTATAAATAACTTTTTTTCATCCCACATAACAATTAAATATTTTGATAATTGATAGCTCAGCCTAAGGCAAAAGTCATACCTTTGAGCAATTTACAATCAGAAGTTACTTTTAGGACTTAGTTGTTTGTATGCTCCTTTAAATTTTAATTTTACCTAACTCAGCACTTTACAGTTATGAGGTAAAGCCATATTTTTAAATGTCACTGAGCAATTTAAGATTATATAATTTTGTTTTCCTTCTCACCTGAAACTACCCCTGTTGTACAACTTGGGGAGTGTTCTTCACATTTTAGCTTTTAGAGCATAGGAAGTGGATATGTATTGGTAAACGATGTATTATTACCTTTGTGGAGTGCTTTATCTTTTCTGACATGCTTTGACATGTTTCATCTCAGCCCATCCTCTCCCTAATCCTGAGAGACAGCAGGGAAGGAAATATGTTTAGAAAATTGAAGACTTTAAGTGAATGCGTGGCCACCATGAGAAACCCTTCTTACCAAAGCTCAGCCCACTCACTTGTGTAATTTGAACCAGTTTCAACTGGTGACGACAGAAACTCATTGTGTCCTATGATAACTCAAAACTAAGTGGCCAACACAGGGCTCAAATCTACAACCCTGTTCTCATTGCCGATGCCCATCCAATTGGGCTAACAAATCATTTTATATACCAGACTTTTACATTTCCATAATCATACTGTCATTAGTCCCCCTTTATTTTTCTCAGAACTCTTACTATTTTTATTGTTGTTGTATTTTTCTCATCTATATCCTATTTCTCAATTTCCTTTTCAAGATCAACCACAGCTTTGCTGGCCTCTCTACAAAGTATTAAAGCTTACTTTGCAAAGTGCAATCAAAGAATCCCAAAAATGAATGCCACCATCAGAATATACAAGAAAATGGAGAGAAGAAACTGCCTTTGTAAAGATCAACAAGGTGTGGTAGATACTTTTCTTTTCTTTCTTTCTTTTTTTTCTTTTCTTTTTTTTTTGTTGTTGTTGTTGTTGAGTACAGAAGCTACCAAGGAACAACTTGCCTTGTTTTCAGGGGTTTTCTGGAAAATCTACATTAGTAATGTACGCATAGGGACCAACCCTCTCTACTTGGTGTCTTCATCTTTTAATCTTCCATCCCACTGCTGCAACACCTGGCTCCCAAAATTCAACCAGGGAGATATAACGGATATTATAATAACCATCTTGCTGCAATGCCTTTCTTTAAATTAAGGCATGCAATTAATTTATATCAGTCTCTTTTTCCAGAGGAAGAAATGAAGTGATTTTGGAATTTAAAGATAAACTCAGCAGGGTTTTTGTTTTGTTTTGTTTTACAGTCTTGGTGAGTTATAGTGGTGGGAGGAGAAGGGAAGCAAAGTCATCTGAAGAAGTAAAAGATATTTAACGGCTTTGGAGAAAGAAATTTTAATGGATGTAGAAAGAATCGTTTGTAAGAAGTGCAGACATGCAAAATGGCATTATTAATAAGTAAGACCATTAAAGAGACCATTCTTTCTAACCACTCACATCCTTGAATCTGGGTTCCGGGACTTCCCGACTTCCTGATTTTCTCTACCCTCTAGCAGTGATGCCCCGTCTCCCAAACGCTGTCAGGGGTTTAAGTGCCATCGTCAGAGAGAAGCTTATTATCTACCTGCTCCCCCAGCTTCTCTCTGAGTGACACACCACCCACGCCTCCCCACACAGCCCTTCTTCCGCGGCTCCTGGAGGGAAGCTGAGGAGCTGCAGAGGGAGCCCGAGGCTACCCTCGCCTGAACCCCGAGACTATGAGGCTTCAAGACACTTGTCACCCACTGAGTCTGTGCACTGGTCGTTCAACCGCGCCCCGCTAAGCGCTGCAGAGTAGGAGCCAGTCCTGCGCTGCGCTTCCAGCTGCGTCTGCCTGAGTGCGGCACGTGCTCCAAGCGCTGGCGCGGGAGAGCGAGCGCCACCGCCGCGGGCCGGAGCCGCTCTGCCTGCTGCCACCGCTGCCTCCATCGCCGCCACTAGCGCTCCAGCTGCAGCCAAGGCCGCTAAAGGAGCGCAGGAAGCCCGCGAGGAGCGGCTGGCTGGGGGCGCCAGGCTCAGGGCGCGCATCTGGTAAGCACAGCGCGATTTTTCTTTCTTTCAGCTCTAGAGTCACCACGGATGTAGGATACCGCTGGAGCCCCTCCCCCAGCACAGGGCTGGAAAGCATTCAGGCAAGGGGCGGGAGCTTGGACGAAGGGACCCAGAAGGGCAGGTGGTGGGCAGGTGGAGAACTGGTGGAGCCAGGGACACTACGAGGTCCTGCAAGTTTAGAAAAGTCACCCTGCAAGGACGTGTGCTGTGTGGATCAGACATGAATTTCTAGTCAGGAGCCCAAGCTACCGCGGCGTCACTCCAATGAGAGGTTTATGAAGCTCATTTTGCTTTTATATGCATGAGTGAGGAATAAAAGTGGTCTCGTTTCCATAGAAAACGAACTAAAAAATATCAGAGGAGGGGGGAAAATAGAGATCTAAACCAAAGAAGGCATTTGGACACCTCTCTCTCTTTCTCATACCAATGCATGTGCACAAAGGGGTGCAATTTTCAAGGGAGGGGGCTTTACTGTCTTTGAGGCCATTAGGTGTTTTGGGGGGTATGAAAGCATTTGCTGTTGCTTCATCCAGAAAAGAGGCAGCAAAAAAAGGGACCCTGTTGGGCATGAATGCCAGTGTTCCATTTCTAAAATGACACTTCCATGACTACACTACAGGGAGGAAGAGGTTTTCTAGAACAGGGGGCCATTTTAAGGGGGTACACATGCAACTCTGGCCTTATAAGCTCAAGTTCATGTACTCCAAGTGGGGCTAGAAAGACATCCTTACTTGAGGTTCCTTTATGGAACTTTGGCAAAGGATGGGGTCAGAGAGAGGAATGTGGGGAGAGAGAGAAAAGAGAAGGGAGCTGAATATGACTAAATGGGCTGTGTGGGGAGGAAGAAGGAGCAGGAGCCTGGAAATCAGGTTTGCTATCTCTGTGTTCATTCAGTTCCACCCTGGGTAGTCCCTGGGCTGGTCTCTAGGGAAATGTGTGACCTTGAACAAGTTCCTTAACCTTTGTGTATTCCATTTCTCCATCTGCAAAATGTAGAGGTTCTTCTGTGTTTTGGGACATTAAGGTCCCATGCAGTAGTGTTTGACTGTGACTTTATGGGTTTGAGGATCTGCATACAAGGACGAGCACCCAGAAAATCCAGATAATGGAAGCTTCTGGGCATTTGCCTTCAAAGTATCAAAGGTATTTGCAAGCCCTTAGCTGTGCAGTTGGTGTAATGCATGCTGGGAAGTCTGTAGAAATGGGTGATCAGGACAGACACCTAGCAGATAGCTAAGGGAACCTGGAGTTCTGAGTGCTGTTTGGAGAGGTTCAGATCTACAGAGTCTAAAGTCACATGCTTTTCTAAAGGTAGCAATTAAAGAAGAAAGTTGGGTAACAAGCTGTGAAGTTCTTTAAATTTGAGAGTTTGGGAAATAATTTGAATAGATTCTAACTCAAGGAAAATGAATGGCACCTCACTTTAAGGGTTGGGCACTAAGAATGGCTGGAAGAAGGTATTAGAGAGAGATCTGAGAAGACTGTAATCTGGATAGAGGGGTTAGGGTGGAGAAGGCAGTGGATATCCTTCCTGAGTCAAGGGTCCTTAGACTCCTAGAAGGTAACTGGCATCTGTCCAGTGTGCCTGACACCTCTGGCTCTTGTCTGAAGAGGTCACGGATGCCCCTTCCATCTCAATACAAGCTCAGTCTTAGAACTGAGGGATCTGCATCTAAGGTGTTGAGATATGAAGGTACACATGGAAAAACTCAAGTCCTAGGGGTGTGCCCCCAGCCCTCCACCATATGAGCATCTGGCAGTGGAGCTGGTTTACCTTATCCAGTTTCAACCCAAAGTCTGTGTTCCTAAAGGAACACACTGTGCCACTTGGTGGCACCAAAAAGTTGTGCTGAGAACTCTGTTCTCTATAAATACAAACTGCCACCCCTCCCTCCTCCACCCTCTCCCCTTCCCCTTCCCCCCTTTCTCAGTAGCAGGGACATTGCTGCACACACCGCCCTCAGCTCTGCTGTTCTGCGCTCACTGAGCGCAGGAGATGAGCTTAAGATCATCTTGGGGGGAACCCGAGACTGGAGAGGCCGGCTCTGCCCCACTGATCCACAAGGCCCAACTTTATGGGGGACTAGATAGATGGCATCTCACTACCTGCTGCGTAGCCAACAAGGGGGTAAGCTTGCTAAGTGTCTGTGTGCCCAAGAGTCCTGGGGTGGGAAGGATGTAGCAGCTATCAGCTTACTGGGTAGCTCACAGTTTGGTTTGGGGAGGGGGAAGGGGGAGCAGGGATGGCCAGAACCTCGAGATTGAAGTCTGCTCCATTTGCAGGCGTCCTTAGTTAAACCTGTTGGGAGAAAAGGTGAGAGCAATAGGGTAAGGGAGGGAACAGCTGCAAAGGTTGAGTCAGGGATTCTGCATGTCTTCAGATCCGAGTTCCCGCTCCCTATGCCCAGGTGCGCAAGTTTGCAATGCAGGCTGAGCTTCCCCAAACCACCCAAGGGATCGGCACTGAAAGAAGCACAGGTAGTGAGGGACAAGGAGAGACGCTCTCCAGTAGCTGGTTAGCTGCCGCGACCGTGGCGCCTGCTGCGGAAGAGTGGGGACAGCGGGTGGTGCTGAAAGCACAGCTTTTTCAAACAGGCTAGGGAGCCTCTTTCTAAACCTGTCTGCGCCCTCCCGCTTTTCCTCCCTCTTTCCCTTTGGACACAAAGCCTGCTAGTTACCCAGGAGTGGCAGCATGAGCGGCATAGCGAGGGGGGGCGCCCAGGCTACAGCGACTTGGGGAAAGAACCCAACCCGGGGCAGGCCCGCGATCTAGCCGGTGACCAGAGTCTAATGCTGTACTTGGGACCTTGCAAAGAGACATGAGTCTGCCTAGAGAGCTCTTGGAACTGCTGCTGGAATTTCTGACATCCCTCATTTCCCTCCAGATCAGGTGCTGTGGGGAAGGGAAATTGAGGAGATGTTAACAGGCATTTGTGCTTATTTAGGCACAATCTTGGTTCTGCCTCAGCTGAACTGTAAGCTTGAGTAGCCAGGCAGATAGATTCTCCAACACTTTACTTCCCACTAAGAAATTGACACAGGCCAATGGGAGGGCAGAGTCTCCCTTCCACCTTCTTCTTCATTCTCTACATGTTGTTTTATTGTTCTGAGTCCCTAGAAACTGAACTAGAGCTAATGGGTATCCTTAATGTTGGCTGCTGGCCATGTGAGACAGCCAAGTGAGCATTGCCTTGTACTGTGGGCAGCCCCTTCACCCAGTGGGAATAAGCTGAGGTGTTCTGTGGAATCCTCTTAGTTATACAACATTCTAGACATTCTTTTGCGTATTGGAGTTCTGAGCATGCTACTTCTTGTTAGGTGTGCTTTGTATTCCTCATTTCCCTCATGATGCACAGGCAATTTTCTTCTTTAATTTCTCCTTTATATCTTTGTAATTACACATTTAATAATCAGTTGTGAGAATTTCTGTCCTTTGTGGATGTTATTTCTGTTTGAAAGGATCTTTGGTTGAGGACTTGAAAATACTGCTTCCTGGACTCCTCATGTATTTAATGCACATGCCACAGTCCCCAGACTTCTCCAGCAGAAACCTTTTCAGAACTCTGGACAGATCCTTCAAGGTTTCTTAGGAGAAGAATGTGGAAAAACACTTTGTCCATAATCGCTGCTTTTAAGAGAAAAGCTTTCCCTAGTCATTTACACACTCTGCTTGACAAAATATGTAATCTAAGTATTTTTATTGCATCTTAGCTATCACATGGCAATATTTTGGCTGTGGGCTATGTTCAAGGACAAATCTAACTCTTCAATGATCATTTATTAAAAGGAAATATTGAGATTATTTGAAGAATGGGGGTGGTGGTGTTTGAATAACCCAAGTCTTCCCCAGTTCTTTACTTTACTTCCGTAGGTAGACACAGACCTCTATTGTCACTTCATAGTACATATTAGTGGCATGATGACAAGCACCAAGGTAAAAATGGAAAAAAAATATATATCAATAGGTACTATGTCCAACCAGCACAAAATATACAGACTTTGAAAATATCTGAGTAACTATATAAAATGTTTAGTTTTTACTCTGATTATTGACATTGTTATATTTCAATTTAATAATTTGTCTCAAAAATACTTACTTTCATGGCTAAATGGTGTAAATTCTAAATTAAAATTGTTCTCTTCAAAACACGTTGAAGATATTGTACAAGTATTATTATATTGTCTTTTGTGAACAAGTCAGATAAATTTAGATAGAAAAACTAAAGTAAATACCAATAAGAGTAGGTGAAACTGCAGATAGAAAATATAAGAGAAAGTTAATCATAAAAAATATTCTAATTATTTGTAAATTGTTTGCAAACAATTTTCTCCCAGCATTTTCATCCTCATTGGATGGAGAAAGAGGAGACACATCTAACTATCCTTTCTTGTATTTTTGCCACGTTATTTTAGTAGATAGAATATTAACTAACTCATATTTTATGAATAGATATATGTTGATATATATGCTAAAGCTAATCAGTTTATGTGGAGTTTGGATACACTGAAGGTGTATCACTACAAAGCAGGAACATTCCATAATTTAGAAATATATGTTATTTTTAATACTTAGAGTAATATTTATCCTAGTCCTGAGGCAACGTTTAGTCATCATTTTCATTAATGAGTGGAGCTTAAAAGAACATAAGAAAACAGGAGAATTTAAGAGAATATTTTTTAGCTCATGATGTGCTTGTACAACCAAAGAGAAAATTTTAATTTTGATTTTAAAATGTCAACTATATGTAAACGGCATCTTCTTTTTTTTTTTTTAAAAAAAAAACCAACTTTTTATTTCTAATTTTTTTACTGTTGACACTATTACAAATGTTCCTAATTTTCCCCACTTCCATATTACTTTCTCAGTTGGTTAAAACGTAGTTCTAAAATATGCTATGCCATTTTCTTGCTTTCATTTTCTTTAAATTTACAGAAAAGAGAAAAAAAATCTAGATTTAACCAGTTCTAATGTTATTTGAATAACATGTACCTCCAGTCAGAATGGGAACCAATTGAAAGTCTTGGTGCAGACTCATTCCTGCTCTAATGACTACAATTTATTGAGCACATCAGGTACCATGCCAAGCACTAGATGTATTATTTAACCCTCATAGCAATTATACAAGGCAATGTGTATTCTTAATTTTATATTGTTCAACAGAGTTTTTTTTCTTTCTTTCCTCTCCATTGTCACATAAAAAGAAAATGGAAAGAATAAAAATATATATATGTACACCTGATTTTTTTGGAACTCAAATGTACCCTTATTCTATTGCATTAGATAACATTAATCTATGATGTGGTTAAAATATCATGGTGGTTTCAATCAATATTGTGGTTTCCAATGAGTTGTGGCATGTTTTCAAGTTCAGACCCTTGCACAAGTTTGCCCAAGTCTGAACCCCAGCTTGGTGGCTTACTAGCTATGTGACCTTGAGCGGGTTAACTTAACATTGCTCTGCCTCTATTTCCTTGTGTTTAAAATAGGGAACAGGTTGTGACAAATTAGCCTCACTGAGTGACTGTGATGAATTAATTGCACAAATTTAAGTAAAGTGCCGACCCACAGTGAACAGCATAGTAGTAGTTACAGCTATTAATCCAGGCCTTTGAATATCAAATGTTTCCTAGATTTTTGTACATGTTATTGAATTCAATCTTGTCAGCAACTCTGTGGGTTAGTACATAATTCCTTTCTCAAATATTGTCTCTTATTTTAATCAAACTTATCAGAAAATTTAAAGGAAAGACATAGGTGCAAACAAAGGTATTTTATGTAGATGTGATCCTGTTGGTCTTATAAAAAGACCAGACCTAATAATAATTCCCTAATGATTAGTTTTTATGATAACTCTGGTCATAGGACACTAACTTAAAACTTTTGAGCATAAAAGTTCTGAGAAGATTAAAAGTTTATAATCATAATGGCACTAGTGAGCATTGCAATGATGCTGTGGCCTATTTAAATTTACATTTTTGCAGAGGAGTGATTGAAAAATATTTTTAAAAAATCAGTTTGTCATAACAGTCTGAGGAATAGGGTAGACCTAGAGATGTGAAAGTAGGGTACAGACTAACAATCCTCAGGAGAGGGGGTGGGGGTGGGGAAGAAGAGATAAACCACAGAACTTATACGCATGTATGCATAACCAATGGACAACAAAGCTGGGGATGGGGTGGTGGGTGTAGGGAGGAGGGGCTCAATGGGAAAAAAAGGAGAAACATCTGTAACAAAAATAAATTAATAAAATAAAATAAAAAATAAAGTTGTAATTGAACCCTCCCCAAAAGTTAGTTTGTCTAAATACATGGTAATGTAGTAGAACCCTTTAACGATCCAAAAGAAAAATAAATAATATAATATTCTATTACTTTAAAAAAAATAAAAGTGAGATTTTTAAAAATCCAACTTATAAATTACTATATAAAGTTATTCCTTATCTTGTTAAAATTATAATGAACTTTGCACTTTGTATTAAAAATAGCCTTTCAGCCCTGGCCTGTTTGGCTCAGCGGTTAGAGCGTCGGCCTGCGGTCCAGACAGACCCGGGTTCAGTTTCCGTTAAGGGCGTGTGCCTTGGTTGCAGTTGGTCCCTGGCCCCGGTTGGGTCGTGTGGGTGGCAGCCACTCGATGTGTCCCTTTCACGTCGATGTTTCTCTCTCTCTCTCTCCCTTCCACTCTAACTGAAGAAAATATGGAAAAATGTCCTCGGGTGAGGATAAAAAAAAAAAAAATAGCCTTTCAAATGGTGAAGTATATCATAGAATACTCTTTTCATATTCATTTATTGCAATTTGTGGATAATCAGAACTATGCTTATTTAATGTAAGGCAATATCATCTTGACACTCATAGTTTAATCTGTATTTCTCAAATTGAAATTTCAGGCAAAGATAATGAATACATCCAGAAGCAAGATACAAAGTAAAGGGAATCTGACAAGCCTATTCCAAACTCTTTTCCTTAGAATTATTAGGAGGCTTCAAATGATTTGTAGAGCTGACATATTCAAATGATGGGCTCTTAGTTATGTTCTTTTTTTGGTGATTATGTAGACCTTACCAGTATGAGTTTCATGTAAATCAGCAGTTTTTAGGTGGAAATGACTTTGACCTGCAGGAGACATTTGACAGTGTCACGACATTTTTTTAAAAGAATATGATTTTATTGATTATTTTAGAGAGAGAGGACGGGAGAGAGAGATGAAAACATTGATGTGAGAGAGAAATATTGATCAGCTGTCCTGCACACCCCCTACCGGGGATCGAGCCCACAACCCTGGCATGTGTCCTGACCAGGAATCGAACCAGAACCTCTCAGTCCATGGGACGATGCTCAGTCTACTGAGCCACACTAGCTGGGCAGTGTGAGGACATTTTTATTTATCACAACTAGAGGAGGGATGCTGTTAAACATCCTACAATGCACAGAACAGCACCTCCCCACCCCACAACAAAGTAATCTAGTCCAAAATGTCAATAGAGTTCAGGTTGAGTAAACCTGACTTACTGATTCTAGGAAACAGTTACCTTGATTTATTTGGTTTGTTTGTATGACTTCTGAATATAGATGATTGGCATTACACAAGAATTTGATGAAAGCAGAGTCTCTAGAATATTTGTAATCAATGCATAAGATTTAACCAAATAACCATTTGATCCTATGGGAGATATTTTTATTTGATTATATTGAGTGTGGGCTTTGGAGCCAAGAGATTGGGTTTATGTCCTGACTTTGCCATTTATTATAGATATGAGACTTCTGACAACATTATTCACCTCTAAACCTCAAATTCTAGAGACATTTAATGTAGATAGTAATCATACCGACTTCACAGGGTCATTGTGAGACTTACATTAAAATAATGCTTATATAAATACATTATTTAGCACACAATAAGCATTCAGTAAGTATTAGAAGTTAATAAGTACCTAGAGATTGAGTTAGAAATGCAAAACCACATTTTCAGGCACCTGATGATAGGTAATATAATATGCACAATAATGCTGCACAGTCTTTAGAGGGATGCCATAAATAACAAGAAAGCAGCTGAAGGCTGCAAAATGGGAAAAAGGCTATAATCCCCGCTTGATAATTAAATTGAGACTAGTTAACAGTGGATTACATCATTTTTATTGCTTTGCTGTGGAAAGCTGTTTCAGGTCTTCATGGACTACTAAACCAGTATTTTTAAATGATTTATGATGATTTAGTGGACTTTATTCTACTACCAGCACCTTTTAATTAGTGCATTAAGTTACAGATTTAACTTTATACAATATTATTTAAGGCCCCTTTTTTGGTTTTAGGGATTTTCAATTAAAATGTGACTTTTTTTTTTTTTGTCCTGGGCTAAGCAGAGAGGGTGCTGGATTTTCTTGTTTACAAGGTCACAGATGTGTGCTTGAGATAGCTACAACAATGGAGATTTCCTCAGACTATAAAGCTCTTGATATCATTATACCTGAGTGTCTCTTATTTATAGGATGAACTCATTTTCAGAAAAATATATCAAAGGTATCCATGGCATATGCAATATTGACACCTTTGACTACTTATGATGAGGCTGTTGCTCAGACAGAAGGAATCATTTTAGTGTTGATATCCTGAGCTGTGTGATTTGCTTGTGTGGGGATTAAGTTATATAAGAGACATCTGTGCCAGAAAGATGGTCAGCATTTGAGAAGATTGTTGAAAATAAAAGACAATGTGATCTGTGACTCTCATTGCAATGTAAGTCATCACTTATGGAAAACTTTACCCACCAATATTTTTTCTTATATTCATTTAGTATACAATATGAAACTGTATTATTACCTGGGACAAAATACTTTTATGCATATTCAATACATGTCTATTGTTTTCTATAACAGGGTAGTGATTAATTTCATTATGCTATGAACCCAGAAATATAATATTGAATAAAGGAGTCCAGTGCTTCTGAGAATAGGACCCTGAACCAATATAATTTGTACTGTTTATATACACTCTCATTCTTTTTCACTCTTGATTAAAGTAAAGGTCTTAATATTATTAGATTGTAGATCAATAACATTTTGAAGGTTTTTTAATCATTGTATTAGTTAGTTCTTGCCCATTATCTATAGCAAGAACATGTTTTTGTTGTTGTTGTTGTTTGTTTTGGTTTTGGTACCAACCTATAACCACTACCACCTCGGAGTGATCACCTAAAGCAAATAATTTATTTTCTTGGAGACAATTTTCTGTTATATGAAATTGGGCTAATCAGACCTTCTTAGCAGTAATTTTGTTTTACGTTGAAGTAAGATTAATAATGGAAAAGACTCTGTACACTGAACGTAAAGTAATATGGTATTATTATTTCCCCTCTATTTTATTCTAGCAGACCCCTGTTAAATGAACTAGTGAAGCTCGTGGTGAGATAGCTAAGGAGAAAGTGGCTCACCTATGAACTTGTACAGAGCAAGAAAGAGCAGGTCCTCATTGAAAGAACATTGTATGGTACCCAGAATTGATGGAGTTAAGGAGAAAGGCTTAAGAGTGAAGTTAATGCCACCTTTTAAAATCTAAATTTATAGATTGATTATAAAATGTGAAAACATTTATGCCAGTATTTATACAAACAATCTAAATATCTAACAATAGAGGATAATTAAATACATTTTTGTTTACTCATATAATTGAATACTATGTAATTGTCAAAAAGAAATAGATTTCCTAAGAGCGAATCTTAACTCTGCTACTCATTTGCCTTGGAATCTTAGCCTATATATTCTATTTCTCTGAGCCCCAGATCCTCCGTCTGTAAAGTATGCATAAAATTATTATTCTATAGTTTTTAATGACATTTTATAATCATGACTAAGCATAGTACCTAACACATGGTAAGCAACTTGTGTATTTTTAAAAATCTTCACCCATGTTCTTATTAATTTTAGAGAAAGACAGAAACTTCAATATGAGAGAGAAATATCAATCAGTTGCCTACCAACTGTGCCCCCACCGGGGATTGAACCCACAACCTAGGTATGTACCCTGACTGGGAATCAAACTTATAACCTTTTGGTGTACAGATGATGCTCTAATCAACTAAGCCACCTGTCCAGGGCTCTGTGTATTTTAATTATTGTTATCATTATTCTCATCAAAATGAATTAATATAAAAATATTTATAATACATTATATATAGAAAATAATTAAAATATAGTATGATATGTATTTTATACTAATCTTGTATTTAAGTAAGCATATCTGTGTATAAAATATATGCTTAGAAAAATTTAGAAGAGCAGGTACTAACTTGTAGAAAGTGAGTTTTGAGGTGACTGTTGCTGGGTTCTGGCCCAGGCCTGTTAAAATCATTTAATGTCTGTGGGTTTCAGGTAAACTGAATCATCTACAGGGCTCTCTCTAGTTCTTTGTTGCTGTTTTCCTTAAGATGTTGAAAGCCATGGAGATCACTAAAGGTTTCTCCCTCCTACTTCATCAGTTTCTACTTTTCTTTTTGAGGTTCTTTGTTGCCTGGACCCATTGGACAGAGGGAGTTTTTTATTTATTTTTCAGTTTTCCATGTTGGGGCCCGGGGTCCTATCTTGGTTGACCAGAAAGCCAAGTGGAAGGAATACACTTTATTTGTTCCCTTAGCATAATTTATTGAACATCTATTTTGTTCAAGGATTATACCAGGTGCTGTATATGGCACAAATTTAACCTTGAATGCATTTGAAGTATGCTGGAAGGCAAACCATGTGTATAAAGAGCTATAATTTTAGCTTAGTAATAAATATCATAAGAAAGTATGGATATAAATGCCACAAGAGTTCAGAGAACAAAGCAAACATTACAAGGTGAGAGATCTTGGAATATATTACAAAGGGACTATTTTGAGATATTACCTCATTCAATTCTCATTAAAACTCTTTAAGGTAGGTACTCTTCTCATTCCAATTCAGCTCAGAGAAGCTAAATGGTCAAGGGGAAAAGGCCAACAAATGGCAGTTCCAGAATTCAAATCCTGGTCTACTTTTCTGCAAGCCCAAGCACTTAAAAGCTCTGCCATAAAGGCCTTTGAATTAAGAGGATATGGGGCTCAGAGCAGCATGAATAAAGCATTTGGGGAAAAGGAGTGTATTCCTGGAGGAGACACATATTTAACCTGACTAGTGACTCCCAAGAAAGAGCAAATTGAGGGAAGATGAGGCCTTAAGAAAGACTGGGGCAGAAATTTAGAAGGAAGATCTCTCAAGCCCACATTCAAAATAATCACAAAAAATACATATATTTTGATAGTAAATTTAGAAACTCGGGAAACACAGATAAAGACAAAGAAGTAGAAAAAAATTACGTTTATTTCCACCACCCAGAGAACATCCTATTAATGTCAGTGTGTGTGTTTCTGAACTTTGTATATGCATATACAAATACTCATAGTCTTTCTTGTAAAAATTAAACTATATCTACTCTCTAATTTTGCTTAATATAACATGAGTACATCACATTTCACCTCTCCCACTACACAAACCGCAAAAGAGAAAGTGTCTGTTCAAAACTAATTTTTTAGTGTCCTTTGCAGGTTTCTTCTTACCTCTTGGAATTTAAATATTGGAATACCCTAGGGCTTAGTATTAGAACTAGTTTCTTTTCCAATGCCACTGTGTGGTTTCATCCAGTTTATGTTATGCAAAAAAAGAAAATCTGTATACTGATGGCTCTTCTATCCAGCTGCTTATTACATATCTCTTCTTGCATTTTGAACAAATATCTAAAAATTGATATATCAAAACTGAATTTTTGTTATCTTCACCTAAATTCACTCCTTCACACTTTCCCACCTTAGTCAGTGTGACACCATCATTTTTATTCGCTCAAGCTGAAAACCTTAGTGCCTCATTGGTTCTTCTCTTTCCTTCACATCTGAGAGAAAACTCTTTCACTCTCTCTTCAAAATGTATTGCGAGGTCTACCAGTTCTCCCCACTTGTAGTACCACCTCCCTGACCCAGTTATTGTCATCTTTCCCACCTCAATTATTGCAATAGTTTCCTTGGTGCTCTCTTGGTTATGCCTTTGGGCCCTTCTTCTTGTTGAAATGTTGGTCCATGTGTGTCCCTCCACTACTGAAAACTCTTCCAGAAAAATCTCTCTCACAGAATGTGAAAGCCAAAGTCTTTTCAAGTGCAAAAGACTCAACATCATCATATTATATCTCGAACCTCACTTCTTTCTCTCTCCTCCTTTTTACCTCACTGCAGCCACACTAGTCCTCTTGCTTGTCCTCAACACACTAAGCATGAATCTGCCTTGGGAACTTTGCATTTAATTTTACCTTTATCTAAGATCTATCCAAATTTTTCTTTTACAGTTTATACTTCTTTGGCTACATAATTAAAATGTTCTTATGTACCTGACACTATTTATCTTCCTCCCCTGCCTTATTGTTTCTCTTGTAACCCTTCTAACTGTGTAGCATACAGTACTTCCTTATTTACTGTCTGACAACCCCCCTTAGACTTATGGGCATTATGAGGGTGTAAATTTATGTCTGCTGGGTCTATCACTAAACCTGAAGGTCTTGGAAGAGTGCTTAGTGAAGAACAGTTACTTGATAAAGAGTGATGCTATTAGAGCTAGTGTATACCCTACCGGTCTTTTTAGAATTCATGTTCTATTCATTTCTTATATTTTGTTTTGTTTTTTGTTTTTTTAATTTTTATTGTTGAATGTATTACAGATGTTCCTCATTTTTTCCCCATTGACCCCCTCCTCCAAACTCCTGCCCCCCCCCCCTTTTCCCACACTGTTGTCTGTGTCCATTGGTTATGGATGTAAGTTCTTTGGTTTATTTCTTCCCACCCCCCAACCCCCTTCCCTTTGAGGTTTGTCAGTCTAGCAACCAATTTGTACTTCTTAATCCCTTCACCTTTTTCACCCATTACCCCAACCCCCCTCCCATCTGGCAGCCAACAAAATGTTCTCTGTATCTATGAGAATGTTTCTGTTCTGCCTGTTGATTTTGTCTGTAGATTCAATTGTTGATAGATATGTATTCATTACCATTTTGTTTGTTCATATATTTTATCTTTTTCTTCAAAAAAACGCTTCATCATTTCATATAATAACAGTTTGGTGGTGATGAACTCCTTTAACTTTTTCTTGTCTGGGAAACTCTTCATATAGTCATTGATTCTAAATGACAGCTTTGCAGGATAGAGTAATCTTGGTTGTAGGTTCTTGCTTTTCATCACTCTGAATATTTCATCACTCCCTTCTGGCCTGCAAAGTTTCTTTTGAGAAATCAGCTGATAGCGTTATGGGAACTACCTTGTAGGTAACTAACTGTTTTTCTCTTGCTGCTTTTAAGATTCGCTCTTTGTCTTGAACCTTTTGCATTTTGATAATGATGTGTCTTGGTGTGGGCCTTTTGGGGTTCATCTTGTTTGGGACTCTCTGTGCTTCCTGGACATGTATGTCTGTTCCCTTCACCAAGTTAGGAAAGTTTTCTGCCATTATTGTTTCAAACAGGTTTTCAATTTCTTGTTCTCTCTCTTCTCCTCTGGCACCCCCAAGATGCGAATGTTGGCATGCTTGAAGTTTTCCCAGAGGCTCCTTACATTATTCTCATTTCCTTGGATTCTTTTTTTTCTTTATGCTGTTCTGATTGGGTGTTTTTTGCTTCCTTATATTCCAAATTGATGGTTTGCTTCTTGGCTTGACCTACTCTACTATTGAATCTGTGTAAATTATATTTTATTTCAGTTAGTGCCTCCTTCATTTCTGACTGGTCCTTTTTTATGTTCTTGAGGCCCTCACTAAGTTCACTGAGGTTCTCACTAAGTTCATTGAGCATCCTTAAAAGCAGTATTTTGAACTCAGCATCTGTTAGGTTGCTTATCTCCACTTCGCTTAATTCTTTTCCTGGGGTTTTGTTCTGTTCTTTCATTTGGGATCTGTTTCTTTGTCTCCTCATTTTGGCTGCCTCCCTGTATTTGTTTCTGTGTATTACTTAATGAGAGGTATGGGGCTATCTGATACCAGATGCTGCGTGTTTGAAAGAATTTAGGAAAACCTGAAGCAGGATCCAAGACAGGCTAATCCTATGGTTAAGCAACTTGCAACAGCTTGGGTGGGCCTGAAAGTTGGGTGGGGCAGGGCCTCAGGGAATCACCAGGGCAGGGCTACAAGTGTGAACTAAGTTGTTGGAGTCCCAGATATGGCAGCTCTCTGCCACCCCAGGGAAGGGCTCACCAAAGGAACAAAGGCTTCTGACAGCACATTTGTCCTGGTGAAAGCCCCCTCTCCAGCCCTCGCTCCAGTGCCAAACAGTTCAGTTCTCCCCTGTATGTCTCTGGCACACCTCGAGCTGCCTCCTGTCCAAGCTTAGAGGGAGTGAGTCCGATAAGTCTGCATGCGAGCCCTTTAGGAGGAGCTGCCTGGGGGTCCAGCCACCTCAGCCTCAGCTCCCGCTGGTTTTTCCAGCCAGAAGTCATGGGGACTTCTCTTCCTAGTACTGGAACCCTGAGTGGGGTGCCTGGTGTGGGACAGGGACCCCTCAGTCCTCAGGGAGGACCTTCCTAGCCGAGGTATCCTCCTGATTTTTATTCACCACATGTGGATGTGGGACCAGACCTTCTGCCTCCACCCCTCCTACCAGTCTCCACGTGGCTACTTCTTTAATTCTGTAGTTGTAGGACTTCCATTCAGCTTGATTTCAGGTGGTTCTGAATGATGGTTCTGTAGTTTAGTTGTAACTTTGATGTGGTTGTGGGAGGACGTGATACCATTTACCTATGCCACCATCTTGACCGGAAGTTGATTTCTTGTATTTTGGAAGCACATGGAATGATTTGTTTAACCTTATAATGAGCTGAGTTGTAGCACAGTTCTGTCTAAATTGTAAGTCATAATTTATTTCTAAATATATTTTTCAGGTATCTGAGCTTCATAACTAATATGAATAAAATATAGCCATTGTGTGTATCCAAGGCCGATTAGGAAGCAGGCATTGCTTTATAATCTGGTGGGCCATAATCTAGTGGGGGCTGCCAGGCATTGTGCATGCAGTAGTACTAGATAATCATACTATTTGTAGTTTCTATGTGCTGAATCCTCTCTTTTCCTGGAATGCTCTTCTCTAGTTTTCAAGGAAACTCCTATAAGTATCTATATCCCTAGGAAATAGTTCAAATTGGCTGTAGGTGGCCCCTCTCATTTTACATGAACTTTATAAATCCCTCTTTTGAAGGAAGGGGCCAGTAAGGCAGCAAGAGATAACACTAAGCTGATACATGAATTCCAGCTCCATCACTTTTTAAATAATTGGCTAGTTTTTATCTTATCAAAACCCACTACATCTGTAGAGATAATAAAATAATATCGACATTTCAGTGCAGTTAGGATTATCGACACCCACACACCAGAAACACAGAGACACCCCTACACACAGGCACAGATATACAATGCCCATTGAGTAATATTTGCTGGGGGAATGAGGAATATTTTATGCTCTGCAACATGAAAGCCTTGCTTAGGTCTGTAAATATTAAAGGACATTCTCTTTCGGCTTCTCTGACATCACATGTTCTCACTTTCTTTCCTTACTTTCTGAATTATCTCCATTTCCTTAGCTGGCTTTTCCACAACCTGACCTCTGGGGAACTCACTTTGCAGCCCCACTTTTCTTTATTTATACTTGCTCTTCAGGTGGTTGTATTCATTCCAAAGATTTTATTTACTGGGAACAATTTACATCTCCTACCCAAAATGGTCCCCTAGGTCCACCTCACATATTTGCCTTCCTGTTTGACACCTGTACCTGGATGCTTCAAAACATCTCAAATTTAACATGTTCAAAAGAAAATTATTAAGTTTTCCTGTGTGCCCCTCTGTTTCTGTACCAGTCTATTCCATTTCTTTTAATGGTACCAAAATACACTAATGTTTTTTTTTTTTTTTTTTTTTTTTTTTTACTTAAAATCTAGGAGAAGAACCTGATCCTTCTTTCCCTTACTATCTACATTTAGTCCATCAGAAAGTCCAGTTCATTTTACTTGCAAAATATATCTGATTGTGTCTACTTCTCTCTATATCTACTCTAACCAATCATAGCCAAGCCACAATCATCCTTACCTAGATTATTATGAGTCTCCTAATTCAATTTTTCTAGTCCATCATCTAGAACAGGGAGCAGCTAAAACAATATTTTCTAACATTGAATCACACCAATCATGTGTGTACATCTCCTAATGGCTTTCTGTTGCACTTAATATTCAAATTGTATTTTAAGAGCCCACAAGATCCTGCATAGTCTGGCCCTTTATTAGCTTTCCAACCTCATCTTGTACCATGAACTCTCTCATTTTTTTTGTACTTCTGCCACATTTTCACCTGACAAAAGTTTTTATCCTTCATTTTATTTTTCTTTGCATTCATCAGGTTCCAGCTAAAATCATCTTTAGGGCACTGATCTGTAAGCCCAATGAGTATAGGAAACATGTATACCTTGTTCTCTCGTGAATATTTAATTCTCAGGAGAGAATCATACATATTTGTTATATGAGTCATAGAATAAATGCCTGTGCATAATGGGTACTCAACAAAAGACAATAATGGTAATTATCAATGTACATCATTGCACGTCTTTGTTATATTAGTCTCTCGCACTCAGTAGTTAATAGATATTGTTCATAGAGTTAAGTAATTCATTTAGCTGTAATAGGAAAACAATATTTCAGTGTGGGCATATGTAATATATAAAATATATAAATGTTAATCTAATTTTTATTAATCATGTATACACACCATGTCTCAATACATAGGGTTTGCCTAAAATAGATCCAACAAATAAAATGCATGGGACTGATATTTTATTTCCATCAGTTTGATGGGCGAGTTCTAGTCTTTCATGTCACTTTGATGCTCTTATGTAATGAAAACAAGCCCTGTTTTGTTATTGAGTTTGCTCACTAATATTCTGGATTTAATGAGAAATTGTGATTCCTTGTACTTCTGATTTTTCTTTTTGTCTGTAGTAGAATTCACATGATCATGAGAATAAGCATTGGTTCCAGATCTTTGGTCTAAGCAAAATGAAGGGAAAGCTTGAGAGTATTCAGATAATGTTCAAATAAAAAATTAACATTTTTCCTCCTAAATATTGCCACATACCTAGTTATTCTGGAACACCTGCTTATTTGAGATGTTTATTGTTTATTTGTTTAGTGTTTGGCACTATACAGAGGGAGCCTTTCTTTATTGCCATAGGAAACAGTAGAAGAAACAATGACAATGAGGTGAGAGTGATGAGAAATGTGGTTCAGGTTACATTCATTTTGTATCTGGGCTAGAATTTTTGCAGATCTGATTAGTTTGAAAACCATTAGTACTCTTGAAGAACCATCATAATCACTTAAATTCCTGAAGAAACATCACCTGTCTGTGAAAGGTGGTGCATAGGGAGTTAGAAATAAGTATCTCACACAATCCTTTAAATGACCCAGATCATTAATTTGTCAGTTCCCTTTTACAAATGGTGCTAGAATTTGCTGTAGGCAACTTGGGAATTTTTTTTCTTCTTCCCAGGAGTTTAAACTGAAGTAATGACTATCTTCATAGCTATACAAAGTTTCTACTTAGGTGGATAGTACAAACATTCATTCTCTGAGTCTTTCCGATGTGGACATTTTTGTTGTTGTTGTTGTTCCTGAATCAAAGCTAGAAGACTGATTACTGTGAATTTTATTGCAAGACTCTGTAAATACTTTGAAAACTCTGGGGGACCAAGTGGGTTGCCAGAGAATTTTGTGTTCCTCACCACCTAGCCAGAGTGTCCTTGGAAATTTACTAACAGAAAAGATTATGTTTTAAATATGTACAGCCCTATACAATATATAAAACATTTGCATAGTTGATATCTTATGTTGATTCCCATGAGGGCTGCCTAACATATAATATCCCCATTTTTCAGATGAGGAAATTCTAGTACTGAGAGGTTAAACAGTTTCTTAATACTTCTTGATAGAAGAACTGGAATTTAAACTTGAATGTTTTCCCCCAAAATTGATGCTCTTGTCACTATGCTTGCTGCCTATATGTGAGACATTTTAGTCTCTAATATCTCAACCTTCTTCCTTCTCTCCTATAGTGCATTTAACTTGGAAATATCCATATTCGTCTTTGTTCTATCATATATGGTAAATAGACAAAACACTGATTTATTGGGAAAATTATTCAACTTGTTTTACATTGCATTTGAAGAAGGGGTATATAGGCTTTCTTTAAGTAATTTTATTTTTATAATTGCATATTTAATACATGCTCCTTGTTGAAAATTTGGGGGGAAAAGCATTTCTAAAACAAAAACACCATCACCCAGCTATCATTAATGTCTAATATTTTGGGGTTCATATTCCCTAAGGTTTTCTGTTCAGGACATAGTTTTCTTTTAAGATGCTTTTTCTCACCCCCACATGAAAACATGGTTCAACTTGCTACAGGTAAGATTTAGTTTTCTGTACTCCAGATGAACAAATGTAAAAAACAAAACAAAACAAAATACAAAGCAAAACATTAATCTAAGCAAAGTAGGATGAAGAAGCTAAGTCAGCTGCTTCAGCACATCATAAAATTCACTCAGGAGACAGACAGAGGATAGTCAGAAAAATTTTTGTATTACTTTTTATTTTCAAGTTATTTACATCATTAGAAAGTCCTTTCTTTCTCCAATAACGTAAACCATTAGAGCTTTCCATACTAGTGGCCCTTATACTGTTGAATATCTGTGCTATTTTATTTTTTTCTCCAGGTTTTGAAGATCATGATCACGTGGAATCATCTGAATACATGGTACCTGGGGACATGTTGGTCCTTTAGAGACCACATCTAAATTATTGGCTAAGTTTTTGTTTTGCCACTCAACATAGGACATTGTTTGATTCTATCTATCAGAACTCTCCTAAAATTTCCCCACCATGCTATCTTTTTAGCTTGAACTCTGTTCCTAAAATGGTCCTTCTGTTGATCTTGTCAGTCCTGCTTTTGAAAGAAGATGTCCGTGGGAGTGCACAGTCTAGCGAGAGGAGGGTGGTGGCTCACATGCCGGGTGACATCATTATCGGAGCTCTGTTTTCTGTCCACCACCAGCCCACTGTGGACAAAGTTCACGAGAGGAAATGTGGAGCTGTTCGTGAACAGTATGGCATTCAGAGAGTGGAGGCCATGCTGCACACCCTGGAAAGGATCAACTCTGACCCCACGCTCTTGCCCAACATCACACTGGGCTGTGAGATAAGGGATTCCTGCTGGCACTCGGCTGTGGCCCTAGAACAGAGCATTGAGTTCATAAGGGACTCCCTCATTTCTTCAGATGAAGAAGAAGGTTTGGTGCGCTGTGTGGATGGCTCTTCCTCCTTCCGCGCCAAGAAGCCCATAGTAGGTGTCATTGGGCCTGGCTCCAGTTCTGTGGCCATTCAGGTCCAGAACCTGCTCCAGCTTTTCAACATACCTCAGATTGCTTACTCAGCAACAAGCATGGATCTGAGTGACAAAACTCTGTTCAAGTACTTCATGAGGGTTGTGCCTTCAGATGCCCAGCAGGCTCGGGCAATGGTGGACATAGTGAAGAGGTACAACTGGACCTATGTGTCAGCTGTGCACACGGAAGGTAAGTTTCCTTCACTTTCATTAAGTATGTCTCACTATGTACTCAACAGCTTCTCGGTTGAAATTTCAGGTATTGAAAGGCTGAAATATTCTTAACTGTTTGGGATCTTTTGAGTTGCCCCATTATATACCATTAATAAAGAAGAGACTGGAAGGCATATGTATAGAGTGACAAAAATGTAAGAATGTTCACGTGGCAAAGTGGAACTTTTTTTGGATTATGTATTGCATTTGTATTTCTGCTACAATGATGCTACAGATTTTTATGTTTTCTAGATATTCATTGAACACCTTACATTTTTAACATTTTAGAAGGTTATTCCAAGTGCCTATTATTTCTGATAAAGAGAGATACACATAAATACACATAAGGAGTGAAGGCAGCCAGTTCTGGCCCAGGTATAATATAGTAGAAAATTACCGAACAGCTTAGTCTTACAACTATTTTTTCAACTGAATATATAGTTAAATCTGAAATGGATATATATATAAATTAGTTTTATCTTTGTATAGAACATGTTCAGAAAATGTAAGTTTTAATAGTTCATCATTTGTTTTAACAAAAATAGTTCATCATATTTCTTCTTTATGCTCTAAGTACAGTGAGGAAGAAAAATATGACTGAGGCTTTATAACAGTTAATAATGCTATTAGCTTTTTAATAATGCTATTAGTTAATAATGGTGAGACTTGCTTATTATGTAACATTCTATCTAGGACAACTCCATGTACTCCAGGTACTAAATACACTATAGAATGCCAGAAAGTTTCAAAATGCTTTTTATATCTCCTTCAATCATTGTGAGGCTTAGTTTATATTTTAAAATCCTGCAATAACACTATCAGTGTGGTCCAAACAATCTAATCCTGTAACATATGAGGTTGTATTATTTATACATTAATGAAATGACCAAAGAAAGCCTACACCAGAGATTGGGAGCCAATCACCAAATAGATATAACAAACTTGTATTTAAGTGGCATAATATGGATTTCACTGCACAGCCACTCTTATTCATAATATTCAGAATGGCATAACCTAAAATGGACTTCTCTATTGATTGAGACTTCTATGCCTCTAGAAATTTTAATGTATAAATTTATAGTTTACTTGCAGAGAAGTTGATATATAGAAATTTTGAGCAATGTATAGGTGATTGGACTATGAGACTTTTGATTTTTTTTTTCTAATGCTGAGATTTTTCTTATAAAACCACTATTTCATTTCAATCTCACAATGAGCAGTGATACAGATAATCCAGATATTATATTCCCATTTAAAATACAAATGTTTTAAGAGTTCAAATAATCCATCTAATAAATACCCAATAGCGATTTCAGAGCCAGGACTAAGGCTCATAGCTACTGACCCCTAGTTCAGTGTCCTATTATAATTTAGCAGAATCTAGTGGAATCACACTCTGAAGATATAATTATACAACACATATTTATTAAGCACAAATAGATAAAAGTCCCTCTGGTAGTTCTCAGAAGGATGGTCCTATGTTGTATACATCACTACTCTTGATGGGCATAGAATCTGGCAAAGGAGATGAAGCAAGCATTAATATAATGATGATTCAAGATGACAAGGAGTTAAAATATGTCTCTAAAGTAATTGAATGAAAAGAGAATCACATTCTACTCTGTGGTGATAGGGGCCATGGTGAAAATCTTAGAGAAGCAAATGGAATTTGACAGTTGGATTTTAACAGGAAGAACACTGACAATTGGTGAAAATTAAGAAGGGATGAATTTTCAGCAAAGAGCATAAGAAAATATGAGGTGAGAAAATAAAAAAAAGATTTTAAAAACAAAAACAAAAAAACAGAACAAAGATAAAGGTATGTTTCAGTTTGCCTTAAAAAAATAGTAAATTTTATTAGGAACTTTCATCTAGATTCTGAAAAGTAGGGCTTGGTCAGCATGTGAGAGAAACTCATCCAAGATTTTGCTAAAAAAGAAATTCAGCATCATGGCCACTGGCTCCTACTAATTTAGACTTTAAAAAAAAAATTAAAATGTGTTCAGCCTGTGTGGCTCAGTGGTTGAGCGTCAACCCATGCACCAAGAGGTCGCCAGTTATATTCCCGATCAGGATACATGACCAGGTTTTGTGCCCTATCCCCAGTGGGGGGCATGCAGAAGGCAGCCAATCAACGTTCTCTCTCATTAATGTTTTTCTCTCTCTCCTTCTCACTTCCTCTTTTCCTAAAATCAATAAGGGAAATTTCTTAAAAAACAAAAAACAAAAAAACCCCCACTAAAATGTACACCAATAGTAATTCAATAAAATAAATAAATAATGATGCATCCAATGTATTATTACAAATATATTATAATTAATAAAGCATTCTATAGTGAGATTATAATAATCTCCAAGATCATTTTAAGTGAAAAAAGCAAGGGAGTCCTGTGTATATGTTATGTTATTTGAGTTTATAAAAACCATCTGATGGATGTTGACAGAGTTTCTCTGGGGAGGAAATCTAAGTAGTTAGGTGACAGGGTGGAATAAATTAAACTTGCCTTTTTAAAATAAGTCTTACATGCAAATTTTTAAAGTTATGTATTATACATATAAAATATGTATTACAACAGAACAATTAAAATAAAACATTGTATTGTGGACAAAACTAAGCCAAAATATTCTATTGCCAAATTTAGACAAATTTAATTATTTTGCCAAAAATAGGCCAATATAAATTTTATTGCCAAATTCTGGCAAAATGTTTGAATCATACCACCAGGATTCAGGAGAGAACAAATTTTGAATATGAGTATTCAAAGACTGGAAGAAATACTCTTTGGTTTATTGTTTAATGTGGTTTAGTCAAGAAGTATTTATATTGCTTTGATCACAATCAAGTATATGACTAATGAGGTTATATACTGTCATGTCTCACAGTTTATAAGTGTAGAAGCAGTGTTGTCAGAAGTTTACAAGGTAAAATTCACCTCCAGAATCAGAAGTGCTGGAGTAACAAGATACAACCCTGTTGGGTATTGTTGGCGGTCCTAGGTGATGCATTGTTTTCTGTTGCCTGGTCCTTCAGGAAGTCCCTGATGGATTTTCCATGAAATGCCAATGCCAGTTCTTACTTGAGCCTTTTTCTGGTTGCACTGGAGTAATTCTCTCTAGCTCTTGATCACTTAGCCTCAGTGTCCCACAATTATTCTCATGTCCTTAAAATTATCCTTCATTGCTCAGTTGATATTCCTCTTTCTTCCAGAATATAGACAATTTCAAATGAGACATTAAGGTCTATGAAAAGATGTCCCATTAAAAAAAATTTACCCCTCAAATTACCCATTTATTTTACACTTAAACATGGCAGTACCATGTCATTCAGTCCTCGTGGCAGCTGTCACAAGATGTTCCTTTGAGAACATGTATGCTATCACAGAATTCCAGAGAAGAACAAAAAATCAACTTTGGTTTTAGCTTCAAGGTTAATCTTTTACACTTGCTTTTTCTTGATTTAAGATTTTTGTAGGCTATGGGACTGTGTATTTACTGTGGCTTATTATATTATGCAGAAATTGGTCCTAGGTGTTTTAGGCAAAAAGATTAATAGTGCCAAAAGAAAAAACACCAATCAACAATAAATTAAAAATATTTAAAGGCAGACAACATTAGCTCTTCGACTGTATGGAAGAAAGGGACATGCAATGACTTGCAATGACTTTTTTTTTTTTTTTTACTCTTTTGAAAGGAGTCAGTTAGTTAGCTGTTCTCTTTGCTCTAAGAAAATATAAGGGGTTCTTGACTTCAGTACTTTTACAAACCTTGGTGCATGTGCTCAGTATGGCACAGGATCAGCTTGCTCAGCTGTTTAGGGGTGGGCAGATGGACTGCTCTGGCATTGATGACTTCCAATGATGATCCCCTTTACTTGGTAACATGGTAGTTCCCTTCTACTCTCGTGCAACACCAGCTGGCGACTGCTTTGGTTAACAGAATTTGGTGGAAGTGAGGACTCCCTTTCTAGTCTGTGTGTCTCAGAACCCTGTCATCACCATGTGAAGGAAAAGAGCACTCAGGTTTTCTAGATGAGACCATCTTCAATCACTTGACCTCAACTATGTGAGTACACCCAATGAAGAGCAACACAATTGCCTTCCTGACCCACAGTTATTTGTGATCACATAATAAAGCTCAGCTGAAACCATAAACATTACCCAGTTAAAAATAAATTTATGAGCAATGATTAATACCTTCAAGATGGGTCCAATATAAGCATATTCATCCCAATGACTTTACACTTTAATCCTCCCCCCCAAAATGGGATACTGCTGCAATGTATAAACCTCAAAAAAAATATGTATTAACAGGCATTAGTAGTCTTGATATTGAAATGTGAAATAAAATGGAATAAATGTTGTGGGCAAGAAGAAAAATGTAAAGTGCTTCACTCATACTTTTTGTAGCTAGAGATTTGATAATTCTCTAAACTTTAGGGCCAAAAGCCTGAATGTTTTAAATAGTCACACACTTGCATATATTCCATTATTCCATGTTTCCCCTTCATGTAGCTTAATTTTATTGAGAAAAGTAATTATAGATTGCATTTTATACACAGAACCATGTATATCGTACTCTACTGATGACTTACAGGATTTTTATACCACAAGTTTCACTGGCTTTAGTTGAAACGTCACTGTATATCCTCAAGGCCTATCAGAATGACCAGCACAGAATACGTGTTCAAAGACTGCTGAATGGATGAATTTGTGTTACAATAGTACCTCTCCCATTGTTTATGAATATACAGCATGTGGATAAATAGCAGACACTAGTAAGTTTTCACAGTTTTGCTTCTTCATAAAAATGAGGTGCCAAAATGCCTCCAATGATTAATTGTAAAATGCTATTCAAACCTCACACCCTTTTTTGTATGCACTGGTTCTTGAATTTATTATTTCCACCTAATGATAATGGAATGCTAATTCATTCTAGCCAAAAAACATGTCAGGGATGTTCTGCAGGGAAAATGTACCAAAAAGTTGCACTGGTGATGTGACATCATGAAAACATTGTCCTCAGCCTAACCTACATATTGTAATGGTGTACCACTTGTAGATTATGACATAGTTTTCCATCAGTTATTGTAAATGTGATAACAATCTGACTTTTTTTGAAAGACCATTAGTGTGATTCATAGTCTATGTGTTTAGTTTAATTTCTAAAGAATGGAAATATACTTTTCCCATTATACCTTTTCTTTTCTGATTGTATCAAAACAACTTAGTTTGGAAAGACAAGAAATGTCACTGTAGGTTCTACTGAGTAATAGTTAAAGGGGTTTTATGTTCTTTCTCCAGGGGTTAAGTAGTGTTGAGAGTTGAGATGAACTTTCAGATGATCATGATGATAATTCAGACACACAAACTACTCATAACATTGTAGACTATTAACACTGGAAGCATCTTAGGAGAGCATTTAATCTACCCCCCCCCCCTTTTTTGTTGTTAATCCTCACTTGAGTATATTTTTCAGTTAATTTTTAGATAACGTGGAAAGGAGAGAAGGGGAGAGAGAGAGAAACATTGATGTGAGAGAGACACATCTATTGGTCGCCTCTTACACAATCCTGATCAGGGCCGGGGATCAAACATGCAACCCAGGTATGTGCCCCTGACTGGGAATCAAACCCATGACCCTTCGGTCTCTGGCCATTGCTCTAATCGCTGAGCCAAACCAGTCAGGGATAATCTAACACCTTTATCTTACATTTGAGGAAACAAAGACAGTCAGGGCAAGTAATTTGGCCTTACTTGTACACAATTCTTTACAGAGTTGGGTCTTAGAACTCAAGATTTCTCTCTAGAATTTTGTTTACACATCATTGTTGAAGATAATTACTCAAGTTATTTTTTCTTTTTTGCCATTGCATTACCTCTCCATCTGATTGCTTTATTTATTCATTTTCCTTTCATCTCAATGATGCCAACCTGCTGAAGCTTTTAATGCTCATTTTAATTAGCAGCAGGGGCTACAAATGAATTAGTTCATGTAAAAATTAGCTTTGAGAAATAGTATGGTCCCTTTGTTCTTGACCTGTAAATTAGATGAAGTACTTCTTCTCCTGGGTCATATTGAAGATCTTAAGAAACTTTGAAAATGTTTTCTTTGCTTCATAAACATTCTGAAAATATTAGACCCATAAATCTTTGTAAATATGGATTGACTGAATAATTATATTGGTTATCACTGACAAAACAATAGATAAAAATCAGAAGATGCAAAGACTTTTAGGTAAATTCTTTATTAAATTAGATCATAGATTCATAATCTGGGAGATTCAGTGGCAACTGTAATAATAAAGAAGCAATTTTTCATATTCGTGTCACTGTCAGAAACTGCATTAATAATGAAGGAAATACAGGTAGCTCTGGGAAGTGTGTTCAGAGCGGTGCTACTTTTTTTTCTTTCTATTTTGTATTGATGTTAGAGAGGGAGGGGGGGAGAGAGAGAGAGAGATAGAAACATTGATGAGAGAGAACATCAACTGGCCTCCTCCTGGATGTCCCCGACTGGGGATCGGGCCCACAACCTGGGCATGTGCCCTGACCAGGAATCAAACCGGCGACCTCATGGTGAATGGGTTGATGCTCAACCACTGAGCCACACCAGCTGGAAGAGGGTGCCACTTCTTATCTTCCCTTCCGGAAAGAATAGTTTATGGACTCTTAGCTGATAGACTCTAAGGGAGTTATTGTCTCTTTCAGGGGAAATATATTGGGTCCACTCACATATCTATTGGGCAGGGCAAGATCTTCCCTATTTTTCAGTTTTTATTTGTTTTTTAATACAAGTTCTGGCTTGGACTCTGACTCCTCTATGAACGACTCCTGCCTGAGAGGAAATAACATCTTTGTTTCCACTTTCTTATGTACTATATTGCTGTTCATTCACTGCTGAAAATACTAGAATTTTCCCCCAAACACTCCATCTTGGGAGGACTATCTTAGAAGGAACTTTGTTTTCAGAGGATATCATTTCACCATTCCTCCAACACACACACACAAATATCTGGGATGATGTGCAAATGTGGACACTATAGTTCCAATTAATCAGATGCTTCTTTGAACATGAAGATGTGAAGATAATCTCTGAGTGGGTGTGCCTGTTAAGTGTTTGGTACCTATCCATTTTATGGCTGGGAGCAGAGCAAATAGTGTATTTTTCCTTAGTCTCACTTATTCAGATCCCACAGAGATAACATTGTTGTCTGAGCTTTGGAGTTTGCATATTCAGAAAGTCCACTCATTCTATTTACTGAAGAACGGATCTTGTGACTCAATTCCTCAGTCATCATAACTTGATTAGCTTCTAGGTTTAAAAGGGTTAGTAATGAGTAACAGATGTTGCTTCTGACTGAGGAAAGCTGGGGAATGGAAGGGCATGGTGAGAAGTATTTATGTTCCAGTGCAAAACAATTTCTGCATAGCAAACTCTACTAAACACACAGGAAGCAAGCACAGAAGAGAAAAACAAGGATAGAGATCCACAAACTCTGAAGAGAATCTTTTTACTTCCTCCTCTTTCTTTCTCTGTCTCTTTATTTATCATATTTTCCTCTTCTCTTTAGTTCCTAACATTTTTATATTTTGTAGTCTGTTCAATAAGTGTGGGCAAGATTAATAGCCTTCTCATTATATACCAATAATTTTAAAGTGAAAAAAAAAATGAAGATTACATTAATGATATCTTGGAGTTGAAAAAACAAAATTAAAAGGACTAGTGTACTAAAATAAATATTGCTGACATCAGATTTTTCTATGTGACTCTGAGAAAGTCACTTCAGCTTCTTCCTTTAATTGTCAGATGAAAAGGGCTAGAAAGGATGTTCTTGGAGATCCATTCTACAACTGATCTCTGTTACCTGCTCTCATGCTGCCACGGACCGCACCTGGGCCGAATTAAATGTTTGGTGCCACATTTAAAGTAAATGCAACCAAGTATGAGTGTTCGAAGGAGAGTAGCCAAAATGGTTATGTGACTTGAAACCATGTCTTCAAAGAATAGAATTAGCAGAGAGAAGGCAAGACACAGTAGGGAACTGACCACTACTATTAGGTATTTGGAAAATTCAGGTGGAGGGTAGCTGGATTCACTCTATATGGCCAGGCACATTACAAAGAGCTAATTACTAAAATACCAGAGTAACAAATTATGGTTCAATTTTTTAAAAAGGATATTTTTGTTCATTAACCGAACTGTTCATTGAAGGAAGCATCTCTCATAGGAGACCATGATCAGTTCTCTGTAACTCCTCTGTACAGGCCTGGAATGGACAACCCCTTGGAGGGGCTGTGGGAATATTAATTTAAACCTCAATAGAGGGAGGAAAGGAGTTAAACTATTTTTCTTTTTTGATAACTCCCATTATTGGCAAGCAAATGTCATTTAATTGAGATTATATTATTCTGTGAGTTAAAACATGGTCATACATACTATACTATTTCATGAATTTGTAGTTGATTCATTTATTCCATAACACAGTGTGATAATGTTACATTTTATAGGTTGGAGAATAGGGGCAGAGAAAGTGTTTCCCCAGAGTACTGCAGCAAGTTAGTGGCAGAGCAAGGATTTGGACTGAAGGCCAAGTCTTTTCAATGAAATCCAAACTTCCTCTCTTTATATTGAGTTAGTTGACCTCAAGGAAAACAGGAATGCATACCTATTGATTCTTTTCCCATCCTTAGGAAACAAGAAAACATCATTTGTTTCCCCATAGAGAAAATCTTTCTCTACTGTTTCTTGTGTCTTTTTATCTGGCTTTAAAAGCAGCACATTTTCTTGTTTCCATGGAAAGAATTACAGTAAAAAGAAAGTAAATGAAGGAGAAGGTATGTGGCAACAAGTTGACCTCATGGATGACCTTTTGTGAGTCTGATGATAAGTACAGACTGTACCTGGTTGTTTCTATTCACATTTCTAATGCAGACTCCGTTCTCCATCCTTCAGATGCCAATTATAGGAGGAAGCAGTATGGTGCAAACTTTTGTTAGAGCAGGAGGACATATTGTTAAATGCTACAGCCTTATGTATGAGAGACTTCTTCGGAATTCATCAGGACTGAGAGTTATGAAATCTCATTTTGGCACATATGCAAATGCTCCAGAAAGTCTTCTCAATTTAACCCAATGTTGAGGAGACATTTTGGGAAGAGGTGTAATATTTAGATGTGTTCATTTTAGGGGACTTTGAAACATGAGATTACACTACAAGGATGCTATGCATTTTATGCATCAATTTTTATACACACACAGGCTTTCGAAAGAATGCTATTATCTAGTCAGTGTTTTTTCAAAAAGTGCATCATAACCCATGAGTTATTTGTAAAACCAATCTAGTGGGTTGACACCAGCAGTTAATATAGAGTGCCCTTGCCAGTGTTGGTCAGTGGTTAGAGTGCCCGCCCATGCACCAGAGGGTTGCAGGTTCAATTCTCCATCAAGAGAGTATCTGGGTTACAGGTTTGATTCCTGGCCTTGGTTGAGGCACGTACAGGAGGCAACCAACTAATGTGTCTCTCACATAGATGTTTCTCTCTTTCTCCTTCTCCCCCTTCTATTCCACTTTCTCCAAAAATCAATGGAAAAAATATCCTCGGTTGAGGATTAACAAATGTATATATACACTTGAGAGAGAGAGAAGAATAAAATGGGATAGAGTATAATGTAAATATTAGAGTATATTATTAATAGAAAGAGTAGGTATTGTTTTGTAAATTTTTATTTGAGTTGCACATAGCCAGGATGTGTGTACTGTGGGTTACAATGTAAAATGAATTTCTTATTATGTATTATAGCAAAAAAAAAAAAAAAAAAAAAAAAGCTTAAAAACAACTTACTCTAATTTTCTCTTTAATATTGTTAACATTTTATTTTATTTATTTTTTCTTTGCTAGGGAAATGTAATCTACTTATCTGTGACAATGTCATTTGGTTTGTCTTTCCTGGATGGGTGGCTTTTAAGTCTTATTAAAAACAAGCAAGAACTCCAAAGCACTATGGTGGGAGATGGTAGAGACTTTGGGCAAAATGGACGTAATTAATGTATTGTTGATAAATGGCATGAGCCCCATATGGGATAATGGCAAGGACGCTAAACCAGGATGTTAGAGACAAGTTCCCAGTCCTACTTTTCATCAGAGATCCAAAGAAGACTGAGAACATTTTATTTTCTAATATCCCACTATAGTACATTAAAAATAAATGTAAAAATATATTGTAATTTGGTATTACAATTTTACATATTAAAAATTAACATGTTGCCCTGGCTGGTTTGGCTCAGTGGTTAGAGTGTTGGCCTGTGGACCAGAGAGTCCTGGGTTTGGTTCCTGCTAAGGGCACATACCTCGGTTGCAGTTTGTCCCCCGCCCTGGTTGGGGTCATGTGGGTGGCAACCAGTCAATGTGTCTCACTCACATCAATGTTTCTCTCTGTCTCTTCCCTCTTCTCTCCCTCCCACTCTGAAGATAAATGCAAAAATGTCCTCCGGTGAGAATAAAAAAAAAAAATTAACATGTCTAACTATTTGCAATGCACACACACACAAAATACAATGTGATGTATTTGTACCATTTAGAAGACAATTTTTTGTTTATATAAAACAAATCATATTGCATCACATCATGATGTAGTGTGTAATAAGGTCAAGTTTTAAGATATAAAATAACAGTCTTCTTTCAGGTTTCTCTGAGTTTCCCAATAATTATATGTGCGATCTCATTTGATGCATAGTCAAGTCTAAATTTGAGATCTTTTGAGAATTGTGAGGATCATGCCAAATATCTACCATAAGATAAAGTGAGGTTAGACATGTGAGAGCAGTTTTAGAAGTAAAAGTAGTTCCATGAAATGAGTAAGCTACGATGAGTTGTGACTTCAAATTCACAAAGTTTGTTGCAAAGACATCTCAGGAGTCTAAGTTTCCTAACTCGTGGGAAATACTTTAAGTAGTAGTATAAACACAGGCAGTTTGAGTGTAAGTCCTGATTAATATTCTTGCTAGTGGAAGGACTTTAGACAAGTCACTTATTAAGTTTCCTCATTATCATTTTGAGAAACAAAACTTGCCCATAAGTCTGTTGTGAAAAGTAAATATAAAGCACAGCAGCACAAAGTTGGGCACATAGCCAGTGCTCAACAAGGACCTTCTAAATTGGCCTGCCAAGAACTTGTCTGACCTTATCTGAGATATAAATAAAAAAACACATAAATCATATTTTACTCTGTATTTGCTTAATTAGAAGTTATTATTCAATGAGGTGGAGAATTAGTAAGGAAAATGACCAGTAAATGTAGCAAGTTTTAGATTCCTACCAATTTTCCTTTCAGAAGTTAGGTTTGCAATCATATAATATAACCCAGGGTGCTTAGTGCTTTGGCACAACTGTAACAGATCCCATAACCTCTCCTTCAATTGCTGAGAGGAATTATGGTGTAGTAAAATGAGCAAAGTCTGGAAAGTTCCAGAGCTGAGCTGTGTGTGTGTGTGTGTGTGTGTGTGTGTGTGTGTGTGTAAAACACAGGAGATTGAAGATAGAAAGGTAATGCTGTATTTTAAGCGTTTCTGAATTTTTTCTTACTTTTATAACAAGCATCTTTTGTAGTAAAAACAAAAAAGTCAGCACAATGAATACCTTCTTTGTAAATTCAAATTAAACATGCTAACCTTCCCCTGTCAGTAACTGCAACTCGTTAATGAAGCTGAGTTATATCAAATTGAGGCATTCTGTAGGCCTGAGTGTAAAATGAAAGGAAATAGTATGGACTTTACCTTAGAAAATAAAATATTGGGTTGAAAGCTAAATGATAATCTCTTAAAATTGTTATAGATAAAATAATAGCAATGACAATTATAACTGTTTTTATCAAATATTTACTGTGATATCAGAAATTATTAGTTTCAGATTTATGAAGTGATACCAAGATATATGTTTTGGTGCTATTATTAGTATGGAATCATTAATATCTGAAAGTCAGTCTTACTCATAGGTAAAATAAAAAATAGATATAATATAGAGTAAAAAGAATATATCAGTTCCTTTTCTCAAGGACTCTAAGAATAAAACTATTTGTATCTTTGACAATTTCTTCAAAAATTTTCATCATATATTTTTTATTATATGTTTTCTTTCCAAAAGCTATATATACATATACATATACATATGCTTTGCACAAGATTTGGGTTAAGGTTACAAACCTTGAGTCTCCCTTCCTAATGAGAGTAGAGAGCCATTAATTCTTTTTTTTTTTATCCTCACCCGAGGACATTTTTCCATTTTTTGTACAGACAGAGTGGGAGGGAGAGAGAGAGGAAAAAAGAGAGAGAGAAACATCGACGTGACATGGACGTGAAAGGGACACATCGAGTGGCTGCCACCCACACAACCAACCAGGGCCGGGGACTAACTGCAACCGAGGTACGCGCCCATAGCAGGAACCGAACCCGGGTCTTTCTGGACCGCAGGCCGATGCTCTAACCGCTGAGCAAAACAGACCAGGGCGAGAGCCATTAATTCTTTAAGAATGTATTATGCCAGCTCTTCTGAACGTCGTGCAATTGCTCTAGGGTTTCTGGTTCAATTCCCAGTCAGGGCACACACTCAGGTTGCAGGTCGGGGCACATACAGGAGACAACCTAATAATGTGATGTGATATTTTTCTCTCTCTCCCTCTCCCTTCCTCTCTCTCTAAAATCAATAAAAAATACAATAAAAAGAAATGCATTATTGGATTGCCACATGACAGATTTTTATTCTTTAAGTAAGTTGAAGAATATGAAAGCTAAGTAAGACATATTTAAGTGTCCTGTTAGTTTAATTTCAATTTCTTGGAATTTGAAAACAATTAAATTACAAATGAAGCTGGCAATTAATATGTTTTATTAAAACAAACAGAGAAAAGATAGTAAAACTATATTAAGACAATGACAAAAATTAATACTCCATCTGGTTATTTTGTTTGTAATCAAACTTAATTGAATTGCGTTCAATTCCCATATTAGTACACTCATCCCTCATTATACAAACATAATTAGTTTTCCTTTTAAGTCCAGAGGAATAACAATATATAAAACATTGATTTCCACTATATGTAACGTTAAAACCTAGGTTTTATTAAGTAATATACACTAAAGAATTAAGCTGGCAATAATTATTTGGATTTGTGTATACATATATGTGGATACATGCATATATATACTATAAATATATATGTATGTATACATATATATGTTATATATATGTAATTGATAACAGCAAACCCTTATAGAACTAATATAATGCAAAAATCCAATTATTTGAGTTTGGTGGTACTTTTTTTTGCCAACTTGTATGAAGTTATAAAAATAATTACAAATTTGTAGCAACATTTTTGATAATTTGAGAGATTTTTTTTGCACAAAATAACGAATACATTTTGAAAAAGTTCAATATATTTCAGTAATGTTATATAATGCATAAAAGCACATCTCATAGAGCTTGAGGCTCATGTGATGTTACAATGAATGAAGAAATTTATTCATTAATTTGAAAATATGTATTGGGAATATACTATGTACCAGCTCTGTGGTACACGGTCTGAACCATGTGAGTTGGAAGCTCTTGCAAGCACAACTTTCCGCAGATGTATATCAAGCCCTGCCTCATATTAATATCAAGTTTACCCTCACAGAAAGAGTCTGGATTTTTGTAAGAAGAAACTCACAAAGTGACACAGTATGGCAAGGGATAAGTGTATTAGGAAGCTAGATTGAAAGAAAGAAGTCTTTATTCAATATAATTTAGAAAATTATAGAGTTTAAAGGTTTTTTTGAGAAGAGCACATTCTTCCCTTAGCAGTCCTCACCAAATAACACCAGTGGGATACACAATCCCAGAAGAAGGATACATGACTAAGTCTCCATAGTCACAGTATAGCACAGCCTCCTTCAGGGAATATCTGTTGGAAGTAAAAAAGGAAAAAAACAACAACAATGCATTGTCATTTTGTTTAGCATGTGTGATTCTGTACTTGCCAGCTGCTTAAGATTCTGGGATGGAAGGGAGCCATGTGGAACCACCGGTGACCTAATTACCCTTTTGTTTATACTGTTCAGTGTCTGCTGATCTAGTATGAAGTTAATAAGTATTGTACCATCCAAGGTAGGAAGTCTGAGATAGATGCCATTTATGGCATTTTTTAATAAAAGGTAAGATTTAAATCTCCCTCATTAATGGATATAGCAGACAACCTCAAGCGATAAATATAACATGCATAATCACAAGTAATTAAGACATTGTCTGGCTTGTGTAACAAAATTGAGATCACTTCTTTTTATGAATTCAGACCTCTGATAATTATCTAATTATTTATGTGGAACTCTAGGAGAACAAAAACTTTTTATCCCTACTAATCATGCTACATTCTTGCTGGCATAAACTGAACATTATTTAGTGAAATTATTCATAATTTCAGACCTATTTCTGGTTTTTATGTTTCTTGGTATCTTCCTATCTTAAACTCTCTCTTCTCTGAGTCCCTTCTGAGTCTTAAACCCTCTGTTTCAAGTTATTTTGAGTAACCAGTAGACTTAATGGTTGTACTGAATTGGTTTCACTTTTTGAAAAGCCCTTCCTTGGAGGAGGCTGTGCTCTACTGTGACTATGGAGACTAGTAATTTGGGCTAGTTGGGCAGGACATTTCTAGCCTAAAAACCTGCAACATGTCTTTGCTTTTACCTTCCCTCTATCAGTGGATGGCAAATTATCGCACATTGATGATAAGGTTTAAAGAGACTGGAGAGAATATAACACACGCCAGCAATAGGAAAAAAAGAATATCACTTAGAAACATGAAGGAGAAAATGAGCTTTTAAGTTTTTACTATATAATATACTGAAGTCTCCATGAGTGACTGTCAGAAATGGTACACAATTTCTAATCAAAGGCAACTGAAATACATCTTAACTATTCCTGTAAAGAGCAGAAATTCATGCTCAAGTTATTGGACTTCAGTATGGAAAACTTTACATCTGAAGCAGTTAGAGTGTCAAAGAATTTGATTTTGAGGTCAGCAGAAAGAGCATTAAATTTGAAATTACCTTGGAGATCATGTTCGATTTTCCCACCTTAGGATGACCTTGGGCTGTTCACTTAACCTTTCTGAGACACAGATCCTCATTTGCAAGAGGACAAATGGCTTTATCTTCATTCTCTGTACTAATGCCTCAGTATGATGGTCAACTGAATATCAGTTAATACACTTTGTAAATCTAATGCTGGCTGGTATACTAACTAATTAAATATTAAGTGAACATTCACTATGTGCCAAGATAGATTTTTACAAAATAGTGAATATAGTACTGTGACAGTTAAATACTGATCAAAGATGTTTCGTTAATGATGCCTCTCTCACAATAAAAACAGTGAGATTTATTTACTTTTTTTAATACTGGAAAATGGTGAAATTTTGATTGCCAGATGTGCTTGGGAAAAAATGCTGAACTCCTTTTCCAACATCATAGACATTCATTAATTAACAAATGTTGATAAAATGTCAGATCCAGAGTGATATATTTAAAAACATGTATATAGTTTGTAAATGTGAAACTAATGCATATATATTCTTAACATTTGCAAAAGAAAAAAGTGAGAAAAGAACTTTAGAAATGATTAATATTCCAATGGAAATAAAACTTAATGTTATGATATTTTCTTTTATTTTTATCTTTTTTATGCACAATTATAAACCTAGTTATAACTAATTTTAAAATACATGATTATATATATATATTTTACATTTTTAACTTAGCATTGTAAAGGGAACTTTTTAAAAAACTTTTTATACCTTTTATAAACATTATTATACATGGTTATATAACAACTTACCATTTTTCTACAGTATTACAGATTTTGGGACCCTTGGCCATTTTAATTTTTCATAATTCTGAAAAGCATATAAATGAATATATTTTATCTTGAGTTTAGCTCTGTGTTTTTACACTTTTTCTAAGCTAACAACAACAACAAAAACACAAAAATAACAAGCAAACAAGCAAGAAGATTAAATTCCTATAGAACTTGAAAGCCTATAGACAACATTTAAGACTCCATATTTATAATAACACGATGATAATTTTTAAATATAACTAATTGCTGGTATAAAAATGTCAGATAATATAAATATGTTTATCTAACTACTAGCTTGCTTAAGGAGCAAAATATTGTATTTCTCCCTGCCCATGGATAACTTATCCAAATCGCTTTCAAATAATGTTTTTGATATTATAAAATAGAACTTTGAACGTTTAAATATATAGACTGTCCATGCATCAAATATGAGATTGCTATTAAACCTTTGTTAGACTTCATCTGTAGGGTAATTCATCCTTTAATTTTTATTCATAAGTCCTACTCCTAGCCATTCACATAAATCTTACTGTAACTCGTGTAATATTCCTTTTTAAAGAAACAGCTTTATTTTGATATTATTGATATACAAAAACTTGCATATATTTGATGTTTACAATTTTATGAGTTTGGACATATGCATACACCTGTCATACCATCTTTGAAATCCATCTACACTGAATTACCTTTTCCCTCCTGGCCACACTGCATCCATTTTTGAAGCCATGCTTAGTCCTATGGCTTCCATGGGCTACTCAATCAAACCTACCTCTGTTATTCTTCTCAACGTTCTCCCCTAAACTTTACAGTGTTTGTCCTTATTATTGGAATTCTTTTTTTTTTTTTATGAATTTTTATTTATTTTTTTATTACAGATATTTTAACTTTTTACCCCATTGGCATCCCCCACCCCACCACACCTCCGCCCCGTCACCGGCTTAGTTGTCCATGTCCATTGGTCATGCATACATGCATATAAGTTCTGTGGTTTATCTCTTCCCACCCCCCCCAACCCCCCATCCCCTCTTCTGAAGGACGTCAGTCTGTGCCCTACTTCCATGTGTCTGGGTCAACTGTATTCCTCAGACTGTTATGTTCATTATATTCCGTATATAAGTGAGATCATGTGGTATTTGTCTTTTTCTGCTTGGCTTCTTTCACTTAGGATAATACTTTCCAGGTCCCTCCATGTCGTCTCAAAGGATAAGAGATCTTTCTTTCTTACCGCTGCATAGTACTCCATTGTGTATATGTACCACAGCTTTTTTATCCATTCGTCTACTGGTGGACACTTGGGCTGTTTCCAGATCTTAGCTATTGTAAATAGTGCTGCTATGAACATGGGGGTACATATATTCTTCCTGATTGGTGTTTCAGGCTTCTTAGGGTATATTCCCAGCAGTGGGATCACTGGGTCAAATGGGAGTTCAATTTTTAATTTTTTGAGGTAGCACCATATTGTTTTCCATAACGGCTGCACCAGTCTGCATTCCCACCAGCAGTGAATTAGAGTCCCCTTTTCTCCACACCCTCGCCAACACTTGTTGTTTGATGATTTGTTGATGGCGGCCATTCTGACAGGTGTGAGGTGATACCTCATTGTTGTTTTGATTTGCATCTCTCTGATCATTAGTGATGTTGAGCATTTCTTCATATGTCTTTTGGCCATTTGTATGTCCTGTTTGGAGAGGTATCTATTCAGCTCCTCTGCCCATTTTTTAATTGGATTCTTTGTCTTCCTTTTGTGGAGTTGTATGAGCACTCTCTGTATATTGGAATTAACCCCTTATCTGATACATCATTGGCAATGATGTTCTCCCATACAGTGGGTTGCCTTTCCATTTTGATGATTGTTTCCTTTGCTGTGCAGAAGCTTTTTAGTTTGATGTAGTCCCATGTGTTCACTTTCTCCTTTATTTCTGTTGCCTTAGGTGATGTATCAGTGAAAATTCTGCTCCATATGATGTCCGAAATTTTTTTGCCTACATTTTCTTCTAGAGAGTTTATGGATTCACGGGTCACATTTAAGTCTTTTATCCATTTCGAGTTTATTTTTGTGTATGGTGTAAGTTGATGGTCTAGTTTCATTTTTTTGCATGTAGCTGTCCAATTTTCCCAACACCATTTATTAAAGAGGCTGTCTTTACTCCACTGTATGCTCCTGCCACCTTTGTCAAATATTAATTGTGCGTATTGCCTTGGGTCCATTTCTGGGTTTTCAGTTCTGTTCCACTGGTCTATATGCCTGTTCTTGTGCCAGTACCAGGCTGTTTTGGTTACAGTCGCTTTGTAGTATAACCTGATATCTGGTATTGTGATCCCACCTACTTTGTTCTTTTTCAAGATTGCTGTGGCTATTCGGGGTCTTTTTTGGTTCCATATGAACTTTTGAAGTATTTGTTCTAGTTCTATGAAATATGTCGTTGGTATTTTGATGGGGATGGCATTGAATCTATAGATTGCTTTGGGTAGTATGGACATGTTAATGATGTTAATTCTTCCAATCCATGAACAGGGTATGTGCTTCCACTTTTTTATATCTTCCTCTATTTCTTTTTTCAATGACCTGTAGTTTTCTGTAAATAGGTCCTTTACTTCTTTGGTTAAGTTTATTCCTAGGTATCGTAATTTTTTTGGCGCGATGGTAAATGGGATTGTTTTTTCAGTTTCTCTTTCTGTGAGTTTATCATTGGTGTACAAGAATGCCGTCGATTTCTTGACGTTAATTTTGTATCCTGCTACTTTGCCAAATTCATTTATTAAGTCTAGTAGATTTTTGATGGAGTCTTTAGGGTTTTCTATGTACAATATCATGTCATCTGCAAATAATGACAGTTTCACTTCCTCCTTTCCAATTTGGATCCCTTTTATTTTTTCTTCATGTCTGATTGCTGTGGCCAAGACTTCCAGTACAATGTTAAATAAGAGCGGCGAAAGTGGACATCCCTGTCTTGTTCCTGTTCTTAATGGAAATGTTTTTAGTTTCTGTCCATTGAGTATGATGTTGGCTGTAGGTCTTTCATATATGGCCTTTATTGTGTCGAGATATGAGCCCTTTATTCCTACATTGCTGAGCGTTTTTATCAGAAATGGATGCTGGATTTTGTCGAATGCTTTTTCAGCATCTATTGATATGATCATGTGGTTTTTATTCTTCATTTAGTTTATGTGGTGTATCACGTTTATTGATTTGCGAATATTGTACCAACCTTGCATCCCTGGAATGAATCCCACTTGGTCATGGTGAATAATTTTTTTGATGTACTTCTGGATCCGATTTGCTAATATTTTGTTCAGGATTTTGGTGTCTATGTTCATCAAGGATATTGGCCTGTAGTTTTCTTTCTTTGTAGTGTCTTTTTCTGGTTTTGGAATTAGAATTATGCTGGCTTCATCGAACGTGTTTGGAAGTCTTCCTTCTTCTTGAATTTTTTGAAATAGTTTGAGGAGAATGGGTGTTAGTTCTTTTTTGAATGTTCGGTAAAACTCCCCCGTGAATCCATCTGGGCCTGGGCTTTTGTTTGCTGGGAGAGTCTTGATTACCTCTTCAATTTCCTTAGTTGTTATTGGTCTGTTCAAGTTTTCTATCTCTTCCGGGAGTAGTTTTGGGAGACTGTGTGTTTCTAGAAATTTGTCCATTTCGCTTAGATTGTCGAATTTGTTGCCATATAGTTGTTCGTAGTAGTTGTTAACGATCTTTTGTATTTCCGTGGTGTTGGTTGTTACTTCTCCTCTTTCATTTCTGATTTTGTGTATTTGGGTTCTCTCTCTTTGTTTCTTGGTGAGTCTAGCTAAGGGTCCATCAATCTTGTTTATCTTTTCGAAAAACCAGCTCTTTATTTCATTGATCCTTTGAATTGTTTTTTTGATCTCTATGTCATTTATTTCTCCTCTGATCTTTACTATTTCCTTTCTTCTACTTGCTCTGGGGTTTTCTTTTTGTTTGCTTTCTAATTCTTTAAGTTGTGAGGTTAGACAGTCAATTAGAAATTTTTCTTGTTTTTTGAGGTAGGCCTGTAGTGCTATGAACTTCCCTCTCAGAACTGCTTTCGCTGCATCCCATAGATTTTGTGTTGTTGTGTGTTCATTTTCATTGGTTTCCAGGAAGTTTTTAATTTCTTCCTTGATCTCCTCGGTGACCCATTCATTGTTTAATAACATGCTATTTAGCCTCCATGTGTTGAAATGTCTTTGCATGTTCTTGTTGCAATTGATTTCTAGTTTCATGCCATTGTGATCTGAGAAGATGCTTGATATGATTTCAATCTTCTTGAACTTGTAGAGATTTAGTTTGTGTCCTATCATGTGGTCTATCTTTGAGAATGTCCCATGTGCACTTGAGAAGAATGTGTATTCTGTAGTTTTGGGGTGTAATTCTCTGTAGATATCTATTAAATCCATTTGGTCTAGTGCTTCATTTAGAGTCTCTGTTTCCTTGCTAATTTTTTGCCTAGAGGATCTATCCAGTGCTGTCAACGGGGTGTTGAAGTCCCCTGCTATGATTGTATTGTTGTCGATTTCTCCTTGGAAGTTTTTGGAATTCTTTATTTGCAATATTGTTTCTATGTTTTGTGGTCTTAGTGAAATATAGGAGGGCATACAAGTGTAGAATTTGGGGTCTTATAATCTTGGATCTAAAATTCTGTATTTTATACTAACTTGGGGACATCGCTTAACCCATCTTATGGACTTAGTCTATATATATATTTTAAAGAGTTCTTCTTTAATATAAGATTACTGTGGTGGTAGTATAATCTCATTGCTATAGTTAATACTGAGTGTTTGCTATCTTCCAGGAATCATGGTCCTATTTTGTTCAATTCATACAATAATACTGTGAGTTAGGTAAAACTGTTATTGCCCTCTAACAGATGAGGAAATGGAGACATACATTGATTAGGTAAAAACTATACTTGTCAAGCCCGGCCAGTGTGGCTCAGTGGTTGAGTATCAACCCATGCACCAAAAGGTCACAGGTTCGATTCCCGGTCACAGCAATGCTCAAGTTGTGGGCCAAATCCCCAGTGAGGGGTATGTAGGAGGTGGCCAATCAATGTTCTCATTCACTGATGTTTCTCTCTCTCTCCCTCTCCCTTCCTCTTTCTCTAAAATCAATAAAGAAAAAAAGAATATACTTGTCAAGATGCTCCCTATAAAAGTCAACTACATGGTTTTGTGATTATTTCTGCTTTGCTTTTTCTTCTTTTGATTGAGGAAATGTCTCCAATAGGAATGCATGTTGAGACTGGTATTGCCACAAAGCTTTGTAGCCCCTTATGAAGCCAAGGAGACAATGAAGTGTACGGAAAAAAAAAAAAAAAAAATACATTTGGGTACTCTTAGGAAGACCAACCATTCTGAAGACACTTTTATTGAAAAAGGAATTGGATAGAACAATTAAGAATAAAGCTAAATATCAAAATATTACCATGCAGAAAATAATCTGAATCAGCTGATCAAAAACAGTGAGCAGTCCCATATTTGCACCGATTGTAGCTGTATTATTTACATTAACTAGAAAAAGAATAAATTAAGTTTGCTGGATTTTCATCATTGAAATGAAATTCTGGTTGCTTTCTGTGTCATCATTGATCTGTTTTAGAATTTATTTTAAAGAAGGCAATGTTTCTTTTTTTAAAAAAAGAAAAAAAAGTAAATGAGAGTAAGCTACAAATAATAATTTAATAAGAGTAAAAATTATCATGTAACACATATAACTTTTGTTGTTTCCTTTTTTGGGATCCTACCGCCCCCCCTCCCCCCCACCGCTGGTACCTCCCCCGCCCCAGAAAGTAGGCATTTACTGATGTCAGCTAACAACCTTGCTCTGATTATTCAGTAAGTAAATTTTGTAGGAAATTCAGTAGGACATTTTGACTGAATGATGTAGGGGCTTCTTAATGCCAGGCATTTAGGACACAAGAAGAAGTTTCCACGTGCCTCATGCTCCCTGTTGCCCAACCACAATAACTTCTATAAAATCTGGTGAGAGATGCATCTGGAATAATCTGGTACGCATTGTTCTGATGTTCCAAAAACAAAACAAAGCTTTTGTTTAAAGTTTAACAAGTGTAACTTTAATGTCTGAGTTTTGGTGATAGAAGACTAGAAAACTATTCTATACATTTATTGAAATATTTACTTTAAATGTGTATCCCCAGGGTGAAAATTTACCTTTAGAAATAAATATGATCTTCTATGAAATTATATCAGAATCTTAAGAACAAATCAGTAATTATTTAGGTAACTTGAGTTTTCTATCTACCTTCCCACTAAGTGTGTATGGGTTAATATATCATAATTTCTTATATGTCATTAATTGTTTCTACATTGTATTGACATATTCATAAAAAATACCATATTGACACAATAACCAACAGTGTGGTGATTGCCAGGAGGCAGGAGGAAGGTAGAGAGAGGTGGAAGAGGGTCTAGGAGGGATAAATGGGATAGATGGACATTTGACTTGATGAGGTAGTGAACACATAATACAGTGTACAGATGATGTGTTGTGGAATGGTCCACCTGAAACCTGTATAATATTGTTAACCAGTGTTACCTCAATATTTTTTTGAAAAAGTGCTCCTGATACATTGTTGTTGCTATTGCTTTTTAAATTAAGCTGCCAAGAAGGTAAACGAGACTGACTTTTTGTTAAAATATTACTTAAAAACTATGGAAAAAGACAGGGAAAGAGGAAAATACATTGATTTTGAAAAATTATAGAGAAAAGATGTAAAATTATATATTGATTTTGAAAAATTATACAGAAAAGATGTAAAATTATATACAAAATTGCTAACAGTAGTTATCTCCATGAGTGGAATTTGAAGGTCAGGGTTTCATAGGTACTTTTTATACTTCGGTGGCATTTAATTTTGGAATGTTGAATATAGCATGATGTAATGGAAAGCCTTTCTGGAATCAGAAGTGCCTAAAATCAAATTTTATCTCAGCCATACTTTAATCTTATAAAAATATTTATAGGCTAGGCTAGGATAACCAATTTATGGTTCCTATAAAATAACAATCATATATACATTACAAGTCAATAGGAAGAACAAATAAGATCGCACATATGAAAATACTATACATGTGACTGTCACTCAGTGTACGGGATCTGTTATTATTTCTCATATTCCCGCCCCTCTTGTAAGAAAGAAGAAGAATATAGTAAATTAATTACTCTTTCTTTTCCTGTGTATTGAATACAATTTAAGAATTTATTGATGAGAGAGAAAGAGATTTGTTGTTCCACTTATTTATGTATTTATTGGTTAATTCTTGTATGTGCCCTGACCAGGGTCAAACCCACAAACTTGGTGTATCAGGACAATATTCTGTTTCTTTTTCTCTCTTTTTTCCCTTTTTGTCTCATTAGCTTCACTCCCCCACAACTCTCCGCCCCCGCCCCCCACTCTCTGAGCTGTCTGCCTGCTCTCTATCTATGAGTCTGTCTCTATGTTGCTTGTTAGTTCATTAGATTCCACATATGAGTGAAATCATATGGAACTTGTCTTTCTCTGGCTAGTTTATTTCACTTAGCATAATGCTCTCTGTGTCCATCCATGCTATTGCAAAGGGTAAGATTTTCTTCTTTTTTATGGCCAAAGAGTATTCCATTGTGTAAATGTAGCACGGATTTTTTTTTTTTTTTCATCTACTCATCTACTAATGGAAATTGGGCTGCTTCCAAATCTTGGCTTATTGTAAACAACACTGCAATAAACATGGTGGGAATGCAGATTGGTGCAGCCACTGTGGAAAGCAGTATTGAGTTACCTCAAAAAATAAAAAATGGAACTGCCTTATGACCTAGTAATTCCACATCTGGGAATTTATCTGAAGGGGCACTTTTTCAAATAAGAATGATGCATCTTTTAAATGGAACTCATTTCCAGGTCATTGCTCAGGTGCTATCACACTGCTCCTTTGTAATTTGATTAACTCTACATTCTTTATTCTGCATTACCTCTGTCTCATGTTTTCACTGCTAATGAAGTCTCCAGCATTTGGCCTCCATTTCCACCGTGTCTCTTGTTGCCATACTCAGAAACTTTTACAAGTAAGTTCATGACCATTTCAGGTACCGAGCTCACAGCTTATTGTCAGCCACAAATACAGATCCAGTCAAAGTGCTATCAGTTTGTCAGAACTACAATTTTCCCCTGACAAGCAGGAACTAAAAGGGAGGTGTTCCCTTCAGAGCAGCAAAGTTCTATTCATATTTCTTTTCCCCATACCCCACTGCTCCACACACCCTCACATCACAACATGCAGAAGCGAAAATGGAGGCATACAAAACAAATAAAACTTTCTAGATTAGCGCATTTCCGGTTCCACCAGCTCCGCGACCACTTGTTGTTCCCCGGGTGGCGGTGTCTTTGTCGACTTCTCTGCACTATGCCCTGTGCCCTCCCGAAGGTGCTGTGCAGTGACTCCTATGTGGAACTCAGTGAGTACCCCAGCACTTCTGGGGTGAAATTGAAGAACAGGAGAAATTACTGAAGAAAAGCTGTGCGTTGGATGTTGGAAATCTTTCCTTTTACACAACTGAAGAACAAATCTATGAACTCTTCAGCAAAAGTGCTAACATAAAGAAAATCATTATGGGTCTGGATAAAATTAAGAAAACACCATGTGGTTTCTGCTTTGTGGAATACTATTCAAGAGCAGATGCAGAAAATGCCATGCGATACATAAGGGGAACTCGTCTGGGCAACCAGATGATTCACACAGACTGGGACGCCGGCTTTAAGGAGGACAGGCGGTGTGGCCATGGATGGGCTGGAGGCCAGGTACGAGATGAGTATGGACAAGACTATGATGCTGAGAGAGGAGGCTATGGAAAACTGACCCAAACCAGTCAGTAGTTATGAAATGCCATCATGAAAAATTCACTCCTTCAGCCTGCTGAATATGATGGACATTACCCAAGGTCTACAACTCTGCCATTTTTACAAATCTTTGATCAACTTTGTGGTTTTCCTCTGAAAATCATTAAAAGATAGAACCTAGAAGAATGCCTTTAATTCTAGTCTTATAATATTGGCCATGTGTGAGGTTACCAGAATGATTTTCTTACCAGGTCAAAAATCGTGTTCTTGGCAACAGTTTATCTACAGTGTTGATTTATCAGCTGAAAACACCACACTTCTCTTAGAAAAATTGGAAACTTTAAAATTTTGTTTACCATGTTTGTATCTAAGTAGGTTCCTGGTCCACATTGGGGCCTGGAATTACTATTTAAAAAAAATTTTTTTTAATATATATTTTTTAAATTTTATTTTTGTTACAGATGTTTCTCCTTTTTTACCCCATTGACATCCACCTGCCCATATCCCCCACCCGGTCCCTGGCCTTGTTGTCCATGTCCATTGGTTATGTGTACATGCATATAAGTTCTGTGGTTTATCTCTTCCCTCCCCCCAACACACCCTCTTCTGCGTGTTGTCAGTCAATACCCTACTTCCATGTCTCTGGAATTACCCTATTCCTCAGACTGTTATGTTCATTACGTACCACAAATAAGTGAGATCATGTGGTATTTGTCTTTTTCTGCTTGGCTTGTTTCACTTAGGATAATACTTACCAGATCCCTTCATGTCATTTCAAAGGATAAGAGATCTTTCTTTCTTACAGCTCCATAGTGCTCTATTGTGTATATATGTACCACTGTTTTTTTATCCATTTGTCTACTGATGGACACTTGGGCTGTTTCCAGATCTTAGCTATTGTAAATAGTGCTGCTATGAACATGGGGGTACATATATGCTTTCTGATTAGTGTTTCAGGCTTCTTAGAGTATTTTCCTAGAAGTGGGATCACTGGGTCAAATGAAAGTTCAATTTTTAATTTTTTGAGGTAACACCATATTGTTTTCCACAGTGGCTGCACCAGTCTGCATTCCTGCCAGCAGTATACTAGAGTCCCCTTTTCTCCACATCCTCGCCAACACTTATTGTTTGATGATTTGTTGATTGGGGCCATTCTGACAGTTGTCAGGTGATACCTCATTGTTGTTTTGATTTGCATCACTCTGATGATTAGTGATGTTGAGCATTTCTTCATATATCTCTTGGCCATTTGTTTGTCCTGCTTAAAGATGTGTTTATTCTGCTCCTCTGCCCATTTTTTAATTGGGTTCTTTGTCTTCCTTTTGTTGAGTTGTATGAGTACTCTATATATTTTGGAAATCAACCCTTTATCTGATGTATCATTGGCAATGATGTTCTCCCATACAGTGGGTTGCCTTTCCATTATGATGGTTGTTTCTTTTGCTGTGCAGAAGCTTTTTAGTTTGATGTGGTCCCATGAGTTCATTTTTCTCTTTGTTTCTGTTGCCTCAGGTGATGTATCAGTGAAAATTCTGCTGTGTATGATGTCTGAAATTTTGTTGCCTACATTTTCTTCTTGAATTTTTATGGATTCTCGGGTCACATTTAAGTCTTTTATCCATTTTGAGTTTATTTTTGTGTATGATTTAAGTTGATGGTCTAGTTTCAGTTTTTTTGCACGTAGCTGTCCAATATGCCCAACACCATTTGTTAAAGAGGCTGTCTTTACTCCATTGTATGCTCTTGCCTCCTTTGTCAAATATTAATTGAGCATAGTGTCTTGGGTCCAATTTTGGGTTCTCTATTCTGTTCCACTGGTCTATTGCCTGTTCTTGTGCAAATACTAGGCTGTTTTGATTACAGTAGCTTTGTAGTATAACCTGATATCTGGTATTTTGATCCCACCTACTTTGTTCTCTTTTTTCAAGATTGTTGTGGCTATTCAGGGTCTTTTTTTGGTTCCATATAAACTTTTGAAGTATTTGTTCTAGTTCTGTGAAATATGTCATTGGTATTTTGATGGGGATTGCATTGAATCTATAGGTTGCTTTGGGAATATGGACATTTTAAGGATGTTAATTCTTCCAAACCATAAGCAAGGTATGTGCTTCCACTTTTTTATATCTTCCTCTATTTCTTTTTCCAATGTCCTGTGGTTTTCTGCAAATAGGTTCTTTACTTCTTTGGTTAGTTTATTCCTAGGTTTTTTTCCGCGATGGTAAATGGGATTGTTTTTTCAGTTTCTCTTTCTGTGAGTTCATCATTGGTGTATAAGAATGTCGTGGATTTCTTGACATTAATTTTGTATCCTGCTACTTTACCAAATTCATTTATAGTCTAGTAAATTTTTGATGGAGTCTTTAGGGTTTTCTATGTATAATATCATGTCATCTGCAAATAATGACATTTCACTTCCTCCTTTCCATTTTGGAACCCTTTTATTTTTTCGTCCCTTCTGATTGCTATGGCTAAGACTTCCACAACTATGTTAAATAAGAGTGGTGAAATTGGACATCTCTGTCTTGTTCCTATTCTTAAGGGAAATGCTTTTAGTTTTTGCCCTTTGAGTATGATGTTGCCTGTAGGTCTTTCATATATGGCCTTTTTTAGGTCGAGATATCATGCTTTTATTCCCAGATTGCTGAGTGTTTTTATCAGAAGTGGGTGCTGGATTTGGTCAAATGCTTTTTCAGCATCTATTGATATGATCATGTGGTTGTTATTCTTTGTTTTATTTATGTGGTATATCACATTTATTGATTTGCGAATATTTAGCCTCCATGTGTTCAAATGGCTTTGCATTTATTGATTTGCGAATATTGTACCAGCATTACATCCCTGAGATGAATCCCACTTGTTCATGGTGATAATTTTTTTGATGTATTGCAGGATCCGATTTGCTTGTATTTTGTTCAGGATTTTGGTGTTTATGTTCATTAAGAACATTGGCCTGTAGTTTTTTTTTTTCTTTGTAGTGTCTTTTTCCAGTTTATGCTGGCCTCATAAAACGAGTTTGGAAGTCTTCTTTCTCCTTGAATATTTTGCAATAGTTTGAGGAGAATGTGTGTTAGTTCTTTTTTAAATGTTCAATAAAACTTCCCCGTGAAGCCATCGGGGCCTGGGCCTTTGTTTGCTGGGAGAGTCTAGATTACCTCTTTAATTTCCTTAGTTGTTATTGGTCTGTTCAAGTTTTCTATCTCCTCCCAGTTCAGATTTGAAAGACTGTGTTTCTAGAAATTTGTCCATTTCTCTTAGATTGTTGAATTTGTTGCCATATAATTGTTCATAGTAGTTATTAACAATCTTTTGTATTTTTGTGATGTCAGTTGTTTCTTCTCCTCTTGCATTTCTGATTTTGTGTATTTGGGTTCTCTCTCTTTGTTTCTTTGTGAGTCTAGCTAAGGGTCCATCAATTTATTTATCTTTTCAAAAAACCAGTTCTTTGTTTCATTGATCCTTTGAACTGTTTTTTTTGGTCTCTATGTCATTTATTTCTGCTCTGATCTTTAACTATTTCCTTCATTCTACTTGCTCTGGGGTTTTCTTTTTGTTTGCTTTCTAGTTCTTTAAGTTGTGAGGTTAGATAGTCTATTAGAAATGTTTCTTGTTTCTTGAGGTAGACCTGTAGTGCTATGAACTTCCCTCTCAGAACTGCTTTCGCTGCATCCCATAGATTTTGTGTTGTTGTGTGTTCATTTTCATTGGTTTCCAGGAAGTTTTTAATTTCTTCCTCAATGTTCTCTGTAACCCATTCAGTGTTTAATAACATGCTATTTAGCCTCCATGTGTTCAAATGGCTTTGCATGTTTTTGTTGCAATTGATTACTAGTTTCATTCCACTGTGATCTGAGATGATGTTTGATATGATTTCAATCTTTTTTCAACTTGTAGAGATTTAGTTTGTGTCCTTTCATGGTCAATGTTTGAGAATGTCCCATGTGCACTTGAGAAGAATGTGAATTTTATAGTTTTGGGGTGTAAATCTCTGTAGAGATTTAAATATCTATTAAATTCATTTGGTCTAGTGCTTCATTTAGAGTCTCTGTTTCCTTGTTAATGTTTTGTCTAGAGGCTCTATCCAGTGATGTCAGCAGGGTGTTGAAGTCACCTGCTATGATTGTGTTGCTGTCAATTTCTCCTTTGAAGTCCTCCAAAAGATTTTTAATATATGTTGGTGCTCCTATATTGGGTGCATATATGTTTATCAAGGTTATATCTTCCTGTTGGATAGATTCTTTCAATATTATGTAGTGGCCCTCTTTGTCTTTAGTTATGGCCTTCATTTTGAAATCTATTTTATGAGATATGAGTATTGCTACCCCAACTTTTTTTTCTTTCCATTTGCTTGGAAGATTTTTTTCATCCCTTCATTTTCAAGCTATGTGAGTCTTTTATTGTGAGGTGGGTCTCTTGTAAACAACATATATGTGAGTTGTGCTTTCTTATACAATCAGCTACTTTGTGTCTTTTTATTGGAGCATTGACTCCATTTACATTTAAGGTAATTATTGATATGTACTTATTTATTGCCATTTTTGTTTAGTGTGGTTCTATTTTCTTTCCTATATCTCCTGCTAATTACAGCAGTCCTTTTAACATTTCTTTCAGCCCTGGTTTGGTGCTAATGTATTCCCTTAAAATATTTTTTGTCTGGGAAGCTCTGTATTTGACCATCTATTTTGAATGATAGCCTTTCTGGGTAGAGTAGTCTTGGATTTAGATCCTTGTTTGTCATGACCTTGATTACTTCATGCCATTCTCTTCTGGCCAGTTGTGTTTCTGTTGAGAAGTCAGCTGAGAACCTTATGGGGGTTCCTTTGTAGGTAACCTGTTGCTTATCTCTTGCTGCTTTTAGGATTTTCTCTCTGTCTTTAATTTTTGGCATTTTGATTACTATGTGTCTTGGTGTGGGCCTGTTTGGGGTCTTCTCACTTAGGGCTCTCTGTGCTTCTTGAACTTGAATGCCTTCTTCCTTCACCAAATTAGGGAAGTTTTCTGTCACTATTTCTTCCAATAAATTTTCTAACCCTTGCTCATTTTATTCTTCAGAGACTTCTATGATGAGAATGTTATTACATTTCCAGTTGTCCCACAGTTCTCTTAAGCTGTCTTCCTATTTTTTAATTGTTTTTTTTCTCTTTGTTTTCTGATTGGTTGATTATTTTTTACCCTGTCTTGTAATTCACGGATCCAGTCCTCAGCTTCCTCTACTCTTCTGTTTAGACCTTCTAATGTGCTCTTTATTTCTGATATGTCATTTTTGGTTTATTCTTGGTCGTTTTTAATGTCCCATTGGTTGATTTCTATGTCTTTACTCATGCTGTTGAGCTTCCTCAAGATCATGGCTCTGAAATCTAGCTCTGTTAACTTGCTTAACTGCTCCACATTTATCTCATCTTTCGTAGATGTCTCTTGTTCTTTCATTTGGCTTTTGTTTCTTTGTTTCACCATTTTTGCTATCACCGTTGGCTTTGGAGCCTGCCAAATTTTCCCTGTGGGTGTTGGTGTTCTGCTGTTTGTGGCTCCCTCTCCTGGGTTTGGATGAGTGAGGGAAGACCCACGTTAAACACCACTGTCAAGTCTTACTTTCCTGATTAGAGTTGCTAGCCCAGAAATGGTACAGTTATCCTCTAGTGTTTTGCCTGGAGGCTATCAGTAGAGGTTGCTTGAAGAGCCTTGGGTCCTCAGTTGAATGAAAAACTCCCTCAGGTACTCAGTGTAAGGGGATTTCCCAAGGGTGGAGCAGATGCTGGTTGTTAGTGAGCCTCCATTTGCATTTCAATGTCCCACCTGGGTGGGGATGAATCTCCGAGGGAGAGGCCACCACCTCTCCCCAGAGCCCTAGGAAGGAGTAAGATGGCCACAGTCCTGGGTGGCTGCAACTCAGCAAAAGCTGTGAGTGCCTTTCAAATCCTAAGTGTTCCCACACAGTTTCAGTCCAGTCCACCCTTCCTCTGCTGGATCCCAAGGTAGTGGCTGTGGCTATTAGCTTCTGTCCTGGCTCTGCGCTGTGGAGCCACTTGGGAGTTTAACCCGAGGGCACTGCTCACAGCTATGGCCACTGCTGTCTGTGGGCTCCCAGCTCCCCTCTCACACCTCCACAATCCTACCAGGATCGAGTCAGTGTTCCTGGTTATATGATCCTTGCAGGCTGCTTTTCTGTTGCTTTTTCCCAATGATTTTTCTTTATTTTAGTTGTAATTTCATTTTGGTCCTGGGAGATGGTCTGTGTAGCTTCCATTCACTCTGCTGCCATTTTGGAATCTCGTTTAATATTTTCTTGCTGATAAAATGTTCAGGTACCTTGCGTGGCATATTATTTATTTCAGTACCCTTGAAATATGCTCACTTGGAGTTGGCCATTTTGGAAGAGCTATTTTAAAAAAATTTAAGTTCCTGCCCTGGCTGGGTAGCTAAGTTGATTAGAGCACTGTCCTGATACATCTAGGTTTTGGGCTCGATCCATGGTCAGGGCACATAGAAAAAGCAACCAGTGATGCATAAATAACTGGAACAACAAATCCATGTATCTCTCACTTACTCTTTCTCCCTTCCTCTCTCTAATAAAATGAATAAATAAATAACCAATAAAAAACCAATCAATAAAAAAACCCAAAAAGTTAAAAAAAAAAAAAAAAAAACACTTTCTAGATTACATTTTCTCTACACTTGGTTCTTAGCTTTTAGTTTCTCCTGACAACATCTTATAGATTTCTGGCTAACGAAAGACACCAGGAACAGAGAAATTAGCCCTTTTGGGTGGAAGACCTGTCTTATCATGATGTAGAGCACATTTGCATGCTTGTCATTTGAGGTCATCACCTGTAGAACAGCCAATTCTGGTTATTTGGGAATCTACTATAATGAGGGAATGTGCTAAGGTATAGATGATAATTTATAAGCAAACTGTTAGGCCCAATATTAGGTTAGAGGGCTTGATCCATAAATTTCAAGCTTATAAACCAGGCTATTAGATCTGTTCTTTCCAGTTATACGAACAATTGAAAATATGTCATTAAAAAGTTAAACAAAGGAGAACACATTCTTTTTCTGACATTGTTGGCCATAATATGTTGGAACAGAACACCAATATTTTCTATTACATTGGTTTTGAGATCTCTGAGCTAAAAGAGTGATATGGTGGTGTGAGGGCACATGTCTGCGGGTGTTTAATGTTCAGTAAGTTCTACCTCAACTGATAAACAGCATTCTATATTTGGAACAATGAAATTAAAACTTAATTTAATGCTGAAATAGGCTATTTCATTAATTCATAGAGTATCATAATTGTTTGTGATATGAGAATTCTGAAATCAAAGACAGGCTGCAGATATTTTAAAGTTGTGATGGCACAGTTGGGGGCTCCAACAACATAGACCTCTCCGTATCTCTAGCATGGCAGATCTAGCTGCCTGAGGTTTTATTTGTACGTTTCAGTGAGTATCACCAAGGTAAAGAGAAAGACACATTGTATGAGGTGAATAACCTTAGGATTAAGACTGATATTTTAAAATGTATTAAAGGACCTACCTTAACATTAAAAAACATCAAGGAACTGATGAAGCCCATGTGTCTGAGACTAGTTACAAACTAGTCTGTGTCACCTTGAGACAGGAGAATTTCTAAGGACCTCAGTGGGTCTTAAGCCAAATTTACCAGCAGTGTTCTGTTTCTTTCTTTTTTTTTTTAATCCTCACCGGAGGACATTTTTCCATTTTTTTTTGTTCAGGTAGAGTGGGAGGGAGAGAGAGGAACAGAGAGAGAGAGAGAGAGAAACATCGATGTGAAAGGAACACATCGAGTGGCTGCCACCCGCACAACCAACCAGGGCCGGGGACAAACTGCAACCGAGGTATGCACCCTTAGCGGGAACCGAACCCGGGTCTCTCAGGACCGCAGGCCGACGCTCTAACCGCTGAGCCAAACCGGCCAGGGCAGTGTTCTGTTTCTTTAACATTATGAAAGGTAGGATAGTCTGGGAGGTAGAATAAAGTGGGCACAAGAGGAGGGGATGGGGCCATGTTGAATAAAATGGGAAACAGAGAAATATGAAAGGGGCACCATTTTCCCTGATACTGTAGTATGGGCCATTGTCCAAATTTATTTCAATAGTTTACATCTACCCACACAATGAACACCCCCTCCCCCCACATACTCCTTATGTCTATTTTTTTCCATGACTCATGATAGAGCAGAGGGGTGTACTGATACCCCCTTGGTATATCATACATCTCTGTGAGGGAGATGTACCTGGAAACATTCATTTGAAGAGTCACTTGAGAACTTGTCAGAAATACACATTCCTGGGCCTCAGCCCAGAATTAGTGAGTCAGAAATTCTGAGGGGGAGGGCCAGCATTCTTTGTTTTAAGCATTCTGATGCAGGTTAATGTTTGATAAAGTTCCTGGGAATTTTATTTTATATATTTATGTATGTGTGTATTGTATGTAAGTATGTATTTATTTTTAACCCTCACCAGAGGATTTTTTTTATTGTCTTCAGATAGAGTGGGAGAGTGGGAAAAAGGGGGGGGGAGAGAGAGAGAGAGAGAGGTCGATGTGAGAGGGACACATCCCACACGACCCCAACCAGGACCAGGGACGAACCACAACTGAGGTACATGCCATTGACCAGAATCAAACTTGTGAGTCTCTGGTCTGTGGGCCAATGCCCTAACCACCAAGCCAAACCATTTAGAGAGAGAAAGGAAGGGAGAGGGAGGCAGAGAGAAACATCAATCGGTTTCCTCACTGGAGATGGAACCCAACACTTGGCATGTGCCCTGACCAGGAATCGAACCTGCAACCTTTGGTATATGGGATGACACTCCAATCAATTGAGCCACACTGGCCATGGCTGGGAATTTTATTTTAAACAAAATTTCTGTAATGCAGTTGCTCCTATATTTTGATTTTTAACTCTTTCTAAACCCAGTTAAAACACACCTCCTCCTTCAACTCTGCAGGGGCCCCATCATAAGTCATCTTGACATACCAAAAGCATTTGTTACCACACTTGGGGGCATTTTAAGGCCCTGTCTTGTATTACAGTTCTATTTGAACACATTTTACCTCTCTGGCCAGACAGATAAGAAAAATGACTTTGTCTTACTGTCTTTTAAAAAAAATTTGCAGAGCTCCTAGCTTGTGATGGATCATATTTAAATAGTAGGCGAATGCTGACAGTAGAGTAAGGGTTCTGTAATATCAGAATGCTTAAATTTTGGGTTAGCCTGTATAGTGTATGTTGAATCTTTTAGGCCATGAGAACCAGCTTTCACAAGAATAAAAAGAAAAGTCATGAAGTGATCACCTACCAGAGAGCCAAGCACATATTCATTTAAAGTAGTATATATGAATCCCTGCTGCAGGCCAGGCCCCACAGGGTACACTGGAGAAAAATATGATACGGCATCTGCCCTTAAAAACATACAGCCTATTCTTCCTTATATCTCTCACGTAGTCTTCTTAATACCACCCCATCTATGCCAGGCCACACCCAAACTAAACCAAACCCTTGAGACACTATGTACCATGTCACACTGTTTTATTTTCTTAAGAATGTTTATCATGATCTCAAAATCTCATTTTTTGTTGTCCTTGTTCTCCTGTTTATTATCTGTCCCTCCCCCAACTTCATCAAAGCCAGCTTTGCCCAATACATTGACAGCTGTATTCCCAATGCCTAAAAGAGACTGTGGTACATAACATCCACTCACTACATATTTCTGAATGGATGAATGACTTAAAGGATAAACAACATTGTGCGAAAGACATAGCTCCCATCATAGGGGAAGAAACAAAGGTGCTGAGAATTTAAATAAAATGCTTAAATGATGAAATGTCTAGAGTTCAAGCCAAATCCTTTCCAGTTCCAAAGCTTGTATTCCTTAGCTGCACTGGCCTTCTTCACGTGATTTTTTTCCCTTTAGTGTCTGTCTCTCTTTTTCAAGTGTACACAGAAATTTGGGCTCCAGTTCTCAGTACAGCTTGCACTTGAAAACTGTTTGCTCAGTATGGTAGGGAGCTTTGCAATTAAGCATTTCTATGAATTAAAATACCTAGGAATGCTGCAAGCTTTCATAGAACCAGACCTCCCAATAGTTTTGGTATCTGCAGCCCAGCTTGTGGAAGCTTCCTTGAACTGAATCAAGGAAGCAGAAAGATGGGATTAAGGAAGCAGTTAGCCAATATAGTGCCAGTTCAGTGAACTGACAGCAGGAACCTTGGCCATGGGCTGCTTTGAAAGAGGCCTGTGCAGGTGATGGGGTGACCTTGTTGTTGTGATAGTTCCTCCCTATTTTCTGAATATGTTTATTTCTCTTCATGCTATTGAGGGGAGCAGAGGCTTATGAAGAACTTCAGGGAGCTTTTGTTTTGTTTTTATTTTTGCCAGAACTGCAAATATCCACTGAACCTCATTCATTGTAGTTCTTTTATAGTATAGACATTTAAATCTGACCTTTTGTTATTAGCTTCAAAATATTGAGTATCAGATTATTCTAAGAACAAACTCGTTTATTATGGACTAATGAGGTTGTATAAAGATAACGATGATATGAAACTCAGCTAGTGAAATGAGGCAATTCTTTCTCCCTGGGGCCTCTCACAGGGCTTTGGAAAGGAAATGGGCTCAATAGGAAGAATATCCTGAAGGTGGTCAGCAAGCTACCTCCTAGTCCAGTTAAAGAAGGCCATCCTGGCCATGCTTTGGTTTTACTCCTCTAGCTAATAACATTATAGCTAGATTTCCTAAGCACTCACACCTACTGATCTCTTATAATCCCAACAGTCTCTTGCTAAATTCTCCTCTGGTTCACACTCTTAGTAGGGACCTCTATTTTTCTTCTCCCCACACAGGATGACTTAGCTTAAGAATGTTCTCTACAAGTGAGCTTGCTCCTCAATCTCTGTGGTGGAAAACAAAAAAGGAATATATTATTAAAGTTGGCTCCAGGCTCAAAATATATTTTAGTCCTATAAACATGGGATTGGGACTCCTAACACCTGGATTAAAATTCTAGTTCTGCCACTTACCGTCTATGGTCCAGTCTTTCATTACTCTACTTTAACATAGGGCCAGTGATGCCCACCTCACAGGATTAGTCAATGGATTACATTAAACAAGACAATGTATATTTGACATGATGAAAGTGGAAAATTAACAATTGTGAATTCTTTCACTTACTTCCTCCCACAAACCTTGCACAACTGCATGCCACCCCACTCCCTGCCCAGATTTCGCACTGATGAGATTATGAGGCATGTCCTAAGCTTGTTCCAGCTGCAGCCCATAAAACAGAGCTTTCTGTGTGTTTGAAGAAAATTATACTAAGATGGGCTTCTAGAATTATGCCACTTCTTTCAGGCAGTGCACTGTCTTTCGTTAAGTCATATGAATAGTTAAACCAAAGGGCATCAATTCATCACTGCATTGTATAGCAGAAACATTTCTGCAGGTTCCAGCATCATAAATAATATTCCTACTCAGAAATTTGGAAACTAATTGAGATGAAAGATAATTTTTGTTTGTTTGTTTGTTTTTATCCTGAGGACATTTTCCCATTTTTGTTCAGATAGAGTGGGAGAGAGAGAGAGAGAGAGAGAGAGAGAGAGAGAGAGAGAGAGAGAAACATCAACGTGAAAGGTACACATCAAGTGGTTGCCTCCACACAACCCCAACCAGGGCCAGGGACGAATCACAACCTAGGTACATGCCCTTGACCGGAATCAAAACCACAACTCATTGGTTCACTGGCCGATGCTCTAACTGCTGAACCAAACTGGCCAGGGCAGGTAATGTTTTTATAAGATGGCACATTTCTTTGCACTAAGCCCAGATACTATGAAAGGGTGAAATAACATCTTCATAGTGAACAAACCTAACAAACACTACCTCAGCAAGGTAATCAAGTTCAACATAAAAAGTCATAAGTGATGGTTGCGGTTTGTCCCTGGCCCCGGTTGGGGTCGTGTGGGTGGCAGCCACTCAATGTGTTTCTCTCACAGAGATGTTTCTTTTTGTCTTTTTTCCTCTCTCCCTCCTGCTCTATCTAAAGATAAATGCAAAAAAAAGAAAAAAAAAATTGTCCTTGTGTGAAGTTTAAAAAAGAAAGTTATAAGTGATATAGATAGCATGTATTCTTGATATGATGTGATGAATGGCACTTTCTTGGGTGGTTTCCCTGCCAAAAACACATACCCCTAATCTCTAACCATGAGAAACACATCCGATGAAACCCAGCTGAAGGACATGCTACAAGATACCAGATTAGCACCTTTCAAAATGATTGAGATAGCCCTGGCCAGTTTGGCTCAGCGGTTAGAGCGTCGGCCTGCGGTCTGGAGAGACCCGGGTTCGGTTCCCGTTAAGGGCACGTACTTCGGTTGCAGTTTGTCCCCGGCCCTGGTTGGTTGTGCGGGTGGCAGCCACTCGATGTGTCCCTTCATGTCGATGTTTCTCTCTCTCTCCCCCTCCCACTCTATCTGTACAAAAAATGGAAAAATATCCTCGGGTGAGGATAAAAATAAATAAATAAATAAATAAAAAATAAATAAATAAATAAATAAAAACAAAATGATTGAGATAATCTAAAAGAAGAAAAATCTGAGAATCAATCAGTCTTAAGGAGCCTAAAGAGACATAACAACTAAATATAATGTGGTATCCTGGAGGAAACCCTAGAAAAGAAAAAGGAAACTGGGCCAAAACTAAGGAAATCTGAGTCAAGTATAGACTTTAGTTAATAATAATTTATCAATATTGCTTCATGGTTTGTGACAAATGAACCACACTGAAGCAAAATGTTAACAATAGGAGAAATAGGGTAAATTGGGTATGGGACATATAGAGATTATCTATGTATCTTCATAATAATTCTATAACTATTCTGAAAATCATCATTATTCTGAGCCTTCAAACTTATGTCACTCCTCCAAGAAATCTTTTTATGTAATCCTATAATCTTACATCTTCCCACTCTCCCCCCCAGCGTGGTTTGGGCTCGCCTCTCCTGTCTGTTCCACAGGACTAATGCCCCTTAAGGATAGGGACTGGTTCTTTTATTTCCATATTCCAGTGATTTTCGCAGTGTTCCATGAGAGATTAGTGCTGAGTAAGTGATAGAATAAATGCAAAATATTGAACAAATCAATGGTAAAATAAATAGATGAGTCTTGTTTTGTTACTTTTACTGAATGAATGTCTGAGATTGTACTGCGTTCATGCTGGAGAAGAGCAGGGACTGACAAGAGCAGTGAGAACAACGACATGTTCCTCAAATCACAGTGCTGGCTAATGGTACACTCAAGGTGACAACAGCCAGGTGCTGCCTGGTATTCTTCCAAACCAGGGTGTGTAGTCACTCGAGTTTTAATGAAAGCTCATGAAGCTCTTTCCAATCAAATGCCTTTTATCCATTCGAGAAGATTTTTCTAATGGAAAGTTCAATGAATACTCTCCAAAGTACTTAAACCTATATTGGGAAATTGCAGTTAGTGCTCTCTGTGTCTGTGTGCTACTTAATAGCTTCAGAAAAATAAAAAAAATAAAAACAAAAACTGATAATTGCCTTGATGAAGAATAAGGCTCTGAGATACTCACATAAGGGCAGACTCAGATCCAGAAAAACTTCCGTTTGCCCATCTACTTCTGTATATTACCTAAGGAACACACCTTCTAAATACTGCCAAAAGACTCCATTGACTTCAGTCAGAGCGGTGAGTGGCAGGGAGAAGCACAATAAAATAAACAGACAACACGTTCCCTTGGAGCTGGCACCAAAGTGATATCATGAGCTACCTCCCGTGAAGAGAAACGAAAAAAATGAGAGTTCTGTCTATAAAGGTTAAATTGTGTGATCTGATCTCACTGACTTTTTTATGATAATTAAGTTTACAAAATTATACAATGCAGCAATCTTATGAAATGAATTAATGTGGTGATTTTCAACCTTTTTCATCTCATGACACAAATAAACTGATTTCTAAAATTCTGTAGCAATCCCAAAAATATATTTTTGCTGATATGACCAAAGTTAGGTATAATTTTGTTCCATTCACATCCAACGGCTATTGTTGTGTTGGCTGTTGTCATATTTTATTTGACAGTCTAATGGAAAAGAGATCATTCCCCCTGACTAAATGGTCAGGTATTGCCTGTTTTAAAAATTCTTGTGGCACACCAGTTGAAAATCACCGGATTAATGAAATTTTAGAATTGTTCATTTCACCAGTAGAGGATTTGAGGTTTAGACAAGCAAAGTGACCAATCCAAGTTCAAATAAACATTAAGTTATGGAATATTATTTAAACCCAGATCTTTTGACACCTAGTTCTGTGCTCTTTCAACTGAACCATGTTATATTGTGTCTTGTGTGATTCCACTGACTGGCGTCAGCCACAAGCTAGGTCCTTCATACAGTACTGGCCACCCTATGAACCATCCTTGATGAAGGATAAGTGGGTGCTGGTCACCTGAGCACCTGCAGTGGGCGCCCTGACCACAAGAAGCAAGCAAGGCCAGAACCAGGCAGGCAAGAGTAATTGAGGCAAAGAGGAAAAAGCAGCCCCATCTGCAAAAAGAATGAACTGAGGCAACAACTTCTAAGCCAAGTTCTGATCAGCTCAGCAAACTTCCTTTGTGCTTTTATGATGTGCCAGCACTGTCCACCAGGAACACAAATTGCTTTCTATACCGTGTGTTGTGAAACTAGTTATATTACAAAAATGGTCCATGGCCTTTGCAATTTTATTTCCTTAAACAGGCTAAACTTTTGATTAAGGAATAGAGCTTGAGTTACTAGCAACAATTGTGAAAGGTAAGAGAAGATGCCTGGCGTGTGCAATGTGTGCATGTGTGTGTTATGTATGTGTGATGTAGCCACACACGTGTGTGCGTGTGTTCAGTGTTGTCATGTGTGACTACGTTAGCAAATCTCTTCAGTATAAGACTTGATTTACTCATGTTGGCCACTGTCTTTCCTGAACTAGAATTAAAAAATATATAGCCTTATAAATTTAAATCTGTCCCTACCTTCACCAATAATACGCCCTGTCAGGACCGAGAGATCACACCAATCAACATCAACCTCTACTCACCAAACATCCACCCTCCAGTCACTGAGCAAGGCACATAATCCAACAATTTTAATAATCATCTGGCAGGCTGTGATAAGTGCTGTAAAAGAGTTAAAATTGTTAATGTAACAGAAAACGGGACATCAGATTTAGACTTCAGATGCAAATACTATTTCTCAGTGGAAATGACATTTGGTTAAACCCTTAATTATAAAAAGGATGTTGACATGGGATGATGAAGGACTTTCACAGTTCACAGCTATTGTTGCAACCAGAAGCCAGAGGAGTGCTGCCTGGAAGTAGTTTTGGGTAATTCTGCTGTAATAGCAGAGATCCGACAGCACTTCAAAATCTATTGTCAGTTAGCGGGTTTTTGGTGCCTGGCTTTTATTTTTCACTCTCTTCTCCACCAGTATTCCGATCAAAACATGATACCCATAGAGTGCAATGCAAAAATCTACAAATCAGTTTTAGTCTAGTGTCACATGGACACTTGAATAACATTACCCTCCCTCCTCTGGTACTGTTTAGAGACAAATATAGACATTTTCTTCTAATACTGCCCAGAACAGAGAAGTACTCATGGACATGTGTTCTCTGTGGGCCAAAGCAAGAACACAGATGAGGAGAGCCTAAATAATTTCTGCTAAAATAGTTATTGACAAATATAGAAAAATAGGGCATGTATGTTTTACTTGTCATTTATCACATTTACAAAATTCTCACATGAGGTGAGCTAACATGCCATTCCAAAAACTGATCTAATCTGAACTGAAAAGGGAAGTAAGAACTGCATGTATCGACTTGGCTCACAGGGACTTAGATTCAGTGAAATATGGAGAATGGGTCATATTAAATTTGTAATGATGCAGCTAATGAATAATGAATGTTCTAGTGCTATCTTTGGGTAATCATCTGCAAATATATGTGTTTTTTTTTTGTTTTTTTTTAAGGACTTCATGGGATGTTGATTTTATGCAAACGAGAAATCCTCCACCCCCTGTAATGACGAACACATTCTCAGTGCTTTGGCTAATACAAGTTAGAACACGCACTGAATTTATTAAATTATTCACACAGTATGGGATGATTTCTTCATGTTGTTCTTGAGCATTGTTTTATTGCTCTTTGACCATTTGGGCCCAGGCTCTTAAAAATGTTAATGTTTGGTCTCTGTGGGGCCTTCAGATTCTGTTCAGTTTTTTGTGTGTGCTTTGAGAGCTCGTCTCCTTTTATGCATTTCCTCCTTTTTTATTGTAGGGTGTGGGTTGTCAAACGCTTCTGTGCAGCAGTAGCTTTTGCTTCTTATAGATTTGGCCCTAGAGTCAGAATTACGTATGCACTCAAGGTAGAGTTATAAGGAAATTGTAGTCCTCTACTTGCCATGGATTATACCCAAAAGGCCCCCATTTGCAAAAAGCAAGATGATCAGATTAACTCTCTCAGCAAATGAACTCTCTCATCATGCTAGGTTAAATAGCTGAGACTCCGCTCATGGTAATTTGATGCCAGAGCCCACTGGATTGGATCTGAAAGCTCCAACCTAAGGAATGTGAACCAGCGTGTTAAAGTCTGGCTCCCCCTACACATATTCACTTGTAGTATCAGTTGCAGGTATGTTTGCCTTTGTTTTCTTTTACCCATGTCTACTCTTAGTTTGTTGTTCAGTTTATCTTCAATTTTTTCTCCTTTGATCACAGATTTCCCACTTTTTACAATTACCATAACAATCTTCCTTCCTTCCTCCCTTCCTTCCTCCCTCTCTCCCTCCCTTCCTTCCTTCCTTCCTTCCTTCCTTCCTTCCTTCCTTCCTCCCTCCCTCCCTCCCTCCCTCCCTCTCTCCGTCCCTTCCTTCCTTTCTTCCTCCCTCCCTTCCTCCTTTCCTTTCGTCCTTCAATTCATCCATATTTTTGAATCAGTGTAAAAAGCACATCCAATAACCTATGCATTTTGCTATCAGATAAGCAACATGGGAGACAAAATAACTTGTTGGTTAAAAGAACTAGTTTGGAATCAAAGTAATTTGGGGTATAATAGAAATTTGGTTTCTTACCAGTTATGGGAGAAGGGGGCAAGTCATTTAACCTCCTTAAATTCCAGTTTCCTCATCTATAAAAACTTCTGTGAAATGATATTGGTATTATGTAGATATTAATAGGATTGATAAATCTGCATAACAACAACGTCATGACTATTATGTAAAATAATGTAAGCAATGCATTTTGCAGACTTACCCATAGTAAAAACTCAATGAATGGCAGATGCTGTGGCTGGTGTTGGTGATAGTGTTAGTTATGGTGCTGGAGATGGTGCAAAGATGGATCATTGTGCTTTTTCAAGAGTATCACACCCAGTTCCCTGTGAAAGTGCATTGCAAAGTTCAGGTCATTAGTGTTGAGATGCCACCATGACTGAAAGGGCAATTTTGTGTAAAGTTCCGGTTTTTATTAATCAGTTATGATTAATTCTTACTATAGACAAGCTTAACTATTTATTTCTCAGCATCCCTTGCCAAGTTCTCTGTAATACAGAAATAGTCAGCTAGACCCGACTGAACCCATAATAACTGTCATATCTTCTCTAAGTCATTTCTATAAAATTCACAACTGTATTAGCCTGAGAACCTTGATAAATATATCTATTTTTAATTGTTTTTCATCCCTCTCATAAAACAATATCCAAACCAATGTTGCACTAATCAGTGAAAATACAATAAGAAACCTGACTGTAAATTACTGAAAGTAAAGCTAATGAAAGATTATTGGGGTTTTAAAAGAAAAAAGGAAACTAATGCATTACGAAAATTAAGCAAAGGCACTGTGAACATTAATTGCTGTTCACTAAGGCTTTGTTACTAAGGTTAGCAGGTTCTAAGGCATTGAGTTTTCTAAGAAAATGCCCACAGTTAGCCTTTCACTATAATTTATAAAGAAGAAGATATTGTTTCTCTCTATAAATTGAACCAGGTAAAGTTAAACACAGATTTTCTTATTAGTCTCTGGAAAAGCAAAGGAGGAAGGGACCTAGAGTCCACCTAACACCAGGATATTTAACACTGAGGCTTCTTCCCCTTTCTCCTATCTATGTGCCGTCCTCTGCAGATACCAGCTCTAATTTTGGAAACTCATGATGTGGCCCTATGATGTGGGAAAGGATATTCAAATATGTTAGATACTCATGTTCTAGTAGCTGTTTCCTACTATCCAGCTGTGTGGTCCCATAGTCACATGAGCTCTCTGGGCTTCTAAGTTTTCATCTATAAAAGTTGTTTTATATCAGTAGTTCTTAAACATTTCAGTCATAATTATTTTTGAGAATACCACAAAATCTATAGGTTTTCTTGTCAGACACATGGAATTTTTACAAAATAAATCTATGTACAGTTTCAATAGTTCTCAGCTACTCTAAAGAGTAGCTTAGAACTTTATGGACCTTAAGCTAAGAACCTATCCTGGAAGTGATTGTTATTGTCTTTGATAACTGAATAATTCTGTGATCCTTAGCCATTTAGTTTTTTTCTCAAATAGCTTATATTTTTAGAATCTAGAAAAAAATGTATGTGAAACAGCTCTAAAGAAGAATTTTGAGACTTGGGTATATCATTAAAATTGGGTATATTCATTTTGTACTTCCTCTAGCTTTAAATTTACTGTGAGAATGTTAGCAAGTTACACATTTCTCTGGGCTTTTCTTATAGAGTAATGTAGTAGAAAAATCTTGGACTTTGGAACCAGACAGATCTCAGTTGAAATTTTGGTTATATTATATATTCACTCTGCAACTTTAAGGGGAAATACTCTTTAGGGATGCATTCATTATATATATATCTGTCTAACAGTTTGTGATCTTGAGGATTAAAACATTCACATTTAAAAACTATTTGTCCAGTATTTGTAAACCTCAATCCCTTGCAACATATTCCCTCTCAAGTCTAAGAAGGCACTTGCAATTGTGACCCCTGTATCTACTCTTCTTTCCCTCCCTGCACGCCTTTCATCCCGGTCTTCTCTCAACCCGTCCCACGTCGTGCTGAAGTCATCACTTCCTGTTAGAAGCCAGGTGCACACTGGGATATGGTATGCTTGTAGCAGCTCCGAATTTTTAGATTTGGAGTAATAATACGTATCAAAGCCACATGAAGATATTTGTAAGTTCTAGGCACCCTCACCTGTCGAACTGCTCTCCCAAAAATAACATTCATATTAAAATACATTCACACTTAAAATTTTTTTAAAAGTATTCTGCTGCTAAGAATGTGAAAGTATTTTTATATTTCATAGTTTTGAGTTTTAAAATTTTATTTTTTGTTGCATTAATATTTGTGTGTATAAGCATACATAAACATATATAATATACACTTGTGTGTATAGTATATATTTGTATATAGATACATATAGAGAAAGTGACTTTTAGCTAATTGATGTATGTTTCAATTTTCAGGTATTTCATTAAAATTGTAAACTTTTGATTGCATGTTTTTATTTTGTTCTTAGAGACAATTGTTTTGTTTAGGTCTTAACCATGTTTTGTAATCTCTACCATTTTATATGTATTTTATTATTTTATCTAATGGACACAATGGCTATGCTCTTTTCAGCTATATTTGGATATGATTGCAATTAAAATTATGAGATGTAAAGTATACAAGCTGATGACTTGATATACATATATATTGTGAAAAGATTCCTCCCACCTAGTTAATGAACATTCATCACCTCATGTACAATGGCTACAGTCTGAGTCCTAATCTTGTCATTTATTAGTTAGATGATCTTGGGTAAATTCTTCCATTTCTCTGAGCTTTATTTTTCTCAATGAACTGCTGTTTGTCATTCAAAGAAACTTAGGTTAATTCGTGATTAAAATGAAGCTGAATATAATAATCTAATTCTTAACTCCAATTTTTCAAAATTAAAATTAACTTATTCAACCTGAAAAGTCTAAGAAATACCAAAGAAGGAAAAGAGTTAGGAATAAAGCCTGTGATTAGTTGATTTGCAGTTTAGTGCCATTCCATATGTGTATGCTCACGTCAATCTACCTTTGTTTTAATAAATTAATTTATTTTATATATTTTATTTATTCACTTAGAAACATGAATTATTTTTAATAGTTTTTCTGTGTTTTTTTTTTTTAAATTGGGAAATATGAGGAAGAGATGCATAGGCAGATTAGACATTGATAGTTTTTCACATGGTGTTTAAAAATACAGGGCTAAGTCACAGAACAGAGGTATCCTTTGTCAGTTACTTTTTAAAAATGATGCCAAATAGCCCTGGCCAGTTTGGCTCAGCAGTTAGAGTGTCAGCCTGTGGACCAAAGGGTCACAGGTTTGGCTCTGGTCAAGGGCACATACCTTGGTTGGGGTTCAATCCCCAGCCCTGGTTGTGGTCGTGCTGGAGACAACCAATCGATGTGACTCTCACATCGATGTTTCTCCCTCTCTCTTCCTCCCTCCCACTCTATCTGGAAACCAATGGAAAAGTGTCCTCAAGTAAGGATTAAAAAAAAAAAAAGTATGCCAAATGCACTTAATGAGAAAACAAACTCGAAGAAAATAACAGAGGCAAATGAGCGTGTAGGAATTTTAAAAGAACCTATGTCTATTTATTGTTCCCTCTGTCATCCAAACATGCTTTCCTTTTATTGTTTTAATGAAACCATAACTTATGTATGACCAGCTGGAAATCATATCTTATTGTATAATGTGAAGAAACAAAATTTTTCTTGAGTTTGAATCAGAAATAATAAGAGATATCTTTAAACTTAAGCCAGGAAATGCAAGGAAGTAGAATAGACCAAACTTTTAAAAAATGTTTCTATTAAATTTATTGTGGTGAAATCAGTTAATAAAATTATATACGTTTCAAGGGTATAATTCTATAATACATCATCTGTATATTGCATTAGGAATATGCAATATTCCACTCAAAGTCAGGTCTTCTTCAACCATCACTATATATTTGACTTCTTTACCCTTACTGTCTCCTCCTACCCCCCTTTCCCTTTGGTAACTACCACACTGCTGTCTCTCTATGAGTGTTTGTTTGTTTGTTTATCTTGCTTGTTTGTTGCTTTCAGATTTATATCCCACATATGAGTGAAATCATATGGTGCGCAACTTAAAAAAAGGTCAAACTATATTCTCCAACATCAGATGTTACAATGAAATTTTATACCATGTGAAAGAAACTAAAGAACTTAAGTTTAGGGTAAAAATTATAACAACAAAACTGTTGTCTTCCTTGACTTCAGTTACAATAGAAAAGACTAGCAATCAGTGAATTTCAGTTATCATCTATTCTAGCCATAGTTTTAAGTATATGCTACTATCAAAGTGAAACTTTTACAATCTTCACAAACATGGCCATGAAGAATAACATTTAGATGGGTAAATATAGACTGTATAATAAAACAATTTTATAGGAAAATAGTCTATGTTTATTTATATATAATGGACAGAAATAACAAAAACGAAAATGTGTTATTTAAGATAGAGACCTGATCATAGTCAAATTGAATTTTACTTGTAACATTTGTTTAATTATCTGAGCCATGACTCCTATTTTAGCTAGTAATTCAATGGTTTAAGTAGTAAATATTCTTTATCCCACAGTTTACTTATCAGCACTGGATAAGGCTCTTTTGCAACATAGGATCTCAAACAAATTTTGGTCCAAAAATATTTCTTCTTTATGCAATACTATTTTTCTACAGATTCCTTTTAAATTAAGACACCACAAAAAGAAAAATATAATTTTATTTCATATTTCTACTCTATAGTCAAAGATAAGTATTAGCACATGAAATTATGTTTTCTAAGTGGTCCTCCGGACTGCTTTTCTTTATTTGAAATTAGAGATGTTTTAATATTGTGAGTGATGAAACGAATAATAAATAAAAGGTTGCCACTTTAACCATCTAACTGCAGATATTAATATCACAGCAGTGAGCCCAGGAAGATGAGAAAATCAGAGATTCTTAGGACCCACAACCCTAGTTCAGCTCCTTCTTTTCTCACCTTGATTACATAAGGGCCTTTTAACTGATCTTCACTTGTCCTTCCCATGTGTTTTGCACTCTGAATCAAGAAGCTTCTTACATATTGAGCTGCTCACATACTTTCTCTATTTAGCCTCTTGCTTATTCTTCCTACGCACCTGGGTAAAACCTCTATCGCCTAGCAAGGCAGACAGGTCTAGCAAATACATCCCCTTCCCTCCTGGAGCTGCAGTCCTAGGCAAGAGGGTACATGGAGACTGCAACTCCAGGAGGGCAGGGAATGTGTTTGCATTCATCCCAGCAGATGCAGAATTTCATTTCATTACTGTTGTTGGTTCTTAAAAATAAAGGGAGCAAGTCCTGGGAGAATCTATGATAAAGGCATGTGACCTGCTCAGGAAGGATGGGGAAGGTACACTTGATACAAGAGTTGAAGAATGACTAGAAATTACATAGGCAAAGTGGAAGACAGAGGAGTGCCAGGTAGAGGTCATATGCAAAATACAAAGAGCAGGAGGGGCTTAGAGGTGTGCACTGAAAGATGGCCGGAGCGGTGGAGCCAGAGCACGGGGGAAGGTGGGTCATGAAAGTGACTTTAGTGAGATGGGACAAATCATGCAAGACCATTTAAGTACATCATTAATGATTTGGTTTTGGAGATAATGGGAAGTCATTTGGGACTTTTTAAAAAATCCTCACCTGAGGATATGTTTAGAGAGAGGAAGGTGTGGAGAGAGAGAGAGAGAGAAAAGAACGTTGATCAGTTGCCCCCCTTATGTGCCCTAACTGGGGATTAAACCTGCAACCTAAGTATGTGCCCTGACTGGGAATCAAACCTGCAACCTTTCAGTGTACTGGGCAATGCTCCAACCAACTGAACACCTGTCTAGGGCAGGCATTTGGGACATTTACGCAAAAGTGTGACTTTATCTGTGTTTATTTTGAAACGGTCTCTCAGGCTGCTGGTGGAGCAAAGGTTAGAGGCAGGGTCCAGTTGGATGCAGGGAAGAATTAGAGATAGTGCCAGAGTCCTAGAGAGAGGGTGTCAGCTTAAGCTTAGGCTAGTTTGGAGATGGTGGATGTGTTTCTGAAATGAAATGTGTTATTTCCTTGAAGCCTCACAACGCCATGAGGTGGACCTCGTGCAGCCCGCTTTGCGCAGCAGTACATGGAGGCTTAGAGGATGCCTGTGCCCTCACTCCGTCCTTTCAAATACGTGGCACAGGCAGGACAGAAACCAGGTCTTTGAATTCTAAATCACATTCTTTCTCCACTGTGCTGCTCTCTTTTTATATCCTGGCATGTTGTGCTTCCCACGTTGCCATAACTTTCCTTTACTGTTTTCTTAACTGGCAATGTTCTTCCATTTAGCAAATCTCTGGAATTTTTCTTCAGCCACCTCATGCTCCCAGGCTCTGTTAATAGCTGTCCTCCATGATTTCATAGCACATTGCGCCTTACTGCTGTTTCCTCATTTCTTCCTCTACTGGATTATGAGCCTCTAAACACAGAGACTAGGAGCTTTATTTTCATAGCCCCAATGCCTAGCAAGATGCCAAGGGTAAAGCAGGTGAGCAACGACTGAAGTGACAGAATTCTCGTGGTAATCTGTCAGATCAAACACTCAGACAAAACTCGGATCGTCTGTACAGAATTCTTGGCAAATGGTCACTGGAGATCTTCGCCTTTACCCTTGGTAATACATTACTGACCTCCTTCTGAGTGCCAGGCACAAAACTAAACACTTGCAATGCTATCACATTTGATACTCTTAATGTCTGTATACAATAGATATTACTATGCCCATATTACCTATGAGGAAACTGAATATGTTATCTAAAGTCACCAACTCCAGAATTTAAGCTTAAATCACTCTGCTTTCAAAAACCTTTGACCCAGATACGATGCATTCATTCAGACTGCATTATTTGGCCTTTTTAAGTCATCTAGTGTGAGATGTAGATGGGAAATAACATCTTGACTTTCCTGATCCTAGACTGACGAATTACATATCTTCTCAAGTCACCAGAGAGAAACAAGTGGTTTCTTCTGACCCCAGTTGTTTCTGTTCTTTCCTCCATTTAGGGAATTTTTAAATTGCTCTGAGTACACAATGACATGCATTCAGCTCCTCCTGCAATGATGGGGAATCTTTCAGCAAGTTCTGGCAACACTGTTGCAAATCTATACCTTATGTAAACACATTTCAAAATATAAGACATAGTAAAATATTTTTAAAAAACAGCTATGGCATCTTACTGATGCCATCTTACTTGGCATCTTACTAATCTAAAGATAGATTTCTTCCATGTAAGAGTTGTGCTAGCTGTTGGCCCTGCTCCCAGCACATGGAATCCTCCAGTCAAAGGAGGCAGTCAGTCCTGTCCCGAGCCTGGAAGAAGCCTGGTTTGCCAGCCTGAGTTGAGTTCAGCTGCACATAGCTGTATGTTATCTCTCTAGGCTACAGAGCTCTCTGATTGGACTGAGGAAACAATCTGAGCTTTGTTTGAAAGACCATGTCTTTCTACAGAATGGAACAGACCTCCCTCTAGTCTCAAAAACATGCACATTTCATCCAATTGTATGTGGGATCAAAGAATTATAGAGTCATTCCTCATATCATGTGCTTTTACAGTTGTCCCCAGTCATGGCTACCAAAGGGGAAAAGAAAGGAAAGCCTTCTGACCCAAGTACAAGAAATCTTTAACAAAGAAAATAAAAGTGTAAATGTAAAACAATTTGAGAGATTAATTGCAGAATGTAGATGTCAATAGTAGAGATGTTTTTTCAGGCTTCTTCATATTTAAAATCTATCTCAGATAAAATAATATAATATTAAAATTTTACCATATTTTCTTCCTAAATGAAGTGAGAAACTTACTTAGAAATCTCTCTTGAAATTTAGCATAGACCATAATGAGATCATTCGGTCTAGCCTCCACCATTTAAAAGAAAGTTGTGGTATATTCATTCCTATAAAATACTACTTAGTACCTATTAATTTGCCAGTATCTCTTCCACCTTCTATCTTTCTAATTGTATTTTCTAGTATGTTATTCTAATAATTATTTGATTTCATGAAGGGCCTACAACTCATTGATCTTACTTACCTTTGAATCTTTATTATCCTTCTCTGACCTCACTATCATCTTATTCAGCCTGTATTTCAAGTTCAACTTTATAATCACTCATTGTAAAAGCTTTATTTTTCCTTGTGCATCATCTCTGCCAACATACTTTGCTGACACAATTCCAGCATTGGCTAATCCCTCTTTTCCCTATTCAACACCTGTGTCTGAGCTGCTGAACAGGGCTGGAGAAAACACAGTGATGTTGACTGGTTTTTAGTATCATGCAGCCCCAATTTACTGTCTGTCAATCCTGCAACTACATTTTGTTAGTCAATTCACTCTCCCACTGTCCTAGATTACTAGTTCACACCTGAGCCACTCTTCTGAAACCCATTATATTTATCTGATTCTTTATACTCAATAATGACCTTTTTTTTTTTTATTTCACTGAGAAAATAAAGAAAAATCAGTAGAGAACTTAATTCTTTCACAACAGGTCCACCAAGATCCCTGAGATTCTACCCATATGGTTCACTTTCCCTTTTGTTCAGTAGATGAACCATGTACAAGGCCCTAGAAGTTATGGCCCTAGGGGTATGCATCCTCTCCTTATGGAATCTACCAGCAGATGAGGGTGGTAGGTATTAAACAGATGACTGCATGCTGATGTCAGAAAAGTTGGGTATCTTCAACCAGCTACATAACTGGGAGTGAGTGAAAGTAAATGTCTTAAACCTCATTTCCTTGTCTTTAAAAATAGGGGCAGCAACATCTACTACCCATATTATAAGATTTTAGTGACATAGCAAATGTGAATGCTAGAACATTTAAGCATGAAACGTTGCATGACTTTGTGTGCACGGGGGCTGCAGGGCCAGCTGCCCAGGCTGTGCACTGCACTTGTGTAGCAGAGGGGGGTAGGGGGTTCTCACAAAGATTTTGATGAGAATGTGCCACTCAGACTTGGTGCTACTGGCTACTCTGACTAATACATTCAAATAACAAGTTGTTTAAATGTTCAAGGATAGTGTCTCAGCAACTTCCCTTTGTAGCTCATTCCAGCTTTACAATTCACAAAGCCGTTAAAAAAAAGTCATTAATCCTTGAAGACCCAGTTCAAGTGTTACTCTTAGATCATCCCATGCCAATTAAATAGCACTTCCCCCATTCTCCACGAATCTTTGCATTCATCTTAATGCACGTTTATTGCTTTTTTTCCTTTTCTTTTTCTTTCCTTCTAGCCCCCCTGACTCCCTCTCTTTATATCATCTGCTCAGGGTAAGGAATTTCAGGGCTATGTTGTGTTCAATTTGTCTTTCTGCCCCAAGGTTTAACAAGAAGAGGAATCCTGGTACTACAGCACGTACTGGACAGAAGTACTGAGGTTGTCTGTCCGTGTTCAGTATCCTTCCTTCATCTGACTCCAGCCTCTTCCTCCACAGTGAGAGCCGTTGAGAGCAAGGCTGCATCTGCCAGGCAGTTGCCTCCAGCGCCGGCATGATGCACAGGACATAATGAAGAGTAAGCCAGTGTTTGTGGAAACAGGGCAAGGGGAGAAGTGCTCCCATTTATTTATCATATCTTTTGGAGCACGCAGTCTGTGCCTTGTCATGAGGGGAGTGCTGGAAATTAAAGCAGTGAGCCAAAAAACATACATATTCCTGCTTTTTGGGGCTTATATTCCAGTGGTGAAGACCGATAATAGAAATAATAAATGAACCCTGAAGTTTGTTAGTATGAGATAGGCTAGGTCAAATATTAGATAAGATTCCCAGGGCAAGCCTCACTGAGGATGGGACTTTAGAGGAATGATTTCAAGTAAGTGAGGAAGATATGTGACACTCTGGGGAAGAGCTCTCTGAGAAGGGGGAACCGGTGCAGAAGGCTTGACGGGGATGGGAGACTCTGGAGAGTTTCACACAGAAGAGTGACACCTGATTTATGCCAAAATACATTGAGAAATGAGTGTACTCTGATTATAAAATGTACAACAGTTGATATTATTAAATATCCATTTCTGTTTGTTCTGTGCATTTTATTGGAGCTGGGCACATGCAAAACAAAGGTTGCCATTTTTGCAAAATATGTATTTGGTGATAACATGCACGGAATGCATTCATTATGTCTTTGGTGAACAAAGGAGTTAATGAACTTGAATGAAAGGTTGCCAAGAGGTAGTCTATCAGGATTCATTGCAAAAGAAGCCTGTCTTTTTGTGGGAATCGGGGGCAACAAATCCAGATTTTAGCATTAGCAGCTTCTCAGTTTTTGAGTTTTTTTTTTTCCTTTTGTTTTGCTTTAGAAAGCAAGGGTTTCAAGCAGGATTCTTCTGCATAATTTATTTAATATTCTCGAATGGCAAGGTTAACTCACATCCTATTAGTTAAATACATCCACCAGCCCTTTCCCTGATGCAAAAAACTTACACCTTTTCGTAAAATCCTACAGTTCCTTGTTATCATTTTATTTAAAGTGTGATATTTTGGAATTCTTAATTGTCCTTCAACTTTGGCACCATAACATTTTTCTTAACCTAAATACAGTTAGAAAAACAAGCTCAAAATAGATAAATTTAAATAGCAGCCCCTGCATTTAAGCCAAGGAGTTTAGCAGACAAGATTGGTGAGGTACTTGTTTATTGCCCACTTGCCTTTTAAAATGTTATCACCATATTTCCAGAACTTTCCCGGGGGAGAAGATAGCTCACAGTTTGAAGAGATATATTTGCTTCTTGTTTTTATGCAAGCAAAAGTCACCCTGAAGTGAGGGCATGAGGAACCAGGAGGATTATGAATCTTTGTTTTAATAATAACAATCTGCTAAAATATATGTGTTTTGGTAAGGTTGACTTTATTATGATTAATGTGATGTTATTTAAAATCTTTGATTTATTTTTAATGAAGCAGGATGCTGAAGTTAGGAGCTTTTAAAATAAAGTTTTAATTTTGAGATCATTATAGATTTACATGCAGTTGTAAGAAAGATATGGAGATAACTCATGTACTCATTACCTAGTTTCCTCCAGTGGTGACATTTTGCAAACTATAGTACAAATCATAACCAGGATAGTGACATTAATACAGTCAAGATACATAGCAGTTCCTCCACTAGAAGGATTCCTCATATTTCCTTTTTAAGGCATCATCACTTCACTCCATACACCCACATCGCGGACGCCTACCAACCACTAATCTGTTCTCCATTTCTGTAATTTTGCCATTTGAACAATGTTATATACATGGAACCATACAGTATGTGAGCCTTTGGGGTTGGCACCCTTTGATTTGATCCCGTGTGGACTCCTACCTGCTTCTAGCATTATTACTTTATCATATGGCCCGTGATCACGCTCATCATTTTTGAAATTGCACGTAACAGCATAGCCCCTGTCCTGATGCAGCTCCCACTGTCTCGGGCACTCTCCACATAGCTTCAAGTGACAAAGGAGAGCAAATGAGGGAGACAGGCGGGAGGATTCGGGGTTTTTTTTTTAGAAGGTAGAACTTTTATTTTATTATTTTTGCCTTTAAAATTCAAAGGGAAATGGAGTTATCGCCTACTTACAGCATTTGAAATCCATCACCCTTCAAATTAGTTAAGTAAGTAGCTCCAGCCATGCACATTGTTCATGGGTGTGTCCTGTGAGCTTGTGTGTATTAAGTGTGGGCTTTTTCAACATGAATTGTCTTGCATGGTTTGTGAAGCCTAAGTGCACCAAATGTCACTTCCTCCTCTTCAGAGTAAGGTAAGAAGTCCTTTGGAAGTTCATCATGATTTTTCTCATTGTTTTCGATGATGCAATATTTTTTACAGATAGAGATAGCATTTCTCATGGACTTCAGAGACAAAGACCTAGCTGTAATCAAATTTTGTGTGTAGAAAAAAGGCCGTTTAGCCCTGGCCGGTTTGGCTCAGCGGTTGGAGCATCGGCCTGCAGACCAGAGTCCCCAGTTCAGTTCCCACTAGAGGCACATAACCAAAAAAAAAAAAAAAAGAAAGAAAGAAAGAAAGAAAATAGGCTGTTTTGAAGTCAAACTCTCCCACAGGGTATTTGTGTGCTGAGTTGAACTGTGAAGCTAACAAATTGAGCAACAATTAAAATTTTCCTAAACACGAGGCTTTAAGCTCTCACATGTCTATATTCACTTTGACTTAAGAATTATTACCCTTGTTGCTCTGTTCTATCAGGTTTGTTTTGGTTTGGTTTTCTTCCTCTCTCTGGTTTTAAAGATCATGTCTGTGGTAGATATCAATTCCTAGAAAGTCTCTGGAGGAGGAATTCAAGTGAAGAAAGCAGGCATGTTTCCTCCCTATTCCATGCCCGCGGCTCCAATCTATGACCATTCATTATCATGTGTAGTAATACTAATACCTCCACAGTTTTTTATGGTTTTTCAGTATTGCCTTTTTTTTTTATAGCCTTGCTATAATTTTGAAGATTGTTACTTATAGATTTTAAAAATTAGATTATTTTGTAATAAATGTAAATTCACATGCAGTTGTAATATATATATATATATATACACAAAACTCCTGTATCCTTTACCCAGTTTTCACCAGTGGTAATATCTTGCAGAACTATAGTACAATGTTACCATCAGGATATTGACACTGAAACAGTTAATGAACAGAAGTTCCATCACTACCAGGGTCCCTCATGTTGCTCCTCTTATAGCCACAACTACTTCCCTCCTCTTTTTTCTTCCTTGACACCTGTCAGCCACAGTTCTGTTCTCCATTTCTATAATTCTGTCATTTCAAGATTAGTTACATAAATAGGACCATACGATTTGTCACTCTTAGAGGTTGGCCTTTAACACTCAGCATAATTTTCTGGAGTCTTATACAACTTATAAGTTGTATGTATCAATAGTTTGTTCCTTTTTGTTGCCTAGCAGTAGATGTATATGATTTATTTAAAGATTCACCCACTGAAGGACATCGGCTTCTGGTTATGACAATTAAACATGCAATAAAGATTTGTAAGCACATTTCTGAAACATGAGTTTTCATTTTCTAGGATAAATGTACAAGAGTGTAGTTTCTGGGTTGTATGATAGTGGAATGTTTATTTTTATTTATTTTGAAGAAATTACCAAACCATTTTCCATTTCCACCAGCATGTATGAAAGATTGATATAATTTTTATTTTAAACATCTTGATAGTTATGGAATGATGTTTTGTTATAGTTTTAATGTGCAATTCCCTGTTAGCTAATGGCATTGAACATCTTTACATGTGCATATTTATCATTACATCTTCAGTGAAGTATCTGGTCACCTCGTTTGCCCATTTTCTAGCTGCATTTTTTTAAGTTATTTCTAGGACACTATCTTTATATTTTATTTTTATTTTTGGTACGTGCACCTAGCGAAAACCGAACCCGGGACTCTAGTCTGCAGGCCGACGCTCCAACCGCTGAGCCAAACCGGCCAGGGCACATTTTTTTTTTTTTCCATTAAGTTTTGAAAATTTTTTTTATATATTCTAGATATTAGTCCATCAGATATGTGCTTTATAAATTCTTTCTCCAAGTCTGTAAGTTATCTTTTTATTTCCTTCACATGGACTTTCATAGAATAAAGCTTTTAATTTTGCTGGATTCCTATTTTTCAGTTTTCATTTCAAGGGTTATGCATTTGTTGTCAAATCTAAAAATTATTTGTCTAGCCCTAGATACTAACAATTTTCTCTTGTGTTTTTAGTTTTTTGTGTTTTTTTTCTACTGATTTTGTACTTCTGTGTTTCATATTTAAGCCTGTTATCTACGTGAACTGATTTATGTATAAAATATGAGGTTTCAATTGAGCTTCATTTTTATGCCTATGGATGTCCAATCCTCCAGCATCACTGTTGAAAAGGCCATCCTTGTCCGGCCAGTGTTGCTCCAGCCAGTGGCTGAGCATCGACACATGCACTAAGAGGTAGTTGGTTCAATTCCCAGTCAGGACATGTGCCCAGGTTGTGGGCCTGATCCCCAGTGGGGGCACGCAGAAGGCGGCCAATCGATGTTCTCTCTCATCAATGTTTCTATCTCTCTCTCCCTCTCACTTCTTCTCTCTCTAAAATCACTAAAAAAAATTTAAAAAAACAAACAAACAAAAACCAAATTTCTCCTGCAGTTTGTCAAAAAAAAAAAAAAAAAAAAGGTTGGGCATATTTGTGTGAGTCTATTTCTGAGTGTTCTAGTCCATTGACCTTTGAGCCTATTTTTCCATTGTCTTGATTACTGTAGCTAAAGTAGACCTTGATATCATTACCCATAGGCTTCTTTGTTTGTTTTTAATTTATCTTTATTGTTGAAAGTATTATATATGTTTCCCCCCTTTATCTACCCATTGTCCCCCTCCACCTTGCTACAGTTTCACCCCCAGGCCTTCACCATAATATTTTCCGTGTCCATGGGTTATGGATACATGCATATAAGTTCTTTGGTTAATCTTTTCCCAACCATTCACCCTCCTCCTTCCTCTGAGATTCATCATTCTGTTCTGTGCTTCCATGTCTCTGGATCTATTTTGTTTGTCAGTTTATTTTGTTTATTAAATTATACGTATAAGTGAGATCATGTGATACTTGTCTTTCTCTGACTGGCTTATTTCACTAAGTCCCAAGTCCCTTCATGCTATCTCAAAGGGTAAGAGATCCTTATTTTTTTTCTACAGCTGCATAGTATTCCGTTGTGTAAATGTAGCACAGCTTTTTTATACACTCACTTATTGATGGGCACTTGGGTTGTTTCCAGATCTTAGCTATTGTAAATAGTGCTGCTGTGAACATAGGGGTACATATATTCTTTCTGATTGCTGTTTCAGGTTTCTTAGGGCATATTCCTAGAAGTGGGATCACTGGGTCAAATGTCAGTAGACATAGGTTTTTAAGGAGAGAAAGCCAAAACTACCTTCACTTTCTTCTTATATTATATATTATAGATCCACACAAAAGGCAAATGTTTTTGACTAATTCTTTAAATCAGGAAGTGAAACAATGAGGTATCATGAGAAAAGTTCTCAACGTAAATCTAGGTCCAAATGTCAGACAAGTGTTTTTAGAATTTAAAGAAATAAAATAAATTCTTTCAAATGCTATACCCTGGAAAATAAAACTGTCGAAAAATTGTCTTTAGGTTTCTCAACTAGTATGGCAATTCAAGTCTCAGCCTTTCTTTTTCTTGGTGGATTATTTTTTATTAATTTTTTCTATTGCATTTTGCATTCAGTACTACTTTACACCAGTCTCAGGTGTCTAGCTTAGTGGTCAAACAATTATATACCCTTCAAAGTGCTCTCTCGGTGTTTCTAATAAACAATCAGAATATTATATAGATTTAAAAACCTTTAGATTAAAAATATGTGTCTCTTACAAATATGAAGTGAACTTAGTATAGCCAGGTTTTATAATCTTTGTTTGTTTAAATTTAGGGAAGTAACTCTTTTACAGCTAAAAAAAAAAAAAAAAATTGGTTGTATAACATACGTGTAGTTGTTATGCACATGGAAGCTTTCCGTGCTAATTAAGTCAAGTTGGGAAAACAACCAAGGGGGAAATACAGTTTAATTTGAGTGTAAATTTAAAACAGCAAGAGAATTGCTGTGAGGGACAAAACTTTATAATGAATTAGTCCAAAAGTTATTATGATTACATTGCCAAGATTTGTCAGTTAGTACTGTAGCATACAGTTAAAAATGTAAATGTGAATGTCTTGCAAAAGTAAAAAATTTGAAAGCAGGCTGTCATAATTGTGGAGGTTAGCCTAAATCTTAACTTCTTTGGAAGAAAAAAATCAGCAGATAAAAATGTAGAATTATGTCCTTTGACCCAAGCTAAAACAATGTGGATTAACATGGGCTCTACTATAAATTATTCATTCATTCAACAATTATTTATTGAGTGAGTACCTACTATATGCTAGGCATTATTCAAAGGACAGAACAACAAATATGATGGATTCATTCTCTAGCCTCAGGGTCCTTATCCTATTGGCTCATGAATCTTTGCTCTTCCAAATTACCTCCTAATTATTTGACCACTACAAGTTGACATACAGTACCAATGTAGCACTATGTCATTTGTTTCCAAATCCTTTGCTCACATATACCCTAAAAGAATTATAACCACACAATGCATTCATGCACACCTTTGTATTTTTTATGTTGTTATCTAGAAGGTTTAATTTTAAGTTTAAATGGTAACAAAGGATGTTATTTCTGTTATGGTGTATTTACATTTTAAAATGAAGCATAACATCATTGATTTAAATGTAATCAATGAAATCTTACTACTGTGGTGACTTGAACTCAGCATTGAGACATTTAAAAATACAAACAAATTTTTAATATTATCCATAAGTTAACATTGTTCCCAGGTCCTCCTCAATTTGTATTTCCTTTCTACATCCTTCACAGAATTTTATCTTAATGTAATAAATTTTTATTTTTATCTATTTTATGTCTCTAAAATTTAAAAATGCAGATAAATTATATGTGTATTTTTCCCATGATTAAAAAAAAAATCTAGAAATGAGTTATTCTCATAAATATTTTAGTACTAAATATTTTATACTATCATAAATATATTACTAAGTATACAATATCATTATTACTTATAAAATAATTTATAAGAAATGCCAACTTTTTATAAGATGGACAAAGCTGTTTCCCTATTATCCATGAATCCATGGATAAATATTATTTAATGTTAGAATTGAGACTTCATTAGCAAAATATTTACATATCACTTTTTTTCTATGTTTCAATTTTATAAATGTAAATATAAGTATAAATGCTTTATCAATTATATGACACATTGGATGAGTTACCTAATCTCTCTAAGCCTCAGTATCCTCGTCTGTAAAATGCAGCAAATAATAAGGTTAGCATAGAGTTTTATGAGATTACATATATGAAAGGTTAACAAAGTGACTGGCACAGCAGAAACATCTGGAGTCAAGGGCAGTGGGTACTGAGAGGAGGTCAAGTTGAAAAGGCATAGGAGCTAGATCACAGAGTACCTTGTATGCCGAGAGAAAAAGCTTAATCCTTGAATAAGAGTATGGGTAAGAATAGCTCTTACTCATGAATTTTTTTTTAAATAACTTTTTCTCTTGGTAATAATTTTACATTTACAGAAAAGTTGTGAAGACAGTACATACAGTTCTTACATACCCTTCACCCCCTTTCTCCTAATACTGACATTTTGCATCTGTCAAATAATAAAGACACGTGGTACAATACAATTAACAAACCACTAGTCATATTATTTTAATAATGTGAAAACTACTAGGAAAGGCAAGAATCCTCTCATTTTATCAACATAACTCTTTTGGAATGTTTTTAAATATCTTCACTTTTCGCCGATACCAGGTAGCCATTGAAATTGAGTTCATGTCAGGACTTTTCTGCCCTGCTCAATACTCAGAAAGCCAAGTCAGTAAGGATCCGCTTATTCCATTCAAAACTTGGCTAAATATAGGCTATATCTTGTTAGTGAATCAGAACATATTTACAAAAATTAAAATCCTTATTTTTAATCATTTCAATTAAGAGTAGGTAATTGAGATATTATATCTGTGACTAATATGTCCAATGCTTTCATTTATTTATTTATTGTTCAAATATAATACTAGGACATAATTATTAAGATGTGCACTGAGCCCGGGCTGGTTGGGCTCAGCAGTTAGAGCATCAGCCCGCAGACCGGAGAGTCCTGGGTTCAGTTCCTGCTAAGGGCACACACCTCAGTTGCAGTTTGTCCCCGACCCCGGTTGGGATCATGTGGGTGGCAACCACTTAATGTGTCTCTCTCACATCGATGTTTCTTTCTTTCTCTTCCTCCCTCTTTCCCTCCCACTGTATCTAATGATAAATGTAAAGGTGTCCTCAGGTGAGGATAAAAATAATAATAATAAAAAAAGATGTGCACTGAACTTTTGGTCAGTTAGAATAATAGACGTGCAGGATTTAGACCTCCGCACAGGAAGAGCCTCTCTCTGTTCACCTCGCAATGATTATATCTCCAGAGTCTCCCAAGTATCTTACCCCAACAGTTAAAATTTCACAGTTATTTATTGACCACATGACCCAGGCAATGGGATGCCTTTGATTTCTGAGCTTTTTGCCATGGGTAGGCCAATGTGGGCTCCAGGGGAAGAAGTTGGTAGTTAGAACAGACTATGACTGAACCACAGTGGCTTAGAAAATATATTCAGCACCAGTGCGGCTCAGTGGATTGAGTGTTGTCCCATGGACTGAGAGGTCGTGGTTGGATTCCCTCTCAGGGCACCTACCCAGGTTGCGGGCTCACTTCCCAGTGGGGGCATGCAGGAGGCAGCCAATCAGTGTTTCTCTCTCACACACATGTTTCTATCTCTCTCTTCCTTCCTCTCTCTATAAAAATAAATTTTAAAAAAAGAATGAAAGAAAATATGTTCAATTAAATTCCTATCAAGATACCAATGCTATATTTCATAGACCTAGAACAAATATTCCAAGAACCTATATGGAACCAAAAAAATAAATAAATAACCCAAATAGCCTCAGAAATCTTGAAAAAGAAAAACAAGGTTGGAGGTATCACAATACCTGATACCAAACTATACTGCAAGGCCATTGTAATAAAAACAGCCTGGTATTAGCGTGAGAATAGGTATATAGACCAATGAAATAGGACAGAGAGCCAAGAAATCAACCCACACCTTTATGGTCAATTAATATTTGACAAAGGAGGAAAGAACATGCAATAGAGTAAAGACAATCTCTTCAATAAAGAAGGCATCTAGTGTAGCCACTTAAAAACAATATGAAGTTTCCTCAAAAATTAAAAATGGATCTGTCATTTGACCCAACAATTACACTTCTGGGAATATATCCTAAGAATCCCAAAATGCCAATCAGAAAGAATATATTCACCTCTGTGTTCATAGCAGCATTATTTATAATAAGCAAGATTTGGAAGCAGCCCAAGTGCCCATCAGTAGATGAGTGGATAAAAAAGCTGTGCTGCATTTACACAAGAATACTATGTGGCTGTATAAAAGAAGCAAGTCTTACCTTTTACAACAGCATGGATGGACCTGGAGATTATTATGCTAAGTGAATAAGCCAGTCAGAGAAAGACAAATGCCATATGATCTCACTTATATGTGGAATCTAATGAACAAAATAAACTGACAAACAAAATAGAAACAGAGGCATGGATACATTGAACAGACTGACAGCTGTCAGAGGGGAGAGTGGGACTGGATAAGAGAAAGTGAAGGAATTAGCCAAAAATATATTTGCATAACCTACAGACACAGACAGCAGTGTGATGATGGCCAGAGGGAAGGAGGCCAGGTGGAGGTGGGTGAAGGGCAGGGGGAATAGGGACCTCTGTAATAGTGTCAACAACAAATATAAAGTTAAAAAAAAAGAAAATATGTTCATGTATGTTCCAGGCTTCCATATATATGCTCAATTACCCATTGATTTCAGGACAAACCCCCATTAGGAAGTGATCAAAAGGAATATACTCCCATACAAAGGAGTTCAAAACACTCCTTTCACGGCTGTGCGGTAATGTAACAGACAGAAATACACAGAAGCATCAGACCTGAGCATAGAGGAAGCCTGAACCAGAGTATTGAGCAGATGGACTAAAAGAAACTTTGAGCAAAGCTGAATGCTTTTCTTCCAGTCACAGGAAAATTGCTGACGTAATACAAATGGGGTGGGGCCCTCCAAAGATGACTAGCAAAAATAGGCCATACATATGTGTGTGTGTGTGTGTGTGTGTGTGTGTGTGTAAAGGTGTAGACCCTAATAAATTCTCTTAGCAAGGGTTATTTTTTTTTTTTCAAATTACTTGGAAATTTCTGTCAGACTCACTCTATTTGCACTTGATGCATGTACTTATATTTAAGTTAGAAAAAGGAGAAAAAATTGTAACAAAAATAAATTAATTAAAAAAAAAAAAAAGATAACTTAGCTCATGATTCCAGTAAATGTTTGGTTCCAGTATCTCAAAAGTTATTTTGTTTACTTTTTGAAATGCAAAGATAAATCTTCTAGGTGCTATGGAAGCATAGTGGTGAGACAAGCTTGACCCTCGGTTACTTGCGAGGCTTCTGTTACTGTAACAGACTGGTTGGCAACAGGGTCAGCCAAGCATTCCTCACAGAACCCCAGGGCTTACTCTCCTCTCACCTGCCTGTGACTCCTGCCGCCATTCATTATGTTTGAGTTACCAAGAGGTACTAGAGTATCAGAGAGAAAACTGCATTACTCAATAAGAAAATGAATTCTGTGTCTCTATGAAATAAATTTTCTTTAAAACTGGGACTGTTTTAAAGAAAGTAGGAGTTAAATTAAGGACCTTGATTACACCCTATTGTGATTATGTCTTCTCTCACACAGGAAAGAGTTTGTAATCTTAAAGACACAAAAATTGAAAATTAGGAAGTTCTCCCATTCATTGTGTTGGTGTCTTTTGACAAGTTGCTTACCCTCTCTGAGCCTCAGTTTCCTCCTCAGTAAAATGGAGATATGCAAACCTAATAGAGAATGTGAGGATTATACAACAGAACAGACATGATAACTGTCACATACTTTCACCAGAGAGGGCCTGGGCTCTGAGTGGGTCTGCACCAGTCTGGCCTGTGGTGTGTGGATTCTTGACTTTGTTTAGGAAAGACTTCACGATACGAGTCCAGATGATTAGAGTACATTAATTAAAGTGGGGACAGTGAAACAAAGGAAGGGCCTAGGATAGAAGAAGCAGCAGGAGAGAGCCTAGGTGGTGCTGCTTTGGCCCTCTAGAAACATCACAGGAAAGAAATGAGCCATGCCGGGCTGCATGGACTCACTGAGAAGTAAAAGTCACAGTGACAGAAGTGAGCCAAGGTGAGGCTACTTTTAGCTCACTGAAAAGTCAGAGGAAAGGGTGCCTTGGAGGGAGGTTCAGGGGTTATCCCAGGATGAGCTGCTGCTGCTTGCTGCTCCCCTGGTTTACGAGTCTCATGGGGACTCTTAGAGTTTAGGAGAAAGAGAGCAAAAATACATGCCAGAGACAAGGAGGGATCTGGGTATGCTCCAAGTAGGGCATAAGCAGGTTTTCTTTAACTTGATGGGTTTTTATCTGTGTTCTCAAGGTGGGAATTTTAGAGGAAGTTTCAGGGGAGGATCTCAATAGAATATACATCAGCTTTCCAAGTGTGCCCTTCAGTATGCTGATTCATCAAAATGAGCCTGTAGAGGGATCAGGGACATTCTCTGGTCAATTTCATCTTCAAATTCACCAAGGAGGGACCAAGACTGAGGTGGGTCTGCCCTGGCAAGGTCTGGAATGTATAAACCATTTGCTCCTAAGTGTCCTTGGTTAGGGAAGATAAAAACTTGCTATTTATTACCTGGCTATAAATCGCTCAACCAGTTTGTTCAGCTATCTGTCTCAGTTTCCCCATTCCACTTACCAAAAAATTTTTCTACCTTCTTACTATCCTGCCTCATTATGATGCACTCAAAGCATTGCTGCTGTCTTCTTTCCCTCCAGCATCACCATTTGAGTGGGTTATGTGCTGTTAAGTCTTCTGCTCCTGTGGACCCTAGGAATGAGTGATATCTGCAATGCCCTGTCCTCAAAGCCCTGCTCAGCTTCTATAAACTCCACCTCTTTAGGTCAAACTTTTAGAGCAAGCTAATTATGAGGAAGATTGATTTGCTACAAGTAGAAGAAAAACTTAACTACTACAAATGAAAATGTTCAAACTTTTCTACATAGTGTCAAAATAAAGCAGGGTTTATAAGCAGAAATGATAAATGTCAGGGGAAATGACAAATTTTGTGCAAGATTTGCATGAGATAGAAGGCTTGACGATGGAGTTATGTTGGTGTGCAAGAGAAAGTAATTCTTCTCTCTACCTGTCTTTACAGGGCATTCTGAAGTCAAAGAGCATTCACTTTAATTGCCAATATAGAGGCTGAGGGTTTCTAGGGAATTCTATACATATTGAATCTGTCTTCCTACACAAGATTTCCCTCCACAGCAAATGACTTCTCCTTCAACACTGAAGGTAGCACAGTGTGCAGAAAGTGTACTTCTTACCTGCTAGGGTCATATACTCAGGGCAAGTCTCAACCTCTTGCAAATGACATCACTTCAGATATTCCAAACCTTCATATCTCATAACAAGTATATAAGTCCCTTAAAATGTAAACTTATGCATTCTGAGTGTAATTTATTTATATTTTTAATTGAGCCCAGTTTTTTTTAAGACTTTAGCTATCAATACTTATCATATTTTAAAGGCACCCTAAATCAAAACCATCTAGAATGAATTTCTCTAGTTCATTTAGAATTGGAAAAATTCTTTCATTTAGACAAAGGGTCTTTATTAATATTTGCAAATGAATCTATTATTTGAAAACACAACTTTGCTGGAATCTCATTCTGTGCACACCAGAAATAGTATTTCATTCAATCTATAAGAAAATTAGAACAAACGTTGAGTTTCTGCCCAACTCTTAACTAGTGTACTAGAGATTAAACTATTCATTTTCTCTCATTCCAAGCAGGATTATTTAGGAGAAATATGCTAAGCCTAGAGGAAAAATCAGCATACCTAAGAATTTTTATTGTATTTATAGGAAAACATTAGTGGGAGTAAGTCTTCACTAGCAGTCTAAAAGAAGTTTCTTTTTGTCTCTGAAAAAAATATTTTATGCTTTAGACTTACTTCTACATTTTACTGTGCAATGTAAAAACTTACTCTGAATGCTTAATTCAGCAAACAATTATTGAATGTTGCTTCTATGTAAAATAGAGTGCTACTAATCATAAAGAACACAATGTTGAAAAACAGCCTCATCAACTTCCTCACAAATCTATTGTGGGTGAAATTTACATAATAACAGCTATTATTCATTTGTTTTTTGCCAAGCCCCGAGTTCAGTGCTTAGATTTTAAAATGTATTTCTGACAACAATCCTATTTATTAGATATTATTATCTCAATTTATTAGATAAAGACACAAAATCTTTGGCAAATAAGATTGGGGCTACCAAATCCCTATTTTTTTTTTTAAAGTAGAGTTTAGGAAAGGAAAGGAAAAAAAATAGTACATTTACAAGATTCATAAGACTGAAGTACATTTCCACAAGAGTTTAGAGCTTATTGCTTAAGACATTTTGAGAAATCTGAAAAGAAAAAAGAAAAAACACAATAATAATGTTTAAATAAACCTCATAATCTTTTTAACAGAAAGCTTCGAAATATAAAGTTGTTATTGGCACATTATTTACTAGCAAAGGAATAAAGGGAAGAACAGATAATATAGGCATGCCATTTGTGCAGCTTTGCCAGGAAGCTTGCAGTTAACCCATTCCAGGTCTACTCCTGGTATGGGGGAAGGAGCTGGACAAAGGCAGTTGCATGCCCAGTGAGGTGTGAGTAACGTGGAAGGTGCATATCTGTCCATCATACCTGGGAGCTAGTCAGTGGCCAGAATAGGCTTGGCCACTGTAAGCACTTCGAACCTGAATATTTAATCTCCTGGACAAAGGAACTCCCCTTCCTTTCTCTCTTGCCACTGGTGCCAGACTTCCCGTTTGAGGGGTGCTCCCATGCCCCGCAACCTCCCATGTGGCCCTTATCCATGTGGGACCCATGCAATAGATTAGTGCACTAAATCTAGACTAATCCTGATCTGAACCCAGCTGCATCATGGAGTGGACACTTCAGACTTTGGCCTTGCTAAACCTTCAACTGCCCCTCTTCCAGGACTGGACTGAGGGAAATGGCACTTTACAACCCCAGAAATGTAGGTCCACGCCAAAAAAAACCCCATCCATTCTCCCATGCAAGTGTTAGAAAATTTATTTTCTAAAGATGTTTTAAGAACCCATGAATGTCAGAGGGATTTGGCTCCCTCTTCCATCTGGGGACAAAGTGACAAGAATCTGTAGACACAACATACCTGGAGTTTGGCAAGACATTTGACAATATTTCTTTCTTTTTCTTTTTTTTTTTTGGTGGCTTGTTTTATTTTTTATTTTTATTTTCTTTTTAAAATCTTTATTGTTGAATGTATTACAGATATTACAGATGTTCCTCATTTTTCCTCCATTGATCCCCTCCTCCCCACTCCCGCCGCCCTCCCACCTTTTCCCACACTATTGTCTGTGTCCATTGGTTATGCATATAAGTTCTTTGATTTATTTCTTCCCATCCCCCAACCCCCTTCCCTTTGAGGTTTGTCAGTCTAGCAATGAATTTGAACTTCTTAATCCCTTCACCTTTTTCACCCATTCCCCCAACCCCCCTCCCATCTGGCAACCAACAAAATGTTCTCTGTATCTATGAAAATGTTTCTGTTCTGTATGTCGATTTTGTTTGTAGATTCAATTGTCGATAGATATGTATTCATCGCCATTTTCTTTGTTCATATTTTTTATCTTTTTCTTCAAAAAGACCCTTCATCATTTCATATAATAACAGTTTGGTGGTGATGAACTCCTTTAACTTTTTTTGTCCGAGAAACTCTTTATATGACTATTGATTCTAAATGACAGCTTTGCAGGATAGAGTAATCTTGGTTGTAGGTTCTTGCTTTTCATCACTCTGAATATTTCTTGCCACTCCCTTCTGGCCTGCAAAGTTTCTTTTGAGAAATCAGCTGACAGCCTAATGGGAACTCCCTTGTAGGTAACTAGCTGCCTTTCTCTTGCTGCTTTTAAAATTCTCTCTTTGTCTTGAACCTTTTGCATTTTGATGATGATGTGTCTTGGTGTGGGCCTCTTGGGGTTCATCTTGTTTGGGACTCTCTGTGCTTCCTGGACTTGTATGTCTATTTCCTTCACCAAGTTAAGGAAGTTTTCTGCCATTATTGTTTCAAACAGGTTTTCAATTTCTTGTTCTCGCTCTTCTCCTTCTGGCACCCCCAACATGCGAATGTTGGCATGCTTGAAGTTGTTTTAGAGGCTCCTTACACTATCCTCATTTTTTTGAATTCTTTTTCCTTTTTGCTGTTCTGATTGGGCGTTTTTTGCTTCCTTATATTCCAAATCAATGGTTTGCTTCTTGGATTTACATCCTCTACTATTGAATCTGTGTAAATTATTTTTTATTTCAGTTAATGCCTCCTTCATTTCTGACTGTGAATCCATCTTTCTGACTGGTCCTTTTTTATACTCTTGAGGCCCTCACTAAGTTCATTGAGGTTCTCACTAAGTTCATTGAGCATTCTTGTAAGCAGTATTTTGAACTCAGCATCTGTTAAGTTGCTTATCTCCATTTTACTTAGTTCTTCTCTTGGGGTTTTGTTCTGTTCTTTCATTTGGGACCTGTTTCTTTGTCTCCTCATTTTGACTACCTCCCTGTGTTTGTTTCTGTGTATTACTTAATGAGAGGTATGGGGCTAGCTGAGACCAGATGCTGCTTGTTTGAAAGAATTTAGGAAAACCTGAAGCAGGATCCAAGACAGGCCAATCCTATGGTTAAGCAACTTGCAACAGCTTGGGTGGGCCTGAAAGTTGGGTGGGGCAGGGCAGGGCCTCAGGGAATCACCAGGGCAGGGCTACCCTTGTGTGCCAGGTTGCTGGAGTCCCAGATATGGTGGCTGTCTGCTGCCCCAGGGAAGGGCTCACCAAAGGAACAAAGGCCTTTGACAGCACGTTTGTCCCAGAGAAAGCCCCCTCTCCAGCCCTCGCTCCAGTACCAAACAGCTCAGTTCTTCCCTATATGTCTCTGGTGCCCCTCAAGCTGCCTCCCCTCCAAGCTCAGAGGGAGAGAGTCCGATAAGTCCGGTAAGTCCGTGAGCGGGCCCTTTAAGGAGCTACCTGGGGCTCCAGCCATGTCAGCTTCCCTGAGCCTCAGTTCCCGCTGGTTTTTCCACCCAGAAGTTATGGGGACTTCTTTTCCTGGCACTGGAACCTTGAGTGGGCCGTCTGGTGTGGGACGGGGACCCCTCAGTCCTCAGGAAGGACCTTCCCAGCCGAGGTGTCCTCCTGATTTTTTTCTGCCACATGTGGGTGTGGGACCAGCCCGTCCGCCTCCGCCCCTCCTACCAGTCTGGATGTGGCTGCTTCTTTAATTCCGTAGTTGTAGGACTTCTATTCAGCTTGATTTCAGGTGGTTTTGAATGATGGTTGTTCTGTAGTTTAGTTGTAACTTTGATGTGGTTGTGGGAGGACGCGATACCACAGTTACCTATGTAGCCATCTTGACAGGAAGTCGACAATGTTTCTTATAATATTCTTACATCTAAGATGCCAAAATATGAGATGGAAGATTCAGATAGACTTATAACTTGTTTGCTAATGATAAGAAATATGTAGCTTCTACAGTGGTTAGGAATTTGGGGTCTATATTTAGAATCATAATTGCCCTCCTCCTTATGCCTCACTTTCTTTGTTTATAAAATTGTTATAGTACCACCCTTATTGAATATTTGTGAAATATTTGTCCTGGGTTTTACTAAGAATTAATACTTGTGAACTATTACGTTAGATTAAATAACCTAGGACAACTTGAAATTGTTACCTGGTGGTATACCATGAAGTTTAATCTCAACCACACCCTGCCCAACATTTGTGCTATTGATCCGAATACTGATGAAATTTGAATAGATTTAAATCTTTGAGATCAGACAGTTAAACTTATTAGACATAATAATAACAATAAAAATATATCATTTGCTAAGCCCTATTATAAGTCAAACATTTCTTATATATTATCACAATAACCAAGAAGGGTGAATATTATTGTCCTCATTTTACATATGAAGTACTTGAAGCACAGAAAGGGCAAGGAGTAACCTTCAGTCACACAGCCAATTTTTAGAAACCCTGGGGATCAAAGTCAGGTCTGTCTCACACCAAGCTCAAGATGTTTTTGTTACATTGTGCTATTGCTAAAGAGATGACATTTCATAGAGATGAATTAAAACTTTTATTTTAGGTTAAATCACACCTGTGCTTAATTATGAACACAATAAGATATCTGTGGCTTTTTAAAGCTATCATTTAAAAAATTATAAAATCTTTTTAATTTACTTCAAATTAAGTCAAATCAATAATATGGTGGTATTTTTAAGATGATAACTATAGGTTCTGGGAATGCTGACAAATGTGTTCTGTAAAGTATCTGTCTACCTTAGGACTGGGCACATAGGAAAATAATTACTAAATGGTGGTAATTATTTCTATTATCCTTTACACTGAGCAGCGCACCCCAGTAGAATTGTGTGCCATTTGAGGTTCAGGGTTTTCTTTTAAGAAGAGCCCAAGCACACTGGTAGATATCTCAAGAGAATAGAGAGTAGGTAGATTTCAATACCATGCCACTCAAGCAGGGTGGAAGAAACTACATATGTTTGGCTTTAAAATTTTATTATTGGGTGTCATGATAGTGTCTATACAGCTGCTGGAGAGACTGACTCCCAAACATCAGTAGGTTGACTTCACCTTAAGATTAGAAAGAAGACCTACCTGGCTGGTTTGGCTTAGAGGGTAGAGCGTTGGCCTGCAGTCCAGAGAGACCCAGGTTCAGTTCCCGCTAAGGGCATGTACCTCAGTTGCAGTTTGTCCCCTGTCCTGTTTGGGTCGTGCGGGTGGCAGCCACTCAATGTGTCCCTTTCACATCGATGTTTCTCTCTCTCTCTCTTTCTCTCTCTCTCTTCCTCCCACTCTATCTGAACAAAATATGGAAAAAAAAATGACCTTGGGTGAGGATTAAAAAAAAGATTAGAAAGAAAATTTGGGGAATGAAGATAAACTATCTGATGGGTACTAAGCTTTTCATTACTGGAAGCATTGAAGAGGTTATCAGATGACTGTCAAAAAATATGAGAAGTTTGAGAGTAAATAAGTATTGGAGAGATGACCCTAGTTCATGGTACTTTCTCTCTTGGAAATTTATATATAATAGTTATATGACATATACACTCCCACATACCAGAAATATGTATAGAATTAAATTATTTACATTATTTGACAATATTAAGATTGTGGGGGAAAGCAGTGAATTAGCAAAATGTGAACTGTGCACAGCAATCCCTTCTTCATCTTTAACACTGAAAGATATCCTCTGAATTTCTGGTAAACCTCTCACACCACTTGAAAATCTCAGCTAACACAACAAAAACCTAGCACTGCGAAGGTTACGTAAGAGTTATTTATACATAAGAGTCAGTCATGGCATTATTGACAGGACTCAGTTCCTCGGGGATGGTTGGAGATTTCAGTTCTCCACAGGCCACCTGAAGGTTCTCACAGTACGTCAGGTGGTTTTAGGGAGACCTAATGTGCCAAGATAGAGGCCTGTCTTTTCATATCGTAATCCGGGAAGTAGCAGACCACCGTTTCTGCTGCACTGCTGGGCTGAGCCAGTCAGCCCGGCCAATGTTCAAGCAGGGGTAGCTAAACACTATTTGCTGAAGGAGGAGTATCACAGGATGTGTTGACATGATTTTAAAGCCATCCTAAGGGCGTCTTCAGGGAGAAACATTTACAGACCAACATGTTTTAGTGCAGTTAATTCCAGCTTTGGGAGAAAAGTTCAGGTGTACAGGAAAGACACTGACCAGGAGAGTGAAAGAACACAGTTCCTGGTTCTGATGCTAATTCCACATGTGGTCAATTAATTCCTCTCCAACTTTAGTGTGAACATGAATTACGTTGAAGGATCTGTAAAACATGGATTTCCAGGCCCCCTGTCCAGATATCCTAATTCATTGGGTCTCAAGTAAGGCCGGAGAGATTGAATTTTTCAGAAGGTCTCAGATGATGCTGATGCTGCCAGTTTGGGACTAACTTTAAATCGCAAGACTCTCACTGAACTATTTTTCTCAAAACATGGCCCATGGCCAGCAATATTAGCATCACCTGGGAGCTTGTTAGAAATGTGAAAATCTTTGGCTCCACCTCGATCTACAGAATCAGAAGCAGCCTTTTAACATGATTTCTATGGGCATTAGAGTTTGACAAGGACTGCCAGTCTTGGAGGTATTGCTTTGCAGATCAAGACCTCGGTTTTCACCTCTGTTAAAATGGCAGTGTTGCCCTGGCCGGGTTGGCGCAGCGGTTGGAGCGTCGGCCTGCGGTACTGAGGGACCCAGGTTCAATTCCCGCTAAGGGCACGTACCTCGGTTGCAGTTTGTCCCCGCCCTGGTTGGTCGTGCGGATGTCAGCCACTCAATGTGTCCCTTCACATCGATGTTTCTCTCTCTCTCTCTCTTCCTCTCTCTCCCTCACGCTCTATCTGGACAAAAAATGGAAAAATTTCCTGGGTGAGGATTAAAAAAAAAAAAATGGCAGTGTTGATTTCATTTTGATTCCAACACAGTATGGATGAAAAATTAAGATTTGAAGCCAAACTCCTAGGAATGAATTGTACTTCTGCAAACCTCCACTTCTGCATGGAGATAATGGGGAGCACATAGTGTCCTCCCTTGGTTAAGGTACGAGTGAAATAACATTATGAGCATAACGTGCCTCACTTCCATTTGAACAGAGAGCTGCAGCCTGACATTGGTTTTACACGTTTTCATGAATATTCAGGTTGTAGCTAGCACAGCGCTGTTTGTGAAATTGCTTATTTGTTATGTTGGTTCCACCTATTTGATTAGTTAATTTGGTAAATTTAATGATGCTTTAACTGAAATGATTCCAGTTAATGATTATTGATTTGAATCTCAAGAAGAGGGAAATAAAATTGATTCCTAGGTAATTATAACTTAAAATACATACATCGAGTGTGTGTGCAGATGCTGACTGATTAAAGATAATGAATATTTAAAAAAAACTGATATGAAATTGGGATCAAATTGGAGGGAGAAAGAGTGTGGCTCAGAAACTAATTGAAGCAAAAATGAGAGATGACTGACCAATGATTAAATGGGTTGACCTGTCAGGTGGGGCTTTCTTAAGTTAGGGAAGGGTTCAAGCTGAAGTTAGATGTCTGCTTTTTATTTTTTTATTTTATCCTCACCTGAGGACATTTTTTTTTTTTTTTTGGTTTTGTTTTGTTGTTGTTCAGATAGAGTGGGAGGGAGACAGAGAGAGAGAGAGAGAGAGAGAGAGAGAGAGAAAGAAACATTGATGTGAAAGGGACACAGTAAGTGGTTGCCACCCGCACGACCCAACCAGGGCCGGGGACAAACTACAACCGAGGTACATGCCCTTAGTGGGAACCGAACCCTGGTCTCTCTGGACCGCAGGCCAACACTCTATCCTCTGAGCCAAACCGGCCCAGGCAGATGCCTGCTTTTTAAACCCCTCCACACCGACCCTTTTTTTTTTTTTCCATAACACCATTTCTCATATCCTTCATTGCAGCTATATAATTCTAACTAATACTCTACATACTATATTAATATAGACTATTGGGTCAGACATGCAAAACTAATAATGACTTTAACAAGACTTGTGTGTATTTCTTTTTCTCATAAAGGACTGAGCTGAGACTTTTCACATAAAAGCCTCTATTAAATTTTCAGGGGCCCAGCTTTTTTCTATCCTGGCTTCCCTTCAGAACAGATGGCTTCCCTTCACATCCAAATTCAAAGGAAAGGCAAGGCCAACTATCCCTGTCATTTATATATTTGCTGGTCATTCATTTAATACTTTAAGATACATGCCTCACTTTTCCCTGTTCTCCTGTGTAATGTGGTAGATGACCTTGGCAGGTAGGATATTTTCCTCTTCCCTCTATCTCCCTTGAGTGGTATCCAGAGAAGCTGTCTTTCCTCTGTGTCTTTGACCTCAGACAGATGTCCCAAAGCCCCATAACTCAGTTTCCACTCTCAGATCTGAAGCAGCCATCAACAGAGAGCTTTGGTCCTCAACAACTCCTGTTATCCTTCTATTCCTATGATTTGTAGTTTAGTGGTGGTGTCCATCTGCTGTTAATCTTTAATAGACATAGGACTATGCAGTGTGTGTGTGTGTGTGTGTGTGTGTGTGTGTGTGTAATTTAGTGAGCTTGGATAGTTTGTAACTTAGGCCTCTCCTATCTTCAGTGTAACAAATCCATTCTATGAAATACTTTCTGACTGAAACACATACACTGGTCTGTTTTAATAGCTAAGCTATGCCTGAGTAGTAGATGGCATTGCATCAGTTTTGCACTTCTGTTGGCCCAGTGGTATGGCTACAGTTAGCTTTAAAAGATGGTGGGAAATCTAATTTTTATTCTGTATGTTTATGCACACACCTAAAAATCATGGATGTTGTTTTATGAGAGAAGAGGACACTGAGAATTAAAGGACAGCCAGCATTATGCTCCTTTGTCACCCAGACATGTCTTTGTACATTTCCTCCCACATGTAGAACATAGGCATCTCAAATCCAAGATAGACCACCTCACAGACTCATCCAGTTACTTATTTCTGGCATGAAGTCCATGATCTCTGGATTATGAAGACTCACCTATATAAGATCTAACTGTGGTTCTTTATGACCCAGTAACACCTAACATATGCAAAATGCAACACAGAGTAGGAACAGGATGGCCACAGTAACACTCTCATCTAACTTGTCAATTTATGGGCACCCAGTGACTCAGTTTTCCCTTATTATACTTATAATATCTGTGAGGGTACATGGTGACGTCACTTATTTCATTCCTGATATAGCTATATATGTCTTTTTTCTTAATTTTGATTTCTTTCTTTTATTAATTTTTAGAGAGAGAGGGAGAGAGAGATAGAAACATCGATGAGAGAAGACATCGACTGGCTGCCTCTTGCATGCCCCCCACTGGGGATTTGGCCCACAACCTGGGCATGTGCCCTGACCAGGAATCAAATTGGCAACCTCTTGGTGCATGGGTTGACACTAAACAACTGAGCCACACTGGTTGTGCTGTCTTTTTTCTTTTTAATTACCAATCTATCAAGAGTTTTATCAATTTTTAATTTTTTCAAATATTCATCTTTGGGTTAAAGTGATGTATTTCTGTTGTTTTTCTGTTTTCGGGTTCAATGATTCTGCTCATGACTTTATTATTTCCTTGTTTCTGCTTGGTTTGAGTTAGTCTCTTCTCTAATTTCTTATATTGAAACTTAGATTATCAATTTAAGATCTTATTTTAAAAGGTAAGCATTTAATGGTATAACTTTTAAAAAGTTATAATTGTATCTAACAAATTTTGAAAAGTTATAACTACATCTTGGAAATTTTGATGTCTTATTTACATATTCATATAGTTCTTTTTCCCTTGAGACTTCCTCTTTGATCCTTACATCATATAGAAGTTTGACACTTAGTTTTCACACATTTGGGTAGTTTCCAGATATCTTTCCATTATTTATTTTCAGTTAAATTCTACTATGGTCAAGAAATATACTTTGTATGATTTTTACTTTTGTAAATTTAAGATTTATTTAATTTCTCAATATATATAGTTTATCTTGGTGAAGGTTCCATGTGTACTTCAAAACAATTTATATTCTGCTGTTTTGGATTTGTTCTATGATACATTAGTTAGGTCAACTTGGTTACTTTTTGAGGTTTGAGGTTTTTGAGGACTTCTATAAATGAACTGATTTTTTGCTTTGTTGTTCTATAATTTATTGATAATTATAATTTATAGACTCCAACTATAGCTGTGGAATCGATTTTTTTTTCTTTACTAACAGTTTTGATTTATGTATTTTGAGGCAAGTTGTTCATTGTATACACAATTCAAATTTTTGATGTCTTCTTGAAAAAATGACCTCATTATGTAACTTTTTATGCATGATAATATTTTTTGTTCTGAATTCTACTAGTCTGAAATTAATACTGATACTCAAACTTTCTTTTGATTAGTTTTTCTTTAGTGCATCTCTTTCCATCCCTTTTACTTTACCATATATAAAGCTTTATATTTAAAGTGGATTATACATAGCATATAACTATATGCATTATATTTTATTGAATCTGTCTTTTAACTAGTGTATTAAGGACATTCACACTAAATGTTATAATTTTTTAAATTTTTAATTAATTAATTTTTGTTATAGATGTTTCACCTTTTCCCCCAATTGATTCCCCCTCTCCGCCCTTTCCAACCTGTGCACAGCTTTGTTGTCCATGTCCATTTTGCATGCATATAAGTTCTGTGGTTTATTTCTCCTCCACCACCTCCTCTTCTGGTGATTGTCAGTCTGTACCCCACTTCAAGGTCTTTGGGACTACCCCATTCCTCAGACTGTTATGTTCATTATATTACACAAATAAGTGAGATCATATGAAACTTGTCTTTCTCTGACTTGTTTCACTTAGGATAATACTTTCCAGGTCCCTCCATGCATGTAGTCTCAAAGGATAAGAGATCTTTCTTTCTTACAGCTGCATAGTACTCTACTGTGTTTATGTAACACAGCTTCTTTTATCCATTTGTCTACTGATGGACATTTGGGCTGTTTCCAGATCTTAGCTATTGTACATAGTGCTGCTATGAACATGGGGGTACATATATTCTTTCTGATTGGTGTTTCAGGCTTCTTAGGGTATATTCCTAGAAGTAGGATTATTTGGTCAGATGGCAGCTCAATTTTTAGTTTTTTGAGGAAACACCATATTGTTTTCCATAGAGGCTGCGCCAGTCTGCATTCCCATCAGCAATGTACTAGAGTCCCCTTTTCTTTTTTTTTTTTTATCCTCACCCGAGGACATTTTTTTTTTTTTTTTTCCATTTTTTGTTCAGGTAGAGTGGGAGAGAGAGAGAGGAACAGAGAGAGAGAAACATCGATGTGATGGGACACATCGAGTGGTTGCCACCCGCACAACCGACCAGGGCCGGGGACAAACTGCAACCGAGGTACATGCCCTTAGCGGGAACCGAACCCGGGTCTCTCAGGACCTCAGGCCGACGCTCTAACCGCTGAGACAAACCGGCCAGGGCTAGAGTCCCCTTTTCTACACAACCTCTCCAACACTTGTTATTTGATGATTTGTTGATGGCGGCCATTCTGACAGGTGTGAGGTGATACCTCATTGTTGTTTTAATTTGCAGCTCTCTGATAATTAGTGATGTTGAGCATTTTTTCATATGTCTCTTAGCCATTTCTGTGTCCTGTTTGGAGAGGTGTCTATTTAGTTCCTCTGCCCATTTTTTAATTGGGTTCTTTGTCTTTCTTTTGTTGGGTTGTATGAGCACTTTATATATATTGGAAATTAACCCCTTATCTGATGTATAATTGGCAATTATGCTCTCCCATACAGTGGGTTGCCTTTCCATTTTGATGATTGTATCGTTTGCTGTGCAGAAGCTATTGAGTTTGATGTAGTCCCATGTGTTCATTTTCTCCTTTGTTTCTATTGCTTTAGGTGATATATCAGTGAAAATTCTGCTGCGTATGATGTCTGAAATTTTGTTGCCTACAGTTTCTTCTAGAATTTTTATGGATTCATAAGTCACATTTAAGTCTTTTATCCATTTTGAGTTTATTCTTGTGTATGGTGTAAGTTGATGGTCTAGTTTCATTTTTTTGAATGTAGCTGTCCAATTTTTCCAACACCATTTATTAAAGAGGCTGTCCTTACTCTATTGTATGCTCTTGCCACCTTTGTCAAATATTAATTGAACATATTGCCTTGGGTCCATTTCTGGGTTCTCTGTTCTGTTCTACTGGTCTATATGCTTGTTCTTGTGCCAGTACCAGGCTGTTTTGAGTACAGTGGCTTTGTAGTATAACCTGAATTCTGGTAATGTGATCCATCTTACTTTATTCTTCTTTTTCAATATTTCTGTGGTTATTCAAGGTCTTTTTTGGTTCCATATGAACTTTTGAAATATTTGTTCTAGTTCTGTGAAGTATGTAGTTGGTATTTTGATGGGGATTGCATTGAATCTATAGATTGCTTTGGGTAGTATGGACATTTTAATGATGTTAATTCTTCCAATCCATTAACACGGTATGTACTTCCACTTTTTCATATCTTCCTTCATTTCTTTTTTCAATGACCTATAGTTTTCTGCAAATAGGTCCTTTATTTCTTTGGTTAAGTTTATTTCTAGGTATCTTAATTTTTTTGCCGCAATGGTAATTGGGATTGTTTTCTTAGTTTCTCTTTCTGTGAGTTCATTATTGGTGTATAAGAATACCATCAACTTCTTGATGTTAATTTTGTATCCTGCTACTTTGCAAAATTTATTTATTAAGTCTAATAAGTTTTTGATGGAGTCCTTGGGCTTTTCTACATACAGTATCATGTCATCTGCAAATAATGACAGTTTAGCTTCCTCCTTTCCAATCTGGGTCCCTTTTATTTTTCTTCCTGTCTGATTGCTGTGGCTAAGACTTCCAGTACTATGTTAAATAAGAGTGGCAAAATTCGGCATGCTTGTCCTGTTCTTCAGGGAAATGCTTTTAATTTTGCACATTGAGTATGATGTTGGATGTAGGTCTTTCATATATGGCCTTTATTCTGTCTAGGTATGATCCCTCTATGCCCACATTGCTGAATGTTTTTATCAGAAATGGGTACTGGATTTTGGTCAAATGCTTTTTCACCATCTATTGATATGAACATGTGGTTTTTATTCATGTTATTTATGTGCTGTCTCACATTTATTGATTTGCGAATATTGTATTAGCCTTGCATTCCTGGGATGAATCCCACTTGGACATGGTGAATAATTTTTTCGATATATTGCTGGATCCGATTTGCTAGTATTTTGGTCAGGATTTTGGCATCAATATTGGCCTGTAGTTTTCTTTCTTTGTAATGTCTTTTTCTGGTTTTGGAATTAGAATTGTGCTGGCCTCATAAAATGAATTTGGAAGTCTTCCTTCTTGAATTTTTTTAAATAGTTTGAGGAGAATGGGTGTTAGTTGTTTTTTTTTAAATGTTCAGTAAAACTCCCCGTGAAACCATCTGGGCCTGGGCTTTTGTTTGCTGGGAGAGTCTTGATTACATCTTCAATTTCCTTAGTTGTTATTGGTCTGTTCAAGTTTTCTATCTCTTCCTGGTCCAGTTTTGGGAGATTATGTGTTTCTAGAAATTTGTCCATTTCGCTTAGATTGTCGAATTTGTTGCCATATAATTGTTGATAGTAGTTGTTAATGATCTTTTGTATTTCTGTGGTGTCAGTTGTTACTTCTCCTCTTTCACTTCTAATTTTGTGTATTTGGGTTTTCTCTTTTTGTTTCTTGGTGAGTCTAGCTAAGGGTCCATCAATCTTGTTTATCTTTTCAGATAACCCACTCTTTGTTTTATTGATCTTTTGAATTGTTTTTCTTTGGGGGGGTCTCTATGTCATTTATTTCTGCTCTGATCATTACTATTTCCTTCATTCTACTTGCTCTGGGATTTTCTTTTTGTTCGCTTTCTAGTTCCTAAAGTTGTGAGGTTATATAATCTACTAAAAATGTTTCTCATTTCTTTTAGTAGGCCTGTAGTACTATGAACTTCCCTCTCAGAACTGCTTTCGCTGCATCCCATAGATTTTGTGTTGTTGTGTGTTCATTTTCATTGGTTTCCAGAAAGTTTTTAATTTCTTTTTTGATCTCATCGGTAACCCATTCATTGTTTAATAACATGCTATTTAGCCTCCATGTGTTCAAATGTCTTTGCTTGTTCCTGTTGCAATTGATTTCTAGTTGCATGCCATTGTGATCTGAGAAGATGATTGATATGATTTCAATCTTCTTGAACTTGTAGAGACGTAGTTTTTGTCCTAACAAGTGGTCTGTCTTTGAGAATGTCCCATGTGCACTTGAGAAGAATTTGAATTATGTAGTTTTGGGGTGTAATTCTCTGTAGATATCTATTAAATTCATTTGGTCTAGTGCTTTATCTAGAGTCTCTGTTTCCTTGCTAATTTTTTTGTCTAGAGGATCTATCCAGTGATGTCAGCGGGGTGTTGAAGTCCCCCGCTGTGATTTTATTGCTATCAGTTTCTCCTTTGAAGTCTTCCATAAGATTTTTAATATATTTTGGTGCTCCTATATTGAGTGCATATATGTTTATCAAGGTTATATCTTCCTGTTAGATACATCCTTTCAATATTATTTAGTGGCCTTCTTTGTCTCTAGGTATGGCCTTCATTTTGAAATCTATTTTATCCGATATGAGTATTGCTACCCCAGCATTTTTTATTTCCGTTTGCTTGGAAGATTTTTTTCCATCCCATCACTTTCAATGTCTGTGAGTCTTTTGTTGTGAGGTGGGTCTCTTGTATCCAACATATATATGAGTCTTGCTTTTTTTATCCAATCAGCTACTCTGTGTCTTTTTATTGGAGTGTTTAGTCCATTTACATTTAAGGTAATTATTGCTATGTACTTATTTATTGCCATTTTTATTTAGTATGGTGATATTTTTCTTCCTATTTCTCCTACTAATTACAGTAGTCCTTTTAGCATATCTTGCAGTGCTGGTTTGGTGCTAATGTGTTCCCTGAGCCTTTTTGTTGTTGTTGTCTGGGAAGTTCTTTATTTGACCTTCTATTTGGAATGATAGCCTTGCTGGGTAGAGTAGTCTTGGATTCAGATCCTTGTTTTTCATGACCTTGATTACTTCATGCCTTTCCCTTCTGGCTAGTAGTATTTCTGTTGAGAAGTCAGCTGACAGCTTTATGGGGTTTCCTTTGTAGGTAACCTGTTGCTTATCTCTTGTTGCCTTTAGGATTCTCTCTTGTCTTTAAGTTTTGGCACTTTGATTACTGTGTGTCTTGGTGTGGGCCTGTTTGGGTTCTTCTCACTTGGGGCTCTCTGTGCTTCTTGAACTTGAATGCCTTCTTTCTTCACAAATTAGGGAATTTTTCTGTCATTATTTCTTCAAATAGATTCTCTAACCCTTGCTCATTTTCTTCTTTTTCAGGGACTCCTATCATGTGAATATTATTATGTTTCCAGTTGTCCCAAGGTTCTATTAAGCTGTCTTCCTATTTTTTAATTTTTTTTTCCTTTTTGTTTTCTGATTGGTTGATTTTTTCTACCCTGTCTTCTAATTCACTTATCCGGTCCTCCGCTTCCTCTACTCTGCTGTTTAGTCCTTTCAATGTGTTCTTTATTTCTGCTATGTCATTATTCATTTCCACTTTGTTGGTGTTCAGTGATTCTATATCTTTACTCATGGTGCTGATGTCCTTACTCATTCTGTTGAGCTTCCTCAAGATCATGGCTCTGAATTCTAGTTCCGTTAATTTGCTTAACTACACCTCACTTATCTCATCTTAAGTACAGATCTCTTTTTCTTTCATTTGACCTTTGTTTCTTTGTTTCACCATTTTGGCTATCTCAGTGGACTTTGGAGCCTGCCAAATTTTTCCTGTGGATGTTGGTGTTCTGATGTTTGTGGAACCCTCTACTGGGTTTGGATGAGCATGGGAGGACCCACATTAATTGCTACTGTCAGGTCTTACCTTCCCGGGCAGAGTTGCAAGCCCAGGAATGGTTCTGTTATTCTCTACCTTTATACCTGGAGGCTATTAATCACAGTTACTTGAAGAGCCTTGACTTCTCAGTTGAATGAAAAACTTCCTCAGATGTTCAGCATAAGGGGGTTTCCCTAGAGTGGGGCAGATGCTGGTTGTTAATGAACCTCAATTTGCATTTCAGTGGCCACTGGGTGGGGTTGAATCTTCAACAGAGGGTCCACAACCTCTCCCCAGAACACTAGGAAGGAGTAAGACTACTGCTGTCCTGTGTGGCCACAACTCAGCAAAAGCTCAGTGTACCCTCCAAATCCTGAGTGTCCCCACACAGTGCTAGTCCAGTCTGCCCTCCCTCTACCAGTGTCCAAGCTGAGTGGCTATGGTTATTTTAGCGTCTGTCCCATCTCTGCACTGTGGAGCCACTTGGGAGTGTAACCCCAAGGGCGTTGCTCGCAGCTAAGGCTGCTGCTGTCCATGGGCTCCCAGCCCCCTTCTCACGCCTCTGCAGTCCTATCAGTGTTGATCCTGTGTTCCTGGTTATATGGTCCTCCAAGCTGCTTTTCTGTTGCTTTTTCCTGATGATTTGTCTTTATTTTTGTTGTAATTCCAGTTTGGTCCTGGGAGATGGTCTGTGTAGCTTCCATTCACTCTGCTGCCGTTTTGGAATTCCTAAATGTTATTATTAATATGGTTGGATTAAAATCCACAAATCTGTTAGGTATTTTGTATATGTTCTATCTGTTCTTTGTGTTATTTTTACTTTTATTTTTCTCACTTCTCTTATATAACTCTATTTACTTACTTATTTATTTATTTATTTATTTATTTATTTATTTATTTATTTATTTATTTCTGTTACAGACATTTTTCCTTTTTTCCCCACTGATTCCCCCCTCCCCCTCCCCGCCCTGTCCACAGCTTTGTTGTCCATGTCCATTTTGCATGCATACATGCATATAAGTTCTGTGGTTTCTCTCTCTCCCACTACCCCCTGTTCTGAGGATTGTCAGTCTGTACCTCACTTCCACATCTCTGGGACTACCCCGTTCCTCAGACTGTTATGTTCATTATATCTCACAAATAAGTGAGATCATATGACACTTGTCTTTCTCTGTTTGGCGTGTTTCATTTAGGATAATACTTTCTAGGTCCCTCTAGGTTGTCTCAAAGGATAAGAGATCTTTCTTTCTTACAGCTGCATAGTACTCCATTGTGTATATGTACCACATCTATTTTATCCAGCTGTCTACTGATGGACATTTGGGCTGTTTTCAGATCTTAGCTATTGCAAATAGTGCTGCTACAAACATGGGGGTACATATATTCTTTTTTTTTTTTTAATTCCTACCTGAGGACATTCTTCCATTTTTTGTTCAAAATTGCAGGAGGGAGAGAGAGGGAGAGGGAGAGGGAGAGGGAGAGGGAGAGGGAGAGGGAGAGGGAGAGGGAGAGAGAGAGAGAGAGAGAGGGAGAGGGAGAGAGAGAGAGAGAGAAAGAGAGAGAGAGAGAGACATTGACATAAAAGGAACACATCAAGTGGCTGCCACCCGCATGACCTAGACAGGGGACAAACTGCACCTGAGATACTTGCCCTTAGTGGGAACCCAACCGGGGTCTCTCTGGACCGCAGTCCATTGCTCTAACCGCTGGGCAAAACCGGCCAGGGCGGGTGTACATATATTCTTTCTGATTGGTGTTTTAGACTTCTTAGAATATATTCCTAGAAGTGGGATCACTGGGTCAAATGGCAGTTCAATTTTTAATTTTTTGAAGTAACACCATATTGTTTTTCATAGTGGCTGCACCAGTCTGCATTCCAACCAGCAGTGCACTAGAGTCCCCTTTTCTCCACACCCTCGCCAACACTTGTTGTTTGATGATTTGTTGATGGCAGCCATTCTGACAGGTGTGAGGTGAAACTTCATTGTTGTTTTAAATTGCATCTCTCTGATGATTAGTGATGTTGAGCGTTTCTTCATATGTCGCTTAGCCATTTGTATGTCTGTTTGAAGAGGTGTCTATTTAGTTCCTCTGCCCATTTTTTAATTGGGTTCTTTGTCTTCCTTTTGTTGAGTTGTATGAGCACTCTATATATATATTGGAAATTAACCCCTTATCTGATGTATCATTGGCAATTATGCTGTCCCATAGAGTGGGTTGCCTTTCCATTTTTGTGGTTGTTTCTTTTGTTGTGCAGAAGCTTTTGAGTTTGATGTATTCCCATGTGTTCATTTTCTCCTTTGTTTCTGTTGCCTTAGGTGTTGTATCAGTGAAACTTCTGTTGCATATAATGTCTGAGATTTTGTTTCCTACATTTTCTTCTAGAATTTTTATGCATTCATGAGTCACATTTTGAGTGTGTTCTTGTGTATTGTGTAAGTTGATGGTCTAGTTTCATTTTTTTGCATGTAGCTGTCCAATTTTCCCGACACCATTTATTAAAGAGGCTGTCCTTACTCCACTGTATGCTATTGCTCCCTTTGTCAAATATTAATTGAGCACATTGCCTTGGATCTATTTCTGGATTCTCTATTCTGTTCCATTGATCTATCTGCCTGTTCTTGTGCCTGTTCCAGGCTGTTTTGATTACAGTGGCTTTGTAGTATAACCTGAATTCTGGTATTGTGATTTCTTCAACTTTGTTCTTCTTTTTCAAGATTGCTGTGGCTATTCAGGGTCTTTTTTTGGTTCCATATGAACGTTTGAAGTATTTGTTCTAGTTCTGTGAAGTATGTCGTTGGTATTTCGATGGGGATTGCATTGAATCTATAGATTGCTTTGGGTAGTAACTCTGCATTTTAAAGGGAATTTTAAGATTTTATTTCTTCTTTTGGTACTTTAAAGATGTCACTTTGTTGTTTTCCAACTTGTATGATTTCCAAAAAGAACTTTATTATAATTCTTTTTCCGCTGTCTATAATTTAACTTTATTCTTTGGCTACCTTGAAACAACTCTCTTTGTCTTTGGTGCTCAATAGCTGGCCTAGGATGTGTCTACATCTGATATTTTGGGTATTTTGCTTATTTTGAGCTTCTTGGGTCTGTGACTTGTTTTGTCAGTAATATGGGAAAAGTATTATGTTTTATTTCTCTCGCAGATATCTCTCCATTTGTTGTTTTTGGCCAATTAATTGCTCTGTGACCACAGCACTTTTATAGTTTCCCCATTTGTGAACTTGATGTTTGCCTATCTTATTTTTGTTATTATTTTTGGAGTTATGCACATTCTAGCTCCCTACACCCCTGAACAAAATATGGATTGTGGTATAGTTTTAAGTCTAGAAAATCTAATTTAAAAAAAATTCTCTAAGTCCCTTCTATTCTACTGTCTCTCAAAATAAACAAGTTATGATGGAGTCATTTGAAACAATAGGTTTGGATGGGAATATAGTACCCTTAATTTGATTTTCACCACTCTAGTGGCTCCAATGTCTGACTAACTTTTTTTTTTTTTTTTTTTTTTTTTTATTAAAAAGGTTTGGTGGCATATTCTTTTATCCAGCTAAGGTCCTTTTTTTGAAACTTCCTAATATTACTGTTTCGATCTAAGATGAAAAAATAAATTCACCTTTATAATTCGTGAGACTACAAATTACCAGAATCTCAATTTAGATTGTAAGCTGCATGTCAGGTGCCTCACTTAGCGTCTCTGTATAGCCCTCAATCTGTGCAAACTGTTTAGCTTGAGCCCAATGTCTCCCCTCTTTCCTGGGAACTTACTAAAATATTAAAGAACCTAATGCATACCAATATCCTGAATATTTCTAATCATTTTCTATTGAACTCAGACTCTCTCAGGAAGTGATCTTCTTTATAAGTATTAGGGAAAGTTTTACCAAATATTTGTCACAACATATGAGTTATCAATTTTTCAAAATGTATTTATTATCTGTGTCTTCACAGCACACTCCACTGTCTCAAAGACAGTGCCAAATGTTTTATATTCTGTTAGAGAAAAATCCTATTTTAAGGAAATAAGGTCTAAATGGATGATAATATAGGTTCACATACCATTAAAAAAATCTGAGTTCAAAAATGAAAAGTGACTTAAATAAAATAGAAGGTAAAAGCCCAAGCTAGAGAATGTTTAAAAGCACAGGCATTAAGGCTTTTCATTTTCCTCTCCTGTCACTCTGCCATCTCCAGCAGGTTGCTTTTATCTGTACAGTTCAAGATGGCTCAATAATGCAGTGGTATTCCAACCAAAAGCAAGATAAAAGAGGATATAATTGTTTTCATTTAAAACATAATAAGAATAGTACATGATCACTCCTGCTCATATCCAGTTGTCAAAACTGATATAAATGGCAATATCTAACTACAATAGAAGTCGGCAAATGTCAATTTGATTTTGGGTAACTATTTGCCTATCTATTAATCAGTGGTTTTATTACTGTCAAAGAGAATGTTATAATGAAATTGGGGAAGTATTAACAGTATCTGCCACATGTATGCTGTTACTTAATACAAATTTATATTTGCTTTACTGTTTTTCATTACCTGAAATGGATGTTTTTCTTATTTTCCAACTTGTCACCTCATGTTTCTTTGGAAACTGCATTTACATATCACCTACTTTGAGAACATTTTATTGAACCACCTCCACTCTCTGTGCTACAAAGTTGGTTTCCCCTATGATTCTTTAAATCATACTTTAAGGTAGTCTAGGGCATGTCTTACTCATCTTAGTATTCTATGTGTCTAACAAGGATATGCTATAAATAAAAAGCTTAATAATGGTAATAAATGAATGTATTTTTAATTAATAAAAGCATATGTAATTAAGATGGGTAGATGAAATAAGAATGAGTAAATTAATAAATGAATAGATGACTAATTGAATAGATTTGCAAGGGAGATCAACATACAAATGAGTGAGGAAATTAATACATTTTTTAGGGCATAACTGGATGGATGAGTAGATCAATGAATGGATTGTTTAGTGTGCATGAATGGTTAGATGACTGGCTGAATGGTTAGGTGAATGAAGGGATGAATGGATTGATTGAAGGGTAGATGCATGAATAGATGAATAAATAAATGGATGAATGTATGGATAGAAGGGAAGGTGGGCCAATGGATGAATCATTAGATTGATGGATAAATAAATGCATAAGTATATTGTATGTGAATGGTGAAGGGAATCTACACAAATATATCTGAACTGAGACTTATGTCATGTTGCATCCATTTGGGAGATAGAAAAACCTGGATTTTTAGCACACCTTTGCCATTTTCTCTCTGAGTTTCAAGTTCCTAAAACTCTATGCATCTTAATATCCTCAACTCTAACATCAAATTATAATAAATGACTTGCAAGTGTTTGTAAGAGTAAATAAGGCACTATATAATGTGATTGGTGCAAAGCATACGCTCCATTAAGAATAATTCCTATTACAATCATCACTATCATCATCAAATACTCAGCTAGCTCTTATTTCCTGCACAACATTTGACTGCTCCCTGGGAGTACATGTAAATATATATGTAATCTTGGTTCTGTGTCTTCTAGGATGTCTGGGTAGATAAGACAAAAGGGTTAAAGGATAACCATCCTTAAAGTGAAGGGGATGCTCAGTGCCAGATGATAAATGTATGAGGAACTGAAAAAAGAGAAAGATCATGAGGGGTCAACCAAGTCTTGAAATGTTATTTTGGAGTTTGGAAAGTAAAGAGAAGGAGGACTAAATTATCAGAGAGGGAATGATAACATATTACTCATACTTCTGATTAAAGAGCATATTATCTTATGAATCTCAAAGTAAAAGTGAATAAGTTGCAAGAGTTCCATTTAACTGTGAAAGAAAATGAGGTTTCAAAACAGTTGAATGAATGGTCCAAGGACAGATGGTGACTTTGACCCTGGCACAGTTGCAAATGGCAGCCTCAGTTCTTGGCTGCCATGTCTCTTTGGATTTGCCAGTATTCTTAAAATAAGCAAAATGTTTCTTAAATGCTATAACATTTCTTTGAGGAAAACTTGACTGAGTTATTTTGATTTATACAAAAAAAGTGAATCACTTGGAATAGCTGAAGTGCTAGTCTATTACATGCATTAGTCTACCTGCCTGTCTATATGCTAAGAACAATGTTCTAGAACTGAATTCATGTATGCTGCCTAATCTCAGGTTCTCCTTTTACCTCACCTGTCTCCTGTGAAGCCTCCTAGATTAACTTGATTTATATATTTAGGTTATTCCTGAAAAATTTATCACCCAGAGATTCAGAGGTTCCTGAACAACTATAAATCAAAGGGTTAGAGGTATAATTGAGTGTTTTTCGGGCCCCAAAGTCTGTTCTAATCAAAAGTCTACCAGTTGTTAGCTATGTGTCCTTGACTGTATATGGCCTAATCTCTCTAAGCTTTATCAGTATCAAGGAAATGCCAATATCTGTTGATTTACTTTGGTAGATCTAGGATATATTTCTCATACAGTAATGGACTTCTAAATAACAGGTGACTTTGAGCTTACTCTTTGTAACTACAGTCCCATAGACTCATTTGGTTTCAGATCTGTGCTCTCATTCTACTGAACTCCTTAACTGCTGTTCCCTCCTCCTGCCCCCCCCTTTTTTTTCTTTATTGATTTTAGAGAGAGAGGAAGGAAGAAGGAGAGAGAGATAGAAACATTGATGTGAGAGAACATCGATTGGCCACCTCCTGCATGCCCCCCACTGGGGATTGGGCCCACAACCTGGGCATGTGCCCTGACTGGGAATCGAACTGGCAACCTCTTGGTGCATGGGTTGCTGCTCAACTGCTGAGCCACACCAGCCAGGCTGTTTTTCCACATGTTATCAGATGCAGCCAACTCTATTAGGTCTCTAACAGTGATAAAGAATTCAGGATAAATCAACCAAAACATTTTCATAGATCACATTTTCCTAAGTATCCCAAAATTCTTGGATATTGTGAGTTTACCAAGTCTTCTTCCTGATTCCACATTTACTCTGCTGCTGTTTATTCTCAAAATGCAGAGAGACCCTTTTAAATTAGAAATCAGCTCTGCTGCAAAAAGCATTAGCCAGAAATCACCTTCATGTAGTAGTGGATGTTCCTCCTGAAATCTTTTGTCTTAGTCTAAAGGTGGTTCAGAAAGTCACTTTTGAGAATTCTATAAAGCCCTTTTAAAATGTAGCTGCATTCTTTTCAAAATAAAATTATATATATTTAAGTGGTATAACATAATGATTTGATATACATACTGAAAGGATTACTATAGTAAAGCAAATGAGCATTTTATTTCCTCAATAGCTTATGTGTGTGAAGAAAGCATATGAAACCTACTCTCTTGGTAAATAAAATTGGAGTTATTTAATAACATTGTTATAATGTGCCTACTTCATAGGGTTGTTATGGGAATTAGATAATCTTATATAAAATATTTAGAATTCTGCCTGACACATACTGATGTGTTAACTATTGGATAATGTATTGTTCTCTTTATGACCTTTCAGTACTCCTCAGACTCATTCATAGTAAATGCAAACTGACCTACACATTCAGATCCCTACTACTTCTACTGACCTCATTCCACCCATTCCCACATTTTACTGTAGAAAAATGGTCTTCTTGTTCTTCCCCCAAAACTCCAAGCACAAGTTGGTCCTTTGCAAGGGAAGTTCCTTCTGCCTATAGAACACACTTCACCCCTGTAGTCTGCATGGCTTGCTCCTTTTCTCATCCAGAGTCATCTTATCAGTGAAGACTTTAGTGAACATCATATATATATATATATATATATATATATATATATATATATATATAAAGTATTAGGTAACTAGGCTTACTAGGAACTCAAAATAATAAAATTTCCAAAAATTTTCACAATACTTTAACATTTTATCAGGTTGATCAGAGCTTACTTTTTAAATCTGAGTTTTAAATATCAGTTTCATAATTGAGGGCTGACCACTCCTGGGAAGTCTCAGCAAGGCTTGAACACTACTTTATGCCTGGTTGCAACGAGACAGCATCTAGATCCCTGAGCAATGCTTCCATCTTTCTAGGACTGGCTTCCTACTTAATATTCAGGGACAAGGCACAGGGTTTCCCACGCTTGCATTTTTCTTTCTCCAGCTTACTTAATTGGCTTACAAGCTGTTCTGCTTAACCTTTGTGAGAATACATAAGTCATATCACCCTAGGTCCATTTCCTATTTAAGCCCCATTTTTTGTGAAAATGAAATAAAATTAGGAAGGAAAAGAAAAGCAGCACTATATAGCCAGCTAAAAATTTAACGTAGTAATCTTTTCCATACTACTTCTGCTATGCTACTTTGCATTGCTTTGAACACCATGTTTTAAATTGTGTTGAAAATGTTCTATGGAAAAAAAGAGAAGAAAATCTTTCCAAATTCTAGCTGTATTGTTGTTGTTTTTTCTGTCAGGAAGATTTTGTTTGCTTTTATGATTTATTCTGCCATATCTCATCTAAGGACAGAAGTCAGTAGTATGATTGATAGCAATACACTGGCCTCTTATCACATTTCCTCCTTCTTGGCTGAGCAGTGGTTCAAATTTAGAGTTCTGTGTCTCTGGCTGACTCAGCCAAGGTCAAGACCTAAACACTATCCCAAATAAGAGGTGAAACTATGTGTGTGCATGTGTTTGTGTATGTCCGTGAAGGGGGCGGGGAGAATAGTCTCTTGATTTGTTCACAAAATAGAGTATCTTAAAACTGCTTGAAAGGAACTCCAGTTTTAATATAAGTACTTTATATTTATCAGTGCAGTTAGTCTGGGATTTAACATTTTTAAATTTAAATTTCAAAATTTTATTTCTCAAGATTGTTGTTACTATTCGAGGTCTGTTGTTCCACATACATTTTTTATTTTATTTTTTTTTTATCCTCCCCGAGGACATTTTTTCCATTTTTTTGTTCAGGTAGAGTGGGAGGGAGAGAGAGAGAGAGAAACATCGATGTGAAAGGGACACATCGAGTGGCTGCCACCCGCACGACCAACCAGGGCCGGGGACAAACTGCAACCGAGGTACGTGCCCTTAGCGGGAACTGAACACGGGTCTCTCTGGACCGCAGGCCGATGCTCTAACCGCTGAGCCAAACCGGCCAGGGCCCACATACATTTTTTAAACCTTTGTTCTGTGAAATACTCCATTGGTATCTTGATGGAAATTGCATTGAATCTGTAGATTGCTTTGGGTAGTGTGGACATTATAACAATGTTAATTCTTCCTAATAGTGAGCATGATATGTGCTTCCACTTATTTATATCTTCTTGAATTTCTTTCTTCAGCGTCTTATAATTTTCTGAGTACAAGTTTTTTACATCCTTGGTTAAATTTATTCCTAGGTATTTTATTCTTTTTGAAGTGATTGTGAATGGGGTTGGTTTTTTGTTTGTTTGTTTGTTTGTTTGTTTGTTTTAGTTGCCTTTTCTGAGAGTTTATTATTGGTATATAAAAATGCAACTGATTTCTGGATATTTATTTTGTATCCTGCTACTTACTGAATTCATTTATCAGTTCTAGTAGTTTTATGGTGTAATCTTTAGGGTTCTCTATATGCAATACCATGTCATTTGCAAATAATGAGTTTTACTTCCTCCTTTCTAATTTGGATGCCAATTTGGTGAGCGTGGATATCCCTGTCTTGTTCTCAATCCTAAGGGGAAAGCTGGTCGTCTTTGCCCATTGAGCTGTGGGTTTGTCATATATGGCCTTTATCATGTTGAGGTATGTTCCATCTATACCCACTTTGTTAAGAGTTCTGATCATAAATGGGTGCTGGATTTTATCAAACACTTTTTCTGCATCTATTGATATGGTTATGTGTTTATGTGGTGTATCACGTTTATTGTTTTGCAGAGATTGTACCAACCTTGCATCCCTGGAATAAATCTCAGTTGATCATGGTGTATGACTTTTTAAATGTATTGCTGAATTAAGTTTGGTAATATTTTATTGAGGATTTTAGCATCTATGTTCAACAGAGATATTGGCTTATAATTTTCTTCGTCATATTTTGGAATTAGAATAATGCTGGCATTGTAAAATGAGCTTGGGAACTTTCCTCCTCTTGATTTTTTTTGGAATAGTTTGGGGAGGATAGGCGTTTGTTCTTCTTTGAATGTTTGGTAAAATTTACGTGTAAAGTCATCTGGTCTAGGACTTCTGTTTTCTGGGAGTTTTTTGATTATTGTTTCAATTTCAAAAATGGTCAGTGATGTGACTGTTACTCTCATGTTGAATGGTAAATGTCAAAAAAAAAAGTTTGTGTAACTTTATATTATATATCAACATCTATAGGAATGGAAATGTCAGTAACTTATTAAACACGCACCTCTATTTTTTTAGGTTATTGCTCCTGAAGCATTTTGTTTACAAAATAATAAAAGCATTGCAATATAATTAATGCATGCATAGTTGTACCTCATTCACAGATAAGCAAACCTCTGCAGCAAAATAGTTCAAATTAGTCTCTTACACTCATTGACAACACTGCTTGCCTCTACTTTGTGAACATATTTTACAAGCATCTCACTTATTCATGTTACACTTTCCCCTCTGATGCAGCACACTGACTGGTGCACCAGATATCAGACAGCTTCCAAACACTCCCCTACAACCACACAAGACCAGAAGGAGTTACCTGTACTTAGGCACTCATGTCAAAATATGCTGTATTTTGTCAAGCAGGAATCCTACATGCTACCTTGAAAAGATGACTAGTTACAGTGTATCTGAAAAGAATCAGCAGAACAGAGAGGAGATATTGTCTTTCATATTTAACCATGTGTGAAAGTGATAACACTGTTAAGTGCACATTTGTTTCACACTTTACTCAATGAGATTATGGAGGAAGGTGAAGTAAAAAAAGGAACATTATGAAACCCTCCCAGTTCCCTTAATATAGATGTTTCTGAACAAGAAATATATTTTCTTGTTTCTCATGTAAGTGAGAAATACATTCAAAGGTGGATAGATGGGCCAAAGCAAGTAGTCTGCACTGTAAGATTACTGGGGAAATACATGTGATTCTCTCTTGCTGCCCACCAGTCCCTTAGGGTCTTGCCTTCATCCCATGGTTGAAGTGGGCTGATGACCCCATCTGCATTTGAGCTTCAGGAAGGACAAGGAAAGTGAAGGACAGGCAATTTCCTCTAAGGAGGTAATACCAAACCTCTGCATGTTATTTTTGCTTATATTACACTTGAAAGAGTATAGCCATGGACACCTTTAGCTGCAAGTGAGATTAAAAAATAGAAGCTGAGAGTTGTGGGAAGCAATCACAAAGTCAGAACTTAAAGCCAAGACTGTGCCAATGGTCTGAACTACATTAGCAAGAGGAAGGAAGGAGAATCCTCACCAACCAGGCCTCAGAACTGCATTAGATAAAATATTTTATCGGACATATACATAAATATGCCCAAGGGCCCCTACAACATTTGCTTGAGGTTTAATGAAATAATTAAAAAGTAAAACTTTATTTATTTATTTTAATTTTTTTTAATTAATTAATTTTTATTACAGATATTTCTCCTTTTCCCCCCACTGATTCCCCCCTCCCCCTCCCTCCCTGCCCTGTCCCCAGTTTGTTGTTCATGTCCACTCTTCATGCATACATGCATATAAGTTCTATGGTTTATCTCTCCCCCACCACCCCCTTATTTAGGGGATTGTCAGTCTGTATCCCATTTCCGCGTCTCTGGGACTACCCTCTTCCACAGACTGTTACGTTCGTTATATTCCACAAATAAGTGAGATCATATGAAACTTGTCTTTCTCTATTTGGCTTGTTTCACTTAGGATGATACTTTCCAGGTCCCTCCATGTAGTCTCAAAGGACAAGAGGTCTTTCTTTCTTACAGCTGCGTAGTACTCCATTGTGTATATGTACCAAAGTTTTTTATCCATTTGTCTACTGATGGACACTTGGGCTGTTTCCAGATCTTAGCTATTGTAAATAGTGCTGCTACAAACATGGGGGTACATGTATTCTTTCTGGTTGGTGTTTCAGGCTTTTTAGGATATATTCCTAGAAGTGGGATCACTGGGTCAAATGGAAGTTCAATTTTTAATATTTTTAGGTAACACCATATTGTTTTCCATAGTGGCTGCACCAGTCTGCATTCCCACCAGCAGTGCACTAGAGTCCCCTTTTCTCCACACCCTCACCAACATTTGTGGTTTGATGGTTTGTTGATGGCGGCCATTCTGACAGGTGTGAGGTGATACCTCATTGTTGTTTTAATTTGCATCTCTCTGATGATTAGTGATGTTGAGCATTTCTTCATATGTTTCTTAGCCATTTGTATGTCCTGTTTGGAGAGGTGTCTATTCAGTTCCTCTGCCCATTTTTTAATTGGATTCTTTGTCTTCCTTTTGTGGAGTTGTATGAGCACTCTATATGTATTGGAAATTAACCCCTTGTCTGATATATCATTGGCAATTATGCTCTCCCATACAGTGGGTAGCCTTTCCATTTTGATGATTGTATCTTTCATTGTGCAGAAGCTTTTGAGTTTGATGTAGTCCCATGTGTTCATTTTCTCCTTTGTTTCTATTGCCTTAGGTGATGTGTCAGTAAAAATTCTGCTGCGTATGATGTCTGAAATTTTGTTGCCTACAGTCTCTTCTAGGATTTTTATGGATTCATGAGTTACATTTAAATATTTTATTCATTTTGAGTTTATTCTTGTGTATGGTGTAAGTTGATGGTCTAGTTTCATTTTTCTGCAACTAGCTATCCAATTTTCCCAGCACCATTTATTAAAGAGGCTGTCCTTACTCCACTGTATGCTCCTGCCACCTTTGTCAAATATTAATTGAGCATGTTGCCTTGGGTCCATTTCTGGGTTCTCTGTTCTGTTCCACTGGTCTATATGCTCGTTCTTGTGCCAGTACCAGGCTGTTTTGAGTACAGTGGCTTTGTAGTATAACCTGAAATCTGATATTGTGATCCCTCCAACTTTGTTCTTCCTTTTCAAGATTGCTGTAGCTATTCGAGGCCTTTTTTGATTCCATATGAACTTTTGAAATAATTGTTCTAATTCTGTGAAGTATGCCGTTGGTATTTTGATGGGGATTGCGTTGAACATATAGATTGCTTTGGGTAATATGGATATTTTAATGATGTTAATTCTCCCAATTCATGAACAGGGTATGTGCTTCCACTTTTTTATATCTTCCTCTATTTCTTTTTTCAACGACCTGTAGTTTTCTGCGAATAGGTCCTTTATTTCTTTGGTTAAGTTTATTCCTAGGTATCTTAATTTTTTTGCCGCAATGGTAAATGGGATTTTTTGCTTAGTTTCTCTTTGTGTGAGTTCATCATTGGTGTACAAGAAGGCCATCGATTTCTAGACGTTAATTGTGTATCCTGCTACTTTGCCAAATTCATTTATTAAGTCTAGTAAACTTTTGATGGAGTCCTTGGGGTTTTCTATGTATAGTATCATGTCATCTGCAAATAATGACAATTTCACTTCCTCCTTTCCAGTTTGGATCCCTTTTATTTTTCTTCCTGTCTGATTGCTGTGGCTAAGACTTCCAGTACTATGTTAAATAGGAGTGGCGAAAGTGGACATCCTTGCCTTGTTCCTGTTCTTAAGGGAAATGCTTTTAGTTTTTGCCCATTGAGTATGATGTTGGCTGTAGGTCTTCCGTATATGGCCTTTATTATGTCTAGATATGATCCCTCTATTCCCACACTGCTGAGCATTTTTATCAGAAATGGATGCTGGATTTTGTCGAAGGCTTTTTCAGCATCTATTGATATTATCATGTGGTTTTTATTCTTCATTTTATTTATGTGGTGTATCACGTTTATGGATTTGTGAATATTGTACCAGCCTTGCATCCCTGGGATGAATCCCACTTGGTCATGGTGGATAATTTTTTTGGTGTATTGCTGGATCCGATTTGCTAGTATTTTGTTTAGGATTTTGGCATCTATGTTCATCAGGGATATTGGCCTGTAGTTTTCTTTCTTTGTTGTGTCTTTTTCTGGTTTTGGAATTAGAATTATGCTGGCTTCATAGAACGTGTTTGGAAGTCTTCCTTCTTCTTGAATTTTTTGAAATAGTTTGGGGAGAATGGGTATTAGTTCTTTGAAGGTTCGGTAAAACTCCCCCGTGAAGCCATCCGGGCCTGGGCTTTTGTTTGCTGGTAGAGTCTTGATTACATCTTCAATTTCTTCTGTTGTTATTGGTCTGTTCAAGTTTTCTATCTCTTCCTGATCTAGTTATGGGAGACTATGTGTTTCTAGAAATTTGTCCATATCACTTAGATTGTCGAATTTGTTGTCATATAATTGTTCATAGTAGTTGTTAACAATCTTTTATATTTCTGTGGTGTCAGTTGTTATCTCTCCTCTTTCATTCCTGATTCTGTGTATTTGGGTTCTCTCTCTTGGTTTCTTGGTGAGTCTAGCTAAGGTTCTGTCAATCTTGTTTATCTTTTCAAAAAACCAGCTCTTTGGTTTATTGATCCTTTGAATTGTTTTTGGTTTTTTTTTTTTTTTTTGGTCTCTATGTCATTTATTTCTGCTCTGATCTTTACTATTTCCTTCCTTCTGCTTGCTCTGGGGTTTTCTTTTTGTTTGTTTTCTAGTTCTTTATTTTGTGAAGTTAGATAGTCTATTAGAGATTTTTCTTCTTTTTTGAGGTAGGCTTATAGTGCTATGAACTTCCCTCTCAGAATTGCTTTCGCTGCATCCCATAGATTTTGTGTTGTTGTGTCTTCATTTTCCTCTAGACAAAAAATTAGCAAGGAAACAGAGACTCTAAATTAAGCACTAGACCAAATGGATTTAATAGATAGCTACAGAGAACTACATCCAAAAACTACAGAATTCACATTCTTCTCAAGTGCACATGGGACATTCTCAAAGATAGACCATATGTTAGGGCACAAACTAAGTCTCTAAAGTTCAAGTAGATTGAAATTATATCAAGCATCTTCTCAGATCACAACGGCATGAAACTAGAAATCAATTGCAAGAAGAACATACAAAGACATTTGAACACATGGAAGCTAAATAGCATGTTATTAAACAATGAATAGGTCACCGAGGAGATCAAGGAAGAAATCAAAAACTTCCTAAAACTGTATTTAAAAATGAAAAATTCAAGAGAAATACCAAACCAGGACACTGACAACAAGGATAAACTGGGAGAGTTTGGGGAAAACTTGGGTATGTGGTCTCCCTAACTAGTAAGGATAATAGTGGAAGAGGAACTTGCTTTTATTTAGCACCGAATACGCAACTGGACTCACTAATTACTTTAAATATGCAGTTTACTTTTACTTTTCAACCATCCAAGCCTGCCAATATTATTAGCCTGAATTTCTATATGGATAAATGGCAAGGGTCGGGAACCCTCTCAAAGGCCATGTAATCACTAAAATAGTCAAGTCTACTAATCATGCTCTTTCCACCAGACCAAACTCTCTCAATAAATAAATAGGTTCTGAGTAAAGGTTTATCAGAAGATTGAAGAGTATTATATACTTATTTCCTGCTTTAAAACAACTTGCCCTCATAGGAACAATATTGTGTTGTTGTTGTTTTTTTCCTTTAAGCAATTTTAGTTAATTTTTATTCTTTTTAACATTTAAGTCCTGGTGATCCAAAAATATATTTTATTTTTTGGTGTAGATTGAGGAAATTCTCATGCAGCAACATGCATAGAAACCTAATCAGGATAGCACTCATCTTATTGGACTAAATTCTCCCCACTGTTTCTAATATGATCTACTTAGATCTCAAATAATAACTGAAATATAATATTATTAGGAATGGCAATTCAAGTAGTCATATGTCCATTTCATTATATAGCAAATGGGTAAAAAAAATAGCTGATTTGAAAAACATACTTTCTTTTAGTGTAATAATACAGTGATATATCAACACAACTTCTATTGCCAATCAATACAGCATATTGAAATGTTCCTCATCCTTCCCTCATCTCTATCCATGTAGTCTATAACTAAATTCAAAGTCTTCTCATCTACAGCCTATAGTGGAATAGTGGGAGTAAACTCCCAACTTGTTTTCACATTTAAAATTTCAGTGCTTTAAAATGCATTCATAAACTGTAGGCATATTGCTCTTTATAAAATGGAAATCCATTCACTGCCCTCCTCTTCAGAATGTTTCTAGGACCTCTTTGCTATACTTCATAGACTCCTCCATATACCTTCTGCTCCATCCACACTGTGCTGCTTAAAGATCTCAATATATTCCTCCAAGTGCGTGTCCTTCATCCGAAACACCCATCTCCTTCTCAGTGATGTCACCAGGAAAATTCCTACTCACCTTTCAAGTCTTCCTTTCAACATTCCTCCCTCAGAGAAGTCCTCTCCAGTTCACTGACAGAATGAGGCCCTTTTCCTTTCACATCTGCATATAGACTAAGTATTCATTGGTCATAGAACTGTTCGCCTTGAATTGCAATTATTATTACTAATAATTACAGAGCCTTTATTAACTTCCAAACATTGTACTAAGTATTGTATGTAAACATGTACTTTGGGTTATTTAAATCTCACACCAACCCAATGAGGGATGTCCTTCTACTGTCCCACATTTTACAGATGAAGAAAGGCTCAAGAGAAGCTAAGGGAATGACCCAAAGTTAAATGATTAGTTATTCAATCCAGGAAAGAAATGAAAGTCAGTGTACGTAAAGTTGTGTTTTTAACTATTATATAATTCTGCTCTCCTTATCAGAATGGGAGTTCTTGAGAATGACAATGTAATACTTATAATCAATCTTTAGCCTAGCAAAGTGCCTAGCATACAATGTGTGCTTAATGAATACTTGTTGACTAAATGAATAAAATGCTTCTCAAATCGAGGTAAAATATGTTTTTAGAATAACAACTGGGAAACAAAATAATCCACTTAATTAGAATAAGTTTTATTGTGATAAATATCACTTATCACTTAGATGTATTTTATTCTCTGACTGCTTTACTTAAAAATTCTGTTAAGGGAGTTGCATTCTGAGTACTCTAGTTTTTATGTGCAAAAAATGTGAAGGTGAAGTGTTTGGTGATTATTTATTCTGACAAAATTACCAAGGTGAGGGGATCCTGAGCCAACTGCTACTCTGAGGTTCATGCTATCTCACCCGCACCTGTGAGTAGTATCAGCAGTGCCTGAGTAGAGGATTGACTTTTTTCTAAGACAAAAACAACTAAAGCACAAATGCTGTTGTCACATCCTGATTTTTAAAAAATTCCTTTCAACTGTATTTTTTAAGAATCTATTTTATAAGCAGGCACTTTGGAGGGATTCAAATGCTCCACACTTTAAGGGGCTTTTCGACTACTGACTAGTAACAAGTGTTTTTAGAGATAATTTTATTGTGCAAAACATATTGTGTTAAGGTGAGAAATGCTAAGACAATACTGAGAGGGAGTGATCAATTCTGATAAAATAGAAAACTTTCTGTATTGGGAGGCATGTAATCCATGGACTGAAAATGTAAGATTTAATCGGTGGAGGACAAGCGGGAGAAGCATGCTGGGAGAACTCCACACATTATGTTTAACTATACTACACATAATGGCAGAAAAGCGAGAATGTTCAGTACATTTGGGACATGGAGAGAAACAAAGTTGGGATGAGAGTGTAGGTGAAATGTGAAAGAATTTGATATAAAGAGTTCAGGCATTTAAGCTAATGAAGAAGTTGAGCATGGGGAAAGCAATGTGGATAATTACACATGTGGGGGAAATCCAGACTTTTCTTAATTTTATGATTATATGTATTATAATTATATAAACATGTACATCTGTATAGTTATTGAGAGGTAAGGTACATGGTATACAATATTTACTCATTTTCAAAATAGTACATTTAAACATAAATAGTCCTCATGAATACTTACTGTTACATCTGAGTATTTGGCAAAATATTTTTCAACATTATAATTTAAGCATAGCAGTGATCAATGTACAACTATAAAACATAAGTTACACTCTTTGAAATATTTTGTATAGCAGATTTAATAAGATTGTCTCCATATTTTTTTAGAAAATATATATATTTAATATGTTTTTATTGATTTATTTAGAGAGAGAGGGAGGGAGAGAGAGATAGAATCATTGATGTGAGAGAGAAACTTCAATCAGCACTGTCTCCTGCACACCCCCTTCTGGGGATAGAGACTGCAACCCTAGGCGTGTGACCTGGAATGGAACCGGGACTTCTTGGTCCAAGCCACATCAGCTGGGCTATATTTTCTGTTCTTAAAGAATCACAATGTTGCACCCTTATCTTAGCTTTAGTTTATATCTGTGTAAAATAAGACAAAATTACTTGCTGGTTGGCTTTTTGTTGTTATTGTTAATATATAATTAAAGTGTAAGAAAGGCTAAGCATAAATCATTATGAAAGTTGTCCACATAATTTTTCAGAAACTTAGTAAATGGGAAAGTACCTCCAATATATTGTATTATTTTGGAAGGCATAATAGATTATAGAGTCCTTTCTCTTCACGCTGTTACATTTTGACCCTTGAGCATCTACCATTGAAACCTTCCTCCATTTGCCCATCCCTAGTGCTGGCTCCTCCACCACTAGGCTGTGAGGCTAGCAGAACCATTATTGCAAGTAGACTGAGCTCCTGACAGTGGTAACAAAATCAACGCGGTGATTACAAGATAGAGAACGAGGGATTGACCAGCATGATGCTATCCAATACAGTAGCTACTGGTCACATGTGGCTGTTTAAATTAAAACTAAGCAAATGAAAAATTCAGTTCCTTAGTTGTACCAGTTACATTTCAAATGCTCAATAGCCACAGATATCAAACAGTTCAGATTTATAGAACATTTTCATCATTGAAGAAAATTCTATTGGACAATGTTAGACTCTGATGTTAGACCTGACTATACTACTAAGTTATTAATCTTTCATGAAATATTCATTCTCTCTGGGCTTCATTTTTCTTTATATAACATTATGATAAAAATGATAACACTGGCCTTACTTACCTGAGGAACCATGCAAAGACATGTTAGCTAAAACCCTTTTTAACATTGTGCTAAAATCACATCACTGTAAAGTGCCATGTATCACTGTATTATTTTGGGGGGCTCATGGGCTTGACAGCAGGTTTTTAAATGCTACACTGAGTTCCTTTGAGATCTCTATCACGACATCCTAAATGGCACATTTTTGGTACTGTTACATGCAGGGCACTGACACGATTTTGGATTGGTGCTTTTTTATTCTTCCATTTGGGAAGGGAAAGCATTTTAGCTAAATTGTGCATCCATATTTAACATTTAATAAATCTGCTGAGAAATGGCCAGAATGTGAACCTAACTAACAACAACCAAAGAGCATGCTGATAACATGTGACTTTGTCTACACGTTAGGATCCAAAAGAGTGAATTAGCATAGAAGCTAATATGTATCTTTCAGTGGGGTTTACAAAAGTCTTTGCTTCATGACATTTAGGTGAAATACTTCTCTTGAAACATTGTAAGGCAGAATGCCACAAAACAAAGGTCGTATGCAGATGGCTGCTGAAATATCTTTAGCAGCATAAAACATTCAATTATATAATTTTCTGCCTTGGTGTGAATTCATACCTTTCCCCCTTCCCCCATAAAACACATTTTGTATTTCTTCCATAATCTATGTGATTAAGCAGCATAAATATTGGGATCTAATGACCAAGTTAGGCATTGTTGATATTGTGGATAGGGAGGTCCCTGTGCTTGGCTGAAGGAGTCTGGCCAAGTAGTATTTATTCAGTGGCCAGGACACCCCACGAAGACCAGCCATGGTGTCCACGGCAAGGCACAGGGAAGCAAATGAGGGTGCAGCCTCATGTGTTCTTATGGCTTATATGGGGTGAGGATCTGTGAATTTACGGAACTCATAAGAGTAGATATATTTAGGTTATATTTCTGCTCAATATACTTTCATGTACCCCTTCAAAGATACTCTTAATGAAGGAAAATATAATAACATAGCCTTTTGCAATTTAAAGACATGGGTTAGAGTTTCTTGAGATCTCATTCTGAAAACCTGTTTTCTGCCAAATTTTATGCTAAGAGCTTTTGATCTACTTGCAGATGTGACACAACTGAATTTTGACATTTGAGTTTAATTGATTTTTATAATATTGCATTTGCTCTTTTGGTACCTCAACAAATAGGTTTCAACATCTTTGTTATCACAATTTTTTGTTTTAGTTTTAGTTTTTTGTTATAATAAACTGCAGGATGCAAACTAGAGGCCCGAGTCAAAAATTTTAGAGCAATACATGCAGCAGGCAAGCAATTCTAATTGCTCATTTATTAATGTGGCACCATCTCTTGAATCCTTACATACCCCTAGGAAGCAAGGGGCAACTGGTCCCCTGTGAACACATTATTGCTGTTGTTATTAGTAACTGCTATTATTCTGAGGCTTAGAGAGATTACCTGATACACTCTAACATAGTTTCTCATAGGTATTGTTAGTAAAGAACTCCTGAACTCTATGACCATTATTTTCTTTCCTCTCACATATTAGGTAATACATTTTTATGTTCATACAGATTTTAAATTTATAGTAGTCATTTAATCAAGTCTAACTTTCACTTTGAAAATTATATGCTCTAAAAATTTCTCCACAACTAGAAATCGTCATGAAATGGATGTGAGTCTCTCTTCTACACTTGAATTTCAGAGTTAACAGCAATTGGATAATTTCATCTATTTCCACCATTTCCTCTAAAACACAAATGTTACAAATTCTGAAATATGAAAGTATCTGTTGGACTAGATATAGCCAATTTTCTTTTATTGTTTTTATTGATTAATTTATTTTTGTTACAGATATTTCTCCTTTTCCCCCACTGATGCCCGCCCCCCGCCATGTCCACAGCTTTGTTGTCCATGTCCATTGTTCATGCATGCATGCATATAAGTTCTGTGGTTTATCTCTCCCCCACCACCCCGTCTTCTGGGGATTGTCAGTCGGTACCCCACTTCCACATCTCTGGAACTACCCCGTTCCTCAGACTGTTATGTTCATTATATCCCACAAATAAGTGAGATAATATAATACTTCTCTTTCTCTGTTTGGCTTGTTCCAGGTCCCTCCATGTCGTCTCAAAGGACAAGAGATCTTTCTTTCCTACAGCTGCATAGTACTCCATTGTGTATATGTACCAAAGCTTTTTTATCCATTCATCTACTGATTGACATTTGGACTGTTTCCAGATCTTAGCTATTGTACATAGTGCTGCTACAAACTTGGGGGTACATATATTCTTTCTGATTGATGTTTCAGGCTTCTTAGGGTATATTCCTAGAAGTTGGATCACTGGGTCAAATGAAAGTTTAATTTTTAATTTTTTTAGGTAACACCATATTGTTTTCAATAGTGGCGGCACCAGTCTGCATTCCCATCAGCAGTGTACCAGAGTCCCCTTTTCTCCACACCCTCGCCAACACTTGTTATTTGATGATTTGTTGATGGCGGCCATTCTGGCAGGTGGGAGGTGATACCTCATTGTTCTTTTAATTTGCATCTCTCTAATGATTAGTGATGTTGAGCACTTCTTCATATGTCTCTTGGCCATTTGTATGTCCTAATTTGAGAGGTTCTATTTAGTTTCTCTGCCCATTTTTTAATTGGGTTCTTTGTTTTCCTTTTGTTGAGTTTTATGAGCACTCTATATATATTGGAAATTAACCCTTTATCTGATATATCATTGGCAATGATGCTCTCCCATACAGTGGGTTGCCTTTCCAATTTGATGACTGTATCTTTTGCTGTGCAGAAGCTTTTGAGTTTGATGTAGTTCCATGTGTTCATATTTTTCTTTGTTTCTGTTGCCTTAGATAATGTATCAGTAAAAATTCTGCTGCGTATGATGTCTGAAATTTTGTTCCGTACAGTTTTTTCTAGGATTTTTATGGCACAAGAATAGGCATATAGACCAGTGGAACAGAATAGAGAAGCCAGAAATGGACCCAAGGCAATATGCTCAATTAATATTTGACAAAGGGGGCAAAAGCATACAGTGGAGTAAAGACAGCCTCTTTAATAAATGGTGTTGGGAAAATTGGATAGCTACATGCAAAAAAATGAAACTAGACCATCAACTTACACAGTACACAAGAATACACTCAAAATGGATAAAAGACTTAAATGTGACTCATGGATATAGCCAATTTTCTATTGCACACATGTTGTTATTACTCACTTATAACATTGCAAAATAAAAACATAGCTTCATTTCTTTCTCCTGTGATCTTCTTATCAATTGATGATGTTCTACCAGACTTTCAAGTGAGAACTGTGGGACTTCCTCTCTCTCACCCACCATGAAAAGTAGCACAGTGTAGTAAAAACTGCAATATAATACGTATTGATTGATCTGGAATTTGTATTAACAGATATGGATTCAAATTCTGAGTGTATCTTTAACTGAGTACATGCCTTCACTTGTTATGGACCTCAAATTTCTTATTCTGAAATGGAGATGACAAACCATACCTGAAGAGTTTGTTGTGAATAATAACTATGAATAATTAAATGTCAAGTGCTTGGATCTTCAATAGTGTTGAGAAGAAAATAAATGTTCCTAAACTTGTGTGACCTAAAGCAAGAAATATTTGAGCTGCATCTTAGAGATTAAACCAGTTGGTCACTGCAATGACCTCATGAAAGGCTTTTAGGAGACAGTTTTCCCATTCTTATGAGCTTGTCTTATGATGGGATAAGTAAGAGAGTTACTTTGGTATATACAAAGAATGTATGAACCGAGATACTAAACTTTAAACTGGGAAAATAGGGAGAGACCAGATTATAAAGATTCTTCTATGACAAATTCATGCTTTTAGATTATAGAGAACCAGTGAACGTGTATAAGCAAGGAAGAAGCATAATAGGGTTGTATGCATCTCTCTGTGTGTGTTCTTGGTTCACAGTGAACTATTTTGACTCAAATTCCAGATAGAAAATGTACTGGATTACCAAGAGCTAAAAACAGGCTGCAAATTCACAGGGGTGCCTAGAATTGATAAATTATCAGGTAACAAAGTCCAAACATCAAATTTACGCGCAATGGCTTCCTTAAATTATCTATGTTTTCTATTCCGGATCTGTCCATTCAAACAAAGTAAACAATTATTTTAGGGACCAAACTTTTATGACTTTTAAAAAAAATTATTGTTATTATTATTGTTTTAGGATATTCAATCTGGCCTCTCTACAGGGTTCTGGGAGAAAATGAGAACAGGATGGCATTCCCATTACTAATAAAATGCCAGTCAAAGAAATGTTCTCACCTAGAGCAGTCTTAATAACTGTTTTATTATTTCTTGTGCTTTAATTGGAATGAGAATGTTTACCTCCAGGGAAGTCTTTGTACATGTCGGTTCACTGAGGAATCTAACAACTCTATCAGTAAACGTTCTTTGGCTTTAAAAATGAATTAAATATATTACATGTTTTAAACAAAGGAACAGGAAAAAATGAGTGAGAAGACAGTAGGGTGGCTAAATGAGAGATTATAAGTACAATTTATGAAAAAAAAAATGATTCCCTTTTATTATATCACTTGTGTAGCCTCATGCATGACTTAAATAAACAGTTTTTCCATTTTATCCCACCTGCTGCATTAGTTAATACTTCGATAGTCTTACATGTTAACGTTGATAGAAATCCATATTTTGAGCATGTTTATTCATTCTGTTAAAAATATTTGTTGAATTCACACCTCTTAAACAACTTTCTCAAAAGTTATAGTGATTTGCAGGCCAGTGCCTTCCATACAGAAATAAATGTAAACTCCTCATTGGGACAATAAAGTCACTCACACTGTACCTCCTGACACAGCTCCTCTACCTACCAATGCACACCTCAGAGATTTAGCCACACATAAGGTGTTGTTATTCTACCTGTGTGCCCTTGCAATTGTTACTTCCTTTTCCTAGTGTTCCTGCTACTCTTTGCCTGGTGACCTCATCGTTCAAGGCTCTGCTTTAACTCTCAAACATCATTTCTGTTATTTAAGTCTTTGTAACCACCCGCTCTGTGAGTGTAGTTTTGGTTGATTAATAGATTAATATAATCCATCTATAATGAAGGAAAAGATCTACTTATACTGGTTGAAGGAGGGAATCACAGGGCTCCTCTCTTCCTACTGAACAAGACCTAAGGAAAAAGTAGTAAATAAATATTCTACTATATATAAAATACCTCACTGCTATCTTCTTTCCCCCAACAACCAAAAATATCAATAATTTGCATGCATGATTTTTTTTTTTTGAAACAACTATAATTTTAAAGTCTGTACCCTGGAGCTAGAACCAGAAAATAAGATTGTGCAGCTCTTGACTTTCAGGTGTCATCAGCAGAAATCTGAACTCCCTGGAAATTCCTCAGAGGTGACAGGGAGAGGAGAAAGAGGGGGCTTTGGACAACCCAACACCATCTCAGGCAGAGCAGTCCCACCTTTATCTGATTTACACATTGGTTTTATGGGTAGGATTTCCTTTTAAAAAAATCAAAACAGAAAACTGGTGCTTTAATTATTTTTAATTTTGAAAATTATTGGTGTAAACATCATGACTTTCCATATTAGTGGTTCAAGGCATTAGGAAATTTATTCCCCAACTAATGAATCAGGAATTGGTATTCAAAGCAGTTTGGGTCAGATGCAGGTTTCTTTAATTAACTCCCAGTGTGGTTCACTAAAGACAGATGGCTGCAGTTTCAGTGCTTTGGTTAAGGATGGCATGCTGATTCCAGTTCACCCAATTCTAACAATGACAAGAAACAGAATTTTACCCATGACAGTAAAAAAACAAAACCTGAGTAAATATTTTCTTCTTTTGCACATTCATGAAATTCACCTGACATAGGGGAAAGCATTATGTTTCTTTGTTGACTTAGGTATAAACAGGGTGGGCACAGATTCCAAGTCTAAAAGACATCAAAAACTTCCTAGGGGTTTTGACCACTACATGGAGCAAACATATTCTTTTCAAGACTATTCTGGCCCCTATGCCTTGTCTAGCTAATATGCACACACCCTTTTGATTATCACTGTTAGGAATAGGCTTATCTCCAAAAGAAAATATAAATCCAAGAAATAGTTCATTGGTTTCTGATTATGTGCAACATATTAGATCTCAAAGGAATAAAGTTGATCATGGAAGTCATTCAAAGGACAGTATAAAAAGGGAGATAAAAACTGGAACTAAGGAATATAATACAAAGAAGAAAGAAGAGCAACAAATGCTAGAGCAAATAAAGTGTAAAGGGAGTAAAAGGAAGAACGATTGTTTTCAATTTGGACAAGCCATGGGAAATCAAACACGGACACCTTCCCGTTTTATTTCTGGAATGGCATTACTCTGTGCCCAATTAAACATCAAGCCCAGAATCAGTTTCCTTTTCTCCTTTCTTTACTGCTTGGATTGATGATTCATGTGCAGATCCCTCTAAGATGTATGAGCAATCTCTGGCCACTGTGTTTAGGGTTTTATAATAAAAATACAATGGGGACGACATCAGACCCCAGTGTAAATCTGAGTGCTACCCCTTTCTTTCATCCATGAACTCACATTCTTCTCATTGTTTTCCCTTCACTGTTGTGATTTTTTTGTCTTTGTTCTCCTGCAGCTTTGAATTTCTGTATTGTAATTATCATATTGCGTAGTAACTGCTGGTTTACTCCATCTCCTCCATTACTATAAACACTATGAGAAAAATGCTCACTTGATTTTCATGACATCCCCAATATGTATCCCAGTGTGGGAAATATATATCTATTAAATAAATATTTATAAATAACAATTTTTTCCATACAAAGTGTAATCATAAATATTATCCTACTTGAAGGAATGTTTCAATAAACTAAACAGGTCAATGGTTGAGCCTGAGGTACTGTAACATGGACAGTTAGTTATTACAAGATACCAAATATAAAAATAACAAGGCACCAACTTTTAGTTTAAAGAAATTTAAGGCTAAACTTAAGAATACCTGTAAGCCCTGGCCAGTTTGGCTCAGTGGTTAGAGCGTCGGCCTGTGGTCCGGAGAGACCTGGGTTCAGTTCCCGCTAAGGGCACGTACTTCGGTTGCAGTTTGTCCCCGGCCCTGGTTGGTCGTGCGGGTGGCAGCCACTCGATGTGTCCCTTCACGTCGATGTTTCTCTCTCTCTCTCCCTTCCTCTCTCTCCCTCCCACTCTATCTGTACAAAAAATGGAAAAATATCCTCGGGTGAGGATAAAAAAAAAAAAAAAAAAAAAGAATACCTGTAAAATACTATATATTATTTTTTAAATAAAAGGTTTAATAAAGTTTTTAATAGAAAGTTTAAATGTTAATTACTTATGTATGACCTTTTTGCATTGCCCGTTTGGAAGGCTTGTCTCTGAGGCAACTTTAAACAATCTCAAAGAATATGCTTTTCCAAATAAAATTGATTCGTAAAAAGGTCATCTACATGATTTAGAGACATGTGGGTCAGGCAAGTAGATACGTAATTGCAAATGAAATGTTAACAGTTTGGGAGTTTTTAATGAAAGCCTATTTGGCATTTTGGCAACATCAGACTTTAAAAACGTTTTATCTAATAAATTAGCAGGGCACTAAAACGTCCATATAACACTGTTTTTACTGTGGTGAATTTCAGTTTGAAGTAAGCCAATGTGACTAAAAAATATTGGTAACTTCAGAAAATATCTGAAGAGTACTGGCCATTTATAAACAAAGAATTATTTTTATTTTTAAAAATTTATCTTTACTGTTGAAAGTATTACAGATGTCCCACCATTGACCCCCTCCTCCCTGCCTTCCCCACACTACTGTCTGTATCCATTGGTTATGCATATATGTATATAAGTCCTTTGGTTTATCTCTTTCTGCCCTTCCTCCCCCCTTCCCTCTGAGAAGGTTCTGCAACAAAAAAATCATTTTTAAATCACTGTAATGGCATGACCTAACTATAACACCCTTAACATGTTGTTACATATATAACTATTTATCTCTCTTTCTACAATCATCCTGTATATACAGATATAAAGCCTGCTTCTTATTTACATATTAATATTAATTTTCATTACTGATAGACAAGAATAATAATCATAGCAGAATCAAGTGCTCACTATATGCAAGGAACTATGCTGAGCATCATGAACATTTTCATGTCACTAATTAAATGTATGTGTATATATTGTAATTTTTTGTGTCTGCATAGTATATTAATATGGTATTATATGACTATATCATAACTATTGCTAGATATTTTTGTTATTTCCAAATATTCTGAGCTATATATATACATATTAGATGATTTTTTTCATAGTCAAACCTTTCATGCATCTTAAAACATTACTTTGAGATAAATTGTTAGAAGCATAATTCCTGAAACAAAACATTTACAATAGCTAAGATCTGGAAATAGCCCAAGTGTCCATCAGTAGACGAATGAATAAAAAAGCTGTGGTACATATACACAATGGAGTACTATGCAGCTGTAAGAAAGAAAGATCTCTTATCCTTTAAGAAGACATGGAGGGACCTGGAAAGTATTATCCTAAGTGAAACAAGGCAAGCAGAAAAAAACAAGTACCACATGATCTCACTTATTTATGGAATATAATGAACATAACAGTCTGAGGAATAGGGTAGACCCAGAAACATGGAAGAAGGGTACAGACTGACAATCCCCAGAAGAGGGGGGTTAGAGGGAGGGAAGAGAAACCAGAGAACTTATATGCATGTACGCATAACCAATGGACATGGACAACAAAGCTGGGAATGGGGTGTGGGGGATGGGGAGGAGGGTGTCAATGGGGTAAAAAAAGGAGAAACATCATAACAAAAATAAAATTAAAAAAACATTTACATATTTTATTAAAACATCATTATTTTGCTGTTGTATCAGAAAGGTAGTAAAAACAGTGAGCTTTTGATATGGATGGAAGAACTATCACCCAGTAATCTCATGCCAATTTACCCTTCCATTAATAGTTCATGATATTTCTTTCCCTACATCCTTGCTGACAATGGTATTATCATGTATCAATCATTGATGAGGTTGGATAGCCTTGAAGTTGATCCAGGTGGATTTATTTAATTCTGAAGGCACTGAATGATTAATCTCTCTCTTGATAGGTAGGTTAATATCTTCAGACATCTTAATAGATAGCCCAAGTAATGTGCCCTCACAGTATACCTAATGTTATCTATCTAGAGACAGAAGGGAATATTTAAATAGTATTATCACTTTGGTTTAAATGTGAACCGTAAGAAAGGCTCAATATATTTCAGCATACTTTCCATATGTCCACACATAACCAGTTATAATATAAAAAGACATAAGAGCAGTTATGCTCCAGGTGTTATATAATGTCACGCACAATGTAATTCTCAGGTTATAATATAGAGCCAGTTCATGGGATAAAAACAACAATAATAACAACTGCATTTAATCTCTTCTAGAGCACAGAAAGGCTAAGAATTTACTCACTTTTGCCCTTGCTTCTGCTATTTATTCAACTTCGTTTTCCAGACCTGCTCTAGGTTTCTTCTTTACCTGTTTGCATTCTACTGATCATTGGAACCAAGATCAAATGTCACTGTCTGCTTTCTTGTTCTTTCTAATTAGAATTGATTTTTTTCCTTTGGGTTTCCTAACATATTGTTTCTCTCTCTATGTTCTTTAAGTTTTCATTTTGCACAGTTCATTGTTAAGAAGGTCATTTTTCCTATTCTGATGCATTTTCCTGAAGGTGGGTTATATCTTATGCAACTGTGCAGAATAACCAGAACTGAACATCACAGTGGCTGGCAAAGTACATACTTTTAAATAGTTGTTGAATGAATAAGATTCAGTGTTTATTTACAGTGTTTATTTTTGTAGCTTGTAATATTCTAAAGTCTTTGGAGAATTATTTTTTAAATAAATAATTATTTTCAGGAAAATTTTTAATTTGTTCTTCAAAAGTACTCAACATATCTGTAGCATGTATAACAGCATTTCCCCTCATTCTGTCATTAAAATAAAGTCCTTCATTCTGATATACTTGACTTAAATGTCAATAGCTAAATATGATGAAATCAGCCTGGCTGGTGTGGCTCAGTGGTTGAGCGTCGACTCATGCATCAAGAGGTCGCTGGTTCGATTCCCAGTCAGGGCACATGCCCAGGTTGTGGGCCAAATCCCCAGTGGGGGGCATATAGGAGTTGGCCAATCAATGTTCTCTCTCATCGATGTTTTTATCTCTCTTTTCCTCTCCCTTTTTTTCTCTCTTTAAAGTCAATAAAAAAAAATTTTTTTAATGGTGAAATCATTAACTCAATTCCCTCACTGTTTCCTTTTTAGAAAAACCTACCACCATTTCACTTCATCTATAATTGAAATGGTCCTTATATCTATTTTCTTTTGTTCTCTACCTTGAAGAAGTTATAAATATGATATGAAATCATATTTAAGGGCCAAATAATCCATGTTGTATTTCTTTTTCTTTGATAATGTGCCAGATAATTATTCAAGCCATTGTTTCCCTTTGCCTGAGTTAAAACAGCCAATCTTTCTTTGATATGTTTTATTTTCTTTGGCCTTAAAAGAACACCGACAGCAGTAAAGTTTGGAGAGGTGACAATTTCTTCTCTAACAACTTTATTCAGCTGTTTATATTTTAATTCATTTCATTGAAATATCCCTCTCGCCCTGGCCAGTTTGGCTCAGCGGTTAGATCGTCGGCCTGCGGTTCAGAGAGATCTGGGTTTGGTTCCTGCTAAGGGCATGTACCTCCGTTGCAGTTTGTCCCCAGCCCTGGTTGGGTTGTGTGGGTGGCAGCCACTCAATGTGTCCCTTTCACGTCAATGTTTTTCTCTCTCTCCCTCCCATTCTCTCTGAACAAAAAATGGAAAAATGTCCTCAGGTGAGGATTAAAAAAAAAAAAAAAGGAATATCCCTCTGACCAAACTTGTATTCTTGGTGTTTTTAAACATAACAGAAGTAGATGATAACAACGCATATATCACTTATAGATTTAGTCCAGATGAACTGGGGAAATGTGTTCTCATTTTATACTCTTTTTGGAGTTTTTCTTGATCAAATTATTTATATTGAATTGGGAGACATTTACATGCTAGCAAATTATTAATACATGTAATTGTCATAATTTGTAATCTATTTAATAATAATTTGTGAGGTCTCATATATAGGTTAGTTTTATCGGGTCCTACAATAGTTATTGATAAAGAGACAAGATGCCAAAGTCACAAAGAAGAACATTAATGAATCCAAATTCTGTTGCCAGGTCATTATTAGTTTTAGGTAGACTATTAGATGAAACAAAAAATTTTCATGATAAATTTTCATGATCTCAAATTTTTTATCTTGCTTTGGGTATACATAGGACAATTTAAGTCTAAATTAATGAATTTTCTAATTAAATTTGTATGACATAATATTTAGTTCATGTTAAATAACAGTTAAAGATGAATAGTAAAGGAAATTGTATATGGTTGCTTGTTTTCTTTAAATCTTGCTTTACAAAACATCTCTTTCATTATTTGTTTTATTAATATGAGTTATTAACCACTTATAATCAACATTTATAAAGATAATTGAGTATAAGAGCTTACGTGGGTCCTCGTTTTATACACATATACATGGAAGAAGAAATTGAACCAATAATCCAGAACGAAGAGTCTATTCAAAGTGGGCTGTTGAATCTATTTTTTGAGCAACTACTATGTCATGTGTTATCCCGATAAATCTAAAATTAGAAATGTTTATTTACTTAATTACTTTATTTGTCTAGGGAAAGAGCTAGGGTATAAACTTAAGTTTGTCTGACAGCAGCCAATGTTGCTAAGAAAGAAACTCTGGAATGTAATAACATAAGTACAGCATCTCTAGATAACATTGAGGGACAGAATTTCTCCGTCTACAACTCTTGATACCCTTTCACTGAGGTCTATGCATCTAACAAGGCACATGCTAGCTAGTGGTCCGAATTTTTAAATTATGTTGCTGTCTGTTAAATGGAAACATTAAAACAAAATGATAGGCCTACATTTATGATATTTAATTAAATGATTGAATTATATATATATTGAGCCGTACACAGCTTAGCAGTCGTCTGGAGGAGCCCTTCCCATATGTTTTAGCAGAATCAACACTTGTCATTTTTTCACTGTTGGTTGATTCAGAAAACATGTGGTGACCAAAATCTAGAATAAATTGAGGGATGCTTTTAAGTGCTTTGGATTTTACTGTGTGTGTTACATGCCTTTGGGTTGGCTCCAAGTCCTGCCAAGCCTGTGAATGAGTGATGTCCTACAATGTCCTGTCCTTAAGAGCCCTGCTCAGTTCCTGTAGACTCATGTCTAAGGCTTCTTCTATGGAGCCAATCCATCTCACATTCCGTCATCTTCTCTTCCTGCTGCCTTGTTTTTTTCTCAGCATTATTGTCTTTTCCAAAGAACCCTGCCTTCTCATGATGTGCTCAAAGTGGGACAGCTGCAGTTTTGTCATTTTTGTCTCCAGCGATGTTTCAGGCTTCATTTTCTTTAGGGCCGCACCTGTTCATCCTTCTGGTGGTTCAGGGCATCTGTAGATCTCTCCTCCAGCACTGCCCAGTTTTCATCACAGTAAAGTCACCTTTCTGTAGAAACATAATGTGTGAAATACATTGTGACTACATAGTGGAGCTTGGTATGCTTATGGATTCATAGCTTCCTCACAAATACTCCTTTGGGTGCTGCAGTTGATTGCAGCCCATCATGTGGAATCATTGGTGTAGTCAATTGCTCTCATTCCAGAGTTGAACTAACTGTGGCCAAGAAGGGACGTGATTTGTTTATCTTCATATAACTTCTAAGTACCCTACAATAATTAGAATCCAGAATTGCTCAATTTTGGTCTTCCATGCTTTCCCCCACACTAAAATATTTCATTGTGTTTGCTCATGACCTCTTTGAAAATCCAGTGGACTGTTAGCCCGGAGAAAATGTACATGTGTGCATCCATGTGAAATTCCTTACATAGTCCTAAGAGAGTTCACAAACCTGTTAGAGGCTACTCACAAGCCCCAGATAATAACACTCGTCAGAATGATCAGCTTGCCGCTGTGTTGAAAACCAAGTGATCTGGGAGGCAGTCAGAGTGGGTATCCAGAGGCCAATTCTGAAATCCCAAAGATTGAGGGTAGTTTTTAGACCATATTTAAAAAAAAATTTCCCTTGATTTTAACAGGAAATGCTTGATATAATGTACATTTATTAGAAGCTTTATTGGAGCTATAAATAATGTTTTTGGAGAGTGCTTTTAGAATCTAGACCTCTAAAAATTTTTTTAAAGGAAAAAATCTAACTCTCACTCTTATTTCACTAAATTAATTGAACATACACACACACACACACACACACACACATGCAAAAACAACAAACAAAAGGAAAAAATGGAGAGTGAAAATCTTTCCTGCTTAACTCTGTGGTGTTTTAAAAAGTAACGCCAGCCTTTATCGAGAGAGCGACAGGGAAGTTAATAATGTGACTCATAAATATGGAGGAGCAGGATCCAGAGACAGTGCCTGCCGATTCCTGTGGCTTCTGGTTGCCAAGAGACAAAGTTTGACCCACTTAAATTAAGTTTAGTGGTCTAACAAATGCCAAATTTATGATAAAATGTTGCCTTTTGTGGTAGAAAATTTCTATTTAAAATATACAGTCCTTTTAAAGTGTAATCTTCTTTCTAAATAATGACAAATACATGCAGCTTTTAAATTGAGGTTCTTTATTCTTTCTTTTTTTGGGTTAGCATTCACGTTGCAAATTCTAAACAATGATGCCTTCTCCTAGATAGTCAAAACAATCTAACACAGAGGTTTTGCTTCTAGAATACATTCTTTTTGCCAAAAATTCTGAAGGCTTTACTTTTTGATGCTGGTGTATTTGGCTGCGTGCAAATAACTACTAGTCGAACTGAGGGGAGGGGCAACAGGAGGAAAGAGCTTCCTGAGTGACTATGACTGCCTTCCTTTCGGTATCTTTTCAGTCCTGGTGCACTCAGCCAAGTTCTTCCAAAACACCGAGGAATAAAGAGGACTTTATCTGTAATGAGGCTGACAACAAATCAGCATTGTATGCCTTAAGTTTCAGCCTTCTGAAAAGAAAGGTTAAAAAAAAAGAGACTATAAGAAATGAATGATAGCATTTTTCTGTGAATGGTTTAAATGTATAAATAGTTGAATCATGAATATTTAACTTCTAATTGAATATTAAACAATTGAAATGTAATTGCTAAATATTTAATTAATTTATCTATGTAAACTTGGAGTGCTGGACTCATTTATTTATTGAACAGTATTTTGCCGAGTGACTACCATGGGTCAAGAGCCATTCTAGACATGGGATCAACAAAGAACAGAGCATGGAGTTACCCTCATGGGACTTATGTATTTGTGGGTTCTGGTTTGAAGTCTTTTAAGCAGTGCATTGCTCTATGATTGATGTGTAAACCCACAGCCTTCCATTGATTTAGAAAAGCTGTTTAGGGCAGCTTGGAAAACTGCTTCAGAGCACAGCTGCTGATACCTTTCTTCTTCTTTTTATCCCTCCTCCTCCTTCTCTTCCTCCTACATTGCTTTTGATATCAATATAATTAGAGATTAAGCTTGTTTCATTCTATCAAGAGTAGGTGGTGGTAGCCATAACTAGTGTTCTAAATATTATAATTATCAATTATTCTATCTTTTGGAAAATGTGGACATTCTGTTTTTCATAAGTGCTAGTTTTTTTAAAAGTCATTAAAAATCTTGCCCTGGCCGGTTTGGTTCAGTGGTTAGAGCGTCGGCCTGCGGTCCTGAGAGACCGGGGTTCGGTTCCCGCTGAGGGCGCGTGCCTCGGTTGCAGTTTGTCCCCGGCCCTGGTCGGTTGTGCGGGTGGCAGCCACTCGATGTGTCCCTTCACATCGATGTTTCTCTCTCTCTCTGTTCCTCTCTCTCCCTCCCACTCTACCTGAACAAAAAACAAAATGGATAAAAAATAAATAAATAAAAGCCATTAAAAATCTTCTGAGGAAACGATCATCTGACTATTTTCTTACCCTTACCTAAACATCAAGACGAAGTAAAGATGATAATCACCTCCTTTTTCATTATAGACAGTTTTCAATAAACAATTCAATAAAAGGCTTTTTAAATTAAATGTATTGGGATGATATAGGTTAATAAGCTTATATAGGTTTCAAGTGTATAATTCTATGATATATCATTTATATATTGCATTGTGTGTTTAACACCCCAAATCAAATCTCCTTCCGTTACCACATACTTGACCTCCTTTACCCTTTACTATCCCCACCCACATTGCCTCTGGTAATCACTAAACTGTGGTCCATGTCTGTGAGTGGATGGATCTTAGAATATCATACTGAGTTAAATAAGTCAGACAGAAAAGGACAATACATTTTTTAAAATAGATTTTAGAAAGGGAAGATGAGAGAATGAGAGAGCGAGAAAGAGATTTGTTGCCTCACTTATTTATGCATTCATTGGTTAATTCTTGTATGTGACTGGGGATTGAACCTAAAACCTTGGCAAATTCGGGTGACGCTCTAAACAACTGAGTTACCTGGTTAGGGCAATAAAAGGTTTTTATTTGTGTTTTATTTTGAATTCTGTCATGGGCTTTAGGCAGCTTGTTATAATTTCATTTTTTTAAATGTTTGAGAAAAGAAAAAGTAATACATATTTCTTTTTTAATTTTTTCCCCTTTATTGATTTTAGAGAAAGGAAGGGAGAAGGAGAGAGAGATAGAAGCATCAATGAGAGAGAACATTGATCGGCCACCTCCTGCATGCCTCCCACTGGGATTTGGCCCACAGCCTGGGCATGTGCCCTGACTGGGAATTGAACCAGCAACCTCTTGGTGCATGGGTCGACACTCAACCACTGAGCCACCGCAGCTGGGCGAGTAATAAGTATTTCTAAGAAAAAGGAAAGTTATTTCCCCTGTTCTTCTGAGGTGGATACTATTGACCTTTTGAAATTCACTATGCAGGTTTTCACACCATGTTTGAAGTAAACCAGTCAAGTGCAGGTGGGGTATGAATCCTACCTTGGGATTCAGTGGAATAGGGCGACAAGATGTGTGCTGAGGCCCAGAATTAGCTTTAGCATCCTCACTTTTACTTCCTTGGTCTGAACTGCCATGACCTTTCACCTGGATTATTCTGATGGTTCTCCCTGCTTCTGCCTCTAGCCTCTGGCAGTGTATTCTCAATACAGCAGTCAGATGATCCTTCTGAATTGTCACTGGTATCATTTAGCTGCTCCAAGTCCTCTGGTTTATGATCTGTCCCCTCACAAGAATAGAGGCTCCATTAGGGCAGCAGATGTTATATGCTTGGCCACTACTGTATCCCCAGCGCTTGGTAGAATACTTGATATACAGCCGTCCCTCGCCACTTCATGCTTTGACTTTCACAGCTTTACTCTATTGCGATTTTTTCAAATATCTTCATTAAAAAGTTGATCGAGACCTGGCCGCTGCATGGCCATAGCTTTTGTGGTGGATCATAATGAGTTCTAACTTCAACTCGACTGCTCTTAAAGATTTCCATGTACCTGTGCCCTACTCTTTCCTTGTGCTTCTTAGAGCCTTTTCAGCTATTTCCTGTGAAGCTAATTGCACGAAGGCCTCCCCCGTACTCCTCCCCTGGAAGCCACCGGCAATGTTATCCCATTTGGCACAATTTCCAACCCTGAGAAGACCTGAACAATTTCTTCCTTGCTACATCTAAGCCATACAAAGCCATCATTGGCCGTGTCAGGACTATTTGGACTAGTATGCTTCAATACCCAATCCATATCACCGTTGTTTGACTTGAATACTTCAACATATCTGTGTCCCATAGTTTCTCTGTCTTTTCTCAGGACCAATTTGACTTCATCTTCTGATTCAAGTTCAGCCAGGTCCCTATGACAGACCTGGGGCTGGCAGAGGGTATAACAGCATTGGCAGGGGAGCTAGCTTTGAAAAGATGAGGCGTGGTACTTATGGTGGAGGGTATGGAGGCTATGATGATTATAATGGCTATAATGATGGCTATGGTTTTGGGTCAGATAGATTTGGAAGAGGAATGTCTGACCATAGATATGGAGATGGTGGCTCTACTTCCCAGAGCACGATGGGACACTGTGTACACATGCGGGGATTACCTTACAGAGCTACTGAGAATGACATTTATAATTTTTCTTCACTGCTCAACTCTGTAAGAGTATATATTGAAATTGGTCGTGATGGCAGAGTAACTGGTGAAGCAGATGTCGAGTTTGCAACTCATGGAGATGCTGTGGCAGCTATGTTGAAAGACAAAGCAAATATGCAACACAGATATGTAGAACTCTTCTTGAATTCTACAGCAGTAGCAAGCAGTGGTGCTTATGGTAGCCAAATGATGGGAGGCACGGGCTTGTCACACCAGTCCAGTTATGGTGGCCCAACCAGCCAGCAGCTGAGTGGTGGTTATGGAGGTGGCTATGGTGGCCATAGCAGCAGGAGTGGATATGACCAAGTTTTACAGGAGAACTCCAGTGATTTTCAATCAAACATTGCGTGGGCAGCCAAGGAGCAGTGAACAGCAGCTACTACAGTAGTAATGTATATTGATCCTTATCACTGACTCTTGGTCAACATTATTTTAAAGGGAAAAAAAAAAACCCAAAAACTTAAGTTTAACAGTTTTGCAATACCAGCTTGTGATTTATGCTTACTCTAAGTGGAAATCAGGATTGAATTAAAGACTTAAGGTTCAGTATTTTTTAACACATATTTATCTAGGATGTAACAACTAAGTTGAATAAACTATAACTGTTACATGATTTTTAGCTTTTCTCATTAGTTCTATTGTAGGATGTACTTAAGCAGTAAGTATATTTAGGTTAAAGCAGTTGAATTATGTTAAATGTTGCTCTTACACATTACTTTGAACACTGTTTGGAAGCATGTTGAAAGATATGCTTTTTTTTTTTTTTGTAAAACTAAATATAGGAACTGTGTCTACAATTAAAAGTGAAATATTTGGCATGTTTGTTAATTCTAGTTTCAGTTAATAACTTCTAAGGCATGTAAGTTTAGGCTTTTTTTTTTTTTTAAGTTAATGGGGAACATTTGAGATGCAATACCAATACTTTAGGATTTTGGTCTTGGTGTTTGTATGAAATTCCGAGGCCTTGATTTAAGTCTTTCATTGTATTGTGATTTCCTTTTATAGGTGTATTGCGCTAAGTGAAACTTGTCAAATAAATCTTCCTTTAAAAAAAAAAGTTGATTGAGACAGTGAAAATGATACAGCACGTGCTCGTTTGTCTGAGTCAATTATACACTCCTGTATTACAATTAAAATTAAAATTACTGCACATATGGACTGTAGGCCTATGTATTTCAGCACCTCAGGAATCCTTCAACGCCAGGTGCAACCACTAGAGTGTGGAACGAATTAACAGCGACAAATGAGGGACTGATGAAACAAGGAGGGAAACTGTGTTATAAGGCCAGCGAGATACGGAATTGTGGAAGAGGGGCCAACCAGTGGAGCTCTAGTCAGGGATGGCTGCCGATTCTACTAGAGGTGCAGCTCTGGGATGAGGATGGTGGAGAATAACATCCTGAGATCTCTCTTCTGTACTCTGCATCCCTATTGCCGACCATTAACCAGCCCAGCTGGAAGCCAGGCGAGAAGGAATCCCAACTGTTTCTCTTCTTGGCATTAGCTTTCTTGGAATTAAAGCAGGGCAGAGAAGTATAGAGAAGGTATTTGGAGAGGATGGAGAAAGGGGGGCACAGGGGATCATCACCATAGGACATAATCATACCTCTGATTTTCTCACTGATCAGACCACACCTAGGTGGCTCTGCTAATTTTGGCCATCACCTCCTGATAGGGTCACTTACAGACAAAACCCAAAAAACAAAACACAAGCTATTTAAATATACATCATTGCAAATGTAGGGACTGGGATTTTTAAGTTTGAGACAACATGATTTAAGAGAACATACAGAACTGACTACATAATTTGTAAGGCCTGCTGCAAAAGGAAGATATGGGAGCGTTGTTGAAAAGTTATTAAGACTATCAGATCAGTGACAGTGGAGGAGTAAACCAAAGATGCTGCCATTCTAGGTCTCACTCCCAGGTTGTATGTCCCTATAGCAGCCCTGGGAACATGTCGGCCTCCATCCAGCATTTGAAGGAGTGGCATGTGTATGATGGGGTCAATGGATAAAGCTTAGCCTGTGCATTAAGACAGTAAAAAGCACACCCAAGGAAGGGCACTTTATCAAGTGTTCTTTGCTTGCGTGTGTTAACAGTTTGATCTGTTTGATAATGTAATAGATTTCCTCTAGCTGGAATTGTTTGTGTTGAATTTAACTATAGTCTGTCAGAGACACTGACAGGATTTCATGTTAAGCAAGGTGTTGGAGAATATGAACAGTATCGATATTTTCAACTCCAAGGATTATAAATATAAGCTACTTTTTGACAAAAATATCATCAGAAACTGATATATTATCCTTAATTATACACAAATTAACCAGAGATTATATATATATGGTATGTTTCTTATGTGGAGGTGTTCTTATATAGTCATGATACCCAAATTTTAGACATTTACATTCACATTATTATTATTAATGTTTTAATTTGCAATAGTTATATAATGCTATGCCAAAAAAATATGACAATGTATAAAAACATAGAATGAAGCCCTGGCCGGTTTGGCTCAGCGGTTAGAGCGTCGGCCTGCGGTACAGAGAGACCCGGGTTCGGTTCCCGCTAAGGGCGCGTACCTCGGTTGCAGTTTGTCCCCGGCCCTGGTCGGTCGTGCGGGTGGCAGCCACTCGATGCGTTCCTTTCACGTCGATGTTTCTCTCTCTCTCTCTGTTCCTCTCTCTCCCTCCCACTCTACCTGAACAAAAAATGGAAAAATGTCCTCGGGTGAGGACAAAAAACAAACAAACAAACAAAAACAACAACAACAACAACAAAAAACATAGAATGAATGCTTTGAGGCCAAATGCCGGTCCTTGTGGAGTTAGCTTCAGAACCCATGACCAGAATCAGACCACCTTGATTTCCAGCCTAGATGTATTTCCATGAACTGGGAGGGAGTAAAGACATTTCTTAGAATAAGTCAGACCCTTATAAAAATTATAAACATGATTTGTTTAATGACAGTAAACTGCCAATATAGCATTATCATTATTTTATTTATACGAAAGTAAATTTATAGTTTAATATATGTTGATGCAAAATAAAATCTATTGAAGAGTAGAATTGTGATTTGTACTTCATGATCTCAACTCTTCTTTGTTTTTGTCCTTTTGGGGAGTTAGGTAGACACATGCTCCGCTGAACCTCACCAACATTTACAGTTTTGCATCTCCAACTGGTAGAAGCGGTCATTTTAGCTAGTTTGTATTAAGAAAAAAAATGATGTTTATACTTAGATAACAAGGAAAAAAGGAAAAAAAAAAAAAAGGAATTTATTGTTACTAAATAATGCATACTTGTAGGTTCTCCACCACTATCTCCAATAAGGGAACTTTCTGTTCTCAAAAACAAAGTTGTGCTCAGATCCCCAAAGCATTAAAAAAAAACAAAACAAAAAAAAAAACAGGTAAAATCTTTGTGTTTGAAGTGAGTATAAGGAACCCAGAGCCCCACAAATTTACTAACCCCTCAGGTCTAATTTTAAACTCTGAGATGACACAATGTGTAAACTAACGATGTAGTTCAACCTCCTCAATTTACAAATAAAGAAACACAGCCCGCTTAGATTTGGTGGCTCATTTAACAGCTTATTGGTAGTAGAGCCAGGATAAAAACTCTGAACTTCAATACTGTATTTTTGTTGTTGTTTTCAGAGCATCACAGACATCTCACAAAGAACATATATTTCTTTTTTACATGCTCAAATTTTGTATTAGATTCAACAGACATAAGATTACCCTTAAAAATTGCTACAAAGCTTACTCTCAATTTCTGCACTTATCTATTTATTGAATTTATCACAGATGTCCCACCTTTTTTCCCCTGTTGACACTCTCCTCCCTACTTCAGTCTCTCCCTGCCTTCACCACACTGTTGTCTGTGTCCATTGGTTATGCATATATGCATATAAGTTCTCTGGTTCATCTCTTCCCATCCCTCCAACTTTCTTCCCTCTGAGATTTGTCAGTCTGTTCCCTACTCCCATGTCTGTAGATCTAGTTGAGCCTTAATACTTTTTAAAGCACAGTGTGCTACTCAGACTAAATAAAGTCCTATTGGTATATGAGTGAACTACCTTCTCTGCCAACACTATGGATAGAAAAGTTTAGAGAATGCCAACAGCGAGAGAAAACTTGACCTCTGAGTCCAAAAAAATCTACATGCTTTCCAATGTGTTTAATTCCACTTGGCTTACTTCATGGTGATACTTTCTCAGTAGGAAACGAGCAAGAAACATGAGATAGATAAAGAAAGAAAGACGAGGATACAGACGCCCGCACAAGCCATGCAGTCACCGTGCTGTGGAGGCGAAACTTGTAAAAAATACTGTTTTTTTTTTCTTAGGGCTCCTTCGAGGGCAACCCGTTATCTCTGTGCCTGGAACTGAGCTGTGCACACAATCAGGAACAGTGCGTTTTCATCATTAGACTGTACATGGTGGATTTTAATCTTTCTTATCTTTTTGAGAGCAGGTGAATCATATGGAAAATTCAAGTAGTGGCTAGGAAAAAAAAATATGTTTCTATTTACCAAGAAACCATTTTGTTCCAAATACGGTATGAGGTGTCTACTTGTTATTTTAGGATGTGTTCATTCCAGCATAGGATTTAATCCTGAAGAGTGAGGAGGACTTTGAATTTCTTTTTCTCTCCTCATTCGCTAGCTACCAAAAGGGACAGAGATCAGGAATTTCAAATCTTTTTTTTATATTTCAGGTTGTATGGTATTTTAGGATTTTCATTTGAAACTGAAATAAAATATGTTCTGCATTTTATGTTTGAAAGTGTTGAGTCCATTTGTGTGTCTGTATGCTAATGTGCACAGATATTTCAGTTACTGGGTTCTCATTTGAAATGACCTCTGCTGGTTCATCATGGTTTAGTTTATAAATGCCATCAATTCAAATGGCATGGTGGTGATGTTTCCCTTCGCCTAACTGTTAAAAAATTTTAGGCATATTTATGAGGAATTCTTTCACGCTTTTGTTGAATTCATCCCCTCCTCACAATTTCAACTGAAGGAAAAAACGATCTCAACTACACCCACAAGAATGTAAAACAATACAGCTGCTCTGGAGGACAGTTTGGCAAAAAGTTAAACAGAGAGGTGGACCCCAAAATTCCACCTCTAGGTATATGCCCCAAAGTATTGAAAACAGGGACTAAAAAGGATACTGGTATAGCACTGTTTATAAAAGCATTATTTTACAATAGCTAAACAAGTGTCCATTGACAAATGAATAGATAAACCAAATGTGGTGTATCTATATAATGGAATATTATTCAGCCATAAAAAATGAAGTTCTGATGCATGCTATATCCTGGATAAATCTTAAAAACACTAGGCTAACATAAATAAGCTAGACACAAAATGTCATATATTTTATGATTGTGCTTACATGAACTATTTACAAGAGGTATATTGATAGAGACAGAAAGTAGATTAGAGGGTAGTAGGGACTAGGAACATGTGAAATGAGAAGTTATTGCTTAAGAGTGTCTGTTTGGAGTAAAAGAGTTTTGAAGATAGTGAGGATGGTTGTACAACCTTTTAAATGTAGTTAATGCCACTGAAGTTTTCACTTAAAATATGGTTAAAATGGTAAATTTTGTTATATTTTACCACTATTTAAAAAATAAAAAAAAGATTAAAGTATACCCACCCTTTTGGGGGGGGGGGGACAAAGCGCAGGAAAAATCTTATTTGACCTCAAAATAACTATAATTGGATAGTTTGGCTGCCCACTCCAGGGTCTGGTCACATGATATCAGGTCAGCATATAGTTAGTGTTATTTCCTCCTTATCTATGCGGTGCACTGCTGTGGAACTATGGACACAGAGGTGAGCGAGACAGACACACAGCTGGCTTCTTGGAACTTGAGTACCGGGCGGAGGGCTGAGAAACACTGAACAAGCAGAGAAACAGAAAGAAAAATCTAAGTTGTAATGTCTGCCTTGAAGGAAGGAAGCTGGGACTGAAAAAGAACCTGTGTGTGTTTACATTTGCAGAGTTGGAAGTGGGGGAGGACCCTCTTTGTAAAGAAACATGATTTAGAGCGACAAGAAAAAAAATCAAAGTATATGCAAAGTCAGAGGAAGTGAGGAGGACAGGTTAATTGAGCCATTCAGCCACACGGTAGTGTCAGGTAAAAAAGAAAGAATAATGTCACACACCAGCCCCATTGAGGGAGGCAGTAGATGAGCAAAAACAAGATGCCAACTTCACCAATACGTTAAGTGTAAATGTAAAATGAGTTTCAAATTGTGATTAAATAGTATTTGGCCAGAGGAACCCAGGATCGCCAAAACCATGTCTTATAAATTATCTATTTTTATTGAGGCTTCCAATGCAATTAAATGCTCAATGAACAATGACAAATGAGAAATCAAGGTTCCACTTTAATTTTAGTCGTGTTGGTGCCTATAATTGCCAATGAAACTTTTTGGAAAAGCTGGATTGGAATGTGTGAATTGGATTCAATATTCTCAAGCAAAGCTTCCTCCCTCAAAGTCCAAATCTTACCAATAGCTGGCTGCCAAATTCAAAGTGATAAAAATTTCTGAGTGCCAAAGAAAGGCAACCAAGAAAGCAAGGTTATGAGCTTCCTTGGGGAGCTGAGAGAACAGAGAGCTACATGCATTTGGGTGACCTCACTTTTTATTATGCAACCCATTAAGTGGACATCCTGAAATCTGACCAGTCAGTTTAAAATGTACTCTATGGTGGCATGGTAGGTTAATCTGAGGTATGAAAAGGATTTTTCAGGCAAATAATACAGAAATAATTATGCAGGCTAGTTAAAATCCCCAAACCCTTGGTAGCAAATGACCAAAGGTTTGTGGATTTTGCTCCAATAAACCCGGAACATAAAATACAGTAATAAAAGAAGGTACAACAGGATAAGAAGCTGAAAATGGAATTCAAAGCCATATTACTTTTGAAAATAGGCCAGAAAATTAGCTTCTTATTTTTATGCTTTGGGCAATTATTTTCAAGTTCACAGGAAAATAGTGACCTGTCCTGGGCAGGGGACTGTAGGTGAAAGGTGATTTGCAGAAGAAGGAGACTGCTGCAGGGACGGCAGTGAGGATGCAGTCACTGCTGACCAGGCCCGAGATGATATTTATTCATATCACTAGAAAAGAGTCTAACAATTTGTTTTCTTTTTGTCATGTAATAAGAGATAATGAATCATGACTATTATTTTCAAAAACCGAGCATGCAATCCTGGGCTTTTCAGGAGCAATATTCCCTATGGCAGCTCTCAGATGATGGGCAGCAGCAGGTGTACTCTGCTCTGAGCAGCGCTCCAAGACAGGCAGAGTTCACACGGTACACTACTCATAATTATTTCTATTTGCTCATATTATTTGCTCAAATATTAAATGTGATATTTGCAGAATAAGATGACATTTGAAAATGGATAAATAAGAAACATTGCCCCAAGTTTTATCTGATTTTGATAACCACAATTAGTATTTTAGCACATATTCTCTGTACCTTATTTTATGACCTTGTTTTAAACTGCACTTTCACTAGTATGGCCTTTTGTTTTCAGTTCCCTCAGATACTATCATTTGTATTCACGGGGGGATCATGTGCGAATGGTATGGATTAGGTACAACAGAGAGAGCAAGTGAGATGTTTTTATTTTGAGATGTTTTTATTTTATTTATATTTTTATCCTCACTAGAGGATTTTTTTTTCATTTATTTTCAGACAGAGTGGGAAGGGGAGAGAAAAAGAGAGAGAGAGAGATCAATTTGAGAGAGACACATTGATTGGTTGCTGCCCGCACGACCCCGACTAGGGCTGGGGACCAAACTGCAACCAAGGTACATGCCCTTGACCATAACTGAACCTGGGACTCTTTGGTCTGCAGGCCAACCCTCTTACCGCTGAGCCAAACTGGTCCGGGCATGTGAGATGTTTTTAAAGCTGGTATTTATGCCACTGCCCAGTTTTCTGCTATGAGGTTCTGTAACTATGTACATGTGCTTATAAAATTTTATTTAAGTCTTTAATAATTCCATGAGGAACATGTCTTAATTGCTACTCTTCAAATTAAGACATGAACGCATAGAGAAGTTAGGTGAATTGCTCAGATTACAAAGGTACTAAATGGCAGAGCTGCGATTTAATCCATATCGGCTTGATTCCAAAGCTATCAAGTTATTTTGCTCTTCTCCCTTGTAAATCATAAAACCTTCTCAAATGTTCCATGCAATTATAATAATGTAAAATGTACAGATGAGTAAAAATAGCGGCAGGAAGGCTGACATTTTAAAATCATGCAAATCGTCCGTGATAAGACATAACTCTGGCAGTCCCATCCTGAGCTGTGGCCCAGCGCCCTGCCTTCTAAAGTCTATTGTGTCATGATGAAATAGAATGCATTCTATGTCCACCATTCTCTCACTCCCAATTTCTTTTTTGTGACCACACATGGCTCTGGTAACAGGTCTAGACAGAGCCAGAATGGGGCCACAGAGAACCAGAGGAGGTACTTGTGAGGCTTTTGTGGGAGGTTTGAGTGTGACCAGCTGTGACCTCCCGGCTGTTAGCAGCCTGTCAGCCTAACTCCACAATGACTGCTATTAGCTAACACTAATGGGTCAGCACTATATGGTTGATAAGCCTTTAGGTACTTCACATGTAGCTACTTAATTTTCACCAGCATCCCCATTATGCAGATGAGGACACTGTGGCACAGAAGCCGAATAACCTGCGCAAACTCTCACAGCTGGAAAAATGGAACAGCTTGAACTTGAACTCTGGCATCTGCTTACAAGCCAGCATTCTTTACTCATTAGCTGAACTACCTCAGATGCTCAAAGTAACCCTTAAGTTATGAAAACAGCCAAACAAAATAAAGGTTGTTACTGGCCATTGTAGGTGTTCAAAATAGTAATGAGCATCTGGAATTACATACTGTTTCTTTTTATTAATAGTAGTATCTGATGATCCTCTTCCTTTGATCTGATGTAGATTCCTTACCACTTTCAAACGTGGTAGTGTGTTTTAATCTACTTAACTGCTCCATGCTAAGTCACCCAATTTTTAGCAGAACAAGATGATATTTAAGTAGGATTAAGTGACTTGCATAAGATCACAATGCTGAAATGTGACAAAGCTTAAAATTATGACACATTTCCCAGCTCCAAGTCAGTTGTCATCTTCATTATGCCACAATTGTGCCTTTTTTTTTTTTTTTTTATCCTCACCCGAGGACATTTTTCCATTTTTTGTTCAGATAGAGCGGGAGGGAGAGAGAGGAAGAGAGAGAGAGAGAGAAACATCGATGTGAAGGGACACATCGAGTGGCTGCCACCCGCACGACCAACCAGGGCTGGGGACAAACTGCAACTGAGGTACGTGCCCTTAGCGGGAACCGAACCCGGGTCTCTCTGTACCGCAGGCCGACGCTCCAACCGCTGAGCCAAACCGGCCAGGGCAATTGTGCTTATTTTTAAACACAAGTAATTGCTAATAGTGTGGCATATATTTATTTTTGTCTAAAACTTACCCCCATCTATTTATTATAGGGATGCAGGTTTTCCTTTGCCTAGAAAGTACAATGAGAACAGACAAAAATAATGCAGGGCTTTAGGAAATCTTTTTCCTTCAGATGGAAAACATTACTTCTTTAATACTTCTTATACCCTAGTGAGATATCTAGGGAGATAATCTCTTGAAAATAACCATTGGATTTGTGTATAAATGTGCTCACAATCTGAAGATAGCAAATCAAATAGTAAAGGATGCCTCTTCTCCTAGAAAAGTCACTTGAGAATCACTCTTGTTTCAGCTGCCCTGTGTATTGTCTTTCATCAAAACAGCCCAATACTGAAAACTCTCCAAGGTTTGAGGCAAGAGAAGCTGGAATTAACAAGCCAGCAACCATAAATCCCCTTGACTTTATTTTTCAGTACATACTGGTTATTTTATCTGCCTTAGAGAGATGCTTAAAAATTAATTTCTGCCCTGGCTGGGTGGCTCAGTTGGTTGGAGCATCATCCCATACATCAAAAGGTTGCAAATTTGATTCCTCATCAGGGCACATACTACTAGGTTGTGGGTTCAATCTCCAATTGGGGCACATATGGGAGGCAAGTGGTTGATGTTTCTCACTCACATCAATGTTTCTATCTCTCTTTGAGCCTCCCCCTTCCTCTCGCTCTCTCTCTCTCTCAAATCAATAAAAACATATCCTCAGGTGAGGATTTAAAAATAAATTAATTCCTGTTTACCAAACATGGAGGAGCAATATAATTCAATTTCTCTTCTCTCATATATTAGTAGATTTAAAGGTACTTTAAGGATTTTTAATATATTTTTTAAAGCTCTTAGTAGATTTTAGGTCTTGGTGTTTGTTTCTATTATTCTTCCCACCATTCCTTGATTTTCTTTTAAAAAATATAATAAGATTTGAATGTGTATGTTTCTCTCCTGGGCCCCACAACCCACCCCAGCCCTGCCCAACTCCAGGCTTTATGTTCCCTAGAGGCAGGGACTTTCTTTTGTTCATGTGGGCATCTCAGTATCTGGCATGTAGTAGGTGTTTAATAAATGCCTTTTTGGAATGAGCTGTTGAGAGATACAGAAAGAACCCTGTACTCAAAGTTAGATATCACTAAGACAATCCTGTAGGAGATCCCGACATCTTTAATACATTTTCCTCTTGGTTCTTGTGGGCATGTCTTCTGCTCTCTGGCAAGCTCCTGCTTTTGGGCCCCTCTTAAATAAAGATCGCCCTATATTTGGGAATATGGACCCATGCTTTACTTTCCCACTCTTCCTACCACTAATCTTCCCCTCATTGAGAATGATTTATCTACAAGGGTAACATTTTCCTTTCCCCACAGAGGTTTTGAAAGAGCAACAGATAAAACATATAAATAGAGTAGGTCTGTATCTTCTGATGGGATACAGACAATTGATGCATTCATGTTCGCAGTGGAACTCACAAGTCAGTTGCATATTTATACACCAATAAAAAATGACAACACTCTTTCACAGGATAACGAGGGCTTTCATTTAATCTTTTATATGATCACTCTCCTAGGTATTCAATAGGTGATGCAGCCTGAAAGCTCTCCAATTCAACTATATATATCTAGTGATTTGAATGATGGTCCCTCAAAGGATATATCCACATCCTAATTTTCAGAACCTGTGAATGTGACCTTGTTTAGGAGTATTATCTATAAAATATGTACATATATTCTATAAGTACAGTGCATTGTTTATGTACTATGATTTAATGCATATATAGAGCATTACGTAAGACACTTTATTTTATTTATTTTTTTATTGATTTTAGAGAAAGAGGAAGAGAGAAAAAGAGAGAGATAGAAACATCAATGAGAGAGAACATCAATTGGATGCCTCGTGCTTGCCCCCTACTGGGGATTTGGCCCACAACCTGGGTATATGCCTTGACCGATGACCTCTTGGTGCATGGGATGATGCTCCACCACTAAGCCACACCAGCTGGACAAGACATACTTTATATTTGCAGGTTACATGAGTATTTATTTATTTATTTATTTAAATACTCATCCAAGGATATTTTTCTATTTATCTTTATATACAGTAGGAGGGAGGGAGGGAGGGAGGGTAAGAGAGAGAGAGAGAGAGAGGGAGAGAAAGAGGGAGGAAGAGAGAGAAACATCAGTGTGAGAGGGACACATCAATTGGTTGCCTCCCACTCAACCCTGACCAGAGCCAGGGACGAACCACAACTGAGGTACATGCCCTTGACCAGAATCGAACCCGTGACTCTTTGGTCTATGAGCCGATTCTCTAACCACTGAGCCAAACCAGCCAGGGCTATGTGAGTATTTAGTCTCAAACTTATGGTCCATAGACTCATAGGATTCCACCAAAGATGTAATGAAAGTTATTTCTAGTATTTAAAAGAGCCTAAGACATAACATATGATACTTGCAATAAAGTAGCACAGGATGATGAAAGTCAGAGGCATTTGCTCTTAGCTAGAATGATGACTCTGGAGGGGACAGCATTGGTTTGCTCTCACCAATCAGAATTTTAGATGGATGCTTAATTATGGCTTTAGTGAATAATATATAGTAGCATAAATTCATTACAAATTATTTTGGTGAATAAAATGTTTCAAAGTAGGGGCTCCAGGAGGAGAATAAATGGTCAAAAATTTTCTAGGTGGTGAAGGCTTGATAATTAGGCCCAGACATGCCTACATACACTCAGTCTTCCACTGGTCATGATGCCTTTGTTTTAATTTTTCTTTTCACAAGGTCAGTCCAGTTTTACTTCTAATATCTCATTTTCTAATTCCTCACCTTTTCCTTAACTTTGTTTCTTTTAATGCATTATTTTCATCAGTTGGCCAGTAGATACTTAGTTGTTTATTTGAAGCTGTCCCTCTTCCCAGTTATTTATTTTATTCTAAATTAGAGCATCATTAGTTCATGCTGTAATTGTAATCTCATTCCAAACTCTGAAATGTCTTTCCATGTTACTCACAATAAAATCCATAATTTTCACCTGGCCAAGAAGCCCTAAAGGCCTGCCCCACTATTATGTTCATCCTCTCCAAACATTTTCTACCTAAACTCCCCTCTTATTACTCCCCTTTTACCAAACAAGCTACTTACTTGCTTTTCTTTGAAGATGTCAGAAACCCTCTAGCCTCAGGGCCTTTGCATTTGTTCTCCCCCTAGTTAGAGTTATAGATGTATCCCTTTCTTCATTCAGGCGTGTGAATAAGTCTGATCATGACCTAGTGGTATCTCTTGTTTAAAATAACATCTTCTTTACTATGTCCTATTCTATTACTCTTATTTATTTCCATGCATTACATATTAGATTAATTTTATGTTTGGTATCTGTCTCTCTTTAAGAGAATAGAAGCTCTGTAAAGTCAGGGAGTGACACGAATATGCTCACTGCTGCTTTCTCACATCTTAGAAATATGCCTAGAATAGAGTAAACATCAACAAATATTTTTGAATGAATAAATACATTTGTTTATTTCTTTTTCATTCCACATTTGAGCACCTAATAATACAGGGGTGGGCAAAAGCAAGTTTACAGTTGTGCGTATGTGGAACAGAATTTATTCTTGTATTATTTATTAGTTATTGTATTATTTATTTGTATTACAACTATGAAGTTATTTTTCTCACCCCTGTAATAACATTTGTTGAATTTGCAGTATGTGCCAGTAAATTTTCCAAACAATTCACATAGATCATTTCCATTTAATCCTCACAAACACCTTTTGAGGTAAATTGTTGATTATCTACTCTTCGCGGATGAATACATGATGCTGAGAGAAATTAAGACATATTTCCAAGGCCACATGCTGTACGTGGCAGAGGCAAGATTTGACCTTAGATATCCTAACTACAGGCTCTTCTACAGTAGGTTGTACCAGAATTGCACCGGATGCAAGAGAAATTGATTGATAAAAACTCTGCCTTTAGGCAGCCAGTAGCTTTATGAGCTAAAGAGAAAAGCAGCAAGTGGTACAATGGGATGAGGGCTATAACAGAGTTAAGGTGGGGGATACTTGGGGAACTTCACGGAGGATCATCTAAATCGTAGAGAATAAGGCACATTTTGCCATTTAAGAAATGAGAGGAAGGTGGGTGCCACTCCCAGAAGTGGGCACAGCCTGTGGAACACCAGCTCTGTATACAGCCACGGCTCATTGTGGAATTCATTTCGGCTGTTTGCATAGAAATAGGGGAAGGGGATTGAAGCATTTGGCTTATTTAGCCCTAGGTTTGAGATGAATTAAAAAGAGGAGGCTTCAAAAAATGTGAAATAATTAAAAATTAACACTCCAGAAGAGAGAAAAAGAAAATGTCAGAGGCTCTGGGAAGGTCTCCATTGAGAGGAATCAAGCAAATATTGCTTTCAAAGACCAAGGGAACGTGGACCTCTCTCCTAACTGTAAACCAAGGAATATTATGGAAAAGGCAGTGTGAAGACTTCATGGCAAAATGCCCTGCCATTTCAGAGCTCATTCAAAAGGATGATATTCATGAAGGGGCACAGCCTGGATCCTTGGTTTCCCCTGGCTTTGCTGCATTGCCAATACAACAATTATGGGAACATTCCAAAATGTCTCAGAGATCAAAGAACATTATGGCCTGGAACCTCGGGAGATGTTTGAGAGCAGAGTCAGGAAGAACAAGGTTGGAATTCTCCACCTGTCTCTTCTTCGCTTTGGGATTTTATGTAGCTTATAAATCATCTCAAATTTCTTGAAAATGAAGAGAGAGAGAAAGCTATTACTTTATAGGTTTGTTGTGATAATTAATTGAATTAATGTATGTGAAAGAACCCAACAACATTGCCGCACACAGTAAACAATAACTGATATTTTCTTATTATCCAGCCAAAACCATTTATTTCATAGATAAGGGAACAAATAAGGGAAAGTGACTTGACTGAGTTCACACATGCAACTCATTCATTCCATTAATTCCACCAATCTACCATCTCACTATCACCACCAAGTGGCTTTACATTCCATTGAAGATCTTATACCTTTTCTACAACTCTTCAGAGATCACTTCAAATATGGGGGTCAGGTATGCTCGGGAATACTAGAAAGACTCTAAAGTAACAGAATAGTGTTTCATGAAGTGGTCATGGCAGCACCAATTTCCCAAAAAGCCAGCCTGAACCAGTCTGGGCTCAATATCCCTTCTCTGTACTGCAAGACAGGTGTTTTCCTCCATCTTATGAGGTGTTCCATTACCTACTGGAATTACCTAGTTAGTGGTCCTCTCTAGAATGTGAGGGCAGGTGCAATGCTCTCCTTATCTCAAAATCATCTGCTTATAGCATGATGTCTAATACGTAGTAGGTATCCTATAATATTTAATATAATCTAATAGTAGTTGTAATTGATGAAGCTAATAGAGAAAGTCATTACTGTGTTTGAAAAATATCAGTATTGTGAAGACGATTATATGCAGATATACATATTAAAACAATATTTTGATCCGCATTATTTTGGATGTATAGGATGTTCTATGTTAGTTAAGGTTTACATAGATTATTTAATATTATGTCTGGCAAATTAATCACTCAATCTGCACATTGATATCGAAGCAGTGGCCTGTTGCGGTTTGTTCAGACCAATGCACAAGAGCCTGTTGTGTGTATCTCTTCCCAACTCCATGTTCAACAGCTTCATGTTGTTAGTTTTATTTTAAAAATTTTTTCTTCATTGATTTTAGAGAGAGAGAGGAAGGAGAGGGAGAGAGAGATAGAACATCGATGAGAGAACATCAATTGGCCGCCTCCTGCATGCCACCACTGGGGATTTGGCCCATAACCTGGGCATGTGCCCTAACTGGGAATCAGACCAGAAACCTCTTGGTGCGTGGGTTGATGCTCATCCACTGAGCCACACTGACCGGACTCATGTTGGTGGTTTTAAATTGGCGATGTGAGGAATGTTTACCCTACAGAGGTCAATGGATGCTACATGTCATGGAATTTTATTCTTCAGAGAGCAGGTTGCTGTACACTTACCAGCATATCACTGAATCTGAACCTTAATCCACTATAATTTATGTAGTTCTACATTCATGGTTACATGTATCTAAGGTATAAGTTATGTCCAATTTTCTCGCTCCACTTCATTCTTCACACCACCTAGATATTCTTAAATAATTCCCAGTAGAGTTGTTTCCACATGCAACAGACACCCCTCCGCAAATGAACAATTAATTAATATGGGGAAACAGTCTCCATAATAACTTGTTTTTTTCTAATATATCTTTTAATGTCCTCTTAGGTTTATTAAATAGTTGAGAGGATCAGCCTTGTTTGTGGATCAAACTCAAAGTTTAGTAGACAGGACCAAAAAATCTTTGTGGAACTAAAAAACAATGATATTGCTAAGAGTGTAAATACAGTTAATCAGCTGACCAAACCTTTTCTTTGCCTTATTTATTTGGACAGACAACTGTGGAGTTAAGGTGGCTCTTTAGATTGTTCTGGAAAAAGTAATGCTGAGATGGTTTTGGACCCCTTTACATAGAAAAAGGGTAGGTCCCTCCCAACTTCAGATTTGCATTCAGGATAATAAAAGATTATTTCAGGCTATTCCTGTATTATGAATAATTGGTTTTTGTCTCTAAATGAGACCTGGATATAAAATGCAGGTCATTATTATAAAGCAATCTTTGGTTATAAATCAGTTCATTTCCTCTGTCATTACTTGAGAGTGGAAGTATTCAAAAATATGGTTGCATTAAAAATTCTATTAGGATACTGTTCATAGTTTTTTCTTGCATAAATAAATTACTGAAGCTTCTAAATTTTTCTTCCAAATATAGTAAATGGGAAAGAAAACTATTTTTATTGCAAAAGGTAAATTGGTTCCATATCTTGGCCATCTCAGAGAGTGAGATCACATTGAACTGTGATTGATAGATTTTGCAATTATAACCAGCATCTTTACTGATGAGATTTCTCCTCACACTCCATCCAAGGCAGAATGTTGATGTTGTTGAAGATGAAATAACCTGAGAGAACAATGAATTATTTTGACATATGTTCTAAAAGGAAACTCGTGGGAAACTGCAATGGATACCATTCGAATTCTGAAAATCCAAGATTGTAAAGGAATAAAAAGATCTGAATCTCATTATCAGATAACTTGGAAACTATCAAGTGACAAGAACAAGAATGTAAACAAAGAAATAACAAAGCAAAATATATACATTTCTTAGATTACTTCTGATACTTTGACCCACTAAGAGAAATTGAGGTTTAAAGAGAATATTTTTGGTAAAGTATAGGAATTTTTTATCTATCCATTCATTTGTTCATTCCTCTTTTTAATGAATAAATCCTTATTGAGTAGACTAAGTTATATATCGGGCATCTAAAAAGTTCTACAGCAGTCTCTGATTTCTAAAATAGTAGCAAACCAGATGGACAAATAGATATCCAGTTTGAATATAATGTCATAAATGGAAAGAAAATGGCATCATGCTTTGTGTGAGCTATAAATATCTGGGACAAATGCAAATGAAAAAGTAAAAATATATATATTTGAACACCTGCAATAAACCAGCTGCTCTGCTGGTTGGTTTTCCATAGCTTATTTCTTTTACTCTTCTCAGTAATACTCCAGACAGTATTATTTGCATTTTACAGATGAAGAAACTGAAGCTTAGGGAAATTAAGTTGGCGTTTGGGTTGAATCATGTCCTTTCCAAAAGATATGTTGAAATCCTAATTCCAAGGACCTCAGTATGTGACCTTATTTGGAAATAGCATCTGTACAGAGGTAATCAAATTAAAAGTAGACTGTTAGGGTGGGCCCTAATTCAATATGACTGATAGTCTTATGAAAGGGGACATGTGAACAGGGACTGACATGCAGAGGGAAGACACATGGAAAATGCCATGTAAAGGTGGAGGTGTGGAGGGATTCATTTATAAGACAAGGAATGCCACAGATTGCTGTCAAAGCACTAGAAGCTAGAGATCGGTGAGGAAGGATTTCTCTACCAGTTTCAGTGGATCATGGCCCTGCATTGTGCACTTTCAGTATCCAGGACTGTGAGACAAAAACTCTCTCTTGTGGTGAGCCACCCAGTTTGTGGTACTTCCTTATGTCAGCCTAGGAAACTTATAAAGTTCATCAAAAACATAAGGCTAGTAAGTTGTGACTCACAACCTTCCTTTTCTGGTTCCAAAGCCCACATGTTTCCTCCTACACAAAGGATGTGATATTTACCCAAATCTTTAAGGACAAGTTTCAGGTGGAAAAGCAAAAAAATTGCCTTTGAAAACTCTGTGAGTTCAGACTAATTCTAAAGACTCTGACAAATGACTTAACTATTAAATCATCAGTGTGTTAAGGATTCCTGAGAATCCTGGATTAATTTGAACAGGTTGTTAAAAGGGCTGTTAGTCCCTAGAGTAATTGTGTTTGTTTATAAATTCGTGAAAATAGGGATTCAGTTATTTGATACATAGAATGCTAAAGCTTAAAAGCATACTAATTCTGACCAACCCAGGCTGTCACACGTGCCTGAGACTCAGAACTCAAGTAGTTACTATCCAAATGCCACAATTTGGACAATTGCCTTATTTGTTTTGAAAATGGATGTATCTGATTTTCTATCTACATTTTACCTCTCATTCCTCAAATATTTTCAGACTAGAGTTACATTTTTAAAAATTTTCCTGTTCAGCCCTGGCCGGTTTGGCTCAGAGGATAGAGTGTTGGCCTGCGGTCCAGAGAGACTCGGGTTTGGTTCCCACTAAGGGCATGTACCTCGGTTGCAGTTTGTCCCCAGCCCTGGTTGGGTGGTGTGGGTGGCAACCACTCAATGTGTCCCTTTCACGTCGATGTTTCTCTCTCTCTTTCTCTTCCCCCCTCTCCCTCCCACTCTATCTGAACAAAAAATAAAAAAATGTCCTTGGGTGAGGATAATTTTTTTTTTTTTTTCTGTTCAGAGTTCAACATAATAAAATCTCAAACTTATGTTGATTATGTGGCAAATAGACTAGCAAAATTTTTCATCAGTGCAACTGTGTCCAAAGTCCTAAAATGGATATAATGTAAATGTATTGTGCTGAGGAAGGGAAGAAGACTCTCTTCCTCTGTATTTCTGTTGATGATTTTGTAAAGCAAAATGCTTCTACTCAGTTTTATATTAAAAAATAAAATAGCCCTGGCCGGTTTGGCTCAGCGGTTAGAGGATTGGCCTGCGGTCCAGAGAGACCCGGGTTCGGTTCCCGCTAAGGGCATGTACCTCAGTTGCAGTTTGTCCCTGGCCATGGTTGGGTCGTGCGGGTGACAGCCACTTGATGTGTCCCTTTCATGTTGATATTTCTCTCTCTCTCTCTCCCTCCCACTCTATCTGAACAAGAAATGGAAAAATGTCCTTGGGTGAGAATTAAAAAAATAATAATAAAATAATAAAAAAATATATAAAATAAAGTTTACAATCATGTATTAATGAAAACAAAAAATTCTTCTATGAGATCATATAAAGAATGTTTCAATAATTATGTATAAAAAAACCCATAAGCACAATCTCAGGATCCCAAACATTGTACTAATACTATACCTGACATAAAAAAAAAAAAAAAAAAAACCATAACAAATATGCTTTTTTGTATTTTGATTTATTTTTAAGAAAATATTTTTTTAACACAGACATTCATGCATAATTAATATAGAAATAAATTTATAAATGAGAAACTTACCACAAACTCTCCTCTGATTTGAAGGTATTGTTCTTTTAAGATGATAAAACATATTTTAATATATTAGGCTACCAAAAAAGACATCTTAATTATATTGTTTTCATTAATATTTGGAGACTACACTAAAAGTTTATTTTTATATTTTCTTTCTATTCTTTTTTAAATAACAATTTTCATTACATTTCGTCCTTTTGACAAGAGGTAGTGTAGCTTTTTCTGGTCATTGTAATAGCAATATGACCAATTAAAACATCCATTTCTACTTTTCTTTTCTTCCTCCTATCTCTGGTTTCCTGCAACCGGGCAAGGGTCTCCACTTTTAAGGATTTGTGATTGGGTGGGAACCACCTGAATATTCCAGGATAAGTGTCCCATCTCAAGGTCCTTAACCTAAATCACATCTGCAAAGTCCCTTTTACCAAGTCCAGTGACATATTCACTAGATTTGAGGATTTAGGGCATAGACATGTTCGCAGGCCATTATTCTGCCTTTCACAGGCAGAAAACAAATTCAAATGTCAACTCAAATACAGACCTGAAAGAGGCATTTCATAATTTCTATGATCTGAGTTATGAAACCTCAAAAATATAAAAGCTGAGGTGAAATGATATTTATTTGAAAGGTATATAAATGTAGACAATAATGTTAACCCTGGAGTAAAATTTCTATACCTTACTACAGGTATAGAAATTAAAGTACTATAAATTTGAAATAGATTTTGATGAGTTAAGATATATATTGTCAGCCCTACCAGACCCACTAAAAATAGACAGTTAAAAGAAAGTCTGAGTTGATTTATTCTTCATAGATGCCAATTGTTTTAGATTGGGGATATTTGTATCACAGAATTACATAACAGTCTCTGTGACACACTTTCATCATCTGTAAAGTGGAGTTAATCCCGAAAACTATTTCTCAGCCAGGTGGCAATGAGCTTTGGCTCCAGACAAACTGGTATTTGAAATCCCAGTTTTATAGCCTTGAGCCTGACATTTAACCTCAGCAAGGCTGCCTTTCATTGTAACAAAGGGGTAGTAACCATATTTCTTAGTTTTAACATGAGGATTACATAAAATAATACATCAAAAAATTTTGCATGGGTGACAATGTTGACTATCATAGCTGGGTTGTAAAAATATTGTTCAGCTATAAAGTATATGAAGTATTACTATTTGTTGTTATTCATTTCCCATAGGCTCCTCTGCCTAGTAGTCAAGGCAAAAATGTACAGAGACAAACCTGAGGAACCAATGTATATTTATTGTTTGCTTCCTTGACATCTGTGCTAATCTTTAATTAATAATAGTGTCCAATTCTGAACTATTATAAATTGTCTGTGCTGTGAAAATGTTTGCTGCTCCCTGCCATGTACTACATAATGATATATTTCACATCTATAGTAGAAACCATATGTAGGAGGTCGGCGTGATCAAATGTAATTAAACAAATATTTATTGCACTTTCTGTGTCAGGATCCTTCCTTGGTTATGGGGATATAGAGGTAAAAAAAAGGTATGCCCCTATTCAAAATCCTTACATAAAACAGCACTGAAATTGAGAAACTTTAGGGTAATATTTGAATTTGAATTGAAGGAGGAATTGGAATTCTCCAGGCAAAAAAAAAAATGGACAAAGACATTCCAAAATATATTATTAGCTCCCTATGTTAGAGAGTAGCTACAATGTACTGAAAGTATTGCACATAATGTATCACAATATAACAACACCTCTAACTATAGACGAAGAAGTTAGAATTCAGAGAATTTAGGAATGTAACTTCAGCGTGTAGATGGTGAGCCTAAATTCAAATCCAGGCGTATCTGTCTCCAACATTTGTGCATCAAACCACTAACATACCTAAAGAAATAAGACAATTCCACAAAAAAAGTATTTTAAACCCCCTGGGCATTATAAAGGGGGAAGGCCTCATATGCAACATAGTTCAGTCATTATGGCTAAAGCTAAACAATTCTTCTTTAATGATTATCTTCATCTCTGGAAGAAAACAACCTCATCAAAATGACAAAATTGAGAAAGTACAAAAGGAACCTCAGATTTCTCTGAAATACTAAACAGACAATTAAAAATATGTGATTTAATGAATTAATCCTACCAATGTCAAAATTTTGAAACCAAGATACGTAGGGTTTAGTTATTTTCTTCTGCCTAGGACTTCTGGCTGGAATTAATACTTACACAGGAAAGCCCACCATTTTCCCTTCTGGGCCCATGGCAGACATGATTAATTAAAAATATGCTTCCTCTAATTTGTAAAAAGTCTTATAGTCCTTTTACAAACCATGTTTCAGGCAACTACTAATATTAATATGAAATAATCATGACTACATTTTGCCTGCCATACTACTGCTCAGTGAACATCAGCAATGCTATAGGGCAGTGGTTCTCAATGAGGAGACACTTTGCCCCTCTAAGGACATTTGGCAATTGGAGATCCTTTGGATTGTCATATTAGAAGTCATGCTACTGACACCAAGTGGGTTGAAGTCAGGGGTGATGTTACCCTAAAATGCACATGAGAGATGCCCCAACCCCCCCAAAATACAAAAACATTATCTGGCCCCAAATGTCAATAGTGTTAAAGTTGAGTTCATTAAAGGAAAATAATTGTGTGAGCCTATTGGATTAATTTGTTGAGATAAGAAAGATATTTTGGCCCGGCCGGTGTGGTTCAGTGGTTGAGTAGTGTTGACCCATGCACCAAGGAGTCACTAGTTTGGTTCCTGGTCAAGGCACATGTCCAAGTTGTGGACCAAATCCCCAGTAGGGGGCATGCAAAAAGCAGCCAATCAATGTTCTCTCTCATCAATGTTTCTCTCTCTCTCCCTCTCCCTTCCTCTCTCTCTCTAAAAAAAAAATAATAATAATAATAAAGAAAAAAATTAAAAGAAAGATGTTTTGTTTGTAAAGGGTGCTGATAAGAATATCCTGATGATAGAGTATATAAAAGTGAAGACCCAGATAAGGGTTCAATTTCACAGCATTGTGTTCCTACCAAGAGCAGATTCTTTCCCAGAGTAACCTAACGGGTTTTGATAAGACCAGAGACTTCCAGTTCCTGCCAGAAGCATATTAAAATCTGCCATCCAGCCCTAGCCCGTTTTTCTCAGTGGTTAGAACATTAGCCCACAGGCTAATTAGTCTTGGGTTCAATTCCAGGCAAGGGCACATACCTTGGTTGCGGTTGGTTCCTGGCCCTGGTTGGGGTCCTGCAAGAGGCAAGGAGTCTATGTGTCCCTCTCACGTGGATGCTTCTTTCTCTCTCTCTCCCTCCCACCCTATCTGAAGATAAATAAAAAATATCCTCGGGTGAGGATTTAAAAATTAAAAAAAGCTGCCATCCATACAGAAGTTATTCATCAGCACAGTGATTTCCCCTGCACTCACTACCCACAAGGAAGTTGCCTGAATGAGTGACTGCCATTCATTTCTTTACACAGAGAAGTTGACATATAGAAAATGGCTTTTTGTACTCATTCTGCAATCAAAATGATTTTTGTGTGTCCGCTAACAGAGAGTAAATTAGGATTTACAGGTATCATAAATAAGGTACATACTCTAATCCACTGAATTACACACACTTTCCTGGATTATACTGGATCCACAGAAGTTTTCTACAACCTGTTTAAATGCCATCTTTAATTTCTAAGCAAGTTAAAGGAGAACATGTAGCTTATCTTATCAAATAAAATTAAGTTGATCTATAAGTAATTCGATAAACAAGCATTTTGTGGAGTTTTGTTGGGTCCTGGAAGCTCACATTTTAAAAACCATACCAATCTCAACAATATTAATAAGGTAAATTTTGGGTAGAGGTCCATTTCTTTACATATGTATGCCCAATTGTTCCAGCACCATTTGTTAAAAAAGACTATCTTTTTTCCTTTAATTTGCCTTTGCAACTAAATTAAACACTAATTTACCATATGTCTTTGGGTCTCTTTCAACTTACTTTTCTAGTCAATTGACCTATGTGTGTATATGTTCACCAACACTGTTAGATCAGTGTAACTTCACAGGAAGCCTTGATATATTTCTGTATGAGTACTCCACATGTGTTCTTTTATAAAAAAAAATTGTTTTGGTTATTCTTTGCCTTACCACACAAATTTTATAATAAACTTATTCTTATCTACAAAAAAAAATTATGTGGTAATTTTGATGGTATTGTGTTAAATCTGTGGATAATTTTGAGGAAAATTGACATCTTAATAATATTGAGTTTTCCTATTCATCATGAATATTAATATCTCTTCATTGTTTAAATCCTACAGATCTCTTTCATCTATATTTTGTAGCTTTCAGTATACATATCCTATGTTAGTTTCTTGGATATACTTTATATCTAAGTAGTTAATTTATGTGAGGGTGCTATTGTAAATGTTATTGTTGTTTGAACTTTGAGTTCTAGTTATTCATTGTTAGCACTTAGATATAAGATTGATTTTATATAATGATTCTGTATTCTGTGATCTTGCCAAACTCACTTTTTAATCTAGGAGCTTCTTTGTAGATTCCTTGGGATGTATTACCTATACAGTTAATTAAAAATAATGTGAGAGGAGATGGTTTTATTGTATAATTTCCAATCTAAATTTATCTTGTTTGTTTTCCTGCTTTATTTCACTGGTTAGGACTTTAAAGTATAATGTTGAATCATAGTGGTAAGAGGGAACATGCTTTCATTATTCCTGATCTAGAGGGAGCTGCACTGAGTCACATGAAGCATGACATTATCTGTATATTTTTGATGAATGTCCTTTACTATGTTAATGAAGTTTTTTTCTAGTCCTAGTTTGCTAAGAGTTTTTACTACAAAAAGGTATTAAATCCTATCTGGAGTTTTTTTTTTTTTTCTGCAAATATTAAGAGGATTATGTTATTTTTCTTCTTTATTCTGTTAATATGGTGAATTATATTGTTTGCTTTTTAAATGTTGAGCTAGCCTTGCATTCCTAGAATAAGCCCCACTTCATCATGATGCATTGTCTCTCTTATATATTGCTGAATTGATTTAACATTATATTGAGAATTTTTCTTGTTTATGTTCAGTAGGAATATAGATCCATAGTTTTCTTGAAATATATATATTTTTAGATTTAGGTATTAGGACAATTATAGCTTTATACAATAAATTTGGAATTACTTTTTCTTATTCTATTTTCTGAATGAGATTGTGTAGAAATAGTATTATAACTTTCTTAAATGCTTGGAAGAATTCAGTAGTAAAATGATCTGAGCCTGGAACTTTGTTTGTTGGAAAAATTTAAAATAGTATCTTAATATTTTTACTAGTATAGAAATATTCAAATTACCATTTTTTTCTTGAGTGTTAGTAGGCATGTCTTTGAAAGAATTGTCCCATTTCATCTAAGTTGTCAAATTTCTGGTCACAGAGTTGTTAGTAATATTCCCATAATATTCCTTTAAAGCCCGTAGGATATGTAGTGATGTCCTTGTTTCATTTCTGATATTTGTGATTTGCACCATCTTGATCAATCAATATAATTAAGAGTTTAGCTTTTGGTTTAATTAAATTTATCCATTATTTTTCTGTTTTAGATTTTATCAATATCTGATGTGTGTGTGTGTGTGTGTGTGTGTGTGTGTACAATTTTTCTTCTTTGGATTTAATTTGCTCTCTTTTTTCTTGTGTTAAGGTTGAATTTTAGATTATTGATATAATAACTCTTTCATCTCAAATTTAAGCAGTTAATGCTATTAATTTCCTTCTGAGCATTGGCATACTGGATTCCACAAATCTGGGTATATTCCATTTTTTATTTACCTAACCAAATTTATGAGTGCTATGAATTCTATCCATAGAAACTTTGAGGCCATGGAGACCAGGTAAGAAATTCTATAAATGTGGATTAGAACAAGAAATGAAACTAAAACACCTCTTTTCGTAAGATTCCTGTAAAAAGTAAATGTCAGGTTGCTTCAGCACAAAAGATACTCAGCTATACTCAATACACATTCAATATACTCCATAACTTGCCTTTAAGTTGTGTTTTTAGCCCAATGACCTTCTCTTATACTATGGGGTTATTCCACTTCAAGCCCAACTGGATTTTACATCATTGACTAAAACTGATCTTACACTCCCATCTCTGTGTCTTTCTTTCTTCACTTGAAATGCCATCCATCTTGAATTTCAAGTCTTACAAAATAGTATCCAAATTTTAGTCTGCTGTCTTTTGTTATTGTACATATAATAACAGTTGTTATTTTCATTTTTCAGTAACTTTTTTAAAATATTTTTTTTCTTTATTGAATTTTAGAGAGAAAGGAAGGGAGAGGGAGAGAGATAGAAACATCCATGAGAGAGCCCTGGCCGGTTTGGCTCAGTGGTTGGAGTGTTGGCCTGTAGACCAGGGAGTCCTGGGTTCTGGGTTCGGTTCCCGCTAGGGGCATGAACCAAAAAAAAAAAGAAACTTTTAGAGAAACATCGATGAGAGAGAACATCAATTGGCCACCTCCTGCATACCCTCACTGAGGATTGGGCCCACAACCTGGGCATGTGCCCTGACCAAGAATTGAACCTGTGACCTCTTGGTGCATTGGTTGACGCTCAACCACTGAGCCACACGGGCCGGGCAGTGAATATATTTTTTACTGTAATGTAGACTTCCCACAGATAATGCACTATCTTAAACTTCTGTGTATACTTCTCAGTGCCCTGGGCCTCCCAATGTTAATGCTCAGTAAATATTTACTGTTTAATTTTTCATCTTATCATCCTTCAGTTTGTTGTTATTCAGTTTATTGTCTTTAGGATTAAGCACTGTAATAGCATTTATTTTTCTATAAAAATAGATCTGATTAGTTTAAATATTTTCCACCATCTATTTTGCTTTTATTAATATACATAATATAATGAACATATAAACATGTTTTGGTCTATTCTAAAAGATTCCTCCATTTTAAATACAGAGGTCTTAAAAGAGGCAAGATTAAAGCTTCATCTTGAATTATTATGAACTTACCCTTAATAAGATTTCTTTCAATAAAATATAAATTTAAAATGATCCCTGATTTCTATCATCTATCTGTATTAGAATTCTTAGATGATTGGATTTATCTCATTATATTGTGTTTGTGCATTTTTTCCTATTATCTTGTCATTCTCTTTTTCTCTTGGTTATTCACTTTATTTCTCATTATTCTTTGCATGTATGATAATATAATATCTTCTGGAACATGTAGCTTTCATTAGTCTCAAAGAGATTTCAGGAATTCTCTGACAATGCTAAATAATGTTAATTTTTTTTCATTTTGTCCTTCTCATTTTTCTTCTAAATGAAAATGTAGTTTTTCCTAATAGCAAAATGATACTTGGATTTACAAGTTTGTGTGATATAATGGAAAGAACACTTGATAAATTCCAGAAGTCTGGTTTCTACTCCTAATATTTATTAGTTTTGTGATCTTCAGCAGGTTACTGAAGTCTTCTGAACTTTAGTTTCTTTATCTGTATGTTGGGTATGATCATCTCTAACTCATTCTCCCATGGTCATTATAGAATTATAATACATTTAACTGACAATAAAATGCAACTGAGGTTGTTACTTTAAATTATAGTCATTGATTTAATATTGTTCAATTCCTCATCAGTAAATAGCATTTTATATTATTCTGAAGAGTGGAAAATTGCATTAATGAAAGCTTTCTAATATGCTAGTGCCTTTCTTGCTAATGTTGGTTAACTTGATTTAGATCGGTCCCCTCCTTCCTATCACGTCCGTATACTGAATTTGAAGTCCAGGAATTCTCTCTGTATCTCCCATTCCTCATCTTACTTTTGCACTCCACTGCTCCATGTAATGCCAAGCACTCTTTTCTTTTTATAAGAGCCTTTATGGTTAACTCTTTCTCCTCTATTTCTGCTGCCTGTGTCCTAGTTCAAGCTCTTGACATCCCACAACTGGATTCCTTCAATAGCTTCTTATGGTATCTCTCACTATTCTTGACTTCAATCCTCACAACAAATCACTTTCAGAAAAATATATTTAAAATACTATCTTCATGCTGTAACTTTCCTACCGTATTAAGTTGACACTCTCTGCCTGGTCTTAAAACCTCCCTGTATTTTTTAAAATAAGTTTTTATTGATTTTTTTTTTTTTTTTTTTTTAAAGAGAGAGAGAGAAACATCAATCAGCTGCCTCCTGCATGCTCCGCACTGGAGATCAAGCCCGCAACCTGGGTATGTGCCCTGACTGGGAATCAAACCAGGACCTTCCAGTTTGTGTGACAACTCTCAATCCATTGAGCCACACCAGCTGGGCAAAACCTCTCTTATTTTAGTGCTTTCTCACATTGCTTTCCTGTGTGGACCCATGTGGACGCTGTCAGAAAAATTTGATGAGAACCACAAACAATTCATACCCAATATATCCTCCTTTAACCCCATATAAGATCCTGTCCCATATCTGTAACTCTCTGCCTTTGTATCTTAACTAAAGTTCTAACATCTCTATGGAATAATTTATTTCTTTATCTTACACTAGTTTCTTACTTTAATAGGAATAAGAGTCAGGTCACTCGTTGTAAGTAACAGAAATTGAAATCAAGCTAAGTTAAGCAAAAAGGGGGATTTATTTATGTAATCATGAAAGTGGGGAATGTAGTAGTAGAAACTAACAAATGCAACCAGGAGCCCAATACTGACAAATCCACTCTTTTCACCTCTTAATTCCTCTCCTCTGCATGAGCATATCATTCCCTCTTTTTATTTCTTCTTAATCTAGAACCATGCTGCTGACTCTTCTTGATTCACATTTCTGTAGAGAAGGAAAATATTTTGCAGGTAATAAAGATATTCTCTACATTAGCTTGAGTTTGAAAATAATCCAAGCAAAAGTCTTGAGGACCAGTTTAGGTAACTCATCCCTTTATGCCAATCACTAAGGCCAGCAGACTGAAGAGCTGTAAGTGTAAAGTGGATCATATGCTCATCTCAAATCAACAGAGAGGCAGGGGATTTATTCTATTATGAGGAAAGAGATTATGCACAAACATGACACTGAGGAACTTCCAGGAGCTAGCAGTTACCATATTTATATCAATATAAATGAGTTATTATTAAATTTAGAGCATAACCATGGTCATTTTCTTTTTCATAACTGGCATACAGTTCCATGAGCTCATGACCCAACATAGTTCTAAATCACAGGATTATTTTTAAAACTGAATCACTTTTTTTATTTTTTGCTAAGTTAGGAATAGATACGACTTTTATATCAGGTATCTCTCTTAGCCAGAAGTGCCCCTTGGAAGCCTGGGAAGAATCAAAGATATCTTGAGGGACACAGGGAGGTAATAAGCTACATAGCAGCCTCCATATGCTACAGAGAATAACTTGCTATTCCTGTGTGTTAGATGATCCCAAGTGGTTTATTACGCTCTAGTATCCCAAAGGTATGATTAAAAGATTAGAGTGTGGAGAAAACAGCAGACATTAGTGCAACAGAGTGTAAAAAGCCAACACTTAGTATTATCTTGGGATTTCATTAGCAGCAAAATGAGGACAAAAGAATTGGACCATGAGTGACTGTATTAAAACTGGGTGAATCCAATCAAGGTGCTTTAGCTTTTAAGTTCCCCAATGACAGAGGTTATGTATGTTTCAATTTGCTTTGCGAGGTGTCTACATAGGCAACAAGGATAGGGTTCATAGTTTTGAGAAACACTAGAGTGCTTTTTGCGGCAACACTACTGAACACTCAGTGTGCCGCCACATCTAATGAACAGCTTTAGTTTTAAATTTCTCAGAAGAATGCTCAGTAATGGTGGAATTAATATAAGATATAAATGGGAACTGTGGGTGTTAACTGAAGCATTGAGAATAGAGGCAACAACATAGGGAGAGATTCTATTAAGAGGAGCTGGTCATAGTCAGTGATGGCAAATACTAGCCTCTAAGAAAAAAAGAAATTACGTAGAAAAGGAACTTATAAAACTCTCTATGATTAAGAATAGCAATATTTGTTGCTATTTTTAGTGCCAGATATTGTTCTAAACATTTCACATGCAAAAATCACATTTAATCTTCAAAACTACTTTATGAGAATTTTATAGATGAGGAAACAAAGGCTTAGAGAGATCAGTTACTTGCCCAAACAACAAAATTAGTAAGTGACAGGGTTAGGATTTGAACCCAGGTTTGATGAAAATGAGATTTAAACTTAGTCTAATTTTAGAGCCATTTTCCTAAGGCCTATTTTGTGACTGCCTATTAGGAAGAAAAACCTATGACAGAGCTAAGACAGGGACTTAGTTTGTTGAGAATCTCTTTTGTGCTAGACTTTGAACTGGTGGTGATCCTACTGCAGTGGACGAGATTTAACAAACTGAAGCTCAGAGACATTTAAATAACTTATCTAGACCAATGTACCTTGGAAATTGCATGTGAAAGAATGAAACTCAGTCTATTTATTGCAAATATCATCATGCCTCTGACAACATAATTATATTAATTTTTATCTTGCCTAAGGATTTGGGTACCTTTTGCGACAGAAAGTTTGGTCAGCTGCAGAGGACTATTTTAGTTTGCTAGGGCAGCCATAACAAAGAACCATAAACTGGGTGGCTTAAACAATAATTTATTTCCTCACATTTCTGGAGGCTATTAGTCCAAAATCAGTGTATACCAGGGCTGGCTCCTTCTTAGGGCCTTATTCCTTGGCTTGTAGATGGCTACCTTCTCCTGAGTCATCATATGGTTTTCCCTTTGAGCATATATGTGTCCTATCCTCCTCTACTTATATGGACACCAGTCATATTTGATTTGAAACCCATATAACCTTATTTTACCTTAATCAACTCTTCAAAGGTCCTCTCTCCAAATATAGTAAAAATTTAAGGTGCTGGGGGTTAGGATTTCAATACACAATTTGGGGGGAGTACAATGTTTAGCTCATAGAAAGGGCAAACAGTGCTCTGGGAATATGACAAAGACTGAACAGCCCAGGTATGTATCATGTCCACTGCTAACACTTCCAAGATATTGTCATTGCTCACCTGGACTCCTGCATTAACCTAACTAAGCTTCTTGCTTTCTCTTTTATACAACTTCATATGAAATAATAATTTGTCAGTGTTTCCCCTTAAAGACCACATAGCACAATTCAAAAAATCTTTACTTACTGTGTATTCCATGTGAATGCCAACCCCCTCCAGGTTATATTACAAAGTGTCCCTGCATTTTCTTATGTCCTTGTTTCCCTTATTCATTCTAAACTTCTCTAATTACAATATTCTGTTTTTTCTCTCTGGACCATAACTCCACTCTCCTGTCTCATTATTGCTAGGGTATTCTTTCTCAAGTGCAGTTCCAATAATGTCATCTGCCCTTTCAGACCCCTTCTCGTGTGCCTCTTTATCAAGTTAGAGCCTCCCCATTTTGACCCTCGCCTACTTTGGGTGCTCCCTTCTTGTGGCCTCTGCAGTGGGAAGACCTGATCTTCACCACACATTTACCCACCTTCACTTGCCTGTGCTTATTCTGTGTGCTACACCTGAAATGCCATCAACTTATCGCCAAAGTCCACTCCTTCTGCAAGACCCAACCTCAGTTCCACTTCACGAGCAGACATTTTCTCGATATACCCAATTAGAAGTGATATAATCTCTTTTTCTTCACCATTAAACTTTCACCTTTACTATACTGAATCTCTTTACAAAGGGAGTTTTTATTGGAGCCACTGTAACCTTGGTGGCCTTTTTCCAAGTCTTAGAGTAACTGAAAATATGACAGAGACCATTGGCTAGCAGACTCTTAGGAGATTTTATTGGAACAGTCCAGTGTTGTATTGGCAACAGCTCCTAGAGGTATGCACAAAAGAATTGTTAAATTTTCAATAGCCATTGTTGAACAAAGCGTTTCTTAAAAATGAAATTATATAAATTTACAATTTATTTTTAAAAAGTCAAATGTTGGCAAATTTTAGTTAAAAACCAATTATTACTAATTATTTTACCACATTTTACTGTTTTTATAGTCTTTAGGCTATATTACAGCTATGGTCATATAGTATATATTGGTGTATTACTATGCAGCTCCTTCCAATGCCATGTTCAATGACTTCATATTGGTAGCTCGAAATGCATTGTGGTCGACTATTTATGCCAAGAAAATTAGCACACCAAAAATCAGGGCTCTCTCTCCCTCTCCCTTCCTCTCCGTCTCTAACATCAATAAAGAAAAAACAAAACAAAACAAGATTTTGAACACTATCTCTGCTCTATGTAAGGCAGAGGTTACTAACTGCCCTTCAGCTAGACCCTATCTTAATGCAGCTCAGTCCTTTTGGATCACAGTGAACACAGAGTAGCTTCAATGCCATAGATGCTTTGCACAGCTATTCACAGTAGATGCTTAATAATAATTTATTAATAAAAAGTTGATGAACCTTGAGGACATTATGCTAAGTAAAATAAGTTAAACAGAGAAACACAAACACTGCATGATCTTATGTGTGGAATCTATAAACGCCTAATTCATAGAAATGAGAAGTACATTGGTAGTTGCCAGGGGCTGGGGCTAGGGATGAAGTAGGAAATGGGGAGATATAGGTCAAACAGTGCAAACTTTAAGATGAATAATTCAGATGATTTAATATGCAACATAGATATTGTAGTTAACAATACTCTATTGCATACTTGAAAGTTGGTAAAGAAACAATATCTTAAATATTCTCACCAAAAACAAGGTGACTATGAGGGGTTATGGATATGCTAACTAACCTTATTGTGCTAACCATTTTACCATATATATGTGTAAAGTCATCACATTTGTACCTTAAATTTACAGAATGTTATATGCCAATTATATCTCAACAAATCTAGGGGGAAAAGTTAATGCTTATTTTTTAAAATGTGTTTATTCAACAAATACTTAGGCAGCCTAAGCTCTGGAGAAAAAAAGTAATTAAAATGTAACCCCTTTTGCAGATTAGCTCACAGTCTCTTAAGCAGTCATAAAAACGAATAATTACAATAAAGCATGAAAAAGCCTGTGATACTGGAGGGGTGGGCAATGAGGGCACAGTGGTAATTCAGTACTCTCTAATAAAGATTCAGTCCCAGCCAGGTGTGTAATTGTAAGGAAGGGTAAAAAGAAACAGGTGAAATTGATTTTAAAAATACATTTTATTTAACTCAATACATCCAAAATTTTATCATTGCAACATAATCAAATTTATAAAGTATTAATGAAATATTTTCATTCTTTTCATACCGAGTCTTTCATACTGAGTCTTTTGTTTTGTTTTACCAACAAAATACCTCAGTTTGAATTAACCACATGTCAAATAGAACATACACTCCCAGTAACCACATGTGGCCAGTGGCCACCACATTGGACAGCACAGGCCTAAACTACAGACCAGTCACCAAGACCATAATCCCAGAACACAGCATGTTTCATCCACTCCGAAATGAAGCTCAGAGATTGGCAACAACAATAGCATAGCCAGTGCACTACATTTCAATTCTTTCTCCTTATGTGTAGATCCTAAAGCAAATGATAGTCCAGACAGATATTTTCAAATGGTGTCCCTCCAGTCAGTACTGTGGGAGTCACCAAGTCCTTCCAGAGGGAATCCAGCACCCACGGAACCCAGACGGTGCAGATCTAAACTGGAGAAGGCGGTGGCAGGCCAGGGCGCTGCTGTCAGAGAAGTTGCTTCTGTTCAGAAAAGGCTGTCAGGCTTGAACAGCTTGGGCTGTGCTGCCGAGAACTGTGTGCCTTCAGCTGGTGATGGGAGAATGCCTGGGTTGTCATTCAATCCTCTTAGAGTAGAGGATCAGAGGTGACTAGTGAGCTAAAACAGAGGTTCAGTGAATAACTCACCAACCCTGTGGACCGACTGGCACACAGTTCCATGTCGGGGTTTGTGCTTTCTGTGGAAACGGAATCCCTCTTAATGAGACATGCACTGCACGATTCAGCCGTGAGGTTGACAGCTTATACAGGAAACAGAAGGGAGTTGAAGGCTGGAGGGTTAGAGTGGGAATCTGGGTCAAAGCTTCTGTCTCAACTTTTTTATTTTCTTCTAGGAAAATAGCCGGAAAATGAAACAAGTCAAAATTCTGTTATGCTTAAGAAGATTGATAAAGTGAATTTTTGTTTTTAACTTTGAAAATCTCCATTTAAGCTGTATTAGCGGGCAATAATTAAAACACTGCAAAATTTTTTAACATCAAAATCATTTTTTTCCCTTTCCTTTGTCCCTCTGAAGTCCTTTCCTCCTCCCCAGCAAAGATTGAATGAAGTAGCTAATAACATGCCATGGTGTGTCTAGTTCCAAAGGCCTCCTCTAATTTTGCAGGCCTTCGTCTATAGAAAGCTGTAACTAGGCATTGTATGTTTTGTAGGAAGGCTTTGATATGTAAACACCGACTCTTAGCAGTGATGTGAATTGGATCGTGCAGTGCTACATCGTGTATGTCTATAATAGTTCTACTAATCAGGCAAACAAGTTATTTGTTAAATAATGTATGTTTGCTGAAATGAACTCAGTTTGGTAGCATCTGGAATCGGTTTTGAGTGAAATATTTGGCAGCAGGTAAGTGCCTTTGGAGGAACCACGGAACTTTTGAGCAATTCTCAGTGCCGTGAGAGAATAGGCTTTGAAATTTGACAGATGAAGTTTGAAATTCCAGCTCTTCCACAAAATAGCTGTACATTATTTGACAAATTCTCTCCACATAAACACTTTTTTTTAGATATGTGGGAAACAGTAGCTACGTCATAGCTTTATTGGTTGGTTTGAATTATTATTATCTTTACTATTAGTATTTGAAGTGACTCGTGCAGTAACTGGTACATATTATTAACCTTGTACCAATTAATTCCACAGGGTCTAAAAAAATGTTAATAGTGATGATGGTGATGGTGATGATAATGATGATGATGATGATGATGATCATATAGCCTGCTCTTATATGGCTTCTACTCTGTCACCAAAACCAATGCATTTTTTATCTATTTATCTTACTTTAGTATTTACACAAAGAAAATAACAGCCCTTTGCTATGTTGATTTTCATAAGAATATGTTCTTTTGTTTTGTGAACTTTTCCTTCTTAATTAATGTATAAATATTTGAATTATTTGGAATATAATGAGAACTCTCTTACCTTCACATTCTACATTTTCATCTATCACTGTTACTATCCATATGCTGATGACTCAAACAATTCCAGCTTAGACTTCTATTCTCTGAGCCAGATGTCCTTACTCAATTTCCGGCCTGGTATTTCTAATTGGCTATTTCACAGAAATTTAAAAATAAATTCTAAAACTTGATCTTTTTGTTTTTTTCTACATTTGGTTCTCTTTCAGTTTTTTCTCTCTCAGTTAAACCCTATTACAAGAACGAGAGTTACTGGAGGGAGTAGAAACCATAACTTTTCATGCCAAAGCTCAGAAACCTACAAACAGAACTGAAGCTGGAACTCAGACTTGCTGTGCATCACATGTGGAACAGTTGTAACTGTCATGTATGCTTCTCTCACTGATTCTTCCTCATGTCCTCTGCCATGTATGACTTAGTGTGTTCAACTTAGACCCTTTCTCTTAAGATCCAACTTCTTTTTCTAGTTTCATTCCTGGTAGCCAGCAAACCACATGACATATTTTTTCTGACAATATCCTGTAGCCATGATTAGTATTTTCATAAATAATATTTTATACATATACTTCAAAATCCAAGTTACTAAGTTATGTTATACTAGCATTTCTTTTTCCTGCTGAATTAACTATTAAAGTATTTCTCAAATGTTGCTTACATAATTCATGCCTAGAATAATGCCTAAAGTGAATTTGCTAAATGAGATGCTTCTAGTACTTCCTGTATTGAAACTGCCTGGATGAGATCCAATAATGGCCTGCTATTATGTTGAATGCTATGCTATATGGGTCATAAAGAAAGACTCCAGGGTAGGACTTGAAATAATTGGACACAACTTTGAAATCCGTTTGTTAGCAAAGGTTTATAGCAAAGGCATTTATAATAACTCATGGAACTTTGATGAGGGTACATAATGGATGATGATAACATTTTACTTCCATATTTAGCTTTTTTTTTTATTAATCATATCTCCAGCTTCTAAAACCCCTAGATCTCAAGTCCAGTGGCCCTGCTTAGGAATATTCCTTGGGCTACTTTAACTTCCTTATTTCCATTCAACAAAAATATGTGTATATATATATTGTTTTTGTTGTGAGGATAGAAATATCTACCTTGAAGAACATTGTTGTCTAATAGCAAGAGCCAAACATAAACCAATGAGTCCAACAGAGTTTGAAATTGCTATACTCATTGCACATATGGCTATAATGAGGAAAAAAAAATATATATATATATATTAAAAAAAGAGATGAACAGAACATCCTTGCAAAAGAGATATTAATAAAATGAGAACAGGTGTTTGTCTTTCTTGCTTTCCTTCCTTCTGGCTGTTTTAGTTCACCACTAGTTTAAATAAAACACAGCCCACTCAATATGGGCAGGTTTGGCTAAGATCTGATGAACATTTATGGCCCCATTAAAGAACAAGAAGTGGCAATTGGGCACTGGTTTATTGATCTTACCCACGAATATTTTGGGGGAATGGTATCATACCAGGCAGTAACTCCCATGAGAAATGGAAGCATTTTCCTTCACTAGTAGTTGTTAATAAAATGCACTATTTATAATAGTAACCGGATATTATAGTAAAAACCATTTGAAATGCATTTTTAAATTACTGTTTATATTGAGAATCTTCTTTTTCTTTTTGACAAAAGATAATTTGGCCCAACTAAAAGGAATAAAAGTCCTAGTATGGAAGGCCAAGTTTAATTCCTTTCTTTAAAGTGAATTATTTCCTAAAGTGAATATTTTCTGAAAGAATACTTTTTAAATACTTAGCATCTACTCGATGATCATATTTGCACACAGAAAAAAGTACCTTTCTAAAATTTTACTCTCTCCTATCTTTTAGCACCACCTTTTCTGTTCAAGAAATCCCTGATTACCTACTATGTGATGATAAACATAGTTAAATAGGTGTATTTCGGAAAGTAGAATATGTAAATATATTCAAAATATAACAAATACATACAACATATTACATATCAATATATGTACATAATATGAAATACAGAATATATACTTTAAATGAACTCTAATACAGTATAATAGCACCCTACCTTGTCATCTGACTCAGGGAGATCTCCTTAGAAATCCCATGATGAAAATGCATTATATAAAGTGGTTTATGTTTTCCTAAAGAAAAATGTTAATATTGTGGATCATATTTTTAATCAAGTTCTCAATACCAAATAAGTAATCAGGATGATCAGCCTTGTCATAAAGGTAAGTGAAACACAGTAAAACTTTTCTAGCGATAAGTACAAAAATTATGCTTTTCAGTATTATAAAATAGATGAATGGCTAAAATGTATAAATATCTGGAGTTTACCATGTGTCTAATATTATACCCATAATTAGTTGCTATCTATCAAATGAGTAACTGTATTACACTATCCCTGTAGAGCAGGTCAGTTTAGTTCCATAAGCATTTGCTGGGCGGCCCTAAGGAGATATGGTCTACAGTCTAAATAAGTTTGCAGTCTGGACATTTACGTCAGGCCAGAAAGAACAGATAAGGTTTCAACACGGAGAAATGGGGAAAAGGTATTCTAGGTGGAAAGAACATCATGAATAAAAGTAATAAGGGGGAACATGTAGGATATCTAAGGTACATATGGAAGAGCCTAGTAAGAACTAAAACCTCCCAAATAACAGTAGGTAAAATGTGAAAAAAAGATCAGAGCTGATAAGAGGTTATATCACCACAATCAGCTCCTATGCAAGGAATACTGAGGTCTAATTATTGTGGGAGAAGTGGAAATACAATGAAAAAAAAACAAAAAACTAATGTCAGAGAAAAGAAAATTATTTGTATGTTTTCATTATGACTCTATTATTTTTATTCTTATGATCATTTTCCCCAAAACAGATAAGATTTATAAGTTTGAACCATATCTCCAGTGGATATTTTGCCAGAAAAATATCTCCCTTACTAGATATATTCTATGTTATCATACTTTATTACATTTATTTGAAAGTATTTTTAAGCCACAAAAGCACAGCAGTTACTGATAGTGAGTTGGTACCACCAGAAACAGCACTTGTCTATGGTTATGTATTACATACTAAAGAATCGTTTATTGCCTTTAAACATAAAGTTCAAATAAATAATCTCTCTTAGGTTAGAAGAAATATTTAAAGTTACTCTGTAGCAAGTCTTACTTTTATGTTCCAGTAGAGGCAGATACATCCAGATCCCTGCTGACAAAACATCGGTCAGCTAGTACTCGTGAAAGCAACTACATTTGAGGTTGAGATATTGTAAGGTTTTATCCAGAGAAACACTGAAGTCTTCAGGACAAATAAAAGTCAGATGTGTTGACTATTGCACAATTCTGTTCTTCAAGTTTTAAGTGAAATATTATATAATCACTCATTAGAGTTGGTATATTTTAGACACAAATGCTGCAATTCCGATTCGACAATTCTTTCATTGGAAAATTCCCAGTAGGTATTTATTACTTTCTATTGTTCATGCATTCACTTGTTCTTTTTTGTTTTTGTTTTTTTTCTTTATTGGTTTTTAGAGAGAGAAAAAGGGAGAGGGAGAGAAAGATAGAAACATCGATGAGAGAAAACATTTATTGGCCACCTCCTGCGTGCCCCCCACTGAGTATTGGGCCCACAACCTGGGCATGTGCCCTGACCTGGAATCAAACCGGTGACCCTTTGATGCATGGGTTGATGCTCAACCACTGAGCCACACCAGCCGAGCAAATTCACTTATTCTTTATTCAACTTGTGTTAGTTGTCTTCCAGGTCCTGGTGAGGAATTAGAATACAAAAGTAAATACCATTCATGTTATGAAGGTATATACAGTCCAGTAGGAAGGAGCACAGAAAAGTAAAGATAGTATTCTGTTGTGAGATCCGATGAGGTACAAAGGAGGGAATGCATAAAAGGGTTAGAGAGAATGTTGCAAAGAAATCCCTTGAGCTTGATATTGAAGATTCAGGAAGTGGAAGGTCATTTGACAGGAGGAAGGAAATTTAACTGGACTCGGAGTAGTTCTCTTAGATCTGTGACATCTTGTGGATGCTGCTTCATTTCTGGTATACTAGAAATGACTCATATAGTCTTAGGTTAGAGCATCTACTCTTGGAATAAATGTGGATTAATCATGCTGTCATGGGTTTCAGGATTACTGTGTTTCATAATAAAAGAAAAAATAATACCAGACTTATTTTATATTTTTATGCATTAGGTTCTCATTCTTTGCTGTATTAAAAAAAACAATGTTAAAACAAATACTATTAGGAGAGGAGCTAAAGATTATGAATTTTTCAGGTATATTATCTTGTTTAACTGTGAATGTATTGAGAATTTTCTTTAATGTCATCACAATGTATGTGAAATTATTTATGCAAATGTCCCAGTATTAATTAAAACATTAAGTTCAAGACTGTCAGTTAAAAACAGAGTTGCCTAAAAATAAATCAGAGAATATATTACTCAAATTAGTCTAAAACTAGTAATTTAGGTCCTTGGCACATTTTTCAGAGAGAGAGCCTTTTGACTTTGTTAATTGCAAAAGAACTACATTGCCCACCTACCATCATCAGAGAAGTTCCTTGTTTCTTTAATTCAAAGGAAAAAAGATGCAGCTGGCCCACCAGTGTTTTTGGCTGGGCCTCAAAATGACCTGCTCTGCTTTGCCCTTTAAAACTGCACAAAAATCCACCCTCAAAGTCTGTAGATCTCATTTGCAGAAGGTACCTGTGTATAGTGAAGCACACACAGGGTCAGGAGTGAGAAAATATATATACAAACCAAGACTCTGACGCCTACTTGCTAAATGCCACTTCAAATTTATCTGCTGTGAGGGGAAAATAATGTTACTTTTATCACTGACTTGTGATAATATATATGAGCTGACTTTCCCAAAGTCAGAATGTTATACAGGTATAGTTCTTTGTAAGTTATTTCTAATATAGTCATATAGTGAAACCTATGCAAATGAATACCTTGTACTATCACTTATTTGAGATATACTCCTGATGAAGTTCCAGTTCTTAGATCTAGTTGATTGTTAGACCTGTTACATCTTTCTATGTCCCATGGCTTGGGTCACGTAATAGTCTTCTGTATTCTTCAAATCAATTTCCCTCGCCCATCTAATTTTTTGAAAACTCAGAAAATGAGCCCAGTATGAGTTATACCTTAAAAGACTCAAAAATTATCTAAAATTAAAGCATAATGATCTTTAAATGGGAAAGGTAAATGCAGATATAATTGAGCTTCTGGAGTCTCCTAAAAGTCAGCCATAGAAGAATGCAGGGAGCAGAATCTTTGCTCTTAGATCTGTTAATAGAGTGAAACCTGCCACCCAACTGCATGTGTAACTCTGGGCAAGTGTAAACCTAACTTCCTCATCTACTTTTTTATCTGTAGCACAGAGGTTGTAATGCATACCTCAAAATGTTGTTGTGAGTTAAATGTGATCATATATACAGAGGTCTTATACTTCCCAATGTATAGTTGATTGTCAATATTGATCCCCATTTTCTGTTAATTTTAAAAGACCTCAAATTTTTCAAAGGGATTTGCAATTATTCCCCAACATTATTAACTTTCCTGTGGTTATATAGAGTAAAACATTAACTGTTTTTCATAAGCTTATACATTTATCTGTGACATTACTAAATCTCAAAGATCTGAATTTTTCAGTTGAAATGAAACTACAAAGTCTCATGATTATTAATAAAATATCATGCATGATATTTTAAAAATGTAATATGCTATTAGATATTTTTTCAACTTCTATACTATATAAAGTATATGCATTGCATATATATATATATATATATATATATATATACACACACTATATCTTTAAATACAAAATCTAAATCAGAGGAGTGAGATTATCAAACATTGAGACGTTAACGGGAAGTAAAATAGAAGAAACAAATAGAAGATAAATGTCTCATTTTCTCACACTAGAATATAACCTTTTTGAGTCAAAGGGGGAGCTGAATTGCTTGTACTCTTAAAATTATTCTCTCTCTCCATGAAAATTTTTTAAAAGTGCAATGCATCCCTCGCCAGATGACTCTGTTGGTTGGAGCATCATTCTGTACACCAAAAGATTGTGGGTTTAATTCCTGGTCAGGGCACATATGGGAGGCAACTGATTGATTGCTGTTTCTCTTTCACATCAATATTTCTCTCTCTCTCTAAAACCAGTAAAAACATATCCTCAGTGAGGATTTTTTTAAAAAGTTCAATGCAATGCATGTATAATATAGTTTTATTGTAAATTGCCTCAATGAACAAAATCAGTAAATGAGCAGAAACTAATTCAGGTCTTCAGGTTCCAAATCCAAAACTATCATGTTACCTGCTAAGCTCCCAGAACTTCTGCCTTCTCATTGTGTCAGTGAATCCAACACCCCCATTTTACTACCCCTCTGCTTATCTGTCTTTACACAGGCAACTACGGAGAAAGTGGGATGGAAGCTTTCAAAGATATGTCAGCCAAGGAAGGAATTTGCATTGCTCACTCTTACAAAATCTACAGCAATGCGGGGGAGCAGAGCTTTGATAAGCTGCTGAAGAAGCTCAGGAGTCACTTGCCCAAGGCTCGGGTGGTAGCCTGCTTCTGTGAAGGCATGACTGTGCGAGGACTGTTGATGGCCATGAGGCGCCTGGGTCTAGCTGGAGAATTTCTGCTTCTGGGCAGGTGAGTGACAATAAGAAAATTTACATGGAGGTAATACCAAGAATTGGGCAGCTTCAAGGGGTATCTTTAGGTGCACAAGGGTAGTTGCTTTGGAAGTTTAATCTGTGTAGTGGAAATAGAGCTTAAATATAAAACACCAAAGCCTTGAAATAATCATGAAAAACAAGTACATATGCCATGTGCTGATTAATGATGACAACAGGAATAAAAGATGATGAGTCTTTAAGTCCTCCAATAAATGACTATGAGGAAATGAGATGGATTCTTAAATGCTTGCATAATTCTCTAGGGAAGTAAACACATTTCAAACTTTTTGCTGTTGTTTTTGAAACTGATTTTGAGAATGGCTACATCAGCTTGTTTTAGAATTATAGAATTTGGGGTTTGAAAGCAAGGAATTGCTTTTAGAATTAATTTTTTTAAGCATTGGAAAATTGGTTCATTATTTTATATAACAAAAGTGTTATTACATTGCCTGATCACCCACATTGTGACCAGACAAGTTTCTAAAGATTAACTTCTACAGGATTGACTTTAATGATCTGGATAATCCACTTGATTGGCACAACCAAGTTCATTCCCTGCTGATGCTGTTGAATCAGTGTATTCTTCAGGGTTCTCAGGAGAAGCAGAAACCATAGTGTGAGTATATAGAGCAAAAGACCCAGGAGAGCACATGTTATAGTTCTGATCTAAAAGCCAATGTTGCTGTTTAAATCTGAAGATGAGAAAAGACCAGTGTCCCAATTCATGTGGCCAGACAGGTGGAGTTCCCTCTGACTCAGCTTTTTTGTTTTATTCAGCTCTTCAGTTGGTTGGATGTGCCCCACTAACATCAGGGAGAACAATCTGCATTATTCAGGTTACAGATACCAATGTTAATCTCATCTAGAAACACCCCCATAGACACACCAGGAATAATGTTTGGCCACATAAATGTCTGTGCACCCAATGTCCCAGTCAAGTTATCACATAAAAGTAACCATTGCAATCAATAAGACAATGCCATAGCTTGAACGTGTGAATACAGTTCACCATTCTATACCTTGAAAAAGTTATCATGTTATCACATATCTTTTCTCAATAGGCAGTGAATTTAAAGAATATTGAAAACTTGCCCTGGCCAGTTTGGCTCAGTGGTTGGAGCGTCGGCCTGTGGACCAGAGAGTCCCAGGTTCAGTTCCCGCTAGGGGCATGTACCAAAAAAAAAAAAAAAAGAATATTGAAAACTTTCAGAATCACTGCATCTTTCTTAATATTACTGTCCAAAATAGAAAGCCAACTCACTTGTTATTAATTTTTGATAGCTCATTAAAAATAAAACAAAAAAAGCATGGTTTCTTTATATTCCAAATGCTTAACTGACCTTCTATGATCAGATGTTGATTGTGCTTGGTTATATTTTATGATAGCCACTTTATGTTCCTAATCCTTTTGTGTCTGATCTGATGGCAACAGATTGATGGTACTATTTTAATATGAGGCTACTATCCTTAATAAAAGTGATATCGGATGAGATTCCCTTTCCATCCATGTCATATATACATTTTACCTCAAATCATCCCTAGTTGGCAAGACTGATGCACCAGTTAGTTTCATATGACCCAGGAACATTCCCACTACTAATATTCTTAAATTCCAAAGTGTGGTTTTGCCCCTGGGGTAAAAAAACAGGAAAGAAAAAGCTGGCTTTATACAGTCCTGCCTTTCTGATAGGGAGTGGGATTTTGTGTCTCCTATCTACTTTTGGGCCAACATTAATAAGACAAATCAGCAGCATTTGTTTTCAGCCATAATTTGCCAACAACTAGATGAATTTTGATTGCATGTACACAGAAAAATTGATTGACACTATATTTGGTACTTTCCATCTGTATTTTTATTGCCAAGAGCACCACAAGGACAAAATTTAGTATTTCATATATTTTAAATTTATTCTGTATGTGCTGATTATAAGACATTCTCTTCAAATTATTTAATTCATGGAATAATGATTTGATAATTTTTAATTAGACTTCTTAATCCCTTCATTGATTGCCTAATAATAATTAAACATCGACTTGAGTACCAGTACATTTAATCTTTGAGCAATTTCTTTAGAAAAGTCTTCCTTACTCTGAATTTAAAAAATAACTCCCTGAAGTTTTCACCTCTAGGATCATATATATACATATATATGTATGTATGTACACACACACACACACACACACACACACACATATTTTTTTTGGGGGGGGGAGTAACATGTGATACTCAAATATTTGGAAACAACAGTATGTTCCTCAGTCCCCTTCATCTTCTCTTTGAAGCATTCCTCCTTCTTCATAGTGAAGTGGCACTCTAAGTATTAATAAAACTATTTGTAAGATCATTTATCAAATGCTATATGCCAATTACTATGCTAAGCACTTTATATGCATTGTTCTATTCAGTTATTCATCTGACAAATATTGAGTGACTATACTCTGTGTTAAGATTCTTAGGATACATCAGTGAATAAAACAGACAGCAATCACTACTCTTATGGACCTTACAGATGACAAGTAAAATAGAAGGTAATAAGTGCAATGAATAAAATAAACCTAATAAACCTAATGTTGAATTCTATTATCATCTCCATTTTTATAGAAAAGGACCTCAAGACTCAATAAATATTGAGCAATAATGATAGGAAGAAGGCCATGTAGATGTAAGTGATAGAGGCAAAATTAAAATAAGTCTCTGTAACTCTAGAGACTGAGCATTTAGCACAGTTTTACGGCTTCTCAGTAAGTTTAAAGTATTCCTGATCATAAAATTGGAGGTCTGGGGTAGTGAGCTGTAAAGCAAAATTTAATAGTTGTAAGAGAATTTAGACCATCTTCTCACTCTCATTTTATAAGTGAATAAACTGTTACTCCAAAAGTATGAATGGCATGGTTAAGGTTATACAAGATCTCTGTTACCATGACTCTTAATCCAGTGCTTTTTTCTACTAGCTTGTCTCCTATAGAATAGAAATAGTGGAGAAGTCATAATCTGTTAGCACATTTTTAGTTCTTCATAGATCCTGTTGTATAAGGAAACTATCTTACATAATTCAAATTTAAGTTAGCCTTTTTATTTTATTTTATTTTTTTACATTATACTATCATGTTAAATCTTTAATAAAATTCCATCAAAGAGTATGTCTAATTAAATGCCATGATTAGCTTTCTACAAACTTTGTTTTCTGTGTACAATGTCAATGAAATACAAAATAAAACTATACTAGGCAAAGAACTTTATTAACCTGTTTCAAACTTTATTCCCAGGCCTCTTCAGCTTAATTAGCTGCAAAGAATGATTTATGTATAAGCAAAAACTGTAAAGAGCTGCAATGTCCAGGGGGGTTGGGCTAAAAAATATTAGAGATCTAGATTTTATCAGATCTATAAACAAAATTTGAAAAAAGCAGTCATAATATGAAATAGCAGTTCCCAGTAACTTCTTCAAGATTATCTTCTTCAGACATTGACTCAATTCAGTTTGCCTCATTCTTGGAAGCCTCATCAAAATTCTCCACAAGATCTGGAACTTCATCGTCATCATCCTCTCCAGGAGCAAGTGGTGCTTTTCCATCCACAGATTGTTTGGGCAGAGCTTCAGCCAGTCTCCTTAAACTAGTCAGACTGTCTGCACCAAACTGGTTTAAGATGCGGGGTAGCATTTCTGTCAGCTGCTTTGTCTCAGCATGGCCTGTAATGGTGAAAGTGTTCGCTGTCAGAGATGCCTGAACTTTAGGATTGTTAAAGTGGATCACTGTTCCTTGGTTTGTGGACATATTTACCTCCTCAATACCAGAAATATTATTTACCCCTAACTTCTTTAAGGAGAACTGAAGTTTTTTATCATCTGCTGTAGCTGTTCTGTGAACCACCTTCTTTCTACGAGCAGTTCATTTCCCACCAATGCGCACTTGTGCCTGCAGTTTGGTGAGTTTCTCCTGGTTCATGATAGATTCTTTCATCTTGTTGGAGAGGAAATGGGGGGCGCAAGGGGGACTAGGGTTGGCGCTCAGGGGGTCTTGGGCAGACCAGCTGAGAATAAGCGCACACACGCGGGGACGCAAGATGGCAGCTAGAGCTAAGTTAGCCTTTTTAAATGAATGCTCCCTCCTAAACATTCTTTTCAATTCACCCTGTAACTCCTCTTAGTATTTTGAGGTCATTTTGTTTGCACATATTTTCCTAATCTCTCTTTATACTTCATTCTTTCCCCACCCCTGATTTAACTTGGATGGATGGTTTTCAGAAACTAGAAGTCAAGCTATGAGAAAATAGTCTATATTCAGAACTTCCTAGAGGATCTCATATTTAACATATTTAGTTAATTATAAATCTCTTCATTGGCCTTGGGGCAGCCAATTTTAATAGGTCATTCAACTAAAATGTTTAGCAGGACTAAGATAACTGTACTGCTAAGACAACCTGATCATCAACATACCTCACCATCTGTGCTGCACATATAGAATGTTAGCATAATATAGACCTGGCCACTGGGTCTTTTCATTTGAGATCTGGGTGATGTACTGCCTCACTGCCAATAAAAATGTCCTGTCCAGGTCCCTGAAATAGTTTTGCAAACACTTTGGCTCTGACATCAGGATGGGATCAATAATTTAAAAAGTGACATCTCTATAGGGGCTTATTTTTCTAGGATGGATACAGTGTTTTAGTTCTTGACCTTGGAAAATGTTATTTGAGATATATTGTTTATGAATTGTAAACCTGAATATAAACTTGGATATAAGGACCGCTTTTAGCATATTAACTGTGTCACGATCACTTTATCTTGTCTATGATTAACTGAAATTATTTATCTATTTGAATTAGGTCTCTGTCCTTTAATATGATGATTGTTACCAGGCTGTAAGAAAAAAAATATATACTACGTTGCAAATATACTTGAGAATTATAAGTGGTATTTCTTAGTGGGAGGTAATGCTACATCAATATTTTTCAAATATCTTTGTGGATTGAATTACAAATAATTGTTCTAGTAAACTATGATAGTAGCTATTAACTAGAAGTAGACATTAGTCTTTATTCTTGTATAGCTCCAGAGTATTCATTTCAAATTAAAACCATTTGAAAATAAGTATACTTATGTTCCATTTGGGCAACTCAGTATCATTTAATTGTTATGTGAAAAAAGTTATTTTCATTTGAATTCTTATATATGCTAGTAGACAAGAAGGGAAGAAAAGACAGTAGGAAGGAGAGGAGGGGTGGATTAAGAAGAGGAGATGATGAGAGGGGATTAGAAGAAATGAGAGGAGAGAGAAGGAGGAGAGACAGAGACAAAGACACTAATTAAATGTTCTGAGCAATACTGGATAGGTCAAGTTTTAGATAACTTTTTTTTTAATCCTCACTGGAGGATATTTTTCCATTTATCTTCAGATAGAACAGGAGAGAGGGAGAGAGAAAGAGAAAGAGAAACATCGATGTGAGAGAGACATCTCGATTGGTTGCCACCTACACAACCCCAACTGGGGCCAGTGACAAACCGCAACTGAGGTACATGACCTTGGCTGGAATCGAACCCTGGACTCTTTGGTCCGCAGGCCTATGCTCTAGCCACTGAGCCAAGCCAGCCAGGGAAAGTTTTAGATAACTTTTAGCTTGGTACTAATATGCCCATTTTATAGGGGAGAAAATTGAGACTCAGAGTAAATGACTGGGCAAGACCACGCTATTTCCTCTTCCAGTGGTCATTCTCAATATGGCAATGAGAGATGTTTTTTAACAACATAAATATTTCTACACTTGTTTGATAAGCTCAGTTTACTTTTGGTTTATTTTTGTTTTTGCTAGTTTAGGTTATTTTTTGATAATTAAATAAGCCTAGTAAATGCCTTGAAAATTACAGACATTTTAGTGATGTATTTATAAGACAAATAAGGCAGGTAAACTGTGCCCCATTTTGCCTGGAATTGTCTTACTGCTTATCTACAGGAAGGGCAGACTAATTGCGTAATGTTCTTTCTATAAAAAGCCAATTGTTTACATGTGTATCCCTAGGATGATATGCACAATTTTCTGAAGTATATGGGATGTGTACAAAATAAGGGGAGCATAGGTGAAAAATTTGGGAAGGAGCCAAGGAGACAATATTTCCAGCCTTGTAGTATTTTGATGTTTATTCCGTTATTGGATAAAAATTTATTTTGTGGAGCTAAGACAGGTGTGATTTTCCAAAAGATAAATCTGGGATATGGATTATGGATTGGATGAGTTAAGGCAGATACAGAGGATCAGTGTCTAACAAAAATTATACTATTGACTAAGGCAATGTGGGTGATGAAAAAGTGGCAGACCAAGAGCTACTTGATGTATGCTTATTACCTTGTTTGTGGAGATGGTATTAGGGGTATACGCAAAGTCATCAAAACATATACATTAAATATGTTCAACTTATTGTATATTATGTACAAGTTGAAAAAAATGTAGGAACTACAGATGTGTTGAGTATTGTGGAGGGGTCGGGGGGGCGGGGATGTCAAATGATTCCTAGATTCTTATGTTGTATAACAACATGAATGATGGTACCTTGAGTGAAATGGAGACAATTGGGAAAGGTTATGTATGAGGTAGAGAGGAGATCATAAGTTTAATTTTGGATAAGTTGACTTAATGTGCATTTCAAATATAAAAATAGTCAATAAAGCAAGAGCTCAAAAGAGATATAGAGACTGTAAATAAAAATAAGTGAGTCATCTTAGTAATTCAGATTTATGAATGGAAGATAAGAGTATGGAATTAAAAGAGAGAAAGTCTAAAAACTTAGCTTTGAGGTACCTCAAAATTGGAAAAAAGATAAACATGATAAGGAGAGAAGAAGAGGGAAATCCAGAGATATAGGAGGAAAACCCAGAGAGTGTCTTGTCATCCAGCCAGTGGAAGGAAGGGTGTTTGAAGGAGAGACCACCAGTGTCAAATGATTCTCAGAGATCAAGTGAAAACAATACAGAACAGGTCTTTGGATTTATTGAGATGGAAGTAATTAATGGTTTGGCAAGAGATGACTGCATGGAGAAATAAAAGCAGATTCAGCATAAAGTAGCTAAGAAGTGATTATGAGATAGAAAATAAACCCATGGCATACATAAAAGCCAGTGTTTGCAACGTTAATCTAATGAGGAATGGAGAGTGATAAAATTTTATCTTGAGGAAAAATCAGGGCAAGAGAAAGATTTTTTAACATGACATTTTTATTTTTTCAAAAAATGTAAATTATGATCACAAAAAGTAATTTAAAGGTGAACAAAGCTATACAGTAAAAAGCATGTATATTTCCACAGGGTATTAATAAATTGTGTCGTATTTGCTAACTTATAGCTGAAATTGGCAACATTTTTTTATTTTTAGTTCTTCAATTATGACTGAGATTATACATCTTCGATATGTCAATAAGTGATATATATTTATTTTTTTCTACAAGCTGCTTAAGTATGCATTTGGCCCATTTTTTTAAATGTTTATTTTTCTTAGTGATTCACCTCAGTGATTTTAAACCATTTCCATCTCATGGCACACATAAACTAATTGATAGAATTCTGTGGCACACCAAAAAGTATTTTATATTTTTTGTTCATATAACAAAAAATAGGTATAATTTTGATTCACGCACACAGGATGATTATTGTGTTGGCTATTGTCAATTTTTTATTTGACAGTCTGAGGGAAAAGAGGTCAATGCCCCTGACTAAATACTCAGGTATTCATGTTTTAGAAATCTTGTGGCACACCCGTTGAAAATTGCCGATTTACATAAAAACACTTTATAAATTGAGGATAGTAGTTCATTGACATGTATAGCAATTATTTTTCCTGCTGTCATTTAATTTTTATTTTATTTTATTTTATTTATGGCATTTTGAACAATGCCAAACTTTATCTTCACATTTTTCTTTAATGACTGATGGGATTTACATATTGCATGTAGAGGCCACCCACAGAGGTTTATTTAATTGGTTAATTTTAGGATCTAGGCAGGATAGGAGAATTTAAAAAAATGAAGGAGATACAATTAATAGTATAAAGTCCCTCAAACTGTGGGAATAGGTGACAAAGTGTACTTGGAGGGAGCAAGCTGAGGAGGTTAACACCAGAATTGGAACAGAAACTAAAAAAAAAAAAAATCAGTCAGAGGTGGAGGTGGATATGTTTAAATGTTTGAAAATGGGAAACTCACTTGATAGTCACTCTTTTCTTTTTTCTTTGTAACATTGGAGACAAGAAGGGAGGGTGTGTGTGTGTGTGGTGTTGCAGGGGGTCAAGGAGGCATTGGGTTGAGAAGTTGACAGCAGAAATTGGACAGCTAGGAAAGCAACACAGTTACTAAGTGGTTTCACATATTATGTTTATCTTATTTTACTCCATCTGTTATTAGCAATGGGGAGAAAAAGAATATCTGGCTGTATTATAATGGAGAAATGTTCTTAAAATTAAAATTGACATTTGTACCTGTTCTGTCACACGGGTATTGTAATTAATTCTCACTGTTGTTAGGGTTTTAAAGGTTGATTAGACACCCTGTTATCAAATTAAAAACCAGAAGAAGGGAGTCATGGAGATTGGTGCATATCCACTAATCGGAGTCTTTAACCTGTGACCAGATAAGACTCCTAATGCTGCCCCAACCCCAGAGTCACAGGCAGTGCTGGGAACAGCAGACCTTCCTGCTTTAGAAAATGGCTTTCAGAATGACAATAGGAAAACCCTTCATCTCAGAGGGCAAACTGCTCCATTAAAGTAGAAGTGGAATGTGATCCCTCCAACTTTGTTCTTCTTTCTCAAGATTGCTGTGGCTATTCGAGGTCTTTTTTGGTTCCATATGAACTTTTGAAGTATTTGTTCTAGTTCTGTGAGGTATGTTGTTGGTATTTTGATGGGGATTGCATTGAATCTATAGATTGCTTTGGGTAGTATGGACATTTTAATGATGTTAGTTTTCCAATCCATGAAAAAGGTATGTGCTTCCACTTTTCTATATCTTCCTTTATTTCTTTTCTTCAATAACCTGTAGTTTTCTGCAAATAGGTCCTTTATTTCTTTGGTTAAGTTTATTCCCAGGTATCTTAATTTTTTTTGCCGCAATGGTAAATGGAATTGTTTTTGTAGTTTCACTTTCTTAAGTTCATTATTGGTGTATAAGAATGCCATCAATTTCAGGTTATACTACAAAACCACTGTAGTCAAAACAGCCTGGTACTGGCACAAGAACAGACATATAGACCAGTGGAACAGAACAGAGAACCCGGAAACAAACTGAAGGCAATATGCTCAATTAATATTTGACAAAGGTGGCAAGAGCATACAGTGGAGCAAAGACAGCCTGTTTAACAAATGGTGTTGGGAAAATTGGACAGCTTCATGCAAAAAAAAAAAAAAATGAAACTAGATCATCAACTTGCACCATACACAAGAATAAACTCAAAATGGATAAAAGACTTAAATGTGACTCATGAATGCATAAAAATCCTAGAAGAAAATGTAGGCAACAAAATTTCAGACATCATATGCAGCAGAATTTTCACTGATACATCACCTAAGGCAACAGAAACAAAGGAGAAAATGAACACATGGTACTACATCAAACTAAAAAGCTTCTGCACAGCAAAAGATAAAATCATCAAAATGGAAAGGCAACCCACTGTATGGGAGAGCATAATTGCCAATGACATATCAGATAACGGGTTAATTTTCAATATATATAGAGTGCTCATACAACTCAACAAAAGGAAGACAAAGAACCCAATTAAAAAATGGGCAGAGGAACTAAATAGAACCTCTCCAAACAGGACATACAAATGGTCAAGAGACGTATGAAGAAATGCTCAACATCACTAATCATCAGAGAGATGCAAATTAAAACAACAATGAGGTATCACCTCATGCCTGTCAGAATGGCCACCTTTAACAAATCATCAAACAAGTATTGGCCAGGGTGTGGAGAAAAGGGGACTCTAGTACACTGCTTGTTGGAATGCAGACTGGTGTAGCCACTATGGAAAACAATATGGTGTTACCTCAAAAAATTAAAAATTGAACTTCCATTTGACCCAGTGATCCCACTTCCAGGAATCTACCCTAAGAAGCCTGAAACACCAAGCAGGAAGAATATATGTACCCCCATGTTTGTAGCAGCACTATTTACAATAGCTAAGATCTGGAAACAGCCCAAATGTCCATCAGTAGATGAATGCATAAGAAAGCTGTGGTACATATACACAATGGAATACTATGCAACTGTAAGAAAGAAAGATCTCTTATCTTTTGAGATGACATGGAGGGACCTAGAAGGTATCATCCTAAGCAAAACAAGCCAAACAGAGAAAGACATGTGTCATATGATCTCACTTATTTGTGGAATATGATGAGCATAACAGTCTGAGGAATGGGGTAGTCCTAGAGATGTGGAAGTGGGGTACAGACTGACAATCCCAGAAGAGGGGGTGGTGGGGGAGAGATAAACCACAGAACTTATATGCATGTATGCATGAACAATGGACATGGACAACAAAGCTGGGGACAGGGTGGGGAGGAGAGAGAGAGGAATCAGTGGGGGGGAAAGGAGAAACATTTGTAACAAAAATAAATTAAAAAAAAACAAAATAAAATAAAATTCATGCGAAAGCCACACCACCAATATATATATATAAAGTATCAGTGGAGCCACACATGCTCAACTTTCTGGTGTCACCAGACAGATAAATCACTCATTCCTAGTAGAGAGGGAGGGAGATAGTGGAGAAAAGCTATGTGTTTTCTTTCCATGCTTCCCTCCTGGAGAGTGGCAATCTCTGAAACTCTCCAGATAAAATGTGAAGAGTAAGATACTTTCTTTTTCTCACAAGTTCCTTCTGAAGCAGCTAGAGAATATTAACTCGGGCTACCAATGAAGGCTGTGAAGCTCGGAGACATCACTTGTCCTATCAGTGTCACCGTGCCCACTAGATGTGCAGCTGAAATGTAAATGAAACCAGTTGATTTGAATGATGCTACTGATCAGACAAGTGGAAGTATCCAGAAGAACAGAAGGTCAAGATGTTACTGGACAGAGAAGGATTCCTGTGGGAGGGATGAAACTCACAAGATGACTTTGAAGTCCTCTTCTAGTACATGGGTTTGGGTTTTAGAGGCATCTGCATCTCGAAGGCTTCCTGAAGCTTTAAGACTGATTGCACTTATAATATTTGTTTAGACAAAATTTAGGAACAAACAGATAATCATAATAACTATTATTTTCTTTGTGTAGCAAGCACTGTCCTAAGTGGTAGGTTTTTATATATCAACTCACTGACTTTTTATAATAATTTTATTCAAAAGCTATTATTATAACTTCATTTTATTGCTGAGAAAACAGAGGCATAAGAGGATAATAATTTACTCACGATGATACAGGCAGTACGTGGCAGAGAAGGCATGGAAGACAGCTTGTATTCTTAACCACTATGTTAAACTATGTACATCTTTAATAACTCTTAATTTCAGTAATAAATTTGAGCCCGGCCAGTGTGGCTCAGTGGTTGAGCATTGACCCATGTACCAAGAGGTCGCAGATTTGATCCTGGTCAGGGCACATGCTGAGGATGTGGGCCAAATCCCCAGTGGGAGGCATGCAGGAGGCAGCCAATCAATGTTCTCATTGATATTTCTATCTCTGTCTCCCTCTCTTTCAAAAATCAATAAAGAAAAGTTATTATAAAAATAATAAACTTGATCCTTATGGTATAAAATATTAATTTATTTTTATATATTACTAAAATAGACAATCTTTACTAAAGAAAAATAGTAATTAAAGATGATTTTAAAAGAGAGATTTTTTTTTATTTTTTAGTTAGAATAAATAAAACCTGGAGTAATCCAGCATTCTGTAAACCAGAAAAATTCAATGAGATGGACTAGTTAATATGCATTACTATTTTTCCATGAAAACACTCTGAAAAAATGTAGTTTTCAGGAAAGAGAAAAAATTTTTGAGTGGCTTTATAAGAACAATCAAACATCTGAGAAGAAACAAAGACAAAACAGAATGTTATTCTGGCTGAAACCAGGTGAAATTCATTTGTTCTTTCATTGTTTTCTAGATTACTAATACGATTTGGTAGAGTGACTCGTATGTACATGTTTTTCTAAACTGGAGGACACTGTGACAAATCATTTTAAAACAGTGCTGGCAAACTAAGGCCCATGGGCCAAATCCAGCTCACTCCCTATTTTTATAAATAAAATTTTATTATAAAAACAGTTACTCTCATTTACACAATGTCTATGACTATTTGGGGCTTAAATGGTGAAGCTGAGTAGAAGTTGTGACAAAGACCAAATGTCTCATAAATCCTAAAATATATACTATCTGGCCCTTTTCAAAAAAAGTTGTTGACTGCTGACCTAGAGTTTTGTTTTTTTTTTCATCTTTGACTATGGCTGTGCTTACTCACACAACATATTAGGAATTACGCTTTGAATATTTATTCGGTAGTAGTCATGGTTTGCACAGAAACTCCACTTTTGTTTCATTTCTCTGTGAGGTTTTAGGGCTCCTGCTGGGTCAGTGGATGAGACAGTTCAAGGAGTGTGAGTTGGCGTTAGGGGTGCAGGTTTCAGGGTTGTGTTTATCAGTGGAGAGGAGACTAAGAACAAAGGAGCCTTTTCTGGTTTTAACATCCTGGAACATAATGTTCACAGTAATTAGAACATACAGTACCTTTGAAATGCCTCCTTATTCAGTCCTGAGTGATTAAATTTTTTTCTGAAATAAAGGAATATGCTAAATTTAGTAAGAATATACTGTTGGGGTGTAAATATTCATCTTTCTAATAATTTTTTTTCTTCTCTCATTTGCTAAATTGGACTGATGCACATGGATTAAAGATTCATTCTATCTTTCTTCCTCTATCCATCTTCCACATTTTTCGGAGTTATTTTTCTAAAAAAATAATTTAATTATTTAATCCTTCTGTATCATAATCTTAGTTGACTCCCCTTTTCTTTCATATTCAATTCCCAAATGTGACATACACAGCCCTTTGACATATGGCCAAATCTGCCAAACATTTCCCATATACTTAGAGGTGAGATTAAAAATATTTATATAACTAGTAAGATGTATGTAATAAGAACAGATGAAATCCATAACCACAGGGTAAATCTGTGTCAATGAATACCACTGAAATATCAGAACTGATACATGCCTCCTACCATGTGCAAGCCTTCACCTTTCCTATATAAGAATTCATATAATTTCCCAGATACCTGGCTCACAGTATCATCAACGCTGTCTTCTCCTTGGAATAACCTCCCTGTCTTTCACGAATGAAACCCACGTTTATCATGTAAGACTTTTCCCCACAGTTTTGAAGATTTCCTGAACTCTAGTAGGACTTCCATAGATCCCTTAAAGCTCCTATGATTTTTATTTGTGGTTTTGGGCTTTCCTTTTCCTCTTTCCCACTGTAATATGATCAAGAAGTGAAGGTGAATGTTTATTCATCTTTGTGTCTCTAGTACCTAAGACATTATACATAATTGAGAATGGCTGTGACTTTAGAGAAAAAGCAAGTGTGGCAGGTATGTACAGGTAGAAAAAGGTTTTCTCCAACTCCTGTCAGGCTGAGTAAAAGACAGGTTTCTCAGGCCCTTACAGGGTAGAAAGGCAGAATAAATGCACGTCACTCTTGCAAGGAAGCCAAGAGCCCATAGAGGAGGACAGTGTTAATTCCTGAGGACACACTCCATATGATTTTATGAGAGAGGTCTATTTCATTGGTTTAATAGCCTTCACAAAACAGGCTGGTAAAAAATGAGGTACTTCCTATGAGGCTAAACCCTGTAATCAACTAATCAATCACTTGCAATGGGAAAAGTCAAATGATTAGATGATAGTGACACAAGAAATTCCATGAGCATGTTTGTACATGTATCTGCTGTTCAGAGGTTCTAGTTTCTTTCAAAGTTTTAGTTTCTTCAGTACTCTAACATTACATTAGACTTGCCAACTAAAAAGGTACATGTTGATTACAAATGGTTTAATTATTTGTTCAGAACACTTTAAGCTTTATTGTCTTCTACTATCTTATCAAGACATCAATAAAACAAAGAGACAGCCTACTAAATGGAAGAAGATATTAACTAATGATACATCCGATAAGGGGTTAATATTTAAAAAATTATAAAGAATTCATATAACTAAATACCAGAAAAACTAACAATACAATTAAAAAGTGGGCAAAAGAAGTGCCCATTCATCTTTTTGGAGAGTATGTTAATAATATAAGTAGAGGAGGGGGCAAGTTGGCTGAAGCCTCACCAAGTTCATTGGCTGGCTCCAAACACAGAACTGGACCTGAGGCTAAACTGCAGATCATTTACCTTGGAAAACCAACTGAAAATAGCTGACAAGAAATACTGTGAACGAGGAGGCCATGAAGAGGAAGAGGAGGAGATGGCGAACAAGTGAATGAATGAACTTGCACAGCACAGCCGTGTTGTGTGGCTTGGAAGACAGAGGGAAGGTGCTGGCAGCAGTGTAGCTTCAGCCCTCTGGGAAAGGGGGAACTCAGCAACACATAAAGATCCCCAAAGGCGAGCAACAGAGAAGGGAAGGGGAACACATGTGGTGCCTGGGGAAAGAGCCTGATTCCTCCCCACCTTGGGCAAAGAGGAGGCACCCTCCCCCCACCCAGGAAACAGCTCTGAACTGAAGATCAGATCAACACCCCAGAAGCAGTGACTGATGTGCTGGGGAATTGGATATCTGACTGAGGGGAAACCCCCACCCAGTGGAACAGTGAACAGTGAAGAACTTAAGGCATGGGCAGGAAATCTTCGCCCCAGTGGCAGGGACTGATGTGCTGGGAAGCCCGACCTCTGGCTGGGAGGGAGCCTGAATAGGTGTAGGTCATGAAATCTGCACCCCACTGGCAGGGATTGATGTGTTGGGGATTCCAACATATGGCCAAGTGGGAGCCTGGGCAGTAGCCCCACCCAGCACAAGCCAGCTTTGCTGAAAGATCAAAGAGCCAAGCAGAACATTTCTTCTCTCTCTCTCTCTCTCTCTCTCTCTCTCTCTCTCTCTTTATTTTCTCTTCTCACCTGCATGGGGTGGAGTGCCAGCAACCCACATAAAACTGAGTCATTGAAAGAAGGAGAGACTGCCTGCCTCTCCTGCAAGCTACAGGTACCACCCCCAACACAAATCTGAGTAAACCACCCTACTGGACCTGATACCCTGCGGAATCCAGTGCCATGGGGGAAGGGAAAGCAGCCCAGAACAAATACATACAAGTGGCTAGCCCTGAAGGTGACCCAGCCTCTGGGCTAGGGTAGCCCAGCTCATAGGGCTACCTGGGACAACACCCTGCAGGGCTCCAGCCTAGAAGCCAAGGACCAGGCAGAGACAGTGATTCACTTTGGCCTACACCAGAGATCTGTCCAAGAGGACAGGGACGCACACCTAAGGATCCATATCCAACTACAATGGAGAAAAATCCAGTGAGCTCATAGTTGTGACTCATAGTTAATAACCCCAAGGACTGAGCCCACTAACAAATGGACAACAGTAATCAAGACCCAAATTCAGGGTCCCACATAACCCACACAAGGGTCTCTCTTAGAGTATCCAACTCTGAAGATAAAGAAAACTATTCCATTGGGTCCCACAAGAAGGCCACCCCACTAAGATAGGGAGCCATAGCAGTCTTATCTAATACACACTGATCTGCTTACATGGCTAAACATACCTCACATGGCCCCAAACTACCGGACTAATAAAATGGGGAGACAAAGAAACAAGCCCTAAATGAAAGAAAAGGAAAAATCACCAGAAGAGCAACTATATGAAATAGAGGCAAGCAATTTATCAGATAAAGAATTCAAAGCAATGGTTTTAAGGATGCTCAAACAACTTAGTGAGAACTACAAGAAACTTAATGAGAACTAAACCAGCATAAAAAAAGAGGTAGAGCTATGAATAAAAATCAAGTGGAAATGAAGAATGACATAGCTGATATAAATATACCTTGAAAGGATTCAATAGCAGATTAGAAGCTGAAGACCAAATAAGCAAGTTAGAAGACAAGGTAGAAAAAACAACAACAAAACACCCAAATAAAGCAGCAAATGGGGGAAAAAAAATGAAAAAGCAGGAGGAGAGTAGAATGGACCTTTGGGACAATATGAAACATAACAATATTTGCATCATAGGGGTAGCAGAAGGAGAAGAATTGAAAAAAGGAATAGAGAACTTTTTGAAAAAATAATCACAGAAAACTTCCCTAACCTGGTGAAGGAAAAAGTCACCCACGCCCAGGAAACACAGAGTCCCATCAAGATGAGCCCCAAAAGATTCACACCTAGACACATCATAATTAAAATGGCAAATATTAAAGACAAAGAAAGAATCCCAAAGACAGCAAGAGCGAGACAGAAAGTTACCTGCAAGGGAACTCCCATTAGAGTGTCAGCTGATTTCTCAGTAGAAACAATGCAGGCCAGAAGGTAGTGGAATGAAGTATACAAACTAATGCAAAGCAAGGTTCTGAATCCAAGACTATTCTATCCAGCAAGACTATCATTCAAATTTGAAGGTAAAATAAAGAGTTTCAAAGATTTTTGAAAAAGGCTAAAGGAATTTACTACCACTAAACCAGCACTGCAAGAAATGCTGACAGGACTATTATAAGAAGAAGATGAAATAAAGAGACAAAAAGAAAGGAACACAGGCATAAAGAATATAAATGGCAACAAATAACTACCTATCAATAATAACCTAAGTGTAAATGGATTCAATGATTCAATCAAAAGACATAGGGTAGCTGATTAGATAAGGAACATGACTCATATATATGCTACCTACAAGAGACCTACCTCAGAACAAAAAATGTGCACAGGATGAAAGTGAAGGGATGGGAAAAAATTTTCCAGGCAAATGGAAATGAGAAAAAAAAAAAAGCTGTTGTAGCAATACTCCTGTCTGACAAGATAGACTTCAAACAAGGGCCATAGTAAAAGACAAAGACAGTCCCTACATAATATTAAAAGAATCAATTCAACAAGAGGATATGACTCTGGTAAACATATATGCACTGAATATAGGAGCATCTAAATGTATTTTAAAACTTCTGGAGGACTTCAAGGGAAAGATCAACAACAATACAATCATAATGGGGATCTTCAACACCCCGCTGACACCACTGGATAGATCTTCTAGACAAAAAACTACTAATGAAACAGAGACCCTAAACAATGTACTATATCATCTGGATTCAATTTATATTTACAGAATATTTCACTCCAAAGCTGCAGAATATACATTCTTCTCAAGTCATTCTCAAAGACAGACTGCATGTTAGGACACAAACTACATTCCTACAAGTCCAAGAAAATTGAAATCATGTCAAAGATCTTCTCAGATCACAATAGCATGAAACTAGAAATTAACTACAGCCCCTGGCCAGTTTGGCTCAGTGGTTGGAGTGTCGGCCTGCAGACCAGAGAGTCCCGGGTTTGGTTCCCGCTAGGGGCACATACCAAAAAATATGAAAAATAAAATAGAAATTAACTACAATAAAAATACTCAAACACATGGAGACTAAATAACATGTTATTAAACAATGAATGGGTTACCAAGGAGATCAAGGAAGAACTAAAAAAACCTCCTGGGAATCAATGAAAATGGACACACAACAACACAAAATCTATGTGACAGAGCGAAAGTAGTCCTAAGAGGGAAGTTCATAGCATTAGAGGCCTACCTCAAAAAACAAGAAACATTTCTAAGTGACTATCTAACCCTACAATTTAAAGAACTAGAAAGTAAACAAACAAACAAATCAAAAAACCCAGAGCAAGTGGAAGGAAAGAAATAGGAAAGGCCAGAGCAGAAATAAATTACATAGAGACTAAAAAAAAAAACAATTCAAAAGATCAATGAAAGAAAGAGCTGGTTCTTTGAAAAGATAAATAAGATTGATGAACCTTTAGTCAGATTCACCAAGAAACAGAGAGGAACCAAATAAAGTCAGAAATGAAAGAGATAAAGTAACAATTAACACTAGAGAAATACAAAGGATTGTTAGAAAATACTAGGAACAATTATATGCCAACAAACTGGACAACTGAGGTGAAATGGACAAATTCCTAGACTCGTACAGTCTCCCGATACTGAACCAGGAAGAGTCAGAAAACTTGAACAGACTAAATAACAACTAAGGAAATCTTTATGGTCAAAAAAGGAAATTCAGAACAGCAAAAGAAACACATCTGATTATGTACCTAAATGAAATGACAAAATTTAACATAATCAGAGTTAAAAAACAAAAATGGGGGAAAATGTGTGTGTTGGTGATTATAAAAACAAGAAATGTCAAGAACAAAACAGCTGAGTTATTCATATCGGTTATCTGGGGGAAGGGAAAAGAGTGAGGAAAAGTGAAAAAGAAGAGGTAAGGCCCTGGCTGGTTTGGCTCAGTGGTTAGAGCATTGGCCCTCAGATCGAAGGGTCACAGGTTCAAATTCCAGTCAAGTGCATGTAACTGGGTTGCAGGTTCGATCCCCAGCCCTGGTCAGGGTCATGTGGGAGGCAACCAATCCACATGCCTCTCTCACATCAATGTTTCCCCTGACCACTATGTTTAAACTTGAAAATACACTGCCACTCACACTTCCCACTCCCCACCTACAATATATTTCTCAACAGCACTTATTCTCTTCTCAAATGCTGCGTAATTTTCTTATTCACTTGGTTTATTGTCTCTCTAGTCTATGCTAGAAGATAAGCACCTGGAGGGCAGCTAATAAATCTAGCATTATTTTCTTTAAAGTAGATGCTCAAATGTACCTGCAGGATTTACTAAATAAATCATCATTTCCCACTGAAATAACAATAATGCTTCATATACTAAATTTTACATTTTTAAAATTACATATTTTCTGTATGCTTGGATATAATTTTAGAGTCTCTCTTTTGTTTTTATTACACTGTCTTTCTAGCATACTTTAATAACTGGTAAGTCATACCACCCTAGTTGTTCTTATTTCCATAGTTTTATTATTATTGGTAAATATTGTTGGTTCATAAAAACCTTAAGATTATTTTTCTAATCATAAAGTTAGATTTCCAATTATTAATTTTTGAATGTTCACAGTTTAGTGATATTAGATGTTCTGATCCAAAAATAGGAAATAAATGTTATTTTTACATCCTCCCATAAAGATAGATTATTTTATAAGGTTTTTATATTTGTATTGAATTATTACTGTGCTTTGTAGTTTTTGTTAGAGTATTTTAAATTTCCAGCTAATTATTACTAGCATAGAGAAAAGCAATGCCCTGTTTGTATAATTTAAATACCTTTTTTAGTATTTGTTGCTATTTTAGAAGCTTTGAATTTTCTAGATACGCAAAAGTTTTATCAAAATAATTGAGTCACCTCCTTTCCATTAGTTATAATAATTATTATGTCATTTTCTCAACTTATTACATTCAGTAAAATCTCAAAACACTGGTGAGTAATAGTGATAACAAGTATCCTTTCTGTACTTAATTTTCATGAGATTAAGTTATTTTACTATTTAGAATAAAATGTTATATTTTTGTCTTTATCACATTTACTTATTTTCTTCTTTTTAGATTGTCATTACAGTAATCCTGGGTGCTCATGAACTCAAATCCAAATACACAAATTAAACACACAGACATACACACACACACAAACTCAAATTAAAGTAGATGTGAAATTAGGAGCCTAACTGGTAAATTTACAATTTGCTCTATCCCAAAGAGTACTTTTAAAAATTACATTGGGATCTGGTTCAAGATGGCACACATTGACCCTTTCTCCTGTCTCAAACTCCATTGAACTGACTGGCCATTTTATTAAGAGTAAAAGTCACACCCTTGATAGTATTTCACTAGACTCCCACAAATGTCCCCTCCCCCTCCTGTGCTCCTTTCCTCTTTACTTCCCCCACTCCATCCACAAGGGCCCTCCAAAAATCCTAGTCCCATTTCCACCTCCACCTGGGGGCCTGTGAATTTACTGTTTGTCCCCTCTTGCCTGAGACAATCTTACACTGAATTCCTTATCTGAAGTCTTCAGGAGTGTTATCTTCTTGGGCCGGAAGATGCCCCTAGGAGAAGATGACTGAATTCATATCCAGGTGAAATGTACTGCTGTTAGCTCACTGATAAGTTACCTCCTTAAATGTTTGATTTTCAAGGGATTTCTGTGTTTTTAGTGTTCAGCTGTCCTCATATTGCTAATAAAAAAGACATTTGTCATTTGTACAAATCACTTATTCAGCCTGAGAAGGGAGCATTATCCCTTCCCCCAAAATCATTACAAATAAACCTTTTTGTCTCATATAATAGAATCTTAGTTCTGATGATATGTCAAAAACATGTTTAAATGATCTACATTTAACATGGTAGCCTCCAGAGATTGTTATAGCTTGACAATTCCATTTTTACCTTTTTGCAGTTTCTACGGGAGGCTGGATTGTGTGGCAAAGCAATCAGAAAAGGCAGTGGTGAAAACTTCTGTGGGAAAATTTTACTCCTAAAAATGCTACATAATCTTCTGATTTCTAAGTAGAGAAGGAAGGTTTGTTTGTTTGTTTTTTTTAGCTTAGAATTTGCTACTGTGCATTTTGAGGCACTATCATAACTGTAGAGTGCTAATACTTTATCTTTCTTTAATGCTTTAAGGATTACAAATGCTTTTATGTGCATTATGCCATTTCATCATTCTTGTCCAGTAAATGTAAGATTGTCATCAGTGAAAATATGTCCAGATGGTGGAAAATAAACATCACCCACCTAAATTAACACTAGACTAATGGCTACTGAATACATGCCTTAGAAAGCTTTAATGAAAGTTTCAAAGGTCTGAAGTGAAATTAAGCCATTATATGTACACATCTATGTCTGTGTGTGCATAGTTGCTGTCTGCCCTTATTATTAAAATGATTTTTTCATTTATTGATTCAACCAGTATTTCTTTGACCCTAACCATATTGAAGGCACTATATATATATATATATATATATATATATATATATATATATATATAATATAATGTAGCAAAAATGACCCATGTAATCCTGCCCTTTTGGAGTTTAAAGTCCAAGTAGACAACAAATAAAAACCAAATATTTCATTCTAATTTGATGGTTTTTAGCTTAATCAAGGTATAATTGATATATAAAATATTGTACACATTTAACATATGTATCTTTGCTTAGTTTGAATATATGCATAATTTGTGATACTCTCATCACAACCAAAGTACTAAACATATTTATCACTTCCAAAAATGTCCTTGTCTTTGTGTGTGTGTGTGTGTATGTGTGTTTGTGTTTTGGTAAAAACATAACAGATCTATCTTCTTAACGTATTTTAAAATGCAAAATATTATTGTTACCTAAAGGTACTGTGTTGTATATCATATCTTTAGAACTTACTCATCTTGCATAACTGAAACTTTATACCCACTAAAAACAACTCCCCATTTTCTCTTTCCCCAGATCCTGGCAGCCCACATTTTATTCTCTTCTTCTATGAGTTTGACTATTTTAGATACCACACATGAGTGGAATTGCGCAGTATATGTACTTCTGTGACTGGCTTATTTCACTTGCAAAAGTTGCTCTAGGTTTATCCATCTTATCATAAATGACAGGGTTTCCTTTTCCTGAAAGCTGAATAATATTCTATTGTATGTATATACCATATTTTCCTTACCTATTGAATTGTCAGTAGGCATTTGAGTTGTTTTCATGTCTTGGTTGTTGTGAATAATGCTGCAGTCAACACTGGGGTACAGATATGTCTTTAGGACCCTAACTTCAATTATTTTGGATATTTACCCAGAAGTAGGATTGCTGGATAATGTGATAGTTTATGTTTAACTTTTTGAGAAACCTCCCTACTGTTTTCCATGCTGGTTACACCATTCTACATTCCTAACAATGAAGTATAAGGGTTCCAATTTTTCCACATGCTCACCAATATGACATTAAAAAATAATAATAACAACCACCCTATCAGGAATAAGGTGGTATCTCATTGTGGTCTTGGTGTACATTTCCCTGTTGATTGGTGATGTTGGGCATCTTTTCACATACTTGTTGTCCATTTGTATGTCTTCTTTGAAAAAATGCCCATTTTTATTAGGTTATCTGGATTTTTTGTTATTGAGATGTATAGATTCCTTATCTACTTTGGATAGTAACCAGATAGATGGTTTGAAAATATTTTCTTGCATTTGTAGGATACCTTCTGTTGATTGTTTCATTTGCTGTGCAGAAGCAAAACTTAATAAGTGCAGTGAATAAATCATATTTTGATTTATGGAAGTAAAATATTCTTTCTTGTTTTAAATAGTGATAATTAATGGTAAATTATTTTGCTAAAAAATTGACGAAATAAGCTGACTTGCCAATGTTCTGTTGACTCTAAATTATTTTGTAACCATTATGGTATTTTTGAACCACCACTCAAGTCTTCCCCATGGTGCACATACACATTTAAAGATACTATTACAGAGGAAGTAGTAATGAATTTAAAAACTAGCCTGATACCTACAGTGAGACTTGTCTTTTTCTTTTGTGTAAAAATAATTACTTCTTCCAACATAACCCAGTCACTATCCAAAAAATACGATATATTTGTGTTCTAAGTTAGAATACAGAGAATGGTTAACATTGATATTAGTGTTTGAACATGCAGTATGTTAAAAGTGAAATGAAGTAAGGATAACCAAAAATATTAAAGAAAAGCATGTCGTGTCTTTGCAATAAAACCCAAGTTGCCTTAATTTCTTTCAGAAATATATAACCAGTGATCATCGTTCTTGTTGCTAGAGCCAAAATTTGTCCTAATTAATTATTAATTCCAAAAGCTGTAATCATTGAGTCCAGCTTGTCTTTCCTTTTTCATATTTTGAGTGATTCATTCGTATTTAAAACACAAAGCAGCTTTTCAAATGCCTCACATTCACTGCACTCCACTTGTTTTTATATTGTCAACCTCATTTTAGAAGGACCCTTGAAGTATTGAAAGGGACCCACAGTTGTATGTCAAATGATATCTATTGCTTCATCCTGATAAAAGTCATAGAAAAGGCTGATTTGCTGATTTAAGACATAACTTCTGAATTCATATAAGTAAGGTGACAGAATAGTAAATAAAGTGCATAAGACTCAGTGTTTCTGAACTGAGTGGGCTAGTGCTAATGCAATGCCTCTGAGGGAAAACTGAAGGCAACCAGTAACATGGATGAAATAGCAAACACCTTTCAACCTCATATGAGTGTCATTAAACTTATCAACGGTGGAAATGCAACAATTAGAAAAAGAACAAACCATAACTCAAACAATGGATTTAAGATCCAGCTTAGTTGATGGAAATAATGGACAATTCTGAAGGTAAATTGAATAGCCCACAGTGAGGTAATAAATATTAAAAGCTGCAGATGAAAACATAAGGAAAAAAACAAACACATCAGACTGAGGTGCTAAGAACTGTGAAGGGTACCAAGTTACAGACTGCACTCATGGTCAGAAGTGGTCGTTTTCACACGAGCTAATAAGCATTAACTCATGTGTTTATCTAAAATGAAAACACATTTGCTTAGGTTTACAAAGATGATTATGCATGCAGTATTTGTAACTCTGAAAATGAACACACAATATAAATATGTCTCCTAAAAAAAGATGGTAGCTAACAATGTTTAATTTAAATATATATACACATACCCACCTATCATACACATATACAATCTTGCAGAAGCTGGTTAATGATTTAGAGTTTTCTAAATGAACCATAGTGCTTGTCTATGAGCTGGTGGGGGAAGGGCAATGCATATAGAGGTTCAAAGAGATGAAAGTGTTCCTTCTTGTAATCTAACCCTGTACTTCCTGATGTATTCATTCTTTCTGTGAAGCTTTAAAAGCCAATCAAATCAACTTCCAATAATAAGGGAAGGTTGAACATTGGCATTTAATTCCTTTTTTCTTGAATGCCTCCAAATTAAATAAAGTTTTTTTTTTCCCTTAGAACACACAAAAACAAAAAGAAGATATGATAGCATCACAAATTATAAAATGGAAAAGTGATAGAAAGAAAACCAAATTTGCAGTCAAGAAGCAATCTAATGCAGTACAGAACCCTCTAAACACTCAAGAATTTGTGATGGTATTTACCTCTGAAAGCTACATTAAAAAAAAAAGAAGGCAGAAATAATTGAAATTTTGTATGAGTATTAAACACCCCCAGAGCCTCACTTATCTGGAAGAAAAGTTGAATCGTATTCAGAGAATAGGACAAAAAGGAGGATCTCTAGACTGAAGGGTCCAAGGCCGATTAAGAGGCAAAGCACTACACTTAAGGAGGGAGATAAGGAAATGTTTATGTACCAAATGTTGAGAGCCCCAGTCCTTTTCTCCAATTGGAGTCCTAAGATGAAAGTAGTCAGATATTTCTCTCCAAGCAGAAAAATTAAACAACCACCTTCCCTAAGACATGTGGCAAGCCCAACTTCAGGAAAGGCTCAGCAAACTGCCCAGTCAGGATTCCCTGATATGAAATTCAAAAAAGACAGGCCCAACCCACAGACACAGTCTCCTTTTTTGGTTTGTTTTTAGTGTCACACCACTTAAAGATGAAGAAGTCATCACACATCCCTAGACATTTACGAAAAGACTACAACATGGAAGACAGAGCACAAACCCAATACACATTAAAGGCTATTTGGAGGAAACAGAGACTCTTCAGGGAGAGGAAAAGCTCAGCAAAAGAACTAATAGTAATATTTCCAAAGATGTGATAAGATATTGGCATCCTTGAAAATAGAAGCAAACACTGCACAAAAGATTTAGAAATAAAAAGCAGATGTAACAATAGAAATAAAACATTTACTAGAAGGGTATGAAGAAACAAACTGACGAACTATATAAAAATGTAAACCAAAAGGACAAAGAAATGGCATGTAGGACAGAAAATATAAGATAACTAAAGAACTAATTCAGGATGCCCAAAGATTTTAATAAGAAGAATTTGAGAAAGAATAAAGAAAATAAAAGAAATAAATCCTTAAAACCATATTTTAAGAACATTTCCCAGAACTGAAGAACATGAATTTTAAGATTGAAATGGTCCTCTGAATACCTCCATGGGTAGAAATTCCCACCCCACCACCACCAGATCGAGGCCCATTTTTGCCAAATGTTAGATAATGAAAGAAGATAAGATATATCAGTTTCCAGAGAGAGAAGATGGGGGTGGGAGGAAGAGGAGAGAAGAGAAAAGAGAGAGGAGGGGAGAGAAGTAGAAGGAAGGAGAGGGGAGAGGAGAATAATTTAAAGGATTAGGAATCAATATAACTTAGAAATATTTAAAAATACGTTAAAAAAATGAGAAGGTATACTACATTCAGGGATGAGAAGAGTCAATATTTTTAAGATGGCAATTATACTCCAGCCTCGTCTTGCTACTTTGTTTATACTTTCTACATTCTCACCATGTACCAGCTAAAGCTATATTTGTTTCAGTTCTTACAATGTACCAAGCCTTTCTCTGCCTCAGAGTGCTTGCACATGTTTTTCTTTCAGTCTGAATGCTCTTACAGAGTTTAGTTCAGCTAATTCCTACTCATCCATCAAATATCAGTGTAGATGTCACTTTCTCGGTAAGTTCTTTCCTTCTTATCTAAAATAACTTTATTCCTGTTGTATTATCGTGTATTTTTAAATTACTGCATTTATGTAATTTGTAATTATATATTAATTGGGATTTTTATCCATATAGTGTCCATTGTATTCATAAGATCATAAACTGTACCAGGCTTAGCACAGTGGCTAGAACGTGGTAGGTCATCTTTCAAATTATGAGTTATCCTATGTTTAAATGCCCTGTTTTTATAATTCTTTTTCCAACTGCAACATCAATTCCACGGAGCATAGATTGTGTCTGTTTTGTTTACCATTGTATTATCAGTGCCTGGCATTTAGTTGTTGCCTAAAAAACGTATGCTATGTGAAGTCACTTAAATATTTGCTCCAAACAAAACTCTGAGAGAGGAAGTATCAGAAAATACTTGAGTAACAACTTTCTCTGAAATGATTTCTCATGAAAGAGGCATCAAAAAGATAAGATTCTCTGTTAAGCTTTGGGCACAAACTGATTCCTAATAAAATTTTTGTAGCAAATATGGCAAATCTATTGTTTGCTAATTGATTAACCACCAAGTATTTGTTGTAGAACTACCATGTGTCAGACCTACCATATGTCAGATCCAAGAGGGACAAGTGAGTTCATGGTGGGGAAGAGGTGAAGTAGGTGGGCAAACACTGGCTATCTATCTCCTGCAGACCACACTTGTCTCCTGTTTTCACAGAGTCATTTCTAAACTTCCCTCATGTGCTGCAACTTTCTCACTAGTCATCTTGGTTAATATAGTCCCTTTATCCTTCAGTGCCATCCTAATGGTTACATCTTCTCATGTCAAGCTAACTGTCTCTCTTGAACAGGGCATTTTGCTGCTCATTCTTGCTTCCATTACTGTTTTCATTGGAAATACTAGCACCTTTGTTCCTATCCACGATACCCACTGTTTTTCAAGGGCTTTTTCAAGTCCAAATTCCCTATGGCTGAAGAAGAATGTGCAAACATATACTAGGTTCAAAATTTGAAGGTATTTTTTTTTTTTTACCAAGCTAAACTTTATCCTGTAGGCAAGGGCCTTATGAGACATTCTAAACAGAAGTACAGGAGCAGGTTTGGCATCCTTATTAAGGATCACTGCAGGCATAAAATGGAAGTGGATCAAAAGGAGAATCAGACTAGAGCCAAGGAAGACCAGCTGGGATATGGTTATAATAATTCAGGAAAGGCTAAGTCTGGAGGAACATGGTCATAGGGGGAGAACAGAGAGACGAAAGATCCTGGTTTATACAGCATGGAGGAAGATGGCAGTGAGCACTGAGCAGAGCTCTCTGTGTGGGGCTGGTCTTTGAAGGAAGGGTTCTCTGCCCAGGAGGACATTTCAGACCTGTGCCCCTTCTCACCCTACCTTATTCTCCCCTCTCTTTTTGACTCCTCAGAAAGTCTTCCAAAGATGCAGGCAACTGCAAAGATTTATAAGCATCTTCTGAAGTAGGAAAGAGGAAGCCAGTGAAGTTAAGAATCCCAAACTTTCTGCTTTTACATCTTTGTTTTTGATGACTTACTCTCAGAAACTTAGAACAGCTCTTTTCAAATGGATTCTCAGGACAGATGCTTAATTATCTTGTTATTTATGGCCATTTTAACACTGATGTAGGGACCTTTCTGGAACTCAGCTGAGGCCATCGGATCATTAGCTTTGCTGACAAACTTCCTGACTTTAGTGATGCGTGTCTGCAGGCACTGGCCTCTATTTGAATATATATTCTAAATATATTCTAAAACAAGATCCTACAAGTCTGGATAAAGAGAAATTTGCCCTTCCTGTAGGCTACATTGGCTAGTGCCCCAAGAAAAAGGGCTGTTGAAAAAATTAATTTTGGTGTTTTTGTTGGCTTATATAAATATTAGAGAAGCTACTTTCTTAGTGTTCATTATATTTTCTAGTTAGAAAAATGTTTAGGAATCCATGCCACCAAAGGATATACTGGGAAATATTTTATTCTGTTTCAAAGAGGAAGGGGAACGGTGTGGGTAGAGAATATACTGGGGATAACATTTGGTGAAGGTCAGACATTAACTAAATACTGTGCACATGTTATTTTATTTAATTTTCATAACAAACTGGCAAATTAAGAATTATCTGATGGCATTTCTATGGATAAACAAGCCAGCGCTCAGGGAAGCCAGGCTACTGGCACAGTTAATAACTCTCAGAACCAGTTTCAAATCAGGTTTTTCAAACTACAAAATTTTTTTTCCTCGTATCTAAATGTAAATTAGTCAATTGACCAATGAATGTCTCATTTTCAAAAGGTATGTGGTTGGGGAGAGAGGATGAAAGTAATAGGAACATTAATTTTGCTGATTATATTTATATTGCCTTATTTTTAAAATGTAGGTTTAGGGCCCTAAAAAAGAAATTTTTATCTACAGGAATCACATGGATTCACTTAATTGAAACAAAAGTAGTCTTTTTCCCCATTTTTAATACAAACAAAGGGCAAATCATTGCCATTAACAAGATGTATTTAGTCACTTTATTTCAAAAAATGACAATTTAGATACTGAATTGGTCAAGATATCTCATAAAAATCTGTGCAGATATTATTATACAGGGTGATATAAAAATGGAAATGAAATGGATAGATAAATGTTTATTTAGATTAATTCATTACTGCCCGGCCAGTGTGGCTCAGTGGATTGAGCATTGTCCCATGGACTGAAAGGTCCTGGTTCAATTCCCAGTCAGGACACATGCCCGAGTTGCGGGCTTGATCCCCAGTAGGGGGAATGCAGGAGGCAGCAGATTGATGTTTCTCTCTCACATTGATGTTTCTATCTCTCTCCCTTCCTCTCAAAAAAACAAAAAATTAGTAGATGAGTTCATTACTTAAATATTGTGTATACATTAATATCAACTTAAAAGATGTCTTCAGTGACATTATAATGTGGACACAATTTATAAATTTATATAGTCATTTGAGCTTTGTAAGGTATTTTCATATTTTTGTATATTATCTTTGCTTCAGAGGAAAAAGCTGTGACTCACAGTGTTACAAGATTTGCCCAAGGTCACAGACTCAGAAATGATGGCATCAAGCCTCAAACCTAGTTATTTTGATACCGAGATTTATGTTCTCTCCACTCTATTTAGACTGCCTTTCTTTCCTTGGAAACATTTGTGTTAGTGATTTGTATGAAGTGGTGAAATTGTTGCTTATCAAATTTGTCCTTCACACAGAGCTGGAAGTTTCAAGTGATGTGACAAATGAAAGAAGAAAAATCAGAAGAAAAAACTTCCTAATAAAAAAGTTAACTTAAACTAGAAACTTGAAATTTAGTAGAGCTAAATATAAACTCTAGCAATTGGGTTTAATTAATGGATTCAGTAATCTTGGAGGTTTTGTAGAATTATGAGGATCTTTTAAGTGCACAATAACTAATGTTTCCTTCTTATATCCTTTCCAATTTGATAGAATTGAAATCTTTGTTTACCTTTGATATCTCCTGTATGGTTTTATTGATTATTTATATAGGAAACCATGATTTAAAGACATGTGATATGATTATTAGTCAGCTTTGTTCTTCAAATGAGCTCATTCATTACAGCTATTTTGAGGAAAATCATTTAGAACTTGAGATAGAATGACAGGTTTAAATAATGCTTACTGCATACAACCTAAGTAAATATGTAATTCTGTTACAATTTACAAAACAGTAATTCCTATATAATGAAGGTTTAATAACAGAAATAAGAAAATTATATGAATATTTAAGCAGGCATACATTTGTAACTCTAATCTTGCTACCAGAGAGAGAGAGAGAGAGCATGAATTAATTACATTTGAAAGATGTATGCATCATTTATGAACATAATTTCAAAATATAGCTTGGTCTTCTATATTTGCACAGAGAAGAAGCATTTATAAAATGTTAAAGGCTGATTTGTTTTTCTATCATAATCATGAATACAACTTAATGCTAAATAAAGCCAGAAATAATGGTCGCAGGTAAACCAAATATGTTATTTCAATTTATACCTGTAGGATTTCTTCCCAGGCATCATGAAAATGGATTGTCATAGATTCTTAGCTCATCAATTTATTTTAATTTTTATAATGGAGGTGGCTTTATTATTTTGTATGTTTATGTTTTATAAACTGTTCTACTCTTCAAAGCAAAGTAGAACTGAAATTTTGATCAGTTTAAATAATTAAAATGTCAGTGAGTGAATGGCTTATTATTTAATAAACTTTCTGTGCGAACTTACTACTTCTAAGTTACCATAAAAGGTGAGACTATTGATGGAAAGAACAGACTTAAGGAAGTATTGTACATGGTGTCTAAAAACAGATTTCCAAGTAGAACAAAACTCATTTCAGTTCTTAGTTCTATGGATTACCAGGTGAGATCTCAGGCAATTTATTTAATTTACCTTTACCCCTTTTTTCTCATGTATAAAGATTATTTTTAATTCATCTCATGTTTTTGTAGTACATAGAAAAAATAAACATCAGGGAAAACAAGGCACAAAGTAAGCACTCTATCACTTCATAAGTAATTTCAATTTTGCTTTTTTATTGAATTTATTGTGGTGACACTGGTTAATAAAATTATACAGGTTTCAGGTGCACAATTCTAAAATACATGATCTGTACACTGTATTGTGTATTCACCACCCCAAGACAAGTCTCCTCCCATCACAATTTATCCCGCCATACCCTCCTGCACCTCCCCCAAATTCCCTCCCCTGGCAATCTCCATACTGTTGTCCATGTCTGTAAATTTTTTTCTCATTTTTTTCTTCTTTGCTCAATCCCTCCATCCCCCAGGCTCCTCAACCCCCCATGATAACTCTCAACCTGCGCTCTACCTATGAGCCTATCTCTGTTTTGCTTGTTAGTTCATTTTGTTCATTATATTCCACATATGAGTGAGGTCACATGGGACTTGTATTTCTCTGACTGACTTATTTCACTTAGCATAACCATCAATCAAATGAAAACACAACCACCAAATGGGAGAACATATTTACAAGTACAATCTGATAAGGGATTAATATCCAAAATTGATAAAGAACTTATGAAACTCATTACCAGGAAGACAAACAATCTATTAAAAAATGGGCAAAGGACCTGAATACACAGTTCTCCAAAGAGAACATACAGATGGCCAATAGACATATGAAAAGATGCTTAGTGTCACTAATCATCAGAGAAATGCAAATTGAAACCACAATGAGATATCACCTCACACCTTTCAGAATGGCTATCATCAATAAATCAACAAACAATAAGTGTTGGTGAGGATGTGAAGAAAAAGGAACCTTGGTGCACTGTTGTTGAGAATGCAGATTGGTACAGTCACTGTGGGAAGCAATATGGAGTTACCACAAAAAATGAAAAATAGAACTGCATTATAATCCAACAATTCCAATTCTGGGAAGTTATCTGAAGAAACTGGAAGCACTAATTTGAAACAATATATGCACCCCTATGTTCATTGCAGCATTATATACAATAGCTAAGATTTGGAAGCTGCCCAAGTGCCCATCAGTAGATGGGTGGATGAAAAAGCTGTGGTACATTTACACAATGGAATACCACTCAGTCATAAAAAAGGACTCTTACTCTTTGAGACAGCATGGATGGACTTGGAGAACATTATGCAAATTCGATATTATCCCTTCCTCAAAGAGCTTACAATTTGTTTCCTTGTACATTCAGGGTAATTTTTGCTTTTATTTGTTGGCTTGTGGTGTATGATAAAAATATCTTTTATTAATTAATGTTATTTTAAAAAAACATTAGAGAAATTTGCCCAGCCTATGTGGATCACTGGTTGAGCATCGACCGATACACCAAAAGGTCGCAGGTTTGATTCCCAGTCCGGGCACATGCCCAGGCTGTGGGCCAAATCCCCAGTAGGGGGCATGCAGGAGGCGGCCAATTGATGTTCTCTCTCATCGATGTTCCTATCTCTCTCTCCCTCTCCAATCATCTCTCTCTAAAAATAAAGAAAAAAAAATTTTAATAAATAGAAAACATTAGATAAATTAGAAATCAATGGAAAAGTTAAATATGGTAAGAGATTAGCACATTTTGAGTCAATATTTTATTTTTCCACCAAACTAGAAATTAATTCTTCAGGCCTTGGGACTTATTTTAAGCACAGCTGAAAATTAGATAGGTCATGATTTAAGTCATTCAAGCAACAAGTCTAAAAGAAAGAGCAAAAAGATACAAAAGGAAGAAAAGAGCTGCAAGAGCAAAAGGATACAAAAGGAAGAAAAAACCTGCTTACTATTTTCCAATGCTAAATGTTCTTAAATCTAAAGGAAATTTCATATATTGCTTACACTTCAGTGACAGAACTAAGCAAACAAATCCCAAATTATTTGTGGAAAATCCCCATCTGTGTTCCTACTGCGAAATTCTAATCCAATCTGAATACATTTTAGGACTAGTCAAATATGTGAGCCACAACTACAGAGTGTTACAGACCAAATTTTGTCTTCTAAACAGAGTGATAATTTGGTTGTTTAGCTTGTTGTTCTATTTCATAGTCATTAATTTTTGTGTGTATGTATATGATTCCTGGTAATATTTTGTTAACAGCTTTATTAAAATATAATTGACACACATGAACTGCATATTATAAATATCCAAATGAGCAAGCATACCTGTCAGCCTCAAAAGTTTCCAATCCATATGATCTTAATTTTTTGTTGTTGTTCTTATTGGCTAAAATTTCTACTACAATATTGAATAGATATCTTGACAGTAGACATGATTTTCTTCTTTTGGATCGTAGGGGGGGAAGCATTTAGTCATTAACCACTAGATATGATATTAGTTTTAACTTTCTTGTAGATGACCTTTATCCAGTGAGTAACATCCCTTCTATTCCTAATTTACTGAGAGCATTTATTAGAAAAGGGTGCTAGATTTTGTCAAATGCCTTTGCTGTATCTATTTAAATAATCATATTATTTTTATTTTTAATGTGTTAATATATAGTACTAAGTTGATTATTATGTGTTAAGCCAAACTCAAAATCTTGTAATAAACTCTAGCAGTGAGGCAATAAACTGTTTTTATTTATTTGTTTGAACAGTTTTAAATTACAAACTTATTTTTTAAAATAACTATAAGTCTACTACAATTATCCATTTCTTCCCGAATAAGTTGCGAAGAAATTTTTCATTTCATCTATATTGTCAAAATTGTTAGAATAAATATTTTTATAGTGCCTCTTTTGATTATTTTAATATCTATAGAACCCATATAATGTAACCTCTCTTATTAATTCATATTGGTAATTTGCGTCCTTTTTTTAATTAATCAGTCTAGAGGTTTATCAGTTTTATTGATTACTAATAAACAGCTTTTGTTTTGTTGATTTATTCAGATGTTTTCATGTGTTCTCTTTCACTGATTTCAACTTTGATATTTATTATCCTTTTTTTGCTTACTTTCAGTTTCATTTGTTCTTGTAATATCTTAAAGTGGAAGCAAAGACTTTGGATTTGTGACCATTCCTCTTTTCTATCTAATACAGGTATATAGTGCCCTAAATTTTCCCCTAACTAGTTCTCTCTTGATATCTCATAAATGTTGATATGTTGTTTTCATTTTCATTTATTTCAAAATATCTTCTAATTCTATTTTAATTTCTTCTTTGACACATCATTATAAGTGTGTTATTTACTGCCAAATAACGAGGGAGTTTCCAGATATCTTCCTGGTATTGGTTTCTAATTTAATTCCTGTGTGATCTAAATTATACTTTGAATGACTTAAATTGTTTTAAATGAATTTATTAAATTTTTTTTATGGCCTAGAATATTGTCTCCTTGATAAATGTTCTACGTGTTCTTGAAAAGAATGCATATTCTCCTGTTTGATGGAATGTTAAAAAATTTCAACATTTAGCTCATGTTGATTGACTCTGTTCATCTTTATCTTTACTTTCCAGTTAATTTTTTTCTGTTAATTACTGAGAGAGGAGTATTGGAATTTTGACTGTGGTTGTGAATGTACGTGTGTACTTCTTTCAGATTCGTCCATTTTACTTCAGGTACTTTGAAGCCTTGTTAGGTGCTTAGATATTTAGGATTTTTATGTAACTTAATGAATGGACTCTTTGATCCATGATAATATATTTTCAATTCTGGGTCTATTTCAATTATTATGTTGTCCTAATATTATACATACCTAATAACACTTTTTTTCATAAAGAAAATTTTTATTTATATATATATATATATATTATTTTTGTTACAGATGTTTCTCCTTTCCTTCCCCATTGACACCCTCCTCCCCATCCCCCCCACCCTGTACACGGCTTTGTTGTCCGAGTCCATTGGTTATGTCTACATGCATATAAGTTCTGTGGTTTATCTTTTCCCTCCCTCCACAACCCCCTCTTCTGAGGGTTGTCAGTCTGTACACACGTCTCTGGGTCTACCCTATTCCTCAGACTGTTATGTTCATTATATTCCACACAAATAAATGAGATCATGTGGTATTTGTCTTTCTCTGCTTGGCTCGTTTTGCTTAGGATAATACTTTCCAGGTCCCTCCATGTCATCTCAAAGGATAAGAAATCTTTTTTTCTTACAGCTGCATAGTACTCCATTGTGTATATGTACCACTGCTTTTTTATCCATTCGTCTACTGATGGACACTTGGGCTGTCTCCAGATCTTAGCTATTGTAAATAGTGCTGCTATGAACAGGGGGGTTCATATATTCTTTCTGATTGGTGTTTCAGGCTTCTTAGGGTATATTCCTAGAAGTGGGATCACTGGGTCAAATGGCAATTCAATTTTTAATTTTTTGAGGTAACACCATAGTGTTTTCCATAGTGGCTGCACCAGTCTGCATTCCCACCAGCAGTGTACTAGAGTCCCCTTTTCTCCACACTCTCACCAACACTTGTTTGATGATTTGTTGATGGCGACCATTCTGGCTGGTGTGAGGTGATACCTCATTGTTGTTTTAATTTGCATCTCTCTGATGATTAGTGATGTTGAACATTTCTTCATATGTCTCTTAGCCATTTGTATGTCTTGTTTGGAGTGGTGTCTATTTAGTTCCTCTGCCCATTTTTTAATTGGGTTCTTTGTTTTTCTTTTGTTGAGTTGTATGAACGTCCTATATATATATTGGAAATTAACCCCTTATCTGATATATCATTGGCGATTATGCTCTCCCGTACAGTGGGTTGTCTTTCCATTTTGATGATTGTATCTTTTGCTTTGTAGAAGCTTTTGAGTTTGATGTAGTCCCATGTGTTCATTTTCTCCTCTGTTTCTGTTGCCTTAGGTGATGTATCAGTGAAAATTCTGCTGCATATGATGTCTGAAATTTTGTTGCCTACAGTTTCTTCTAGGATTTTTATGGATTCATGAATCACATTTAAGTCTTTTATTCATGTTGAGTTTATTCTTGTGTATGGTGTAAGTTGATGGTCTAGTTTCATTGCTGTGGCTATTCGAGGTCTGTTTTGGTTCCCTGTGAACTTTTGAAGTATTTGCTCTAGTTCTGTGAATTATGTTGTTGGTATTTTGATGGGGATTGCATTGAATCTATAAATTGCTTTGGGTAATATGGACATTTTAATGATGTTAATTCTTCCAATCCATGAACAAGGTATGTGCTTCCACTTTATTATATCTTCCTCTATTTCTTTTTTCAATATTCTGTAGTTTTCTGCAAATAGGTCCTTTACTTTTTTGGTTAAGTTTATTTCTAGGTGTCTTAATTTTTTTTCTGCAATAGTAAATGGGCTTGTTTTTTTAGTTTCTCTTTCTGTGAGTTTATCATTGGTGTATAAGAATGCCATCGATTTCTTGACGTTAATTTTGTATCCTACAACTTTGCCAAATTCATTTATTAAGTCTAGTAGATTTTTGATGGAATATGTGGGGTTTTCTATGTATAATATCATGTCATCTGCAAGTAATGAAAGTTTCACTTCCTCCTCTCCAATTTGGATTCCTTTTATTTTCATTGATTTTTTATCCTCACCGGAGGACATTTTTCCCTTTTTTGTTTAGATAGAGTGGGGGAGAGACAGAGGAAGAGAGAGGGAGAAATATCGACATGAAAGGGACTCATCGAGTGGCCGCCACCCATACGACCCAACCAGGGCCAGGGAAAAACTGCAGCCAAGGTACATACCCTCAGCGGAAACCGAACCCGGGTCTCTGTGGACCGCAGGCCGACATTCTAACCGCTGAGCCAAACTTGCCAGGGTGGATTCCTTTTATTTTTTATTCATATGTGATTGCTACGGCTAAGAATTCCAGTACAATGTCAAATAAGAGTGGCAAAGTGGGCATCCTTGTCTTGTTCCTGTTCTAAAGGGAAATGCTTTTAGTTTTTGCCCATTGAGTATGATGTTTGTTGGCTGTAGGACTTTCATATATGGCTCTATTATGTTGAGATATGATCCCTCTATTCTCACATTACTGAGTTTTTTTAAATCAGAAATGGGTGCTGGATTTTGTCGAATGCTTTTTCAGCATTTATTCATACGATCTTGTGGTTTTTATTCTTCATTTTGTTTATGTGGTGTATCACATTTATTGATTTGCAAATACTGTATGAGCCTTGCATCCCTGGGATGAATCCCACTTGGTAATAGTGAATAATTATTATGATGTATTGCTGGATTCGATTTGCTAGTATTTTGTTCAGGATTTTGGCATCTATGTTCATCAAGGACATTGGCCTATAGTTTTCTTTCTTTGTAGTGTCTTTTTCTGGTTTCGAAATTAGAATTATGCTGGCCTCATAAAATGAGTTTGGAAGTCTTTCTTCCTCTTGAATTTTTTGAAATAGTTTGAGGAGAATGGGTGTTAGTTCTTCTTTGAATATTCAGTAAAACTCCCCCATGAAGCCATCTGGGCCTGGGCTTTTGTTTGCTGGGAGAGTCTTGATTACCTCTTCAATTTCCTTAGTTGTTCTTGGTCTGTTCAAATTTCCTATTTCTTCCCGGTACAGTTTTGGGATACTATGTGTTTCAAGAAATTTGTCCATTTCTCTTAGATTGTCACATTTGTTGCTGTATAATTGTTCATAGTATTGGTTAATGATCCTTTGCATTTCTGTGATGTCATTTGTTACTTCTCCTCTTTCATTTCTGATTTTGTGTATTTGGGTTCTCTTTGTTTCTTGGTGAGTCAAGTTAAGGGTCCTTGAATCTTGTTTATCCTTTTGAAAAACCACCTCTTTGTTTCATTGATCCTTTGAATTGTTTTTTGGTCTCTATGTCATTTATTTCTGCTCTGATCTTTACTATTTTCTTTCTTCTACTGGCTCTGGGGTTTTCTTTTTGTTTGCTTTCTAGTATTTTAAGTTGTGATAGTTTATTAGAGATTTTTCTTGTTTCTTGAGGCGGGCCTGTAGTGCTATATGAAGTTCTCTCTGAGAACTGCTTTCGCTGGATCCCATAGATTTTGTGTGTTCATTTTCACTGGTTTCCAGGAAGATTTTAATTTCGTTCTTGATCTCCTCGATAACCCATTCACTGTTTAATAACATGCTCTTTAGCCTCCATGTGTTCAAATGCCTTTGTATGTTCTTGTTTTAATTGATTCCGATTTTCATGCCATCATGATCTAAGAAGATGCTTGATATGATTTTAATCTTTTTGAACTTGTAGAGACTTAGTTTGTGTTCTAACATGTGGTCTATCTTTGAGAATGTCCCATGTGCATTTGAGAAGAATGTGAATTCTGTAGTTTTGGGGTGTAATTCTCTGTAGATATCCATTAAATCCATTTGGTCTAGTGCTTCATTTAGAGTCTCTATTTTTTTTGTCTAGAGGATCTATCCAGTGATGTCAGCGGGGTGTTGAAGTCTCCTGCTATGATTGTACTGCTATTGGTTTCTCCTTTGAAGTCCTCCAGAAGATTTTTAATATTTTTTGGTGCTCCTATATTGGGTGCATATATGTTTATCAAGGTTATATCTTCCTGTTGGATAGATCCTTTCAATATTATGTAGTCGCCTTCTTTGTCTCTAATTATGGCCTTCATTTTGAAATCTATTTTATGAGATATGAGTATTGCTACCCCAGCTTTTTTCTCCTTTCCGTTTTTTTGGAAGATTTTTTTCCATCCCTTCACTTTCAACCTATGTGAATCTTTTGTTGTGAGGTGGGTCTCTTGTAAACAACATATATGTGAGTTGTGCTTCCTTATCCAAATCAGCTACTTTTTGTCTTTTTACTGGAGGATTCAATCCATTTACATTTAATGTAATTATTGATATGTACTTATTTATTGCCATTTTTGTTTAGTGTGGTTCTATTTTTTTCCCTATTTCTCCTGCAAATTACAGCAGTCCTTTTAACATTTCTTTCAGTGGTGGTTTGGTGCTAATGTATTCCCTTAAAATATTTTTTTTGTCTGGGAAGCTCTTTATTTGACCTTCTATTTTGAATGATAGCCTTGCTGGGTAGAGTAGTCTTGGATTCAGTTCCTTGTTTTTCATGACCTTGATTACTTCACACCACTCCCTTCTTGCCTGTAGTATTTCTTGTGAGAAGTCAACTGAGAGACTTATGGTTGTTCTTTTGTAGGTAACCTGTTGCTTATCTCTTGCTGCCTTTAGGATTCTCTCTTGTCTTTAAGTTTTGGCACTTTGATTACTATGTGTCTTGGTGTGGGCCTGTTTGGTTCTTTTTACTTGGGGCTCTCTGTACTTCTTGAACTTGAATTCCTTCTTCCTTCACCAAATTAGGGAAGTTTTCTGTCACTATTTCTTCAAATATATTCTCTAAACCTTGCTCATCTTTTTCTTCTTTGGGGACTCCTATGATGCGAATATTATTACGTTTCCAGTTGTCCCACAGTTCTCTTAAGCTGTCTCCCTGTTTTTTAATTGTTTTTTTCTTTTTGGTTTTCTGATTGGTTGATTTTTTCTACCCTATCTTCTAATTCACTGATCTGGTCCTCAGCTTCCTCTACTCTGCTGTTTAGTCCTTCTAATGTGTTCTTTATTTCTGCTAAGTCATTCTTAATTTCTTCTTGGTGGTTTTTAATTTCCAATTAATGTTTTTATGTCTTTACTCATGGTGTTGATGTTCTTATCCATGCTGTTGAGCTTCCTCAAGATCATGGCTCTGAATTCTATTTCTGTCAACTTGCTTTACTGCATTTCATTAATCTCATCTTCGGTAGAGGTCTCTTGTTCTTTCATTTGGGATTTGTTTCTTTGTTTCACCATTTTGGCTCTCAGTGGGTTTTGAAGCCTGCTAACTTTTCCCTGTGGGTGTTGGTGTTCTGCTGTTTGTGGTTCTCTCTACTGGGTTTGGATGAGCCAGGGAGGACCCATGGTAAACACCATTGTCAAGTCTTACTTTCCTGAGTAGAGATGCAAGCCCAGGAATGGTTTAGTTATCCTCTAGCTTTTTGCCAGGAAGCCATTAGTCATGGTTGCTGGAAGAGCCTTGGGTTCTCTGTGAATGAAAAACTCCCTCAGGTGTTAAGCATAAGGGGATTTCCCAAGGGTTGGACAAATGCTGGTTGTTAATGAGACTCAATTTGCATTTCAATAGCCCACAGGGTGGGGTTGAATCTCTGAAGGAGGGGCCTCTGCTTTTCCCCAGAGCCCTGGGAAGGAGTAAGATGACCACCTTCCTGCCTGGGCACGACTCAGCAAAAGCTCTGAGTGCCCTCCAAATCCCGAGTGTCTGCACACAGTTCCAGTCCTGTCCACCCTCCCTCTGCTGGAGTCCCGGGTGAGTGGCTGTGGCTATTTTAGTGCTCTGTCCTGGCTCTCTGTGCTGTAGAGCCGCTTGGGAGTTTAAGCCTGAGGGCACTGCTCACAGCTAAGACTGCTGCTGTCCGTGGCCTCCCAACCCCCCTCTCATGCCTCCGCAATCCTACCAGGATCGATTTATGTCCCTGGTTATATAGTCCTCACAAGCTGCTTTTCTGTTGCTTTTTCCCCCGATTTGTCTTTATTTTAGTTGTAATTCCTGTTTGGTCCTGGGAGATGGTCTGTGTAGCTTCCATTCATTCTGCCGCCATTTTGAATGCCCCCCCTAAAAACTTTTTTATTGGAATCTAGATAATGTTTATTTTACCTTTATTGTGGTGTATATATAAATTTGTTAGGCAGGACTAGAGCTATGTTTAGTCTAGAGCCAATATTCTCTATTGCAGAGGCAAGAGCCTTCTGAGTGCCTGTGAATTATGAGTTTCTCCACTTTGGCTTATAGAAATAGATGCTCTTTCAGGCCCTGTATGTTCACTGGGTACCATTTAATTTGATATATTTGTATGGTACATTCCAGCACCTCTCGCTTTTATCTCACATGCATGTACTGATCAGAATCCTGCTAAATACTTGAGGAAGACCCTCTGTAGATCTCTACGGTTCCTCCTCCAGTCTCCTGTGTTATAAACTATATCCACCTTTGCCTTCCCAGACTCCTTGTATGATGGCCTGGAAATTCTCTCAGGGTAGTATGCTGGGGTAATTAAAGTGTCCATCTTACTTGTTTCTTATCGTCTATAGATAACTGTCCTTTATTGTTCGATATACAGTTTCTTGAAAACTTTTTAAATATATTTTTTTTTTCCATGTTTTGCTGTTTCAAGTAAACAGGTAAATCTAATCTCTATTACAACATCTTGGTCAGAAGCCAGATTCCAATAGCACTGATTTCTTAGTTATTACTAGTAGGAAGTATTATAATTTCTTTACATTTTAGAAGCAACTTGAATTTAGAAAACCACATATTGCTTTTCTTTATCTTTTGGATTCATGGTTAAATAAAGAAGTAAATATTATTATAAAGATTCTATATAGGTTAGAGAGGTAGAGTCCATTGAAATGGAATAAAGTAAGCATATTTTTTTTCTAAATAGTTTGAGCTACTTTATTCAGTAGTGTACATTCTTGCTCAAACATAGAATTATCTTGATAATGCAAAATATTTCATGAATCATATATGATATGTGAAAATATGTATGTACATATTTATGTGTCTGTTTTGCTTAATTTATAAAGATACTATGGATTAATTCAAAAGTTTCATATAATCTATTTCACTTTATCACAAAGCAGTTGTGATATAAAACTATAACTTGCAAAATATATTCAGAAAACTTGCATTGGAAGTAGATGAAGAAACAAGAAGACATTCTACCAATACCAGCCTCAAAATATTTCAAATATATAACTGATTTTCTTTTACATTTTTTTAATGAATTGTAAAAATGTGAAGTGAAATAGATGGTGATAGAAACAGCTGGACTGGAGAAGGTTGTAAAATGGGATGTGAAGCGTGCTGACTAAAAGATCTCAACAAGCCTATGGAAATAACCCCCCCAAAGTGGCTTGTGGCACTGTCCTTGGTGCTGCCTCATTAGTTATCCTCGGATGTAATAGCTAGTGTTTAGTACTCCCTACCTGCAAGTCACAGGGGACACAGAGATGAATAAAATGTCAGCAACTCTTAGAGGACAGAAAGACAGTGTTGAACACATTTATGAGGGACATAAACCTGGCTAAGTCACCAATTTCTTGGGTAAAAAAAGAAAACTCAGGATTGTGTAAGCTATAGAATGCTCAAGCAATGTATGGAAATAAGAAAAAAAGATAAAATTAAAATGACTTAACAAGGTTTTATACTGAAGTTAAAACAAAATATCAAATATGAACATGTGAGACCAGATGAGGATGGGGAGGTGGGGCAAAAAAAGCCAGGCTTTACCAGCATTTAGTAAAGAGAGGGTATAAGAGATGAATGGAAAATGCATAAACTGAGATTAAGAAGCCTTGGACTTAAGTAATTTTCCCACTGTGAAACCATGTTCAAACACTTAAAACATCAGTGTTTCCATTTCCCCACATGTAAAACTGGGTGTGTGTTACTTCATTCTCGCTTGAAAAGGAGTATTTTAATCCCTATAGTTCAAAGCTTTCTGTTCTAAAGCCCATATTTGGAGGCAAATATGTAATTTTATTTTTTATTGTTGAGAAGGTTTTATAGTTTCTTTGCATTTCCTTTTTTTCCATTAATTTTTTTTTTTTAGAAAGAGTAGAAGGGAGGGAGAGAGAGAGAGAGAAACATTGATGTGAGAGAGAGACATCAATGGGTTGCCTCCAACTGGGGCCGGGGATTCAACCCACAACCCAGGTACGTGCCTTTGACCAGAAATGAACCTGTAACCCTTTGGTCTGTGGGCCAATGCTCTAACTGCTGAGCCAAACCAACCAGGGCTCTTTGCATCTCTTTAGAAAGACCCTCAAGGTAGGGAGCCAAGACTACCCATTGGGGAAAGGCTTGTCTCTCTTTAACAAATGGTGCTGGGAGAACTGGAGAGACACATGCAGAACAGTGAACATGCATAACTTTCTCACACTGCTCACAAAAACTAACTTGACATGGCCCAGTCAGTGTGGCTCAGTGGATTGAGCATCATCCCATGGACTGAGAGGTCCCAGTTGGATTCCCAGTCAGGGCACATGCCCGGATTGCAGGCTCAATCCCCAGTAGGGGGCGTGCAGGAGGCATCCAATAGATATTTCTCTTTCACATCGCTGTTTCTTGCTCTCCTTTCCTCTCTCTCTAAAAAATAAATTAAAACATATCTTTTAAAAATTTACTCAGCGTGAATCAAAAATGTAAACATAAGACCCAAAAGCATAAATTTCCTAGAAGAAAACATAGGGAAGACGTTCATCAATATTTGTCTTGGCAATAATTTTGGGGGGCATGATGCCAAAGCACAAACAATAACAACAAAGCAACAGATGGGACCATGTCAAACGCAAAAGCTTCAGCATAGCAAAAGAAACAATTGACAAAATGGAAAGACAAACTACAGAATGTGAGAAAAAATTTTATAAACCATATTTCAGATATGGGGTTAATATCCAAAATATATAGAGCTCAGTCACTCAATAACAAAAAAAAAAATCTGATTAAAAAATAAGCAAAAGAAATAAATGCCATTTCTCCAAAGAGAACATCAAAATTTAAAATAGACATATGAAAAGATGCTCAATATCACTAATCATTAGGGAAATGCAAGTCAAAACCACAATAAAATATTACCTCATACATGTCAGAATGGTTTTCAACAGAAAACAGGTGTTGATGAGTTTGTGGTGAAAAGGGAATCCTTATATATTGTTGGTGGGAATGTAAATCGGGCCCACCACTATAGAAAACAATATGGAGGTTTCTCAAAAAATTAAAATAAATCTGGCATACAATCCAGCAATTCAATTCTGGGTATGTACCCAAAGGAAATGAAAACAAGATTTTTATGAGATATGTGTACTCCCATGTTCATCACAGCATTATTCACAATAAGCAGTATTTGGAAACAACCCAAAAGCCCTTCATTGAATAAATAGATAAAAAGGATGTGGTACATGTACTCAATAAAGTATTATTCAGCCATAAGAAAGGAAGATATCCTCCTATTTGCAACAACATGAATGGACCTTGAACACATTGCACTGAGATAAGTCAGACAGAGAAAGACATATGTGAAATCTAAAAATGTTGTCTATAAAAACTATAAAATGATGAGTACCAAAGGATGGGAGGAGGGGATAAGAGTGGTGGTAGTTAAGGGTACAAACTTATAATGTGTAGTAAGTAAGTCATCGAAATCTAAAGCATAATATAATAATACAAACATTAGCCTTGGTCGGTTTGTCTCAGTGGTGTCACTTGAGGACTGAAGGATCTCGGGTTCGATTTCTGATCAAGAGCACGTGCCTGGGTTAGATCCCCAGCCCAGGTCAGGGTTGTGCAGGAGGCAACCAATTGATGTGTCTCTTTCATATCAATGATTCTCTCTCTCCCCCTGTCTCCCTCCCTCCTTCCCCCTCTAGCTAAAGATCAATGGGAAAATATCCTCAGGTGAGGATTAACAACAACAAAATAATACTAATATAGATAATAATAATGTACTATACTTATGTAATATCATAAATATCATGACAGTTGCAATCATATTACCATTTATAAATGTATCAAAGTTACACAATGTTATACATCTAATTTATGCAAAAAAAAACAAGATCATCAAGGTAGAGACAAAGTGTTAGCTATATTTGTATCAATAATAATAGTTTATTGATGAAAAGAATTTAAGTCAAAAGAACTGGTTCAGAACCATATCTTCCACTTACTGGGTAACCATAAACAATACAGCTGGCCCTTCATATGTAGGTTCTGCATCTGCAAATTCAACCAACCACAGATCAAAACTAGTTTTTGAAAATGTTATGTTGTTGCTGACCTATGTTTGTGCCATACTGAACATGTACAGACCATTTTTTGTCATTATTCTCAAAACAATATAGTGTAAAAACTATTTACATAGCATTTGCATGGCATTAGGTATCATAAGTAACCTAGAGATGATTTAAAGTATATGAGAGAATGTGCATACGTTATATACAAATACTAAGACATTTTTTATCAGGGACTTGAGTATCCACAATTGTATCTGTGGGGATACTGGAACAGTTACCCAGGGACAACTGCAATCTCCACATCGCCTGCAATCTCCACATTGTCTTCTCTTTACAATAAATGCATTAGAAAAGTTCCTGTTCAACTAGAGCATTCTACAATTCTTAGATTCTTGTTCATACATAATTAAGCAGCTCTCACCAATATGCTTTTGGTTGTTGATGTATCACATATAATTATCTTTAGAGTCTCATAACTGAAATGGTTTTTCCTGCTGAGCCAACTACAATATATATAAATATCAGGACAATATCTCATGGATATTTATGAAATTACCATTAAAATATAATGCTTATTTTGGCATAAAATGGTTAATATTGTATGTAGGTTATCATTATAGTATTGCACCCTTCAGACTTATAAAACATACAACTTCTAAAGGGAAATTAACTCCGCCTTCCTCTTGTTACCAATTGAAGGCAGTAACATTAGCAATATCACCAAAGTGGCCTAGAGTGTGCTCATTTATTGTGAGTTTTATATAACTGACCCAATTCTCGCTCTCCACTCTGGAAAACAGACTTTCTTCAGGGGAAGTTTTATGTCCTCCTTGGCCATTATCTTTGATACATATTGTAAATTTGTTCCACTGGGTAATGTTTCATTTTGTTTTGTTTTGTTTTCCTTTTTGGTATGTTATACCTCTAACAGGGGACAGGCATTGGGTTTGTAAGGGAATATTTGATCAGAGAAGGAAGGAAATGACCATTTATTGTGTATCTGTGGTATACTTTATGTAAGATAGCTCATTTAATACACAGGACAGTACATACATTTTGTACTATTACTTCCCCATCTCGTGAAATCTGTGTTTTTTGTTTTACAGGTATTAAATTACAGAGGCCAATCTCTCTAATTCTGAAAAATCCATTCTACTTCACTAATCAAGACCGAATAGGCCCCTACAATCTGCCCAAGTGCCCAGGGCTGTCACCAGACAAAACCAGTGTCTGCTCTGTATCAGAGAGGCCTCCAGGAATTCTTTCTTTTCTCTGTCTGGGAGGATCAAGAGTCAGAATTTTTCTACATGTACAGAATACTAGGAAATACTATGGGTTCTATAAAAGATCATCTTTGTTATAAAATATTCAAAATAGTTTTTTGATTCCTTATTCAGCTTGTCAAAATCCTTGTTTCTTTATATTTTAGGTTTCATTTTATGCTTTTTATTCTTTCTATTCCCTTTCTACAGTCTGTCATAAAGTCTATTAAAACATATTCAGAATCTTTTTCTTAAAAGAGCTTTATTTATTTGTCCTCAATGACACCATCTTAGCCCATGTCCTGCTAGAGACCCGTTTGAATAATTGAATTGTTATCCAAGGACTTCTAAGTTGTCCTTCTAATCTCTCAGGGAATCATAATATCTTGAGAATGGCAATGACAATAAAGGCATTTCTAGATTAATGGCTTTTTCAAAGCAGGGAGCCTAGGATATTAAAGCTAAGATAGCTTTTGCCCAAACCTTATCTAATTTAAACTTCATGATCTTTCTCTAAGGTAGGTCGTCTTATCCCCATTTTATAAGTAAATAAACTCTGTTATCTTGTTAGTAGCAGAGGTAGGTTTTCTAACTCTAGTTCTGTTTCTCCCAAATACTGAGATCATTTGGAAAAATCTTTGAGGGCAAGGAGATCATCTCCTGATACTGACTTCCTCCTTGGACATGGTTGGTGAGAAAGAGATGCTTTCTGCAGCATGCTTACTCTAGCAGTCCCCTAATTGAGCTTCAGTATCTTCTACCCTAATTCTTACCGATTTCCAAGAGCCCACTTTAACTTGCTCATCTTATTTAGAGGAATTTATTCTCATTTTAGCTGTTTCTTCCTGTAATGTTTATAGAGCTACAGAGAATATTAGTACAGAACTGATGTTTAATAAAGACTGAGTTTCCTGTGTTTACTTTTGTTAATGCCACCAGAGAGACTGACCCTCCTTTATTACTCTTTATATTTCCAAATCCTACTTATCTCAAGAGTTTACCCAAGATTTTCTTATCAAAGCCTTTTCCAGCTACCCAAATCTCATAATCACTGGCTTTCCTGGGTTTCAATAAAACTACTACACACAGTATTCTTCCATTAACTCAAACTCCCGAAACTAAACTTTAGTTTTACCTATTTTCCTCTGAAGTCTTGTTCATACTTGGGGCCTCATCCCTAGGACTGAGGGCCATCATATCAGAGGTCTAACCAATGCATAGAAATTGTATTGTATAAGCTCCTTCAGTGCTTTCTAATCTCACTAGCAAAGATCTCTCTAGCCTTTATTTCTTTTCTTTTCTTTTTTTCTTTATTGATATTACAGAGAGAGAGAGAGAGAGAGAGAGACATCGATGAGAGAGAACATCGATTGGCCGCCTTCTGCACGCCTCTCACTGGGGATTGGGCCCACAACTTGGGCATGTGCCCTGCAAGAATTGAACTGGTGACCTCTTGGTGCATTGGTCGATGCTCAACCACTGAGCCACACTGGCCAGGCTCAAGCCTTTATTTCTTGTAGGTGGAAGTTGCTGAATAGGGCTGTCAGATAAAATACAGGACAACCAGTTAAATCTGAATGTCAGATGATCAAGAAAAACAGTTGTTTAATATCAACTTTGCCAAATATTGCATGGGAAATACTTATGCCAAAAATACTCATCATTTTTATGATATTCAATTTTTTGTTGTTGTTGTTAATCCTCACCCAAGGATACTTTCCCATTGATTTTTAGATAGAGTGGATGGGACGGAGCAGGAGAGAGAAAGAGAGAAACATCAATGTGAAAGAGACATATCAATTGGTTGCCTCCTGCATGACCCAACCAGGGCCAAGGATCGAACCTGCAACCCAGGTATGTGCCCTTGACCAGGAGTTAAACCCATGACCCTTCGGTCCATGGGCCAATGCTCTACCTGCTGAACCAAACCAGCCAGGGCATGATATTCAGATTTAACTGGTAATCCTAAATCTGATGACTCTATCCCTGAGAAATCAGCCCAACTTTTTTGACATATTAACTGCATGTCACCTGGTTGCGATCAATCTTGATTTAATGTCCTTTTATTGTGCGATCCCTTACATGTCTATAATGCTGCACTGTTTTCAAAGCACATTTATTACCTTATTTATTCCTCAGAATTACCCAAGTGGATGGTTGCTATCTTTACTACTGTTTACTTGGTGTTTTAATACCTTTGTATTTCAATTTCCTAGGATATAACATAGAGTTAATCAGACCTATTTTGATGAACGGTTACAAAGATTAAATGGGATAAACAACATAATGCAAATTCCCTGAAAGATAAAAGAAAACAAATAACCAAATGAACCTATATGACCTCTACATTCCTTTACCATTACTCCAATTAGCTACCTTAATACCACAAAGCAAATACCTGTGAAAGGAGGAGCTTAAACATGAATCATCTGGTTACAGTTCAAGACTTTTGTAATATTCTTCATGAAGAGTAAGGAAGTTTGACATGAAGCTTAAGAAAAGACACTTTCTCATCACCTTATTTCCTTCACTTGGATATTCCCCTATCTTCAAGAGGAAATTTTTTATTATTATAAGAAATATCATATAAGAATATATACATATATGAGATCATCTTAATTTGAATCAGTCACTCTGTGTTTTCTCTCAGTGTCTTGAGAATTTTTTTTAAATTTAAAATGAGAAAGTTTTGGGGTTTTTTTTTGTCCTCACCTGAGGACATTTTTGCATTTATCTTCAGATAGAGCGGGAGGAAGAGAGAGAGAAACATTGATGTGAGAGAGACACATCAACTGGTTGCCACCCACACAACCCCAACCCGGGCTGGGGACAAACTGCAACCAAGGTACGTGCCCTTAGCAGGAACCAAACCCAGTCCTCTCTGGTCTGCGGGCCGATGATGCTCTAACTGTTGAGCCAAACCAGCCGGGGCTAGAATGAAAAAGTTTTCAAGGAGTCTTGGGTGAAACTAATTAACAGTATCTACACAGAAACAAACACATAATTCAAAGATAAAAGAAGTAGATTGTAAGTTGTGTCCATTCTCTTCCATGGATATTCAAGAATATCAATTACTAAACCACTAGTGCTAACACATGCCAAAGAACTGTCTCGTATTTTTTTTTTTTTTTTTTTTTTTGTAAAATGGAAAAATAAAAATATGTCCTGGGGAGCAGAATGAATTCAGGCTCAGGGATCATATTTCAAGGTACATGATTAGTATTCATGAACATGGAATGAGCAGAATTCAGAGATTTCTGCCAAGCCAGCAGTTTGTCTAGGAAGACTGAAAGATTGGAAAGAATAACTACTAAAATAGCTAATTTTGATGTCATTCCTATTATTATTTTTTCTACAGTGATAGTTTAGATTTCAACATATTATGCTGACACCTAGGATTGGCATTTTTCATGGTCAGCATCTTGACATATGTTTTGATAAATTGGTCACCTCTTAATAAAGTCTAGGGAAATTTACTTTTTTCACAATTCGATGTCACAACTATAAAGATCAATGATATTCTCTCATTTTCTTACCCTTTTATAGTGGAAAAATAACAAATAATAATAAAATACAGCATAGAGTTATAGCATGCTTTCTTTGTGTGCCTGCATATTCTTTCAGAAATGCACTTTGCAGAGCGAACACTTAGCATATCGAATCTAAATTTGATGACTATACAGTGTATTATAACAGTGTCTAAAGACAACCAGATATTCTTACAGCCTGTGCATTTTTTGGAGTGCTTTAACTACTGAGAAATTAGGTAGTAATATAATTCCAAAATTTATTTCCCAATAGAAAACTCAAATAGGAGCTACTAAGTAATGAGGCTTTAACATACATGAACAAATGTTCTATGTATACACTATGTAAAATATGTCTATGCTATAAATACTTGCTAGTATATATACCATAACATGCAATGATTAAATAGTAAACATTATACTGTTATTTGTACACATGCATGTTATAGAATAAATGACCAAAATCTAGAAATTAATAGTTGAATATTTTACCAAATTATATGGTGTAAAATGTCCAATGTGCTTATTTTTGGATTAAAATTAGCATTCTATACATGATAACAAATACTGAGAAATAAATGTTCGGAAGTGTTATAAAAACTGCCTGGCAAGTGAGAAACAGTGTGTTAATTGGATAGTAGATACAACTCAATTTCTTAGCACAGTGAACTCAAATAACATAAAAAGGTCTTATTTGAAAGTTGCATTTCTTAACTTTCAGATCTTTAAACAAATAATAGTTCCTATGAAAAGAATCTTCCTGCTTACTCTCTGTTTTGGGAAATACTAAATGCTATTTGCATATCAGATCTCTCTTTTGGTAAAAGACCTACTTAACAGCTTGATGGAGAATAATTACTTGCAGTTAGTAGGTTTCTCGAAAAGATGACAGAGCATCAGTCACTCCTGATTCAGGAGGCCCTGCAGTGAGCACTTACCAGAGAGATGGTGTTCTCTGGACATAGGTGGGGTCACCAGTGAATGTCTCACTGAGCCTTTGCAGAGCAGGGAGATGTTTCACATAACCCCAGCAAACAACTGTCTCATGGTTATCTTCCTATGTACTGTTGGAAGTACCTGTGACATGTGTGGGTCCTGTCCTTTGTTCACCCAGAGCACTAGCCCAACCTTAATTGCTCTCCATTTGAGCAAATTCTCCTAAACAGTTTCTCCTTTTCCTGTCTCTTCAGATTTGAAACTAACATCCTCGATGTAGACAGCATAATCTTACTTCATGTGACACAGGGAATAAATGGCAGAGATGACATTTTTAATTGAATTTATTAGGGTGACATTAGTTTGTAAAACCATACAGGTTACAAGTGTAAAGCTCAATAAAACATTACCCCCCCCCCTTCGGTGCAGAACCGAAATTTGAATTTAGGGTTGTCTTTTGTAAGAGGTCTCTCTTTCTGCTAATGTCATTTCCCCTGACGAGAAATCCAGTGGTTCCCCATTGATGTAAGAAGATAGAGCTCAAACTCAATTACACCCACGCTCAAAACTATACATAATCTGCCTCCATCCTACACATATTTTTAAACTTGTATCCCAGTCAATAGAAATATGTATGTACCTGATACATGAGTTACTCACTCCTTGCTCTGTATATGTATCCTCTCTGCTTGAAATATCCTTCCCAAGTCTCTGCTTATTCAAACACTATATTGTGTCATTATCCAATTTAAAGTTTAGTCTTCTCATGATTCCTTTCTTAATCACTTTCTCTAAATTCTTGTAGAACTTTCTTTATATCTAACTTATAACAATTACATGTTTGATCCTTCCCACCTGGTTGTAAATTACTTGAAAGAAGAGTCTATTTCAGACCCATCTCTGCATTTGACAGTGCCTATCTTGAATGCGGTTGCAGATACAGCCTGCCTGAATTAATAAAAGTATGAATGAATGGATGCTGTTACCTAAACAATATAATTATTTGATAACACAATTATATCATAAACAATATAACAATTTCTTCCAGAAAAGGTAGAATTCAAATTCACAAATATGTTCTATTGTGAAGTAATGTTAAAAGTTTCCTTCTAAAAGGCACTTGGAATTTTAGGGGAGTTTTTTAAATGCTGTCTGAAATTCTTATATTATCCATTCATTCCTTTGTTCAACCATCAATTTTTAAATGCTGAATATGTACAGAAATTATGGTTGGATATACAGATAAAGTGATGAAAATGCAATGCCCTTGTCGACAGAGACACCTAGAGTCTAGGAAGAAATTTATGTCACCCTGGCTGGTTCTGCTCAGTGGTTAGAGCATCGGCCTTCAGACCACAGGGTCATGGGTTTGATTCCAGTCAAGGGCTTGTACCGGGTTGCAGGTTTGATTCCTGCCCCCAGTCGGGGTTGTACAGGAGGCAACCAATCAATGTGTCTTTTGCACATCAATATTTTTCTCTCTCCCCCTCCCTCCCTTCCACTCTATCTAAAAATCAATGGAAAAATATCCCTGGGTGAGAATTAACAAAAAAAAAAAAAAGGAAAAAAGAAATTAATGTCAACATAATTAGTGCAATATATAAAAGCAGAAGCAGCCCAAGGGATACGTGTGCTACATGCCCTTGAGTTAGATCTGACTTTTGCAATGAGCCTTGATTTTTCAAATTAACATTTGAATTGAATCTTTAAGGAAGAGGATTGAGGTAGCAAAGTTTTCTTTTTAAAATGTAAGTTATGTTTGACAGTTTGGAGTAGAGAAATAAAGATGCAGAGAGGTAACAGTATTAGCCATTAAAGACTCTGAAGATCAGTTAATTTATTAAAATCTTAACACATTAAGTCAAAACAGGTGTAAGAAGTTGGAGTAGGTTTCATAGGCCACCAAAAAAAGGGGGCAATCTGAGACTGTGTTTCTAGACAAGCGCCATGCATCAGGACAGGAAAACTGAAGGTAACAAAAGGCACCAGCATTGATGAGCTTGGACTATAGTTCATAATGAGGTATAGATCCAGCTCATCCAACATGACATGAGTAATTCTAGCCACAAAGGCTGTATCCTCTTTATCATCAGTTGATTCCTGGGGGCTAGTTAGTGTTCACAGTGGAGATCAACTGAAATGTATTTTACATGTTACTTCTTTGGCTTCAGAACCTGATTAGTGAAAGGCAGAGACCAAAGGAATGAGAATTCACCTGTGAATAATTAAACTGATCATTAAAATTAATAATTAATAAAATGATTAAAATTAGTTAGATTAATGTTGAACCCTCCAATGCATTTCCTGCAGAGGATTTGGAATAATACAGAACACACCATTCTTGTTTAATAAATTCCTGTTGAATAAATGAGAATTCCGACAGTACCGTTTGTACGAAACTTGTGGATCATCTTGGAAATACAGACGTTTATGCTGCCTCCCTCTCCTCAAACCTACTGAATCAGAATCTCTGTAAATGGATATGGGCTTGTGAATATTAAGGGAGTTCCACGGGTGATTTCAATGTGTATTCCTGGTTAAGAACCACAGTTAAAATTAATTCTTTACATTGCACAGACGAGGAAACTGAGATTCAAAAGGATTAAGCGTGGGTTCACAGCCACACAGCTAGCAATGGCAGGGCTGGGATTAGAACTGTTGTTTTCTTCTTCAGTGCTCTTGGCAGTACCTGACAGCTGCCCCTGAGGGGCTTGGCCTCTGACACATGGAGAAGAATTAGCAAGCCAATGATAGTTGCAGAATAAAGTCCTGATCAGAAATTTAAAATGGCAGCATCATGGAGGAAAACAAGAGAAAAGATCAAATACACCCTTAACTAGAACAAAAGAAGTTAGAGATGTTTACTGAGATTGATGAATTCCCTCTGAATAAACATTACTGAGCATTTGTTATATGTTAATTACTGAGAAGAGGAGAAAAGAGAAGACAAATGATGAAAGCTAGGTTTTACTCTCCAGGGTTTTAGAATTTTAAAACAAGTATTTTTGACTAGAAGATTGAAAACTCATAGTCAGATCAATAATGTTCGATTTTCCTTGAAGTCTCTCTTGCATTAATAAAGCTGTGTGAGTGGTTAACCTGCCCTATTTTTCTGGAAACCAACACTGAGTATATTAAGTATATTATATTAAGTGGTATTTTCTGTTTTCTATAATTCTACAGAGAAATGCCAGCACACGTGAACTGATACACGTGGAAGCCTGTGAAATACAGTAGAACCTTGGACTCCAAGTCTTTAATAAGCCACCTACTATTGGTTGCATCAATCCCCATTAGGTCACCAATACATGCATTAACAAGGGAGACACTAGACAAAAGTCACTGAATTCCTTACAATGGAGCTTTTGGCATCAACTTCTATTTGGAATTTCTGGTGTTTTGGAAGTTGTTTTTTTTTTACTTTATTTTCATTGTTGACACTATTACAGATGTCCCCATTCCCCCTGCCACTTTGGCCACCTCCACCCAGCCCCCCCCTACCTTCCTCTTTCCCCGCCTGCCATCACCACACTATTGTCAGTGTGTATGTGCTATGCATACATGTTCTTTCACCGATCCCTTCATCTTCTTTCGTTCAGTTCCTCCCCCACTCCCCTCTGACAGCTGTCAGTCTGATCCATGTATCTATGCCTCTGTTTCAATTTAGTTGGTTGGTTTATTTTGTTCATTAGATTCCACATGTAAGTGAGATCACATGGTATTTGTCTTTCTCTGACGGGCTTATTTCACTGAGCATAATGCTTTCTAGGTCCATGAAGGGAACTCACTATATGAAAGAATACATTCCCCAGTGATACATTGGATAAGGGGTTAGTTTTGGAGATTTCCAAAGTGTATAAAGAACTTATACAACTCAATACCAAAAAGACAAACAATCCAATTAAACAAATTTTGTTGTTTGTTTTCTTTGTTTTATGAGCTGAACTGAACTTCCTAGAGTTTTAAAGCCTGGACCAAATGAGAAGAAATATCATTTCTGGTTCTTTTTCTCTATGTCTTTACTCTTAAATCTGGGCCCATGAGCTCTTATCACTTTCATTGCAAGAGTTGGAAAAAAGCACAAAATCAAGGAAACCCAGAGAAAAAAGAGAGAGAGAAAGACTGCTCCCTGAATCTTAGAAGAACTACCCCAAAGCACCTCTCCACATTTCCTTTCCCAACACCTGTCCCTGCTTGGCCAATCAAAGGAAGAGGTTTCCTGTAGCTTGGGAATGTTCCTGGTCCTATAGCATCATCCATGTGGGAGCAACCAGGCAAGGATTTAACCTCTGTTTGTCATACTAAATTCTCTGGCCCTTGTGAGCATGACCTATATAAGCTTTCCTCTTCATACAGGTTGTACAATTTGACTGAGACTGTATAGATAGTAAGTGGCAAAACCAGGATTTAAATCCAGACTTAGGAATGTCTGACTCCAAAGCCAATGTGCCTTCTATTTCACTATACTCACTATCTGTGTGAAAGAAATCTAATTTTCCTATCATATGAGTTTCTCACCTATGCCTCACTTTCCCGCCATTGTCCTCTTGCTACACTCCTTTGGTGCTTAAGAAAGAACTAATGTGACTTTAGAGATCAAATCACAGAGTTTAGACTGGTTGATATAGTTAGAGGATCAGATGTCCCTAACTGTTCTTCCATTGGGACTTGGATGGATGGTGATTTACAATAGATTTATTTTCCTTAACGGATTACATTGGTCTGTGCAGTGACAGCAGAATGTTGGCATTCTTGAATTAAACATTTGCAGTTTTTCCTATGCAGAAGGGAATCCAGCAGCCTGGGCCATGTAGTAGCTTCCTGCTTTGTTGAGACACAGGTAGGAATCTCCAATGCAGAAACATATTGTCAAATATCTGCATTGTCAAATTTCTTATCCTCCATTTGCAATTATTTGTGCATTTTAGGAGAAAAATGATTAACATTAAAGTATTTCAAGTCTATGAGAATTCCGCAAACCTGTGGATGTATCACTCTCAAGTGTGAGAGGTCTATTGATAAGCCTCTGAACTGTCACGGTCTCAGAGCTATATAGCCATTGACTTTGGATTTCCCAGCAAAGCATACCTGAGACATATATCATATTCCAGTAGAAATAGCCCTGCATGCTATATTTTATTATAACAGGCATTCTAGTTGAATGAGATGCCCTTATTGAAAAATCCAGGTCATGGTTAAAAGCCCTCTCCCTGCACCTACATCCCTTGCATTCATGTAACAATTTGCTATTCATAAAATTGCTTTTACGTTCACATGTATCACATTCGATCCTCGTTGTCACAGTGAGAAGTGGAATGGCAGATGTTATTTCCTCAGATTTATGGATGAGGGGCATTTGCCCAGGGCGCTTAAAGGTCTTGCCTAATCTTGCATTTAGGAACTGATGTAGATAGGACTTAAATCCAGAGCTCTTCATTATCAGAGCTGACTCTTTTTATCATATCATGATATCCTTTGGTTAATCAATCAAGAATGCCTCTCATCAGCAGTTACAATAGTAAATAAATCATTCATTCATTTATGAAATAGTTACTGTGTGCCTGCTGTATTATGGACAATGTAATTGGCACTGAAGATTTGAGGTGAATAAAATATGATTATTGTCATCAAGGAAGGTGTAGTTTGTTATAGGAGATAAATAAAAATGTTGATGCTGTTTTGCAACTAATTTTATAGAGGCTTAAAAAAGAGTGCTATGTAACCACAAAATACTACATAATTCTACTTGGGATGATCAGAAAAGGGTTTGGTGTGAATTAATCTCCTTTTGTCCAGAGAATTACATAGCCCACAGAAATAGTGGTGTTTTTTTCACTAAGTTGAGAATCAGGAGATTTGATTTTAAAGAACTAATTTACAGAGTGACTTTAGCAACTTTGCGCCTCAATTTTTTTCATCTGTGAAATGAAAAGATTGAGCTAAATGATAGTAAGCTCCTTTCCAGCCTTGTGGTTTTATTTTATTTTATTCTTTATACTTTTCTTAAAGATGTGCATAAACTCCCTATAGGGCTGTTTTCATATATTGCTTCTTAGGTTTTTTTTCGAGTTAGGAACTCATTCATGATGTCAGCCTCTCTTTTCACTAGGAGGTTGGTTCTAATTTCCATTGTCTTTCAGCCATCAGTCTGTTGTTAGCCAGGAAGTCTGGACCAACGCCCAGACCGTTTCCACTGGAATTATTGGCATGTGTGTGCTGCACTGCATTACCTAGCATTTGGTTTGTGCTGAGCACTTTCTAAACCGTTTAATCCATTCTCATTTCTGTAGGCGAAGGACAAGAAAATGTAGATGGAAAAGTCTTTGAACCTCTATTACCTTAGCACTGCTGTGACCATGAGTACACGAGAAAGCCAGCATTGCTCCACAGAAACTGAGGAGAGGGGGCCATATGTGTCCATATGCAATTTTAGGCTGAAATCATCTCTGCTTTCCATTCAAGTCGCTGAATCTGATATATTAAGTTTGGAATATCTCATGGTATACACTTCTACTTCTTTGCATAATTTATTTCATTGCCCATGTATTCATATTACCCATACTCTCAATGCCCTCAAAATAAATAGGACTAATAATTAAGTGCAAATCCTTTAAAGCTTTTTCATGTCTTCCCATATGTATATCATAACATATCATATACATAATAATATATAGAATTCTCTTGAAATATACATTCATTTAGACTTTTACAAAAATGAGATAATACTACATGCATGGCTTCGTCATTCATAACTTAATTATTCCTGACAAATTTCCATGTTAAATAGTTTGTTTTAAATACTTATTTTTCATATTATAAATTATTTAGACAATCGGGCTAGACAATCAATAATGAAATTCTAGGTTGGATCAAATTTTTACTAGTATATACAGAAATGTAGTGAACATTTTTCTATGAAAAGATGTGGATGCATTTTTAAAATCAATTTTTAAAAGTGAGCATCTTGAATTAAATGTCATGTACTTTTTAGAAATCTTAATGCATATTACCAGTTTGTCCTCTACAAAGAACATGAGAAACCCTGTCTTTCACATCTTTTTCAAGATTAGATACTAAACAGATATTAATTTTAGAAAAACAAGCTAGTTTTTTAAGAAAATCTATACCCTTCTTATCTACATACATACAGAGCTATCTTAGAACAAGTACCAAGGTTGCATCTTTGACCCCTCTTAAACCTTCTTCAGTTTTTCAAATAAAATAGGTTTTGCTATCATAGTTTTTAATGGTTTTCAAGATTAATAAAGATCATTTTGACTCCAAAGCCAGGATTTTGAATCCCAACTCTCCCAAACATCCCTATGGATAAAATAATAACTGTACACATAATAATAACTTTTTACAATACCATATGCTTTTCAAAACTTCCAGATTAAATGTTCTCATTTATTTTCCACACCAATGTTGTTAGAACTACAGAAAAGACAGACATTACATTAAAAGAAAAAAACTTCACTTTTGTTAAACAGAAAAGTATGTATTTATTTATTGATTGATGGATGATTTTTTTATCCTCACCTGAGGATAGTTTTGCATTTATCTTCAGATAGAGTGAGAGGGAGAGGGGGAGGAATAGAGAAAGAGAAACATCGATGAGAGAGAGAGATACATCAAGTGGTTGCCACCCACACAACCCCAACTGGGGCCGAGAACAAACTGCAACCGAGGTACATGCCGTTAGCAGGAACCAAACCCAGGACTCTGGTCCGTGGGCTGATGCTCTAACCACTGAGCAAAACTGGCCAGGGCGAGAAGTATGAATTTAATGATGAGAGATGAAGACTGTTCTCTGCCCTGCCTAGACGACCACCCCGCAATGACCAACTCCCCATTCAAGATATTGTCTTTAAAATGAACTTTTAAAATTTCTCTAAGTTCCCATTCATTCATCCCACAGAACTATATCTCTCTAATATAGTGAACTTAGGATCAAGACTTCCTAGCATCAAATACAGTGCTTTGTATATAACAGATGTTCAGTAAAAGTTTTTAGTATGAGTAAGTGAAAGGTTCATAGGACATAGTACCTGCCTTCAGTGGATTTTTCAGACAAATGGAGAGGACAGGAGATGATGTTGTCATATCCAAAATGATAAGATTGAGAGCCGAATTGAATGCCATCTAACACTGATTTAAGTGGGAGGGAAGCATTTTGTGTCAGAAAAAAATTTCCATCAGAAATTGATACTTGAGTTGGGACTTAAAGCCTGAATAGGAGTCTGTTATTTGTTAAGGTCACAGAGGAAATGGGATTCCAGTCAGTGAGAAAGAAACACAGGATTTAAAAAAAGCATTATAAAATTCATACGGGGGGTGGAGCACTGTATTTTATCTTCATCATTATATTTTAAGGTTTATTTATTTTATATTATATGTCTCATATTAAATTTAAAGAGAGGTGGAGTTTTGGGGGGTGGGCATGCTAGCTCAATCCTTAATGCTCATGTTTAACAACAGTAATTCATAAACTTGTTTACTTAAATTCATACAGTAAATTATATTTTTAACATCAAGAGAGAACTATGGGTGTCCAGACACCTATCTCAACTACCTTGTACTACAGAAGTCTCCCATATTGTGACAGGTAGGAGAATCTAGAAAATTTAGAACCAACTTTAAAAGGCAAAAGAGATTATTATCAGTGTTGTAAAATTAGTGTTGCTGGACTTATTATATTTTAGTTTTGGT